>NC_136428.1:235676980-236984063 GCF_052849685.1 Lactuca virosa
TACCCATGACTCTTCCTTTCCAAGGATCCATTGGTTAAAAGCTCCATGGACTATCCATGGACTCCCATGCATGCCAAGCCCATTCCAAAAGAGTATTAGTCCACACTACATAAAATACAAGAGCCCATATTTAATTAGTCACCTTTTTGATCACCAAATTAATTCTAAATTAATTTATGGTCAATACTAATTAAATAATATGATTTCATATTAATATATTATAACTTATAATATATTAATAAATCATGAACATACTATTCTCAAAAGATTATCCATACAAATTGCTCGGGTGAAGTGCAACCCAAATGGACCATGCTGGGTCGGGTCAAGTGCATCTCAAATAATGTTATGGACTTAGACACTTTATCCAACAGTCTCCCACTTGGATAAGTCTAATAACATATTTGCAAATATGACTTTAGGAACCAATCGGTAATCGTAGCTCTCAAAACTCTGTTGAACTATGAAGCGCCATTTTAGATAAGTGATCATATAATCCTCTACTCTCATGATATCTGTCGGACAAATACATGGAACAATGTCTTACTTATTGTCCAACAGTTTGTTTCCCGATTTCCGATTTGTTTGACAAAGAACTTAATCGAACACATCAATTTAGTTCTGACCGGGCCCGGTACATAGGTCAAAACAAAATCATCGAGGGGCCCAGATATCGCTTCTAATCCTCCAAGGACTAGAAGGAACAGATAAACTTCGACTCATATACTTGTTTATACTACTTGTTGAATTATACACAAAGGCACGTTTTATAACATCAAGTTACTAATGCGTTTTCGTGCAATCAATGTACAACCAACTCATAGGTAACAACTCATATCTATAGGTTTGAAGACTTATATGATATTACCGTCTCACGATCACTCGAGATAAATTCCATGAAGTGATACCAACGAGCGTGGGTTGAATCCAATACTCATAACTTATGAGCACTCACGAGTGTTGTAGCCATGTCCAACATCTTAGACCTCTACAACCAACTCATGACAGTCTTGATTCATATCTACTTCCAACATATGACCGACTGTGGATGGTTTGAATAACTTAATCATTCGGAAAGAATAACCTAGTTATTATGGAAGTCAAAACATGCAAAGTGAAACACAAGAATAATTGAATCCAATATGGTCTCAACACTTATGGATATAAATAAAACACCTTTTATTCATCACCATATTGATTCCACATTATTCTGTTTCGATTTATCAACTTAACACTTGAATTAAAACAATAGTTGTCCCATGCTCCAAGCATGTACACTATGTTTTCTAAACAATAGTCATGCCATACACCAAGTATGCACACTATGTTTGTCTATGATCTTTACTTTGTGAAGTAGATCAATTGAACATGATTCCAATGATGCTCATTTCACAGTCCCAAATCCTTACCGTAAATGTAAGAACACCAAATTCTTGTAATTTACTGTAATCTGTTAGATTCTAAACTTTTATGCATTGATCCTCTTACAATGACTATGCACAAAAGTCACAAGGACCTGACAACATACATTAAAAAGTATTCCTGTGGAGATCAATTTCATGGAAACGAAATTTCACATTCAAAGTACATTCCTTTGAATATCCTTCTTGCATAAAAGTTTCTAACTTTCTCATAGATTCTTAAAACCAACTCCCAATATGGAAAACATTTCCATATTCCCATTTTGACTATCACTTCTAGACAAGAGTTACCTCTTTTCAGAATATGTCAACATGGCCCTTTCCATATTTAACATCATACTTCCAACTGTCCATGAGAGACCAATCTTAGGTAAACCTCAAATTGTTCTCGACAATTGCTTAATCATTTCAGTCATATCCGGTTCTATTCCTTTTTCCCTCTTAATGCTCTAAGCATTTTTTGAAAAATTTAGAACGGATAAATATTATAGCACATGTGATCGATCCTATACCCGAAGCATATGGGACACGATTCATGTTGTCTCACATACAGACTTGATACCAGATCAGTCTTTTGCTACAATATTTTTTTTTATTTGCCATGTTTTCAAAAATCGACTATGAAGAGGGATGCCGTAATCATAATCGAATTTGAGAACGCAATATATATAGAATTTCCTTATGTTGAACCATTCCAACATAAAATTCATATATGTATCCTTGACTAAAGATGATTGAAATCTCAATCTAAACTTTTAGGATTGAAATGAAGTATAATCTCCTCTCCCTTAATTATAGCAAAACAACCTTTTCCAAGGAAAACTTTTGTTTTCTATAATTAACACTACTTATCATAATTGATTATGCTCCCACTAGCATAATACTTATTTAGCACAACAATTATGCTCCCACTAGCTTTGACATGTACTCAGAAATCGACTTCTAGAAATCAATAATTTATTGACTTTTATCACTGATGAACCAATGAATCGAGTAATGAATTAATCAGAGTATGAATTCAAGTAAGAATGCAAGATTTGAACACAGGATGTAAATATGATCTTGTTACGCTCTATTATGCTTTCGAATTCTTTACAGAGTATAATAGACAAGTCTGTAAAAGTTCTTATCTAACTCTAGTAAATAACCCTATTTATAGGGAACTGAAAGCATACAAAAAATATACTAAGGCATTGACTCTAAAGCTTCGAATAAAAGCGCCCTAGTAAAATACATTACAAAACATTCAAAGAGTCCAAAACATACTTCGACTAATTACAACAATTCGACCCTTACAATCTCCCCCTTTGTAATCATAGTCGAAGTCTTCAATTTGTAAGAAGTGTAATGGAATACAGTATCACTCTTCGAATCTCCGTGTACCAGGAGATAATCTTCTTCAGCTCTTTCTTGTCTCCTTCATTGTTCTTCTTGCAATGATTCATACGAACAATCAAGTTCGTATATTGAGATGTTCAATATCTCTCTACTTCACTTGCCTGGAACAAAAATCGTTTAGCTTTTCCAGCTTTGTCTTTTCCTACGAAGACCATTCCAAAAGGCTTCAGGCAAATTTCACCATCAGCATACTTCTTCAATTCCACCCGTGTCTTCGTAGGAGCCATTGGAGCTTTAATTTCCATTCCTTTGGCAGTAGCTAATTCAACAACTGTTAGTGCCAAGCACTCATAATAGTTTTTGATAAAAATCTTGATGTGAGCTACTCCAAGCTTGAATTCATCTGGTTCTGTGTTTTGAAGGTATGAGAATGATTTGTCTTTCAAAAGTAATGCAACTTGTATAAGATCATACAAGTTCATTAATGGAAAATCTGCAACAGTGAATTCGCAAATATTTCCATTTGCCCTGGCAACCACATACTTAACATTTTGGACTGTGTTTTCGAAAACCACATCCTTTTTCATACTGATCACCTTCTTGATTTTGATTAATGACCACATTTCTTCAGGGGCTTTACCAAGAACAGCATGAAAACGAATTTTCATGTGTCTCCGAAGATTTACCAATCACAATTCCTTTCGAAATTGGTCTTGCAATTGGCATTGTTGTTACGACTGTTGAAGTCACCTGTTCAGCAGAAACAATTATTGGTTTTGTTGTAGGGATTTTCGAAGAAAAGACTTTTCCCACAACTTTCGCATCTTCTCCACTAGTCTTCGACTCACTAGTTTTTCTTTCTCCCCCTTGTACCCCTGTGAAAACATGTGGGGCATTTGTGGTTGGAAGAAGACTTGATATGCGAAAGAGAGGAGCAAGTTGCTTGTTGAGAATGGCTTCGAATTAGATAAACTTCTGAGATAAAAATTCAGGAGTAATCAATGGAGAAGAAACCGGCCTATCAGAAATCTCTTTTAACTCCTTGAGCAACTTAAGCACTTCTTCAAAGCTTGCACTTTCGGATGTTGAAAGTTGAGTAATTTGAGGACTCAAATTTTCATACAACTTAACAAATCGAGTGACTACGTCACAAATGATATCAACCTTTTGATTCAAGGATGCATAATCTTGTTGAATTGTGACAATTTCTTTTTGCATATCTATACGAAGTTCGTGAATCTGCAAGTTTACATCCTCTCGTACTTTCTTCACATCTTGAATAAAAAGAACATGTCGTTCCTTTACAACATTCTTCAATTCTTTCAGATTACCAGCAAACTTCGAACTCTGAGAATTGATCCGAATTTCATTATTTTGATCATTATGATCAATCTTCTCCAAGACTCGAGATTCAGAATCTTTAAGCATCCCCGATACTTTACTTATGATTCTGGATTCAAACACCTTTAGCAACGAATAAACTTCAACACTTGAAACAGACGAACCAACCCCTAGATCTGCTTGAGATTGAATGACATAATTCAACTTTTGATTTAAAATCTTAAACTGCTTCATGGTCATCAACATGTGATCTGGAAACTGCTCTTCTTCTTCATGAAACTCCAAGTCTTCAAACATACCGCCAAACCCCTCATTATCAGTCTCTGTCTCCATAAAAACAGTTTCTTGAATAGGTGAAGTTGGTTTGGGTGGCTCAGTAGATTGTGAAGAAAAAATAGAAGTAAAAGGTTGATCAAGAATATGTTCGAATGTTAGGGAATCTGTAGTTGAAGTAAGAGGTGTAGTAGATAATGGTAAAGAAACAATACTTTCAAAAGGAGTAGAAGTAGATGGACCTGTAGCTTCATTTTTCGAACCTCCTTCACCCATATTGACATTTGCATCCGTATCAGATACGTGTGCATGGATGCCTGAAGTTCGAACCTCCTCAGGAACTGATTTGGCAATCGAATCTTCGGGTGGTATGACAACTGTCTTCTCAGGAGTTTCAGGAATTCGTTCTTCATCATCTTCAGTTGACTCAGTAGAAATGACCAGCTTTCTTGTCTTCTTCTTCTTTTTCCTTGATAAAGGTTTTGCCATATCCTCAACTCTTCTTTTCTTGGACACCGGAGAAACAGGTGCGGGCACTTCTCTAATTAGAATCCCTTGATGAGTTATTTGAGGTTTTCGAACCACTTTGTGCGTTGGAGACTTGCATTTGTGAGTGGAGTTCATTTTAATTCTTTGAAACATGCCAGTCTTCGAAGGAAGGACGACATGTTCTTGTGTCTCTTCAATAATTGGCTCAATTACTGGAGTCTCAGCAACAGTCACTTCAACTGTTTCAGGCTTCTTCTTTGGAGATTTCGAAGATCTGGACTCAGTTTCATGCTTTCTCGACTTCTTGGGTTTCTTATCATCTCCTCCCAGTAAAACACCAGTTTTAATTAAAGAATCAATTGTCTTCAGATAGGCTACCAATACAGGGTTCGAAGAATCAACTCTTTTAAGCATCGCATCTGGAATACGAGCAACTGTAGGAAAAAAATCAGCATTATCTGTAACCACCTTCGGATAGTGGTATGATTGAAAAACTGCTTTGTCTTCATCAGTGGGTACCAAAATCCCTTCTTTATTGTAAAAGTGTTGCAAAATCAAACTCCAGTATCTTACACACGAAATACCATGAATAACATTCGTGTGTTCTACACCCTTTTGAAATTCCTTCCATAATTGTGTAGAGTTGTCCACCTGAAGATCATAATAGATGCCAGCAACCATTGCATAAACCTCCATTCTCCCCTTGTCAAGTCCAACTGATCTCCCAGTTAAACATCTTAGAAAAATTCGAAATAAGAAATTCCATAATCTTGGAAGACCTGATTTCTTAAAATCACTAATCTTTGATAGTGGAGGCTGATATCCCATCTCATTGAACATGTTGACAATTTGAGGAAATGTGAAAGCCACATATGGAGGGGAATTCGGAATATCAAGGATTTGGCAAAATAGTTTCTTGGATAGCCTAACCTTTTTGTCGTTTACTAGATGAAAAGTAATCGTATCCGAGGCTTTGTTATAAGTAGCAGTTGATCTTGCTTGAGACAGCCATGAAAGTGGAACAGAGAAAGAGTTGAACATCGCCTTAGACAAGACAGAGTGTTTCAAGGCAACGATTAGCATCTTCAATTCTTCCGGATACTGAGAAACATCACTCTCCAAGTAGTAGTTTGTTGCTTGAATCTTCATTATTGGTAATGAAGAGGCATCTTCAGTGGTATGAGAATCAACATGAGCAGAAGTCGCCATTGTTAGGGTTTGAAGATGATGATGAACAGAGAATTTTGGAATTTGTTTGTTTTGATCGCGTAAACTGAGAATGAACCCTTGAATCCCCTTTTATATGTAACCCTGAATTTTGAATTTGAAGCGGGATGCATTTAATGAGATCCGACGTGGCACCTTGAAAATCGGACCATTACTGCGTAAAAGTAGCCATGTGTCAAAAAGTAGCTGTCACATCGCCTTGAAAAACGGACAGAATACCATACGTCATTTATAAACAGCCTGTCTTGTAATCCCCAAGAAAATTGTAACCGTCAGAACCCTTCGAATGGATGCAAGGCTCTTTCACTTTTGGGATGAAAAGCAAAGTCATACGCCAGAAGTTCGAAATTATCAGCCTGAGTTGGTATTACTCAGAACCTCAAGGATTTCGTGAGTGCAGTGTTCCAAAGAATATAGACGAGAAACAAATATAAGAAAAATTTGGGATAATGTGATGTCAAACCATTGACACAAAAGCAGATGAAATCTCGGGCAAAGATTACTTCATTAATCGTTAAGAGAAATGATCAATAGCTTGTGTGGGTTCCCGTGAATTACAATCGAATACTTGTTGATAAGTATCAAAGGGCTTCTTTTATAATGCTTCGTGGATGGTTTAAAATTTCGTTACATGTCATCCTAAACATAAGGTGAGAAATTATAACAGAAATTACTTGTTTGACCAGTGTAGTCAGTGACAAGTTGGCTTTGAAAATTTTTGAAATAACTAGGACATTCGAATGAAACTCACACGGAAATCATATTCAAGAAAAAAATTTGTGTGCTGGATCTTGTTAGGTAACAAACATCGTGGGTTTCGAATGTTTGATCAAGACCACTCATTCGAAATGAATATCATTTGGAGTTTCGAATTTTGGTACATAAACAAAAGTTTCGTGAAAATCTGGAACTTAGTTCCCCGTAAATTCCTTAAAAAAGGTAATGAAAATTGGGTTTCACTTTCATCACGGTCTCATGATGTCAGATCATAAACACAGAGTTTTGATATATCTAAGTCTCGATGGGTTTGATCAGAGACCTCTCGGACATATGTCTTCGTGTGTGATCGTGTAAGAACTTTATGGATGAAAAAGATTGATGTAAGACACGAAAAGTACCTCTGTTATGTTTGGACCTAACAGTAAACTCTTAACTCATTTTGAGAAGAGTAAGGTAGCTCAGAGACTAATGTGAATATAAGCCTGATTGGGAAGAAATCTTCGTATGAATAATTTCATTAAGGCTTTCGTACATACACATTGAGTCATGGAGGCTTTGGTCAACATACAGCAGCATGCTTCTAGGGACAACCTAACGAGTTCGAATGATGACAAATTTATCGATTTATACGAAAAATGTACCTGACCCTAGTACTGCAAGCATAATCTCCTCTGTATCTTCATGAGAATCTGCAACAAAATACTAAAAAGAACAAAACAAACGAAAATCTTTTTGGATTTTTGAAAATTAAATGACAAAACAAACGAAAATCTTTTTGGATTTTTGAATTTTTGAAAATTAAAGAACAAAATAAACAAAAATCTTTTTGGATTTTTGAATTTTCGAAAATTAAAGAACAAAACAAACGAAAATCTTTTTGGATTTTTGAATTTTTCGAAAATTAAATGACAAAATAAACGAAAATCTTTTTGGATTTTTGAATTTTCGAAAATTGAAATAGTACTTGATGCAAATATGCAAAATTTTATCATCCCCTTATAAGTAACATATGTACGAATTCGAAGAGGTCGAAGCGTTGACTATGAACAGTAACAGCTGAATCAACCCTTAAAATAAGTAATATGTTACAATTTCGAAGGGGTCGAATCGTTGACTATGAACAGTAACAGCTGAATCAACCCTTAAAATAATTAACAAATGTGCGAATTCGAAGGGGTCGAAGCGTTGACTACGAACAGTAACCTCTGAATGCTGAATGAGTTTGCATTATCTTTTAGTCAGCGCCTCTGAATCATTCCTTATCATGCATCATTCTTCTTTTTCGCATGGAACAGAATGTCCATCGATCATTCCAAGCCCTTCTATAATCTTCACACGGGATTTTTCATCCAAAGCTTTCGTGAAAATGTCAGCTAACTGATCAGTTGTTTTTACGAAATGTACTTCAATATTTCCATCTTCCACATGATCTTTGATGAAATGATAACGAAGAGCTATATGCTTAGTCTTCGAATGCTGCACAGGATTATGACAAATTCTTATCGCACTTTGAGAATCACAATATAATGGAATCTTTTTCATATTAATTGCATAATCACGCAATTGACTTTGGATCCATATTATTTGTGAAGTGCAAGCTGCAGCAGCCACATATTCTACTTCAGCTGTTGAAATTGATACACATGTTTGCTTTTTCGACTGCCAGCTCACCAATTTGCCATCAAGAAATTGACATCCACCACTTGTGCTTTTTCGATCAATATTACAATCACCCAAGTCTGCATCCGAATACGCTTGTACAAAGAACCCAGTTTTTGAAGGATACCACAATCCTAACGAAATTGTTCCTTTAAGATAACGAAAGATATTCTTTACAGCAGTGAGATGTGGTTCTCGTGGATTAGACTGATACCTAGCACAATTACACACAGAAAACAAGATATCAGGTCTACTAGCTGTGAGATAAAGTACTGAACCAATCATGCTCCTATATAAAGTTATGTCAACAGCAGGTTTATCTAACGACGGTGTTAGCTTTATGCCCGTTGCCATTGGAACTCGTAACTTCGTGCTATTCGTCAATCCAAACTTTTCCAACAGATTCTTCATATATTTTTCTTGATTAATAAAAATTCCTTCTCTGTTTTGACGAATATTCAAACCAAGAAAATTATTGATTTTTCCCATCATGCTCATTTCGAACTTACTTTTCATCAAATCTTCGAATTCTCTAGACAAAGCAGGGTCAGTCGAGCCAAAAATAATATCATCAACATAAATTTGAACAAGCATTAGATGATTCCCCACTTTCTTTCGAAATAATGTGGGATCAACTGATCCTTGTTTAAATTTAGATTGTTTCAAAAATGAAGTAAGAGTTGCATACCATGCTCGTGGTGCTTGTTTCAAACCATAAACTGCCTTATCTAAAATATAAACATGATTTGGAAATTCTTCGTTAATAAAACCTGGGGGTTGTTCCACGTAAACAGTTTCTTCAAGCTCTCCATTTAGAAATGCACACTTCACGTCCATTTGATAAACATCAAAATCTTTGTGAGCTGCATAAGCCAGAAATTTACGAACCGCCTCGAGTCTTGCGACAGGGGCAAAAGTTTCTTCATAGTCGATTCCTTTTTGTTGTGAATATCCTTTAACAACAAGTCTGGCTTTGTTTCGAACAATATTTCCATCTTTGTCGGTTTTATTTTTGAAAATCCATTTTAACCCGACAATCGAAACATTTTCAGGTTTAGGAATTAATCTCCAAACCTTGTTTCTTTCGAATTCAGACAATTCAGATTGCATTGCAACAATCCAATCTGAGTGTTCCATTGCAATCTTAACTGTTTTTGGTTCAATCTTAGAAATGAAAACATTGAACATGCAAAATTCTTGATGAGTATTCAATACCTCATTATTTGCACGAATTTGAGCTCTTGTTAAAACTCCTTCTTGTGGATTCCCAATTACTTGATCCTTCGGATGATCTTTTGTCCACTTTTCCATTGGCGGATATGCTGGATCAAATTCCAAAGGTGCATCTTCGTATATATCATCGTTTTCTGAACCTACAATCGAACAAGCATCATCAAAATCATTATTATCTTCAATATTTTTTGAATGCTCCCCCTCAACATCATCATTCAATCTTTCTTTCTCCCCCTCAAAAGAATGCATGTTGTCATCTAATGTATTCGAATCCAAGTGCTCCCCCTCCACAGGATTGTTTTGCATACTTTCGCCTTTCTCTGGAGAATTTGATGTTGATGCATCATTAAGCTTTGTTAATTCAGAGATATGATTATCACTTGCATTTATTTCAGCATCAACAGCATGATCTGAAATTCCAAAAATTAAATCATAATCATTATCTAAGGTTTGTGAGGGTTCTGATTCATCTTGTATGTTTTTCAGAATTGGATGATTTTCAAACTGTGATTTTGTTTGTTTAAAGTAGTAATCATCAAATGTAAGATTAAAAGTTTCTTCAACTTTTCGTGTTCTTTTATTCAACACACGAGATGCGACTGAATTATGCGAATAACGTAAGAAAATCCCTTCATCTACCTTTGCTTGAGATTTCGTAAGAGGATCCTTGAGATTCATAATGAAGCATCTGCATCCGAAAACATGAAGACATTTGATGTTAGGTTTTCGATTGTTGAGAATTTCATATGGAGTTATGTTAAAACGACGATGAATAAAAGATCTGTTTTGAGTGAAACATGCGGTTGATACTGCTTCAGCCCAAAGATATTGTGGAAGATTCGCATATGCCAACATAGTCCTTGCCGCTTCGCATAGAGACCTATTTCTTCGTTCAACAACACCGTTTTGTTGTGGTGTGTATGGAGATGAAAAATTATGCGAAATCCCTTTGTCCACCAAAAATGAATCAGGAACATTGTTCTTAAATTCAGTTCCATGATCACTCTTAATTTTTCGAACAATCTTCTTTAATGTTGTTTCCATCTTTTTGATAAAGTCAATCATGATTTGTGCAACTTCAAATTTAAGCCTGAGAAAATAAACCCACGTAAATCTGGAAAAATCATCAACAATCACTAAAATGTACCGTTTCTTGTTGAGAGTTGAAACTGTCGAAGGTCCACACAAATCAATATGTAAGAGCTCCAGAGGTGCAACTATTTTCGAATCAATCGTAATTGGATGACCTTGTTTATGTTGGTTGCCAACTTCACAAGCTGCACATAAAGAATCATTGTCAAATTTAAGTACAGGTAAACCTCTTACCAGATCTTGTACCACAAGTTTATTGATGTTTTGAAAATTTAGATGAGAAAGTCTTCGATGCCAAAGCCAACTTAAGTCTGATGTTGCTTTCGAAAGAAGACATATAGCAGGTTTCCCTACTATCGCATTAATGTCCAAAGTGAACATGTCACCTTTCCTTTTGGATTTTAGTAACACCTCGTTTGTTATGACATTCGAAATAATACTTCCTTCTTCGTTAAAAAGAACTTGATTGCCAGTGCCCACAACAAGTTGAGCAACACTTATCAAGTTATGTTGAAGACCTTCAACATACGCCACACGATTCACTGTGAATTGTCCATTCGTGATCTTCCCATATCCTTTGACTTGACATTTTTGATTGTTCCCAAACTTCATTACTCCAACATTTTTGAGACTTCGAAAATCACGTAAATTCTCCTTTTTCCCAGTCATGTGACGACAGCAACCACTATCGATGTACCACTTGTTATCATATTGCTCGTCACATAGTACCTACATTCAATGGAAAAATTTAGGTACCCAAGGCTTTTTGGGTCCTTGGAAATTAGATTTCAATTTCGAATGCAATGAAGAACTTTTAACCCAATCACAAACTTTTGTTTTGAGACTATCAATTAAGTTTACATCTTCATTTAAAGGAACCGAATCATAAATTTTTGATGGTTTCGAATGTTCACTGACATTACCCTTCGAATTCTGAGTTTGTGAATGAACATTCATTGCTTTTATTACTGGTTTCCATGCTTTGACTGAAATGTTCGAATCCTTAGACGATGAACTGCCATTTGATGAATTATTCACATACTTTTCATATGCTTCGTGAATTTGCTCCTTTGAAAATGTATTTGACTGATACATCTTTCCTTTGCCTTCCAGCCAATGATCAATGTTCTTCCTTGACGTTATTCTTTTTTCTCGTGAAGTTTTCATAGTTTCTTTCTTCGTTTGATTTGGAAAATTTGGCTTTTTAGGAACAAAATCAACTTTTGGATTTGTTATAAAAGATTTAGCATATGATGTATCAACTGTTGATTTAAAATGTTGACGTTGAAAGAATTTTTGATTTGGTTTTGAGTTATTTGAAAATTTTCTTGGAATATTAGTTTCTGAAACTTTCAAAAACCTTGGTTGTTTATTCACTTCAGACTTTGAATGATTTGATTGAGATGAGTGTTGAGGTTTTGTTGAAAAAGATGAATTTTTAGCTTTGAAAACATTTTTGGGTGATTGTGATTCAGACATCTTTTGAGACTCAACATTTTGCCAAAATATTTTCTTTCTTGCTTGTCTTTTTGAAATGTTGTTTTCTTAAAATTTGTCAATTTGATCTTTGAATTCCTTGGAGTTTAATTTGACAACTTTTTCACATTCCTTTTCAACTTGTTTTGAATTCTCTTTTTCAATTTCTGATTTTTCAACCCATTTTCTTTGTGGTTTTTGACGTTGGAAAAGTTACGAATTCTTTGGTAAGTTGTTTTCAACTGTGCTTTGATTTGCGAAAAAACCTTCATCAGTTGTTTTTGAATTATCCACTTCAACTAACTTCTTTAATTATGTTTTGATTTTCTCAACATTTCCAGTAGTTACGAAAACTTGATTTGGAAAAATGACATTATCTGTACATTTGAAATTTGGATAAATCACTGAATTCGTTTCAAGATAGTGTTCACCTTTTTCATTCATCACTTTTTCGAACTTTTGTGTATCACCATACACCTGATCAACCACAATTCGAGGACTTTCTTCTTCCTTTGAAGATTTCTTTTCCTTCGAAATGTTCACTTCATCTTCATCATCACCATCATCAGTTTGGCTGTCTTTGAGATCCACGAAGTTCATATCATAAACTTTCGAAGTTGAGGGTATATCAGTTTCATTTTCAACCATCAAATCTTTAACTTTTTCTTTTCCTTTAGATGTTGAAGCAACATTAACAACAGACAACTGAGAACAATCAACATCTTCAAGTTCACTAATTTCACTAATATTGTCAGAATTATCTTCAATATCAGCAAAATTAGATTGAGAATCAGATGTTGAATTCTCAGTCTTTTTCAAAATTTGAATTTGTTCAGATTTAGTCAAAGTATCATTCACTATGTTAACTAATTCATTCGCATTAAGACATTCATCAATTTTGACAATTCCATATTTATATCTATCATCAGGAACTCTGTCAAAATCAGCTATTATTTGCTCACAATCATACAAAATATTATCTACCTTGGCTCTTTCGAATGCTAGGAAAGGTAGTAATTTTTTATGTTGCTCTTTACTTATATCATATGAATGATGTAAATCAGTTAATTTGCTATAAAGTCGTTTAGCAGAATTACAATAGATGTTTCTTTGTGCTAGCAAAAGTTTAACATCACTCGATAACATATCCCTATCACACATTATATTTGTCATTTGTAATTCCAAACATTCAATTTTGCTTATTTTCATGTCTAATCTCTTTTTGACCTCTAACAACTCCATTGACAACTTGTTGGCCTCATTGCTAGCAGACACAACAATTGAATCAAAATAAGTAACCGTCTCATCAAAAGAAATTAGTTCAGAGTCATAAGCATGTATAGGAATATTAAAAGATTCGAGAATTTTACATACCTTTGTTGTCATTGGAGATTTGTCAGTTGCTTTGGATACGAAGCATCGTCCCCTCACTTCGAATTCCTCATCATCTGAGTCCTCCTCCATTTTCGCATATAACGCTCCATCCGTTGGATTCCTCATTTCTTCATCGTCTGACCCGGATGACCAGATTTGATAAGTTCCATCTTCATCCTCATGCTCACCCTTTGCAACCAATGACAAATTCTTTGCTTTAGCACGAACCACCTCAAGCTTCTCTGCATAGTATGCCTCATCTTTGACTTTATTCTTCCTCTCATCCTTCTTTCGAAGCATACAGTCATTTGCAAGATGATTCGCACCGTTGCAATAATGACAATCTATTCCCGCATCACCTTTCAGCTTCTTCTCACCCTTTCCATCAGCTATCTTCGAATCTTGCTTCTCAACTTTCTTTTTCTCCTCAACAACATTTTTACTCACAAAATTTCCTTTCACCTCAGCAAGCTTAGTCTTCGAATTGAACGACTTTTTGAAAAATTTCTTGACACGATTATTCGAGTAAAATGCTATTGCTTCATCATCCGAATTCATGATGAATCCTTCTTCTTCCTCAGAATCACCATTTTCAGCTTCTTTCTCAGAAATCTTTGACACAAGAGCTAATGGACCTCCCAAATTTAACTTCGATTCCTCAGCAATTTCATTTACTTCAATTTCGTATGTTTTCAACTAATTGTACAAATCATTGAGAGTTGATGTATCAAAACTTTGTTGATTCTTCACCATCATACTCACACTTCTCCATTCTTTTCGAAGCCCCATTACAAAGATGAGATTGAATTCCATTGAAGTCCTGGTAATTTCATAGCGATTGCAACGATAGATTAACACGTTCAGACGATCATAGTAAACTTCAATTGTTTCTCCTTCTTTTTGTTTGAAGTCTTTCAACTCAACCAAACACTGTTTAACTGAATTGATTTTTGTCTTCTCACTTCCTTGAAATTTATCTTTCAGATTGTTCCAGATTTCCTTTGCAGTTGTACAACTCCTAACGTAATTGTACACAACTGGATGTAATGCACCTCGCAGTTCCCTCATACACCTCTTCTCCAGTTTCTTCAAACGATCAGTTTGATTATCAACTCCAGAATTTGTAGAAGATGATCCAATAGGTTGAACATTCACTGGAACATTGACATTTCCAGTGATACATGACCATAACTCTTCATCCAGACCATTCAGATAATCCTGCATACGATCAGCCCACTGATCATAGTATTCAGGGATTAGCATTGGAATTTTGGTTGATGAACCTAGCAGATGAGAAAACGAGGTCATTGAATTGAGATTGAAACTCGCCATTGTTGTACGGAAGAAGATTTTGAGAAGTTTGAAAAGATTTGAGAATTTGAAAACAAACTAGAGGAATCAAATCGAATTGATGAGAATTACACTCGATTCAACAATTCAAATGCAGAATCGAATCACAGATTAAGATCTTGACAATTTTTCACTTTCAAAAAGTGCGGAAACTTTTGAATCAAAAAGTTGATTCAAAAACTTTTTGAACAGTGTGAAAATCAGAACAGAGATATGATTCCTGCTCTGATACCAATTGATGAACCAATGAATCGAGTAATGAATTAATGAGAGTATGAATTCAAGTAAGAATGCGAGATTTGAACACAGGATGTAAATATGATCTTGCTACGCTCTATTATGCTTTCGAATTCTTTATAGAGTGCAATAGACAAGTCTGTAAAAGTTCTTATCTAACTCTAGTAAATAACCCTATTTATAGGGAACTGAAAGCATACAAAAAATATACTAAGGCATTGACTCTAAAGCTTCGAATAAAAGCGCCCTAGTAAAATACATTACAAAACATTCGAAGAGTCCAAAACATACTTCGACTAATTACAACAATTCGACCCTTACAATCACCAAAGTTCTGACTTCTGATATGAGATGCTGCGACAAAACTTTATCTAAGCTTCTCAGACTCATACATCTTTCCTTAGATAGCTCACATGTGTGTCTAAACAATTATGAAGAGGGATGCCATAATCATAATGTTTAGACCTATTTGCCATTTCTCACAAGTCCATGTTAGTGTGTCGGTTAACCACACACGCTCCACTAACGACTTTGAGAATGCAAATATCACAATTGCTATCTACTTAAAATCTACTTAGTGAAAGCGTTTCCTCACCATCATTTGCATGAATCGGAAAGAAACCTTATGACACTTAGATTTTATGTTGTATGTGTTCCTATCCATGTAAATTTGTCAAAACGGTAATCACAAGACAAGGTTAGTGACAAACTCAAAACCATATGGATTGAACTTGTTCAATCTTGATTTCTTGCCTCTTGGTAGCCCAAGGGCCCACCATTGCTTCCAAGTTATTATGCACACAATTGAGAACTCACAGAACTCACATACATAGTCAACTTTACTAGAATAGGCACAGAAACAAGAATTATGTCAACACGATAGGTTACAAACCTCAAGTCGTGTGCTAGCGATAAACTATAGGTTTTATCGTTGATTAGCTCTTGAAACTTTGAAGACCTTTAATCCTCCCACTGTCCTCTTGACATACAAGTTTCTCTTTGTCAAGAACCATTCCTTGACAACCAAACAAACATTCAAGAGTCAGTGCGGATCCTTATCTAGATAAACACTTCACACAATTGGTTTAGTTGGTCTTTGTTTTATCCAAACCATCACAACTTACCAATTTAAAATGTACAAGAGTGGAAAACATTTTACTCTTACATTTGACAAGTGTTATAAACCTTCTTTAATATGTTTCACTCTAGTTACAATCTTGGAGTATGACTCTAAGACTTGTTTTTGGAACGAAGTATGACTCATCTTCTTGATTTTAACCATTCCAACAATTCATGAATCCTCTTCTTAGCCATACAAATGCACTAAGATGTCCTTAGAGAATCAAATTGTGATATGGTTCCATAATCATTAAGATGATCATAAAACATGATACTAAAGTACTCTCCCATCTTTTCAGATTTGAGAAACTTCTATCTTTCTGCCTAATTTGATTCTTCCCATTCGCCATGCCATACATTGAAACTTTTCCAATGTTTCAGAGTTGTACTTAAACTTGTAGGTACAACCATATTTACTAAACTTTAGTAAATCATGACGAATAGTCTTATCGATCTTTGTGGTGGACTTTGACCTGCACACACCTAGTGTACCCGATCCTTTTGTCTTTCACCTGTCTCACATATACATGTGGTCAGGGAATTAGTCTTAACTTTCAAAAATGAAAATTCTCATTCATCATGCAATACAACCTGCATGATTCCAAGTTTCAGTCCAATTGAAACCTTGGGTGATGAGAATCTTTCCTTATTTGATAAATTTAGACACTACCACAAATGAAAGAATCAAATGCACATTTCCATTATTGTTAGAACCATACAAACATCAATTTTTCATAAAATGCCATTGCAAGGAGATATAATAAAATAAAACAAAATTTTATTTATTTATAAATGCGGAAAAACTTTTTCCTTACAATGCAACTTTAAATGAAAACTATGCTATTACATATCTTCTAGCAATCTATCATAACTCTTATGTAGCAGCTCAAGAATCCGATCTTCGAACCATGCGATTGAAATCCATCTTCGCGATCAGATTCAGCATACTCTTTCTTTAAGTGTCCTTCCCTTTGCTTGATCCTGCCAAACACCAAAATGTAACCGAGTCACATTTTGTATTAAGAATCATCAATAAGGAACTTAACAGAGCTAGATAGTGGACTTACCTGAGGAAGAGTCAAACATTTTGTCTCTACATGCTTTCAGATCTTTCAGGTATTCAGGGAAGCTTCGCTTCCAATGTCCCTTCTCATGACAATAAAAACATATAGACTCTTTGGGAATGGTACACGAGATTATCACAGACTTAGCCTTTCCCTTTGCCTTTTGGTCAACCGGGTTGACTAAGGCCGATCCCTTTCCATTGGGAAGAGAAAGCTTTTCTGGACTTCCAATGTTGCCATTGTCAATGTCCATGGAAGTTTGAGAAATAGACCTTCCACCCATATTTGCTTGACCATTGCGCCACATCATTTCTGACTCAGCTGCAACAAGCAAATAAGATAGAACTATTAGGGTCATGTCGTGATCTGTCACATAGTAGTTCTTAATGAACTCACTATATGACTCTGGAAGTGACTGAAGAACCCAGTCAATAGCCAACTTCCTTGGAACAACGACACCCAACATTCTCAACCTGTCAAAGTGTGACTTTATTCCTAAGACATGAGTGCACACAGGTCTTCCATCTTTATGTTTCATTGCTAGTAGGGCTTGAGTGACCTTGAATTTTTCAAGTCTTCAAGCTTGTGGGTCAGGGAGAATAAATGGAGGAGGTGGAGGTAGAGAAGTATGATTTCCATGAGATTTGGGAAGATCACAGTTGTCTAAACCAGACATCTACAATGGGAGATATTGAAGTTAGTTGATTTTAAGTCCTTAATATAACACCCAATATGAAATATTAAGGCTAGGACCCAACACAATATTTTATAACTTGGAAGAGGGATGCGTAATCCAAGCTATAAAATATTTGAAGGCAGGTGAATGACGATTCACCAATTTCCACCATGAAAACAAAATAAATTATTAGGCTTTAATTGGATTTGAAACTCCTAGATCTTTTGAGATTCATTGAACTTTCAATGGCATGTTTCAATCTCGATTGTGCCCTTCAGATTTTGTGACTGGGATGTCGAGGATCACAAAACAAGGTGTGAATAACCATGCAAATTCACTTGGTACCCTTAATATTATCACCTAATCAATGTGACGGTTAACCACACATGCTCCACCGATCTATGATAAACATTAAGTCACCTTTCGTGATCCTTACTAGTCTAAGTTAGTGTGCCGGTTAACCACACACGCTCCACCAACGACTTGGTAAGGTACAAAGTGTGAATTTCATGGGTTAGCACCAAATTCACATTTTCCTAAAGTAACTAAGATTGGGAATTATAAAATATTTAGTTACTTTATAATAATCATTATACTTTTAATGAGAATTAAAGTCATTGTCCTACTCGTTCGGCTAACGACCCTCCACCGATCAAGGAAGCGGTGGGTGAGAGTGGACACCGATTAAGCTGCCATTTTATAGGCAACAACCTTATACCCCCCTTATAGACCGACTTCGTGAATGAGGCCTACTAACGGTAAAACGACTTGATCTTATACATATATATATAAATATTAACCATTAATCTTATAATAGTATAAGGGTTGAATTTTAACTTTTAAAACTCTGGGGTATGGAACTAAAGTTTGTGTGAGACTTTACAAATTCCAAAACTTGAGGACAAGTTTTGAACAATTCAAAAACTTTTGGATATTCATAACTTATGAGTTTTAATTAAGGCTTAAAGAAACTTTTAATGAAGAGACTCTTGGACATCCATAACTTGAGGACAAGTTATGGAGTCCATAAAACCATTTATGTGAAAAACTCTTCAAAAGTGTAACTTATGACTTCTTAAAAGAACCTTAAAAGAAAAAACTTTTGGAATTCCATAACTTGAGGACAAGTTATGGAGTCCATTCAATGTCATAAAGATCAAGAATTATACTATTAAACAATTTGCACATAATTCCTATGATCTACCAAAACTCATAAGTTCATGAACATTCATTATCACAACTTTCAAGAATCATATAAACATATATAAACTTGAAACTTTGATTATAACTTTGAAATTGGTTCACCACAATCATTACCACATCAAAAACAGGTTTTAAGTCCAAAACAGTTTAAGGTAATGATTCTAGACCAATTCCAACACCAAAACTCGAAGATATGCTGTCTGGGGGTCCAACTCGTCGAGTGCATGAACCAACTCGACGAGTTGGACGATTTTTGTCTTGGACTCGTCGAGTCCCTTTATGGACTCGGCGAGTCTGCTGTGCAGACAGCACATAAACTTCGATTTTCAGCAATTTGCATCAAGTATTCAAGAAAACAAGCCTAGGCTCTGATACCACTATTGGGTTTTAAGCATTCTAACACTCCTAAGGTGTACATGCAACCCTAATAACCTTGGATCTATGTTTTCTCTAAAATACATGCAAATAAGAATTTCCAAGGTTTACATCCTAACTAGCATAGCATGGAAAACTAGAATCATAATACACTAGAAGAATGACATACCTTTTGATAGCGATTGATTGCTTGGAGTTTGAGAGCCTAGCACCAATAGTGTGAATGCCTCAAGTGGAATCACAAATCACCACAAACTTTGGAAACTTGAGAGAATAGTATAAGTGCTCTAGAAATCCGGCCACCACTCTTGTTCACACACAACTAGTGCCATTTCAAGCATCATAAGCTCCTTTATATAGTGTGGAGGATTAGGGTTACATCCATGCAATCCCTAATACCCATGACTCTTCCTTTCCAAGGATCCATGGGTTAAAAGCTCCATGGACTCCCATGCATGCCAAGCCCATTCCAAATGAGTATTAGTCCACACTACATAAAATACAAGAGCCCATATTTAATTAGTCACCTTTTTCATCACCAAATTAATTCTAAATTAATTTATGATCAATACTAATTAAATAATATGATTTCATATTAATATATTATAACTTATAATATATTAATAAATCATGAACATACTATTCTCAAAAGATAATCCATACAAATTGTTCGGGTGAAGTGCAACCCAAATGGACCATGTCGGGTCGGGTCAAGTGCATCTCAAATAATGTTATGGACTTAGACACTTTATCCAACAGAAGCTTAGAACCGAAGGTAGGTGGACCGAAAGTTCATGGAACCGAAAGTAGATGGGACCGAAGTGGAAGCAACCGAAAGTGATCTTCGGATCGAAGGGTGATTCAGGGTCGAAGGTTGATCCGGACCGAAAGTGAGTTCGGTCCTAGGCAGGTTCGGTCCTTAAGGGCTTCGGTTCTAAGAGGTTTGGCTCTTAAGAGGTTCGGTTCTAATAGGGGTTTCGGCCCTATATGGCTGTTTTTCAAATAATCATCCCGTTTCGAGTGGTTTTTTTGACTAAGTTATGGGTCGGGATGCCCCAAGTGATTATAAAATGTTAAAAGAGATTTTGAGAGAGATTTGGGAGAGAGAGAGATAGATAGAGTGAGAGAGATTGAGAGAGACTTTGTTTGTGACCTTTGCGAGTGCTTAGCCTTGTAATGCAAGTTTTGTAAACCCCGTCAAGCCTCGTTATGAGTGTTATACTCCCCCAAAGGGTATGTAATAGTGTTTTATCGAGTAGTTTCATCACTTACCCTGATTAGGGTTTAGATTTTCCTGAACACATGAAACCTCTAAGCGATACTTTGTATTAAGATGGTGCGTTGTATAATAGAAAATATATTGTAAAACCTAATATACAAGGGTTAGATGAGTTGACCGGTTTGACTTGTTGACTTTATTTGACTTTGTCTTGACCAAAAATTGACGGTTGTCACATCATCCCCCCGTTAGAAAGAATTTCGTCCCGAAATTAACATTTCGACTGGGACTTCATGCGTTGGGGACAAGATATGGGTATTTTTGTTTTATCTGGTCTTCGCGTTCCCAGGGGTACTCGGGTCCTTGTTTATCGTTCCAACGGATCTTCACAATGGGAATGCGACTTTGTTTCGTTCTTTTGATCTCTAGATCCATGATTTCAACTGGTTCTTCTACGAAGCGGAGGCTGTTGTTGATTTCGATTTTGTCGAGTGGTATCACAAGAGTCTCGTCAGACAGACACTTCTTTAAATTTAACACATGGAAGGTCGGATGTACATTATTAAGTTCTTGTGGTAGTCGAAGTTTGTATGCCACTAGACCAATCCTGGCAAGGATTTCGAATGGCCCGATGTACCTTGGATTTAGTTTCCCACGTTTACCGAAACGTATCATTCCTTTCCATGGTGAGACATTTAGTAGAACTCGATCACCAACCCGGGATTCTGAGGGTTTGTGTCGCTTATCTGTATAGCTCTTTTGTCTATCTCGAGATGCTTTCAGTCTTTCTCGAATTTGTACGATCTTTTCCATAGTCTCCCTTATGATTTTAGGGCCAATAAGGGTGTTGTTAGGGACCTGCCCCTTTGCTAGCTGTGTATCTCTCATATCAGCCCAGCACAACGGTGATCTGCACTTGCGGCTATAGAGAGCTTTAAAGGGAGCGACCTTGATGTTAGGGTGATAGTTGTTGTTGTATGGAAATTCAATGAGCGGTAAGTGGGTATCCCACGCTTTACCGAAGTCAATCACACAAGCTCTTAGCATATCTTCCAAGGTTTGAACAGTTCTTTCGCTCTGCCTGTCAGTTTGTAGGTGGTAGGCCGTACTCATGTCTAGCCTAGTCCCTGTAAGGACTGCCAAAACCGCGAAATGAATCTACTATCTCTGTCAGAGATAATGGATATTGACACACCATGCAGTCGTACAATCTCTTTGATGTACGTTCTAGTCAATTTCTCCATCTTGTCGGTTTTCTTTAATTGGTAGGAAGTGCGCAGATTTGGTCAACCTATCAAGGATTACCCAAATGGTATCGAGATCACCCATTGTCTTGGGTAAATTGGTTATGAAGTCCATGGTTATCCGCTCCCACTTCCTTTCGGGTATCACTGGTTGTTGTAGGAAACTCGAAGGCTTCTGTTATTCTATCTTGACCTTGGCACAAGTCAGATACTTGCCCACATATGTAGTGATGTCAGCTTTCCTATTCGGCCACCTATATCACTTTTTGAGGTCCAAATACATCTTGTCTGAGCCTGGATGAATGGAGTAGCGAGTTTTGTGTGCTTCATTCGTGACGACGTCTCTGAATCCACCAACTTCGGTGTCCAGATCCGGTTCATGGGATAACGTGCCCCGCCGCTCTTGCCTTCTAGGTTCTTATGATTGGTGAAGATTGTACATTTCGTGTCGTAGAGATAGTGCCTCCAGATCTCTAGGGCGAATACTACTGCTCCTAGTTCGAGGTCATGTGTGACCTAGCCGACCCCGTACGTCTTTAGCCGTCTTGAGGCATAAGTAATGACTTCTCCTCGGAGCACTGCATAGGGCCTGCTTTAGCGTTTGGAGGGCGGTTTCTTGCTTCTCCCTCTAAGTGATTTTTGATTCTCATTTGTCGTTCTAGCGGATATTCACCATTTCGTCTGTCGATTAGATCGGTAGGGAGCATATAGGTTCGGTTTACACGACTAGACTCATTCGAATGGTAGAACGTCCACTCGCACTCCTGGGTAGCCTTGTCCCGAAGTTCATGGTAGGACTCATACATGGTCCATCTATCATCACTTCGTGCATACAGGCCGTATATAATTAAGATTGGTAAGTCAGTTGGATAGGTGACTCTGCCCCAAGTCCACAACCAGACAAGGAACAAGAAATAGGGTGGAAATACAAGTCCCACGTTCGTAAAATCTTAATTATATATCGTCCTCGCGTATACACTTAGTAGTGATAGGTTGACTGTATTCGTCCCAAGCCTCTGTGCTTGAACTTTATCTGTTGCATACGTGATATTCCCGAAGGGTCTGCTGGGAATACTTCGGAAATGTTTCGGATGGCATAATACTCCTCTCTTGAGTACTTCGAGGTTTCGCAATGAGAGATGACCCGGAGGTCCGTGTCGGATTTGTGTTTATGAGAGACGAGTGTTTTGATATTCAGTGGGTTAGGTGAAGGGTCTTTTCGTAGCACATTCAATTGGGAAGGTGAGGACTAAACCAATCCAAATCGAATGACGTCATCGGATCTTCCTAATAAAACATGTGTTAAGTTGTATTCGTACGAAATATTTGTTAGGGAGATAGATCATCATCTGCTTCTTGTTAGTACGTTTTGTGTTGGTCGGTGTTATTATTACTGTAGATGATTCGCATTGCAGCAACTAGTACTGATGTTCTGATAGCTAGCGATGATACTTCAAATTATGATCCCTAACAGGTTTCTCTATGATCGCTCGATGTATATAAGTGTTTTGATTTGTTTGAACGAGAGAGTATTTTAACTACTCTTTAAAAGACGATAATCTTAGCAACATACCACATACATTACAAACATATGGTACTTAAATGTTCTTGTTTTTGAAACATTCCCAAAAGTCCTAAGAAGGTTCCTTGCTGCTTCTGTTGGTTCGGTTGTCTCACTCCTCCTACCCCTTCGTCATTTCTCTCGGTTGGACAGTTCCTCTTGAAGTGTCCCGCTTCACCGCATAGGTGGCATACTGGACTTACACCGGTATTGGTGGTTGAAGCGATGTGTTGGGTTTGGGTCCTGCAGAAGCGGGTAGTATGCCCGTTCCTGTTGCAGTTTTTACAGTGCAACACCCGGCAAACCCCCTTGTGATGGTAGTTACACTTGTTACACTTTGGAAGCGTTCCAATATATCGTATGGTCGGTGCTTGAGTGAGAGATGTTGTGGCTAATGTCGAGGCATGTTTCGTGACTGCTGTTGTAATTGCAGGGGCAGCCACGGATTGTTGTCTTTTAGCGAGTTTTTGAGATACGTTGCGCTCCTTTTTGTTCCAAAACTTTCGTTTCTTGCTCTTAGGTTTGTGGTCTGAGGCGTCTTCGTTGGTAGACACCCGTTGGTGTTCTTGATTCTTACTGCGGTTAGTATTACCAACACCACCTTCACCTCCACTGGCGTTGTTAGCATTGAGTTGCGCCATGGCGGCTGTCACGGCTGCTGTGACCGCAACTTGAAAAGTAGCAGAGTCTATCTGCAGGATTTGTGCTTTGCTAGTTGGCTGGTTACCTCCTTGTCAAGACATAACTCTGTTGCATGGCGAGAAATGATTTCGTGAGTGGGGAATGATTATCCCTAGTTATGGTCTTACAATTTATATACACATATATAAATTTCACACTTTACTGAACTATTCTCGATGTTCCTACTAAACATTCTTGCGATGGAGTTATGGTAATGGATAGAAGTAGGTGTTGTACGAATGTTAAATTTACCCATCCTAGTTACTATCTTTTCCCAAACACACTTAGCTGAGGAGTTCTGATGGGATCTGGTGCATTAATGCTGGTATGATCGCACCCTATAGGTCTACGAAGAAGGTACCTTTCAACCTTAATGTTTAAAAGGTGAGATGATAATGAGTCTTTAGAAAAGGCTATACGTCGTGAGTTATCTAACTAAGTTTATCTTAGTTCTAAGTGTATGGTGTTCCGATATTTATGGTGTTCTGAACACAATTCATAATGAGAGTTTATATATAATAAACTTATGAATTTTTAGTAGTATTGTTCCACATGGAATCTTGTAACTTGATCCATACTAGGTCCTTCCTACCACCACTTGATGCATACTCAGTTATATATAATTAAGACTTAATAGACCTTCGAATCTAATGGGTCTGCCCTAAGCCCACAACCAAACAAGGAAGAGGATCTAAGGCGGACACACCATTTCTGAGTCGATAGACTCTTAACCATATATAACTTTATTGTATACACAAAGCAAAGGTAGATTAACCCTTAGTAACGACAAACATTGTTATGAATTTAGTAGTACTGTTCCCAATGAAATAATATGCATGCCCATTTCATTAGTATGATTCTAGTATATATAGTTTTTGGAGAAAATTTTGAGCCTGATGCAGGTCTACACCACATCATCGCAAGGAAAAGTTCGGACAGCAAATAAATCCCTCGACTAGTGTAATCACTAAATCGCAGGGTCGAGTCTATACATAGAAAAGAGTAGCACCAACGCATACTGATAAATCTACTCTACAAGGTCTTGTAAGTAACATGAACTCTACTCATGACGATCCGTCCCCGGTGGTGCTTGAGACGAAGTCAATGCGCCCTGTAGTTCTGCCAACCTACGCTCGGCTGCAACCACTCTCTCTTCGAGTGTCGAGTGTCTATTCTGAAACTCTTTTGCCTCCGCCCGAGCGGCGATAAGGTCCTTAAGAAGTTGGTCCCTAAAATAGCAGTCTCTTTCCAAGTCTCGGGTACGTGAAATGGTAGCGTCTGTAGCAGCACGCAGTTCCCGAACTCGATTTGCAGTCTCCCTGTTTTGGTCCCCGATGTTCGTGATCTGCTGGGTCATCATCGGGAGGGCTCTGTCGGCCGGTCCCCCATGGTTGAGGTCATGGAAACCTCGCTAGTCTCCAAATGGTGATCACTGTCGTTGATGGCGACTCCACCCCTCGATCAATGTTGCCCAACGGGGCACAGGTCTGATGTAGTCGAAACGGTTCGCGAGAACCCTGGCTATGTACGGAGAGTTGATGACCTATGGCTCCACTTCCAACTCCTCCTCGTCTTCATCTCCACCCATTATCTTCTTTGGGCTCTTCCTCGAACACCTCCTCAGGATCCTTTTCTGGTTCTTTTCCTAATCATCCACTATTTCCCTGGTTCAGAAAGTAGGGGTCACATGGTAAGTAGAATCTTGCCATGATGTCTGTGCGAGAATGGGAGGGGTAAGAGGCATATAATAGTCATATTCCTAGAAATACTTATAGGGGTTTAATCCTCCTTAGTTACTTCTATAATGATATAGTACATACCAGTTATATATTTAACAAAAGATATGATAGACCTTCGAACAAGTGATCATACTCTAAGACCACAACCAAACAAGGAACAGGAAGTAAAGCAATGATCACAGATTCTAAGTCTATGACATCTAAGTTATATATAACTTTAGCGTATCCACTTAGTGATTATAGACCTACTAGCAAGGATCTGTTTAGTTTTCACATAAGTTATAGTACCACAAAATACTCCTATAGTATTTTAAATGTTATGTTTGGTTCTTAGCGATTTTATTGTATGGGAAGTTTTTAGGCTTGTTGCTCACTACGAACATTCCCCGGCATACACTAGTCACACCTCGGATAAATATAGTTGATCAGGCTATATTCATCCCAAGTCTGATTACATATCCCAAGGTCTACTCGTAGTGTCCAACTCCTCATTTTACTTTTGTATCGTCCTAGATATGACACTATACTAGCATGTATGTGTGTACTCATAATTTTTAACAAGAAATCATTTCATTTCTAAAAGTATAGTTATTTGAAAATTTTTAATCAGAGACTTTTAGTCCCAATGCATTTATAGTTTGTATATCTTATATGGTTCGATATACTTAGTTCACTATAAACAATGCTCTGATACCAATCTGTCACACCCCCAAACCAAGGATGGCGGAAACGTTAGGGGGTGGGAATGACTTCATGTACAGTATCATAACAACGAGTATAATAGTGACCAAAGCAAACACAACCATCGTAAATATAATTGAAAAAGTTACACCATAATATGAGTTACATGTTTCAAAATCAATTACATTATGATGACAAAAATGTATTAATTGACGTCTTTGCGACCCATCCTCAAAAGCAGTTGGTTACCTGTTTCACTAATTTCCTGAGAATACAAGTGGTTTTGAAAGAGTGTCAACAATTAAGTTGGTGAGTTCATAAGCTTTTGGATGTAGAGTTTGAAAACCTTTGTTTGTAAATGTAATGTATACTCAAGAAAAATCCAATATTTTCCTCATAAAATGTTATGTAGTCTTAAATACCAAGACCGAATGTATGCGTGTGTTTCATACTTGTAACGATGTATGCAATTTTAAATAGATAAAACCCCTTTTCAAATTAGAAATTCCCGTAAACTATACGTGCCGTTATCTCCCTATGTGAGTCGCGATAACCATACTATGACAGAGTAGACCTGCTGCGACGTACTTTAGGCGTCGGAACTGTTATGACATTTGTCACCCGTAGACCTGCAGGTCCCACTGTTACGATTTTTAGGAGTCTCTAACTTGTCTGAAAATGTTCAACTTCACAGACTGGTCCGAAGTTGGTTTTGAAATGATAGGCAGTTTTGTAAAAATCGCCATAAATTGTAGAACAATCGTATAAACATGTGCAAGTAGTCATTAGAAAGGTATAAATCTGAACTATTTGCACCTTGTACAGTTTTGAAAACTAAAGAGTTTAAGATGTTCAAAACAGTTCGTGAATGGATCAAAACTTTCCTGTTGAAAGCTGATGTTTGAGTTTAATTAAGTTTTTGGTGTTTTAACTTGTATCCCCCCCCCCTAAAAGTTGAAGAAAACATGAAAATGTAGGGGTATGAACTCACCTTGACTGATTTCTTGGGATGGATGATGAAGAAAAGAAGTTTCCAAGTCAAGAACACTTGGAAGATGTTTGAAGGTTTGAAGATCCTAAGAACAAATATGACGATATTTGTATGAGAGATCCATGATTTGAGTGGAGAAGTGTAGAATATTCAAGAGTAGGATGAAGATACTTACCAAGAGTGAGCAAGAAATCTCAAGATCAACCTTGGATTTTCGAGTTCTTGGAGAGAGAAAGTGAGAGAGAGATATGTTTGCTTTTGGTGAAAGAGTGAATATCCTGGAGGAGAGATAAGGATTTTTCCAAGACATTGATTAATGTAACTTGTTGGAGAAGGGTGAAGGTACAATGAGTAGACTAAGGCTGATGTGAATAGTGACATAGAGCATGAACTGTAATCTGAAAGTGTCATAAATTTATGGGAAAAGTCAAAAGTACCTTCTTGTACCTTGAATTTGTCCTAATCAATATTATGGATTATATCTTAGAAATCCCTAAGATATGGATATTTTATGATCTTAGAGGGTTGAAAATGATAAAATATGGATTTATATGAAAATCCCGCATTAAAATTACCAAAAACGTGCTTAAAACGTGAAAAGGGTCGAAAACCGGGAAAAGGAGGCGAATCTGTGAGGGTTCGGTCCATGAAGCTTAGAACCGAAGGTAGGTGGACTGAAAGTTCATGGAACCGAAAGTAGATGGGACCGAAATGGAAGGAACCGAAAGTGATCTTCGGATTGAAGGGTAATTCAGGGCCGAAGGTTGATCCGGACCGAAAGTGAGTTCGGTCCTTAAGAGTGGGTTCGGTCCTAGGTAGGTTCGGTCCTTAAGGGCTTCGGTTCTAAGAGGTTCGGTTCTAATAGGGGTTTCGGCCCTATATGGCTGTTTTTCAAATAATCTTCCCGTTTCGAGTGGTTTTTTTTACTAAGTTATGGGTCGGGATGCCCCGAGTGATTATAAAAAGTTAAAAGAGATTTTGAGAGAGATTTGGGAGAGATTTGAGAGAGATTTGGGAGAGATTTGGGAGAGAGAGAGATAGAGTGAGAGAGATTGAGAGAGACTTTGTTTGTAACCTTTGCGAGTGCTTAGCCTTGTAATTCAAGTTTTGTAAACCCCGTTAAGCCTCGTTATGAGTGTTATACTCCCCCGAAGGGTATGTAATAGTGTTTTATCGAGTAGTTTCATCACTTACCCGGATTAGGGTTTAGATTTTCCTGAACACATGAAACCTCTAAGCGATACTTTGTATTAAGATGGTGCGTTGTACAATAGGAAATATATTGTAAACCCTAATATACAAGGGTTAGATGAGTTGACCGGTTTGACTTGTTGACTTTATTTGACTTTGTCTTGACCAAAAATTGACGGTTGTCATAGTATATGTTACCATTCGTACATGACTAGGTATATGCTAATAAAGTAAATAAAATACGTACATATATGTTATTGTAGTGAAGGAATTGATTTATAAAAAAAATACCTAAGTCCATACCAGTATCAGATGTAATAAACTATAAATAAACCATATCATTATATGGCAAGTGTAAAAAAAATTAACATGAAGTATAAAAAACATGTGTGTATATAAATGGTTATAGTCTCCAAATTTAGACATCATGAATACACAAAATCCTACTCTTTGAAATATAACACTCCATTTAAAGGCTGGTACTTATAATACAACTAGAACTAGGGACTAAAGCTAGTACTTATATAGGCCATCCATGAATTAATTTCCCTACAACAATCATGCTTCATAGTACAAATGTAGGTGAGGTGAAGTTGCTTAACTTTTATGAGTAACCAAAGAAGTACCATAAATCATGGAAGGAAGGACAAGAGAGTACTTTAGGAGGGTTGCACACTCTTTCTCCCTCTAACTCAGGTGTCATCTTCCCTCACAATCCGTCATCCATTCAAAACCCCAAGCCTTTAGTAGAGTGTAGAGTTGCTTCTAAAAGTGGCCAAAGGTACATACTAGCTGAAAGTTGAAAGCTTTTAGGAGAGTATAAAAAAGGGCATTATTAGGGACCTCTAACCTAGAAAAGTTCAGCCTCAAACCTCTTTCCTCTCTACTTTATTTCCTGTGTTCGAACTTCATCAAAAACACCTCCATCGGAGGTGTTTTCTGTTGTGATTTTGGGAGGAAAAAAGGGGCAGCAACCACAGAGTTTAGCCACCTGTTACAGCCAAAAAATGTGCCAAATCTACCCCTGAAGTCGTTTGTTATTCTTCCCAGTTATCCCTCTCACTTGCAGCTGCGAAAACAGGAAGAAAAGGGGCAAAAAGGTTGTCGGAAAAACCCCCAACCACCCCATTTCTATCGACAACCCCAGTGGCTGTTTTGGTGAGTTTTCTCCCATCATAAGATCTGAAAAACTTGTTGTTTTGAGTACCTTTGTGAGGTCCCATAATCTAAATCAATATTTTTTTATTTTTGGTGAAGCAACCGGGTCTTGAACGAAGCAAAAACCTCACCGAATCTTCCGTCTACACTCAAGAATCATACACCAAATGTGAGTCTTTATAGCCCCGTTTTACATTTTTCCTTTGTTTTGGGGGGAGATACATACTTGACTATTTTGATATAATTTGATGGCTAAAAGGTTTATATGTTACATGCATGCAAAGTTGATGCCACATACAAAAGTTATTAATATCTATATTTGTTATAAATACTATTTTTATAAATAAAGTTTGTTTAAAATGTTGTGGTTAGTAATTGATAAACATAAGAGTTTTATAAAGTGTTAGACATATTTACAAACACTTGTGGAAATAAAAATGTTAGATAAGATTAAGTTGATGAAATTAGTGTTATAATATTTGTCGGAACGAATAAAAGTTTCGTTAAGAACTTATGTCGAAATTTTGATAGATGAACATTTTTAACTTGTCATCATCATTAATATGATATGTATAATCACATGAATTGTGTATATTAGGGCATGAAACTTATTTTTCATAAAGTTTTAAGATGAAAGAATTAAACGAAATGATAAAATAAAAATATACAAACGAATTATAAATTTGTATCTAAAGTATGAGAATTAACCACAAGTAGTTATATACTATGGTATAATACGAAATCTCGTCGATAAATAATATGTGTGTTTTTAAGACTAACTTTACTTACGAATGAAAACAATCTATTTTCAACATTAAGTAAATATTTAAAATACAATAATAATGGATTAAGGCAACAAACAGTCAACCGACGTAACACCGGCACATATGAATTATTCGACTACGCCAGCGGAACGTCCTTCCTATCGGATTGTAGTTTGAAACTACTCGAGTTACTATCGTATTATTATTTGAAGGCTAAGTTTAATTCAATATTTAACTAAATTCACTAAGCTTTAAAAATCTTAATAATTTAAGAATCGCGTTGGTGATCATCGAAAGCGATGGATTTTATGGGCCGAAGAATAGTTTTCATGGAGCTTGTGGATTTCGTATCTCGTGTGTATTTGTGGGAGGAATTATCGAAAGGTGTGAAAAAGGGAGTTTTATGATGGTGTGTTTTTCTTTCATTAGGATCAAAAATCCTAAAACTGAAACCTAACGCTATAACCGTTTATCCAGGAGGGATCATATACTTTGGGTCTATGTACACGACATAGATTTATACTAAAGAACGTTGGTGTAGATCTATTTCGTATGGAATGATTTATGCGGGTTGGTCTTTTTCCCCGTCTATGGTTGATAGCTACAACTTCGTCTGACGAGACAACAGGCGTCTAATGTTTCTTTCTTTGTTACTATACGACTGTTTAAAACGTTAGTAATGATTTCAATTCCCCCCTTGTTTTTGTTGTGTCTGTGTGGCTTGTGGAACTCCTATAGTGTCGGTTATAAGCGAATTGTTGAAATGAAGATTTATATTCGGAGAAATATAGGTCTAGGATGAGTCAATCCTCCCAATTTGGGCCGAACGAGTAAGATTGTTTAGATTGTTGACTACCTTTCTGTGACATCCCCATTTTTACGGCTAAAAAAGACCGATTTCGTTTATGCTTTTATAATAAAATCAGAGTAATCTCTCAAAGAAAAGTGTTGCAGAATTTGTTCCCAAAACAAAATATGATAAAAATTTATCAAAGCATTTCTTAAAGAAGTGTATTTTCATTACATTACAAAAACTCAGGATGTCAACATCGATACAGATCATAAGCATAAACCAAAAACATCATAGGCCACAAAACAAAATCTGGCTCAAAACAACATAGGCCTTATAACATTCCATTTATTTTCTACTGGCCTAAAATCCATAATCTCTCGTCAAGTCATCCAACTATGCTTTTTCCACTACCTGTAATACAAGAAACTGAGTGAATCAGGCTGGGGAGTCTGGTGAGCATATAAGGTTTTCAACCCACAATAAATAAGTTTATTATTTTCAACATTCATTAAACCCGATTACACGTTCCCGTTATCCTCACCTTACGTCCCTAAAGCATCTATCATAAGGGACCTATCCTAAGGAATTTCCTCGGGATGGACACTACTGCTAAGGGGATTCCCCAGCCATATGTGTCCGTAAGGCAACCATGGGGGGATGGAGTACACCGGTGAACACATCGTTCACAAACACCTACAGGTTGCGAGCCTGCTAGCGTTCCACTAGACTTCCTAGAAAAGTCTGTGGTCGTCATCCATACTCCGCTAGATGACTGGATCAACGTCAACATCGAGGCCTCTCATCATTTTATTTCATCACACACCACCTATTACATCTACCCATATTTTACCCAACATATTTGTAGACATAAAATACATATATAATCTAGATCTGAAAAACAAAGTTCAAATCTTTCACCCAACATAGATCTTCAAAGTAAAAATACATATGCAGTTCAGATCTGAAGAAAAAGTCTTAGATCTGACAAAAAAAATACATATACAATTCAGATCTGACAAATAAATGCATATACAGTTCAGATCTGAAATAAAGGTTTAGATTTGGCAAAAATTTACATATACAGTTCAGATCTGAAGAAAAAGTCTTAGATCTGAAAGAAAGAGTTCAGATCTGAAAAGAATAAGGTTTAGATCTTTCATCCAGCATAGATCTCAAGTAAACAGATAATAAATATACACATGGCACGTATAAAATACTTCATATCTATGTGTAAGATGAAAGTGACTATACACTCACCTGTTAAGGAGTGATTCGGACAGCACTTCGCATCTTAAAATAATTTCCTTCGACGAAACCGGGAAATTTGCTTGAAAACCGGGCTCCGCGCGGGCAGAGTTTCAAACCGAAAAACTCTTTTTCTCGGAGCCTTCGGGCGCTCCGGGGCTTTCTTCTAGTGCTAGGGAGGTTTCCTAGGCTTCGGGGTGGATTAGGGTGGCTAGAGGGAGAGTAGAGTGAGAAAGAGATGGCTTAAAAGTGTGAGAAATGAGGCTGCCTCGCACCCCCTTCATAGGGTCGAGGTCTCGCAGTACACAGGGCGTACCTCGGATCTACGCGGGGCATAGTAACACACGTCGGATCTTCGGTGGAGCATCGTGGCTTATTTCGGACCACATGAGAACTCAAACCGCGCAGCGTACTTCGGTACGCAGGGCGTCCGAAGGTACGCTGGGCATACCCCTCGCATCAACTCGCAATTTCTCGTCTCGACTTCTAAAATTTATAACTTTTGCATATGAGCTCCGTTTTCGACGTTATTTATATCCACGCGTAGGTGAGACCGTACTCAACAACTTTCGTTTAGACTCCGTCGGCTAATTTTGATTCTATTTTTAAAGTTATATTTTTAACAGGCCGGGACTATAAAGTCCATTAAAAATTCATAAATTCTTCATCCGACCTCCGTTTTCATCTGTCTTTTTATCGTTGAGCTACTATTAACGAGACCTTCGATTCTCGTTTAGGTCGTGTCGGTCGAAAACCGTTCGATTTACTATTCGAACTCCGGGCTGTGTACTCTTAAGCCGAAACTTAGAAAAATCATAACTTCCTCATACAAAGTCAGATTTGGGTGTTCTTTTTATGCACGCTCTCGGTTTAACGAATACTACGACTTTCGTTTAGATTGATAAGGCTAAAAAGCATTGTATCGTAATTTCACTATTCACGTCACGCAATGTCATGCCGGTTCTATCGCGAAACTTTGACATGCCATAACTTCTTTGTTATAACTCGGATTTTGGCGTTCTTTATATCTCCAGAATCCTTGTCACGGCCACTATAACTTTCTTCATCGATATCGGGCTTATCTAACATTTTATTTTTGACGTTTATTTTTATCTTTTATTTATTATATTATTATAAACAAGTAATAAGCATACAAAAGCACAAAATTCACATAATATTCAAGTAATTCATTTTTATTACTTTACAATGGGTTACAACGGTTGACCTAGACTATTACATCATCATTAGTGCTTAGCCCAGAAACACGGGCGTTACACTTTCCTTGCGACATAACTCTCCGTAAGCAAACACAGTCCAAATAATTAAATTGTCACGAGAATAATTAATCCTTGTCGTTAAAATTATTTGAGTAATAATAATACGCGTTGTAATTTACCGGTCATTGAAAAATATTTTTGAATTATTAAAACTTTCGGAGTCAAAAGAAAACCTATATATAAATCTTAGCAACATTATTGTTGACGTATTTTCAAAATCTATGTATCTCTAGGTGTTCAAAGTGACCGGAAGAACTCTCACCCAATGTGAGAACGAAGGATTGACGTTGGGAATAAATAGTCGGCTCTATTGTAGCCTTTTGTTCTATTAGTATCTTGCGGAAAGTTGCATTCTGCGGTTATCGCTTCTGGATTTATTAAACAGTGTATTTCGTCGTATTCAGATATCGGAAGAATGTAATGTCGTATAAATTTTGTTATTATTTCAATATATGTTGTTGACTATGATCCAAATGTTTAGTCTCAACCTCGGCGTTTCCGCCGTTGGTCGGGGTGTGACACTTATGACCGGTTTTTTAGGTTTTTCTCACGACATAATATGTAGGATAATCATTAATAAGGTGTTTGGGGTTGTTCATACTTATGGTCACCGCAACATCGACTGCCTCGTTGCTTAGTTCCTGTGGTTTGGCTTAGTTCTTGTGTTCTAAATGTCGTAATTTCTTCATACGAATACTGATTTTAACGATCTTTATATCCACACGTTCGTATTTAAGTGTACAACAATTTTCATTTAGATTATTTCCGTTAAAAAACAATATATTTTTATTACGATTTTATATAAAAAAAAAGTTCATACATACATTCATAAAGAACGCATGTATATAAAGATCGTAAGTAAAAATGTATTACTTTTTAACGGATGTAATCTAAATGAAAGTTGCCATAGACTTAAATACGAACGCATGGATATAATGATCTTTCAATCTATGATCGTTTGAAGATTTTTTGACGTTCAGAACACAAGACCTAAGCAAAACCACACTAACTAAGCAACCAAGCAGCCAAGGCAGTGGTGTCCATAAGTATGAACATCCCCGAACGCCTTATTAGTGATTGTTCTGTGTAGGATGTTGTTAGAAAAACCTAAAAAAACCGGTCATAGGTATTGAATGTGTACAAAAACAACAATGACTTATTTTGCAAAAAAAAATATTAAGGACTAAATGTGCAAAAAAATATTAAGTACTAAATGCGTACAGAATAAGAAATATATATCCCTTTTAAGTTATTTTTCCGGCTTACCTGAAGTAGCCGGTCAGAGGACTAAATGTGTCCAGTTAATCAAGTTGAAGGGGTGAATGTGGACGAAAAAAAAAACTCAGTGACTAAGTCTGTACAAATCGAAAAGTTCAATAGATAACCATATTAATCAAGGAACCAAGGAACCAATCTAAAACGTCGGAATTTAAAGCGATCAACGGCAAAAAGAAATGTTGTAGACTTTTACAATGGACGCACATGCAACGGATTAGAGTTCCTTTTTTCGTTTAATTTTTTTTTAGCTCATGTTTTTTATCGAAAAAAAACCTGAATATACCATTCTTCATGATTTTATGTCCTCTTTCCATAGAGATCCATATTGATATACAAAAATTTTTTTTTTTTTTTTTTAAAAACTCACTTCATTTCTTTGTCTTTTGAAAAGTTAAGGCCCATTTTCTTATCGAAAAAATTTAATAAATATATGAAAATTCATATTTTTTTGATACTCTTTAAACATAAATTCATATTGACGTAAAAAAAATCAAATTTCAATATAGATTGACATTGTAAATCTGTTCAGATTCACATTGTGAATCTGCCGAGATTCATGTTGTGAATTTGAGCAGATTCATAACGTGAATAATAATAAATTAGATTCACATTGCGAATATTAAAATTGAAATATTTACAGTTCAAATTCACACTGTGAATCTGAACCGATCGAGGTTATTTTTTATTATTTTATTTTTATTTTTTTAATTGATATTAATGTTAATTAATAGAGGACGAAAAATTGATTTTTTTTGTATAATTTGTTTTTTTGGATAAAAATAAACTTAAATACTGAAAAAAACAACAAAACGAAGTGAGTTTTTTTTTTCGAAAAAAAAAGTTTGTTTTTATATATCAACATGGATCTCTATTGAAAGAGAACAGAAAATCGTAAACAACGGTATATTCGGGGTTTTTTCGGATAAAAAACGCGGCTTAAAAAAAATTAAACGAAAAAAAGATGTGAGTTTTTTTAGTATAGATATGAGTTTTATGGTATAATCTGGTGTATGTGCATCCAATGTACAAGTGTATATCCATTCTGTTGGCCATTGATCGCTTTAAATTTCGACGCTCACGGTTGATTTTTTGTTAATAATGATTCTCTATTGAACCTCACCCCATATATATATATATATATATATATATATATATATATATATATATATATATATATATATATATATATATATATATATATATATATATATATATACACGGAAATTTAAATTTTTGAAGGCCCCAAATTTTTGGAACAAATACCCACATAAATACAAGCTTCTGCTTTTATTTTGCTATGATCATAGGAAAGTTCTTTTTTGTTCGCCCTTAGTCTCACATTGAGTAAGAAGCTTGGTCTCGAGCTAGGTCTAATTGTAACATCCGACTTTTTGACATAAGGTAAACCCAAAAAAATTTACTTTTTTATTTAATAAAACACATTGGTGTATGCTTACATTAATAATCAAGTACAAGTAGTTATCAACAGGATCAGTTCAAAGAAAATTGAATACAATGATCCGTGTCGTGTATCACATTCTCTTTACTTCATTCCTTGCTTATATAAACCTACCTGCAAAACACATATCACAAAAAGGATAAGCTACAAAGAGCTTAGTCAGTAATCATTATTTTAATTCACATAATAATATAACTCAATTATTTCTTTAAATATAGTAGTAATGGACTTAGAACTACTCAAGCTGCCATTAGATTTTCACAAGATACTCTTGCTGATTTTATTACTTTATATTTTCTATACTTCTTCTCATTTTCTCTTATACTTTCTTTATATCTCTCTCTCTTCTCTATACATACATTCTATCTTTCACTAACTCTAAACTCATACTCTATATCTCTTATTGTCTCTATACACATACTATTTCCCCACCACTCTCTCTTTTTCTCTCTATCTCACTATGATTCATACTTAATACTCTCTCTCTCTCTTTCTCTCAACATCTCTATCTATTTATCTTTTCTATATTTCAACCATTATCTCTCCTTTCTCTCTCTCTAACTCTCTCTCTCTCTCTCTCTCTATATATATATATATATATATATATATATATATATATATATATATATATATATATACATCTCTCTCTCCTTCTCTACATCTTTATCTATTTATCTCTTCAAATATTTACATCTCTATCGCTTTCTCTCTCTCCCTCTCTACATCTCTATCACTTTCTCGTTCTCCCTATATACATCTCTAGCTCCATCTATCTCCATCTATATATCTAGCTCCATATCTATCTTTCCACATATCTAGCTCCATCTATGTCTCTCCACATCTCTAGCTCCATCTCTCGTTCCGCATATGTAGCTTCATCTCTCTCACCCTCTCTACATCTCTATGTTTACCTTTATTCCTATCTTCATATCTTTATGTCCTTAACTCCTATAGTAATATACAATTATACATGTCAACCATAATCAGATATTAACGCATCTTTTAATACCCGATTTCACATCTCAATTATACAAACTAAAAATGTAATACTTTAATATGCATCTCAATTATACTCGTCTATCTACTTGAATAGTATTAAAATACTATAATTTCTAGTTACTGTATTTCGTAACTTGTACAGTAATAAACAACTATCGTATCCATATTATACTCAACTCTTAGTATGCACAATAATTATCACGTATCTGTATAATAACAATCTAGAGAAAGATAAGGTTACTCACTTGCATAGTTAGTGAAGACTAACTATTATTTTGACCTCCACCTCAACGCTGCTTTCCGATTCATCACATGTCCAACTCTATTTGGACAATATATCAAGTTTATTAAAACTTTTCTAATCTCATCACTATATCCACAATAATGATCAATTACCTGATCACTAACCAAACTCAGTAACTAATTTCACCCAAACTAGTTACGTTTTCAAATGAAATTCACTAACGAATTTATCCGGCAAACCGTTAATTAACTTGATAAATCTCGATAGATCAGGGTATTTATCCCAAAATGACTAGATTAACACTTAACAAGTCATCGAGTTCATAATAGCACCATATCATGAAATCCTATAACACATACTCAGGTATAACAGCTCTTTACAAATATCATATAAAGGTATTTACATAAAACAAGATAAATATACCTTCGTTGATCCCGTAAATAGGCTCACGCACTCCCTTACACTAGTAGAAATTCACCGGTATTATCTCTTGAGAATACTTCCCGAGCACCATCTCCGATCGAACGTTTCAAAATCTCTCAAATGACATGAGACTCTTATATTTATACCCTGTAGTGGTCAAATCATGACCATATATGTGTCATGTCGTGAAAATCAAATGAATCCCAATTTCACCACATGTCATACTCTTCACCCAAGTGTCTTGGTAACCTTCCTCATTTCGTATCATGGTACATCTATTGTCACGCCGTTAAGATTGAATAGGCTTTGTCTCGCCACGTGTTGCTCTCTGGATGACAAGTGTAATTAAAACTCACTCATTGCCACGCCGTGGCACATATACCTTCACGTCGTGGGGATCAAAACTTTACCGTTCACTTTGACTTTCATTGACTTTTCTCTAATATAAAAGTAGTTTCATCTTAACTTCAAACGAACATAACTTTCTCATACGAACTCTGTTTTTGACAAACTTTATATCCATAAAAACGTCTTAGAGTGAACTGGCATTATCTTTCACAATTTCTTGATTTAGCTATACACATTTTATGATATAACACAATAAGTACAAGAACATACATATTGCATCACCGAATCATCATCAGTTCACTATTTTAAGTTTACTCGAAATCGAAGGTATACCGAACATGTACTTTAACTTATAGTATGAGTTTTTAGGTCATTACTGTTGGATTAGGTGTCTAAGTCCATAACTATAATTGGTATATACTTGAATTGATAGTAGCACAATACTGTTGGGTTGTCTTCATACTAGCAACTAGACACGATGACCTATTGAGAAAGAGGAAGAATTTATTATTTGATTAATAAATTGAAATGAATGATTTATTAATGTATTATGGAAATAATATATTAATTGGAAACCATATTATTTAACTAATAGTTAATTCGAAATTAACTGGAATTAGTTTTGAGATTAATTGAATTAATTAAAAGTGCAAGGGCTATTTGGCAATTTATTGATAGTTGAGGAAAGAAGCTCTAGAACCTCCATAAAAAGGCTTGGATGAAAACTTCTTGGAAGGCCCTAGAATTTTTTTCCAAGGGCTATTGGATGGAATGTTGTGGGTTGCTTGGTCCTTAAGCTAAGGAATTAAGGTTTCCTCCTAAAACCATAGCTTTGGCTCTAAGTCACCTTACTATATAAGGAGCCTCGCCCTTGGTATTTTCAGATAGATGAAACCCTAAGAAGAGTGGCCGAAAATGGTGGATTAGTGTCTAAGTCCATAACTATATTTGGTATGTACTTGACCCGATTGGCATGGTCCGTTTGGGTTGCATGGCATCATGCAATTGGATAGACTAAAATGAGAGAAATAACACTTAAGGTTTATTAATATATTATAAGTTCTAATTGTTGGATTAGTGTCTAAGCCCGTAACTATATTTGGTATGTACTTGACCCGGTTATGCATGGTCCTTTTGGGTTGCCTTCACCAAAGCAACTTGACAAGGTAATTTAAGGAAAGAGAGAGGATATTATGATTTATTAATATATTATAAGAATAATATATTAAAGGAGAAATCATATTTATTTAATTAATATTATTCATAAATTAATTAGGAATTAATTTGGTGACTAAAAGAGATTAATTAAATAAAATGGGCTCAAACTGTCAAATGTGTGATAGATGAGTTTTGGGCTGGGAAACCTAATGGACTAAGGGGGAACGAAATTATGATGAGGGGTCATCATATTTTCGTCCAAGGCCTTATTCCAGAAGGTTCATTGGGCTGCTTGGTGAATAAACTGTCCATTAGGGTTTAGACTGAAACCCTAGCAGCCTACAGTATAAATAAGACCCCTAGTCTTCAATTTTCGGCCACTTGATCCCAAGAGAAACCCTAGGCCGAAATTAAGCATCCTCCCTCCTCTCTCATAGTTGCCTTCTTGCTTGTGGTGTTTGTAAGCCATTAGAGGAGTTACAATTGTGACTCTAAGCTCCAAGAAAGAAGATTCAAGCTTCCATTGAAGAGGTAAACATCTAGATCTGATGTTATATGTTAATTTCGAAATTATATATGCTAGATTAGGGTTCTTAGTCTTGGATGAATGCATGTACAATAGTAAAACCTAGATCCAAGCGCTAGGATTTGCATGAACACATAGGATGCTGTTGTGTGTAAAATCCATCAGTGGTATTAGAGCCATAACTGGTTTTAATTGTATTTGATGCTTGTATATTCGTTCATGGAAGAAAATAAATTTTTTTCGTAAATACCCAGCTCACGACGTGAGCTACAGGCTCACGACGTGAACCCCGTATCTGGTTGGAAATTAGTTTTCTGACCTGATTTTGTGTATGGATAATTACCATAACTCTTTTGAATAAGAAAATCCGATTTTTGATTAATTCCATGTAATTATCCATACCAAAACAAAAGATAACTTCAAATTATTTAAATAATAAATTCCTTATAAGATAATATTTGATTATTTAAATTATTTGGTAATTATCTTGTGAATAAAATTGGATTAGATCAAATATATATAATTACCAAATTAATTGTTTAATTTATATTATTTGTTATTTGATCCTTTGTGTTTTGAAAAGTTCAAAACTTGCCCTCAAGTTTTGAAATTTAAATTTTATGATTAAAAGTTTAATTTTGAATGATTTAAATTTCATACCCTTAGAATTTTACAAGTTTAAAGTTCAACCCTATACTATTATATTATTACAAGATTAATTAATATATATGTATAAGAATAAGATAGTCTTATCGCTAGTAGGACTCATTCACGAAGCCAGTCTATAAGGTGGGTATAAGGTTGCTGCCTATAAAATGGCGCTTAATGGGTGTACACTCACACCCACCGCTTGCTTGACTGGTGGATGGTCGTTAGCTGAACAGATAGGATAGGGCACTTAATTCCTCATTATAAGTATAATGAATATTGCAAAGTAACTACAATGTTTTTCAAATTCCCAATCTTAGTTACTTTAGGGTAAAATGTGAAAAAATGATGCTATTCCATGGAATTACACTTTGTACCCTTATCAAATGTTAGTGGAGCGTGCGTGGCTAACCAGCACACTAATTTGGGATTGACATTGGTGGCGAAGGGTGGCTCGATGTTTATCATAGATCAATGGAGCGTGCGTGGCTAACCGGCACATTGATTAGGTGATAGAGACATTGAGTGCACCATGTTGATTCGCATGGTTATTCACAACTTGTTTGCAATCCTTGGTATCCCAGTCGCAAATTTGAAGTGCATATCGAGATTTAAACATGCCATTGAAATGTTCAATGAATCTCAAAAGGAATCTAGGAATTTTCAAATACATTTAAAACTTAATATTTTTCGTTTTTCATGGTGAAAATTAGTGAATCGTCATTCACTCACCTTCAAATTATTTACTTTTAGATTACGGCATCCCTTTTCTAAATTGTAAATAATGTTGTTGGATCCTAGCCCTAATTTCTCATTTGGGTGTTTAATTGGGGATTCATTTCTAATCAAACTTTGTTCCTTTCTATTTCAGATGTCTAACGCAAACGCAAACAACAACGCTTCTGGGTCATTCTCGCTGATGAACCTATGTCAAAAGGTGACATTTGATGGGTCGAATTTCAACGAGTGGATGAGATACATTCGCATGATAACTCTCTATGAGGAAAAAGAATATGTCCTCGATGAGAAACTAGAAAAGATCAACCCAGAAGTTGCTACTCCTGAAGAGATGGCCGCCTTTGAGGCCCACGAGCGTGATGCTATAAAAGTTCATTGCATCATGCTGGCCACCATGAACCTCGAACTCCAAAAGTCCTATGAGGACATGTATCCATATGAGATGCATCAAGATTTGCTGGACAGGTACCACCAAAGCGCGAGGCAAGAGCGCTATGAGATCATCACTAACATGATCACCGCTAGGATGGGGAGTGGAGAATCCCTAACCGCTCATTTGCAAAGGATGCAAAGGTATGTTGATCGTGTTCTCAAACTTAATGTTAAGTTTGATGAGGATTTGGCTATCGACATCATCCTCCACTCCTTGCCTTCCTGCTACAACCAGTTCAGAATGACCTACCACATGTTTAAGGAAGAGGTCGCCCTGAGTAAACTTCAAGGGCTCCTGAGGACTGCTGAGAGCAACCTCAAGGACAAATCTATTGCATCACCCTCTACTGTAGCTACTCCTGTGTTAGCAATTGGCTAAGGAAAGGGTAAAAAGAGGAAGGCTCCTTCTAAGAGCCACCAAAAGGGTAAGACCCAAGATGGTTCCTCTTCTAGTGGGACCAAAGCTGGTTCTGTTAAGCCCTCTTCTGACCCCAAGGAAGCAGAGTGCTTTTACTACCACCAGAAGGGCCACTGGAAACGAAGTTGCCCTAAATATCTGCAAGATATTAAGGATGGCAAGATAAAGCCCACCTTTGCAGGTATGTATTCAATTAAATCTAATAACTCATCACTTGCTACTTCATGGGTCCTTGATACTGGATGTGGTATCCACATTTGTTCTGATTTGCAGGGGCTAAGAAAAAAGTAGGGAAGTGGAACATGGGAGAATAAACTTGGTCATGGGAAACAATAAGTCGTCACCAGTAACCAAGATCGGAGTTTATTCTTTAGTGTTGAGTAATGGGTTAGGACTAGATTTAAATAATTGTTGCTATTCGCCAGATATGGCAAGGAACATCATTTCTTTTCATGGATTATATAGACAAGGTTTCAGATATTCATTTGATAATAGCAATGGTTCTATTAATGTTTATTTGAATGGTGTTTTTATTTCAATGCATTACCTTGTAATGGGATTTATGAATCTGTGTTGATTGTAGATAATTTAGGAAATGATGTCTTGAATATTGATTCGTCCAATAGTTTGGACAAAGCATGCTTGTGGCATTGTCGCCTTGGTCATGTTAACAAGAAACGCATAGCCCAACTCCAAAAGGATGGAGTCTTGGAGTCATTCGACCTTAGGGACGATGACGTGTGTGAATCTTGTTTACTTGGGAAGATGACCAAGTCACCCTTTACTGGTACATGTGAAAAGGGTGAGGGTGTATTGGATCTCATACATACTGATGTATGTGGACCCTTTAGATCCACCACAAGGGACGCTTGTCGCTTCTACGTGACTTTTACAGATGATTATAGCAGATATGGATATATCTACTTGATCAAGCAAAAGTCAGAAACCTTTGAAAAGTTCAAAGAGTTTAAGAATGAAGTAGAGAATCAGTTGGGCAGGAAAATCAAGATGCTTCGATCTGATCGAGGGGGAGAGTACCTAAGTCTTGAGTTTCACGACTATCTAAAAGAATGCGGAATAGTTTCGCAATTGACGCCTCCTAGAACGCCACAATTGAATGGTGTGGCTGAGAGACGTAATCGAACCTTGTTGGACATGGTTCATTCTATGATGAGTCGTGCTTCGTTATCAATCTCATTATGGGGGTATGCCTTAGAGACTGCCGCCCATATCCTTAACTTAGTTCCCACCAAGAAGGTTGCCAAAACACCTCACGAGATGTGGACAGGGAAAGCTCCCTCGTTAGCACATATCAAGGTTTGGGGTTGTGAAGCTTTCGTAAGACGAGAAACTCACGACAAGCTAGAACCTCATAGTGAGAAGTGTTATTTCATCGGCTATCCACAAAATTCTTTTGGCTATCTCTTCTATAGACCAAATGACAATGTTGTCTTTGTTGCTAGGAGAGGGGTTTTCAGAGAAAGAGAACTCATAAGTCAAGGAGACAGTGGGAGTCAGATTGACCTTGAAGAGCTTCAAGAGTCAGGAGATGAAGGAACCTCTAACACTGGCGTTCAACCTGAGGAGGAAACTCATATTGAACCAATTGACCAGTCCTTACCTCTTAGACGTTCGAGTAGAGTTATTGTTCCACCCCAGTTTTATGGTTTTCATATTACTACTGACGGGGATACGTTTATTAGTGATTGTACACTAATAAATCTGGATGAACCTAATAGCTACAAGGAAGCCATGGCAGGCCCGGAGTCTGCTAAATGGAAAGAGGCAATGGACAGCGAGATTCAGTCCATGTATGATAACCAAGTTTGGAATTTGGTTGATAATGTACCAGGTCGTAAGATAGTCGGGTGCAAGTCGATCTTCAAGAAGAAGACAGACATGGATGGGAAAGTGCACACTTATAAAGCGCGATTGGTCGCGAAGGGCTTTACTCAAACTCCTGGAGTTGACTATGATGAGACATTCTCACCAGTTGCCAAGATAGAGTCTATTAGGGTAATGCTCGCAATAGCTGCGTTTCATGATTATTAAATCTAGCAGATGGACGTAAAAACCGCTTTCCTAAATAGGAAGTTGGTTGAGGATGTCTACATGAATCAGCCAGAGGGTTTTGTCGATGCGAAGCACCCAAATAGAGTATGTAAGCTTGAGAAATCCATTTACGGATTAAAGCAAGCATCTCGCAGATGGAATCTTTGTTTTGACGAGAAGGTCAAAGAGTTTGGTTTTCTGCGAAACGAAGATGAGTCATGTGTGTATGTCAAGGCCAGTAGGAGTATAGTGAGCTTCCTCGTATTGTATGTCGATGACATACTACTCATAGGAAACGACATCCCAACCTTACAGGAGGTCAAGTCCTGGCTTGGGAAGTGTTTCGCTATGAAGGACCTCGGAGAAGCTGCGTATATTCTGGGAATAAGGATAGTGAGAAACAGAAGTAAGATACTGATAGGACTCAGTCAGGATACATACTTGGAAAAGGTACTAAAGCGTTTTAGTATGGAAAATTCCAAGAAAGGGGAGTTGCCAATTCAATGCAATACCAAACTGAGTAAGACTCAGAGCCCGAGTACAGAAGCAGAGATAGCTGATATGAGCCGAGTACCTTACGCTTCCGTAGTTGGCTCGATTATGTACGCTATGACCTGTACTCGCCCTGATGTGGCCTTCGCTTTGAGCATGGTCAGCAGATATCAAGGGAACCCTAGTAAAGCACATTGGATTGCTGTCAAGAATATTCTTAAGTACCTACGAAGGACCAAGGAATGGTTTCTAGTCCTCGGTGGGAGTGATGACTTAAGGGTGCGAGGGTATAGTGACGCTAGTTTTCAGACGGATCGGGATAATTACTGATCGCAGTCGGGCTGGGTCTTTACCCTGAACAGAGGAGCAGTGTCTTGGAAAAGTTCCAAGCAAGAGACCGTAGCTGATTCAACGTGCGAATTAGAGTACATTGCGGCAAGCAAAGCGTCAAAGGAGGCTATATGGTTGAAGAACTTCATTGGAGACCTTGGAGTTGTGCCATCCATAAAGGAGCCCATGGAAATTTTCTGTGATAATGAAGGAGCGGTTGCCTTGACCAAGGAACCAAGGGATCATGGCAGAACTCGACATATCGACAGGAAATACCATTTTATTAGACATCGGGTAGAAGAAGGACTCCTCGTTGTGAAGAGGGTATCGTCAGAAGATAACCCAGCAGATCCCCTTACGAAGGGACTGAGTAGGGTTAAGCATTTGCAGCATGCTAGGAGCGTTGGGCTAAAGGACGATATTAGTTTAGATTAGATAGGTAGGAAACTTGTAATGGATAATTTTGTATTCAACATTTGATGATTAAATAAAGGTGTGTTATTTATGGGAAAGTTATTGTCTTGTGTTGATTATTTATCTATTGTTTCGATTTTGCATGTTTTGACTTCCTGAATAATAAGATTATTCGAACGATCCACAATCGCTCATATGTTGGAAGTAGATATGAAAGAAGATTGTCATGAATTTGTTTGTAGATTGTCTAAAAGGTTTTAGACATAGCAAAGGTTTGCTACAAAGTTTATGAGTGCTTATGAAATATGTTTTGAGCATTGGAATAAACCCGCACTTGCTAGTATCACTTCATGAAAGTTATCACAAGTGATCGCAAGATGATAATATCATATAATCTTTAAACCTAGAGATATGTTTATTGTTTGCTAGTTGATTATACATTGATAATGCGAAAACACATCAGTAACTTGATGTTATAAAACGCATTATTGTGTGTGACTTAGCTAGTAAATGATAAAAGCATATAAGTCAAAGTTTTCTGTTCCTTTTATTCTAAGAGAATAAAAGCGATATCTTGGCCACTCGATGATTTGGTTTGACTTATGTGCCTGGCCCGGTCAGGATGAAGTTGATGTGTTCAACTGAGTTCTATGTCGAAAAAATCAGAGATCAGGGAACAAATGTTGAACAATTAATATTGTAAGCATGATATCTAGAACAGAGGATTATACGATCCCTTATCTGAAGGACAGGATTTTGATCAGAGTTCACAGAAGCGTATAGGAGCTACGATTGCTAACCGGATTCTGAAGTCATATGTGAGATATAGTTACTAGACTTATCCAAGTGGGAGACTGTTGGATTAGTGTCTAAGCCCGTAACTATATTTGGTATGTACTTGACCCGGTTATGCATGGTCTTTTTGGGTTGCCTTCACGAAAGCAACTTGACAAGGTAATTTAAGGAAAGAGAGAGGATATTATGATTTATTAATATATTATAAGAATAATATATTAAAGGAGAAATCATATTTATTTAATTAATATTAGTCATAAATTAATTAGGAATTAATTTGGTGACTAAAAGAGATTAATTAAATAAAAGGGGCTCAAACTGTCAAATGTGTGATAGATGAGTTTTGGGCTGGGAAACCTAATGGACTAAGGGGGAACGTAATTATGATGAGGGATCATCATATTTTCGTCCAAGGCCTTATTCCAGAAGGTTCCTTGGGCTGCTTGGTGAATAAGCTGTCCATTAGGGTTTAGACTGAAACCCTAGCAGCCTACAGTATAAATAAGACCCCTAGTCTTCAATTTTCGGCCACTTGATTCCAAGAGAAACCCTAGGCCGAAATTAAGCATCCTCCCTCCTCTCTCATAGTTGCCTTCTTGCTTGTGGTGTTTGTAAGCCATTAGAGGAGTTACAATTGTGACTCTAAGCTCCAAGAAAGAAGATTTAAGCTTCCATTGAAGAGGTAAACATCTAGATCTGATGTTATATGTTAATTTCGAAATTATGTATGCTAGATTAGGGTTCTTAGTCTTGGATGAATGCATGTACAATAGTAAAACCTAGATCCAAGCGCTAGGGTTTGCATGAACACATAGGATGTTGTTGTGTGTAAAATCCATCACTAATATATTAATAAGATTATTTAATTAGTATTGATCAAGAATTAATTTGGAATTAATTAAGTGATCAAAAGGAGACTAATTAAATATATGGGTTGATTGTGTAAATCATCCATACTTATATAGTGGGCTAAGGCTCCATGGATTATCAAGTTGGGCTAAAACCCATAGGATGCTCCATGGTGTTTTTGTACCCATGGATCATGGAAATTAAAGGCCATGACAATTAGGGTTTATATGGTGTAACCCTAATTGTGACAAACTATATAAGCATCTTATTCTTGACAAAATCGACCACTATGTATGTATGGTGAGGGCTAGCCGATTTGATGAAGTGGATCATTTCTCTCAAGTTATTCCAAGTGTATTTTGATGTTGTGTGAACCATTTGAGGTGTCACACTTGGGGCACTCGGCTCTTAAGCATCAAGGAATCAAGCTACATAAAAAAGGTATGTCTTCTAACTTGTTTTATTACCCAAGTATCAAAGATTGTATGCTAGATAGGGTAATACCTTGGAATATTCATATTTGCATGTATAATAGATAAAAACATAGATCCAAGGTATTTAGGGTTGCATGTACACTTAGGAGTGTTAGAATGCTCAAAACCCTTCAGTGGTATGAGAGCCAAGGCTTGTTTTCAATTATACTTGATGCAAAGTGCTGAAAAATGCTGATAAAATCGATTTTCGGGCTGTCTGCGCACTGGACTCATCGAGTCCACTGATGGACTCGTCGAGTCCATGAGGAAACTCATCCTACTCGTCGAGTAGGTTCATACACTCGACGAGTAGGACCCCCTGACAGCATATTTTCGACTTTTAAGGCTGGAATTGGACTAGAATCATTACCCTAAGCTGTTTTTGAACCTACAAACCTATTTTTGATGTGGTAATGTTCATTCTAATCCAATTTCAAAGATAATTGTCAATAGATTCATGTTTTGTATTAGTTTAATGGTTAGGCTAATTACATGAAAAAGTTTGATTGAATTATCTTGTTCTTATGAGTTGCTTAGATTAATAGAAAAGTTATGTGAAATTGTTGTTTTTCAATCCAAATTAATCTAAGAGTTGGTTCTAAAATGTGTTTTTGTAACTTGTCCTCAAGTTATATGAAAAGTCACATTTAAGATTCATAAAACTCATAAATATTTCCATAGGTTATGAATAAAGAAAAATCATATTCTTTTAATAGTTTAAAGTCTTCCATAACTTGTCCTTAAGTTATGGAACTTGAAGAGTTTTTTGAATTAAAACTACTTTAAACACATAAGTTATGGAATTGAATAGTTTTGAATAGTTTCAAAACTTTCCCTCAAGTTTTGGAATTTGTAAACTTTTCCCTTATGACTACTTTAATTCCAAGTTAAGCACTTAAAATTTTAAAAGTTAAAATTCAATCCTTATACTTTATAGTATTATAAGTTAATAATATATATATATATATATATATATATATATATATATATATATATATATATATATATATATATATATATATGTATAAGAGCAAGTCAGTCTTACCGTTAGTAGGCCTCATTCACGAAGTCGGTCTATAAGGGGGGTATTCACACCTTGTTTTGTGATCCTCGACATCCCAGTCACAAAATTTGAGAGGGCACAATCGAGATTGAAACATGCCTTTGAACAGTTCAATGAATCTCAAAAGATCTAGGAGTTTCAAATCCAAGTAAAACCTAATTAAATTATTTCGTTTTCATGGTGGAAATTGGTGAATCGTCATTCGCCTACCTTCAAATATTTTATAGCTTGGATTACGACATCCCTCTTCCAAGTTATAAAAGTATTGTGTTTGGTCCTAGCCTTAATATTTCATATTGGGTGTTATATTAAGGACTTTAGATCAACTATCTTGAATATCTACCAAAAGATGTCTAGCTCAGACATCTATGATCTTCCCAAATCTCTTGGAACTTCACTTCCTCCACCTCCTCCAATTATTCTCCCTAACCCACAAGGTCAAGGTAACTCAAGCCCTATTGGCAAGAAAGGTCTATGTGTGATTGCATCTTGGAGATGAAGTCACATATTGACAAGCCGGGAGAGTTGGGTGTCAAAGTCTTAAGAAAGTTGGATGTTCAATCACTTTCAAGACACATAGTGAGTTTCCTTGGGACTACTATGAAATAGACTGTGACATGACCCTTAATGATCTTATCTATTTGCTAGGTGTTGCTGAATCAGCAATGATTTGGAGCACTGGTAAAGAAAATTTGATTAGAAGATCAACTTCCCAAACTTTCATGGACATTGACAATGGTAACATTGAAAATCCAGAAAAACTTTCTCTTCCCAATGGAAAGGGATCGGTCATAGTCAACTTGGTTGACCAAATGGTAAAGAGAAAGGCTAAGTCTGAGACAGTATTGTGTACCATTCTCAAAAGGTCCATATGCTTCTATTGCCAAAGGAAGGGGCATTGGTTGCGAAGCTGCCCTAACTACCTGAAAGATCTGTGAGAAGGTCTAGTCAAAAAGTTTGACTCTACTTCAGGTAAGTCCATTATCTAACTCTATTAAGTTCCTATTTGGTGATTCTTATTACATGATGTGACTGGGTCACATGTTGAAGTTTTAAGAATCTAAGAAAGGAGAGGAAGCTTAAGCTGATTCTGATCGTGAAGATGGATTTCGATCGTATGGTTCGGTGATCAGAAATTTGAGCTGTTCCTTAAGAGTTGTGATAGATTGCTTAGGAATAGATAACAACATAGTTTTTCATATGCATTTGCATTGTAAGGATAAGTTTTTTCCGCAAGTTTTAAAGTAAAAGGAAAATTTTTGATTTTATTTATTTTAAGTGTCCTTACAATGGCATTTGTGAAAAATTGTTGTTTATATGGTTCCATTGATAGCAATATTGGAAAATGGATTTGATTCTTTTGTTTGTGGTAGTGTCATAATTTACCAAATAAGGAAAGATTCTCATCAACCAAGTTTCAGTTGGATAGAAACTTGGAATCATGCAAGTTGTATTGTATGATGAATGAGAATTTGCATCTTTGGAAAATTAAGACTAATACCTTGTTCACATGTATATGTGAGGCAAGTGAAGGACTAAGGGATCGAGTACACATTCTTGTGCACTGGTCAAGTCCACCACAAAAGATCGATAAGACTATTCGTCATAATTTACTAAAGTTTAGTAAATATGGTTATACTTACAAGTTTAAGTATAATTCTAAAACATTGGAAAAGTTTCGATGTATGGCAGAACGAATAAGAAGAATCAAATTTGGCAGAAAGATAAAAGTTTCTCAAATCTGAAAAGATGGGAGAGTACTTTAGTATCATGTTTTGTGATCATCTTAATGATTAAGAAATCATATCACAATTAGTCCTCTAAGGATATCTTAGTGCATTCCTATGGCTAAGAAGAGGAATCATGAATTGGTGAAATGGTTGAATCAAGGAGATGAGTCATACTTCATTCCAAAAACAAGTCTTAGAATCATACTCCAAGATTGTAACTTGAGTGACACATCTTAAAGAAGGTTTATAACACTTGTCAAATGTAAGAGTAAAATGTTTTCTACTCTTGTACATTTGAAATTGGTAAGTTGTGATGTTTTGGATAAAACAAAGACCAACTAAGGCCAATGGTGTGAAGTGTTTGTCTTGATAAAGAATCCGCACTATCTCTTGAATATTTGGCAAGATAGTCTTATATGTCAAGAGGACAGTGGGAGTCTTAGAGATCCTGAAAGAATTTCAAGATCTAATCAAGAATAAAAACTTGTAGTTTGACACTAGCACACGACGTGAGGTTTATAACCCATCGTGTTGACATATTTCTATTTCTGTGCCCATTCCAGTTAAAGTTGGCTTTGCATATGAGTTCTGAGAGTTCTCAATTTGTTGCATAACAACTTGGAAGCAACGGCAGGCCCTTGTGCTGCCAGGTGGCAAGAAATTAAGATTGAGTTCAGTCCATATGAGTTTGAATTTTTCGTTATCCTTGTCTTGTGATTATGGTTTTGATAAATTCACATGGATAAGAACACATACACCATAAAATCTAAGTGTCATAAGGTTTCTCTCTGATTCATGGAAATGATGGTGAGGAAACACTTTCACTAAGTAGATTTTAAGTAGATAACAGTTGTGATATTTGCATTCTCAAAGTCGTTAATGGAGCGTGTGTGGTTAACCGGCACACTAACATGGACTTGTGAGAAATGGAAAAGGTCTAAACAATTGGGACTATGATTACGACATCCCTTTTCATAGTTCTGAAATTGTTTAGACACACATGTGTGCTATCTGAGGAAAGGTGTATGATTTTGATAAAGTTTTATCAAAGCATATCGTATCAGAAATCTGAACTTTAGTAAGAAAGTTAATAAAGTATTGATTTCTAGAAGTCCAGCTGATTTCTAAGTACATGTCAAAGCTAGTGGGAGCATAAGTGTTATGTTAATAATCATCATGTTAGTGGGAGCATGATAATTATTATTAGTATTGCAAGATAGCAATGTTAATTATAGAAAACAAAAGTTTCAATTCGTGAAGTTGCAGGGGTTGAAAAGTTGTTTTGCTATAATTAAGGGAGAGGAAATTATACTTCATTTCAATTCTAAAAGCATAGATTGAGGTTTTAATCATCTTTATATATATATATATATATATATATATATATATATATATATATATATGAATTTTATGTTGGAATGGCTCAACATAAGGAAATTCTATATATGGGTCCATTATTTGCGTTCTAAAATTCGATTATGATTACGGCATCCCTTTTCATAATCTGAATTATGAGAACTTGGCAAATAGAAATAGAAATATTATAGCAGAAAGACTGTTCTAGTATCATGTCTTTATGTGAGACATCATGAATCGTGTCCCATATGCTTCGGATATCGGATCGATTGCATGTGCTATAATATTCATCCTTTCTAAATTTTCGAGATGCTCAGGGCATTAAGAGGGGAAAAGTCTAGAATTGGATATGACTAATTTGATTAAGCAATTGTCGAGAACAATCTAAGGTTTACCAAAGATTGGTTGCTCAGGGACAGTTGGAAGTATGGTGTAAATTTTTGGAAAGGACCATATTGACCTATTCTGAAAAGAGACAACTCTTGTTCAGAAGTGATAGTCAAAATGGGAATATGGAAATGTTTCCATAGGTGGAAGTTATTTAATTTGTGTAAGATTAGAAAAACTTAATGCAAGAAGAATGTTTCATGGAATTAATCTCCATTGAAATACTATGTAATGTCTGTTGAAAAGTCTTTGTGACTTTGTACATATTCATTACAAGAGGGTAGTGCATATAAGTTTAAAATCTAACAGATTTCGGTAAATGATAGGAATTTGGAATTCTTACATTTACGATAAGGATTCGGGAGTGTGAAATTAGAATCATTGAAATTATGTTTAATTGATTTATTTCACAAAGTAAGGATCATAGACAAACATAGAGTGCATACTTGGTGTATGGCAAAGCTATTGTTTAGAAAAACATAGTGTACATGCTTGGAGCATGGGACAACTAGTGTTTTTAATTCAAGTATAAAGTTGATAAAACCGAAACAATGAATAATGAGTAATCAGTATGGTGATAAATAAAAAGCGTTTCATTTATATTCATAGGTTTTGATACCATATTGGATTCAATTATTCTTGTGTTTCATTTTGCATGTTTTGACTTCCAGAATAAACTAGGTCATTCTTCCGAATGACTAAGTTATTCAAACCATCCACAGTCGGCCATATGTTGGAAGTAGATATGAATTAAGACTGTCATAAGTTGGCTTGTAGATGTCTAAGTTGTTGGACATAGCAAAGGGTGCTACAACACTCATGAGTGCTCATAAGTTCTAAGTATTGGATTCAACCCGTGCTCATTTGAATCACTTCATGGATTTTATCACGAGTGATCATGAGACGATAATATCTTATATTCTTCAAACCTAGAGATATGAGTTGTTACTATGAGTTGGTTGTACATTGATTGCACGAAAACGCATTGGTAACTCGATGTTATAAAATGTGCCTTTGTGTATGATTCAACAAGTAGTAGAACAAGCCATATGAGTCGAAGTTTATCCATTCCTTTTACCTTCGGGATAAAAGTGATATTTGTAGGCCCCTCGATGATGTAATGATCACACATGTGAGTGCTTGGCCAAGCCAGGACTGATTTTATTTGTTCAATCAGTCAGTCATCATGAATCGGAAATCGGGAAACAACAAATGGACTGACAGAATGATTGATAATCCATGTCTCAGTTCATTTGATATCTAGAATGGAGGAATATATGATCCCTTATCTAATGGACAAGTCATTGACGAGATCAGAGTTCAGTTACAATGTCAGAGTTCGACAGCGGTTTAAAGAGCTACAATTGCCAGACGGTTTTTGAAGTCATACTTAATAATAGTTTTAGACTTATCTAAGTGGGAGACTGTTGGATTAGTGTGTAAGTCCATAACTATATTTGGTATGTACTTGACCCGATTGGCATGGTCCATTTGGGTTACATGGCATCATGCAATTGGATAGACTAAAATAAGAGAAATAACACTTAAGGTTTATTAATATATTATCAGTTCTAATATATTAATAAGATTATTTAATTAGTATTGATCAAGAATTAATTTGGAATTAATTAAGTGATCAAAAGGAGACTAATTAAATATATGGGTTGATTGTTGTAACATACACATTTTGAAATCGTGTTATGTAAATTAAAAAGTTAATAATATTATGAAATATTATGAGAAATTGAGTGTTGAGTTCTAACAGATAGTTGTAACATACACATTTTGAAATCGTGTTATGTAAATTAAAAAGTTAATAATAATCGACCGGCTGATTAAGAGTGCATATTTTCTCGCCATACGTACAACAGTTCTAATGGAGAAATACGCACAAGTTTACTTAGACGAAATTGTGGCAAGAGATGGTGTGCCACTAAAGATTATTTCCGATCGTGATACTCGCTTCACTTCTCACTTTTGGGTGAGTATGAAAAGTGAATTAGGATCTCGAGTTGCTCCCAACACAGCTTATCATCCCCAGACAGATGGATAGATGGAGAGAACAATCCAAACAGTAGAAGATATGCTTCGTGCATATGTCTTAGAGTTCGGTAGTAACTGTGAACACCATTATGTTGGCATAATGTAGGACAGAAAATCCTTGGTGGTCCTGAAATGGTTCAAGACACCACTGATAAGATTCAAATTATACTTAGGGAAAATAAGAATGAGATAAGAGCGAAATATTCTCATTTGTCTAAATCGCTGTGATTTCGGGGACGAAATCCTCAAAAGGAGGAGGTATTTGTAACATACACGTTTTGAAATCGTGTTATGTAAATTAAAAAGTTAATAATATTATGAAATATTATGAGAAATTGAGTGTTGAGTTCTAACAGATAGTTTTTACTAGAAATGAAGTAAAACTATGTTTAGAATCACTCATAAAATATTGGAAGTCTTATGAGATTCCAATTAAAAGCCAAATAGTGAAATTTAGCGAAAATATAAAATTTGAAATAAGTAAAATTTTATTATTGAAAGTTGTAGATAATCTCGTTAGAAACATGTAGGCGAAAACCTCGTCGAAATCCGAGTTATAACGAAGAAGTTATGACCAATCGAAGATCCGCGACAAAACCGGCACGGTGCCGAATGACGTAAAAAGTGAGTTTTTGATAAACTACTTTTTAGCCTTAGTGATCTAAATGAAAGTCGTAGTATTCGTTAAACCGAGAATTTTGATAAAAAGAACGCCCAAATCTGACTTCGTATGAGGAAGTTATGATTTTTCTAAGTTACAGCTTAGCTGTAGACAGCTAAAAACTCGAATTTCAGATCGAGTGATTTTTAGCCAACACAACCTAAACGAGAATCGAAGGTCTCGTCATTAGCAGTACAACGGTAAAAAGTCTGACGAAAACGGACGTCGGATGAAGAAGTAATGAATTTTTAACGGATTTACCAGTCCCGGTCTATTAAAAATAATAATATAAAAATAAAGTCAAAATTTTCCGACGAAGTCTAAACAAAAGTTGTAGAGCATAATTTTCTCTACGCGTGCATATAAAGAACGTCAAAACCGGAGCCCGTATGCAAAAGTTACGGATTTTAGAAGGTCGGGGCACAATTTCCGAGAAATCTCGAAAGGATAAGTCGATTTCGGTGAGTCATCGCGCCACGTGTTCGAGCCGAAGACCCAGCTGCTGACGCGTCGCCTTCTGATTCGTCCGAGCAGCGGCCCAATGCGAGTCCGACTCCTCCTCGCTCTGTGTCGCTTCCGTGCCTCGCTGGCCCCTCGCATGCGAAGCCACCCGGAGCCTCTCGCTGCTGCCACGCGCCTCGCTTCTGCTGCTGCCATCTGTCCGCTCTCGGCCGACCTTCGGACCCTATAAAAGGGAGGCTGCGAGCCTTCCCGAGTAGAATGAGAATTTTGCTGTTTTTCACCCAAAAATCAATATTCTTACTATTTTGACATCCCCCGAAGCCCCGGGATTATTTCCAACGCCCGAAACACGCCCCGAAGTACCCGAAGACCCAGAAAATTTATCTTTTCGGTTTCGAAGCCCAACCCTCGCAGGGCCCGGTTTTCAAGAAAACTCCCGGTTTTCAACGACGAAAGTCATATTTAGAGCCGAAATGCTGCACAAATTATTATTTTGACCCCCGGTTAATTCAAGGTGAGTTTAATATATAGAAACAAATGTATGTTATGTGTTATATGTGCTATGTGCTTTTCCATGTAATCATCTCGAGTTGTTGTTTCTTCTATTTTTATAGCAAGGCTGTACCTCTGACTTGAAGTGTATGACATAGGCATCACTTGGGTATTGGTATGAACCGTTGACCATGAAGTGTATGACATAGGCATCACTTTGGCTTCGGTAGTATACTAAGATAAGGCTGAAAGCCTGGATATTCTAGCAAAATGATATTCCTGAGTATTTTTCGTGCTATTTTTTATTCATTATTCTTTTAATAGCAAAAGAAATACCTTTGACCATGTGATCAGTGAAAGGACTTAGATTCATATTGGTACTGGTATGTAGCCTCTGGCCATGTAGAACATGTCTCCGTAAGAGAATGATTTCTATTCTATGGTATTGGCAAAAAGGGTTAGACAGGGTTGTAAGCCTGAAATCTACCAAAAGGTTAATCCGAAGTTGTATGTCTTCTGTGCCATTTGGGCCAAAGCTTTATTGATGTATATCAATTATGGAAATTGTTATGTCTCAATGATTGTATATCTTTGAATCAAATCAATGATTGTTAGGGAAAGCTTATCACATTATGCCTTTGTTGTTCCTTGCTCCTATTTGCTTCTGCCATATTGGTATATATATGGCATAACGTTATATTGTATCTATTATTGAACTCACTAAGCGTTATCGCTTACCCCTCCCAATGTTTTAACATAATGCAGGCAATAAACACCCACTATAGTTGGAAGACTTAGAATAGTTTGTAATAGTACTTTTGTACTACAGTTTATGTTTGTATAAAAATTACAATATCCTGGGTAGTTATGTAAAATCTTAAAACATAGTCGGTTTGTATCCAATCTTTTGTAATGACTTTATCAATGTAAAAATATTATTTTATAAATATGCATGTAGCATGTTTTGGAATAACTTTATTGTCAACTATGAAAGTTTGGGTCTTTCAGAAATATGAAAGTATAGAAAGGGGCCCTTTCAATCATGGTATCAGAGCAGTGGTTTAAGTAAACTAAATTCCATGGATTGGTATTTAGACTTAAACTATTGGAAGTTCAATATATGAACTGAATCATTGTAAATATATGGATACAAACCATAGGAAACACTTAAGTGGGGTATTGGGTAGCGATAAACCCTAGCATTCTAAGATATTAAGTTACTTCAAAAATTTTAGAGAATTAGTTTATGTGAACTAAATTTTTTGAGAATTTCTAGATTTAAACATGAATTGTTAAGTAATTATAGAAGATGTATCTGGTATACTTTAGGTTGAATACCTAATGGGGTAAGCACTAGAATATTAAGAGGAGATATGCCTTATATTCTATTAAGTGCTAAATGATAAGTAAATATAGCATGCTTTAGGTTTCTTACCTATATTGCTATTATTTGAGAAAGTTTAAGGTCTGTTGCCGACCTTGGTTTAGAAAATTTTATGTTCAGAATTCTAAGAATTTTCGTAATAGAATTTACATGAAACTTTTCGAAGTGATAAAGGGACTTCTGATAGTTGACATCGATAAGTTTATAAATAAACGATTGCGGGATATCGTAAAATAATAAATAAGAAGTGTTATCGTAAATAGTGTATTAATACCTATAAAGTGGTATTATAAATTTAAAATATGTAAGATAATATAATAACATCTTTGGAAGAAAGATGTGCATTTAGATGAGATAAATGTTTTGGCATAACCGATGAAGTTGTTCCACCGCTGTCCAAATTAAAGCAGTGATAGTTTATAGAGTCGGAAGAACCGAGGATGGTGATAAATACTTCAACAGTATTGAAATTAATCTAGTACAAGATTTAGAAGAATTAAATGAAGATCAAGGAAAAGGCTAATGAAGTTTTCAGACTCAATAGGCCAAGGCCTTGGTGATGTAGTATGTAGTTCAAGTAGTAACCCTATACAAGATGCTCAGACTTAGTATTTAATAATACTGAGTGATGATTGACTTCTATCACATCCTTATGGAAGTTCCATTGTGTGTTAAGCCGACTTTAACATACAAGATTGGGATGTTGGGTTTTGAGCATTCTAACACACCTATGGTGTACATGCAACCCTAAATACCTTGGATCTATGTTTTCTCTATTATACATGCAAATATCAATTTCCAAGGTATTGTTCTAACTAGCATAATATAAAGTACATGTAATATAAAATCTAGTAGAATTACATACCTCTTTGTTGGTGCTTGATTTCTTCAAGCTTTAAGAGCTTAGCCCGAATAGTGTGGAAGCCTCAAATGGAATCACAAATCACCAAAACACCTTGGAAGAACTTGAGAGAATATGTATGCACACTAAAATCGGCCCACTCTTATTTTCACACACTTGTGCCAATTTTGTGAGCCAAGGACCCCTTTATATATTATGGAGGATTAGGGTTACATCCATGTAAACCCTAATACCCATGACCTTTCATTTACATAGGATCCATGGGTTAAAAGCTCCATGGACCATCCATGAAAGCTTAGCCCAACCTAAACGAACTTGGCCCATTCCATATATATAAGAGTCCATATTTAATTAGTTCTTTTTGATCACTTAATTAATTCTAAATTAATTCTTAATCAATACTAATTAAATAATATGATCCATATTAATATATTAGAACTTATAATATATTAATATAAATCATAAATATACTATTCTCAAAAGACTATCCATATAAATTATGTCGGTGAAGTGCAACCCAAATGGACCATGCCGGGTCGGGTCAAGTACATACCAAATATAGTTATGGACTTAGACATTAATCCAACAGTCTCCCACTTGGATAAGTCTAAAACTATTATTGAGTATGACTTCAAAACCTAACTGGCAATCGTAGCTCTTAAAGCCGCTGTCGAACTCTGACCTTGTCAATGACTTGTCCATTAGATAAGGGATCATATATTCCTCCATTCTAGATATCATATGGACTGAGACATGGATTATAATCATTCTCTCTGTCCATTTGTTGTTTCCCGATTTTCGATTTATGATGACTGACTGATTGAACAAATCAAATCAGTCCTGGCTTGGCCAAGCACTCACATGTGTCATCGCTAAATCATCGAGGGGCCCACAGATATCGCTTTTATCCCGAAGGTAAAAGGAATGGATAAACTTCGACTCATATGGCTTGTTCTACTACTTGTTGAATCATACACAAAGGCACGCTTTATAACATCGAGTTACCAATGCGTTTTCATGCAATCAATGTATAACCAACTCATAGTAACAACTCATATCTCTAGGTTTGAAGAATATAAGATATTATCGTCTCATGATCACTCGTGATAAAATCCATGAAGTGATTCAAATGAGCGCGGGTTGAATCCAATACTCAGAACTTATGAGCACTCATGAGTGTTATAGCACCACTTTGTCCACCAACTTGGACCTCTACAAACCAACCCATGACAGTCTTGATTCATATCTACTTCCAACATATGACCGACTGTGGATGGTTTGAATAACTTAATCATTCAGGAAGAGCGACTTAGTTATTTTGGAAGTCAAAACATGCAAAGTGAAACACAAGAATAAATGAATCAAATATGGTATCAAATCCTATGAATATAAATAAACACTTTTATTTATCACCATACTGATTACTCATTATTCATTGTTTCGGTTTTATCAACTTTATACTTGAATTAAAAACACTAGTTGTCCCATGCTCCAAGCATGTCCACTATGTTTTTCTTAAACAATAGATTTGCCATACACCAAGTATGCACTCTATGTTTGTCTATGATCCTTACTTTGTGAAATAAACCAATTGAACATAATTTCAATGATTTTAATTTCACACTCCCAAATCCTTATCGAAAAATGTGAGAATTTCAAATTCCTATCATTTATCGAAATCTGTTTAGTTTTTAAACTTATATGCACTGACCCTCCTGTAATGAATATGTACAAAGTCACAAAGACTTGTCAACAGTCATTATAAGGTATTCCAATGGAGATCAACTCCATGGAAACTAAGTCTCATATTCAAAGTACATTGCTTTGGACATGCTTCTTGCATTAAGTTTTCTAATCTTACACAGATAACTTCCACCTATGGAGACAACTCTATATTCTCATTTTGACTATCACTTCTGAATAAGAGATGCCCCTTTTCAGAATATGTCAATATGGTCCTTCCAAAATTAGCACTATACTTGCAACTGTCCATGAGCAACCAATCTTTGGTAAACCTCAGATTGTCCTCGACAATTGCTTAATCATTTTAGTCATATCTAATTCTAGACCTTTTCCCTTCTTAATGCCCCAGACATTTGGAAAATTTTAGAAAGGATGAATATAGCACTTGTAATCGATCCTATATCCGAAGCATATGGGACACGATTCATGATGTCTCACATAAAGACTAAACCAGTCTTTTGCTATAATATTTCCATTTCAATTTGCCAAGTTCTCATAATTCAGATTATGAAAAGGGATGCTGTAATCATAATCGAATTTTAGAACGCAAATAATGGACCCATATATAGAATTTCCTTATGTTGAGCCATTCCAACATGAAATTCATATATATATCCTTGACTAAATACGATTTAAAACCTCAATCTAAACTTTTAGATTTTAGATGAAGTATAATTTCCTCTCCCTTAATTATAGCAAAACAACTTTTTCCCAATTGAAACCTTTTGTTTTCTATAATTAACATTGCTAACTTGCAACCTTTATCATAATTATCATGCTCCCACTAACAGGATGATTATTAGCATAACACTTATGCTCCCACTAGCTTTGACATGTACTCAAAAATCAGCTAAACTTCTAGAAAAACAATACTTTATTGACTTTCTTACCAAAGTTCAGATTTCTGATACTAGATTGCTTTGATAAAACTTTATCAATATCATACACCTTATCTTAGATAGCTCACAGGTGTGTCTAAACAATTTTAAGAACTATGAAAAGGGATGTCGTAATCATAGTCTCGATTGTTTAGACCTTTGCCACTGCTTCAAATCTACTTGGTGGAAGTGTTTCCTCACCATCATTTTCATGAATCAGAGAGAAACCTTATGACCCTTAGATTTTATGGTGTATGTGTTCTTATCCATGTGAATTGTCAAAGCCATAGTCACAAGTCTAAGATAATGACAAATCCAAACTCATATGGACTGAACTCAATCTTAATTTCTTGCCATCTGGCAGCTCAAGGGCCTACCATTGCTTCCAAGTTCTTATGCAACCAATTGAGAACTCTAAGAACTCATATGCGAAGCCAACTTTAACTGGAATGGGCACATAAATAAAGTATGTCAATACGATAGGTTATAAACCTCACGTCGTGTGCTAGTGTTAAACTACAGGTTTTTATTCTTGATTAGATCTTGATATTCTTTTCAGGATCTTTAAGACTCCCACTATCCTCTTGACATATAAGACTATCTTGTCAAATATTCAAGATATAGTGCAGATTCTTTATCAAGACAAATATTTCACACAATTGGCCTTAGTTGGTCTTTGTTTTATCCAAAACATCACAACTTACCAATTTCAAATGTACAAGAGTAGAAAACTTTTACTCTTACATTTGACAAGTGTTTTAAACCTTCTTTAAGACATGTCACTCAAGTTACAATCTTAGAGTATAACTCTAAGAATTGTTTTTGGAACGAAGTATGAATCATCTTCTTGATTTAACCACTTCAACAATTCATAACTCCTCTTCTTAACTATCAGAATGCACTTAGAGGATGAATTGTGATAAGGTCTCAAAATCATTAAGATGGTCTTAAAACATGATACTAAAGTACTCTCCCATCTTTTCAGATTTGAGAAACTTTTATCTTTCTGCCTAAGTTGATTCTTCTTATTCGCTCTGCCATACATTGGAACCTTTTCCAATGTCTCAGAATTACACTTAAGCTTGTAAGTATAACCATATTTACTGAGCTATAGTAAATTATGACGAATAGTCTTATCGATCTTTTGTGGTGGACTTAACTAGTGCACAAGAATGTGTACTCGATCCCTTAGTCCTTTACTTGACTCACACATCCATGAGAACCAGTAGTTAGTCTTAATTTTTCCAATGCTTGAAAGTTCTCATTCATCATGCTATACAAGTTGCATGATTCCAAGTTTCTATCCAACTGAAACTTGGGTGATGAGAATCTTTCCTTATTTGGTAAATTTAGACATTACCACAAATGAAAGAATCAAATTCACTTTCCAATTTTGCTAGCAATGGAATCATACAAACAACAATTTTCACAAATTCCATTGTAAGGATACTTAAAATAAATAAAATCAAAAATTTCCTTTTATTTTAAAACTTTGCGGAAAAACTTATCCTTACCATCCATATGAAAACCTTGTTGTTATCTATTCCTAAGCAATGTGTCATAACTCCTAAGTAACAGCTTCAAAATTCTGATGCGATCGAAATCCATCTTCGCGATCAGAAGCAGCATATACTTCCTTTAAGCTTTCTCTCTTTTCTTTGATTCTTATAACATCACCATGTGACCCAGTCACATTATGTAATAGAATCTCCAAATAGGAGCTTAACAGAGTTAGACAATGGACTTTACCTGAAGTAGAGTCAAAATTATTGACTTTAACATCCTTAGGTAAATTTGGCAGCTTCGCAACCAATGCCCCTTCCTTTGGCAATAGATACCTATGGGCTCTTGATAATAGGACTATCTCAGACTTAGCCTTTCTCTTTACCATTTGGTCAACCGAGTTGACTATGGCCGATCCCTTTCCATTGGGAAGAGAGAGCTTTACTAGATATCCAATGTCATCATTGTCAATGTCCATAAAGTTTTAGGAAGTTGATCTTAGCAAATAGATAAGATCATTAAGGGTCTTGTCATAGTCTGTTTCATAGGAGTCCCAAAGGAACTCACTATGTGACTTAGAAAGTGATTGATCATCAGCTTGCTCTAGACTTTGACACCCAACTCTCCTGGCTTGTCAATATGTGACTACATCTTCAAGATGTGATCACACATAGACCTTTGCTTGCCAATAGGGCTTGAGTGACCTTGAACTTGTGGGTTAGGGAGAATAATTGGAGGAGGTGGAGGAAGAGAAGTATGACTTCCATGAGCCAAACTCGGGAAGTCATATTCATTAGGAAAGCTTGGTTTGGGAAGATCATTGTTGTCTAAACCAGACATCAACAATGGGAGATATTCAAGATAGTTGATTTAAAGTCCTTAATATAACACCCAATATGAAATATTAAGGCTAGGACCCAACACAATACTTTTATAACATGGAAGAGGGATGCCGTAATCCAAGTTATAAAATATTTGAAGGTAGGTGAATGACGATTCACCACTTTCCACCAAGATAAACGAAATGTATTATTAGGTTTTAATTGATTTTGAAACTCCTAGATTCTTTTGAGATTCATTGAACTGTTCAATGGCATGTTTCAATCTCGAGTGTCCCCTTCAGGTTTTGTGATTGGGATGCCGAGGATCACAAAACAAGGTGTGAATAACCATGCAAATATACTTGGTACCCTTAAGTGTTTACCCCTCAATCGATGTGCCGGTTAACCACACACGCTCCATCGATACTATGATAAACATTAAGTTACCCTTTGCCTACCTTGTTAAATACGAGTTAGTGTGCCGGTTAACCACACACGCTCCACTAACCGACTAAAACAAAGTGCAAAGTGTAATTTCATGGGTTAGCACCAAATTCACATTTTCCTAAGTAACTAAGATTGGGAATTTATAAGTGTTTAGTTACTTAGTATTTATCATTAATACTTTTAATGAAGGGAGAATTATAGTGCTTGTCCTACCCGTTCGGCTAACGACCCTCCACCAGTCAAGGAAGCGGTGGGTGAGAGTGGACACCCATTAAGCTGCCATTTTATAGGCAACAACCTTATACCCCCCTTATAGACCGACTTCGTGAATGAGGCCTACTAACGGTAAGATTGACTTTATCTTATACATATCTATATAATTAAAATTATAATAATAGTATAAGGGTGTATTTTAAACATTTAAAATACTTGGTGGTTTAATCTATTAATTAAACTATACTCTTAATTTAATTAAACTTAAACCATGTCTTTATGGAATTATTAACTCTTTTAATTAAACACTTTAACTAATTTAACGAAGTCCATAAAGTTTGAATTTTAACTTTTAAAATTGTAGAGTTTGGAATTAAAGCATTAATGTGTGTGAGACTTTACAAATTCCAAAACTTGAGGGCAAGTTTTGAAACTATTCAAAACCTTTTATTTCATAACTTATGAGTTTAATGGTTCATTAAAATGAAGACTCTTCATTTTTATGTAACCTCTTATTCTTTAATAACACTTTTAAAGAAGTGACTCTTAAACATCCATAACTTGAGGACAAGTTATGGAGTCATAAAATAGTTTAATGAAAAAAAAATTCTTCATTTTTGTGTAACCTATGACACTTTTATGAGTTTTAAGATTCATAAATGTGACCTTTTATGTGACTTGAAGAAAAGTTACAAAAACACCTTTTATGAACTTCTTTTAGATTAATATGGATTGAAAGCAACTTAACAAATAATATTTTTCATCAATCTAAATTAACTCATAAAACAAGGTAACACAAAGAAAACTTTTCATGTTCCATAACTTATGGAGGTTTCAAAAAACTCTTTAGATCAAACTTTTAAAACTAATAAAATAATCATATCATTTTACTTTTTACTAAATTTGACCTAATTCAACTCATATAGTAAAGTGACTCAAATTTTAAAAATAATTAGTTTTTCATAAAATCAAGTAATTATCTTAAAATATGACAAACTAAAAATACATTTGCATCAAATATAATAGAAAACAACCTGGCTCTGATACCACTGTTGGGTTTTGAGCATTCTAACACACCTATGGTGTACATGCAACCCTAAATACCTTGGATCTATGTTTTCTCTATTATACATGCAAATATCAATTTCCAAGGTATTGTTCTAACTAGCATAATATAAAGTACATGTAATATAAAATCTAGTAGAATTACATACCTCTTTGTTGGTGCTTGATTTCTTCAAGCTTTAAGAGCTTAGCCCGAATAGTGTGGAAGCCTCAAATGGAATCACAAATCACCAAAACACCTTGGAAGAACTTGAGAGAGTATGTATGCACACTAAAATCGGCCCACTCTTATTTTCACACACTTGTGCCAATTTTGTGAGCCAAGGACCCCTTTATATATTATGGAGGATTAGGGTTACATCCATGTAAACCCTAATACCCATGACCTTTCATTTACATAGGATCCATGGGTTAAAAGCTCCATGGACCATCCATGAAAGCTTAGCCCAACCTAAACGAACTTGGCCCATTCCATATATATAAGAGTCCATATTTAATTAGTTCTTTTTGATCACTTAATTAATTCTAAATTAATTCTTAATCAATACTAATTAAATAATATGATTCCATATTAATATATTAGAACTTATAATATATTAATATAAATCATAAATATACTATTCTTAAAAGGCTATCCATATAAATTATGCCGGTGAAGTGCAACCCAAATGGACCATGACGGGTCGGGTCAAGTACATACCAAATATAGTTATGGACTTAGACATTAATCCAACATGGGATAGTGAAATAGGTTATTTAGTTGTGAAAAGGCTGAGTGGCTTACTTGTTAGAGTAAGGTATAGTACTTAGTTGAAGAAGATATACACTCATATTATTATATGAGAAGAAATGTTGTAGTTAGGAATGACAGAGAATCAAGTTGAAGCTAGTAGAGCTTGCTGAGATGCAGCTATAATGCAGACTTCTTAGGATAGACTCCTATGAAGTAGACTTAAAAGATACAACCATGAGAAGAAAACTTACTTATATACAGGAATGACGATGTCATGGAAGGATAATGAAATGAACAAATGTGCATTACATGAGTTAGAAGACGATGTAAGTAGTTAAAAACCGTTTGTCTCCACGATACTAGAGTTAATTCTGGCATAGTGTGTCTTGCAAAGTAGACACTACCCGAGAAAGAATTTATATGAAGAATTGGAAGTAATATTTCTATCGACCCATGGAAAAATATTAGAATATTCTAGATCGAGTATATGCATGAGAAGAATCCTAGAGGGCGAGTATAGGTAATCCAATATATGTTTGATAGAAACGCGAAAACCCTAGTTGAGTCTAGGAGAAATTGTTGTATGTATTTACACACTCAGGTGTGAAAAGTTGCTTTGTGAAAACCTTTGAATGGTGACTTGGGAACTGCGAGACAATACTTGGGACGAGTATGAGTAGGTGTGAATAGTAGTAGAGGCCTATACTACTGGAAGCACAGGACTCACACTTGGATCAGGAAAAGTCACAAGGTTACCAAGAAGCTATTAAATGATTCCGTTTTATTCATGTGTGTCGTTACCTTCGATTCGGTAATGACTAAGAAGATAAGTATCGTTCAAATCTTAAAGTCATAAAGAATCGAGTCCGATTAGTATAAATCCGCGAAAGGAGTTGATTGGTTCAGAGAACCATGTCTTATATAGTGACGAAACTTCAGTAGGAATAATGAAGAAGTAAATGGTCGAGGTAGTCGATAGAAATATAACAATCTTCATTAAAGAATTGAGCAATCATTAGCTAGAGATGTGACTTGCTATGTGGTGTTACTGGCCACAAGAAATGTTTCCGCCCTACTCTTACTAGTCAAATGGCGGGGAGTCAAGTTTCCGTTCAACAATCAAAGAGTACTCCAACTAAAAAGGAGGAGGTGCCAAAAGCTAAAAGATGTATATGTCCGAAAGCACGAATTAGAGATACGTGGTGCTATTCTTTCTATTCCGAAGCATCCATGTGTTGTTCAAACTCTTTTTGTTTTCTTTATTCCATCAGCTTGATTTATTCGATCTGATTCTAATACAAGAGTTTGGTTCGTTATGTGTCTTGTGCGTTATAAAATTAAAGGTCATTAGAATAAGACCATTCGAGTTGCTGTTATAGCAAAAGTAAAGACCTTATCTTGGGTTTAGTCTATAAACCAAGAAGGAGCAGGAGTCTGCAATGAGAATTGAGTTTTAACTCAAAGATTAGGATCGAAGGCCCAATAGAGAATGATGAGCGGGTGCAGGTTTGAGCACTGCTAGTAATTAAGAAGTTTGAAGAGTTTGACAATCGTTTGGCAAACCAAAAGTTAAATATCGTACATTTTAGATTACCACAGAGGAAGTAAGTTAGGACTCAAATGTTGTGACTAGTAATTTTCTCGTAAACTCTAGATCTGCTCACATCTTATTTGATTGTGATGCCTCAGATTCTTTCGTACCTTACAAATTCGCACATTCTTTGTTACGCAATTGTCCAATCATTTCATATAGATAACATAGGAAATATATCATTACTTGCTGATAAAGTCTATAGAAATAAGTGTCATAGGAATTGAAAGTTATAATCTTCCTGCTAACCTAATTCCTATCTTCTTTCCCAACTTTGATATAATTCTCGACATGAATCGATTGTCAAAGAACTACGCAGATCTCTTGTGCTACGAAGAGATGATATGCATCCCTATCGAAAGGGAAGATTCTATTTATGTCTACCGTGAAAATAATAAATTTCTTTCTTTCTTAAAAACTCGTAAATTTATATCCAAGGGATATTCTACTTATTCGGCTTATACAGTTAATACCTTGAAAGAGGAGAAGAAAATTGTGAAAGATAGCATTTGGATAATTATCGACCGGCTGATTAAGAGTGCATATTTTCTCGCCATACGTACAACAGTTCTAATGGAGAAATACGCACAAGTTTACTTAGACGAAATTGTGGCAAGAGATGGTGTGCCACTAAAGATTATTTCCGATCGTGATACTCGCTTCACTTCTCACTTTTGGGTGAGTATGAAAAGTGAATTAGGATCTCGAGTTGCTCCCAACACAGCTTATCATCCCCAGACAGATGGATAGATGGAGAGAACAATCCAAACAGTAGAAGATATGCTTCGTGCATATGTCTTAGAGTTCGGTAGTAACTGTGAACACCATTATGTTGGCATAATGTAGGACAGAAAATCCTTGGTGGTCCTGAAATGGTTCAAGACACCACTGATAAGATTCAAATTATACTTAGGGAAAATAAGAATGAGATAAGAGCGAAATATTCTCATTTGTCTAAATCGCTGTGATTTCGGGGACGAAATCCTCAAAAGGAGGAGGTATTTGTAACATACACGTTTTGAAATCGTGTTATGTAAATTAAAAAGTTAATAATATTATGAAATATTATGAGAAATTGAGTGTTGAGTTCTAACAGATAGTTTTTACTAGAAATGAAGTAAAACTATGTTTAGAATCACTCATAAAATATTGGAAGTCTTATGAGATTCCAATTAAAAGCCAAATAGTGAAATTTAGCAAAAATATAAAATTTGAAATAAGTAAAATTTTATTATTGAAAGTTGTAGATAATCTCGTTAGAAACATGTAGGCGAAAACCTCGTCGAAATCCGAGTTATACGGAAGAAGTTATGACCAATCGAAGATCCGCTACAAAACCGGCACGGTGCCGAATGACGTAAAAAGTGAGTTTTTGATAAACTACTTTTTAGCCTTAGTGATCTAAATTAAAGTCGTAATATTCGTTAAACCGAGAATTTTGATAAAAAGAACGCCCAAATCTGACTTCGTATGAGGAAGTTATGATTTTTCTAAGTTACAGCTTAGCAGTAGACAACTAAAAACTCGAATTTCAGATCGAGTGATTTTTAGCCGACACAACCTAAACGAGAATCGAAGGTCTCGTCATTAGCAGTACAACGGTAAAAAGTCTGACGAAAACGGACGTCGGGTGAAGAAGTTATGAATTTTTAACGGATTTACCAGTCCCGGTCTGTTAAAAATAATAATATAAAAATAAAGTCAAAATTTTCCGACGAAGTCTAAACGAAAGTTGTAGAGCATAATTTTCTCTACGCGTGCATATAAAGAACGTCAAAACCGGAGCCCGTATGCAAAAGTTACGTATTTTAGAAGGTCGGGGCACAATTTCCGAGAAATCTCGCAAGGATAAGTCGATTTCGGTGAGTCATCGCGCCACATGTCCGAGCCGAAGACCCAGCTGCTGACGCGTCGCCTTCTGATTCGTCCGAGCAGCGGCCCAATGCGCGTCCGACTGCTCCTCGCTCCGTGTCGCTTACGAGCCTCGCTGGCCCCTCGCATGCGAAGCCACCCGGAGCCTCTCGCTGCTGCCACGCGCCTCGCTTCTGCTGCTGCCATCTGTCCGATCTCGGCCGACCTTCGGACCCTATAAAAGGGAGGCTGCGAGCCTTCCCGAGTAGAATGAGAATTTTGCTATTTTTCACCCAAAAATCAACATTCTTACTATTTTGACATCCCCCGAAGCCCCGACATTATTTCCAACGCCCGAAACACGCCCCGAAGTACCCGAAGACCCGGAAAATTTATCTTTTCGGTTTCGAAGCCCAACCCTCGCAGGGCTCGGTTTTCAACGACGAAAGTCATGTTTAGAGCCAAAATGCTTCACAAATTATTATTTTGACCCCTGGTTAATTCAAGGTGAGTTTAATATATAGGAACAATTGTATGTTATGTGTTATATGTGTTATGTGCTTTTCCATGTTATCATCTCGAGTTGTTGTTTCTGCTATTTTTATAGCAAGGTTGTACCTCTGACATGAAGTGTATGACATAGGCATCACTTGGGTATTGGTATGAACCGTTGACCATGAAGTGTATGACATAGGCATCACTTTGGCTTCGGTAGTATACTAAGATAAGGCTGAAAGCCTGGATATTCTAGCAAAATGATATTCCTGAGTATTTTTTGTGCTATTTTTTATTCGTTATTCTTTTAATAGCAAAAGAAATACCTTTAACCATGTGATCAGTGAAAGGACTTAGACTCATATTGGTACTGGTATGTAGCCTCTGCCCATGTAGAACATGTCTCCGTAAGAGAATGATTTATATTCTATGGTATTGGCAAAAAGGGTTAGACAGGGCTGTAAGCCTGAAATCTACCAAAAGGTTAATCCGAAGTTGTATGTCTTCTGTGCCATTTGGGCCAAAGCTTTATTGATGTATATCAATTATGGAAATTGTTATGTCTCAATGATTGTATATCTTTGAATCAAATCAATGATTGTTAGGGAAAGCTTATCACATTATGTCTTTGTTGTTCCTTGCTCCTATTTGCTTCTGCCATATTGGTATATATATGGCATAACGTTATATTGTATCTATTATTGAACTCACTAAGCGTTATCGCTTACCCCTCCCAATGTTTTAACATAATGCAGGTAATAAGCACCCAGTATAGTTGGAAGACTTAGAATAGTTTGTAATAGTACTTTTGTACTTCAGTTTATGTTTGTATAAAAATTACAATATCCTGGGTAGTTATGTAAAATCTTAAAACATAGTCGGTTTGTATCCAATCTTTTGTAATGACTTTATCAATGTAAAAATATTATTTTATAAATATGCATGTAGCATGTTTTGGAATAACTTTATTGTCAAGTATGAAAGTTTGGGTCTTTTAGAAATATGAAAGAATAGAAAGGGGTCCTTTCAATTGTGTAAATCATCCATACTTGTATAGTGGACTAATGCTCCATGGATTATCAAGTTGGGCTAAAACCCATAGGATGCTCCATGGATGCTCCATGGTGTTTTTGTACCCATGGATCATGGAAATGAAAGGTCATGACAATTAGGGTTTATATGGTGTAACCCTAATTGTGACAAACTATATAAGCATCTTATTCTTGACAAAATCGGCCACTATGTATGTATGGTGAGGGCTAGCCGATTTGATGAAGTGGGTCATTTCTCTCAAGTTATTCCAAGTGTATTTTGATGTTGTGTGAACCATTTGAGGTGTCACACTTGGGGCACTTGGCTCTTAAGCATCAAGGAATCAAGCTACATAAAAAAGGTATGTCTTCTAACTTGTTTTATTACCCACATATCAAAGATTGTATGCTAGATAGGGTAATACCTTGGAATATTCATATTTGCATGTATAATAGAGAAAACATAGATCCAAGGTATTTAGGGTTGCATGTACACTTAGGAGTGTTAGAATGCTCAAAACCCTTCAGAAAATTGAATCTTCCTTGTGACATCCCCATTTTCACGGCCAGAAAAGACTGATTTTGTTTATGCTTGTTTGAAAATCAGAGTAACATTTTACATAAAAGTGTTGCGGAATTTGTTCCCAAAATAAAAATATCATAAAGATTTATCAAACCATTTCCGTAGAAATGTATTTCATTAAAAAGACTCGGGATGTCATGTTCGATACAGATCAAAAGCATAAACAGTCCAATATAAGCCTTACTAGATTATTTCATATCTACAGGCCTATATTTGTAATCCCTCATCGAAAACATCACATCTATGCTCGAACGCCACTACCTGTAATACATGAAACTGAGTGGGTCAGGCTTGGGAGCCTGGTGAGCACATAGGGTTTTCAACCCACAATAAATAAGTTATTTAATTTCATCAACCAACAATAACCCGATTACCCGTTCCCGTTATCCTCACTTTACGTCCCTAAACACCTATCATAAGGGACCTAGCCTAAGGATCATCATCCGGATGGACACTGCTGCTAAGGGGATTCCTCAGCAATAAATGTCCTTACGGCAACCATGAGGGGATGGAGTACACCGGTGAACACTTCGTTCACAAACACCTATAGGTTGCGAGCCTGCTAGCGTTCCACTGGACTGTCTAGAAGAGTCTGTGGTCGTCATCCATACTCCGCTAGATGACAGAATCAACAACAACAACATCGAGGCCTCTCATCATTTTATCACACATCGTCTATTACATTTACCCATGTTTTACCCCAACATTTTGTAGATATAAAATACATATTCAGTTTAAATCATTTAAAACATGTATAAAAATCTTTCACCCAGCTTAGACAGCAAGTATTCAGACAATATGCACACATAGCACGTAATTTATATAAAAATACTTCATATCTATGTGTAAGATGAAAGTGACTATGCACTCACCTGATTAGGTGGTGACTCGGTACTTGGACAACACTTCGTTATCTCAAAACAATTTTCCCTTGACAAAACCTAGTATCAATACCACTAGGGTTTAGTCTAACGTTAACCGCGACTAATTAATAATCTAGCTATTATTACTATTATATAAGCGTTAAACAACACTCTTATATAACTCATAATAATAGCCCCAAATAATTATTTTAAGGTCCTAATAATGTTACTATAATTAAATAAAAGCTATATTAAAAATAGCGTAGGCGTACCTCACTTACAGCGGGTTTTATAGAAAACCGGGCTTTGCTTGGAGCAGCGTTTCCGAACCGAAAGACCCTTTTTCTTGGGACTCCGGGAGCCTCGGGGCTTCCTTCGGATGCTAGGGGGTTTACCTAGGCTTAGGAGGGGGTTAGGGACCTTAGAGAGAGAAAGAAACTAGAGAGAGAAGAGGAACTGGTGCATGGAACTCGGCAGCCTTCGCTGCCTTTTATAGGCCCTCAGACCTCGGAACGCTGGGCGTAGCGTCGGATAAGGCTTCCAGGTGGCGAACTCCGGATGGTGCTATGCGACTCTCTCTCGGACCACACAAGGCCGAAGTATGCTGGGCGTACCTGGTTTCGGACGTGGGGGGTAAAGCGAAGCGACGTGTGGCAATCCGAAGCGAGTTCTGAGATCAGCTATGGATGACTGGGATCTTGCCACGTCATCGTTCTTGCAACAGACTTCACAATTTCTCATTCCGACTTCAAAAATTCGTATCTTTCGCATACGAGCTCCGTTTTCGACGTTCTTTATATCCACGCGTAGGCGGGAACGTACTCTACAACTTTCGTTTAGACTCTGTCGGCTAATTTTGAGTTTATTTTAAAAGTTATATTTTTAACAGGCCGAAACAAGATTGGTCCGTTAAATATTCATAACTTCTTCATCCGACGTCCGTTTTCGTCTGTATTTTTATCGATGCGCTACTATTAACGAGATCTTCGATTCTTTTTTAGGTTGTGTCAGCTAAAAACCGCTCGATCTAATATTCGAACTTCGGGCTGTACACTGCTAAGCCGAAACTTCGAAAAATCATAACTTCCTCATACGAAGTCAGATTTGGGCGTCCTTTTGATGGGCGCTCTCGGTTTAACGTTTTCTACGACTATCGTTTAGATCGCTAAGGCTAAAAGTCGCTCTATCGTAAATTCACTATTTACGCTTCCCGGTGCCGTGTCGGTTCCGTCGCGAAACTTCGACGGGTCATAACTTCTTCGTTATAACTCGGATTTCGGCGTTCTTTATATACCCGAAATCCTTGTTTCGACCACTAAAACTTTATGTAGAGGTATCGGGTTTATCTCACACTTTAATTTTAACGCTTATTTTTATCCTTTATTTATTATACATTTATAAATAAGTAATAAGCACATAAATGCACATAATTCACATAATACTTAAATAATTCATCTTTATTACTTCAAAAAGAGTTACAATAGTTGACCTAGACTATTACATCATCTACTAATGCTTAACCCCGAAACACGGGCGTTACATTCCTCCTCCTATCTCATATCTCATTCTCTTGCAGAGTGTGTTTGCGATTCATTAGAGGTGTTACACTTGTGACACTTGCTCTCAAGCTTCAACATCTTCAAGGATTTTGGATAGTTATTACTACATAACAATCAAAGGTATGTTATTTTATTATGTACTAGAGATCTAGGGTTTATACATTGTTGTTTATAATTGTATGTTCAATTAGAGAAGACATCGATCTTATTTAGGGTTGCATGCACACATAGGATTATATGTTATGCTCAAGACTCATCAGTGGTATCAGAGCCTAGGTTTAGTTTTCTATTGAATTGATAATAATATGAAATTGAACAAGTAGAAGCTAAACAGAATCTGCATTCTGTTCCGCCACGAGACATGGTGCCCTACGATTTTGCTTTACCACGACATGGTAATTGTTTACCACGACGTGGTAAGCTGTCAGATCCAAAATTATCGATTTTATGATATGTTATGAATTTGATTATGATAATTACCATTTATAATATTGTTTAATTATATAAATCTAAATATTTTGAAATGTAATTTGATATCCTTATCTAAAATTCATAAATGGTTTTATTTTTCAATTTAATTAATTGGATATTAATTTTGAACTTTTAAAATATAACCGTAGTATTTTGAAAAGTTTAAAATACACCCTTATGAACCTTATTATTATTAATTTAATTAGGTGATTAATTAAAGGATAATCAATATATCCATTAAATGGCTTAAATTTAATTAAATTAAAAGTTTGATTTATTAAAGATTAAACCCTTGCTATTTTTAAATATTTTAAAATATACCTTTATATTATATGTAACATTAAAAGTTTAATATTACTATATATATATATATATATATATATATATATATATATATATATATATATATATATAAGACAAGTCAGTCGAACCGCTAGTACGCCTCATCCACGAAGCCAGTCTATAAGGGGAGTTTAAGGAAGCGGCCTATACAATGACAGTCATTGGGTATCCACTCTTACCCACCGCTCCCTTGATTGGTGGAGGGTCGTTAGTCGAACGGGTTTGATAGGACAGTTAATTCTCATTAATAAGTATAATGAAATTATAAAGTATCTAAATATTTTTTTAATTTCCAATCTTAGTTACTTTAGGAAAAATGTGAATTTGATGCTAATCCATAAAATTTCACATTGCACTTTATATAAGTTGTTAGTGGAGCATGTAATGGTTAACCGACACACTAATATGGAGTAATAAAGGTTGGTAATGGGTGTTTAGTAAATTATCATTGATTAATGGAGCATGTGTGGCTAACCGACACATTGATTAGATGATAAATGACATCGAGAGTACCAAGCTAATTTGCATGGTTATTCACATCTTGTTTGTGATCCTCGCCATCCCAATCACAAAGTGAGAGAATAATCGAGATTAAACATGTCATTGAATAGTTCAATGAATCTCAAAAGATATAGGAGTTTCATAAGATTGAAATTGGTAAATGCTTTGCCTACCTAAAATAGATTCGAATTTGATTACGACATCCCTCTTCAAAGTTCGAATCAAAAATATGGATCCTAGCCTTAATTTAAATTTTTGGGTTAATAATTAAGGATTAAAATCAACTAACTTGAATTCTCTTTTCTTCTATTATAGATATCAAGTTCAGACAACAATGGTCTTCCTCGTCCTTCTGGAAATGTTTTTCCTTCTTTATCTGAAGATGATCTTCCACATGTTGATCAAGGTGAAAGAATGTTCCCTTCTTCAAGCAATGGTGGATCTGAAAATGATGCTTCTCCAACTCTTCCTCCATCTCCTCCAGTGACTCTCCCCAAGTCATGTTTCCTTCAAGCTGAAAAATACGAAGTTACTCAAGCCCTCTTGGCATGTAAACATCAAGATGGAAAGTTTGTATGTGCGCATGTTCTGAAAATGAAATCGCATATTGAAAGATTGGGGATGTTGGGTGTCATTTTCCCAAGGGAGTTGGCCATTGACTTGGTTCTACTTTCTCTTCCTGAGTTATATAGTTAGTTTATTGAAGGCTACTATGTGAGGGACCATGATGTGACCCTAATTGATCTAACATATATGTTGATTGTTGCTGAAGCAGAAATGCTTAAAAGCACAAGTCAAGCAAAAGTGTTTGAAGGATCTGTTTCCAAAATTTCCATGGATATTGTTAATCGAAACAACGGTAGTCCAGAAAAGGTTTCTCTTCCCAATAGAAAGGGATCGACCAAGGTCAAACCATTTGAACATATGGTAAAGAGAAAGGCTAGTTCTGAGATAGTTTCGTGTGCTATTCGTGAAAGGTCCATATGTTTCTATTGCCAATTGAAGGGGTATTGGATGCGAAGCTACCCAGACTAACTTAAAGATCTTAAAGATAGTAAAGTCAAGTCGTGTGAGTCTACTTCAGGTACATCCACTATCTAAGTCCATTATTTTATTATGATCCTATTCATAGATTCTTAATACATGATTTTATAGTCACATTTTGATTTTTTTGCATGATCTAAGTGAAAGAGGGAAGCTTAAGAAGAGTAATCTGAATCTGATCGTGAGAGATGGATTTCGGTCGCATGGTTTGATGTTCAGATTTTGGAAGCTGTTGTTAAGGAGTTATGACAGATTAATAGATTGCTTAGGAAATACCTAGAAACATAGTTTTCATATGTTTGCATTATAAGGACAATTTTTTTCCGCTTATTATCAATAAAGTGAATTTTTGATTTATCTAGTTTACTTTATATTTCCTTGCGATGGCATTTATGAAAATTGGTGGTTACATTTCTAATATTAGCAATGTTAAATATGGATGTGATTCTCAATTATATCGTTTGTGGTAATGTCATGATTGACCAAGTGAAAAGGAATTCTCATCACCCAAGTTTCAGTTGGATAGAAACTTGGAGTCATGCAATTTGAACAATGTGATGTATGAGAATCTTGATCGTAGGAAGATTATGACTAATTCGTTGAGCACATGTTTATGTGAGTCAAGTAAAGGACTAAAGGATCTAGTACACATTGATGTGGACTATTCAGATCCACCACAAAGGATGATAACTTTATTCGTCATGGTTTACTGATGCTTCTGTAAACGTGGTTGTTTTGATAAGATTAAGCATAATTCTGACACTTTGAAAATATTCGAAGAGTAGCAGAACGAATAAGAGAACCTATTAGGCAGAAAGATAAAGGTTTCTCTAATTTGAAAGGAAATGAGAGTACTTTAGTATCGTGTTTTGTGATCGTATTAATGATTGTGATACTATGTCACAAATTGATCCTCTAAGAACATCTTAGTATGATTGTTTGACTAAGAAGGGGAATCGGATATTGTTGAAATGGTTCAATCATGAGATGAGTCATACTTTGTATTCAATTAAAATGTTAGAGTCATACTCTAGTAACTATAAATCATATCTTGAAGCTTGTTTCGTACTAAGTAGGGTTATAAAACCTCATGAAATGTGGAGTAATATTGTTTTCTTACTCTAGCACATTGGAATTGGAAGTTGTGATGTTTTGGTTAAAACAAAGGATAATCTAAAACCAATTACATGAAGTGTTGATGGGCATTCACACTAACTTTTGAATATTTGTTTTAGTTCGTCAAGGAATGTTCCTTGAAAAAAGAAACTTATATGTCAAGAAGCCAGTGGGAGTCCTATTGACCTTGAAGAGTTTCAGGATTTAATCAAGAATAAACTTTTTTAGTTATGACTAGCACACGAGCTGAGGTTGATAACCTATCATGTTAAATTGACACATTATTATTTTTCTGTCCAATCCAGTTGAATTGGCAATTCTTATGAGTTCTATGGTTTACATTTGACTGCTAAAGGCAGAGCACGTTGGTCATTGAAAGCACATTGATCAATATGGGTGAGCTGCTTAAACAACATGGAAGCACTGGTAGGCCCTTTGTGCTACCAGAAGGCAAGAAATTAAGAACAAGTAAGGTTCAGTCCATGAAAGTTAAATTAGAATTTGAATTTGTCATAAACATTGTCTTATGATTGTAGGTTGGAAACGATAGATTCACATGGATAGGAACGAATACACCAGAAAATCTAGGTGGCAAAAGGTATTGCTCTAATTCATGAAAATGATTATGAGAAAACATTTTCCTAGTAGATTTTAAATATGATTAATATCATTATGGTCAGCGGTTGTAATAATTGCATTCTCAAATTTGCAATATGATTACGGCATCCATTTTCATAGTTCAAATTGTGAGAATTGGCAAGGTACAGTTTGAACGTTCAGGACTTATAGCTATAAGTTATGAAAGGGTTTAAACACACGCATATGCTATCTAATTGTCACAACCCGAAACTTTTTCCATTTCCGTTAATCAACTTCCGTTAAATTTGAAATTTTTATCGAGTCTCGTCAAATTCCTTCGGTTTGGAAAAATCATTAGTTATGTAATTGAACTTATATACGAGTAGGGACCAAAAACCGCACGAAATTCGAGTTTTCCTCCGAACGAAACAACTGTTCACGGCCTGACTGGAGTTCACAGCCGTAAACCTGTTTACGGCCGTAAACTCATTTGCGGCCAATGACAGGTGGACCCCACCCACCGGCCACAAAATCCCTATAAATATATGTCCCTACCCCTCATTTAGACTTTCCTGGCCAAAAACTCTCTCCTTCTCTCTCTCTACCTCTCGACCGTAAACTCCGAAACACCCTCATTTCTCCCGAAAAATCATCAGGAAACACTTCTGGAGGTTGTCTAAGAGCATCTAAAACCCGTTTTCATCGAATCCAACATCCTTGTTCTTGGTTTTACGGCCGATCTTCAAAGACCGTAAACCCGTTTACGGCCAATATTCAAAGACCGTAAACCCCAGTTCACGGCCGTAAACTCTTCACAACCGTAAACCCCTGTTCACAGCTATACACGTCTCTTGAGTAGTAAAAGACTCGTTTTTCGATTCAACCAAGTTCCGGTAACATTCCGTAACCGAAAGCAAGTGTTTTCTAACACTTTATATAACAAAGTCGCTAATTTAGATACATATATGTATTTATTGATATTAGGATTCCGTTAAGTTCCACGTACAACAACCTGATAATCTTTGTTTCCAGTCGTCGGTTTCACGCAACAAAGGTGAGTTCATACCCCTACGCTTTTACGATTTTTAATCGTTTTCAGGGGGGATACAAGCCAAACACAAATGATTTTGTGAACTAATACAAAAGGAATTTTACCAAGTATAAAACTCATGCAATTGATTAAGACAACGATTTTCATATATCCCTTTTGTACTATGTTGAGCATAAGGGACGTTTTCAACGATTCAACCAAAATTGCATAGTTTTTCAGATTCAATATTCACCTCATATACATGTAAACTATAATAGGTATAGTTCGGGGTTTTCAAACATAACTTTTACGAGTTCAGAATTATTCACCACTAAACATATAAACTATGGCAGATTTAGTTTATGGTATTCTTTTCTACTAGGGCATGGCATTTAATAATTATTTAAGTATAAATATTACCGTATACCGCATCCAATGGATTCTAACACAAGAGAATACTTCAAAATTACATGTAAACTAGATTGTACAATATGGTGAGGCTCCACTTCAAAACTGTACCCTTAGGTGTACTGAATTAAATCCTATCCTAGTATAACCAGAGTCTCCTGGAGGGAGAGCGTGAGATTTGTGAATAGATCTATTCGGGATTGACAATCCCACACCTGAACTGCTAGCTACAGTTAGGCAGGCATGCCTAGGGTGACAAATGTCATTTAACCAACACTTGAAGAACGTTGTAAAGGTCTCTACGTCATATCAAGCATGGTTATACGACTCACAATAGTATAATCTAATTATTTGTTTACAGGGTTTCAATCTTCATTAGTTTTATTTTAAATAATGAAACTACTTTTACCTACTGACAGTAATCAGCGTTTTCCAAGAAGATCAATGTATAATTAGTATAAGTATGGTAGATACTTGTACTTTTCGAATTAGAACGTATAATTCAATAACCTTCATGTAGGGAAAATATGGTTTTTTTTCAGAATAACACCGGTATATTTTTTTATAAACTGATGGTTTATTATTCAACTAACAGATATTCATATTAACTCCATGATGCCTTAGTTTATGTGTAACCAGTATGAACTAAGATTTCATGGAAGGAATGAGTTTTATCATACTTTTCACAAGAATATAATGGATTTTCTTGAGGAATACTGTTCAAAAGAATTAAAGAACGGTTTCTTTCTAAACTAAATGCTTATGAACTCACCAGCTTTATGTTGATACTCTCTTTCAAATCGCTTGTATTCTCAGGATTCTAGTAGACAGGTACACCTTCCGAAGCTTTTGAGAAGGTTGTCTCGTATCGTGCTGCGACTCCTGCCTTTTTCCATATCTATTATAATGTTCGAATATGTAATGTCTAAATTCTTATGTAAAACTTATACCTAATAATGCAATGGCTGTTTCTACTTTGATTACTATAAAGCATGTGTCGTGATACTTACATGACGTCCTCCGCCCCCGAACGTTTCTGCCATTCCGGTTTGGGGGTGTGACACTAATGAAGGTGTATAAGCTTGAGAAGTCTGTCTAAAGACTTATCGAAGCCACGTACCAGAAATATGAACTTTAGTAAGAAAGTCAATAGTGTTGATTTCTAGAAGTCCAATCTATTTTTGGGTACATGTCAAAGATAGTAGGAGCATAATTGTTATGCAATGTAAGCATAATTGTTATGCTCGTAGGAGCATAGTTGTTATGCTAAGTGTCACAAGTTGGCAATATTAGTTGAAGGAAACAAAGATTTCGAATTTGCAAATTGCAAAGTTTGGGAATTGTTACGCTACATAAAGATTTTGGGGAGAGGGCATTTATACTTCATTTCAAATCTAAAAGTTTAGATTAAAGCTTTAATAAAACTTAGACTTGGACATATATAAATATCGTGTTGAAATGATTCAACATAGGAAATTCAATATAGGGAAATATTATAGCAAGAGACTGATCAGATATCATGCCTTTATGTAAGACATTATGTATCGAGTCCCATATGCTTTGGATATAGGATCGTTTACATATTCTATAATATTCATTTGTTCTAATTTTTCCAAATGCCTTGGGTATTGAGAAAGAAAAAAAGGACTATGTAACATCCATAAAATTTCACAAAAATTTAAAACTTTTTAAAACATTTAAAACCATTAAGTTATTACAATTTGTTTTCAAAATAGTTTAAACATCAGAGTATCCCCAGAATCAAATCATGAAAATATAAGGAGGTGCACGATCACGCCTTCGCCTTGCCACGATCATCAGAAGTACCTGAAACATAATCAACAACTGTAAGCCCAAAGCTTAGTGAGTTCCCCCAAAATACCAACGACATACAGATATAACCATATTATATAAACAACAGCATGCATAATGAGCCATCAGCCTGACTGGACCGCCTCGCAGGCCATCAATCTATCTGGACCGCTCTCTGAGCCATCGGCACGTCTGGACCGCCTTGCGAGCCTTCAGCCTATCCGGACCGCTCGTCGGGCCTTCGTTCTGACTAGTATGCCCTCCTGGGTCTGTAGTCTATCCGGTCCGCCCTGGGTATGTTGGCCTAAGCGCAAGCATGTCCGCCTCAACCCAACCCCCAATCAAACAAAAATGTGCACATAAATATCATACGCTAGCTAGCATGTACAGATAGTCATAGAGATCTAACAGATCACTAACATGGCAACCATCCTATAACCAGGATACCGATCTAACCGATCACTAACATAGCAACCATCCTATAACCAAGATACCGATCTAACAGATTAATAACATAGCATAATCCTATAACCAGGATACCGATCTAACATATCACTAACATAGCAACCATCCTATAACCAGGATACAAATCATAAAGGGCCGGCCTTGGTGGCTTAGACCCTGTTGATATAGTGAGAAGAACTCACCTCACACTGTTGAAGTTCTGCGGACAAAACCCTAGCTGCTGGATGACAGATTCCCGAACTGTCAACATCAAAACAACACCCAATTAATAATTGGGTTCCAATATATAACCATAAGTCCATGCTTGGGGTAAAAAGACTATTTTACCCTTAACCTAACTTGATCCAAAACCAAGGCCCAAACACACACTCCTAAGGCCCAAAAACCAATCAATGAACCAAGGCCCAACATTTGGCCCAATTTTCCAAATTGGGCCCAAACCTCTACATGGACTTATCTTAAGGCCCAACCATTTATTTTTGGTCCAACACTTGGCATTCTGATGGTCCAATATCTCATAATCATCAAGACCCAGTTATGGCCCATCTATGGCCTAATTTTTCAAAATTGGGCCCAAACCTTTCCAATGGGCCTTATCCTAAAGCCCAATAATTTCCTTAGTTCATAAACATGTTCCCATTTGGCCCACGAAGGCCCACAGCTGTTGGGTTTTATGTACTCTAATATTCTTATGGTGCACATACAACCGTAATGCTTTGGATCTAAGATTTCTCTAATTATACATGCAATAAACATTTTCCAAAGCATGAAGCCTAAATTAGCATGCAAGGTGATATTTGTATCATAAAAACTAGTTAGAATATTACCTTGTGTAGTAGCTTGAATAACTTGGCCTCAAGAAAGCTTAGCACCCCAAGTGTGATGCCTCAAATGGAATCACAAAACACCAAGAACAATTAGATGGATATGAGAGAGATTTAGGAGACTAGAAATCGGGGACACCTTGCATTCCAAGAAGTAGAATCCGATTTCTAGTCTCCTAAATCTCTCTCATATCTGTGTAGAATATCAAGGGTCATGTGTAACCCTAATCTATACCCATAAGCTTATGATCCACCCAGTTGATTTGGATAAATACTTCATGGATTAACCCATAAGCCCATCACAAATCAAACCATGGATCATTAGCCCAATCCATATGTATCAATTTAATTAGTCTCTTTTGATCACTAAATTAATCCTTAAATTAATTCTTGATCAATACTAATTAAATAATATGATTCCTCAATTAATATATTATACTTATAATATATTAAAAAAATCATAATTAACCTCTTGCTCAAATATCCTTCCTAACATATTGCTTTGATGAATACAATCCAAATGGACCATGCTACTACCAGGTCAAGTACATACCAATTATAGTTATGGGCTTAGACACCTTTTCCAACATAACAACTTAGTCCAAGAAGTGGCCCAACAAGAATCCAAACCCAAGTAGGGTTTTCACATAAAATGACGATTAGGGTTAAGTGTTCTTACTTAACCCATTAAGGACTTAATCCATTAAGTCCACCACTCCACTAGTCCAAACATCCAATGCGGCCGGGTGTAATTCAAAATTCCAAATCCAATGGTCCAAACGCGGGTTCGGACAAATAAAAAATACACATTTCCAAAATTAGGGTTTTCTAAACCCTAATTAGGGTTTCCAACCCAAAACACACCAATTAGGCCCAAAAGCTAAGTCTTTAGATCAATTAGGGTTTCATTAAGTCAACTAGGATTTCATAAGTCGGGCACCACCCACTACCACCTCGGGTAGTGGTGGTCAACGGCGGCACACGGCGGCGGCCACCACCTCACGGTGGTGGTTATGGTTCTAGTCCAATTATGTCCAAACATCCCAAAAGCAGTCTAAATGCAAGCAAAAGCACACCGCCACCTAACAAGGCGGCTGGTGGCGGCAGAAGGCGACAGCCACCACCTCACGGTGTTGGTTATGAGTTTTCTTTGATTATTCCGTCACCGATTACAATTTTACAACGCAATGCCCCAAAGTAAACACGCACACAATAAGATAAACACACACACATCCACCCTTGTGGTGACCGGCAGTGGTACAAGGCGACAACCACCACCTCACGGTGGTGGTGGTGGCTTTCTTGGTTTTCCGACCAAACAGAACACACACACGCCCTCATAGCAGAAAGACACACACACACACCTGTATTTGGCTTGCGAAATGGACCCAACCACCCACCTGGAGGCGTTTGGCGACGGCAGCAGCAACACAAGCGGCAACAACGGCGGTTGACGACGTTTCACACCAGCAACGATAGCGCGGACACTCTTCCGACGGCCTACAGTCGCGACGTCCCAAGCCCGCCTTCCGACGGCCTACAGTTCTGACTTCCTGACGTTGCATCTTCGACTTCGACTTCGTCGGCGAGAGGAGCACCGGTGGGTTAAGCAGTAGCATGGAGGTGGCGGTCGAGCTCCGCTGTGAAAGACGGTCGGCGAGCAGCAGCACCCACGAGCCTTGTTCACCCAATCTTCCCCGACTACGACGTCGGGTCCGTGGCTTTTCGTCTTCTACTGCAGCGAGTGTAGTGGTGGTGATCGACCTCAACTAGGCGGCGGCTGCTGGAGGTGAAAGGGAGGTATAAGGGTTGTGCGACGCCGGAAGTTGAAGAAGCACGGTGGCGGCTGATGCATTCCATTTAGGGTTAGGGTTGCGTAGGGTTATATACCCGGCACCTTGAAACTTCACTCCATAATGATAAGAATGGTCCCTCCTCATAAGGATCTTTTCAAACAAGGTCCATAATTTACTCTTCATACCCCTGCTCCCATATTTCCTTTCATATTAAGTCCAACAGTTACCAAGCAGCCCCTCCTCTACAAATTATTTTAAAATGAAGTCCATATGTTACCATTCAGCCCCTTAGCCTCCAAAATCTCTTCAAATTAAGTCCAAATAATTTACCAAGTAGTCCCTGCCTTCGTAAATATTTACAAAACCAATCCGGAACTTACACTCTTAACCCCCAAAATCCAACATTATATCATTTGGCTCCCTGAAACCAACACTCCGCTAAATATGATTTGATTTTGACTATAATAATATAAAATAATAATTAATAATTACATCTCGGGGTTCCAGATTTATTATTTAATTATTCTATTTTAAACGGAATGTTACAACTCTCCCCCACTTAAATTGGATTTCGTCCTCGAAATCATTCCTTACATGTCAGACAACTTGAACGACATGGCCACAATCCCGAGCATAACACCAGCCCTACCAAGGTAATCAAAACCAACCCTCACTGGGTTCTAAAACCCGAAGATGGACAAATTCCCCGCATTATGATCACATTACTCAATCTGAAATCTATAGTCTCGATATGGTCTGACTCCCTAACAGACCGTTCCTACTGAATCATTATTGTTGAATCCATTATGCTTATCTCTCAACTAACTATTCATCTTTGGATAACTGGGGGTTCCAACATCCAGGTACTTCTCATACACATGAAAACCCAATTGTCAATACTGCCCTAAACATAGAAACTATCTGAAACAGTAGGCTGCCTTCTGGTTGCTTCTGAAATCCATTGAGACCTCCCTAATCCCAACTTACCTGGAATACTGAAGTCCTGTCTGGTTGCTGAGCCAAGAGCAATCTCACAGTCGCCGCACGCGACTCCCGAAGGAAACTTTGACTAGCAATAACTGCCCTAGCTATATCGCCACTCATGGCTCCATCAATCCTTGTGGTTCATCCGATAATAATAGCGTGACAACCAGTCGCCATCGAATCAAATACGGAAAATGAACGCTACCAGAATATTGTAGTCTTACATCATGCCCGGTCCCCAACGACCTACCGTTTCCTGATTCCAATCATGACGTGGTGTACCCACAATCTTGCGAATTGGCTCACCCTGACCTAATCATCTGAAAGAATCCGTGAATGCTACGGTTCCCCCCGTAGTCTTACAATAATTCCACCTTACCACATTCGCAACCTTATTCCTTACCCTCGATCTGTCAATCCAAATACCCTCAGAGTCGAGCACACACTCGACTGAACACCCGAACTGCACTGAATTCACGACTGGAACCCCAACCTGATTCCCCAAATTCTGCTATCAAGCACCGAGAAGATGCGATTCACATGCTGGGGAGTTTTACCGAACTCCCAACTGACACAACCCTCAATCCAAATAGCCACTTGGGCCGCCTTCCTCCCTGACGGAAATGCGAAACTTAGCTCAGTTTCAAAACCGCTCCTGCTTCTGCATTCTGGGACGATTCTCCTCCACTTAGATTCGACTAATTCTTCACAATGCATGAAAATTGGAGAATTCCCAATCCTTCTCACTTTCAACCGATCGATCCGATGACAACCAACTCTTTCCAACTAGTGCTCCATTACTAGCCAATCCCAAATGATCACACACTTCTAAGAACTAGATGAACACTTCCTGAATCCTAGTGAAACCGATAATTCCTAATGCTTGAATAATCCCACACTCAAATCTTGAAGACCAAAAGATAGATGCTCTAACTAATACCTCAGCAACGAGCTACTTCCCTTGGCGCTTTCATCCGCCAATCAATAACGGTTACTAAAACCACTGAATCCTGAGAATATTGAATAACCATCCTGTGGGACCCTGTCTGCAGACCTCCCACATAATACCCCTCTTCCCAAGGTGCTCCAAACAAATCTCCCGCTATCGGGCTCTAGAAATCATATCATTCAGGGTCTCGCACCCTGACTCGCTCACCAACTCACTCGTCCACAGCTGAACTGCAGTAGCTGAAGCAACCTCTGCCCTAAATCGGGCTACAAACTACTCCCTACACATAGTCTCCAATACTGAAACCGCAATAGATCGCACAATCCATCCTGGCCACCCAATACAAGAGATCCAAGGCGAATCGGATCTTAGCTCCTATGGGTAGGGACGGTAATCGCGTACGCCTCACAAGATACTCATGCTACATCTACCCACCCGCGCTCACCAGTGCTGAATTACTATCGCCAACCCCTACGACCAACTGACCCCGAGCTGGAAATACAACCTGACCCAGGGGTCACAAGCCTGCTCACTCCCTTGAACTCGGAAAACTGAAAGGGCACAACCCTTGCCCTCGAAAACAACATTCCAATCCACCAATCAACCCTTCTACTTCCAACTGTAAAACTCGAGCTGATCATAATCATCACTCCCTTCCTGATCCCCGCGACTCGCACCTTGGCCTCGATCAAAACCCCCGAAGCCTCAAATCCAGAAACTCCTGTGCCAGCCTCTCCCGTTCAACCCGCAGAATGTAACGAGTACAGTGATTGGTTTAGAGCATAAAAACAATCATATGTGCTCATTCAAAACCCTAAAGCTTGGATCTAGGTTTCTCTATTGAACATGCAATTCATCCAAGACTTATGAACCCTATATCTAGCATACATATTTCGAAATTAACCTAATATATCAGATCTAGATGATTACCTTTCTTGAATGGCTTGAATCTTCAACTCTTGGAGCTTAGTGTCACAAATGTCAGACCTCTAATGGCTTACAAACACGACAAGCAAGAGGATGATGTTTTAGGAGAGAGGATGAGAGGCAAAAGTCGGCTCCAAGCTTCCAAGGGATCAAGTGGTCGATTTTTCTATCCCTAGGGGTCCTTATATACTTGAGCTTCTAGGGTTTCAGTCAAAACCCTAATTGGATGACTTAGGCCCTAAGTAACTTGAGAACCTTATGGAATAAGGCCTCCTTGGACGAATTTAAGATGGACTCCTCCTTAAATTCGTCCATGCCCTAATCCATAAGGATTCTCAGCCCAATATCAACTATCACACAATTGACAGTTCTAGTTCCCTTTAATTAATTAATGTCTTTTAGCCACAAAATTAATTCTTAATTAATTCTTGTCTAATATTAATTAAACTATATGATTTCTCTTTTAATATATTATTCATATAATATATTAATAAACCATAATAACCTCTCTTTCTCCATAAATCATCCTATCAAGTTGCTTTGTTGAAGGCAACCCAAAAGGACCATGCACAACCGGGTCAAGTACATACCAAATATAGTTAGAGGCTTAGACACTAATCCAACAGTCTCCCACTTGGATAAGTCTAGTAACTATAGTGTAAGTACAATCCAATTAGCAATCATAGCTCTCAAAGACACTGTCGAACTCTAATCTTATCAGTAACCTGTCCTTTAGATAAGGGAACGTACAGTCCTTCATTCTAGATATTGTGCGGACAATTACATGCAAAATAGTCATACTTATTGTCCAGCAGTTTGTTTCTCGATCTCTGATTCGTTTGACATAGAACTTAATTGAACACATAAATTCAGTCCTGACCGGGCCCGACACATAAATCAAACAAAATCATCGAGGGGCCCAGATATCGCTTTTACCCTCTTAGGATAAAAGGAACGGATAAACTTTGACTTATATGCATTTACGATTCACTCATTGAATCACACATAACAATACGTTTTATAACATCAAGTTACTGATGCGTTTACGCATTATCAATGCACAACCAACTTGCAAATAATAAACCATATATCTAGGTTTTAAGACCATATGATATTATCGTCTTGCGATCACTCGTGATGAATTCCATGAAGTGATGCCATCAAGCATAGGTCTAATCCAATGCTCTAATATTATTCATAAGCACTCATGAACGTTGCAGTAAACCTTTTCTATGTCTAACACACTTCAGACAATCTACAAACCAATTCATAACAATCTTCTTTCATACCTACTTCCAAAGTATGAGCGACCGTGGAATGTTCTAATAATCTTATTATTCAGGAAGTCAAAACATGCAAAGTGAAACAATAGGTAAACAATTAACATAAGATAATAACTTTACTTATAAATAATACTTTTTTATTTAATCATCAAATGTCAATTACATTTATCTATTACACGTTTCTAAGTTATCTAATCTAAACTAATATCGTCCTTCAGCCCAATACTCCTAGTGTATTGCAAGTGGTTAACCTTACTCAGTCCCTTCGTAAGGAGATCTGCTGGGTTATCCTCTGACGATACCCTTTTCACTACGAGGAGTCCCTCTTCCACCCGATCTCGAATAAAATGATATTTCCTGTCGATATGTCGATATCTACCATGATCCCTCGGTTCCTTGGTCAAGGCAACCGCTTCTTCATTATCACAAAAAATCTCCATAGGCTCCTTTATGGCTGGCACAACTCCAAGGTCTCCAATGAAGTTCTTCAACCATATCGCCTCTTTTGACGCTTCGCTCGCTACTATGTATTCTGATTCACAAGTTGAATCAGCTACGGTCTCCTGCTTGGAACTTTTCCAAGTTACTGCTCCTCCATTCAGGGTAAAGACCCAGCCCGACTGCGAACGGTAGTTGTCTCGGTCGGTCTGAAAACTGGCGTCACTATACCCTCGCACCCTTAAGTCATCACTCCCACTGAGGACTAGAACGCATTCATTGGTCATCCGAAGGTACTTAAGAATATTCTTGACTGCGGTCCAATGTGCTTTGCCAGGGTTCCCTTGATATCTGCTGACCATGCTCAAAGCGAAGGCCACATCAGGGCGAGTGCAAGTCATTGCATACATGATCGATCCAACTGCAGAAGCATAAGGTACTCGGATCATCTCTGCTATCTCGACTTCGGTACTCGGACTTTGAGTCTTACTCAACTTGGCATTACTTTGGATTGGTAACTCCCCTTTCTTTGAATTCTCCATACAAAAACATTTTAATACTTTATCCAAGTAAGTATTCTGACTAAGTTCTATCAGTCTCTTACTTCTATTTCTCAATATCCTTATTCCCAAAATATAGGCAGCTTCTCTGAGGTCCTTCATAGCGAAACACTTCCCAATCCAGGACTTAACTTCTTCAGGGTCGGTATGTCGTTTCCTATGAGTAGTATGTCATCGACATACAATATGAGGAAGCTTACTATACTCCAACTGTCGTTTCCGAGAGCTTAGTGAGTTCCCCCAAAATACCGATACACTGCACATAACACATATATAAACAACAGCGTGTAATGGGTCCACAGCTCTACAGATTGGATTACCCCCCCCCCCCTGGGCCACAGTGTGAGTCTGGATTGCCTTATGGGCCCACATCTCACATCTGGCTTGCCATCGAGCCCACAGTACGAGTCTCCCTTAGCCCGTAACTGGATTGCTCCCAAGCCCACAGTACGAGTCTCCCTTAGCCCGTAACTGGAATGCTCCTAGGGTTTGTTGGCTACCGCACGGAGCGGTACAACCTCAACCCACCCCACATAACACATAACATACAACATCACCACTGAGCAGGCAACAATAATATAGCATAACAGGTAGTCCTACAGGTCTACCGGACTGGCATAACATTTAGCATGCAACACTAACTCATACTCAACATCTAACACTACTAGGATAACATATCCAATGGGCCTGCCTTGGTGCCTTAGACCCCTTAGTATAGTGAGGATAACTCACCTCGCAACTGTCGTGTGAAACTAGAAAGCTCAATTCCCCGATCATCAACACGAATTCCCCCACCTATAGCTACCATAAAACCCTTTTTCCTAAGTTTCCAAATTACCAAAATACCCTTAGAAGTCAACTGGTCAACTCTTGGTCAAAGTCAAAGTCCACAGTCAAAGTCAACAGTCCATGTTGAATCGACTCGTCAAGTGTAGTTCACCGACTCGTCGATTCCTTCCTGAACTCGAGAAGTCGTGAAATCCTTGGTTGGCTCGTCGAGTTCCCTACAACTCGCCGAGTCCATGCGTGTCCAAAGATTGGGAAAAACCCTAGCCGACTCGCTGAGTCATTCGACTGACTCGCCGAGCCCAAGGAAATCTTCATCGGACTCGTCGAGTTGTTCATCAACTCGACGAGTTCATGACCATCTTCATATGACTCGCCGATTCGACCTTGCGACTCGCCGAGTCCCTTCAATCCAGCATCCATACAGACGCTTTTTAAGCCATGCTAAGGCTCCATATTGTAGATCCAGCTTCCCAAGGCATGTTTATCACGTAAAGTTGCAAACTTTACGTGCATGCAAGGCTCTAATGACCCATAATGCCAAATCTATACTTGAAATGGGGTTTAACTCAAAAGTAAGGGTTCATACTTGCTAAAGTTGTAAGCTTTATGGACCTAAAGACCAAGGAGAGTTCAGATCTGAAGTTGCAACTTCAGATCTTAGCTCATACCCAAGAATAGCTTCATAACATGGAGAAAATCCCTAAACTTCAACCCAAAGGAGATCTAGAAGGAAAGAAGGTCAAGGTAACGACTTGATACCTTCAAATGGTGCTATCTGAGGTAGATTTCAGGTCCACACAAGCTCCTTACTGCTAGCTACTTGATCTTCAAGCTCCCTTTTCTAAGAATCTTCTCCCCAAGGCTTGAAACACACAATGGAGCACACACACACGTATTAGGGTTTGAGAGGGACAAGAAGCAGTAAAGGGGAGGCTGGGGGAGGCCAATGATCCTTTAAATAGGGTGCAATACCCCGAGATTTAGGGTTTCATCCTCCAGCTCCTACTCGTCGAGTCCCTTATTGGACTCGGCGAGTAGGTCACTAAAACACGCGACCCAACCTGTTGCTACTCGATGAGTATGGCAACCAACTCGTCGAGTAGACCTTGAAAACAATAAAATTCTTATATAAAATCGATACCTGAGAATCGGGGCGTTACAATTCTCCCCCACTTGAACTAGACTTCGTCCTCGAAGTCTACTCCGGCGAAAAGTTCTGGATAATGCTCGAGCATCTCCGCCTCTGGCTCCCACGTCCACTCGGACCCTCTCCGATGCTCCCACTGTACCTTCACCAAAGGTATCTCCTTGTTCCTCAGAATCTTCATTTTTCTCTCTAGTATGGCCACAGGCCTCTCCACGTAATTCAGGCGCTCATCGACCTGAATATCACCTAGCGACACCACCGCTTTCTGATCCATGATGCACTTTCGTAGCTGCGAAACGTGGAAAGTGATGTGGATCCGACTAAGCTCCTCCGGCAGCTCTATCCTGTAAGCCACCTTGCCAACCCTGGTAACGATCCTGAACGGCCCAATATATCGGGGACCCAATTTTCCCCTCTTCCTGAAGCGGATCACGCCCTTCCAGGGCGAGAGCTTCAGGAGTACCATGTCACGGACCTGAAACTCTAGCTCGGATCGGCGCCGGTCAGCGTAACTCTTCTGCCGACTCTGAGCGGTCTGCAGCCGCTGCCTAATCTGCTTAATCTTCTCGGTAGTCTGCAAGACCACCTCCGTCCTACCCATCACCCTTTGACCAACCTCACCCCAACAAACCGGGGTGTGACATCTCTGCCCGTATAACAGCTCGAATGGCGGGTGGCCAATGCTACAATGATAGTTGTTGTTGTAGGCGAACTCTGCAAGCGGTAGGTGGGAATCCCAGCTCCCACCGAAATCAATGACACACGCCCTCAACATATTCTCGAGGTTCTGAATGGTCCGCTCTCTCTGACCATCAGTCTGCGGATGGAATGCTGTGCTGAAGTGCAACCGCGTGCCCAGCTCCTCGTGAAACTTCTGCCAGAAACGGGAGGTAAACCTGACATCCCGATCAGAGACAATGGAAACGGGAACCCCATGGCGAGACACGATCTCGCGAACGTACACGTCGGCCAATTTCTCTGCCGATGAGCTCTCCCTTATGGCCAAGAAATGGGCACTCTTGGTCAATCGATACAGAATGACCCATATAGCATCAAAGCCCTTCGCCGTCCTCGGCAACTTGGTAATAAAATCCATCGTGATATGTTCCCATTTCCACATGGCGATCTCTAGGGGCTGCAGCTTGCCATGCGGCCTCTGGTGCTCGGCCTTGACCATCCTACAGGTCAAGCACCTCTCGACGTACCAAGCGATTTCTCGCTTCATGCACGGCTACCAATAACTCAAACTCAAATCCCGGTACATCTTGGTGGGCCCCGGGTGAATAGAGAAATGACACTTATGAGCCTCCTCCATAACCGTCTGTCTAACCCTACCAGACATCGGAACCCAAACCCGACCGCATCGGTTTAATAATCCCCGACTATCCTGCTCAAACCGGGTATTCTCACCCTTGATCCTCTCCAGCTTCCAATTCTCCGATCGCATGCCCTCAACCTGGGCATCTCTGATCAAACTCACAAGCAGAGAGTCCACTGCTATCCTCATACATACCGCTGGGGTGGAAGACCCAGCTGACTTGCGGCTCAAAGCATCCGCAACCACATTCGCTTTACCAGGGTGGTAAAGGATCTCGCAATCGTAGTCCTTGACTACATCCAGCCACCTGCGCTGCCTCATGTTTAGGTTCGGCTGATCCATGATATGCCTCAAGCTCTTGTGATCCGTGTAAATGGTACAACGGACCCCATAAAGGTAATGCCTCCATATCTTGAGGGCGAACACCACCGCTCCCAGCTCTAAATCATGCGTAGGGTATCGCGTCTCATGCGGCTTCAGCTGTTGCGATGCGTAGGCTATCACTCGTCCTCTCTGCATGAGGACCGCCCCTAAACCTGTGATTGATGCATCACAGAACACCACAAAATCCTCAACTCCCTCCGGGAGTGTCAAGACTGGGGCCTCGCACAACCGCTGCTGGAGGGTCTCAAACACCCTCTGCTGCTCAGGGCCCCATCGGAAATCCACCCCCTTCCTCGTCAGACGAGTGAGGGGTACCGCAATCTTGGAGAAATCCTGTATGAATCTACGGTAGTACCCTGCGAATCCCAAAAAGCTCCTGATGTCTGAGGGAGATTTCGGAACCTCCCACTGCATAACCGCCTCGATTTTGGCCGGATCAACCAAAATCCCCTCCTGGTTAACGAGATGTCCGAGGAACTGGACCTCTCGTAGCCAAAACTCACACTTCGAGAACTTGGCGTATAGCCGTTCTCGTCTTAGAACTCCCAATAACTCACGTAGATGCTCCTCATGTTGCTCTCGGATCTTGGAATACACCAAGATATCATCTATAAACACTATGACCGAGCGATCGAGCATCGGTCTGCAGACCCGATTCATCAGGTCCATGAATACTGCTGGCGCGTTAGTGAGCCCAAACGGCATCACCACGAACTCGTAATGTCCATAACGAGTTCTGAACGCGGTCTTCTCCACGTCCTCCTCTCTGACCTGACCTGATGATACCCAGACCTCAAGTCTATCTTGGAAAACCAAGATGCGCCCTGCAACTGATCGAAGAGATCGTCTGTCCTCGGGAGTGGGTAACGGTTCTTCACCATTAACTTATTCAACTCTTGGTAATCAATGCACATCCGGTGCGAACCGTCCTTCTTCCGGACAAAAAGAATCGGTGCTCCCCATGGAGAACTGCTAGGTCGAATGAACTGCTTGCCCAGCAGTTCCTGTAGCTGTGACGACAGCTCCTGCATCTCTGGCGGTGCCAATTGGTACGGCGCTTTAGCGATAGGGGCCGCACCTGGCACCAGGTCGATCCTGAACTCGACCTGCCTCTCCGGAGGTATCCCTGGCAACTCCTCCGGAAACACATCTGCAAACTCCCTGACCACCGGAACATCGGAAACAGAAATCTGATCCCTGGCTCGCGAATCCAATACATACGCTAGGTAACCCGCATCCCCGTGCTGAATATACTGTCGAGCCCTAGCGGCTGAACAAAACCCTGATCCCACTCTGGTGCCCTCGCCATATACAATCAACTCTTCCCCACTTGGTGTTCGAACCACTACCCGCTGACCCTGACAATCAATCATGGCACCGAAAGGACTGAGCCAGTCCATCCCCACAATCACGCACACATCCCCCATGGGGATCGGAATCAAGTCTATCAGAAAAGGTACCCCGAAGATCTCCATCTCGCACCCTCGGTAGATTGAAGAAGCAGAAACCATGTGTTCGCTGGCGATAGAAACTCGCAACGGGCACTCTAGCTCGCCTACTAGCACTCTGAACTCCCTACTAAATGTCTGAGATACAAAAGACCGACTCGCCCCCGAGTCAAATAAAACCAATGCAGGTAAGGAGTTCACTAGGAACGTACCTAATCACAAGTATAACAGATAATCATACAACAGATATAACCAATGGGAGGAAGGATAGGAACATACCAGCAACCACATCCGGTACTGCCCTGGCCTCTTCGACTGTAAGCTGGAAGGCACGACCCTGAGCCTTCGGAGGCTCTGCCCTGACTGGTCTCCCATCCGTGATCCTCAATGTAGTCGGCGCTAGAGCCTGCGCCGGCTTGGTGGCTAGCAACAGACAGTTGGCCTTAACGTGGCCAACCTGATCGCAGTGATAACATAACCTCATACCCTGAATTGGGACTACCTGGCGACAGTCCTTCGCGTAATGCCCCTCCTTGTCACACCTGTGGCACCCACTACCAGCTCGACAAACACCAGAATGACCCTTGCCACACTTCCCACAAGTGCGGCTCTGCTGACCCCCGGTCCTAGTATCAGCGGTCTTAGACCGCTTCGGCGCCGGCTGAGACTGTGTCGGGGCCTGCCATTGCTCTCTCAACTGCAGCTTAATCTCCAACTCACGCCGTCTGGCGGCCTCCTGCAACTCTAGAAGAGTATCACATCGCTGGGTAGACACAAACTGACGGATATCCGTCTTAAGCATGCTCAAATAACGGGTTATCTTAGCCTGCTCTGAAGCAAACTCCGGGAAAAACATCGCCCTCTCAGTGAACATACGGGTGATCTCCGTCACCGACTCCCCATCCTGTCTCAAACTCAGAAACTCTTGTGCCAAGCGTTCCCGCTCAACCCGCGGAATGTAACGGGCGCGGAACATGTCCCTGAACTGCTCCCATGTAACAGCAGCTCTCTGATCATCAGTGTACGAACCAGTCGCAAGTCTCCACCAGTCCTTGGCCCAGCAGGTTCAGAGCACACCTGACCTTCTGGTCAGTAGGACACGAGCAGGTGAAGAAACACCCCTCCACCTCTGAAATCCACCTCATAGCCTTGATGGGATCCTGTGTCCCATCAAAAGTAGGGGGCTTCATGTTATTGAAGTCCCTGTACTGAAAGCCTCTACCAACTCCTCCCCCTGCCGTTGATACAGCTGATGAAGCTGCTACGGTAGCTGTCTCTGCTAGGGCTGCGTATCGCTCATCAAAGTACTCTACCATGGCGGTCTTAATCGACCCGAACATCTCCGGCAACTGTGCCCGGAACGCAGCATCAACCTCATCATGCAAGATCTCTCGAATCCTGGCATCCAACTCCTCTGTACCCATCTGCACCACTGGCTCAGGTGCTGTCGGCCCCTCTTGGCCTCTGTCCCCTGATCCTGATCCCGAACCGGATTCAGCCACAAAGCGCCTCGTCATCACCATTCTGAAACATACCACAAGATATCAGATAATCCAGATAAATAACTGGGAGCCAACTCCCCACTAACCCTAGGGATTGTGACTTACTTGACATGCTTATGGGTCCTGTGCTTTCAGTAGTACGGGCCCATACTACCTTCCACACCTACCCATATTTGTCTCAAGCATCACCTCAATGACCTAACTGAATACACAACATGGCGAGCGCTCAATCCTCACTCTTAGAGGAATGCTAAATATCTCATAACTGGCCTCCCGGCCTCACACAACCCACCCATCCATGAAACTTCCACCAACCCTGCAGCACTAGTGTATGCTAGCCATACATAACGTTGGACCCTATAGACTTTCGAATATCCAATCCTACCCTAAGCTCCCAATCAAACAAGAACACAACATAAGGCCAAATCAAACATTCTCAGGCTATAAGATCTTAATTATGTATAACCGTGATGCATACACTAAGCAACTACAGTAATGATGTCAATCTCATGTAAAGGAAACCCTAGGCTAGCAGGCATCATGTAATCAGGCAATTCTATCATGCAATTCCTGAAGATCCCTAGCCTAGTACTAACATGTTGTTCTACATATCTCAGAATCAAATAACTTGTATGGTATTTTGGGGTCTTACTTACTGGCTTCGGCTAATCGTACACCCTGCATCCTCCTTTACTTATTTTGAAAACCTTTAAAATATCATTTTGAAAATCCTTTTCTTGATTTGAGACTGGAGTTACATGAGTGTTCCTCCAATTCACTCAAACCAAGGCTCTGATACCAACTTATAACACCCAAAAATTCAAACAAATTTAAACTTTTAAAAACATTTTAAACCATTAAAAATCATTACAACTTTGTTTTCAAAATGTATAATATCAAAGTTTTCCCAGAAACATAGACAAAACATGAGGAGTTGTACGATCACGCCTTCGCCTTGCTGCGATCCCCTAATGTACCTGAAACAATAAACTGAAACTGTAAGCCCGAGAGCTTAGTGAGTTCCCCCAAAATACCGATACACTACACATAACACATCTATAAACAACAGCAGGTACTGGGTCCACAGCTCTACAGACTGGATTATCCCCCCCTGGGCCCACACTGTGAGTCTCGATTACCTTATGGGCCCACATCTCACATCTGGCTTGCCATCGAGCCCACAGTACGAGTCTCCCTTAACCCGTAACTGGATTGTTGCCGAGCCCACAGTACGAGTCTCCCTTAGCCCGTAACTGGAATGCTCCTAGGGTTTGTTGGCTACCGCACAGAGCGGTACAACCTCAACCCACCCCACATAACACATAACATACAACATCACCACTGAGCATGCAACAATAATATAACATAACAGGTAGTCCTATAGGTCTACCTGACCGGCATAACCACTAGCATGCAACACTAACTCATACTCAACATCTAACACTACTAGGATAACATATCCAATGGGCCGGCCTTGGTGCCTTACACCCCTTAGTATAGTGAGGATAACTCACCTCGTAACTGTCGTCTGAAACTAGAAAGCTCAATTCCTGGATCACCAACACGAACTCCCCCACCTATAGCTACCATACAACCCTTTTTCATAAGTTTCCAAATTACCAAAATACCCTCAGAAGTCAACTGGTCAACTCTTGGTCAAAGTCAAAGTCCACAGTCAAAGTCAACAGTCCATGTTGACTCGAATCGTCGAGTGTAGTTCACCGACTCGTCGAGTCCTTCCTGAACTCGAGAAGTCGTGAAATCCTTGGTTGGCTTGTCGAGTTCCCTACAACTCACCGAGTGCATGCGTGTCCAAAGATTGGGAAAAACCCTAGCCGACTCGCCGAGTCATTCGACTGACTCGCCGAGCCCAAGGCAATCTTCATCGGACTCGCCGAGTTGTTCATCAACTCGACGAGTTCATGACCATCTTCATATGACTCGCCGAGTCGACCTTGCGACTCGTCGAGTCCCTTCAATCCATCATTCATACAGACGCTTTTTAACCCATGCTAAGGCTCCATATTGTAGATCCAGGTTCCCAAGGCATGTTTATCACGTAAAGTTGCAAACTTTACGTGCATGCAAGGCTCTAATGACCCATAATGCCAAATCTAAACTTGAATTGGGGTTTAACTCAAAAGGAAGGGTTCATACTTGTTAAATCTGTAAGCTTTATGGACCTAAAGACCAAGGAGAGTTCAGATCTGAAGTTGCAACTTCAGATCTTAGCTCATACCCAAGAATAGCTTCATAACATGAAGAAAATCCCTAAACTTCAACCAAAGGAGATCTAGAAGGAAAGAAGGTCAAGGTAACGACTTGATACCTTCAAATGGTGCTATATGAGGTAGATTTCAGGTCCACACAAGCTCCTTGTTGCTAGCTACTTGATCTTCAAGCTCCCTTTTCTAAGAAACTTCAACCAATCGTGCCTTATAAGTGTGTACTTTCCCATCCATGTCGGTCTTCTTCTTGAAGATCCATTTGCACCCGACCGTCTTACGACCTGGCACATTGTCAACCAAATTCCAAACTTGGTTGTCATACATGGACTGAATCCCGCTGTCCATAGCCTCTTTACATTTCACAGACTCTCGGCCTGCCATTGCTTCCTTATAGCTGTTAGGTTCGTCCAAATTCACTAGTGTACTATCACTAATAAACATATCCCTTTCAGTAGTGATATGAAAACCATAAAACTGGGGTGGAACACTAACTCTTTCGGAACGACTAAGAGGTAAGGACTTCTCAATCGGTTCAACAGGAATTTCCTCCTCAAGTTGAGCGCCAGTGTCAGAGGTTCCTTCATCGTTCGGTTCTTGAAGCTCTTCAAGATCGATTTGCCTCCCACTGTCCCCTTGGCTTATGAGTTCTTGTTCTCGGAAAACCCCTCTCCTCACAACGAAGACAACATTGTCACTCGGTCTATAGAAGAGATAATCAAAGGACTTCTACGGGTAGCCGATGAAAATACACCGCTCACTAAGAGGTTTGAGCTTGTCGTGAGTCTCTCGTCTTACGAAAGCCTCGCAACCCCAAACCTTGATATGTGCCAACGAGGGAGCTTTCCCTGTCCACATCTCGTGAGGTGTTTTGGCAACCTTCTTCGTAGGGACTAAGTTAAGGATATGGGCGGCAGTCTCTAAGGCATACCCCCCAGAATGAAATAGGTAGTGAAGCACGACTCATCATGGAACGAACCATGTCGAGCAAGGTTCGATTACGCCTCTCAGCCACTCCATTCAACTGCGGTGTCCTGGGCGGCGTCAATTGCGAAACGATTCCGCATTCCTTGAGGTAATCGTGGAATTCAAGACTAAGGTACTCTCCACCTTGATCGGATCGAAGCATCTTTATTTTCCTGCCCAAATGATTCTCCACTTCTTGCTTGAACTCTTTGAATTTTTCAGTGTTTTTTGACTTATGCTTGATTGAGTAGATATAGCCATATCTGCTATAATTATCGGTAAAAGTCACGTAGAAGCGGCTTGCATCCCTTGTGGTGGATCTAAAGGGTCCACATACATCTGTATGTATGAGATCAAATAAACCCTCACCCCTTTCACAAGAACCAGTGAAGGGTGACTTGGTCATCTTTCCAAGTAAACAAGACTCGCACACGTCATCGTCCCTAAGGTCGAATGACTCCAATACTCCATCCTTTTGGAGTTGGGCTATGTGTTTCTTTTTGACATGTCCAAGACGACAATGCCACAAGCATGATCTGTCCAAACTATTGGAAGAATCGATACACAACACATCATTTCCTAAATTGTCTACAACCATCACAGTTTCATATATTCCATTACAAGGCAATGCTTCAAAATAGAAAACACCATTAAGATAAGCATTAATAGAACCCTTTTCATTACCAAATGAATATCTAAACCCTTGTCTAAACAAACCATGAAAAGAAATGATGTTTCTTGCCATATCTGGTGAATAGCAACAGTTATTTAAATCTAGTCCTAATCCATTACTAAGCACTAAAGAGTAAACTCCAATCTTGGTGACAGGCGACAATCTTTTGTTCCCCATGATCAAGTTTATCTTCCCATGCTCCACATCCCTATTTCTTCTTAGGCCCTGTAAATCAGAACAAATGTGAAAACCACATCCTGTATCAAGTAACCAAAAATAGCATGTGATGAATCATTATATTGAATAGTGTACATACCTACGAAGGATGGCTTGATCTTCCCATCCTTGATGTCTTGCAAGTACTTTGGGCAGCTTCGTTTCCAATGCCCTATGTCGTGGCAGTGATAGCACTCTGCATCCTTTGGCTTTGAGGTTGGTGCAGTGGGACCAGCTTTGGTTCCATTAGAAGAGGTGCCATTTTGAGACTTTCCCTTATGGTGGCTCTTTGAGGGAGCCTTCCTCTTCTTACCCTTCCCTTGTCCAATAGCCAAGACGGGGGCAGCGGTAGCGGGAGTTGATGGAACAGATTTATCCTTGAGGTTGCTCTCAGCAGTCCTGAACAACCCTTGAAGCTTGCTCAACGTGACCTCCTCTTTGTTCATGTGGTAGGTCATGCAGTTTTAGCATGGAGGTAAGGAGTGAAGAATTATGTCAATTCACAGCTCCTCATTGAAGTCCACATTTAACTTATGCGGGTGATCAACATATCTTTGCATCTTCTAAAGATGAGCAGTGACAGACTCTCCATCTCTCATCTTCGTCGTGATCATCGAAGTGATGATCTCGTACCTCTCCTGCCTCGCGCTTTGATGGTATCTATCAATCAAATCTTGATGCATCTCGTGTTGGATTAGTGTCTAAGTCCACGACTATATTTGGTATGTACTTGACCCGATTGGCATGGTCCATTTGGGTTGCATGTCATCATGCATTTGGATAGACTAAAATGAGAGAAATAACACTTAAGGTTTATTAATATATTATAAGTTCTAATATATTAATAATATTATTTAATTAGTATTGATCAAGAGAATTAATTTGGAATTAATTAAGTGATCAAAAAAAAGGAGACTAATTAAATATATGGGTTGATTGTGTAAATTATCCATACTTGTATAGTGGGCAGATGCTCCATGGATGCTCCATGGTGTTTTTGTACCCATGGATCATGGAAATGAAAGACCATGACAATTAGGGTTTACATGGTGTAACCCTAATTGTGACACACTATATAAGCATCTTATTCTTGACAAAATCGGCCACTAAGCATACAAGTGAGCGCTAGCCGATTTCATGACGTGGTTTATTTCTTTCAAGTTATTCCAAGTGTATTTTGATGGTGTGTGAACCATGTGAGGTGTCACACTTGGGGCACTCGGCTCTTAAGCATCAAGGAATCAAGCTACAAAAAAAGGTATGTCTTCTAACTTGTTTTATTACCCAAGTATCAAAGATTGTATGCTAGATAGGGTAATACCTGGGAATATTCATATTTGCATGTATAATAGAGAAAACATAGATCCAAGGTATTTAGGGTTGCATGTACACTTAGGAGTGTTAGAATGCTCATAACCCAACATCTTGTAGGGGTAGAAGTCCTCGTAGGACTTTTGGAGTTCTGCGGTCATGGTAGTGAGCATGATGCAATGACTTTCGTAACATCATTCTCATGAGTTTCATAAGCAGCAATCTCCTCGAGAGTAGCAGTTTCGAGGTTGATCTCCTTCAGCTCCTTGTCGAGGACATATTCCTTGTCCTCGTAGCGGGTAACCATCCTTATGTTGCGGATCCAATCATTGAAATTGTTTCCGTCAAAGATTACCCTCCCACACAAATTCATGAGTGAGAACGATGCTGAAGAGTTCGAGCTTGAAGCATTGTTGTTGTTTGAGATCGACATCTGAAAAGGAAAAGAAACAAACTTTGATTAGATAAGAATCCCCAGTTAAACACCCAAATGAGAAATTAGGGCTAGGATCCAACAACATTATTTACAACTTAAAAGAGGGATGTTGTAATTTAAATTGCAAATAATTTGAAGGTAAGTGAATGACGATTCACTAATTTCCACCATGAAAAACAAATAAGTTTTAAATGTATTGAAAACTCCTAAATCTTTTGAGATACATTGAACTTTTCAATGGCATGTTTAAATCTCGATATGCCCCTCAAGTTTGTGACGAGGATGCCGAGGATCACAAACAGGGTGTGAATAACCATGCAAATTTACATGGTGCTCCCAATGTTACAGTCACCTAATCGATGTGCCGGTTAACCACACACGCTTCATCGATCTATGACAAACATCGAGTCACCCTTTGCCACCTTTGCTTAGAGCTAAATCAGTGTGCCAGTTAACCACACATGCTCCACTAACGTCTTAGCAAGGGTACAAAGTGTAATTTCATGGAATTGCATCAAATTCACTTTTTGCCTAAAGTAACTAAGAATGGGAATTTTATAAAACATTTAGTTACTTTATAAATTCATTATACTTTTAATGAGGAAAGGTTTTCCCTATCCTACCCGTTCGGCTAACGACCCTACACTAGTCAAGGGTGCGGTGGGTAAGAGTGGATACCCAATGGCGGTCAGCTTACAGGCCGCTTCCTTAAACACCCCTTATAGACCAGCTTCGTAAATGAGGCCTACTAACGGTAAGACTAGCATTTATGTTATACATATATAATAAGTATTCTTATAACATTATAATAGTATATGGTGAATTTTAAACTTGTAAAACTCTAGGGTTTGGAATTTAATTATTTCAAAACTAAACTTTTAATTCAAAATTTTAAATTCCAAAACTCGAGGGCAAGTTTTGAAACATTTCAAAACAGACTAGATCAAAATTCAAATAAATAATTAAAAAATTAATTATGGTGATTATCTAATTTTGAGCTAATCCAATTTCATGCAAGATAATGATCAAATAAATTCAAATAATTAACATTTATCATATAAGGAAATAATCATTCAATTAATTTGATGTTATCTTTAATTTTGGCAAGGATAATCTCCCAATATCAATAAAATTTGTATTTTATCAGTTAGAAACGATTTGGTAATTATCCCACAGCAAAATAGGCATATAATACCAAAAATCCTTCTGCCTGACTGTCCGACTCGTCGAGTCCCTTACTGGACTCGTCGAGTTTATCCTACTCGACAAGTCCTCTTTGGGACTCGGCGAGTCTGTCAGACAGAAAGCCAAAAATCGAATTCAAGAAAATAAACAAACATGCATTGCATCAAATACAATAGAAACCAATCATGTCTTTGATACCACTGATGGGTTTAGAGCATAAAAAAAATCTTATGTGCTCATGCAAAACCCTAAAGCTTGGATATAGGTTTCTCTATTGAACATGCAATTCATCCAAGACTTATGAACCCTAGATCTAGCATATATATTTCGAAATTAACCTAATATATCAGATCTAGATGATTACCTTTCTTGAATGGCTTGAATCTTCAACTCTTGGAGCTTAGTGTCACAAATGTCACACCTCTAATGGCTTACAAACACCACAAGCAAGCAGATGATGTTTTAGGAGAGAGGATGAGAGGCAAAAGTCGGCTCCAAGCTTCCAAGGGATCAAGTGGCCGATTTTGCTAGCCCTAGGGGTCCTTATATACTTGAGCTTCTAGGGTTTCAGTCAAAACCCTAATTGGATGAATTAGGCCCTAAGTAACTTGAGAACCTTCTGGAATAAGGCCTCCTTGGACGAATTTAAGATGGAATCCTCCTTAAATTCTTCCATTCCCTAATCCATAAGGATTCTCAGCCCAATATCAACTATCACACAATTGACAGTTCTAGTCCCCTTTAATTAATTAATGTCTTTTAGCCACAAAATTAATTCTTAATTAATTCTTGTCTAATATTAATTAAACTATATGATTTCTCTTTTAATATATTATTCATATAATATATTAATAAACCATAATAACCTCTCTTTCTCCATAAATCATCCTATCAAGTTGCTTTGGTAAAGGCAACCCAAAAGGACCATGCACAACTGGGTCAAGTACATACCAAATATAGTTACATGCTTAGACACTAATCCAACACACGGAACATCTCCCTGATCCCAAGTAACTGTAGCCCTATGCTCATCAGAATATGTCCCACTAACAAGTCTCGATACTGGAAAGCTCGACCAGCTCCTCCCCATACCGTCGTTACAGTTGTTGTAGCTGTTGCGGCAGCCGTCTCAGCAAGGGCTGCATAGCGCTCGTCGAAATACTTAACCATGGCGGTCTTGATAGACCCAAACATCTCCGAAAACTGTGCCCGAAAAAGAGCAGCAACCTAATCGTGCAGGATCTCCCGAATCCTAGCATCCAGATCCTCTGGTCTCATCTGACCAGTAGTCCCTGTCACTGCTGTTGGCCCGCCCTGGCTGCCAACTCCTGATCCTGATCCGGATCCGGTCTAAAAACGTCTCGTAACCACCATTCTGATAATACACCAGAGATATCTCGGATAATCCATATAATAATAGGGAACCAATTTCCCAACTATACCTTATGGGTTGTGACTTCCTTGCTACGCATATGGGTCCTGTGCTTTCAGTAGTACGGGCACATACTGTCTTCCACACCTACCTATATTAGTCTCAAGTATCATCACAACGCCCTAACAATATACAATAACATGGCGAGCACTCAATCCTCACTCCTAGAGGAATGCTAAATATCTCATACTGGCCTACTGACCTCGCACAACCCACCCATGAAACTTCCACCAACCCTGCAGCACTCGTGTATGCTAGCCATACATAACGCTGGACCCTATACACTTTCGAATACCTGATCCTACCCTAAGCCTTTCATCAAACAAGAACAGGAAATAAGGCTAAACCAAACATTCTCAAGCTATAAGATCTTAATTATGTACGGCCGTGATGCATACACTAAGCAACTACAGTAATGATGTCAATTTCATATAAGGAAACCCCTAGGATATCAGGCATCATACAATCAAGCAATTCTATCATGCAATTCCTGAAGATCCCTAGCCTAGTACTAGCATTCTGTTCTAACATATCACAAAATCAAATAATCCGTAAGGTATTTTGGGGTCTACTTACTGGCTCCAGCCGATCATACACTTGCATCCTCTTTTATTATTTTGAAAACCATTTGAAAAATTATTTTAAAATCTTGTCCCCGGTTTGAGATTGGATACACACGAGTGTTTCCTCCAATTCACTCAAACCAAGGCTTTGATACCAACTTGTAACATCCATAAAATTTCACAAAAATTTAAAACTTTTTAAAACATTTAAAACCATTAAGTTATTACAATTTGTTTGAAAAATAGTTTAAACATCAGAGTATCCTCATAATCAAATCATGAAAATATAAGGAGGTGCACGATCACGACTTCGCCTTGCCGTGATCATCAGAAGTACCTGAAACATAATCAACACCTGCAAGCCCGGAGCTTAGTGATTTCCGCCAAAATACCAACGCCATACAGATATAACCATATCATATAAACAACAGCATACATAATGAGCCATCAGCCTGACTGGACCGTCACGCAAGCCATCTGTCTATCTGGACCGCTCTCCGAGCCATCGTCACGTTTGGACCGCCTCGCGGGCCTTCAGCCTATCCGGACCGCTCATCGGGCCTTCGGTCTGACTAGTATGCCCTCTCGGGTCTGCAGTCTATCCGTTCCGCCCTGGGTATGTTGGCCTAACCACAAAGCATGTCCGCCTCAACCCAACCCCCAATCAAACAAACATGTGCAAATAAATATCATACGCTAGCTAGCATGTACAGATAGTCATACAGATCTAACAGATCACTAACATGGAAAACATCCTATAACCAAGATACCGATCTAACTGATCACTAACATAACAACCATCCTATAACCAGGATACCGATCTAACAGATCACTAACATAACATAATCCTATAACCAGGATACCGATCTAACAGATCACTAACATAGCAACCATCCTATAGCCAGGATACAAATCATAAAGGGACGGCCTTGGTGCCTTAGACCCTGTTGATATAGTGAGAAGAACTCAGCTCACTCTGCTAAAGTCCCGCAGACAAAATTTCACACCCCCGAACCAGACAGCGGAAACGTCCGGGGGCTCGTGTGACTAACAATTGAATTATCATTACCGTGAATATAAATGAAACATAACATCATCATCACCATGCATAATTTAATACAACTGCCATTGTTTACATCAAGTATAATCTTTTAAGTTACATGACCAAAACATTCAATGGATGATGTTTAAAAGTACACAAAACAAAATCCCATATTCTTGATGATTCTTCTGCCTAACGAGTCCCTGAGAATACAAGTTATTTTGAAAACGTCAACATATATTATGTTGGTGAGTTCATAAGCATATTTGATTGAAAGGTTTGTATAGTTCGTAAAGCACCAGAAAATCCGATATTTTCTGTAAAGTGGTTTGAAAATGATGTGTCAAAATCAAGTATTAATGCATGTGTGTTTACTACTTTTGAAATGTATAAATAAACAAAAATGTAATCCAGATAGAAACCCTATATTTTTCTGTTATAAGTGGAAGGTGATGTATAAATGTATTTATCCCAGAAAATCCGATATTTTCTGCATATAAAAGTATCGTAATCATAAAATTTCCAAGACCGTGTATCGATGTATGTATGTTTTTAGTATCATCTAGATTTGTATAAATATACCGAAATCCTTGATGAAGTTAGTCTCTGAGTGAGCCGTTACAACCATGCTTGATAGTGACTAATTCGCCCGTCTTGACGTTTTTAGGCGCCGGTTTTGATATAGGTAAGGTTTGTCGCCTTAGACTAGCCTAGTCTAGCTGTAGCGAACAACTAAGGCGTGGGGGGGTCACCCCGTATAAATCTATACACAAACTCCCGTACTCCCTCCAGGAAACTCTGGTTATAACTATAGGCTACGATTGTACACTCAGAGGTGCCAACCGACAAGTCTCACTAGAATCTCAACCTCTAATACCATGTTTAATGTTTGCGTGTATGTTGCATGTTATCAAATCCAAAGGTACATATATAAGTATACGAAGTTCAATAATTATGTAAAGATATAATTTCAATCTACTAAACATGTAAGTTTCAGTCCAAGCCCAATTAACATGTAAATGAATCACAAAGGCCCAATAACATGTAAGTGGGTAATTTGGGCCTAATAGGCATGTAAATGGACCACGAAGGCCCAACAACATGTGACCCATAATTCAGGCCCAAATTAACATGTAAATGGGTCGCATGGCCCAATAAACATGACATGGAAAATATTGTGCTAAATATACACTTAAATGGGCTCTTAAGGCCCATTGGCCATGTAACATGGATATTTGACCCAATAAAATTGTTATCGTTGTATTTTACCCATTTGTTATTGTATTGTTGCTTATTTTTGTTCGAGGTTTACCAAATTGATTATAAAAAGTCTCCTTTTTGTAAAACAACATTTTTGGTCCAAAAAGCCTCAAATTTTCAATTAAGGCCCAAAGTTAATAAAAATAACACTTTTGTCCCCATTTTGCTCAAAACTTGTATTTATAGCTAGTTTTGGTAAAAATAACATTTCTAGCTCATTTTTTTCAAAAATATCATTTTTGGCTTGATTTTTGTGAAAATACACATTTTTATGGTTTTTGACTTTTCTGACCCGGTTGTTGGAAAATTTGTAGAAAAATCATCTTAAGTCGAAATATGGATCCATAAACTCTGGAAGTTTGGAAATTTTGTCTACTTTGTTCATAATTTTTAATGGTCTCTAACAAGTGTGAAATTGCTCACCTTCACAGGCTGGTCCGAAATTATTTCAAATATGATAGGCAGTTTTGTAAAATTCGCCAAAAATTGTAGAAAAATCGTATGAAAACGTGACAGTAGTCATTTTAAAGGTATAAACCTGAACTTTGTTCATGTAAAACATTTTTTAAAAATATTATCATTAAGGTGGTAAAAACAGTTCGAGATTGGACGAAAACTTTTCTGTCAAGGGCTGATTTTTTAGTTTAGTTTATAGATCTTTGAACCCAACACTCATTTTTGCTCTTTTAAGTGTATAAATCCCAGATCTACAAGTTTACATGTATTATATGTGATAACACATACTTTTCTCATGGTTTTCATGTAGATCTAAGTGATAAACTTCATATTCTTAACATATTTCTAGATTTTATGAAGAAAATAACACATAATCACAAAATCAACTAAGAAATCACACAAGACATGCATATAACACATAGATCTACACATTTTACTTGTATTCTCCCCAAAAAATCATGTAAAAACCAAAAACAAGGGGGTATGAACTCACCTTGAGGTTTGGATTCGGTTTTGATGAAGATTTGAGAGGAGATGAGGTGGTTTTCGGCCTTGAGTGCTTCCTTGGAAGAAGATTTCGAACTTAGGTGGTTATAGGGAGTTAAAACATGAGATGAAGCTATGTAAGGAAGAGTGTTTAGCATTAAAATGGAAGGTAGCAACTTGTATGAGATGATAACTTACCAAGAGTGTGAAGATCTTGATGAAAAACTCTTAAAAAACACCCACCAAGTCACGAAATTTTTAAGGAGATGAGGGGATTGTTTGAGAGAGTTTTTGGAGAGTTTGAAAGTGAGAATGTGTGCGTGTGTGTGTTCTTCGGCCAAAGGTAAGAAGAAAGAGAGAGGGTGACTTGATTTGTGGTTATTACATGGTGGTTTAAGAGTTCTTTCCTAGATTACCTCCAAACAATAATTATGTGGCAAGCTTACAATTTTTTTGCTAGATTTCTTCCTTTTTTTTTTTTTATAACTCATATGTACACATATATGAGTGTGGGCCGAGAATGGGCTAGGAGGAAAGGAATGAGAAGAATTTTGGGCCCTCTTTGACTTATTTCGAATTCATGAGGCCCAAATAAAGATTTTTCGGTCTATTGGGCCCTTTATGAGGATTCACAGCCCAAAGAAGCCTAAGGATGTAGTTCACGGCCCATCATGGCCCAATGAAGATAGAATGAATCATTCTAGGCCGAAAGTAGTCAAATTGAATGTTTATTTGTCCATTAGGCCCAATAAGAGGATCCTAGTCGAAATTAACTTGAATCGGGATTTCTAGGGTTTTCAATCCATATGAGATGTATTGTATTAGGTTTTGAACTTAAATCAAGAGTTTGGATTCAAATAGATGGTTTTGATTAAGCATAGAGTATGATTTTCACTTAGAGCACATGCCTTACAATAGATGATGTTTACATGAGAATATAATTTCCTAGTTGAAAATGCTAGTTGTGACATCATCCCCCCGTTAGAGGGAATTTCGTCCCGAAATTCTTTTGAAAGGTAGGATCGTGAATGAGAGAATAGGTGAGGGTACTTCTGCTTGATCTGGTCTTCGCGTTCCCATGTGAATTCTTGTCCGCGCTTGGCGTTCCATCGCACCGTCACAATCGGAATGCGGCTCTGCTTCATACACTTCACTTCCCTATCCATTATCTCGACTGGTTCTTCGACGAACAGGAGATTCTCGTTTATTTCAATATCTTCTAAAAGAAAGACAAGAGTTTCATCTGATAAGCACTTTTTCATATTTGAGACGTGGAACACAGGGTGTACATTGCTGAGTTCCGCAGGTAGCTGCAGCTTATATGCCACCGAGCCAATTCGGGTAAGAATCTCGAATGGTTCGATGTATCACGGATTTAGTCTTCCCCGTTTCCTAAAATGGATCTTCCCTTTCCATGGGGAGACTTTTAGTAGCACCCGATCTCCGATTTGGAATTCCAGAGACTTTCACCGTTTGTCAGCATAGCTCTTCTGTCGGTCTCGTGATGCTTGAAGTCGAGCTTTGATTTGGATTATCTTTTCTTTAGTCTCTCGAATGATTTCTGGTCCTGTAAGAGTGTTGTCTTGTGATTGTCCTTTTGCTAGATGGGTGTCACCTACCTCAGCCCAACATAGAGGCGATCCACATTTACGTCTATATAAAGCCTCAAAGGAGCAACCTTGATGTTCGTGTGATAGCTGTTATTGTATGAGAATTAAATCAAGGTCAACTAGGTATCCCATGACTTGCCGAATTCAATCACACAGGCTCGGAGCATGTCTTCGAGTGTTTGAATGGTCTGTTCGCTTTGGCTATCAGTTTGAGGGTGGTAAGCATTGCTCATGTCTAGCTGTGTTCCCATAGCCTTCTGGAGTGACTGCCAAAATCGTGAGGTAAATCTACTATCCCAATCCAAGATTATAGACACTGGCACTCCATGGAGTCTCACGATCTCTTTGATATAGACCCGTGTTAATCTTTCCATCTTGTACGATTCTTTTATTGGCAGGAAATGAGCAGATTTGGTTAACCTATCGACGATCACCTAGATAGCGCCCAATTTAATTCTTATAACAATAAGCTTTGTCCTTGACTTTGAGAGTTTTATCCCATCCACGCAGTGTTTCCTTCGCGATTTCTTCGGCTTTGATGCCTTCAAGGCCGGTCGTAAGTGTTGACAGTGTTTTGTTCTTATTTCGTGAGCAGCCGAGTATGTTATCAATGAAAATAATTAAAAAGGCTGACTAGGAATGGTTGGGAGAACTCGGTTCGTAGGGTCCATGAATACCGTCGGGGCATTCGTTAGACCGAAGGATATCACAACGAATTTGAAATGGTCGTATCGAGTTCGAAAGGTAGTTTTTGGAATGTCCTCTTCTCGGACTCGGAGCTGATGATAACCGAATCTTAGATCTATTTGGAGAAATAACTAGCTCCTTAAAGCTGGTCAAATAGGACTTCAATCCGAGGAAGTGGGTATCGGTTTTTTTTTATAGTGAGCTTATTCAATTCCCTAAAATCGTTGCACATTCTGAAGGATCCGTCTTCTTGACGAACAAGACCGGAGCTTCCCAGGGTGAGAAGCTTGGTCCGATGGATCCTTTTCTCAAAAAATTTCTTAATTGACTGGATAACTTCTGAATTTCGGCGGGAGTCAACCTATAGGGTGAATTGGCAATTGATGTGGTTCCCGGTATGAGGTCGATTCGAAATTCGACCTGTCTCTTTGGGGTATTCCCGGAAGTTCTTCGGGAAATACATCCGGAAAATCGCATGCTACTGGAATACCTTGTATGCTTACTTCTTCCTTGGTCTTGTCCACAACATGAGCGAGGAAAACGTAGTTCTTCTGGTGCAGGCACTTCTGTGCCTTGATGCACGAGATAGGACGAGGATTGGCGCCAGGTTTATCACCATAGATTATTAGAGTTTCGTGATTAGGGAGGTGAAGGCAAACGGCCTTCTCGCGACACATAATATCAGCATGGTGGGGGCTTAACCCAACCATGCCGATTATCACATCAAAACTCCTAATATTTACTGGCATTAAATCTATTTGAAATGAATGGTTGTTTAGTGTTAAGGTATACCCTACATAAGTATCTTCGGTTGATTCGGTTTTTCCCATTAGCCATCTCCACTGTGAAGGCTTCGTTTAGCTTCTGGGGTTGTTGTTTTAGTAAGTGTTCGAATTTGTTACTAACGAAGCTTCGCTCAGCTCCACTATCGAGTGAGATGCAAGAGAAAGAGTTGTTAAGTGGGAACGTACCAGTATCAACCGTCGGGTTTTGAATTGCTTCGCCTTGACCGAGGGTGAGGACCCTTCCTGATCCTCCTGCCCCTTGATTGTTAGCCTTGGGGCAATTGCGTCGGAAATGGCCGGTTCCTCCACACCCATAGCAGGTGTGACTGGCCCCAACGTTGATGTTGTTTTTACGGCCGTTGCGATTTATGTTGTTGTTTGGCTGTTGATTCTGTCGTGGATGAGTTCTATAGTATTTGGCGGTGTGACTCTTTCGGTTGCATCTCTTACAATACGGCTCCCGGCAGGCTCCCTTATGATGGAAATTGCATTGGGTGCATTTTTGAAGGCTCCCAGCATATGATCTCGCTGGTGTTGATGTAGTATGTGTCATGGTCGCATAGACAGCAACAACATGTTGCTTCTTCGAGAACCCTTGAGTTGGCTGTCCCTTTCTCTTACTTCCAGACTTTCGCATCCTGCTCTTAAGCTTGGGGTTTGGAGTCCCTTGATAAGCTGTCAGTTGTTGGTTTTTGTACTCGTTCCTTCGGCTGGAGTTGTCGATGCTATTTCCACCTCTATTGGTGTTGTTTGCGTTGAGTTGTGCCATAGCAGCGGTTACTGCCACTGTACAGCAGCTTGGAATGTAGCAGAGTCCATCTGCAGGAGCGGTGTCTTGCGGGTGTGCTTGTTATTTCTGTGGGATGACATTTTCCTGTTGCATGTTGATAAGCCAGATCGTAAGTAATGATCGTCATTCCTGGTTGTACTCTATAAATTTTGTGTCTTTTCGTATGATTCTCATTGTTTCCATCTACATCCCTATGATGTATTTACGGTAGTAGGTAATCGCAGATTTGGCACGATCGTTATGTCTATCCTTAGAGTATACGGGTTGTTTTGGTTTCTAGTGTTGGGTTTTGAGCATTCTAACACTCCTATGGTGTACATGCAACCCTATAAACCTTGGATCTATGTTTTCTCTATTATACATGCAAATATTAACTATTCTAAGGTTTCATCCTAACTAGCATATTATGAAGCACCTATACTACAAAGTTCTAGTTAGATGACATACCTTTTGATGTAGCTTGATGTCTTCAAGCTTTAAGAGCTTAGCCCCAATAGTGTGGAAGCCTCAAATGGAATCACAAATCACCAAAACACCTTGGAAGAACTTGAGAGAATATATATGCACACTAAAATCGGCCCACTCTTATTTTCACACACTTGTGCCAATTTTGTGAGCCAAGGACCCCTTTATATATTATGGAGGATTAGGGTTACATCCATGTAAACCCTAATACCCATGACCTTTCATTTACATAGGATCCATGGGTTAAAAGCTCCATGGACCATCCATGAAAGCTTAGCCCAACCTAAATGAACTTGGCCCATTCCATATATATAAGAGTCCATATTTAATTAGTTCTTTTTGATCACTTAATTAATTCTAAATTAATTCTTGATCAATACTAATTAAATAATATGATTCCATATTAATATATTAGAACTTATAATATATTAATATAAATCATAAATATACTATTCTCAAAAGACTATCCATATAAATTGTGCCGGTGAAGTGCAACCCAAATGGACCATGTCGGGTCGGTTCAAGTACATACCAAATATAGTTATGGACTTAGACATTAATCCAACAGTCTCCCACTTGGATAAGTCTAAAACTATTATTGAGTATGACTTCAAAACCTAACTGGCAATCGTAGCTCTTAAAGCCGTTGTCGAACTCTGACCTTGTCAATGACTTGTCCATTAGATAAGGGATCATATATTCCTCCATTCTAGATATCATATGGACTGAGACATGGATTATAATCATTCTCTCTGTCCATTTGTTGTTTCCCGATTTTCGATTTATGATGACTGAATGATTGAACAAATCAAATCAGTCCTGGCTTGGCCAAGCACTCACATGTGTCATCGCTAAATCATCGAGGGGCCCACAGATATCACTTTTATCCCGAAGGTAAAAGGAATGGATAAACTTCGACTCATATGGCTTGTTCTACTACTTGTTGAATCATACACAAAGGCACGTTTTATAACATCGAGTTACCAAATGCGTTTTCGTGCAATCAATGTATAACCAACTCATAGTAACAACTCATATCTCTAGGTTTGAAGAATATAAGATATTATCGTCTCATGATCACTCGTGATAAAATCCATGAAGTGATTCAAATGAGCGCGGGTTGAATCCAATACTCAGAACTTATGAGCACTCATGAGTGTTGTAGCACCACTTTGTCCACCAACTTGGACCTCTACAAACCAACCCATGAAGTCTTGATTCATATCTACTTCCAACATATGACCGACTGTGGATGGTTTAAATAACTTAATCATTCAGGAAGAGCGACTTAGTTATTCTGGAAGTCAAGGCATGCAAAGTGAAACACAAGAATAAATGAATCAAATATGGTATCAAACCCTATGAATATAAATAAACACTTTTATTTATCACCATACTGATTACTCATTATTCATTGTTTCGGTTTTATCAACTTTATACTTGAATTAAAAACACTAGTTGTCCCATGCTCCAAGCATGTACACTATGTTTTTCTTAAACAATAGTTTTGCTATACACCAAGTATGCACTCTATGTTTGTCTATGATCCTTACTTTGTGAAATAAACCAATTGAACATAATTTCAATGATTCTAATTTCACACTCCCAAATCCTTATCGAAAAATGTGAGAATTTCAAATTCCTATCATTTATCGAAATCTGTTTAGATTTTAAACTTATATGCACTGACCCTCCTGTAATGAATATGTACAAAGTCACAAAGACTTGTCAACAGTCATTATAAGGTATTCCAATGGAGATCAACTCCATGGAAACTAAGTCTCATATTAAAAGTACATTGCTTTGGACATACTTCTTGCATTAAGTTTTCTAATCTTACACAGATAACTTCCACCTATGGAGACAACTCCATATTCTCATTTTGACTATCACTTCTGAATAAGAGATGCCTCTTTTCAGAATATGTCAATATGGTCCTTCCAAAATTAGCACTATACTTCCAACTGTCCCTGAGCAACCAATCTTTGGTAAACCTCAGATTGTCCTCGACAATTGCTTAATCATTTTAGTCATATCAAATTCTAGACCTTTTCCCTTCTTAATGCCTCTGGGCATTTGGAAAATTTTAGAAATGACAAATATTATAGCACATGCAATCGATCCTGTACCCAAAGCAAATGGTACACGATTCATGATGTCTCACATAAAGACATGATTCTAGACCAGTCTTTTGCTACAATATTTTTATTTGCCATGTTTTCAAAATTTGACTATGAAGAGGGGTGCCGTAATCATAATCGAATTTTGAGAATGCAATATATAGAATTTCCTTAAGTTGAACCAATCCAACATGAAATTCATATATATATTCTTGACTAAAGATGATTAAGGTCTCAATCTAATCCTTTAGAACTGAAATGAAGTATATCCTCTCCCTTAATTATAGCAAAACAACTTTTTCAATCCCTGCAGCCTCACGAATTGAAACTTTTGTTTTCTATAATTAACATTGCTAACTTGCAACACTAACAATAATTATCATGCTCCCACTAACATGATGATTATTAGCATAACACTTATGCTCCCACTAGCTTTGACATGTACTCAGAAATCAGCTGGACTTCTAGAAATCAATACTTTATTGACTTTCTTACCAAAGTTCAGATTTCTGATACGAGATGCTTTGATAAAACTTTATCAAAATCATACACCTTTCCTTAGATAGCATGCATGTGTGTCTAAACAATTTCAGAACTATGAAAAGGGACGTCGTAATCATAATCTCAATTGTTTAGACCTTTTGCCATCTGCTTCAAATCTACTTGGTGGAAGTGTTTCCTTACCATCATTTTCATGAATCGGAGAGAAACCTTATGACCCTTAGATTTTATGGTGTATGTGTTCTTATCCATGTGAATCGTTAAAACCATAGTCACAAGACAAGGATAATGACAAATCCAAACTCATATGGACTGAACTTATGCAATCTTAACTTCTTGCCACCTGGCAGTACAGGGCCTGCCATTGCTTCCAAGTTGTTATGCAACCAATTGAGAACTTTCAGAACTCCTATGCAAAGCCAACTTTAACTGGAATGGGCACAGAATATGTCAACACGATAGGTTATAAACCTCAAGTCGTGTGCTAGTGAAGAACCTCAGGTTTTATTCTTGATTAGTTCTTGAAATTCTTTTTAGGATCTTTAAGACTCCCACTATCCTCTTGACATATAAGACTATCTTGCCAAATATTCAAGAGATAGTGCGGATTCTTTATCAAGACAAACACTTCACACAATTGGCCTTAGTTGGTCTTTGTTTTATCCAAAACATCACAACTTACCAATTTCAAATGTACAAGAGTAGGACACTTTTACTCTTACATTTGACAAGTGTTTTAAACCTTTCTTTAAGATATGTCACTCAAGTTACAATCTTGGAGTATGACTCTAAGAATTGTTTTGGAACGAAGTATGACTCATCTTCCTGATCTAACCATTTCAACAATTCATGACTCCTCTTCTTAGTCATAATAATGCACTAAGATGACCTTTAGAGGACTAATTGTGATATGATTTCTAAATCATTAAGATGATCACAAACATGATACTAAAGTACTCTCCCATCTTTTCAGATTTGAGAAACTTTTATCTTTCTGCCTAATTTGATTCTTCCCATTCGTTCTGCCATACATTGAGACTTTTCCAATGTTTCAGAATTATACTTAAACTAGTAAGTATAACCATATTTACTAAACTTTAGTAAATCAAATAGTCGTAACGAGCTTTGTGGTGGACATGACCAGTGCACAAGAATGTGTAGTCGATCCCTTTAGTCCTTCACTTGACTCACACATCCATGTGAACAAGTAATTAATCTTGATTTTCCAATGCTTGAAAGTTCTCATTCATCATACTATTCAACTTGCATGATTCCAAGTTTCGGTCCAATTGAAACTTGGGTGATCAGGAACTTTCCTGATTTGGTAAATTTAGACACTACCACAAATGAAAGAATCAAATCAATTTTACAATATTGCTGTCAGTGGAATCATATAAGCAACAATTTTCCACAAATGTCATTGTAAGGATACTTCAAATAAATAAAATTAAACAATTTTCTTTTATTTTAAAACTTTGCGGAAAAACTTATCCTTACAATCCACATGGAAAATTGTTGTTATCTATTCCTTAGCAATATATCATAACTTCTTAAGCAACTGCTCAAAATTCTGATGCGATCGAAATCCACCTTCGCGATCAGAATCAGCATATACTTCCTTTAAGATTTCTCTCTATTCTTTGATTCTTAAAACATCAACATGTGACCCAGTCGCATCATGTAATGAGGATCTCATAATAGAACTTAACAGAGTTAGATAATGGGCTCTACCTGATGTAGAGTCAAACTTATTGACTTTAACATCCTTAGGTAAATTTGGCAGCTTTGCAATCAACGCCCCTTCGTTTGGCAAAATAAACATATGGACCCTTTGGTAATGGGACTATCTCAGACTTAGCCTTTCTCTTTACCATTTGGTCAACCGGGTTGACTATGGCCAATCCCTTTCCATTGGGAAGAGAATGCTTTTTCTGGATTTCCAGTGTCACCATTGTCACTGTCCATAAAGTTTTTGGGAAGTTGATCTTCTAATCAAATTTGCTTTACTATCGTTCCAAATCATTGCTGATTCAGCAGCACCAAGCAAATAGATATGATCATTAAGGTTCATGTCATAGTCTGTTTCATAGTAGCCCCAAAGGAACTCACTATGTGACTTAGAAAGTGATTGAAAATCCAACTTTCTCAAGAGTTTGACACCCAACTCTCCCGGCTTGTCAATATGTGACTTCATCTCTAAGATGTGATCACACATAGACCTTGCTTGCCATTAGGGCTTGAGTGACCTTGAACTTGTGGGTTAGGGAGAATAATTGGAGGAGGTGGAGGAAGAGAAGTATGACTTCCATGAGCCAAACTCGGGAAGCCATATTCATTAGGAAAGCTTGGTTTGGGAAGATCATTGTTGTTTAAACCAGACATCAACAATGGGAGAAATTCACGTAAAGTTGATTTAAGTCCTTAATATAACACCCAATATGATATATTAAGGCTAGGACCCAACAAACTATTTTATAACTTGGAAGAGGGATGTCGTAATCCAAGCTATAAAATATTTGAAGGTAGGTGAATGACAATTCACCAATTTCCACCAAGATAAACGAAATGTATTATTAGGTTTTAATTGGTTTTGAAACTCCTAGATTCTTTTGAGATTCATTGAACTTTTCAATGGCATGTTTCAATCTCGAGTGTGCCCTTCAGGTTTTGTGACTGGGATGCCGAGGATCACAAAACAAGGTGTGAAGTAACCATGCAAATATACTTGGTTCCCTTAATATTTACCCCTCAATCGATGTGCCGGTTAACCACACACGCTCCAACGATACTATGATAAACATTAAGTTACCCTTTGCCTACCTTCTTAAGTCCAGGTTAGTGTGCCGGTTAACCACACACACTCCACTAACAGCTTAAACAAAGTGCAAAGTGTAATTTCATGGATTAGCACCTTATTCACATTTTCCTAAGTAACTAAGATTGGGAATTTATAAGTGTTTAGTTACTTAGTATTTATCATTATACTTATAATGAAGGGAGAATTATAGTCCTTGTCCTACCTGTTCGGCTAACGACCCTCCACCGGTCAAGGAAGCGGTGAGTGAGAGTGGACACCCATTAAACTGCCATTTTATAGGCAGTAACCTTATACCCCCCTTATAGTCGGCTTCGTGAATGAGGCCTACTAATGGTAAGACGACTTGCTCTTATACATATAATATATTAAACTTTTAATATTATAATAGTATAAGGGTGTATTTTAGACATTTAAAATACTTGGTGGTTTAATCTATTAATTAAACTAGACTTTTAATTTAATTAAACTCAAACCATATATTTATGGATTAATAATACTCTTTTAATTAAACGCTTTAATAACTATTAATAAAGTCCATAAGAGTTAATTTAAACTATTCAACAAAACATCATAATTCCAATTATTAAACTCAAAATTAAAACCATTTAATTAATTGTTTAAGTTATGAACCCAAAAGTTTTAGAATTCAATTCTTTTTTTCATAAAAAACTTTTCTCAAATTCCAAAACTTGAGGGCACGTTTTGTAATTCTTGAAAACCTTTGGATTCCATAACTTATGGAATTAATGGTGTTTTATGATGAAACTTTTCATGTTCCATAACTTAAGAACAAGTTATGGAATTCTTTAAAACATTAACACCAAATTTTGTAACTCCATAAAAACTTTGAATCAAATTTTTTTTAAAAAAAAAACTTTCATATCCATAACTTATGGAGGTTTCAAAAAAACTCTTTCGATCAAACTTTTAAAACTAATAAAATAATCATATCATTTTATCTTTTACTAAATTTGACATAATTCAACTCATATAGCAAATGATTCAAATTTTACAAAGAATTAGTTTTTCACAAAAACAAGTAATTATCTTAAAATTTGACAAACGTCATGTTTTTTTTTCTTTTTTTTTTCCAACTTTGAAAATAAAACATTTGCATCAATATAACAGAAAACAACCCATGGCTCTGATACCACTGTTGGGTTTTGAGCATTCTAACACTCCTATGGTGTACATGCAACCCTATAAACCTTGGATCTATGTTTTCTCTATTATACATGCAAATATTAACTATTCCAAGGTTTCATCCTAACTAGCATATTATGAAGCACCTATACTACAAAGTTCTAGTTAGATGACATACCTTTTGATGTAGCTTGATGTCTTCAAGCTTTAAGAGCTTAGCCCCAATAGTGTGGAAGCCTCAAATGGAATCACAAATCACCAAAACACCTTGGAAGAACTTGAGAGAATATGTATGCACACTAAAATCGGCCCACTCTTATTTTCACACACTTGTGCCAATTTTGTGAGCCAAGGACCCCTTTATATATTATGGAGGATTAGGGTTACATCCATGTAAACCCTAAAACCCATGACCTTTCATTTACATAGGATCCATGGGTTAAAAGCTCCATGGACCATCCATGAAAGCTTAGCCCAACCTAAATGAACTTGGCCCATTCCATATATATAAGAGTCCATATTTAATTAGTTCTTTTTGATCACTTAATTAATTCTAAATTAATTCTTGATCAATACTAATTAAATAATATGATTCCATATTAATATATTAGAACTTATAATATATTAATATAAATCATAAATATACTATTCTCAAAAGACTATCCATATAAATTGTGCCGGTGAAGTGCAACCCAAATGGACCATGTCGGGTCGGGTCAAGTACATACCAAATATAGTTATGGACTTAGACATTAATCCAACAGTCTCCCACTTGGATAAGTCTAAAACTATTATTGAGTATGACTTCAAAACATAACTGGAAATCGTAGCTCTTAAAGCCGTTGTCGAACTCTGACCTTGTCAATGACTTGTCCATTAGATAAGGGATCATATATTCCTCCATTCTAGATATCATATGGACTGAGACATGGATTATAATCATTCTCTCTGTCCATTTGTTGTTTCCCGATTTTCGATTTATGATGACTGAATGATTGAACAAATCAAATCAGTCCTGGCTTGGCCAAGCACTCACATGTCTCATCGCTAAATCATCGAGGGGCCCACAGATATCGATTTTATCCCGAAGGTAAAAGGAATGGATAAACTTCGACTCATATGGCTTGTTCTACTACTTGTTGAATCATACACAAAGGCACGTTTTATAACATCGAGTTACCAAATGCGTTTTCGTGCAATCAATGTATAACCAACTCATAGTAACAACTCATATCTCTAGGTTTGAAGAATATAAGATATTATCGTCTCATGATCACTCGTGATAAAATCCATGAAGTGATTCAAATGAGCGCGGGTTGAATCCAAAACTCAGAACTTATGAGCACTCATGAGTGTTGTAGCACCACTTTGTCCACCAACTTGGACCTCTACAAACCAACCCATGACAGTCTTGATTCATATCTACTTCGAACATATGACCGACTGTGGATGGTTTGAATAACTTAATCATTCAGGAAGAGCGACTTAGTTATTCTGGAAGTCAAAGCATGCAAAGTGAAACACAAGAATAAATGAATCAAATATGGTATCAAACCCTATGAATATAAATAAACACTTTTATTTATCACCATACTGATTACTCATTATTCATTGTTTCGGTTTTATCAACTTTATACTTGAATTAAAAACACTAGTTGTCCCATGCTCCAAGCATGTACACTATGTTTTTCTTAAACAATAGCTTTGCTATACACCAAGTATGCACTCTATGTTTTTCTATGATCCTTACTTTGTGAAATAAACCAATTGAACATAATTTCAATGATTCTAATTTCACACTCCCAAATCCTTATCGAAAAATGTGAGAATTTCAAATTCCTATCATTTATCGAAATCTGTTTAGATTTTAAACTTATATGCACTGACCCTCCTGTAATGAATATGTACAAAGTCACAAAGACTTGTCAACAGTCATTATAAGGTATTCCAATGGAGATCAACTCCATGGAAACTAAGTCTCATATTCAAAGTACATTGCTTTGGACATGCTTCTTGCATTAAGTTTTCTAATCTTACACAGATAACTTCCACCTATGGAGACAACTCCATATTCTCATTTTGACTATCACTTCTGAATAAGAGATGCCTCTTTTCAGAATATGTCAATATGGTCCTTCCAAAATTAGCACTATACTTCCAACTGTCCCTGAGCAACCAATCTTTGGTAAACCTCAGATTGTCCTCGACGATTGCTTAATCATTTTAGTCATATCAAATTCTAGACCTTTTCCCTTCTTAATGCCTCTGGGCATTTGGAAAAATTTAGAAATGACAAATATTATAGCACATGCAATCGATCCTGTACCCAAAGCAAATGGTACACGATTCATGATGTCTCACATAAAGACATGATTCTAGACCAGTCTTTTGCTACAATATTTTGATTTGCCATGTTTTCAAAATTTGACTATGAAGAGGGATGCCGTAATCATAATCTAATTTTGAGAACGCAATATATAGAATTTCCTTAAGTTGAACCAATCCAACATGAAATTCATATATATATTCTTGACTAAAGATGATTAAGGTCTCAATCTAATCCTTTAGAACTGAAATGAAGTATATCCTCTCCCTTAATTATAGCAAAACAACTTTTTCAATCCCTACAGCCTCACGAATTGAAACTTTTGTTTTCTATAATTAACATTGCTAACTTGCAACACTAACAATAATTATCATGCTCCCACTAACATGATGATTATTAGCATAACACTTATGCTCCCACTAGCTTTGACATGTACTCAGAAATCAGCTGGACTTCTAGAAATCAATACTTTATTGACTTTCTTACCAAAGTTCAGATTTCTGATACGAGATGCTTTGATAAAACTTTATCAAAATCATACACCGTTCCTTAGATAGCATGCATGTGTGTCTAAACAATTTCCGAACTATGAAAAGGGATGTCGTAATCATAATCTCAATTGTTTAGACCTTTTGACATCTGGTTCAAATCTACTTGGTGGAAGTGTTTCCTCACCATCATTTTCATGAATCGGAGAGAAACCTTATGACCCTTAGATTTTATGGTGTATGTGTTCTTATCCATGTGAATCGTCAAAACCATAGTCACAAGACAAGGATAATGACAAATCCAAACTCATATGGACTGAACTTATGCAATCTTAACTTCTTGCCACCTGGCAGTACAAGGCCTGCCATTGCTTCCAAGTTGTTATGCAACCAATTGAGAACTTTCAGAACTCCTATGCAAAGCCAACTTTAACTGGAATGGGCACAGAATATGTCAACACGATAGGTTATAAACCTCAAGTCGTGTGCTAGTGAAGAACCTCAGGTTTTATTCTTGATTAGTTCTTGAAATTCTTTTTAGGATCTTTAAGACTCCCACTATCCTCTTGACATATAAGACTATCTTGCCAAATATTCAAGAGATAGTGCGGATTCTTTATCAAGACAAACACTTCACACAATTGGCCTTAGTTGGTCTTTGTTTTATCCAAAACATCACAACTTACCAATTTCAAATGTACAAGAGTAGGACACTTTTACTCTTACATTTGACAAGTGTTTTAAACCTTTCTTTAAGATATGTCACTCAAGTTACAATCTTGGAGTATGACTCTAAGAATTGTTTTGGAACGAAGTATGACTCATCTTCCTGATCTAACCATTTCAACAATTCATGACTCCTCTTCTTAGTCATAATAATGCACTAAGATGACCTTTAGAGGACTAATTGTGATATGATTTCTAAATCATTAAGATGATCACAAACATGATACTAAAGTACTCTCCCATCTTTTCAGATTTGAGAAACTTTTATCTTTCTGCCTAATTTGATTCTTCCCATTCGTTCTGCCATACATTGAGACTTTTCCAATGTTTCAGAATTATACTTAAACTAGTAAGTATAACCATATTTACTAAACTTTAGTAAATCAAATAGTCTTAACGAGCTTTGTGGTGGACATGACCAGTGCACAAGAATGTGTACTCGATCCCTTTAGTCCTTCACTTGACTCACACATCCATGTGAACAAGTAATTAGTCTTGATTTTCCAATGCTTGAAAGTTCTCATTCATCATACTATTCAACTTGCATGATTCCAAGTTTCGGTCCAATTGAAACTTGGGTGATGAGGAACTTTCCTGATTTGGTAAATTTAGACACTACCACAAATGAAAGAATCAAATCCATTTTCCAATATTGCTGTCAGTGGAATCATATAAGCAACAATTTTCCACAAATGCCATTGTAAGGATACTTCAAATAAATAAAATTAAACAATTTTCTTTTATTTTAAAACTTTGAGGAAAAACTTATCCTTACAATCCACATGGAAAATTGTTATTATCTATTCCTTAGCAATATATCATAACTTCTTAAGCAACTGCTCAAAATTCTGATGCGATGGAAATCCACCTTCGCGATCAGAATCAGCATATACTTCCTTTAAGATTTCTCTCTATTCTTTGATTCTTAAAACATCAACATGTGACCCAGTCACATCATGTAATGAGGATCTCAGAATAGAACTTAACAGAGTTAGATAATGGGCTCTACCTGATGTAGAGTCAAACTTATTGACTTTAACATCCTTAGGTAAATTTGGCAGCTTTGCAATCAACGCCCCTTCGTTTGGCAAAATAAACATATGGACCCTTTGGTAATGGGACTATCTCAGACTTAGCCTTTCTCTTTACCATTTGGTCAACCGGGTTGACTATGGCCAATCCCTTTCCATTGGGAAGAGAATGCTTTTTCTGGATTTCCAGTGTCACCATTGTCACTGTCCATAAAGTTTTTGGGAAGTTGATCTTCTAATCAAATTTGCTTTACTATCGTTCCAAATCATTGCTGATTCAGCAGCACCAAGCAAATAAATATGATCATTAAGGTTCATGTCATAGTCTGTTTCATAGTAGTCCCAAAGGAACTCACTATGTGACTTAGAAAGTGATTGAACATCCAACTTTCTCAAGAGTTTGACACCCAACTCTCCCGGCTTGTCAATATGTGACTTCATCTCTAAGATGTGATCACACATAGACCTTGCTTGCCATTAGGGCTTGAGTGACCTTGAACTTGTGGGTTAGGGAGAATAATTGGAGGAGGTGGAGGAAGAGAAGTATGACTTCCATGAGCCAAACTCGGGAAGTCATATTCATTAGGAAAGCTTGGTTTGGGAAGATCATTGTTGTCTAAACCAGACATCAACAATGGGAGAAATTCACGTAAAGTTGATTTAAGTCCTTAATATAACACCCAATATGATATATTAAGGCTAGGACCCAACAAACTATTTTATAACTTGGAAGAGGGATGCCGTAATCCAAGCTATAAAATATTTGAAGGTAGGTGAATGACAATTCACCAATTTCCACCAAGATAAACGAAATGTATTATTAGGTTTTAATTGGTTTTGAAACTCCTAGATTCTTTTGAGATTCATTGAACTTTTCAATGGCATGTTTCAATCTCGAGTGTGCCATTCAGGTTTTGTGACTGCGATGCCGAGGATCACAAAACAAGGTGTGCAGTAACCATGCAAATATACTTGGTTCCCTTAATATTTACCCCTCAATCGATGTGCCGGTTAACCACACACGCTCCAACGATACTATGATAAACATTAAGTTACCCTTTGCCTACCTTCTTAAGTCCAGGTTAGTGTGCCGGTTAACCACACACACTCCACTAACAGCTTAAATAAAGTGCAAAGTGTAATTTCATGGATTAGCACCTTATTCACATTTTCCTAAGTAACTAAGATTGGGAATTTATAAGTGTTTAGTTACTTAGTATTTATCATTATAGTTATAATGAAGGGAGAATTATAGTCCTTGTCCTACCTGTTCGGCTAACGACCCTCCACCGGTCAAGGAAGCGGTGAGTGAGAGTGGACACCCATTAAACTGCCATTTTATAGGCAGTAACCTTATACCCCCCTTATAGTCGGCTTCGTGAATGAGGCCTACTAATGGTAAGACGACTTGCTCTTATACATATAATATATTAAACTTTTAATATTATAATAGTATAAGGGTGTATTTTAGACATTTAAAATACTTGGTGGTTTAATCTATTAATTAAACTAGACTTTTAATTTAATTAAACTCAAACCATATATTTATGGATTAATAATACTCTTTTAATTAAACGCTTTAATAACTATTAATAAAGTCCATAAGAGTTAATTTGAACTATTCAACAAAACATCATAATTCCAATTATTAAACTCAAAATTAAAACCATTTAATTAATTGTTTAAGTTATGAACCCAAGAGTTTTAGAATTCAATTCTTTTTTTCATAAAAAACTTTTCTCAAATTCCAAAACTTGAGGGCACGTTTTGTAATTCTTGAAAACCTTTGGATTCCATAACTTATGGAATTAATGGTGTTTTATGATGAAACTTTTCATGTTCCATAACTTAAGAACAAGTTATGGAATTCTTTAAAACATTAACACCAAATTTTGTAACTCCATAAAAACTTTGAATCAAATTTTTTTTAAAAAAAAACTTTCATATCCATAACTTATGGAGGTTTCAAAAAAACTCTTTAGATCAAACTTTTAAAACTAATAAAATAATCATATCATTTTATCTTTTACTAAATTTGACCTAATTCAACTCATATAGCAAATGATTCAAATTTTACAAAGAATTAGTTTTTCACAAAAACAAGTAATTATCTTAAAATTTGACAAACGTCATGTTTTTTTTCTTTTTTTTCCAACTTTGAAAATAAAACATTTGCATCAATATAACAGAAAACAACCCATGGCTCTGATACCACTGTTGGGTTTTGAGCATTCTAACACTCCTATGGTGTACATGCAACCCTATAAACCTTGGATCTATGTTTTCTCTATTATACATGCAAATATTAACTATTCCAAGGTTTCATCCTAACTAGCATATTATGAAGCACCTATACTATAAAGTTCTAGTTAGATGACATACCTTTTGATGTAGTTTGATGTCTTCAAGCTTTAAGAGCTTAGCCCCAATAGTGTGGAAGCCTCAAATGGAATCACAAATCACCAAAACACCTTGGAAGAACTTGAGAGAATATGTATGCACACTAAAATCGGCCCACTCTTATTTTCACACACTTGTGCCAATTTTGTGAGCCAAGGAACCCTTTATATATTATGGAGGATTAGGGTTATATCCATGTAAACCCTAATACCCATGACCTTTCATTTACATAGGATCCATGGGTTAAAATCTCCATGGACCATCCATGAAAGCTTAGCCCAACCTAAATGAACTTGGCCCATTCCATATATATAAGAGTCCATATTTAATTAGTTCTTTTTGATCACTTAATTAATTCTAAATTAATTCTTGATCAATACTAATTAAATAATATGATTCCATATTAATATATTAGAACTTATAATATATTAATATAAATCATAAATATACTATTCTCAAAAGACTATCCATATAAATTGTGTCGGTGAAGTGCAACCCAAATGGACCATGTCGGGTCGGGTCAAGTACATACCAAATATAGTTATGGACTTAGACATTAATCCAACATCGATATCCTTAAGTATCTAGCGGTTTCGAGGGTTCGGTTGTGCATATAATTGAATTTATGCGATAACATGAAATAAAGATAGCACATAATTCTTTAATTGGAAAATACCGTCTTAATACATGAAAGAGAGTCATCTCAGATAGTAGGGAGGAAAGAAAAGGTTGATCCTAATCGTGGCGGAAAGTGTCTGGTGGTGGTTCTGATGAAGTGGATGCACCTCAGAGACGAGCTACTTGTTGCTCGGTATCTCGTAGTCATACCTCCCAAACTAACTGTCTTGCTCGGGAGTCTCCATTCACTTCATGTGTTTGTCTCTCATCTCTCTCAACAGCAACCGCATTTGGTCCGTTTGATTTGGGGTGTCCTGAGCTTGGTTGCCAACGTATCGGGTGCGTCGGACCATAACTGGAAGGCCCGGTCAGCTGGTCCTCCATGACTAAGATCGAAAAACCTCAATTTATACCGTATGGCGGTCGTATCCTCTGCTGGCGACTCCATCCCCTAACATTGTGTGCCCATGGGGGCGTGGGGCCATCGGGGCCCTTATGATAAGTCGGTACTCTGGCCATGTATAGAAGATTGATGTCATCGGATTCTGCATCCGAGACATCATCGTCATTGCCCTTGAGCTCTTCCTCTTCGAGGTCCACTACTGACTCGGCGAGTCCATCTGCAAGTTCTACTTCATGTTCCTGTTGGATAAGGTGTCTAAGTCCATAACTATTTCTGGTATGTACTTGACCCGGTTTGGCATGGTCCATTTGGGTTGCATGGCATCATGCATTTGGATAGACTAAATGAGAGAAATAACACTTATGGTTTATTAATATAAGTTCTAATATATTAATAATATTATTTAATTAGTATTGATCAAGAATTAATCTAGAATTAATTAAGTGATCAAAAGGAGACTAATTAAATATATGGGTTGATTGTGTAAATCATCCATACTTGTATAGTGGGCTAGATGCTCCATGGATTATCAAGTTGGGCTAAGGTCCATAGGATGCTCCATGGATGCTCCATGGGAGTTACAAACCCATGGGTCATGGAAATGAAGAGCCATGTTACATTGGGGTTTACATGGTGTAACCCTAATGCAACATACTATATAAGCATACTTATAGCAACCAAAATCGGCTAAACTAGTGAGACAAGAGGGCAAGCCGAATTTAGAAGTGTTTTACATTCTCTCAAAGTCATTCCAAAGCACTTGGTGTTGTGTGAAACATTTGAGGCATCACACTTGGGGTGCTAGGCTTTCAAGGTTTTCAAGGAATCAAATCAACTACAAGGTATCTAACTCTAGCTATCTTTTATGTTTAAAAGTTCCCCATGTATGCTAGATAGGACTATGAACCTTGGAAAAAGTATTTTGCATGTATTTTAGACAAACATAGATCCAAGGTTTCTAGGGTTGCATGTACACCTTAGGAGTGTTAGAATGCTCAAAAACCCATCAGTGGTATCATAGCCTAGGCTTGGTTGTTTGATACTTGATGCAAAATTGTGAAAAAAACTCGTTTTTATGCATTCTGAAGCATGAACTCGCCGAGTCCATGGGGGGACTCGACGAGTCCATGAGTAAACTCATCCTACTCGTCGAGTAGGTTCTTGCACTCGACGAGTAGGAGCCCCTGAGTGCAGTTTTTCGAGTTTTGCTGCTGGAAATGGACTAGAAACATTAACCTAAACTGTTTTGGTGTTTTAAAACTTGTTTTAGATGGTGTAATGGTTGTTCTAATCCATTTACAATGGCTAATATCAAAATTACATGATTATATGTGTTCATATGTTCTTGAAATTTTGATATGATTATTCATGTTCTTATGAGTTCTTGATAGATCATAGGAATTACTTGTTTAATGTTGAATTCATGATCTTTATGTGTTTTAATGGAGTGCATAACTTGTCCTCAAGTTATGGATAACCAAAAGTCACTTTGTATTAAATCCATTAAAAGAACACATAAGTTACAAAAATGAAGAGTCTTCATTTTAATAACTCATAAGTTATGAATTGAAAGGTTTTGTAAAGTTACAAAACTTGCCCTCAAGTTTTAGAACATGTAAAGTCATCTAGTAAACTTTAGTTCCAACCCCTAGATATTTAAAAGTTAAATTCAACCCTTATACTTTATAATATTATAAGTTTAATAATAATTATATATCTATAAGATCAAGTCGTTTTACCGTTAGTAGGCGCCATTCACGAAGTCGGTCTATAAGGGGGGTATAAGGTTGTTGCCTATAAAATGGCAGCTTAATGGGTGTCCACTCTCACCCACCGCTTCCTTGACTGGTGGAGGGTCGTTAGTCGAACGGGTAGGACAATGACTTAAAATTCTCATTAAAAATATAATGATTATTATAAAGTAACTAAATGTTTTTTATAAATTCCCAATCTTAGTTACTTTAGGAAAATGTGAATAAGGTGCTAACCCATGAAATTACACTTTGCACTTTGATTAAGTCGTTAGTGGAGCGTGTGTGGTTAACCGGCACACTAACTTGGACTTAACAAGGTAGGCAAAGGGTGATTTAAGGTTTTTCATAGGTCGATGGAGCGCGTTTGGTTAACCGGCACATCGATTAAGTGAAAAACATTAAGGGTACCAAGTAATTTGCATGGTTACTTCACACCTTGTTTTGTGATCCTCGGTATCCCAGTCACAAAACAAGAAGGGCACACTCGAGATTGAAACATGCCATTGAAAAGTTCAATGAATCTCAAAAGAATCTAGGAGTTTCTAAAAAACCAAATAAAACCTAATAATTTATATATTTCGTTTTTCATGGTGGAAATTGGTGAATCGTCATTCACCTACCTTTCAAATATCTTTTAGCTTAGATTACGGCATCCCTCTTCTAAGTTATAATATATTGTGATTGGATCCTAACCTTAATATTACATTTGGGTGTTTTATTAAGGACTATCTTTATATCTAAACTAAACTTGTCTTTTCTTCTTTTTCAGATGTCTTCCAACAATGCTGCTTCTGGCTCAAACCCTACCGGCTCCTTCTCTCTCATAAACCTTTGTGGGAGAGTCATCTTTGATGGATCCAACTTTACAGATTGGATCAGGAACATCAGGATGGTCACTCGGTATGAGAACAAAGAATATGTTCTCGACAAGGAGCTTAAGGTACCCGAGCCGACTGCTACTCCTGAAGAGCTTGCTGAATATGAGGCACATGAAAGAGATGCTACCAAAGTGGCATACATCATGATGGCCACTATGACAGCCGAGCTCCAAAAGTACTATGAGGACTACTATCCTTTTGAGATGCACCAGGATTTGATGGACCGCTACCATCAGAGTGCTCGTCAAGAGTGATATGAAATCATCTCCTCCATGATAACGACCAAGATGAAGGATGGTGAACCCATCACGGGCCACATGCAGAAAATGCAAAGGTATGTGGACCGTTTGCTGAAACTTAATGTGAACTTCCCCGAGGAGTTGGCAATAGATATCATTTTGCACTCCTTACCCTCGTGTTATGATCAATTCTGCATGACATACCACATGAACAAGGAGGAAGTTACCCTCAGCAAGCTTCAAGGACTCTTGAAGACCGTCGAAAGTGGTCTTAAGGGTAAATCGGTTGTTACCACTACCACTCCTACTCCAAACTCGACCCCTGTCTTGGCAATCGGGAAAAGTAGAGGAAAGAAGAGGAAGAACCCTTCGAAGGGTACCAAGGGAAAGTCCCTTGATGGCTCCTCTTCAAGTGGAACCAAGAAAGGTTTCGTCACTCCTTCTTCTGACCCAAAAGAGGCTGAATGCTTCTATTGCCATGAAAAGTCGCACTGGAAGCGAAACTGCCCAAAGTACCAGCAAGATCTCAAGGATGGGAAAGTAAAACCCAACCATGCAGGTATTTACACTATATTATCTAATAACTCACCCTATTCTAACTCTTGGGTCCTTGATATCGGCTGTGGTATTCATATTTGTTCTGATTTGCAGGGACTAAGAAGAAGTGAGAATGTGGAGCATGGGAAGATAAACTTAATCATGGGAAATAGGAAAGTTACACCTGTCACCAAGATTGGAGTTTATTCTTTATTGCTAAGTAGTGGGTTTACTTTAGATTTGAATAAATGTTGTTACTCGCCTGAAATGGCAATAAATATTATTTCCTTTCATGCTTTGTACAAACAAGGGTTTACCTTTTCTTTTGATAATGAAATTGGTGGAATAAATGCTTTCTTTAATAATGTGTTGTATTTTAAAGCATTACCTTGTGATGGTGTGTATGAAGCTGTGTCTATTGTAGATAACTTAGGAAATAATGTGTTGTGTATTGATTCTACTAATGATAATAACTTGGATAAAGCATCATTATGGCATTGTCATCTTGGACATGTAAGCAAGAAACGCATAGGCCAACTCCAAAAGGATGGAGTCTTGGAGTTATTTGACCTAAAGTCAGATGATAGTTGTGAATCATGCTTACTTGGAAAAATGACAAAGTCACCCTTCACAGGTTCTTGTGCTAGGGGTGAAGGTTTGTTGGATCTGGTACACACAGATGTGTGTGGACCCTTCAAAACTGCCACAAGGGATGCTAATCGTTATTATGTGACTTTACAGATGATTATAGTAGATATGGATATGTCTACTTAATCAAGCATAAGTTAGAGACTTTCGATAGGTTTAAAGAGTTTAAACAGGAAGTAGAGAATCAATTGGGCAGGAACATTAAGATGCTTCGATCCGATCGTGGTGGTGAGTATCTTAGTACAGAGTTCTTCGACTATCTTAAGGAATGTGGGTTTGTCTCACAATTGACACCTCCCAGGACACCACAGTTGAATGGTGTGGCTGAAAGGCGTAATCGAACCTTGTTGGACATGGTTCGTTCCATGATAAGTCAATCTTCGCTACCAATCTCATTCTAAGGGTATGCCTTAGAGACTGTCGCCCATATCCTTAATCTGGTCCCTATAAAGAAGGTTGCCAAAACACCTCACGAGATGTGGACTGGAAAAGTTCCTAATCTAGCCCACATCAAGATTTGGGGTTGCGAAGCTTTCGTGAGACGCGAGACACACGATAAGCTCGAACCTCGAAGTGAGAGGTGTATTTTCATCGGCTACCCACAGAAATCCTTTGGTTACCTCTTCTACAGACCTAGTGAGAATGTGGTCTTTGTAGCAAGGAGGGAAACTGCCACAAGGGATGCTAATCGTTATTATGTGACTTTACAGATGATTATAGTAGATATGGATATGTCTACTTAATCAAGCATAAGTTAGAGACTTTCGATAGGTTTAAAGAGTTTAAACAGGAAGTAGAGAATCAATTGGGCAGGAACATTAAGATGCTTCGATCCGATCGTGGTGGTGAGTATCTTAGTACAGAGTTCTTCGACTATCTTAAGGAATGTGGGTTTGTCTCACAATTGACACCTCCCAGGACACCACAGTTGAATGGTGTGGCTGAGAGGCGTAATCGAACCTTGTTGGACATGGTTCGTTCCATGATAAGTCAATCTTCGCTACCAATCTCATTCTAAGGGTATGCCTTAGAGACTGTCGCCCATATCCTTAATCTGGTCCCTATAAAGAAGGTTGCCAAAACACCTCACGAGATGTGGACTGGAAAAGTTCCTAATCTAGCCCACATCAAGATTTGGGGTTGCGAAGCTTTCGTGAGATGCGAGACACACAATAAGCTCGAACCTCGAAGTGAGAGGTGTATTTTCATCGGCTACCCACAGAAATCCTTTGGTTACCTCTTCTACAGACCTAGTGAGAATGTGGTCTTTGTAGCAAGGAGGGGTGTCTTTCGAGAGATAGAGTTCATAAGCCAAGGAAACAGTGGGAGGCAAATTGACCTTGAAGAAATTCAAGATTTAAATGGTGAAGGAACCTCAAACCCTAGCAGTCAACTTGAGGAGGAAACTCTTGTTGATCCAATTGACGAGTCTGTACCTCTGAGGCGTTCCACAAGGGTTAGGAATGCACCTGAGCACTATTATGGTTTCCATATTATTGTGGAAGGTGAGACACTTATCAGTGATGAGACACTGGTAAGTCTGGATGAACCTAACAGCTATGTGGAAGCCATGGCAGGCCCCGAGTCTGCTAAATGGAAAGAGGCAATGAACAGCGAGATACAGTCCATGTATGACAATCAAGTTTGGAACTTGGTTGACAATGTACCAGGTCGTAAGACAGTTGGGTGCAAATGGATGTTCAAGAAGAAGACCGACATGGATGGTAATGTACACACTTATAAGGCACGACTGGTGGCAAAGGGCTTTTCTCAAACTCCGGGAGTTGATTATGATGAGACCTTTTCACCAGTAGCCAAGATTAAGTCTATTAGGGTATTGTTAGCCATTGCTGCATTTCATGACTATGAAATATGGCAAATGGATGTCAAAACCGCTCTCCTTAATGGAAAGTTGGCTGAGGATGTTTACATGAGTCATCCTGAGGGTTTTGTCAGTACAGAGAACCCTAATAGAGTGTGTAACCTTGAGAAATCCATTTATGGGTTAAAGCAAGCACCTCGTAGATGGAATCTTTGCTTTGATGAGAAAGTCAAAGAGTTTGGCTTTTCGAGGAGTGAAGATGAATCTTGTGTGTATGTCAAGTCTAGTGGGAGTATAGTTAGCTTTTTGGTACTGTATGTGGATGACATACTACTCATAGGAAATGACATCCCAACCCCGCAGGAAGTGAAGTCCTGGCTTGGGAACTGTTTCACTATGAAAGACCTAGGAGAAGCTGCCTATATTCTAGGGATAAGGATTCTGAGAGACTGGAGTAAAAGACTAATTGGACTTAGTCAGAGTACCTACTTGGATAAGGTGCTGAAGAGGTTCAGCGTGCAGGATTCCAAAAAGGGAGAGTTACCTATCCAGTGTAACGCCAGATTGAGTAAGACTCAGAGCCCGAGTACCGAGGCTGAGTGAAAGGACCCCTTTCTAAACTTTCATATTTCTGAAAGACCCACACTTTCATATATATAACAATTGTTACACCAAAACATGCTACATGCATATTTATAAAATAATATTTTTACATTGATAAAGTCATTACAAAATATTGGATACAAACCGACTATGTTTTAAGATTTTACATAACTACCCAGGATATTGTAATTTTATACAAACATAAACTGAAGTACAAAAGTACTATTACAAACTATTCTAAGTCTTCCAACTATACTGGGTGCTTATTGCCTGCATTATGTTAAAACATTGGGAGGGGTAAGCGATAACGCTTAGTGAGTTCAATAATAGATACAATATAACGTTATGCCATATATATACCAATATGGCATAAGCAATTAGGAGCAAGGAACAACAAAGGCATAATGTGATAAGCTTTCCCTAACAATCATTGATTTGATTCAAAGATATACAATCATTGAACATAACAATTTCCATACTTGATATACATCAATAAAGCTTTGGCCCAAATGGCATAGAAGACATACAACTTCGGATTAACCTTTTGGTAGATTTCAGGCTTATAGCCCTGCCTAACCCTTTTTGCCAATACCATAGAATAGAAATCATTCTCTTACGGAGACATGTTCTACATGGCCAGAGGCTACATACCAGTACCAATATGAATCTAAGTCCTTTCACTGATCACATGGTCAAAGGTATTTCTTTTGCTATTAAGAATAACGAATAACAATAACACGGAAAAATACTCAGGAATATCGTTTTGCTAAAATATCCAGGCTTTCAGCCTTATCTTAGTATACTACCGAAGCCAAAGTGATGTCCATGTCATACACTTCATGGTCAACGGTTCATACCAATACCCAAGTGATGCCTATGTCATACACTTCAAGTCAGAGGTACAGCCTTGCTATAAAAATAGCAGAAACAACAACTCGAGATGATAACATGGAAAAGCATATAGCACATATAACACATAACATACAATTTTTCCTATATATTAAACTCACCTTGAAATAACCGGGGGTCAAAATAATAATTTTTGCAGCATTTCGGCTTTAAATATGACTTTATTTGTTGAAAACCGGGAGTTTTCTTGAAAAACCGGGCCTTGCGAAGGTAGGGCTTCAAAACCGAAAAGATAAATTTTCCGGGTCTTCGGGCACTTCGGGGCGTGTTTCGGGCGTTGGAAATAATCCCGGGGCTTCGGGGGATATCAAAATAATGAAAATATAGAAAAGGCGGGGGGGGGGGGGGGGGGAATGGTCATTTTCCCATTTTTCCCCGGTAATCTCGCAAGGCTCCTATTTATAGGAGGGGTAAATCCGAAGGTCGGCCGAGAAGGGACACGCGGTAGCGAGGGGTTCGGACACGCGGCATCAAGAGGCGAAGGCACGCATGCGAGGCTCGGACCAGCTGGCGGGGAGGGGGGGGGGGGAATGGTCATTTTCCCATTTTTCCCCGGTAATCTCGCAAGGCTCCTATTTATAGGAGGGGTAAATCCGAAGGTCGGCCGAGAAGGGACACGCGGCAGCGAGGGGTTCGGACACGCGGCATCAAGAGGCGAAGGCACGCATGCGAGGCTCGGACCAGCTGGCATCGGACAGGTGGCTTCTACATGCGTCGGACCTGCGAGACCTCGGTTCGGACTGCTGGAAGCTTCTTAGTGGACCGAGCTTCGGTCCAATGGGGAAAGAGGGTGATGACTTCGGACCAATCAGCGGGTGCCACGCGACGCTGCGGTCCAATCAGAAGACGCCACGTGGATCGAACACTATTCATGCGAAAATTATTGAAAAATGTGCCCAATCTTGTAAACTCCATAACTTTCTCATACGAGCTCCGTTTTTTACGTTCTTTATATGCACGCGTAGAGAAAATTATGCTCTACAACTTTCGTTTAGACTTCGTCGGAAAATTTTGAATTTATTTTTATATTATTATTTTTAACAGACCGGGACTGGTATATCCGTTAAAAATTAATAACTTCTTCATCCGACGTCTGTTTTCGTCAGACTTTTTACCATTGTACTACTAATGACGAGACCTTCGATTCTCGTTTAGGTTGCGTCGGCTAAAAATCACTCGATCTGAAATTCGAGTTTTTAGTTGTCTACTGCTAAGCTGAAACTTGTAAAAATCATAACTTCCTCATACGAAGTCAGATTTTGGCGTTCTTTTTATCAAAATTCTCAGTTTAAAGAATACTACGACTTTTATTTAGATCACTAAGGCTAAAAAGTAGTTTATCAAAAACTCACTTTTTACGTCATTTGGCACCGTGCCGGTTTTATCGCGGATCTTCGATTGGTCATAACTTCTTCGTTATAACTCGGATTTCGATGAGGTTTTCACCTACATGTTTCTAACGAGATTATCTACAACTTTCAATAATAAAATTTTACTTATTTCAAATTTTGTATTTTCGCCAAATTTCATTATTTAGCTTTTAATTGGAATCTCATAAGACTTCCAATAATTTATGAGTGATTCTAAACATAGTTTTACCTTATTTCTAGTAAAAACTATCTGTTAGAACACAACACTCAATTTCACATAATATTTCATAATATTATTAACTTTTTAATTTACATAACACGATTTCAAAACGTGTATGTTACACTGAGATAGCAGAAATGAGTCGAGTACCTTATGCTTCCGCTGTAGGATCGATAATGTATGCTATCAATTTTACTCGTCCTGATGTGGCCTTTTCCTTGAGCGTGGTCAGCATATATCAGGGGAACCCTGGCAAGGCTCACTGGACTGCGGTAAAGAACATTCTCAAGTACCTGCGGAGGACTAAGGACTGGGTCCTTACCCTTGGTGGGAGTGATGACTTGAGAGTTGTAGGGTATAGTGATGCTAGCTTCCAGACTGATAGGGATAATTTCCGCTCTCAGTTGGGCTGGGTCTTTACCTTAAACGGAGGAGCAATTATTTGGAAAAGTTCCAAGCAGGAGACAGTGGCTGATTCAACTTGAGAATCAGAGTATATAGTGGCAAGCGAGGCAGCAAAGGAGGCAATATGGCTGAAGAACTTCATTGGAGACCTTGGAGTAGTACCAGCTATAAAGGAGCCTATGGAAATTTTCTGTGATAGTAAAAGTGCAGTTGCCTTAGCCAAGGAACCAAGGGATCACGGGAGACCCAGACACATTGACAAAAAATACCATTTCATCAAACATCGAATAGAAGAAGAACTCCTCGTGGCAAAGAGGGTATCATCGGATGAGAACCCAGCAGATCCCCTCACGAAGGGACTGAGTAGGGCTAAGCATCTCCAGCATGCAAGGCGCATAGGGCTGAAGGATGATATTAGTTTTAGTAGTCCAATAATTTTGATATTTGTAAAGTGTAATTGACATTTGATAATGAATAAAAGGTGTGTTTATTTATGAGTAAAGTGTTTCTATCTTGTGTCGATCGTTTACTATTATTTCTTTTGCATGTTTTGACTTCCAGAATATTTATGTTATGTTTTACATATTATTCAAATTATCCACAGTCAGTCATATGTTGGAAGTAGATATGAATTAAGATTGTCATGAAGTTGGCTTGTAGAGGGCTATTGTTAGACATAGCAAGAGATGTTACAACACTCATGAGTGCTCATAAGTTCTGAGTATTGGATTCAACCCACACTCACTGGTATCACTTCATGGAATTTATCTCGAGTGATCGTGAGACGGTAATATCGTATAAGTCTTCAAACCTAGAAAGATGACTTGTTGCCTATGAGTTGGTTATGCATTGATCGTACGAAAACGCATTGGTAACTCGATGTTATAAAATGTGCTTTTGTGTGTGATTCAACAAGTAGTAGAACAAGAATATGAGTTGAATTTTATATGTTCCTTCTTGGATTAGAAGCGATATTTGGGCCCCTCGATGATTTTGTTTTGACCTATGTACCGGGCCCGGTCAGAACTAAATTGATGTGTTCAATTAAGTTCTATGTCAAACAAATCGGAAATCGAGAAACAAACTGTTGGACAATAAGTAAGACATTGTTCCATGTATTTGTCCGGATGATATCAGTTCCGAGAGACCTTGAAAAGAGCTACGATTGCTGATCGGTTCCTGAAGTCATACTTGCAGTTATAGTTATTAGACTTATCCAAGTGGGAGACTGTTGGATAAGGTGTCTAAGTCCATAACTATTCCTGGTATGTACTTAACCCGGTTTGGCATGGTCCATTTGGGTTGCATGGCATCATGCATTTGGATAGACTAAATGAGAGAAATAACACTTATGGTTTATTAATATAAGTTCTAATATATTAATAAGATTATTTAATTAGTATTGATCAAGAATTAATCTAGAATTAATTAAGTGATCAAAAGAAGACTAATTAAATATATGGGTTGATTGTGTAAATCATCCATACTTGTATAGTGGGCTAGATGCTCCATGGATTATCAAGTTGGGCTAAGGTCCATAGGATGCTCCATGGGAGTTACAAACCCATGGGTCATGGAAATGAAGAGCCATGTTACATTAGGGTTTACATGGTGTAACCCTAATGCAACATACTATATAAGCATACTTATTGCAACCAAAATCGGCTACAATAGTGAGACAAGAGGGCAAGTCGAATTTAGAAGTGTTCTACATTCTCTCAAAGTCATTCCAAAGCACTTGGTGTTCTGTGAAACATTTGAGGCATCACACTTGGGGTGCTAGGCTTTCAAGGTTTTCAAGGAATCAAATCAACTACAAGGTATGTAACCCTAGCTATCTTTTATGTTTAAAAGTTCCCCATGTATGCTAGATAGGATTATGAACCTTGGAAAAAGTATTTTGCATGTATTTTAGACAAACATAGATCCAAGGTTTCTAGGGTTGCATGTACACCTTAGGAGTGTTAGAATGCTCAAAAACCCATCAGTTCCTCCTCTGGTTCTTCCTCTGAGTCTCCTTATGGGTCTTCCTCTGGGTCGAGCCACCCTGTTTTTCCCTGACTAGGGAGATAGGGGTTTCCTGGCTAATGATACCCGTCTATAGTGTATTGCACGAAGGGGTATAAATACTAGAAACAAATATCACACCAAATACTCCTATAGTATTTTAATTTTGTTTAGGTTTGGTTCTATAAGCTCTTTGGATAATTAAATGGTAAGTTTTTGATTCATTGTCCATCACGATTACTACCGAACACATGATGGTCGTATTTTGAATGAATGTAGTTGATCAGGTTACATTCACCCCCAATACGACTACATAATTGCACGGGTTTAATCGCGATGTTCAAATCCTCCAAATACTTTTACTGTTCTTATTGTGTTATTACTCTAAAATGCACACATAAGTATGTATTTTAATTATTATGTTCAGAGTAATTTAGTCCCATTGTATTTATAGTTGCATATCATGTATGATTAGATATGCTAGTTCACTATAAACAATGCTCTGATACCAATCTGTCACACCCCCGAACCAGACGGCGGAAACGTCCGGGGGCTCGTGTGACTAACAATTGAATTATCATTACCGTGAATATAAATGAAACATAACATCATCATCACCATGCATAGTTTAATACAACTGCCATTGTTTACATCAAGTATAATCTTTTAATTTACATGACCAAAACATTCAATGGATGATGTTTAACAGTAGACAAAACAAAATCTCATTTTCGTGATGATTCTTCTGCCTAACGAGTCCCTGAGAATACAAGTTATTTTGAAAACGTCAACATATATTATGTTGGTGAGTTCATAAGCATGTTTGATTGAAAGGTTTTGTATAGTTCGTAAAGCACCAGAAAATCCGATATTTTCTGTAAAGTGGTTTGAAAATGATGTGTCAAAATCAAGTATTAATGCATGTGTGTTTACTGCTTTTGAAATGTATAAATAAACAAAAATGTAATCCAGATAAAACCATGTATTTTTCTATTATAAGTGGAAGGTGATGTATAAATGTATTTATCCCAGAAAATCCGATATTTTCTGCATATAAAAGTATCGTAATCATAAAATTTCCAAGACCGTGTATCGATGTATGTATGTTTTTAGTATCGTCTAGATTTGTATAAATATACCGAAATCCTTGATGAAGTTAGTCTCTGAGTGAGTCGTTACAACCATGCTTAATAATGACTAATTCGCCCGTCTTGACGTTTTCAGGCGTCGGTTTTGATATAGGTAAGGTTTGTCGCCCTAGACTGGCCTAGTCTAGCTGTAGCGAACAACTAATGCGTGGGGGGGTCACCCCGTATAGATCTATACACAAACTACCGCTCGCCCTCCAGGAAACTCTGGTTATAACTACATGCTACGATTGTACACTCAGAGGTGTCAACCGACAAGTCTCACTAGAATCTCAACCTCTAATACCATGTTTAATGTTTGCGTGTATGTTGTATGTTATCAAATCCAAAGTACATATATAAGTATACGAAGTTCAATAATTATGTAAAGATATAATTTCAATCTACTAAACATGTAAGTTTCGGTCCAAGCCCAATTAACATGTAAATGAATCACAAAGGCCCAATAACATGTAAGTGGGTAATTTGGGCCCAATAGGCATGTAAATGGACCACGAAGGCCCAACAACATGTGACCCATAATTTAGGCCCAAATTAACATGTAAATGGGTCGCATGGCCCAATAAACATGACATGGAAAATATTGGGCTAAATATACACTTAAATGGGCTCTTAAGGCCCATTGGCCATGTAACATGGATATTTGACCCAATAAAATTGTTATCGTTGTATTTTACCCATTTGTTATTGTATTGTTGCTTATTTTTGTTCAAGGTTTACCAAGTTGATTATAAAAAGTCTCATTTTTGTAAAACAACATTTTTGGTCCAAAAAGCCTCAAATTTTCAATTAAGGCCCAAAGTTAATAAAAATAACACTTTTGTCCCCAATTTGCTCAAAACTTGTATTTAAAGCTAGTTTTGGTAAAAATAACATTTCTAACCCATTTTTTTCAAAAATATCATTTTTGGCTTGATTTTTGTGAAAATACACATTTTTATGGTTTTTGACTTTTCTAACCCGGTTGTTGGAAAATTTGTAGAAAAATCATCTTAAGTTGAAATATGGATCCGTAAACTCTGGAAGTTTGGAAATTTTGTCTACTTTGTTCATAATTTTTAATGGTCTCTAACAAGTTTAAAATGGCTCACCTTCACAGGCTGGTCCGAAATTATTTCAAATATGATAGGCAGTTTTGTAAGATTCGCCACAAATTGTAGAAAAATCGTATGAAAACGTGAGAGTAGTCATTTTAAAGATCTAAACCTGAAATTTGTTCATGTAAAACAGTTTTGAAAAATATTATCATTAAGTTGGACAAAATAGTTCGAGATTGGACCAAAACTTTTCTGTCAAGGGCTGATTTTTGAGTTTAGTTTATAGATCTTTGAACCCAAAACTCATTTTTGCTATTTTAAGTGTATAAATCCCAGATCTACAAGTTTGCATATATTATATGTGATAACACATACTTTTCTCAAGGTTTTCATGTAGATCTAAGTGATAAACTTCATATTCTTAACATATTACTAGATTTATGAAGAAAATAACACATAATCACAAAATCAACTAAGAAATCACACAAGACATGCATATAACACATAGATCTACACATTTTACTTGTATTCTCCCCCAAAAATCATGTAAAAACCGAAAACAAAGGGGTATGAACTCACCTTGAGGTTTGGATTCGGTTTTGATGAAGATTTGAGAGGAGATGAGGTGGTTTTCGGCCTTGAGTGCTTCCTTGGAAGAAGATTTCGAACTTAGGTGGTTCTAGGGAGTTAAAACATGAGATGAAGCTATGTAAGGAAGAGTGTTTAGCATTAAAATGGAAGGTAGCAACTTGTATGAGATGATAACTTACCAAGAGTGTGAAGATCTTGATGAAAAACTCTTAAAAAACACCCACCAAGTCACGAAATTTTTGAGGAGATGAGGGGATTGTTTGAGAGAGTTTTTGGAGAGTTTGAAAGTGAGAATGTGTGTGTGTGTGTGTGTTCTTCGGCCAAAGGTAAGAAGAAAGAGAGAGGGTGAGTTGATTTGTGGTTATTATATGGTGTTTTAAGAGTTGTTTCCTAGATTACCTCGAAACAATAATTATGTGGCAAGCTTACAATTTTTTTGCTAGATTTCTTCCTTTCTTTTTTTTATAACTCATATGTACACATATATGAGTGTGGGCCGAGAATGGGCTAGGAGGAAAGGAATGAGAAGAATTTTGGGCCCTCTTTGACTTATTTCGAATTCATGAGGCCCAAATAAAGATTTTTCGGTCTATTGGGCCCTTTATGAGGATTCAAGGCCTAAAGAAGCCTAAGGATGTAGTTTACGGCCCATCATGGCCCAATGAAGATAGAATGAATCATTCTAGTCCCAAAGTAGTCAAATTGAATGTTTATTGGTCCATTAGGCCCAATAAGAGGATCCTAGTCTAAATTAACTTGAACCGGGATTTCTAGGGTTTTCAATCCATATGAGATGTATTGTATTAGGTTTTGAACTTAAATCAAGAGTTTGGATTCAAATGGATGGTTTTGATTAAGCATAGAGTATGATTTTCACTTAGAGCACATGCCTTACAATAGATGATGTTTACATGAGAATAGAATTTCCTAGCTGAAAATGCTAGTTGTGACACAAAACCCTAGCTGCTGGATGACAGATTCCCGAACTGTCAACATCAAAACAACACCCAATTAATAATTGGGTTCCAATATATAACCATAACTCCATGCTTGGGGTAAAAAGACTATTTTACCCTTAACCTAACTTGGTCCAAAACCAAGGCCCAAACACACATTCTGAAGGCCCAAAAACCAATCAATGAACCAAGGCCCAACATTTGGCCCAATTTTCCAAATTGGGCCCAAACCTCTACATGGACTTATCTTAAGGCCCAACCATTTATTCTTGGTCCAACACTTGGCATTCTGATGGTCCAATATCTCATAATCATCAAGACCTAGTTATGGCCCATCTATGGCCCAATTTTCCAAATTGGGCCCAAGCCTTTCCAATGGGCCTTATCCTACAGCCCAATAATTTCCTTAGTCCATAAACATGTTCCTATTTGGCCCACGAAGGCCCACAACAACTTAGTCCAAGAAGTGGCCCAACAAGAATCCAAACCCAATTAGGGTTTTCCACGTAAAAAGACAGTGTTCTTACTTAACCCATTAAGGACTTAATCCATTAAGTTCACCACTCCACTAGTCCAAACATGCAATGCGGTCGTGTGTAATTCAAAATTCCAAATCCAATGGACCAAACACGAGTCCCGACAAATCCAAAATACACATTTCCAAAATTAGGGTTTTCTAAACCCTAATTAGGGTTTCCAACCCAAAACACACTAATTAGGCCCAAAAGCTAAGTCTTTAGATCAATTAGGGTTTCATTAGGTCAAATAGGGTTTCATAAGTCGGGCACCACCCACTACCACCTCGGGTAGTGGTGGTTAACGGCGACTCACGGCGGCGGTCACCACCTCACGATGGTGGTTATGGTTCTAGTCCAATTATGTCCAAACATCCCAAAAGCAGTCTAAACGCAAGCAAAAGCACACTGCCCCCCCCCCCAACACAGCGGCTGGTGGCGGCAGAAGCGGGCAGCCACCACCTCACGGTGGTGGTTATGAGTTTTCTTTGATTATTACATCACCGATTACAATTTTACAACGCAATGCCCCAAAATCAACACGCACACAATAAGATAAACACACACACAACCACCCTTGTGGTGGCCAGCGGTGGTACAAGGCGGCAGCCACCACCTTACGGTGGTGGTGGTGGATTTCTTGGTTTCCGACCAAACAGAACACACACACACCCTCATAGTAGAAATACACACATACACCCGTTTTTGGCTTGCGAAATGGACCCACCCACCCACCTGGTCGCGTTTGGCGATGGTAGCAGCAACTCAAGAGGCAACAACGGAGACTGACGGCGTTTCACAGCAGAAACGACATCGCAGACGCTCTTCCGACGGCCTACAGTCGCGACGTCCCAATCCCGCCTTCTGACGGCCTACAGTTCTGACTTCCTGACGTTGCATCTTCGACTTCGACTTCGTCGACGAGAGGAGCACTGGTGGGTTAAGCAGTAGCATGGAGGTGGCAGTCGAGCTCCGCTGTGAAAGACGGTCGGCGAGCAGCAGCACTAGTGAGCCTTGTTCACCCAATCTTCCCCGACTACGACGTCGGGTCCGTGGCTTTTCGTCTTCTACGACAGCGAGTGTAGTGGTGGTGATCGACCTCAACTAGGCGGCGACTGCCGGAGGTGAAAGGGAGGTATAAGGGTGGTGCGGCACCGGAAGTTGAAGAAGGAGGGTGGCGGCTGATGCATTCCATTTAGGATTAGGGTTACGTAGGGTTATATACCCGACACCTTGAAACTTCACTCCATAATGACAGGAATGGTCCTTACTCATAAGGATCTTTTCAAACAAGATCCATAATTTACTCTTCATACCCCTGCTCCCATAATTCCTTTCATATTAAGTCCAACATTTACCAAACGGCCCCTCCTCTACAAATTATTTTCAAATGAAGTCCATATGTTACCATTCAGCCCCTTAGCTGTCACACCCCCGGACCAGACGGCGGAAACCTCCGGAGGCGGGTGACTTCATTGTGCAGTATCATAACAATTGAATATAAATGAAACAGAGCAATCCAAACATCATACATTGAGATAACAAAGTTACATTGTTTACATATTGTATTTGTTCTTCGAATTACACAAAAGAGACATAAGCAGAAAAAAAAATCCGAGCTACAGCTAAAAGTCTTGCGTCCGCGTCCCTTGTTACCTGCTTATTAGATCCCTGAGAATACAAGTCGTTTTGAAAAGCGTCCACTAACAAGTTGGTGAGTTCATAAGCGGTTTTGTGTATAAAATCGTTTACACTTGTTTAGAATCGTTCTTGTTGTACTTTCAGAAAATCCGATATTTTCTATGAAATCGTTTGAAGTCTTGCCTTGAAAATCATGAATATGTGTGTGCATGACCTTACTTTTGTTCATCCTTATAAGGAGTGATTTGAAAAGTAGTGTGATTTGTAAAAGCGAGCTGTGTCCGAGAATAGTTCTTTTGAATAGTAACAACCAACCGTTTCAAGAAAAATCCCTTATTTTCAAAAAGGAAATATGGTTGAAAATCTTGTTCCTCTTATCGAGTAAAATTGAGTGTGTGCGTTCTAGTTTATCGTTATCGAAATCGTAGAAAAATCGTTTTCTCCAGAAAATCCTATATTTTCTGCTATAAAATATTGTGTGCGTTCTAGTTTATCGTTATCGAAATCGTAGAAAAATCGTTTTCCCCAGAAACTCCTATATTTTCTGCTATAAAATAATCGTAAGTTCTAGTTTATCGTTCTCAAAATCGTTTACAAACGTTTTCCATAGAGTCCTATGCTTTTAAATTTGTAAAAATAGCAGTATTACGACTCTATACTTGTAGGAGAAAGAATCAACATGGCTATTGTGGACATTCTACGCGATGAAGAAGGACAGTCAACATAACAAATGCGGACCATCACCTATCACGTGTAGGACAGTCAACACAATGTGCCAAAGTTTATTTATGAGATTTTCCTTACATAAATTTCCAGTTAATATAACATATTCTAGTGAGTCGTTATAACCATACTAATCTGACGAAGTACCTGTTTTGGCGTTTCTCAGGCGCCCTCGGTTTGGAAAAAGACATTTGTCACCCTAGACTGGCCTGCCTAGCTGTAGCGAACAGCGAAGCTGTGCGTGTCAACCCCGTATAGATCTATACACAAATTCCCGCTCTCCCTCCAGGAGACTCTGGCTATAACTCCTTATAGGACTTAGACGTACACTAATATTTTTATATTTAGGTACTTTTGAGATTTTTCTGACTAGAATATTAACAACCTTTTGAGCAATCATTAGAGATCCATTATTTGTTAGATAAATAATGAAATTCGTACCCATTAAATAGAAGTATCGTTCTCGTTCCATATCGTTGATTGTGCTCGTTAACTAGGTGCTCGTGTTCGTTCTTTTCGTTTATTGAAAAATAAGTCATTTTAGTCAAGAGAGAAAAAGTGTCAAGTTATAATTTGTATAAATTTATAACTGCCGGTTATGACATGCATTTTCTGTTTTATGACATATAGAACATTACTTATGTTCTTGGAGGTTTTAGGACGGCAGCTTATGACATGCAAATGTTTCTGTCATAAAGGCTCTATTTGTATATTTTCTTGACGCAAACTTTTATGTTGAATAGTTGTAAAATACTCCCTGATAGTTTGCAAAATAGTCACAAAGTTTCTATTTTCGAAAATCACTAGAAATGGTGTCCACTTAGTAAGGTTCCTTTTTACAGCTTTTATCTTTAGACATGAAGCATACATAAGGGGTTAAGTTGGACACACTCAATAGTTGGGAGGCTCTTTTGCACAAAGTATCCTCTGTTCTTTATGAAATTGAGAAATCCTATGTTCGTGAGTATATTACTAAAATATTAATTTAATAATATTTCACACACACATACAATCATACGTATATAAGCAATTATTCAAGTATTTAGGCAAGATTTGACTTGTACTCTCCCCCAAAAACATTAAAACATTGAAAAAGGTGGGGTATGAAGCTCACCTTGAGTTGGTTGAGGAGCTGTTTGGAGTTATGGAGTGAAGATCTCAAACTTAAACTTTTGGCTGAGATGAAGAACTTCCCTGGGAGGGATGTTTTCCTAAGGATGATCATCACATATTATTATGAATAAAATAATATGGATTCATCTTGAAATATTATAAAATATTGGATGAGTGGAGGAATTTACCTTACAACTCCAGGGAGAAATTTAGAATTTGTTTTCAGCAAGTTCTTGTTCTTGCTTGGAGATGAGTTTTGAGAGGAAATGAGAAAAGTGAGAGAAAAGTGGAGTCTAAACTCCCTCACTGTCGTTGCTTTGGAGTATAAGGAAAAGGAAAGGAATCTTTGATGCATGGGGACCTGGTGGTCCATGCATGGATATTTGGTGGGTAAAGCATGGAATACTGTGATTTGCATGGGAAATCAGAAATTTCATCAAATCACAAAGTCAATCCTTTTGTCCTTTTCTTGATTTAGGATAAGGTTTTCCTAAATCCCAAACATTTATTTTTATGAAAAATATGCTTAAAATAATTAATTTTAGCATAAAATAATGGTTTTAGGGGTCTCAGTTAAGAAAGACACGAGTTTGGTGGGATTCCCGACCTCAAAATATCTTAAAATGATAAAAAGGTCCGGAATAGTCCAAAATCCGGGGCTAAATAGTGAATTCCGGAATTCTAGGGCAATTTCTGAAGTTGTATGTTAAATTCCGGAGCTCTAGGGTAAATTCCGAAGCTCTAAGTTAAATTCCGGAGGGGAGAGGAGGGTCTGCGAGGTTCCGAAGTAGTTGGCAGGGAGGTTTCGGAGGCGCTGAACGAGTTCCAAAGGAGGTTCTCAAGTTCTGAAGTCAATGGTCGCATTCCAGAGTGCCTTTTCGGATTCCGAAGTCAGGCTAGCTTTCCGGCGCATGTGAGGAGGTCCGAAGATGAGAAGGTTCCGAGATGAAATTCCTTTTGGCTCCTTAGAAGACAGTCCAGACTAAGAGGTTCCGGACCAGGAGGGTTCCGGACCAAGAGGGTTCCGGCCAAGAGGGTTCCGGACCAAGAGGAGTCCGGACCAAGAGGGTTTCGGCCAAGAGGTTCAGGACCAAGAGGAGTCCGGACCAAGAGCGTTCCGGCCAAGAGGTTCAGGACCAAGAGGAGTCCGGACCAAGAGGTTCCGGACCAAAAGGGTCCTTTTGGGGTTTCCTCTTCCGGTTTTGAGCTGTTTTCGACTGAGGAAGGTACTTAGGGAGATTTGAGAGAGATTTGAGATACGTGGAGAGATTTAGGAGAGATTTCACATACTTGGAGAGATTTAGGAGAGATTTCACATGTTTGGAGAGATTTGAGAGAGATTCACTATTCTTGGAGAGATTTAGCATACTTAGAGAGATTTGGGAGAGATTCACTATTCTTGGAGAAATTTGGCATACTTGGAGAGATTTGGGAGAGATTCACTATTCTTGGAGAGATTTCGCATACTTAGAGAGATTTGGGAGAGATTCACTATTCTTTGAGAGATTTAGCATACTTAGAGAGATTTGGGAGAGATTCACTATTCTTGGAGAGATTTGGGAGAGATTTCACATACTTGGAGAGAATTGGGAGAGATTTCACATACTTGGAGAGGATTGGGAAAGATTTCACATACTTGGAGGGTTTCCATTCTAACACTTCATGGCCATTAGGAACTCATATTGTATACTTAGAAGTGTTAGCACAAGTCTCACAATAGTACTTGCTTACTTGAGGACAGAATTTCCTAGCCAAAAAGGCTAGTTGTGACATTAGCCTCCAAAATCTCTTCAAATTAAGTCCCAATAATTTACGAAGTAGTCCCTGCCTTCATAAATATTTACAAAACCAATCCGGAACTTACACTCTTAACCCCCAAAATCCAACATTATATCATTTGGCTCCCCGAAACCAACACCCCGCTAAATATTATTTGATTTTGGCTATAATAATATAAAATAATAATTAAAAATTATATCTCAGGGTTCCGGATTTATTATTTAATTATTCTATTTTAAACGGAATGTTACAGACTAGAACTTGGTGTAGTTAAAGTTGTTAAACAACTGTCAAGAAAAGTCTGAGGTTTACTAAGATTGGTAGCTTGTGGACAGTTGGAAGTGTAGTATTAATTTGGATAGAACATATTGACATAATTCTGGGTGGAGGTGTTTCTTATCCAGAATATATGTTCATATGGGGATATGGAAATGTTTCGATAGTAGGAGTTCTTTATTAGAATCTACATTTGAGTTAGAAACCTTAATGCAAGGAAGACATTCAAGGAACATTTTGTAATATCGTTGGCAAAGTCTCTGTGACTTTGAAACCTTGACATCACAAAAGGATATTGCATGTAAGGTTGAACTCTAAGACATTTAGTAGTAACAGGAATTTGAAGTTGTGAAATGAGCATTGTTGGAATAGTGTCCAATCGATCTATTCACAAAGGAAGGACCATAGAGAGACATAGTATGCATGTTTATAACATGGCATAACTGATGTTTAATTCAAGTGTTTAGTTGATTATTTGAAACAATATAAAATGAATAAAGTCTAATTAATATGGTGATTAAATAATAAGAGTTTTTTATATTCAATAGTTTTGAGACCATATTTAATTAGGTTATTATTGTGTTTACTTAGCATGTTTTACTTCCCGAATAATTGGATTATTCAAACATCCACATTCGATCATACTTTTGGAAGTAAGTAGTGAATCAAGTCTGTCATGAATTGAATTGTAGATAGTATATGGGGATTAGACGAAGCAATTGTTTGCTGCAATGCTCATGAGTACTTAGAAAATGGGGATTTTGAGTATTGGATAAACCCATGCTCAGAGAATTACTTCATGGATTTTATCACGAGTAATTTTGAGACGATAATATCTTATATTCTTGAAACGGTGATATATGAGTTGTTGTTTACGAGTTGGTTATGCATTGATAATACATAAACTCATCAGTAACTTGATGTTATAAAACGTATTGTTGTATGTGATTTAATGAGTGAATAGTGCAAACATATAAGTTAAAGTTTATCCGTTCCTTTTTCCCTAATAGGAAAAGTGATATATGTGGGCCCCTCGATGATTTGATGATGACATCTAAAGCGCTTGGCCATGCTTAGACTGAATTGATGTGTTCAATTAGTAGTCTGATTTCAGTCGTCATAAATCAGAAATCGGGAAATAAATCTTGGACAGAGAGATTGATTATAATCTATGTCTCATGTGTATACGATATCTTGTAGAATAGAGGAATATTTGATCACTTATCTTAGGACATATATCTGACTAGGTCAGAGTTCGTCAACGGATTTGAGAGCTACAATTTGCTAATCAGTTTTTGAAGTTATATTGGTAACTATAGTTATTAGACTTATCCATGTAACACCCAGAATCAGAAAGACCAAGAAAAGAAAGGAAAAGCTCTAAGTCAAGGAGTCAACTCGTCGAGTCCAGGGAAGAACTCGACGAGTCGGAGCGGGATCCGGGTTATAAAATAAGTGACCGACTCGGCGAGTGGACTCGGCGAGTCTAGTCTGGACGAGAAAATCCCTAATCTTAGGGTTTGCACCCTATTTAAAGGACCTTATGTCCTCTTCTCAGCCCCCCTTGTCGGCCAAAAGCTTCTTTAAGCGATTCCAAACCCTAATTTGTGTAAGAGGAGGAGGAAACTGAACTTGGGGCTTTTGCAAGAGGAAGATTTGGAGGATTTGACAACTAAGGAGCTGGAGGATTCAACTCTTTGGTTGTGAGCATCAGTTTGAAGGTAACAATCTGTCACTTTGCCTTTGTTGCTTCTAGATCTTTTCTTGGATGATGTTTTGGGGCCATTTTTGGCATGTAAAGGAGCCATTTCGAGTTAGAAGTCCAGATCTGAGGTTGCTACTTCAGATCTAGGCTTGTCCTGGTCCGAAAACCCGTAAAGTATCAGCCCTTGGTGTGTTGGTGAAGCATGTTTGTCTTAAACCCTAGCCCTAGAGTGTTTTAAGCCTATAGCTCCTTGGTTTCACGTAAAGTTTGCAACTTTACGTGAAGGATGGGCCTTAGAAGAGTGGATCTACAGTTTGGAGCCCCTACATGACTCGAAAAGCCACTGTATGGTTTAAGAACTAAAGCAACTCGGCGAGTCACATGGGTGGACTCGGCGAGTTGTATGAAGATGGGCAGGAACTCGACGAGTTGGAAGAACAACTCGGCGAGTCTGTTGAAGATTGCCTAGGACTCAGCGAGTCTGTTCTTGGACTCGACGAGTCGGGTCGCAGAACCCCCAACCTCTTCTGTTTAAGACGCAGATCAGTGAGTTGAGCGGTGACTCAGTGAGTTGGACAGGATGGGACTCAGAGATCGTTGAACTCGACGAGTCCTGGGGTGACTCGGTGAGTTGGGTAGTATTTTGAGAGCTTCTGAGTTTAAGGACTCGGCGAGTCGAGTCAACTGGAAGGTTGACTTTGACCAGGACTTTGACTTTAACCAGAGTTGACTTGGTTTGACTTCTAGACTTCAGTTTGGAACTAAGTGTTATATTGATAATAGTAGCTCGGGGAGCTAGAGGAGCAGCGGTTCAGAGAGTTGTCAGACAGCAGCCAGAGGATTATCAGCAGCTTTAGCAGTTTGAGGTGAGTTTGCCTTTGTGTGAATGGGTCTACGGCCACAATGCCGGCCCATGTAGTTGTGAGTAGGAAGACCCGGGGGTTAGCCCTAGGCACTGTTTGCTAGCATGATATTCAGGACCAAGGTCCAATGTCGGGCGGGTGCCCAAGGAATGGTTTGCATGATAGAGTATACTTGTTGTCTGTGTGATACTTGTATGTGCCTAGTAGGGAGGTGAGTGTGGGCGAGGTCCCGTATCTCACCAATAGCAGAGTGTGGACAGTGTTCCATATCTCATTAGCAGTAGAGCAGGGGCGAGGCCCAAGTTAGGAAAGGAGTGAGTGTGGGCTGGGCCCGTATCTCACTATCAGAAGAAGCGTGGACGGGGTTCCATGATTCATCAGTAGCAGGACAAGGGCGAGGCCCAAGATAGGCGAGGCCTTAGAACAGGATTCAGTAGTATATATATATTTAGTTATGTGTTCGTATATGTTATCGGGCGGGGCCCAGGGACAGACAGGGCCTAAGAGAAACAGATATGTATCCAAGCGGGGCTCGAAGCCAGGCGGGGTCTGGAGCGGCGGGGCCGTTGAAGCGGGGGAGGCCCGAGGTAGTTTGCGAGGCCCAAAGTAGTAGGCGTGGCTCGGTATTTACAGTATGTGATTATGCAGGGTATGTGGTAGGTTGGGGAACTCACTAAGCTTCGTGCTTACGGTTTTCAGTTTTGGTTTCAGGTACTTCCGGTGGCGGAGGGAAGAGCTCGGGGTGATCGCATTGCACACACCATTGATTAGACAGCCTGGGATGTTTTACTCTGATGAAATGAACAAGTGTTTTGAAAAGATACTTTGATTTGTCATATAACTCTTTTAGTATGTTTGAAATGATTTAATACTATGGTTTAGTTATGATTTAAAAATGAAATTTTGGCCTTGAATTTTGGGATGTTACAAGTTGGTATCAGAGCCTTGGTTTGAGGGATTCGGGCGCACTCTCGAGTGTGTCTGAACTCAAACTATGGAAGTGGTATAAAGTTTTTTTTAAAAAGAAAAAAAGAAGAAAAGAGTTTTAGAAAAAGCGAAAGGAAATTTTAGAAAGAAAAGAACTTTGAAAAGAGAAAAGGGTGTGGTGCATGCAATCAGCCGAGCTTAAGTAAGTACCCCAAAATACCCATACAAGTTTATGTTATGTTTATCAGTTAGTAGAACAGCATGCTAGAGTAGGACTAAGGATCTAGAAAGGATGCCTTATGTGCCTGTCATATGTGCTTTTGAGCTGCATGATAGTACTGGTTAGACAGTAGTAGGATAGCCTGTTTAGGTTATGCCTGAGTATATGATATTATGTCGCATGCTAGTACAGTTTCTCGTTATGAGAATAGATTTGCTTGAGTAGTTTCCTGTGTCCGAATGTTGATTGCTTTGTGCTTTGTAGGACTCTGAGTGATGGGAGTTAGCCATCAGGTGCATACGTCACGTCACATGTGATCAGGGTTGAATAATCTCAGAGTGCTGGATTTGGCCCTATTGCGCAGCTCTCGTCTGAGTCTAACCGTTGTAGGGACGAGTCTTTTACTCGAAGGATTATCTAAGCCTCGTCACATGTGATGGTATTCAGTTGATGGCTAATTGGCATTACAAGGAGGCCTTCAGCAGCTGAGGACTAGATTGGTTGGAGTCAGAGATATCCCTAGGGCAAGCCTAGGATGAGAGTAGCAGAGATCAGTAGTAGTAAAAGTGAAATGGTGGAGTCGAAGCGGTTCTTGAAGAAAGTACGGATAGATGTGGAAGGTAGTATGGGCCCGTACTACTGAAAGCAGAGGATCCGTACTCGATTCGGGAAAGGCCGAGATGAGACCGGGAAACTTGTAGTGTGAGTGTGATCTCTCAGTAGAGATGTGTATGTTAATGACAGTTATGATATGTTGCTGTTGGGTCAAAAATATGGTTTATACTTTACTTTTCTAGGAAAATGTATTTTTGTGTCTTGGACCGTAAACAGCTTGGTGTTTACGGTCGTATACGTGTTTACGGTTGTGTTTACGGCCGTAAACAGGTTTACGGCCGTAAACCCATTTACGGCCCATGTTCACCAAGCCCATGTTTCTTATGTATAAATATAGGTGTAAGGGGTGAGGAGTAGAGTGATGAACACATAGACTAGAGGAGCTTAAGTGTGTGCATTTGAAGGTGTTCTAGAGAGAGAGAAAAGAGAGTGTGTGTTAGTGTGTGTGAATCTTGTATTCGGATCTTCATTCATATCAATACATACAAGATTCATCATCTTCTTCTTCTCCTTCTCTTCTATTTGATCTGACATCATCCGTTTGATTGGGATTCCGCACCATCAAACGGATCTGATTGATACACAAGCAGATTAGGGACTTACAAGTGGTATCAGAGCTTGGATTGTATCAGTTATTTTTTGTCAGATCTGGAGCATATTTGATCTTATTTTTGAAAGATTCTTGCGTTTTTGGATAGATCTCTGAAAATTAGGGGGGGTTTGTTCTTCGCGTTTTTGATAAAAACGAGTTTTTCATCGCGTTTTGGAGCAAAAAGAGGTGAAAAACGCTGTTTTTCACGTAATCTGCTAAGAGTTTACGGTCTTTGAAGGGTTTACGGTCGGCGGCATCGGCGGCTAGGGTTTCCCGGAGTTTACGGCCGGAAACAGTTTACGGTCGCCGGAGTTTACGGCCGTAAACGTGTTTACGGTCGGCGGTTTACGGTCGCCGGAGTTTGCGGCCTCGGCTCGGAATTCGGCTCGGTGAACGGCTAGGGAAGCCGGCTCAGCAGCAGCAAGCCTCACATCGCATCTTCGCCTCGCACAACAGCTTCGCACATGTGCCACGTCCTCGCAAGCAGCAGCCTCGCATCAGCGCTTCAATAAAAAGGGAAACGGATTTGGGGGTTGTCGGGGATCGAACCCGGGACCTCTGGTTGATCAAACACGCGTCTTACCAACTCCTCTAAGCTCCTCCTTGGTTCATCACTTCCGATTTTAATTCAAATACATTGCCATTCGCACCTAATTTCGCATTTTTTACATTTTTAACCCAAAAATCAATTTTCTTTATTTTAAAATTCCATTTTCAACCCAAAAATTTAGTTTTTAATTTTTGACTTTATTTTTAACTTTTGACCTTAAAATTTTGACTTTGACTTTCAAGTTTGACCTTTGAATTTAAACTTTGACTTTCTCGTTTAACTTTTAAATTTTCAAATTTAGCTTTTCGGTTTGACTTTTAAGTTTGACTTTTCAAGTTTGACTTTTGAGTTTGACTTTTTAAATTTGACTTTTAAGGTTGACTTTTGAGGTTTATAGTCAAAGGGCATTTTTTTTGGGTTTGACTTTTAAGTTCTAGTTGTGCTTTTAATAGTTTTTGAAGTTTACGAGGGAATTGAAGACATGAAAGAGAGTCGTCAGGAGATGTTAAGACAAAACTTCAACATGTTCGATTATATCCCTGGAGAAACCCAGGAAGCTCAGTTGCAGCGATTTACCACACTCACTACTGAGATGAATATAGCTGGGATCTTCTTGACTAAAAATCTGAGATAAACAAAAAGCTATTGAATTTCACTTCCGAAATCGTAGGATATGAACGTGGTTGTCATCAAGAAGACAAAAGATCTCAATCGTCTTAGTCTAGCTGATATAATTGAAGAAATTGACGCTTTGAAGTGTGGAAAAACAATGAGTTCCGCAAACCTCCCGGTCAATGAAGTTTCATGTTCTCAATCATGTGAAGTTTCATGTACACTATCTAGTGAAGATACGATTAAATTTCTTCGGGAACAAATTGATTTATTAAAAAGAGAAGTTGAGGACCTGAGATATGAAGGATATCAACTCAGGAAAGGACAGAAACCCCTGAAGGCTGAATTAGAAACAAAAATAAAGGACTTTAGGAAGCTTCAGGAAGAATTCAGCAACAATTGTGAAAATTATGACTATATTAAGAGACAACTTGATGTTGTAACCGAAGAACTTGACGCTTTGAAAATTAAGTATGGAAAAACAGATGTTAGTTTCAAAAATTATACTGCGCTAAGTAAGACAGTCGAGTCCTTATTTGAAACCCAATTAAAATTCAAAGATAATCAAAACAAGGGTCTAGGGTATGATAGTGTTCCTCCACCTTTCAATCATAACTACACATCCATCCCTACGACATAGGAAGAAATTGACAGGGAGGCACATCATCAATATGGCAAACCAGCTGGTTTTGTTTCAGGAGGTATTCAGGTTGAAAATTCTATGTGTTCATCCTTCACATGCACTCCTCACCCTATATATATATGGACCTAAGGCCAAGCCCAAAATACAAATAATCCAATGCTCGGTCCAAGCTACAAATAATCTATACTATTTTTGGCCCAAATAATAAAAACAATAAATGCTTAGAAAAGCAAAGTATAAACCATATTTTTGACCCAACAATCTCCCCCTTGGTTTATAGCTTTATTTTCTTTTCTTAAATGACCCAACAAGCTCCCCCTAAAAAATAGCTGGCTTTCTTGTTAATCTTCATTGGGAGCTTTGGCTTCAGCTTTACTCTTTGATATCGTCATGACTTCAAGATCAACATATGAATCTTTAATGAATGACTTCATCTTGAGCAGTTGGGCTTTTCTTCAGAATTTGGCTTTGAACGCACGTCGGATGAGGAGGCTTCTTGTACTGATTCTTGAAAGATAGCGCTTTCAGCTTGAGAATCTTTAGAGAGAACCTCAGAGAGAACAAATCTTCTGGATCACTTTAGCAGGTTCAAGATAGCAGCAGACTGATTGAGGAGGCTTCAATGCAATCCGTCACATAATCTTCAATTGCAGCTTCACCTTGCTTCTGGGGTTGAAAGATTGAATGTCGAAAGAATAATCTTCATTTCTTGCTCCTTCGAATGAGAATTCTTCGATGATCACGGATGAAGCCTTGGCTCAGAAATCTTCGATTCAGTCTCCATGAGTCTCATCTACACCTGAATTCACTTTTCAAGACAAAACAAAACTAAAAGAAAATTTAGCACACAATATTTTTGGGTTTTTGATTTTTCTGAATAAGAAATAAAACAGAAATAACACTATTTTTGGATTTTTAATTTTCTGATTTTTGTTTGGTTTTTAAAATTTTTAATTCTCCCCTAATATTTAAATTAGAAGAAACTATGAACAAATTTAACAAAAATAAAATGATATCTAACTTTAAGAGTGATTTGGGATCAAAGTTTTTAGACAGCCTTTATCCGTTTATCAGTACCTCTCCCTTCATGAATAGATCTGGTCAATCGCTGATATTGTGGCCCACTTAAACACGAGAGATTGTGACAAAATTAGGACATACTATAAGTGACAAGACAATGTGATCCTATGTTCCTAGATAATATTCCTAAAGGACCATTCAGCTGACGACGACCAAAGATATTGTTGTCCATCTAAATTGAGCAGCGAGATCTACAGACAATCTGTAAGTGTTCAATTTTTAATTGTACTAGAACATGTTTCCCGCTTCCTGATATGCTCCAGTAATCAAGGACCTCCAGAATACTCCTTACATCGGGTGAGCAGACAATTATTAAGAGAGAAGATAGAGGACCTTAGATATGAGGGCTACCAACTTAGGAAAGGACAAAAGCCCCTTAAGGCCCAGTTAGAAACTAAAATAAAAGATTTTAGAAGAATTCAGGCAGAATACAGTGAGAAATGTGAACTGTATGATTATGTTAAAAGACAAAATGATGAGTTAATTACCGAGCTTGATACATTGAAAAGACAATTTGAAACTGCAAATTTTGATTTTAGAAAATTTGATGGATCAAGCGAGGTAGTTGCCAACATGATCGATCATTGCATGCAGTTTAAAAGAAACCAACAAAAGGGTCTAGGATATGATAGTGTGCCTCCTCCTTATAATCATACATATCAGTATCAACCTTTATCCAAAGATGAGATTGCCAATGAATCTTTTATGGTTTATGGTAAGCCATCTGGTTTCGTTTCAGGAGGATTTATTAATGTTGAAAATGCTAACATTTCTACTTCCCCTGCAGATCAATCCTTAGATCAGTTAAAGCACAAAGTTGAAGGATCTGTTTCTGATAACAAAACTTAGCCTGAACCTGATGTTTCTGTTTCCAATGAACAACCTTCTGTTTCTGATATTAAAGTTGATGATACATCTTGTGATGCCTTTGATGCTTTTGCATCGGATCATGTTGAGTTAAATTTTTTTGACATATTTGATTATTTGTTTGAAAATACTGATGTTCCTGTTTCTAGCACATCTACTTCATATGCAGGGAAAGTAGCAGAGGATGAGAACAAGGAGAACACCACTGAACAAACCAACATCTCCTTGAGCTCTGAATCTGTTGCTTCGAACTCAGCTGCTTCTGATCAACCTGATGTTGAGAAATACAGGCCACCAAATCAAGTGAAACAACCGACGGCTTGTTGCAAGTGTGCATGTGGGAAAAATAAGAGACAAGGCAAGGATACGCCACCAGGGGCAGGAAGAAACAACTTCACAGTGAAGAAAAAGACATGTTTTCACTGTGGAACACCTGGTCACATTGCCCGAAATTGTCCTAATCACGCATATGTTCCGTACTATGCACAAGGTTGGCATAACGCGCCAAGAGGGAGATACTTCAAAAGAAACCCCTCAAGGTCACGTTCAGACCATGGTGACTAGAACGCGCAGAAGGCCAAGAATCAAACTCCAAAGGACAAGAATCAAAATCCCAAATTCAAGAAGGAAATGCCGGCCAAGAAGCCTAATCCAAGAGATGCTCCAATGAAACAAAGATCGGTTAGGTCAAAGTCATCTCAACGGCCGACATCAAGATCAAAACCAAGTACTGAGCCACCCATCGGATCGAAAAAGAAATGGGTTAAACCCAACTACAAATGGGTTCCGAAAGCTCAATCTCCCAAATCAACTAATGACTCTAATATTTCTACATCTTCTGTTTGTGATAAACAGGATATGTCATGGGAGAGAGTACCGTGCAAAGATGAAAAAGGTCGACCCAGTTTCAAAATGGACTGGGTTCCAAAGACCAACTAATCCCGCTCTGTGTCGGAGCAGCTATGGAGGCATATCATCAGACTTCGGTTTGTTGGTAGTGGTTGTTCCAGGCACATGATAGGGTACATCTCTCAACTGTACAACATTCATATCTTTGTTTGGGAGTATGTGTCCTTTTCGGGAAAGAAAGAAAGGAAGAGATCACAAACGGGGTTAGTGCTTAATGACATGAAGAATTTTCGGATATGTTCTGAGATTACGCTTGCTGTTTTCAGACCTTCTGGCTGCAAATTCAATCGGTGACTTACGGTTTGAGTTTTCTTCTCTATACTCCTGAGTTTTTCTTAAGCTGATTCGCTTTAAAGACTAATTTTTTGTTTTAGGATAGTTTAAATTTGCGCATTTACTTTCGTTTCTCTCCTATACACAAATTTAGGGGGAGAAATAAAAACAAAACAAAAATTAGAAAAGTTATAAAAAAAATATATGGTGTTAATGAAATGTGCTTGAGGGAGATGTTTTGGGAAGTGATATAATCATGTGATAACAGGGAATTTGAATCTGTGTAAGGGACTGAATCTGAATTGTCTAGGCTCTGTGTTCGATGCGTTGGTAGGCACGAGAGATTAAAATGGACTTGACTAGGCATTAATGAACTTAAGGAATTCATAGACTTGATAAATTTTGACCTAGTTAAATCCATTTAGCCTGACAATACGACGCTTGGATAGGTTGAGCAGGGAGATATACATGATAATCCACCGGTCACATTAAAGTAATCCGTATCTAGAACCGTGGTTTAACTCTTCCTCGTTGTGCGGATTCTGTCCTTAATTCCGGTATTGATGGGGCGACTGGGGAATTCCGATAAAGTAGGTCTGTAGGAAATTATTTTCTTGCTTTCTTTCTGTTAGTCATATGTTGCCTCCTCTGCGTGATTGAAATACATCCGACCTGGACTGCAACATATGCAACTCTATTTCTCTGCATCCTCTATTTATGCAATTATTTCTGTCTGTTAGCCATATGTTGTCTCCTTTGCGTGATTAACCATCCGACCTGGTACACAGCATATGCACCATTCTACTTCTCAATCCCTCTAAATCTGGTTAGTCATATGTTTCACCCTCTGCGAGATTGGAAGAGATCCGACCTGGGTGTATAGCATATGCATTCTAAATCTGGCTTCTCTCATAATAATTGTCTGCTCACCTAAAGTAAGGAGTACTTTGGAAGTTCCTGATTATTGGGGTATGTCAGGAAGCGGGAAACATGTTCTAGTACATTTAAAATTGAACAATCACTAGGTTGTCTGTAGATCCCGCTGCTCAATTTAGGTTGACAACAATATCTGTGGTCGTCGTCAGCTGAATGGTCCTTAAGGAATATTATCTAGGAACTTAGGATCACATTGTCTTGTCACTTATAGTATGTCCTAATTTTGTCACAATTTTTCGTGTTTAAGTGGACCACAATACCGGCGATCGACCAGACAAAGACGTGAAGATAAAAGGTACTGATAAACGGATAAAGGTTGTCTAAAAACTTTGATCCCAAATCACTCTTAAAGTTAGATATCATTTTTATTTTTGTTAAATTTGTTCATAGTTTTCTTCTAATTTAAATATTAGGGGAGAATTAAAAATTTTAAAAACCAAACAAAAATTAGAAAATAAAAAAAATCCAAAAAAAAATAGTGTTATTTCTGTTTTATTTCTTTTTCAGAAAATATGAAAAATCCAAAAATATTGTGTGCTAAATTTTTCTTTTAGTTTTGTTTTGTCTTGAATAGTGAATTCAGGTGAAGATGAAACTCATGGAAGTTTGTGTCGAAGATTTCTGAGCCAAGGCTTCATCCGTGATCATCGAAGAATTCTCATTTGAAGGAGCAAGAAATGAAGATTATTCTTTCAACATTCAATCCTTCAACCCCAGAAGCAAGGTGACTGCACTTGAAGATTATGTGACAGATTGCATTGAAGCCTCCTCAATCAATTTGCTGCTATCTTGTACCTGCTGAAGTGATCCAAAAGATTAGTTCTCTCTGATGTTCTCTCTGAAGATTCTCAAGCTGAAAGTGCTATCTTTCAAGAATCAGTACATCAAGCCTCCTCACCCGACATGCGTTCAAAGTCAAATTCTGAAGAAAAGCCCAACTGCTCAAGATGAAGTCATTCATTGAAGATTTATATGTTCATCTTGAAGTCATGAAGATATCGAAGATTAAAGCTGAAACCAAGGCTCCCAATGAAGATTAACAAGAAAACCCAGATACTTTTTAGGGGGAGCTTGTTGGGTCAATTAAGAAAAGAAAGCTTGTTGGGTCAATTAAGAAAAGAAAGATATAAACCAAGGGGGAGATTGTTGGGTCAAAAATATGGTTTATACTTTACTTTTCTAGGAAAATGTATTTTTATGTCTTGGACCGTAAACAGCTTGGTGTTTACGGTCGTATACGTGTTTACGGTTGTGTTTACGGCCGTAAACAGGTTTACGGCTGTAAACCTGTTTACGGCCCATGTTCACCACGCCCATGTTTCTTATGTATAAATATAGGTGTAAGGGGTGAGGAGTAGAGTGATGAACACATAGACTAGAGGAGCTTAAGTGTGTGCATTTGAAGGTGTTCTAGAGAGAGAGAGAAAAGAGAGTGTGTGTTAGTGTGTGTGAATCTTGTATTCGGATCTTCATTCATATCAATACATACAAGATTCATCATCTTCTTCTTCTCCTTCTCTTCTATTTGATCTGACATCATCCGTTTGATTGGGATTCCACACCATCAAACGGATCTTATTGATACACAAGCAGATTAGGGACTTACAGTTGCAGAATGGTGACACTACGGGGTAGACCAGTTGGCGGATCAGGCGCCGGAGAGGGATCAGGCTCGGGTTCAAGGACCGAGCAGCTCGAGGAGCGGATGAGGGAGTTTGTATCAGCCGAGGTTACACGCAGTATTCTAGATCAGACTCATGTGATCTTTGGCACAGTCAAGGAAGGTATACTGGAGATATTAGATGAAAGGCTGGGAGCCTTCCGTGCAGAGATGGTGGCTATGATAGGAGCGCGTACTTTGACATTCCGAGAGTTTAGAGCTTGTGGCGCACCAGATTACCATGGGGCTAGGGACCCCATTGCTAGCAGCAGGTGGTTGGCCGATGTTGCCAACGCCTTTCGTACGAGCCGATGTCCCGAGGGGGACAAGGTCCGACTTGCCTCCTGTCTTCTGAAGGACAGAGCACGGGATTGGTGGGAGGAGGTTGGACATGCCATTGGAGATGATGCTGTGTTGGACGCGATAACATGGACTGCTTTCTCGGCTAGGTTCAGGGCCGAGTTTGCACCAGTGATCGAGGTGCAGCAGCTAGCACGAGAGTTTCAGGATTTGAAGCAGACGACTGAGACTGTGGCGGAGATCACCGCCAAGTTCAGAGAGAGAGCCCTCCTCGTTATGTGGCGGACGAGGAGATGAAGAAGGCTCGATATCACGAGATGTTGAGATGTGACATTAGGCAGTTTGTGAGCAGGTCCAGCTGCAAGACGCTGGAGGACATGATTGCTCATGCCAGAGAGAGAGATTGATTTGGAGTTAGAGGGGAAGAGGAAACTGGATGAGATTCAGGTAGCCACATGTTCAGGCAAGAGACCCAAGGGGTCAGACTCGAGATCGAGGGATTTCCAGAGCCGCAGCCGATACGGGAAGTGTGGCAGGACACACGAGGGTGTGTGCAGGAGTGGCAGTAGTGGGGATTCAGGCTGCTTCAAGTGCGGCCGGACTGGTCATTTTAGCAGAGATTGTACTGCTGCCACCACGCAGGGATCAGACCTGATATGTTTTCATTGCAGTCAGAGGGGCCACAAGAAGGCCCAGTGTCCGAGTTTGCTTTCAGCAGGACAGGTGATAGCACCTGCTCCCGCGACTTTGAGGATCACCGACAGTCGGCAGGGCCGGGCGGAGGCGCCTACGGCATGGAGCAGGCCGTACCAGTCGGTTTCAGATGACATGCGAGCAGCCCCGGATGTGGCAGGTGCGTATTCTTTAGCTGCATGACAGTTTTATTTATGATTTAATTGCTACAGCACTGCATCGATATAGGTGATTGTACTTTGGATTCTGTTTCCTACTTATGATTGAGTTATATGCCATCTGCATACCATGGGTTTAGAGTAGTAGTCTGTAGTTGTATCCCTTTAAGAGCAGGTCACTCAGGATGCGGTCGCTGTAGCAAGCGTGAGATTGGGATTCTAGAAGTATTTCACCAGCTTTTAAGGACGGTGGCGTCGTGGTATTGGTTAGTTTTGGAGCACCAGTAGCGGTAAGCATAAATTTTTAGCAGATCAACCATGGGGTGGTAAGAAGGATTGGGAATCCTTTCCAGACAGTGAACTGTAAGGAGCTAGTTGAATCAAAATGGGGGAGGAACCCTCGTATAGTCAGGAACGGAAGAAAGTGCGAAGATGGGATGAGTTCGCAACTTTGTTGAGCAGGATAGTAGTCCGAGTGGCTGAACGGATTGAGAAACGCGTGAGTTGGGAGTTGGGAAACTCCCCGGTGTTGGGTGCGTGTAAGAGCGATCAGTAGATGATTGGTTTGGGAAACCAGGTTGAAGATTTTCTCGGCAGGGCGTGATTTTAGTTAGGATGTAAGACTGCGGGTAAGCCATAGCATTCATTAGCAGTTTAGTTCGCGGAGTGTGGGCGGGGGCCCGTATCTCCTAGTTAGCAAGGTAGGGGTCAGGAAAAGGTAGTTCGTTGTGATTGGTATGGAGTTGGCCTCCATAGCCCTAGAGAGGTGAGACCTTGGGAGAGGCCACTCCAGGATACAGTTGGGTGAGACCCGTGGGCGAGGACCGTATGATTAGTAGCAGTATAGATGAGACCTAGGAGCAGGATTGCTAAGTAGTATGGTTCGGGTGAGACCCGTGGGCGAGGCCCGTGCGAAAGTAGCTAGGCAGGTGAGACTAGAGGGAGAGACCGCTCTAAGATATGGTTTGGGTGAGACCCGTGGGCGAGGCCCGTGAGATTATAGCAGCGCAGGTGGGACCTGGTAAGGACCTTAGGGTCAGGATAGGGGATCGAGGATCCCAAGACTTGTAGCGCCAGAGTGGCTGGATTGATAGAGCAGTATAGATAGCCGAAGTTTCTTCGGAAGTCGCTGGGAGCGACTAAGAGATTGTACTAGTTGTAGTGACCGGTGAGTATCCGGTAACCCAGTTATCGGCAGAATCTGTAGAGGGACCAGGGTGTTCTAGGTCCATTCGGAAGGCGAATGAGAAATGGCAGGACTTTAAGGCAGGGAAGTGACGACAGAGAAGTATGGCGTGGGACAGCTAGTTGACCGAGGAGTGTTACGCCTCTTGCAGCAGGGTTGGATAATCTCATAGGGAAGGGTTTGACCCTGTCGCGCAGCGCCAAGTTATAGTAAGCATGAAGTGTTCGGTGGGTATCGACAGTAGTGACCAGCACTGGGAGTGGCTGGAGAAATGGATTGTTGGATATAGTGTCTAAGTCCATAACTTTATTTGATATGTACTTGACCCGACCTGGCATGGTCCATTTGGGTTGCATGGCATTGCAATGCTTGGACAGACTAAATGAGAGAAAGGACAATTGTGATTATTAATATAATATAAGTTCTAATATATTAATAATAGTATTATTTAATTAGTATTGATCAAGTATTAATTTAGAATTAATTTGGTGATCAAAATGAGACTAATTAAATACATAGGGTTGATTATGACAATCATCTAATCTTTTATGGTGGATTCATGATCCATGGTTTATTGTGATTTGGAGCTCCATGGATATGGGAGTTACAAACCCATGGATCATTAGAAATCAAGAGTCATGACAATTAAGGGCATTCATGTGTAAACCCTAATTGTGACAACACTATAAAAGGAACCCTATAGCTAGCAAAATCGGACACTAGCTGATTCTAAGAGGGCATAACCGATTTTGAGTATTAGTGACATTCTCTCAAGTTATTCCAAGTCTTGTCGTGTTGTGTGAAGCATTTGAGGCACAACATTTGGGGTGCTAGGCTCACAAAGTCTTCAAGGAATCCAAGCAACAAGAAAGGTATGTACTTCTACTAGTTTTATATTACATATTCCCCATGCCATGCTAGTTAGGAAGTAAACCTTGAAAAATCAAATTTGCATGTATATTAGAGAAAACATAGATTCAAGGTTTACAGGGTTGCATGTACACCATAGGAGTGTTAGAATGCTCAAAACCCATCAGTGGTATCAGAGCCTAGGTTTGTTTTCTGTATATTTGATGCAAACTGCTTGAAAAATCGAAAAATTGTTCACTGTTCGACTGGACTCGCCGAGTGCAAGGGGAGAACTCGACGAGTCCAAAGAGAAAATTCATCCTACTCGTCGAGTAGGATCATGCACTTGACGATTAGGTGCGTGCTGGGCAGTTTTCCGAGTTTTGTTGCTGGAAATGGGCTAGAATCATTATCCCAAACTGTTTTGGACTTGTAAAATCTGTTTTTAAAAGTGGTAATGATTATGTTAACCCATTTCAAATGACTATTATCAATTTTCAAGTTTTATATGTGATTTCTTGAAATTGCTTGATATGAATATTTGTTCTTATGAGTTTTAGAAGATCATAGGAATTATGTGTAACTTACATGCTAGATTAATTCATGATCTTAATGCTTATGATGGTGTTCATAACTTGTCCTCAAGTTATGGATAACCAAAAGTCACTTCTTTAAAAGTTGTCATTAAAGAATAGTAGGTTTCATAAAATGAAGAGTCTTCAACTTTATGAACCATTAAAACTCATAAGTTACAAATTGAAGAGTCTTGAAATAGTTTCAATACTTGCCCTCAAGTTTTGGAATTTTTAAAGTCTTACACTTTAATACTTTAATTCCAAATTAAACCTTAGATTTTTAAAAGTTTAAAAATCAACACTTATACTATTATTATAATCTTATTTATATAGATATGTATAAGAATAAGTCATTCTTACCGCAAGTAGGCCTCATTCACGAAGCCGGTCTATAAGGGGGGTATAAGGTTGTTGCCTATAAAATGGCAGCTTAATGGGTGTCTACTCTCACCCACCGCTTCCTTGACTGGTGGAGGGTCGTTAGCCGAACGGGTAGGATAAGACTTTAACTCTCATTAAAAGTATAATGAATTATAAAGTAACTATACATTATTAATTCCCAATCTTAGTTACTTTAGGAATATGTGAAATAGGTGCTAGCCCATAAAATTACACTTTGTACCTTACCAAGTCGTTAGTGGAGCGTGTGTGGTTAACCGGCACACTAACAAGGACTAGTAAGTGTGGCAAAGGGTAACTTGACTTTATTATAGATCGGTGGAGCGTGTGTGGTTAACCGGCACATCGATTAGGTAATATAGTGAAGGGTACCAAGTCAATTTGTATGGTTATTCACACCTTGTTTGTGATCCTCGGCATCCCAGTCACAAACTTGAGAAGGTACAATCGAGATTTAAACATGCCATTGAAAAGTTCAATGTATCTCAAAAGATCTAGGAGTTTCAAATCCAATAAAACCTAATAATAAAATATTTCGTTCTTATGGTGGAAATTGGTAAATCGTCATTTACCTACCTTCAAATATTTTATAGTTTGGATTACGGCATCCCTCTTCCAACTATATATAGTTTGTTGGATCCTAGCCTTAATATTTCATTTGGGTGACTTATTAAGGACTCTTAATCTAATGAAACTTGTCTTTCTTTTCTTTCAGATGTCTTCCAACAATGCTTCTGGCTCAAACCCAACAGGCTCTTTTTCCCTTATGAACTTGTGTGGGAAAGTCACTTTTGATGGATCCAACTTCAATGAATGGATCAGAAACATCAGGATGATTACCCGCTATGAGGACAAGGAGTATGTCCTCGATAGGGAGCTTAAGATTGTGAATGAAGCCACTATTACTCCTGAAGAGTTTGCGGAGTTTGTTACACATGAAAAGGATGCTACTAAAGTAGCATGCATCATGATGGCCACCATGACTCCTGAACTTCACAAATCCTATGAAGATTTCTACCCCTATGAGATGCACCTAGATCTGATGGAAAGGTACCATCAGAGCGCGCGTCAGGAGAGGTATGAAATCATCTCCTCCATGATAACAACCAGGATGAAAGATGGTGAACCCATCACCGGTCACATGTAGAAAATGCAAAGGTTCGTTGACCGGTTATTGAAGCTTAATGTGGACTTTCCTGAAGAAATGGCGATTGACATCATTCTCCATTCTTTACCTCCAAGTTATGATCAGTTTCGTATGACTTATCATATGAACAAGGAGGAAGTCACACTGAGTAAACTTCAAGGACTTTTAAGGACAGCTGAAAATGGCCTTAAGAGTAAAGCGGTTGTTACTTCCACTTCTACTCCTTCAACAGCCCCTGTTCTTACGATTGGGCAGGGAAAGGGTAAGAAGAGGAAAACCCCTTCGAAGGGTACCAAGGGTAAGCCCCTTGATGGTTCCTCTTCTAGTGGGACAAAGAAAGGTCCCATTACTCCTTCCTCAAACCCAAAGGAAGCACAATGCTTCTATTGTCAAGAAAAGGGGCACTGGAAGCGAAGTTGCCCCAAATACTTGCAAGATGTAAAGGATGGGAAAGTTAAACCCACCCATGCAGGTATTTATACAATATTGTCTAATAACTCATCTAATGCTAATTCTTGGGTGCTTGATACAGGTTGTGGTATTCATATTTGTACTGATTTGCAGGGCCTAAGAAGAAGTGAGCAAGTGGAGCATGGAAAGATAAACTTAGTCATGGGCAACAGGAAAGCATCACCTTTCACCAAGATAGGAGTTCATTCTTTATTGCTAAATAATGGGTTAATGTTAGATTTGAATAAATGTTGTTACTCGCCATAAATGGCAAGAAATATTATTTCTTTTCATGGCTTGTACAAACAAGGGTTTACATTTTTATTTGATAATAATAATGGTGCTATTAATGTTTACTACAATGATGTATTTTACTTTAAAGCATTACCTTGTGATGGTGTATATGAAGCTGTGAATGTTGTAGACAATCTAGGAAATAATGTGTTGTATATTGATTCTTCGAATAGCTTGGATAAAGCATCCTTGTGGCATTGTCGTCTTGGACATGTCAACAAGAAGCGCATAGGCCAACTCCAAAAGGCTGGAGTCTTGGAATCATTTGACCTAAAGTCGGATGATAGTTGCGAGTCTTGTTTACTTGGAAAAATGACGAAGTCACCCTTCACGGGTACTTGTGATAGGGGTGAAAGTTTGTTGGACCTGGTACACACAGATGTGTGTGGGCCCTTCAGAGTTGCTACAAGAGATGCTAATCGCTATTATGTGACTTTTACAGATGATTATAGCAGATATGGATATATCTACTTAATCAAGCATAAGTCAGAAACCTTTGAAAAGTTCAAAGAGTTTAAGCAGGAAGTTGAGAATCAATTGGGCAGGAACATCAAGATGCTCCGATCTGATCGGGGAGGAGAGTATCTTAGCATTGAGTTCCTTGACTATCTTAAGGAATGTGGGATTGTCTCACAATTGACACCTCCCAGAACACCACAGTTGAATGGTGTAACTGAGAGGCGCAATCGAACGACCCTGTTGGATATGGTTCGTTCCATGATGATTCGAGCTTCGTTACCAATCTCTTTCTGGGGTATGCCTTAGAGACTGCCGCCCATATCCTTAATCTAGTCCCTACTAAAAAGGTTGCCAAAACACCTCACGAGATTTGGACTGGGAAAGTTCCCAATTTAGACCACATCAAGATTTGGGGTTGTGAAGCTTTCGTGAGGCGTGAGACTCATGATAAGCTTGAACCTCGAAGTGACAGATGTATTTTCATCGGCTACCCACAGAGATCCTTTGGTTACCTCTTCTACAGACCCAGTGATAATGTGGTCTTTGTAGCAAGAAGAGGAGTCTTTCGTGAGAGAGAATTTATAAGCCAAGGGGACAGTGGGAGGCAAATTGACCTTGAAGAGCTTCAAGATTCAAGCGGTGAAGGAACCTCAAATACTATCAACCAACCTGAGGAGGAAACTCCTGTTGATCCGATAGATGAGTCTGTACCTCCGAGGCGTTCCACTAGGGTGAGGAACACACCTGATTTTTATTATGGTTATCACATCACCACTGAAGGTGATACATTTATTAGTGATAGTACACTAATAGATTTGGATGAACCTAATAATTACAGGGAAGCCATGGCAGGCCCCGAGTCTGCTAAATGGAAGGAGGCTATGGACAGCGAGATTCAGTCCATGTATGACAATCAAGTGTGGAACTTGGTTGACAATGTACCAGGTCGTAAGATAGTTGGGTGCAAATGGATCTTTAAGAAAAAGACCGACATGGATGGGAAGGTACACACTTACAAAGCGCGACTGGTTGCGAAGGGCTTTACTCAAACTCCGGGTGTTGACTATGATGAGACCTTCTCACCAGTAGCGAAAATTAAGTCTATTAGGGTCTTACTGGCCATAGCTGCATTTCATGATTATGAAATATGGCAAATGGATGTCAAAACCGCTTTCCTTAATGGAAAGTTGGCTGAGGATGTTTACATGGCTCAGCCAGAGGGTTTTGTCGATTCTAAGTACCCAAATAGAGTGTGTAAGCTTGAGAAATCCATTTATGGATTGAAACAAGCATCTCGTAGATGGAATCTTTGCTTCGACGAGAAAGTCAAAGAGTTTGGTTTCTCGAGGAGCGAAGATGAGTCATGTGTATATGTCAGGGCTAGTGGGAGTATAGTCAGCTTTTTGGTGTTGTATGTGGATGACATACTACTCATAGGAAATGATGTCCCAACCTTGCAGGAGGTGAAGTCCTGGCTTGGGAAGTGTTTCGCTATGAAGGACCTTGGAGAAGCTGCCTATATCCTAGGGATAAGGATATTAAGAGATAGGAGTAAGAGACTAATTGGACTTAGTCAAAGTACTTACTTGGATAAGGTGCTGAAGAGGTTCAGCATGCAAGAATCCAAGAAAGGGGAATTACCCATCCAGAGTAATGCCAAGCTGAGTAAGACTCAGAGTCCGAGTACAGAGGCTGAGATAGCTGAGATGAGTCATATACCATATGCTTCCGCTGTGGGCTCTATCATGCATGCTATGACTTGTACTCGCCCTGATGTGGCCTTTGCTTTGAGCATGGTCAGTAGATATCAAGGGAACCCTGGCAAGGCTCACTGGACTGCGGTAAATAACATTCTCAAGTATCTGCGGAGGAATAAGGACTGGGTCCTTACCCTCGGAGGCAGTGATGACTTGAGAGTGGAAGGATATAGCGATTCTAGCTTTCAGACTGATAGGGATAATTTCCGCTCTCAGTCAGGCTGGGTCTTTATCCTAAATGGAGGGGCAATTACTTGGAAAAGTTCCAAGCAGGAGACAGTAGCTAATTCTACTTGTGAATCAGAGTACATAGCAGCGAGTGAAGCAGCAAAGGAGGCGATATGGCTAAAGAACTTCATCGGAGACCTTGGAGTTGTACCAGCTATAAAGGAGCCAATGGAGATTTTCTGTGACAGCGAAAGTGCGGTTGCTTTGGCTAAGGAACCAAGAGATCACGGGAGATCTAGGCACATTGACAGAAAATACCATTTCATCAGACATCGAATAGAAGAAGGACTCCTCGTGGCTAAGAGGGTATCATCAAATGAGAACCCAGCAGATCCCCTCACGAAGGGACTGAGTAGGGTTAAGCATTTACAGCATGCGAGGTGCATCGGGCTGAAGGATGATATTAGTTTCAACAATTAGATTTCTGAAACTTGTAAAATGTAATTGACATTTTGATGATTAAATAAAAGTTGTTATTTATTTATGAGTAAAGTGTTACTATCTTATGTTAATCGTTTACTATGGTTTCAATTTTGCATGTTTTGACTTCCAGAATAATTATTTCGAACTCTCCACAGTCGGTCATATGTCGGAAGTAGATATGAATCAAGATTATCATGAATTTGGTTTGTATGATATGTCTAAAGGGTATTAGACAAAGCAATAGTTGCTGCAACATTCATGAGTGCTCATAAGTTCTGAGTATTGGATTCAACCCACGCTCACTTGCATCACTTCATGGAATTTATCTCGAGTGATCGTGAGACGGTAATATCATATAAATCTTTAAACCTAGAGATATGAGTTGTTGACTATGAGTTGGTTATCCATTGATTGTACGAAAACGCATTGGTAATTCGACGTTATAAAACGTGCTTTTGTGCATAATTCAACAAGTGGTCAGTACAAGCATATGAGTCGAAGTTTATCTGTTCCTTCTAGAAATAGAAGCGATATATGGGCCCCTCGATGATTTGGTTTTGACTTATGTACCGGGCCCGGTCAGAACCTAATTGATGTGTTCAATTTAGTTCTATGTCGAAACAAATCAGAGATCGAGAAACAAATGCTGGACAATAAGTAAGACCATGTTCCATGTGTTTGTTCGGCTGATATCTTGAGAGCAGAGGATTATATGATCACTTATCTTAAATGGCGTATCATTATTATCTCAGTTCCGAGAGACTTTGAAAGAGCTACGATTGCTAGTCGGATCCTGAAGTCATATCTGCAAATATAGTTATTAGACTTATCCAAGTGGGAGACTGTTGGATATAGTGTCTAAGTCCATAACTTTATTTGATATGTACTTGATCCGACCTGGCATGGTCCATTTGGGTTGCATGGCATTGCAATGCTTGGACAGACTAAATGAGAGAAAGGACACTTGTGATTATTAATATAATATAAGTTCTAATATATTAATGATAGTATTATTTAATTAGTATTGATCAAGTATTAATTTAGAATTAATTTGGTGATCAAAATGAGACTAATTAAATACATAGGGTTGATTATGACAATCATCTAATCTTTTATGGTGGATTCATGATCCATGGTTTATTGTGATTTGGAGCTCCATGGATATGGGAGTTACAAACCCATGGATCATTAAAAATCAAGAGTCATGACAATTAAGGGCATTCATGTGTAAACCCTAATTGTGACAACACTATAAAAGGAACCCTATAGCTAGCAAAATCGGACACTAGTTGATTCTAGGAGGGCATAACCGATTTTGAGTATTAGTGACATTCTCTCAAGTTATTCCAAGTCTTGTGGTGTTGTGTGAAGCATTTGAGGCACAACATTTGGGGTGCTAGGCTCACAAAGTCTTCAAGGAATCCAAGCAACAAGAAAGGTATGTACTTCTACTAGTTTTATATTACATATTCCCCATGCCATGCTAGTTAGGAAGTAAACCTTGAAAAATCAAATTTGCATGTATATTAAAGAAAACATAGATTCAAGGTTTATAGGGTTGTATGTACACCATAGGAGTGTTAGAATGCTCAAAACCCATCATGGATACCATGAAGGATATGTCTTTCACAGTGGTAGAGGAGGGTTCGTGGTGGAACGTTGCCTTGGGAAAGCCAGAAAACGCGCAAGGACAAAGGGGGTGAACCCCTAGGATTTCAGCATAAGTACTCGGGGAGTACTGAGAGGATTGTCAGTTGAAGAGTTGTGTGCTCAGGATTGGAGGGATTTGAGTGCACTTGAGGAGTGATATCTACGAGGGCTAGTTTTATTCCGGGTAACCGGGCGGAAGGTCCATGTGAGTGGTCGGCCGGAGTTATAGTCGTCGGGCAGGGGCGATGTGAATGGATTGCAGGACAGTTAGTCGTAGAGAAACTTCGAGGACGAAGTTTAGTTTAAGTGGGGGAGAGTTGTAACACCCAGAATCAGAAAGACCAAGAAAAGAAAGGAAAAGCTCTAAGTCAAGGAGTCAACTCGTCGAGTCCAGGGAAGAACTCGAAGAGTCGGAGCGGGATCCGGGTTATAAAATAAGTGACCGACTCGGCGAGTCGGCGAGTGGACTCGGCGAGTCTGGTCTGGACGAGAAAAGCCCTAATCTTAGGGTTTGCACCCTATTTAAAGGACCTTATGTCCTCTCCTCAGCCCCCCTTGTCGGCCAGAAGCTTCTTTAAGCGATTCCAAACCCTAATTTGAGTAAGAGGAGGAGGAAAGTGAACTTGGGGCTTTTGCAAGAGGAAGATTTGGAGGATTTGATCACTAAGGAGCTGGAGGATTCAACTCTTTGGTTGTGAGCATCAGTTTGAAGGTAACAATCTGTCACTTTGCCTTTGTTGCTTCTAGATCTTTTCTTGGATGATGTTTTGGGGCCATTTTTAGCATGTAAAGGAGCCATTTCGAGTTAGAAGTCAGATCTGAGGTTGCTACTTCAGATTTAGGCTTGTCCTGGTCCGAAAACCCGTAAAGTATCAGCCCTTGGTGTGTTGGTGAAGCATGTTTGTCTTAAACCCTAGCCCTAGAGTGTTTTAAGCCTATAGCTCCTTGGTTTCACGTAAAGTTTGCAACTTTACGTGAAGGATGGGCCTTAGAAGAGTGGATCTACAGTTTGGAACCCCTACATGACTCGAAAAGCCACTGTATTGTTTAAGAACTGAAGCGACTCGGCGAGTCACATGGGTGGACTCGGCGAGTTGTATGAAGATGGGCAGGAACTCGACGAGTTGGAAGAACAACTCGGCGAGTCTATTAAAGATTGCCTAGGACTCGGCGAGTCTGTTCTTGGACTCGACGAGTCGGGTCGCTGAACCCCCAACCTCTTCTGTTTAAGACGCAGATCAGTGAGTTGAGCGGTGAATCAGTGAGTTGGACAGGATGGGACTCAGAGATCGTTGAACTCGATGAGTCATGGGGTGACTCGGCGAGTTGGGTAGTATTTTGAGAGTTTCTGAGTTTAAGGACTCGACGAGTCTTCGGATTGACTCGGCGAGTCGAGTCAACTGGAAGGTTGACTTTGACCAGGACTTTGACTTTAACCAGAGTTGACTTAGTTTGACTTCTAGAGTTCAATGTGGAACTAAGTGTTATATTGATAATAGTAGCTCGGGGAGCTAGAGGAGCAGCGGTTCACAGAGTTGTCAGACAGCAGCCAGAGGAGTATCAGCAGCTTCAGCAGTTTGAGGTGAGTTTCCCTTTGTGTGAATGGGTCTACGGCCACAATGCCGGCCCATGTAGTTGTGAGTAGGAAGACCCGGGGGTTAGCCCTAGGAACTGTTTGCTAGCATGATATTCAGGACCAAGGTCCAATGTCGGGCGGGTGCCCAATGAATGGTTTGCATGATAGAGTATACTTGTTGTCTGTGTGATACTTGTATGTGCCTAGTAGGGAGGTGAGTATGGGCGAGGTCCCGTATCTCACCAATAGCAGAGTGCGGACGGTGTTCCATATCTCATTAGCAGCAGAGCAGGGGCGAGGCCCAAGTTAGGAAAGGAGTGAGTGTGGGCTGGGCCCGTATCTCACTATCAGAAGAAGCGTGGACGGGGTTCCATGATTCATCAGTAGCAGGACAAGGGCGAGGCCCAAGATAGGCGAGGCCTTAGAACAGGATTCAGTAGTATATATATATTTAGTTATGTGTTCGTATTGTAACAACGTAAATTTTCAAAACAATTTTTCATTTTTAAATCATACTTTCAATCACAACACATAATGTATCCACTGTGTCATAACAAAACATGTCCCAGAATCTCAATAACATGAACTCCATAAGTGTGTACGGATCATGCCGGCGCCTTCCCGCGATCCTCGCTAGTACCTGAAACGCACATCATAACAATTGTAAGCGTAAATGCTTAGTGAGTTCCCCAAGATACCTCATACAACACATACGCCTTTCCAGGCCATAACTCTGTAGAATCTTCTGATCCATGTGTCTCAGGGGACTTCCGTCCCGAATCCCGGTAGACCTTCCGGTCCTACCCGTATCGACCTTCCGGTCCATGTCATCTTAACCTTCCGGTTCATATCATCTTGACCTTCCGGTCCATACCATACATAACATACATAGCACATACATATCACATAACCGCACATAGCACATACATCTCATAGCATACAAGACCTTCCGGTCACACATAGGTACCCTTCCAGGTACAGTATAGTGAGAAGACTCACCTCAATGAAGTCGGATAAACTTTCATGCTCAACGTCCTAACTTAGCCTCCACCTATTATTCAAATAACATCCCCGATCAATATTCTCTCATGATCTCATCTCTACAGATTGGGTAGAAGGCCATTCTACCCTTCCCTGAACTCTCTTGAATCAGTCTTGACCAGAACCCTAAGGTCAACGAAAGTCAACGGTCAAACTTTGACCCGACTCGTCGAGTGCACAAGGGCGACTCGGCGAGTCCATGCGGGTCCTCTGAATCCTTTCAGTCTCTCTTGGCTCGTCGAGTCATCCTTCCACTCGATGGGTTACACCTGTCACGAATCGCAGGGCAACCCCGACTCGACTCGTCGAGTCCACTTATGGACTCGGCGAGTTGCTCCCTTAACAACTCTCAAATGACCTTCTGAGGTCAGATCTGCTTCTCTAAACTATAGATCTGGCCTTCAAGTGCTCAAAGGTCACGTAAAGGTGCAACCTTTACGTGCATGCAACCCACATCAAGTCATAAATGGAGAAATAACTCTAAAAATGGAAACCTAGTCTCCAATCCTCCATGAACAAGCATAAAGCAGAATGGGAAAGGTTCTCTGGACCTCTATGGGTCCAGATCTGAGGCCTAACCCAGCAAGGGACCATAAACTCAACTCTTCAAGCCTTCAAAGGTTGTAGAAAACCCTAAATCATAGATCTTAACCCAAAACAAAAAGGAAGTTCGATTTGATACCTTAATAGTGTAGATCGGAACTTGAAAACCCTGGATCCACAGCTCCCTTGACCTCCTCTTGTTGGAAACCACTTCTCTTTTGCTAAAACACTCAAGAAATGGTGAATTAGCCTTTCTCTAGCACCACAAACGCTCTCTCTCTCTCTCTAGGGTTTCTCAGGGGTGCATTGGCCGCAAATGGAGGCCATAAAGGCCTTTAAATAGGGCACAGGCCCCGAGAATTAGGGTTTCACTTAACAGCGCGGACTCGCCGAGTCCACGCATCGACTCGTCGAGTCCTACATTAAATCAGACAAGAAATGCGCGCTCCTACTCGGCGAGTCTGTGCGTCTACTCGCCGAGTCCCTCCATAAAACTCAAGATAAATGAACTTTATAGCATACCTGGAAATCCGGATGTTACAATTCTCCCCCACTTAAATTAGATTTCGTCCTCGAAATCGCTCCTCAACCACATAGATAGAAACCAAACACTCGAAAAGCACCACTGAGAGGTCCTCCCACCAAAACGATATCTTTCTTCATGAAAACCTGGACCCGACCAGGAACTCCAAATTTGGAACAAAACCGGCCCCTCTGTCACTAAAATACGCCTTTTTGACCTTCCCAGAATCGGGAAACTCTAGTGGCCTGGCCTGCCTCCAAACCCTCCACTCATGCTATCATCATGATATTTGCTCTTCGAACATCAAACCCTGATAACTCACTGTTCCTCTGATTCTCACAAAACAAAATCCTACAATCGGCTAGCGATCGCTCATACCAACGTACCAAAACAGTCTGAATCACGCCCCAAGGAACGAAAGGGTTTACATCCCACCAGGGCTCATCCACTGAACTACTAACAGAATCCATCCGAACAATAAACTTTCAACATCCTGTTCTCTGACACAAGAGAATCATGCTCGCTCAGAAGTCCTCAGACATCTAAAATCATAAGCCTCGGCTGCTTCCCTCATTTCCCTTTTTAACACTGAGTACCAGATCTGATCTCGACCCAACAGTTGAACCTCCAGGGTCATCCGTTGCATTATCCCAACCGTCTCCATGGTTTCCTTCTTACTACAATCACATCGGCCCAAGGTGACACACGAATAACGAAGTTCGCTTAACCCTAAGCGAATGCCACCTCCCCAACTGGAGATCGACTCAACCCCGACCTCTGTCATCCGTTACTCATCGATCCATACAACTTGCGGTACCTCCCGTACCCGAGTACTGACCCACACAGGTCTAAGACATCAGATGACAAACAATACTCCTCAACATGGAACCCACCTCAGAGTCCAGAATCTCATTTCACCTATTCAACGCACCACCAGAGCCAAACTCAACTCGAGGGTTTGGTCCGACCCAGAGTTGGAACCACTCGTCTCAACGAAGCACTCAACTCAGAACTCATTTCCCGCAACTCATGCGTACTTCACTTATCCTATTTTTTTCGGATTGCAATGACCACACCTTACTCAGAACATAATGATCCCCTAACATTGAGGAGACCCCGATCTCACCCCTGGTCCGACCACCAAGTTTCCAAAAGCTCACCAATCAAGGCCACCTCATGCCCAAAACTCTCTGTGTCACGCTCTGATCAAAAAGTACTTTACCATAGCAACTTCTCGCTAACTAGTGTGTGCTACGTCTTCCCGTAGCACCACCTCGACCTCTCACTAACCGGTGAGTACTACGGCTTCCCGTAGTATCACCACAACCTCTAACTGACTGGTGAGTACTACGGCTTCCCGCAGTATCACCACAACCTTTCACTAGTGAATACTATGGCTTCCCATAGCATCACAACAACCTCTGACTAATGAGTACTACGGCTTCCAGTAGCATCACAACAACCTCTGACTAGTGAGTACTACGGCTTCCCGTAGCATCACAACAACCTCTGACTAGTGAGTACTACGGCTTCCCGTAGCATCACAACAACCTCTGACTAGTGAGTACTACGGCTTCCCATAGCATCACAACAACCTCTGACTAGTGAGTACTACGGCTTCCCGTAGCATCACAACAACCTCTGACTAATGAGTACTATGGCTTTCCGTAGCATCACAACAACCTCTTACTAATGAGTACTACGGCTTCCCGTAGCATCACAACAACCTCTGACTAGTAAGTACTACGACTTCCCGTAGCATCACAACAACCTCTGACTAGTGAGTACTACGGCTTCCCGTAGCATCACAACAACCTCTGACTATTGAGTACTACGGCTTCCCGTAGCATCACAACAACCTCTGACTAGTGAGTACTACGGCTTCCCGTAGCATCACAACAACCTCTGACTAGTGAGTACTACGGCTTCCCGTAGCATCACAACAACCTCTGACTAGTGAGTACTACGGCTTCCCGTAGCATCACAACAACCTCTTCTGCTGTAATCCATATTCTCGGACACTCTCACTTGCTGTCATTAACCGAAAGGGGGTCTCACTGGAATCATCGATACTTGACCCACCACTTGCCGTCTCCACTCAAGACTCAAAATTTTCCGAAATTCAATGCATTAAATTCGGATACCTCGATACACCACATGGGACCTCACGACGTCTCGTCTCATCCACTGATTTTCCTGTTCCACAACCTGGAATTGGTTATCTAATCAACTTCTGCCCTTTCCAAGCTGAATAACAGCCCCATCGTTTAACTAGAATTTCTCAACCGCCAAACTCACCCTACGAGCCAACCATCTCGAATTCACCATTATGACCTTGAAAAATTCCCGTTCACCCCAAGGTCTCCGATCAACGGCCACTTGCCATGGAGGCACTCATCCTTTTCAAACATATCACATGCACCATCTCGCTCTGCACCTCGTCTCAATCACCAACAACCCTGGGCTTATGAGTTTGCACTGCCGATCTCTCCGTATCCATATCTCTACCCGTTCTCGATGGAATCTCTAATCCCTTCAATAAAATACCCGGTTCTCCCCCACTTAGGGTTCGAACCAACCCCAATCGGCGCACCAGCAATCTATCCCACAGACTGTTTCCACCGTTAACATCGCACCGACTCCTGGAGGGTGCTACACAGCTCGATGATCTCCTGACAGAGATCGAGCAACTCCAATGCCCCGAAACTCAGATGAAATCCTCAGAACTTCCTACCATGACTGCCTTTAGTCATTCAGAATCTCACACCATTCCATCACCGGACCTCCCCAACCGTCCGGTATTAACCCTGACTCTTAGTCTGGAAGTAATGATCTACCGTACTCCTTATCATCGACTCCTCAACCAACGTTCCATCGCGTCACTTATCATAAGAGCAGAACCCATATTTCCACTCTTAATACCTATCAAATATAATAAGGGCCACCGCCCTGATATACTCTTCTTGATCGTCCGACGCTGCACCTAACACATGCCCTACTATACTCAATTAGGGTGTATCCTGGTCCTTGACCATCTCAGTCCCCACTGACGACCTGTTCAAGCTATACCTTTACCTCGCGGCAGACCTACTGCCATATACTCTGGTTGGAGATCACCATCCGTGCAATCCCACAGGGCTCACCCCCAAACTCAAAAATCGAAATCTCATCACCTCCTACGTCTCCCACAGGAAACGGAAATAGCACCACTCAGGTCACAGAAAGTGACCTCTCCACTATCGGCCGGTCGCCCAGCCCAGACCGTATTCTCCCATAATGCACCATCCCTACTCATTCCTGAGTCTTGCGACTCCAACTGGCATATCACCCACAATCCCTCGAAGCTCACTCGATTTCCCTTTTCAAGGGATGCTCCACTAAAACTTGTTCATCAAGGCCTTCTGGCCCCATACTCATTCACCACTGATCTCAGTCTAGACAATCCCCACGGAATAACCGGTAAAAACCCGAAATACTAACCGCCACATGTCATGGTACTCAAACCATGTGGCCACCTCTCGATCTGCTATGAATCGTGGTACCTGCACCAGGTTATCTCCTCTTAATCTTCTACGAATCATGGTACTCGAACCATGTTCCCTCTTCTCATTCCACCTCACATCATGGCACTCGAACCATGACATCACCTCTCGACCTGCTACAACTCATGGTACTCGAACCATGACGCCACTTCTCAATCCGTTACTTATCATGGTACTCGAACCATGACATCACTTCTCAGTCCGGTACTTATCATGGTACTCGAACCACGTCATCACTTCTCAATCCGCTACTTATCATCCTCCGGATTAGACTTCCGGATCGCCGCGGTCATCTTGCCATGAATCATACGGCAAATCTCACCATCGCTAACACTGCTGCTCTCCGGTGTGTGTGGTGTACCAACCATGATGTCTCTGAAACACAACACAAAGATACCAGAGACTCGATCGAGTATCCTCGCACTCGATCACCCAACCCTACTTGTTCCTTGGTACGCTAAGGATTTTTACTTGTACTGCTCACTGATCCGGTGTTTTCAGTAGTACGGGCCCAATACTACCTTCCACACCACATCAGCATTCATTCCAAGTCCTCCTCCTAGGATCCCAGATCACAAGTACTCTACATCTTGCTAAGCATAGGCTACCCTTCGGTAGACTTCTCATAAGCTCCTCACTGCTACCTACTCCCTCTCGAAGCATATCAAATCAGCAGTAATCTCCTAGGCTAAGGCATCACAAATCAGGCCACTCTAGTCCTAATATGAATACCTAGCCTGCTCTAGCATGCATAACATATCATATCATATCTCGTAACACATAATGTAAGGGTATTTTGGGAAATCACCGTCCGGGTGCTGGCTGATCGTACACACTGCTTCCTTCTGCCTTTCTCAAAATCTTTTACTCTCTTAGAAAAATTGTTTATCTTATGAAAAACTTTCTCAAATCCTCAGTTTGAGTCCAGATTCATCCGAAGATGCACCCGAATCCCTCAAACCAAGGCTCTGATACCAACTTGTAACAACGTAAATTTTCAAAACAATTTTTCATTTTTAAATCATACTTTCAATCACAACACATAATGTATCCACTGTGTCATAACAAAACATGTCCCAGAATCTCAATAACATAAACTCCATAAGCGTGTACGGATCATGCCGGCGCCTTCCCGCGATCCTTGCTAGTACCTGAAACACACATCATAACAACTGTAAGCATAAATGCTTAGTGAGTTCCCCAAGATACCTCATACAACACATACGCCTTTCCAGGCCATAACTCTGTAGGATCTTCTGATCCATGTGTCTCAGGGGACTTCCGTCCCGAATCCCGGTAGACCTTCCGGTCCTACCCGTATCGACCTTCCGGTCCGTAACCTCTTGACCTTCCGGTCCATGTCATCTTGACCTTCCGGTCCATATTATCTTGACCTTCCGGTCCATACCATACATAACATACATAGCACATACATATCACATAACCGCACATAGCACATACATCTCATAGCATACAAGACCTTTCGGTCACACATAGGTACCCTTCCAGGTACAGTATAGTGAGAAGACTCACCTCAATGAAGTCGGATAAACTTTCGTGCTCAACGTCCCGACTTAGCCTCCTCCTATTATTCAAATAACATCCCCGATCAATATTCTCTCATGATCTCATCTCTACAGATTGGGTAGAAGGCCATTCTACCCTTCCCTGAACTCTCTTGAATCAGTCTTGACCAGAACCCTAAGGTCAACGAACGTCAACGGTCAAACTTTGACCCGACTCATCGAGTGCACAAGGGCGACTCGGCGAGTCCATGCGGGTCCTCTGAATCCTTTCAGCCTCTCTTGGCTCGTCAAGTCATCCTTCCACTCGACGGGTTACACCTGTCACGAATCGCGGGGCAACCCCGACTCGATTTGTCGAGTCCACTTATGGACTCGGGGAGTTGCTCCCTTAACAACTCTTAAATGACCTTCTGAGGTCAGATCTGCTTCTCTAAACTATAGATTTGGCCTTCAAGTGCTCAAAGGTCACGTAAAGGTGCAACCTTTACGTGCATGCAACCCATATCAAGTCATAAATGGAGAAATAACTCTAAAAATGGCAACCTAGTCTCCAATCGACCATCACCACCATTCCTACCATCCATCGCCACCCTACCATCTTCTCCATCACCACCTCTTTCTTGTTCCATGTGAAACCCTAAAATCGGTACCAACAACTAATAGGGTTTGGAGAAAAAGTTGATCTAAGAAAAATCAAAGCAAACGACTTAAAAGATGCTACCATATACTCGTACAAAGCTGCTCAGGTAGGTTATTTACTAAATTTTGTCTTTAATTCTAAAGATATTTCCTTCGATTCTAACCCTAGTTCGTTCCCCCCCCCCCCCCTTTCCTTCGCAAACACACATGGATTATGAGTTCCTTATCTGTTCCTATGGGGTTCACGAAGCGTGGTTTATACATCTAGGGTTTCTGAATTTCGAGTATTATGCACACAAATGTCAGAAGAAATATGGTCAACTAGCTCAAATATGGTCTGATTCAAGTTCTCAAAGCCCTCAACTCCGATTGACGTAGTTGTGTGTAGTAATTTCTATTGGCTTGAAGTTTTCCACGATTTCTCATCATCGCATTCGACTTCATCATTCCTAGGTATGATTTTTTCTAAATTCATCTCTTTACTTACTTGATTGACTTCGATTCTTTATGTATTTCTTGATTTCCTGATAATCACCTTCATCTGTTACTTATCAGTTTGATTTCTTGATAATCAATTTATAGTTCTCAATTTATACATAGACAACTTTTTGCTACAGATGTATAATTTCTTGGTTTATTTTGAAGTTATGTATTTTAAATAGAGTTGTTATGAATATTTTTTGAAAAAAGGTAATATGGTCAGTTTTACATTCATAAGAATCCTGATGATAACACCAAAGTAAGGGTTTTTGCCTTATATATTTAATAAAAAATTCAACAAATAACAGCATACTTTCAATGATTATTTTTATAGCTTCCTTTCTTTTTACAACATTAAATTTTCATATTTTGAAATATTTTCTGGTTTCATTGATTTATGCGAATGTATCACCAGATGACATTCTGCTAAAAAAAACTCGACATGCTTGCTTCCAGTATCAATAGCATATTTCTATCTTGTATTTGTATATAAATTCTTCCATTTAACTTTGTTACTAAGATGGGTGTGTGCTAATTTGCTGTCAGATCTATGTCTTCTCTGGTATGCTAGCCAACTTCAGGAATATCACCTTATCAACCAAGTCTTTTCAAGATTTGGTGAAATTAGGCATAACCACAGACAAGATCAGAAACCTACTGATTTTGCTGAGTTTTTATTACAATTCAATTAGTTTATTCACATAATTTTGATCATTTTTTTTATTTTAATTTGTTATATCAGAGCTTGAAATGATGAAAGAAAGATTTTCAAATCTTTTTTTGGGCCGGGGAGGATATTTTCGATAGTAAGGACAAAATTTTCTACATATAAGAAGCTTATGGCTTGATCATATCAGAGAAAGAGGAAGCAGAATGGAGACAATATCTTCACAAGATAGAGACATAGTTGAACAGTGATGAAGATGAAGTTGGGTATGTAGGTAAGGGCAAATCTATCAAGTTGGTCTCTTCCCCTTCCATTCCCTCCACTCTTTTAAAATACCTCAAGAACACTTTTCCTCTCTAACTTACTTTATTTCCTGCTGTTTTTTTTAACATTTTTTATGTTATGTGTCTGTGTTTGTGTAAAATAACAACGCTAGTTGTATAGATTTTCAATAGTTATAGTCTATTATTACCTTATATGAAAATAGTTATACAATGTGGTATTTTAAACCCCATGACCTAATTTTTATGCTATTAAAAATCTACCAATTAATTGTCTATTTTGGTTAATTTTTACTAGGATAAGGTGGGATGACATTGGAGAGTCTCAACGAGGAGCACATGAAATTCAAGGTGCTTTTCATCAATCATTTTACTGGTTGACTAAGTTCTTAACCTGAACTCTCATTGTTCATCATTTTAACTTATTTTTTATTTGATTTCATAATGTATCATAGTGTCTTTAATTCTTATCTGGTTCGCTTGGTGTATAGATGCTTCATGAAGGATTATGCATTTGTATGGCTAGTATGATCTTTTCCTTCAATGTTGATGGAAACCTTCAAGGAAATAACAAAGAAGTTTTCAATATCCAGGTGATTGTTATATAGATCCTTCACTGAACTTTTTTTTATAACTCAGTTGAAATCTTCTATATCCAGGTGGTGTTGGTGGCAGCACCAGGGGCGAAGATGTCATTCACCCCTTAAAATTTCCCATGAATATCTCTTTAATGGTACTTCCCATAAAGTCATGTATATATAGATTATAGAATCACCTTTTTAATGTTTTGCAGCCTGGCACTGTTACCGGTGATATTAATTTGTAATTCTTTTTATTTAAAATGATACATATCATAATTATCTCATATTTTTTTGGTTCTTTGAAGTGTGATTATACAGGAACTAGTATGTTAAAATTTGGTTGCCAGGTACTTTTAATCTCATATTTTACCTCATTACCCCATTCTTCAAGTTATTTTTGTTTTTTTGGCTTATTTTTACATATTGGGATTTGTTGGTTCATGTGAATCTAATGGTTGCATTATTCAAATTTGTAGGTCTTGTTGATGTGTATAGTGTCAAGCAAAGTAACTCGGATGTTGTGAAGGTGGGCAGCAAGTTCTTTTAGTTCAACTATTATTTGTTGATGACTTTCATCTCTTTCATATTTGATGTATTACATTTGTCTACTATTGGAATGATTATTTGTATGACATTAACTTTTGTGCAATGGATTGTGTTTTTTGTATATGGTATTTTATTTTCTATTATGAGACATGAAATGAAAATTTAATTTGAAAATTAGTAAATCTATAAATAATTTTTTTTTTAAAATTAAAATTACAATACGCAAAAATGTGTGTCGTCTTCATTTATGACCTGGCCTTTCTTGACAACGGCTTTAATGATATGCATTGCGTGTAATAAATGTGTGTCATTTATAGACGATGCGCAAAAGCGTGTCGTCTCTCGTTATGACAGGACCTTCCTTGACACACATTTGCGCGTCGTCTGAGCGTTTTACGACACGCATTGCGCGTCGTAAAAAGCTGTTTTTCTAGTAGTGAAGACCTATTGAGAAAGAGGAAGAATTTATTATTTGATTAATAAATTGAAATGAATGATTTATTAATGTATTATGGAAATAATATTTTAATTAGAAATCACATTATTTAATTAATAGTTAATCTGAAATACATTGGAATTAGTTTTGGGATTAACTGAATTAACTAAAAGTGCAGGGGCTGTTTGGAAATTTATTGGTAGTTGAGGAAAAAAGCTCTAGAACCTCCATAAAGAGGCTTGGACGAAAACTTCTAGGAAGGCCGTAGAATTTCCGTCCAAGGGCTATTGGACGGAAACAGGTCTCACAAGTTCTCCCCTCCTTAAAAGGATTTTGTCCTCTAAATCTCTTCGGATTCTCAAGTTAAAATCTCATTTTATTATAGGACTCATTAGTCTTTTCTCATACACTCCTTAAGTGTCTGAATCATTCTTAATATTTTCTTATACCATATAATACTCAGAAGTATTCTAAATTAGTTTTCTCTTAAACCTTCTCTAATAACTCATTAATCATTTATCTCTATTATAATAGTACCTCAATTAAGTTCGACATCGAGTCATCGACATGAGGTTTCACATTATAGAAGACGATGGTAGTGCCAGATGAATGCATGTGGCGATGACAATGATGGTACTTGAACGTTGTTTTAGTGGTGCCAAGTGTTTGCGAGGTCGCCGGATGGTGCGAGTTGAGTGCAGGTGTTAATGGGTTTTAAGGAGGAGCAAGGTTGGTCGGAGTTGAGTGAAGGTGGGAACTGTTTGTATCCAATTTTTGTTTCTTTTGGTATGTAACAGATTAGAAGATTCACGAACATGGACATTAATTAATGATGAAGAAAGATAGGGCAACATCTATGTGGATTTTTTCCTTAATTTTGTTGAAACCGACTATATTAATAGAGTAACTGGTAGATGTTGGTTACCTTATGCACATATATAAACAAGGCTTGTAATTTGAAGGCTTTATATATACAAAGTCTTTAGTTTATTGGTGTTTTTTCTACACGATAGATTTGAATGATGTTTTTTGAACAATTTTGAAACTTAACCACCCTAATAAGTTATTTGTGCTTTTATTAATTAGGCTTATATGCTTAGATAATATATATATATATATATATATATATATATATATATATATATATATATATATATATATATATATATATAGTTTTGGCCAAAAATTAACAAACAAATTTCATAACGTGGCTCGCTTCTTCAAGATTAATCATATCCATCTGTTTTTAAAAGGAAAATTAAATTTTTGAAGCGCCCTTAGTGTCATCATGGGTAAGAAGCTTAGTCAGTCTCGGGCTAGGTCTAATTGTAACACCATACTTTTTAACACAAGGTACACAAAAAAAATTTAATTTTTATTTAATAAAACACATTTGTGTACGCTTACAATAACTACAATTAGTAATCAACAGGATCAGTTCAAAGAAAATTAAATACAATGATCTGCGTCGTGCATCACAAACTCTTTACTTCATTCCTTGCTTATACAAATTTACCTGTAAAACACACATCACAAAAATGATAAGCTACAAAGAGCATATTGAGTAATCCTTCTTTTAATTCACATAATAAATATAACTTAATTATTTTCTTTAAATACAGTAGTAATGGACTTACAACTACTCAAGCTGCCATTAAACTTTCACAAGATACTCCTTCCGATTTTATTACTTTATATTATCTATACTTATTCTCATTTTCTCTTCTACTTTCTCTATATCTCTCTCTTCTATATAGGTACACTCTATCTTTCACTAACTCTATACTCATACTCTATATCTCTTATTATCTCTATAAATATACTATTTCTTTATCTCTCTCTCTCTCTATATATATATATATATATATATATATATATATATCTTTCTCTCTCAACATCTCTATCTATTTATCTCTTCTGTATCTCACCAACTATCTCTCTCCTCTCTCTCTCTCTCTCTCTATATATATATATATATATATATATATATATATATATATATATATATATATATGTTAGGGTGCAAAGTCAGTCTTCGAGGTCATGAGGGCTTACTCCTTTGTATGTGTGTAATGAGTTGTCTTTCCTTTATAAGGAAGTGAGTGACACTCATTTTATGTAATGAACACTTTGAGAGCATTAGTTTATAGAGAGAAATTGCAAGACTCATTTGTACTCTTTCTATCAATACTAATGAGAGCTAAACCCAGATTTATTTACTTCATGTGTTATTGATTTTGTATGATGATTCACTAGATCTTTTCTAATTCCGCACATGCCATAATCAACACCACTACAATTGGTATCAGAGCAGGTGTTCTTGATTCGATCAAGAATTGATCCATGATGGCAATCTGGATTTAGTGAATCTTTTTGATCTTTGATCTTCGTGTTTTAGAGAGTTTTTGAATTCTAGAAATCGAATTCATCATTGATTCTATTTGTAATTCGATTTTCTTCACTAGAATTCAAGTGATTTTTACTTTCTCTCTCTAGAAAACCCATTCAAATCACTTTCTCTCTCTAGAAAAACTCAAGATCTTATCAAATTGATCAAAGATGGTGGAAATGGTGTACTTGGAGTATGATTCTTGGATTGTGATCGTTAAAGATGTAAAATACAAAGTCGGTTTAGAACAATTCATTGGATTAATATTGAAAGGCGGGATGATTTCATGGGATACTTTCATTTCTTATGGAGGTTTGAAGGATGATCATGGAGGATTGATTTTTCAACCACTTTCAAAGATTTAATGCTTGACTAAAGCTTGCAATAACTTGATGACTGAGAGAGATATAAAGAAAGGAAAGGAAAAAGATTTGTTTGATAAGTATTTCATTTCTCTTATTGAAAACCCGAATGATCTTCTTGCTCTTAAGTTTGTTGAAGTTCTTGAAAATGGAGTTCAATGTGATGTTCTTGATGTTAAAGAAAAATGAGTTCTAGTTGATTCTCATGATGAAAAAGTTTTTTGCTCGATTTGAGTTCAAACCGATGATATTTTGTGTTCTTATGATTCGTTTGAAGGAATGATTCCTTATCGGAAGCCGGTGATCCAAGAAAATCACAAGTATCAAACTCCAAAAGATTTGATTCAAACTCATAAAGTTGAAGTTGTGGGAAGTGGGTTTGTTCATGAAATCAAGTCTTCAATATGCAAAAAGATGAGAAAGAAAAAGAAGAAGAAGATTAAACGGAAGAACAAACATGTGTATTCACAAAAATCGTCGAATGTTGTTGTGAATCCGAAATCCATGAAGCAAATTTGGGTTCCAAAGCAACAATATCCAAGTGTTTCATTGAATTTGAAGTCAAAACCCAAAAGTGTTGATGGTTCTTTTGAAGATGTTTTTGGATCGTTGAAGAACTCGAAGAACGAGTTGTACATCACGCATAGTGGGTGGTATAATGTTCAAATTGGAGATTTTCTCGTTCCAACTAAAGAACCAAGATCTTCTAAATTTGATTCGTTCGTTGAAAATGGAACTCGATTCGTCAAAAAGGTATCTCAAATTCTCAAATGGATTCCAAAACGTTCTTGATTTCGATTCGTAGTTTACGTTTTTCATTTTTGATCGATTTGTCTCATTGGATCAAATCCGTTTCAACCCTGTTGATTGATGCAATTATTTTTGTTTAGATCAAAATTCCAAAAATCAAAATCATATTTCCAATTTTTTTTTCTTCGAAATTCATTTTTGTTGCTCAATTTCGAAATGTTACTGTTCATGATTTGTTGCAGTCCAAAACTTGATCACTGTTCATGTCCAATTTTTAAGCCCAAAATGCTTTTAATCCAATACAATTGTGTGAGCCCAAAGTCAATTGAAGTGTTTGATTCGGTCACCTTGTCGCTGGTCTCATTTTTTTGTCACATTCACACGCATATCCCAGTTGTACTCTCTATTCCATATATCTCGTTCTTAATCCATTGTTCTTGAAGTTCGATTTCGTTGTAATCTTACTGAAAAATCGATTAGAATTTTGTGTTAATGGGTACTTGTGAATCGGTTGTGTATGCTTTCTTCTTTTAACAAGCCGATGATGATCAAGTGATTGTCGATCAATGTTTTTGATTTTGATAAAATTGATCAAAAACTTTGAAATTTTTGTGAAGAACATGTGAAGAACAGTTGGTTTATCACGTTTTTTATCTGAAATCGGGCATTAGAATCATAAATTTGGTGTTTTTTGATCTTTGACTTAGAAAAGTCAAACTGTGAAAAAGTCAAAGTTGGAATTCAAGAGATGAATCGGTGAATTGTATGCTGAAATCGATAGTTACAAGTTGTTTTGAGGTTGAAAGAGTCGAAATCTAGTCTGATTTGAGTTTAATTTCGAATTTGGAGGTGTCGATGTTCTTGATGACGAAAACTCAATTTTGGATGTCGATGGATATTGTTGGTTTCGTTATTGATGGCTTGAGTTGGAGTTAGGAGTCGGATGATTTTGATTTCGAAAGTATTTGATATCGGTGTTGATTTGTTGTTTGATATCGACTGGAATCAAAGCCTTGGAGTCGAGTATTGATTTGCCGACAACTACAGCAGTTGAGATGGTTGAAGTCGATTGTGGTTAGAAATCAATTTGGGATCGAATGGGTTTGATAATGATTGTTTTGATAATCGATGTTTTGGGTTTGGCATGAGTATTTGATTTCGAAGGATTTTTGAGTTGATTGAGAAAGTCCATGTTGACTTGAGATAGAAAATCGAAGGCCTGATAAAGATGAATGGATTCGATTGATATGGGAAACGAGATGAACTGGGAACCAAGATTTCAAAGGAATCGATTGTTATTTTGGATGTTTGTTAATTGTTGTTGATTTTGGAATGAACAACGAAGGACTGTAAGCTGATTTTGAAAGCTTGGAGTCTGGATTCGTTATTTGAATTGATATCAGTGATCGATGGTATTTGTGTTTCTGTAATGAAAGCAAGGAACGAAGGGTATTTAACAAAAAGCGAATTTGATTTTGGAGTCAAAAGCGAAGGATGATGTTTGATTTGGGAAGCAGGATCGTTTTAATAAGCGAAGCATTGATATTGATGTCGATGATTTTGGGAAGCCTTGTAACAGCGAACAACAATCTGAATGATTAAGAGGTTACTGTTCACGGTTAAGCGTTCGACATGCTTCGTTTTCGATAATTCTTTGATTGAGAAAAAGCTTCATTATCAATGGTGTTGTAGAATTCGTTGTCTGTGTAACGAATTGGGAGAAGAATGTATACAAGTTTCAAAATTGGTCCTTAAAGTTTCGAAAGTTTGATAGTTTTTAGTTTTTACCCACCTTCGAAATTTGGAGTAATTTTCAACAATTTGGAAGAAAAGGAAATGTTTCGAAAATTGACCCTTTAAGTTTCAAAAGTTTGACAGTTTGTACCTACTTTCGAAAGTTTGAAGAATTGTGCAGATGTTTCGAAGTTGGTCCCTAAAGTATCGAAATTTTGGCAGAAATTACCAACTTTGGAGTATTAAAGCTAAGAAATTGAAGAATATTCATTTCTGGTCTCTACAGTTGGTGCGAACTTACACTTTATGCCCAGTTTCGCAAATGGGGGAGTGTTTCGCATCTTTAGCTGTTTTTGGCACAACTGGTCCCTGCAGAAATCTGTTATTGACAGTTTTTACCCGGATTTTAGAAAATCTTGCAAGTTTCACTCAAAAGTCAAAAAAATTTCACAAATTGGAAATTTTTTTTAGGTTTTTTCGTGATTGTTTTTCCGTGCAAGTTTTTCGGGAGTTTCATTTTTGCTACACGTCAATGGGGAGTATTGTGAAGTTCATTCCTCGGGCGCTTCTCACCCTTAATGGGTTTTATAATCATGTTTTGACTATAAAAAGGGGGAGAATGATGGTTATTCAAAGCGAGTTTTTCGGGTATTCATTTGCGGATTTGAAGACCGGTATTACTTCGAGGGGGAGTTTAGTCTTGATCGCGCGAACTCGTTGGATATTGAAGCCGGACATCAAATCCTAACTTTGAGGAGGAGAATGTTAGGGTGCAAAGTCACTCTTGGATGTCATGAGGGCTTACTCCTTTTTATGTGTGTAATGAGTTGTCTTTCCTTTATAAGGAAGTGAGTGACACTCATTTTATGTAATGAACACTTTGAGAGCATTACTTTAGAGAGAGAAATTGCAAGAAACATTTGTACTCTTTCTATCAATACTAATGAGAGCTAAACCCAGATTTATTTACTTCATGTGGTCTTGATTTTGTATGATGATTCACTAGATCTTTTCTAATTCTGCACATGCCATCATAATCAACACCACTACAATATATATATATATATATATATATATATATATATATATATATATATATATATATATATATTGTGACATCCCCATTTTCACGACCAGAAAAGATCGATTTGTTTATGCTTATTTAAAATCAGAGTATCCTTTTTGAAGAATAAGCTTGCGGAATTTTTTCTTAAAAATATGATAAATGTTTCGTCAAAGCATTTCCGAAGAAACGTATTTTATTTATATTAAAACATTGGGATGTCATCGTCAATGCAGAAATATAAGCATCACGAAATATTACAAGTCTTACAGTAATTATACTTGTGGCCTAATACTCCTTAAATCTCTCAGCAGAATGTATCTTTCATATAGCCACCTGTGATACACTAAACCGAGTGGGTTTGGTTGGGAAACCTGGTGAGTACATAGGGATTTCAATCCCACAATGTGATAATAATGTATATCTCAAACCTGAAAATCCAACTATTATCATTAACACAAATATATATATCATATCTCTAAAACAATTTATCCCATCTCTTCGATTCCCACGTATAGATCCTATACAAATATCTCACAAGATCTAGCCCTAAGGATCAATATGAACAACAAACTGATGATGTTGCTTCGGAAATTCCCTGGCAGCAAACGAGGGTCAATAAATACATCAAATGAGGGGAATGGAATAAGTTTCACCACGAACCTCCGTTCGTAAAAACAACAAGACAATTAAGTCAGAGGTGGTTATCTAGATAAACGTGCCTAGCATTGGTCTGACACCGTGAGGTATTTTACCCCCATACTCACCCTATCTGGCAATAAAACATCAAATATACCTAGTAGTGGTCTATTACTAACTATATTAGGCAGTCTACAAAGTTCTCTCAATTACTCCGTGAAAGGAAACGCTGACACACAGAAACTCGTCCGATCAATTTGTAAAAGAAACGATGCCTCCAAAGCTCTTCAAAATAAAAGTATGGCGAAATACTAATAAAGTACTCATGTATGCTCCCTGGTATGAGTAGGACTCGTACCCCAGAACATAATAATACCCCGGCACAACCAGCACCTAAGACACAAAGCTTTGAAAAAGAATTGGTACATAAAAATTACTTTTTTACGTAGGACGTACTCCATCGATCATCAATCTCCTCGAACAGAGTTTCTACTCTCTATACCGATCACACACATACCCTTAATAAGATACTACCCAATATCCAAACTTAATTGAGCTACGCATCTCTTTTAAGTCTTATTTCATCACTAAGCAAGCCCACAATGCTTATAATCAACTTTCAAAACTAACTCTGTTTCGGCAACACTAACCTAATTTAGTGTAATATTTTATACAGAGTATTAAGTATTAACATACATTTATCTTCTCATTTATAATACTTCTATTATTATTATTATTATCATGTAAATACATCTTAACACATATAGAACCATGTCTGGTTTGCATAGCGTATATCATCAAATATACATATAACACATATTCCCATATAACTCACATATAAATTTTCAACATATATTTAATATCGTTATTAATACTTGTTAAAGTGACCACTTGAAATTCGGGGAGCGCTTCGCTTCTAGCAACTATCTTTTCCTTTGACGTAACCTAGCATTATTATTGCTAAGTTTTAGTCTAATATTTATTGTGACTAAATATTAATCTAGATTCATCATTAACTCAAAGTCTACTTTCATGATCTATCAAGTAAGGAACAACCATGTAGGATCATATCGGAGGTAGGGTGTGTTTGGTATACGAAGTATACTGTTTCGAAATTCCACTTTAAACACCTCACTAAATCACAGCCTACACATCATCCCTGTAAGTAAATCAATCATTATAATGACTAATATTGTTTATAGGTTCATAATAACGATAATGAACTTAAACATAAGTTATACTTAAAGTACGGTAAGCATAACTCAACTTACAGGGGGTTTAGCGAGGAACCGGGCTCTGCGCGGGCAGAACTTATGAGCCGAAAGCTCTTCTTCTCGAGGCCTTATGGTGTTCCGGGACTCGCTTCTAACACCTAGGAGGTGCTAGGGAAAAATCTTGAGGGTTTGGGGTGTTTGGGAGAGAAATAGATGAGATTGGTGTGGAGAAATGAAGAAAAACGTCACCTATTTATAGGCTGCCAGCACCTTCGTACGATGAGCGTACGCAAGGGTACGTTGGGCGTACTCCGAGCTATGCTGAGCGTACTCATGCCACATGTCACGATCTCGTGCAAAGCCGTGGGGAAGAAGGTGTGGCCCAGATCTTGCCACGTGTCACTTGCTGGTTAATCCCAAACATTAATTATCTTCTAAATTCCGTAACGTTCGCATACGAGCTCCGGTTTTGACATTCTTTATACCCACGCGTAGGTAGTGACGTGATCTACAACTTTTGTTTAGACTCTGTCGGCTAATTTTGACTTTATTTTTAAAGTTATATTTTAACAGGCTTAGACAGTTAAAGTCCGTTAAAAATCCATAACTTTGTCATCCGACGTCAATTTTCGATTGTCTTTATATCATTGAGCTTCTATTAACGAGATCTTTAATTCTCATTTAGGTTGTGTCGGCTAAAAACCGTCGATCTAAAATTCGATTTATGGGTTGTATACTGCTATGCAAAATCTTAGAAAAATCATCTCTTCCTCTAACGAAGTCAGATTTGGACGTTCTTTTTATTTACATTATAGGTTTAACATATACTATGACTTTCGTTTATATCTCTAAGGATAAAAAGTATTTTATCAAAAAATTACTTTTTACGATACGCAGCGTCGTGTCGGTTTAGTCGTAAAACTTCGACGGGTCATAACTTCTTCGTTATAAGTCGGATTTCAGCGTTATTTATATGTACGTAATCCTTGTGACATATACTATAACTTGGTTAAGATTATTGATCCTAAATAATCTTCTATCAAAAAGTCATTTTTAATACTTATTGTCTCTAAATTGACTAGCCCGAATCTGCAGGCGTTACAATTATCTCCCCCTTAGGATGATTACGTCCCGAAATCATCAACGAAACAGGGCTTGTATAATGACTCCATACGTTATCTTTTCATCCTAGGTAATAATCGTAACTCTTATGTCCTTTCAAATGAGTATCTAACTCTTGGACTTTTTGACTGCTGACGGTGCTCAATCTTGTAACCTTCAAGTTATAAACCTCGTCTTTATTGGAGTCTCCTGCTCCTTCGTAAACAAAATTAACTTAAGATAAGTTTTTTTACTTCGATTATTGTAACAAACCGATGGGTCATGTTTCTAATGACCTCTCATCATATTATGAAACGCCTTAAACTTATGTCTTTTTGAGTCAGAGTCCAGATTGGAATATACCTTCCTTCATGTTCTAATGTAATATAATCACATTTTAGCAATGTATCACTTCTAGCTACAAGCTTCTTACTTTAACAATGATCGTAATACTTCTATTGATCACTTTGATTATCTTTCACTCAATCTTTTCGCTTAAGTCAGATGCTACATCAAACTTGGTTCTCTAAACCACGTAACATACTTATCTTAGTCGGAGTCCATTTGATATGACCACCAGGGTCGGAATAATAGTCATCTTCTTAGTCACTACTGAAACAATAGTAACGACAGACATGAACAAAACGGAATCAATTACTAGCGCCTTGGTAACCTTGTGGATTTCCATGATCCAAGTGTGAGTCCTATGCTTCCGATATTATAAGCCTCTACTACCTTTCACACATACTCATACTTGTCCCAGTTATTGTCTCACAGTTCTCTAATTCACCATACAAGAATTTTACATAGTTGTTTAACACATCGGATAACATAACTAAGGCTTATATTACTTCTTGAAACGATTACATAGATATTCAAGTTCACCCTACATTATGCCTCTTATATTAGGCTACACCACACGATACTATCTATATGGCTACTTTATAGATCCTTAATCCTAATCCCTTGCATTGTCACCTGCTTCATTAAGGATCATGTGGAATGCTCTTGCATTTGGCTTTGGCGGTACGTTTGGCTTTGTAGCTCCTTTCCTCTTTGAGCAGTCTTGCCATAGCGAAACATTTCCCAATCCAAGACTTGACATCCTGTAGAGTCGAAATGTCTTGTAATATGTCGAAATCTGTGCATTTGTCTGTTTCGTATGTTTTCTATATATTTGCTAAGGCACATTTTGACGAAGCATAATGTCTAGCCTTAGTATTTTTTGTACTTTCAGCCTCCTATAAATAGGAGCTGAATATAGAGTTGATAGTAGATTTTTCCCATTTTTACTATTGTTTTGTACTCGTGTTCATTAGAAGTAATATGAGCTGAACCAGACCTTATTTACTTCTCGTGTTCATCTTTTACTCTGATTTGATTCTCATACTCGATTAATCGCAACTACAACTGGTATCAGAGCAGGAATCAATACTGCAAAGATCTGATTTTCAATTGAATCTCTAGTTTTTGAGTCGCGAGTTTGTCTCAAAAGTTTCCGCACTGTTTGATTCTGAAAATCATCTCTGATCTATAGTTTTGATTTGATTCTGCGTTTGAATTGTGTAATCGAGTAATTGTTTTTGAGTTTCTGATCAATTCATTCACTCAATTTCAAATTTCTTCAAGTTTTTCTGAAAAATCTCATCTGTACGTTAATGGCGAATTTCAACATGAACACGATGACTTCATTTTCTTATCTGTTGGGATCTTCTACGAAGATTCCTATGTTGATTCCAGAGTACTATGATCAGTGGGCTGATCGAATGGAGGATTACTTGAACGGATTGGACGAGGAACTCTGGAGCTGCATTACAGGAATCGCTCAACCTCCATCGAATGTTCAACATATTGGATCATCTGGATCAGCACCTGCAGTTACTGATCAATCCACCAGGCTGAAGAACAACGAAAAGCGTTGTTTGAGAGAATTGTGAGGTGCCTTTCCACCTGTTGTTTACAATTACATCCGTGGTTGTAACACTACAAAGGATATTTGGAATACTCTTAAGGAAAAGTATCAGGGAAGCGAGAAAACGAAGATAAATTATGTTAAGCAGTGTCTTGTGGAACTGAAAGAGTTCAGACAAAAAGAGAATGAAACAATTGAAGTTTACTATGATCGTCTTAATGAACTGATCTATATATGCAATCGTTATGGAATCACAAGGTCATCTATGGAGTTCAATCTCACTTTCGTGATGGGACTTCGTAAGGAGTGGAGAAGTGTTAGTATGATGGTGAAGAATCAACAAAGCTTCGATACTTCATCTCTGAATGATTTGTATAATCAGTTGAAAACTCACGAAAGTGAAGTGAATGAGATGGCTGAAGAGTCGAAACTGAGTTTGGGAGGTACTTTAGCTCTTGTTTCGAAAGTGTCTGACAAAGAAGCTGTTGAGAAAGATGATTCTGATGAAGAAGGCTTTCTAATGAATTCTGATGATGAAGCGATTGCTTTTTACTCGAACAACCGAGTTAAAAAGTTTTTCAAGAAACCTTTCAATCCCAAGGTGAAGCAGAGTGATATGAAAGGAAGTTTCATTAATAAGTCTGTGGGTGAGGAGAAGAAGAAATTCGAGAAGAATGATGTGAAGGCAACAGAAGCCAAAGTTGAGAAGAAACTTAAGGGTTATTCAGGCATTGACTGTCATTATTGCAACGGAGCAAATCATTTGGCAAATGATTGTATGCCTTGTAAAAAAGAAGAGAAAAAGAATAGGGTGAAGGACGAAGCCTATTATGTGGAAAGATTGGAAGAAGTACGTGCAAAGACGAAGGGGATGTCTTTGGTTGCACAAGGTGAAGATGAGGATGATGGCACGTATCAGATCTGGTCTTCAGGGTCTGATGATGAAGAGATGCGTAATCTGACGGATGGGGCTGTTGGGTTATGAGCATTCTAACACTCCTAAGTGTACATGCAACCCTAAATACCTTGGATCTATGTTTTCTCTATTATACATACAATTATGAACATCCAAGGTATTATCCTAATCTAGCATACAAAATAATAAATATAACAAGATAGAATACATACCTCTTTGATGTAGAATGTCTTCATGAAGCTTGAGTGCCTAGTGCCCCAAGTGTGACACCTCAAATGGTTCACACAACACCAAATACACTTGGAATAACTTGAGAGAAACTTGAACACTCCTTGAAATCGTCTAGCCCTCACACTCACACATTAGTTCCCGATTTCTTGAGCCTTGGGATTCTTTTATATGGTGGCTATTAGGGTTACACCATGTAACTCATAACTTTACCCATTCCTTATGCTCCATGGATTTTAACCTCCATGGAGTATCCATGGGTCACCCCATGGACTTAGTCCAACATAAGAAATATTGGATCACAAGCCCACATATATAAGAATGAATTATTTACACAATCAACCCATATATTTAATTAGTCTCCTTTTGATCACTTAATTAATTCCAAATTAATTCTTGATCAATACTAATTAAATAACCTTATTAATATATTAGAACTTATAATATATTAACCAACCTTAAGTGTTATTTCTCTCATTATAGTCTATCCAAATGCATGATGCCATGCAACCCAAATGGACCATGTCGGGTCGGGTCAAGTCTTACTAATTATAGTTATGGACTTAGACATTAATCCAACAGTCTCCCACTTGGATAAGTCTAAAACTATTATTGCGTATGACTTCAGGAACCGATCAGCAATCATAGCTCTCAAAAGCTTCTGTCGAACTCTGACCTTGTCGATGAACTCTGACCTTTGTCAATGACTTGTCCATTAGATAAGGGATCATATATTCCTCCATTCTAGATATCATATGGACTGAGACATGGATTATCAATCATTCTCTCTGTCCATTTGTTGTTTCCCGATTTCCGATTCATGATGACTGACTGATTGAACAAATCAAATCAGTCCTGGCTTGGCCAAGCACTCACATGTGTCATCGCTAAATCATCGAGGGGCCCACAGATATCGCTTTTATCCCGAAGGTAAAAGGAATGGATAAACTTCGACTCATATGGCTTGTTCTACTACTTGTTGAATCATACACAAAGGCACGTTTTATAACATCGAGTTACCAAATGCGTTTTCGTGCAATCAATGTATAACCAACTCATAGTAACAACTCATATCTCTAGGTTTGAAGAATATAAGATATTATCGTCTCATTATCACTCGTGATAAAATCCATGAAGTGATTCAAATGAGCGCGGGTTGAATCCAATACTCAGAACTTATGAGCACTCATGAGTGTTGTAGCACCACTTTGTCCACCAACTTGGACCTCTACAAACCAACCCATGACAGTCTTGATTCATATCTACTTCCAACATATGACCGACTGTGGATGGTTTGAATAACTTAATCATTCAGGAAGAGCGACTTAGTTATTCTGGAATTCAAAACATGCAAAGTGAAACACAAGAATAAATGAATCAAATATGGTATCAAACCCTATGAATATAAATAAACACTTTTATTTATCACCATACTGATTACTCATTATTCATTGTTTCGGTTTTATCAACTTTATACTTGACCAGAATATTCTTTCCGACTTAGGGCGTCAGCTACTACATTGGCCTTGCCGGGATGATAACGAATTTCGCATTCGTAGTCACTGAGTAGTTCGACCCACCGTCGTTGTCTCATATTGAGCTCCTTCTGCTCGAATATATGCTGCAGGCTCTTGTGGTCTGTAAAGATTGTGCTCTTCGTACCGTACAGGTAGTGTCTCCAGATCTTCAAAGCAAAAACAACTGCTCCTAGTTCAAGATTGTGGGTCGTGTAGTTGACCTCATGTGTCTTCAGCTGTCTCGACGCATAGGCGATGACCTTACCTCGTTGCATCAGAACACATCCGAGACCTTGGTTCGATGCATCGCAATAGACAACGAAGTCTTCTATCCCTTCGGGGAGGGATAGTATTGGTGCGGTGCACAAGGCTCGTTTGAGCGTTTGGAACGCTCTCTCCTGCTTTTCTTCCCAGTCAAAGGGTACGCCCTTCTGGGTAAGCGTTGTAAGAGGCTTTGCAATGCGGGAGAAGTTCTGAATGAACCGGCGATAGTAGCCAGCGAGGCCTAGAAATTGACGAATTTCTGCAGGTGTCTTCGGTGCTCACCAGCTCTCAATGGCTTTGATTTTGGATGGGTCCACGTGGATTCCCTCTTCGCTAACCACGTGACCTAAGAATACGACTCGTCGGATCCAAAATTCGCATTTTGAGAACTTCGCATAAAGCTGCTCCGCGCGCAGGGTTTCTAAAACTAATCGCAGATGTTGGGTATGCTCCTCCTTACTTCGAGAGTAGATAAGTATGTCATCGATGAAGACGATGACGAACTGATCCAAGTAAGGACGACACACCCTATTCATTAAATCCATGAATACTGCGGGTGCGTTTGTTAATCCGAATGGCATCACTACGAATTCGTAGTGCCCATAACGAGTTCGGAAAGCCGTCTTCGGAACATCCTCCTCTAGCACTCGTAGTTGGTGATATCCGGATCTTAAGTCGATTTTGGAAAAGAAATTCGCCCCTTGATGTTGATCGAATAAATCGTCGATCCGAGGCAAAGGATAACGATTTTTGACGGTCAGTTTGTTGAGCTCCCTGTAGTCGATGCACATACGAAATGATCCGTCTTTCTTCTTGACGAACAAGACTGGAGCTCCCCAGGGTGAGAAGCTCGGTCTTATAAAGCCTTTGCTGAGCAGCTCGTTAAGTTGACAGGATAGTTCTTGCATCTCTGCAGGTGCTAGACGATAAGGCGATTTGGCTACGGGAGTAGCCCCTGGAACTAAGTCGATTCTGAACTCGACTTGTCGTTGCGGAGGTAATTATGGTAGCTCTTCTGGAAAGATGTCGGGAAAGTCGCGTACTACTGGAATGTTCTAAATAGGTTTCGTTTCTTGGTTCACATCGACCACATGAGCAAGGAATGCGCGACATTCCTTTCGCAAGAATTTCTGAGCTTGAATGCTCGAGATAATACGAAGGTTTGTGCTGGGTTTGTCGCCATATACTACTAGGGTTTCGCCAGACGAAAGATTAAGGCGGACAGCCTTTTCGTAACACATGATGTCGGCATGAAGAAAACTCAACCAATCCATGCCGATGATGACGTCGAAACTTTTAATTGAGACCAGCATGAGATCGATCGAGAATGAATGGCTGTCTAAGGTTAAGGTACACCCTATGAATATGCAGCTAGTGCTCTCTGTCTTCCCATTAGCCATTTCTACTGTGAACGGTTCTTTGAGTGCTCGTGATTTTTGCTTAAGTAAATGAGCAAATTTTTGGTTCACGAAGCTCCTCTCCGCTCCACTATCAAATAGTATACAAGCATAAGAGTTGTCGAGGAGAAACGTACCAGTGACCACTGTGGGGTCGGCAACCGCCTCCTCATGACCTATAGCCAGAACTCTTCCTACTCCACCGGCAGTCCCTGCCTTGGGGCAGTTCCTTTTGTAGTGGCCCACATCGCCACAATTGTAGCAAGCTTGGCCCACTCCGACGCCTGGGACTTGGGTGATTGGCCTCACCGGAGATTTGCAGAAACGGGTTGTGTGCCCCTTCCTGTTGCAGTTTACACACTGCATTTCCCGGCAGGCTCCCACATGGTGGTAGTTACACTTGTTGCATAGCGGCAAACTTCCAGAATACTGCTTTAATAGAGCAGCAGCAGTGGCAGGTGCTGTCGCACTATGAACTGCCACGATTTGCTGTTTCTTGGCAGCCTTCTTCTTTTTCTTGTCATCCCAGAATTTCCGCTTGGACTCTGCAGTTCTGGCGGTTTCTGAGATGGCCAGGGTGGTTGTTGCAGCCGGGGTACGGACCCCGTGGTCAATTAGCTGCTGTGCCAATCGCTTGGCACTATCAAATGTAGTGGGGCGTGATGACAATACATTTCCCTGGTATGGTGGCACTAGCCCCCATATATATCTCTCAATCTTCTTTCCCTCTGTATGAATCATGTTGGGACAGAGGGCCACCAGTTCACAGAACCTGGCGGTATATGCGACGATGTCGGAGCCCTTCATGGTTAGGCGCCAAAGTTCTTCCTCCAGCTTTTGGATCTCTCCTCTCGGGCAGTACTCCTCAATCATGAGGTCTTTCATGGTGCCCCAGCCCATATCATTTGCCACCACTAGAGATAGTGACTTAACATGGCTATTCCACCATGTTAGGGCTTTTGATTCGAAGGTGCAAGCGGCAAACTTGACCTTGCTTCTCTCCAGGCACGAGCAGATTTTAAAGACTGATTTTGTCTTCTCGAACCATTGTGAGAGTACAATGACTCCGCCAGTTCCCCTAAAGGACAATGGCTTGCAGTTTGTGAAGTCTTTGTAGGAGCACTCTCTCGAGCGCAGAGGGGTTTCAACCTGAATAGTCGGAACAGGAGTCCCTCCTCCAGTGGAACTTGAGGAATGATATTCAGCCATGGTTGTAGCCACAGCCGCAGCTATAACATCATTTAGAGCTGCTGTATCAAATTGAGGAGTAGGTGGAGTTGGTGCGGGAGGATTGCGTCTTGTTGATTTACGTGGAGGCATCTTTGAACTGAAAGTTTAGAAAGATGAAAACATTGATAAGAATTTGATAGAAATATGATGAGAATGACTCATGGACTAACTCTTCATAACCCAACAGCGTAATTGAATGAATACTTGAATGAAGATGAAAGCATTTGGATAATAATTTCCATTAGATTAGATATCTGTCAAAGACACTGGGATTACAGATGTAACAAGTTCGGGAAAAAATAACCTAGAAGTAGGTCTTACATCAACCAAGATTGGAAAATTTTGACAGAACTACGACCTAATAATTGACCTAACGGTCTAAGGTTGAACAAGATAGGAAATTAGCCTAAAGTTTTTACATAAAATAGGTTATATCCAAAAGAGAAGTCGATAAGACTCTAACGGCGACGAGAAATGCTAGAGTGAGTTCTTGAATCCGATAGGAGACGCTTTATGTCCCTCACACGCCTATCAGATCTTGCTTGCTGAGTTCGAAGTTCCCTGACTTCGGCTCGGGTTTCAGCAAGTTCCCTCTGAAGAATTGCATTACTAACCTGAGCCCTTTCATGAGCGGACTCCAGCTGGCGAATGCGGACAGTGTTAACACCAAAATTGGCATCCACTTCTACTACTGGTCGATAGCTGCTCGACCCTGCTCGGTGTTCCGAGCAATCCTACGAACCATGATAGGTAGGACCCTATCAGCTGTACCTCCCTCCATAAGGTTGTAGAAACTTCTGTCTCCATTATAGGGAAAAGGTTGACCTTGTTCCTGACTCCACCTATTCAAGTTTGTGGCCCACAGAGGTGTGGGTCCTTGGGATGCGGGACGAGGGTTTGGGTTTTGAACAGCCGGGGGTTGGTTGTTGACTTCTGGCTCCGATTCGGAACCATCAGAAAAACCTTCAGCTTCATAATCATCTAAAGGGATTGGGTGATTATCTTCTTGTTCTTCTTCCAGCCATCCTGCGTTGTCGTGGTTGGGATAGTACGGGTCTCTGTGGGGATGGAATCCAGCCATGATATCTACGCGAGAAAAGGGATATAAGAAATAACTAAATTAGACTAACTAAGTAGATAATTATAAGATGATCTTTATTAGTTGCTTCAATACTTGTTTAAAGCATACTAGTTACATGTAACGCAGATGGGATAGACCTTCGAATAAGTGACCCTAACCCTAAGCCCACAACCAAACAAGGAACAGGGAGTAAGGCAAAGATCACAGATTCTAAGTCTATGACATCCTAGCACCTATAACCTTAGTGTATCCACTAAACAACCATTGATATACTAATAAAGACCTTTAGTTCTCAAATAAGTAATTATTGTAACACAAAATACTCCTATAGCATTTTTAAGTTTAATGTTCTGTTCTACTGTTCTCATTGTAGTAGTGTTGGTAAGTTTTTAGACCTGTTGCAACCTCACAACTGATGGGTTTTGAGCATTCTAACACTCCTAAGTGTACATGCAACCCTAAATACCTTGGATGTATGGTTTCTCTATTATACATGCAAATATGATTATCCAAGGTATTATCCTAACTAGCATACCAAAACATTGATACTAGGATAATAAAATAGATAGAATACATACCTTGTTGTTGTTGCTTGACTCCATGAAGCTTGAGAGCCTAGTGCCCCAAGTGTGACACCTCAAATGGTTCACACAACATCATGAACTCTTGGAATAACCATGAGAAGAAGACATACATGTTCAAATCGGCTAGCCCTCAAAATATGTATCACTAGTGCCAATTTCTTGAACTAAAGGGGTTCTTATATAGTGTGGCTATTAGGGTTACACCATGTAACTCATGACTTTACCCATTCCTTATGCTCCATGGGTTTTAACCTTCATGGAGTATCCATGGATCACCACATGGGTTAAACCCAACATAAAGGAATCTTGGATCATAAGCCCACATATATAAGAATGAATGATTTACACAATCAATCCCCATATATTTAATTAGTCTCTTTTTGATCACTAAATTAAGTCCAAATTAATTCTTGATCAATACTAATTACATAACATGATTTCATATTAATATATTAGAACTTATAATATATTAATATGTCACAAAATGTCTTTTCCTCATAAACGGTCTATCCAAATGTTCCGATGAAATGGACCATGCCGAGTAGGGTCAAGTACATACCAATTATAGTTATGGACTTAGACACTAATCCAACAGTCTCCCACTTGGATAAGTCTAAAACTATTATTGCGTATGACTTCAGGAACCAACTGGAAATCGTAGCTCTCAAAAGCCGCTGTCGAACTCTGACCTTGTAGATGAACTCTGACCTTTGTCAATGACTTGTCCATTAGATAAGGGATCATATATTCCTCCATTCTAGATATCATATGGACTGAGACATGGATTATAATCATTCTCTCTGTCCATTTGTTGTTTCCCGATTTCCGATTTATGACGATTGACTAATTGAACAAATCAAATCAGTCCAGGCCCGGCCGAGCACTTACATTTGTCATCACCAAATCATCGAGGGGCCCACAGATATCGCTTTTATCCCGAAGGTAAAAGGAATGGATAAACTTCGACTCATATGGCTTGTTCTACTACTTGTTGAATCATACACAAAGGCACGTTTAATAACACCGAGTTACCGAATGCGTTTTCGTGCAATCAATGTACAACCAACTCATAGTAACAACTCATATCTCTAGGTTTGAAGAATATAAGATATTATCGTCTCATGATCACTCGTGATAAAATCCATGAAGTGATTCCAATGAGCGCGGGTTGAATCCAATACTCAGAACTTATGAGCACTCATGAGTGTTGTAGCCCCTTGTCCAACATCTTAGACCTCTACAAGCCAACCCATGACAGTCTTGATTCATATCTACTTCTAACATATGACCGACTGTGGATAGTTTGAATAACTTAGTCAATCAGGAAGAACGACCTAGTTATTCTGGAAGTCAAAACATGCAAAATGAAACACAATAATAATAGAATCTAATATGGTATCAAAGCCTATGAACATAAATAAAACACCTTTTATTTATCACCATATGATTACACATTATTCATTGTATACTGTTTCAGCTATCAACTTTATTCTTGAATTTAAAACAATAGTTGTCCCATGCTCCAAGCATGTACACTATGTTTTCTAAACACTAGTCATGCCATACACCAAGTATGCATACTATGTTTGTCTATGATCTTCACTTTGTGAATTAGATCAATTGAACATAACTCCAATGATCCTCTTTCACAGTCCCAAATCCTTACTGCAAATGCAAGAATTCCAAATTCATGCCATTTACTGAAATCTGTTAGATTCTAAACTTATATGCATTGATCCTCCTGTAATGATTATGCACAGAGTCACAAGGACTTGACAACAAACATTACAGAGCATTCCAAGGAGATCAACTCCTTGGAAACATCGTTCTTGCATTAAGTTTCCTAATCTTACACAGATTGAATAATTTCTAACTTTGAAACATTTCCATATTCCATTTTGACTATCACTTCTGAACAAGAGTTGCCTCCTTACAGATTATGTCAATATGGTCCTTCCAGAATTAACACTATACTTCCAACTGTCCTTGAGCAACCAATCTTTGGTAAACCTTAGATTGTCCTCGACAATTGCTTAATCCTTTTAGTCATATCCAGTTCTAGACCTTTTCCCTTCTTAATGCCCTAGGCATTTGGAAAATTTTAGAAAGGATGAATATAGCACATGAAATCGATCCTATATCCGAAGCATATGGGACACGAGTCATGATGTCTCACATAAAGACTAAACCAGTCTTTTGCTATAACATTTCCATTTCTATTTGCCAAGTTCTCATAATTCAGATTATGAAAAGGGATGCCGTAATCATAATCGAATTTTAGAACGCAAATAATGGACCCATATATAGAATTTCCTTATGTTGAGCCATTCCAACATGAAATTCATATATATATCCTTGACTAAATACGATTAAAATCTCAATCTAAGCTTTTAGAATTGAAATGAAGTATAATTTTCTCTCCCTTAATTATAGCAAAACAACTTTTTCAACCCCTGCAGCCTCACGAATTGAAACTTTTGTTTTCTATAATTAACATTGCTAACTTGCAACCTTTATCATAATTATCATGCTCCCACTAACATGATGATTATTAGCATAACACTCATGCTTCCACTAGCTTTGACATGTAATCAGAAATCAGCTGGACTTCTAGAAATCAATACTTTATTGACTTTCTTACCAAAGTTCAGATTTCTGATACTAGATTGCTTTGATAAAACTTTATCAATATCATACACCTTATCTTAGATAGCTCACAGGTGTGTCTAAACAATTTTAAGAACTATGAAAAGGGATGCCGTAATCATAGTCTCGATTGTTTAGACCTTTACCACTTCTCACAAGTCCATGTTAGTGTGCTGGTTAACCACACACGCTCCACTAACGACTTTGAGAATGCAAATATCACAATTGCTATCTAGCTAAAATCTACTTAGTGAAAGTGTTTCCTCACCATCATTTTCATGAATCGGAGAGAAACCTTATGACACTTAGATTTTATGGTGTATGAGTTCCTATCCATATGAATTTTGTCAAAACCATAATCACAAGACAAGGTTACTGACAAATCCACACTTATATGGATTAAACTTGTGCAATCTTAAATTCTTGCCATTTGGCAGCTCAAGGGTCTGCCATTGCTTCCAAGTAGTTGTGCAACCAATTGAGAACTCTCAGAACTCCTATGCAAAGCCAACTTGAATAGGCACAGACATGTCGACACGATAGGTTATAAACCTCAAGTCGTGTGCTAGTGAAGAACTTCAGGTTTTATTCTTGATTAGTTCTTGAGACTTTCAAGACCTTTAAGACTCCCACTGTCATCTTGACGTATAAGACTTTCTTGTCAGATATTCAAGAGATAGTGTGGATTCTAATCAAGACAAACACTTCACACAATTGGACTTAGTTGGTCTTTGTTTTATCTAAAACATCACAACTTACCAATTTCAAATGTACAAGAGTAGAAAACTTTTACTCTTACATTTGACAAGTGTTTTAAACCTTCTTTAAGACATGTCACTCAAGTTACAATCTTAGAGTATAACTCTAAGAATTGTTTTTGGAACGAAGTATAAATCATCTTCTTGATTTAACCACTTCAAAAATTCATAGCTCCTCTTCTTAGCTACCAGAATGCACTTAGAGGATGAATTGTGATAAGGTCTCTTAATCATTAAGATGATTATATAACATGATACTAAAGTACTCTTCCATCTTTTTAGATTTGAGAAACTTTTATCTTTCTGCCTAAGTTGATTCTTCTTATTCGCTCTCCATACATTGAAACCTTTTCCAATGTCTCAGAATTACACTTAAGCTTGTAAGTATAACCATATTTACTGAACTTTAGTAAATAATGACGAATAGTCTTAACAATTATTTGTGGTGGGCTTGATCAGTGCACAAGAATGTGTACTCCATCCTTTACTTGACTCACACATCCATGTGAACAAGTAGTTAGTCTTAATTTTTCCAATGCTTGAAAGTTCTTATTCATCATGCTATACAACTTGCATGATTCCAAGTTTCTATCCAACTGGAACTTATGTGATGAGAATCTTTCCTTATTTGGTAAATTTAGACACTACCACAAATGAAAGAATCAAATTCATATTTCCACTCTTGCCCTTAATGGAATCTTATAAGCAACAAAAGTTTTCACAAATGCCATTGTAAGGATATTTTAAAATCAAAAAAAAAATTCCTTTTATTTTAAAACTTTGCGGAAAAACTATCCTTACAATGCAAAAGCACATGAAAACTTTGTTGTTATTTATTCCTAAGCAATATATCATAACTCTTAAGAAGTAGCTCAAGAATCCGATCTTCAAACTATGCGATATAAATCCATCTATGCCATCAGATTCAACATATTCTTTCTTTAAGTTTCTTCACTTTTCCTTTGATTCTTAAAACATAAACATGTGACCCAGTCACATCATGTATCAAGAATCTCAGAATAGAAACTTAGCAGAGTTAGATAGTGGACTTTACCTGAAGTAGAGTCAAACTTATTGACTTTAACATCCTTAGGTAAATTTGGCAGCTTCACAACCAATGCCCCTTTCTTTGGCAATGGACCCTTGATAATGGGACTATCTCAGACTTATCCTTTCTCTTTACCATTTGGTCAACCGAGTTGACTATGGCCGATCCCTTTCCATTGGGAAGAGAGAGCTTTACTGGATATCCAATGTCATCATTGTCAAGGTCCATAAAGTTTTAGGAAGTTGATCTTAGCAAATAGATAAGATCATTAAGGGTCTTGTCATAGTCTGTTTCATAGGAGTCCCAAAGGAACTCACTATGTGACTTAGAAAGTGATTGATCATCAGCTTCCTCTAGACTTTGACACCCAACTCTCCCGGCTTGTCAATATGTGACTACATCTCCAAGATGTGATCACATATAGACCTTTGCTTGCCAATAGGGCTTGAGTGACCTTAAACTTTTCAAGAACTTGTGGGTTAGGGAGAATAACTGGAGGAAGTGAAAGAAGTATGATTTCCATGGGACATCATCTTCATTTAGGAAAGCTTGTTTCAAGAGATTTGGGAAGATCATCTTTTGGGAAATATTCAAGATAGTTGATTTAAAGTCCTTAATATAACACCCAATATGAAATATTAAGGCTAGGACCCAACACAATACTTTTATAACTTGGAAGAGGGATGCCGTAATCCAAGCTATAAAATATTTGAAGGTAGGTGAATGACGATTCACCAATTTCCACCAAGATAAACGAAATGTATTATTAGGTTTTAATTGGTTTTGAAACTCCTAGATTCTTTTGAGATTCATTGAACTGTTCAATGGCATGTTTCAATCTCGAGTGTGCCCTTCAGGTTTTGTGACTGGGATGCCGATGATCACAAAACAAGGTGTGAATAACCATGCAAATATACTTGGTACCCTTAAGTGTTTACCCCTCAATCGATGTGCCGGTTAACCACACACGCTCCATCGATACTATGATAAACATTAAGTTACCCTTTGCCTACCTTGTTAAATACGAGTTAGTGTGTCGATTAACCACACACGCTCCACTAACTGACTTAAACAAAGTGCAAAGTGTAATTTCATGGGTTAGCACCAAATTCACATTTTCCTAAGTAACTAAGATTGGGAATTTATAAATGTTTAGTTACTTAGTATTTATCATTAATACTTTTAATGAAGGGAGAATTATAGTCCTTGTCCTACCCGTTCGGCTAACGACCCTCCACCAGTCAAGGAAGCGGTGGGTGAGAGTGGACACCCATTAAACTGCCATTTTGTAGGCAGTAACCTTATACCCCCTTATAGACCGACTTCGTGAATGAGGCCTACTAATGGTAAGACTGACTTTCTCTTATACATATATATATATTATTAACTTATAATATTATAAAGTATAAGAGTTGAATTTTAACTTTTAAAATTCTAAGGGCTTAACTTGGAATTAAAGTATTCATAAGAGAAAACTTTTCAAATTCCAAAACTTGAGGGCAAGTTTTGAAACTATTCAAAACTAATTAATTCCATAACTTATGTGTTTAAAGTAGTTTTAAATAAAAGACTCTTCAAGTTCCATAACTTGAGGACAAGTTATGGAAGACTTTAAACTAATAAAAGAATGTAACTTTTCTTTATTTTTGTAACTTATGGAATTAATTAAGGTTACACTTTTTATTACTTAATGAAGTGACTCTTGAACCTCCATAACTTGAGGACAAGACTCTTCATTTTTTGTAACCATTGCCAACTTTTATGAGTTTTATGAAACTTAAATGTGACTTTTCATATAACTTGAGGACAAGTTACAAAAATACATTTTAGAATCAACTCTTAGATTAAAATGGATTGAAAACACATAATCAATTAACTTTTCTATTAATCTAAGCAACTCATAAGAACAAGATAATTCAAATCAAACTTTTTCATGTAATTAGCCTAATCACTAAACTAATACAAAACATGAATCTATTGACAATTATCTTTGAAATTGGATTAGCATGAACATTACCACATCAAAAACAAGTTTATAAGTCCAAAAACAGCTTAGGGTAATGTTCCTAGTCCATTTCTAGCCAAAAACCTCGAAAATATGCTGTCTGGGGCTCCTACTCGTCGAGTGTGTCAACCTACTCGCCGAGTAGGATGATTTTCTTCATGGACTCGGCGAGTCCAGTGCCCAGAAAGCCAGAAAATCGATTTTTTCAGCATTTTTCAGCAACTTGCATCAAGTATAATTGAAAACAAGCCTAGGCTCTGATACCACTGATGGGTTTTGAGCATTCTAACACTCCTAAGTGTACATGCAACCCTAAATAACTTGGATCTATGGTTCATCTATTATACATGCAAATATGATTATCCAAGGTATTATCCTAACTAGCATACCAAAACATTGATACTAGGATAATAAAATAGATAGAATACATACCTTGTTGTTGTTGCTTGACTCCATGAAGCTTGAGAGCCTAGTGCCCCAAGTGTGACACCTCAAATGGTTCACACAACATCATGAACTCTTGGAATAACCATGAGAAGAAGACATACATGTTCAAATCGGCTAGCCCTCAAAATATGTATCACTAGTGCCAATTTCTTGAACTAAAGGGGTTCTTATATGGTGTGGCTATTAGGGTTACACCATGTAACTCATGACTTTACCCATTCCTTATGCTCCATGGGTTTTAACCTCCATGGAGTATCCATGGATCACCACATGGGTTAAACCCAACATAAAGGAATCTTGGATCATAAGCCCACATATATAAGAATGAATGATTTACACAATCAATCCCCATATATTTAATTAGTCTCTTTTTGATCACAAAATTAAGTCCAAATTAATTCTTGATCAATACTAATTAAATAACATGATTTCATATTAATATATTAGAACTTATAATATATTAATATGTCACAAAATGTCTTTTCCTCATAAACGGTCTATCCAAATGTTCCGATGCCATGCAACCCAAATGGACCATGCCGAGTCGGGTCAAGTACATACCAATTATAGTTATGGACTTAGACACTAATCCAACAACAACCACACTTAGGCACATGCTAATCACTCCTCGGATAACGTAGTTGATCATGCTACATCTTCCTAGGGTTGACCATATGTCTCTAAGTCTACTTGTGCTCTCCAACAATCGTAATACTTTCGTTCTGTCCTAGTGACCCTAATTTTAGTATGAATGCAGGTATGTATACTTTATTAAACATTTTATTATTTAAAGTATAAACTCTTCATCAGAGTATTTTAAATCCCGCTTGTGTTTATAGTTCTTATATCTTTAATGGGTTGATACACTCGATTCACTATAAACAATGCTCTGATACCAATCTGTCACACCCCCAAAACCTATGAACGGCGGAAACGTTCTGGGGTGGAGGACGTCATGTACAGTATCACAACAATGCAAGTAGTAAACAAGCAACAACATCATCCATTGCATTAATAATATAATTTCATACAAGTGTGTTCTGTCAACTTTTAAAGACACCAAAACAATATACATCAAAAATATAAGATGAGTCTGGAACGAGCTTCATCTTCTCAAAACCTGGCTCCGGTACCTGTCTATTGGTGACCTGAGAATACAAGTTATTTTGAAAGAGTTTATCAGCTTTACAGCTGGTGAGATCATAAGTATGTTAGTGTTTGTGTTTGTATGAAAGCATTTGTAAGATGTTTTGTAAAATCTACTGTATATGTTTGTAAAAAGTTTGTATTTGTTTGAACTCTCCTAGAAAACCCTATGTTTCCTACTAAAAGTAGCCTTCTACCAAGGCATCTAGTGTCTGTGTGTGTATCTCTTGTAAAAGTGTGTATTTTCCCAAATCCGACTATCATTAACCAAAAATATAGTTTTTACATCATTGTTTATTGTGTGAATAACACAAAGTAAAATGTAAGGGAAAATGTTATAGTACTGTAGTGTTGTATTAAGTAACTACTGCTGTACTAACTACCTTAAGCCAAACGTAAAAGTTTAAGGTAACATGTGATCGGCCTGTATCTTGCTACCGACTCAATAGTAAAACGACAATGTAAGATGCCGTAAAAATGACGTTTGGCACCCGTAGACTTGCAAGTCCCACTGTAGCGAGCAGCAAGGTGTAGGATAGTCAATCCAATATAGATCTATACACAAACTCATACGCTCCCCAATTAAGGAGATTCTGATACAAAAACAGTCATGACAGGTAGTGCCATGCCCTGTTTAATGGCTCACATAAATGTATTATTGTAAATGTTATGTGATTTGTGTGCTAGCTGTATTGTGTGTTCTTTCTCTGTCTAGCCTGTATGTTTGTTTCTCGTCATAGTGTCTATTGTTTGTTTCTCATCACTCTGTTTTATGTTTGTTTCTCATCACTCTGTTTTATGTTTGTTTCTCATCATAGTATGTACTGACTCATGTATGAACTGACTCATTGTATGTTTCATTGTTCTAGTAATAGTATTTTCCTAAACTACCCGTATGGTAGCTTACTAGCAATGTATGAACATGTTTGTATACCCTTGCTACCCAAGGGCATGTAACTGAATGAAAGAAATAACCTTTCATATCCATATCCATATACATAATATATAACTAGGATTCAAACGACCTTCGGACAACTAACCTTGATACCCTAAGTCCACAACCAAACAAGGAACAGGAAGTAAGGTAGGCTACCAGTCCTAAGTCTTTTCAATCCTACTTATATAACTATATCTATATAGATACACAGAATATAAGTTAAAAAGAGTTTAAGTAAAAGTATTTGATAAGTAAAAGCGTTTGTAAAGTAGTTTGAGGTAAAACAGTTTGATCAACAGTTTGAAAAGTAAGAAAACCATTTGTTTGGTAGTTATTAATCATAGGTGATTGATATAATAACTATAGTTGTTCAACTTGTATCCCCCCCATAAAAGGATTTAAAAACATTTAAAAGGTTAATTAAGGGGGTATGAACTCACCTGTAGTGAGTGGTTTGGATGAACTGAAGAGATAGGATTGCTAGGTGTCAAGTGAAGACTTGTACACACACAATGATCCTATTTAACATATAAATACACATATATGTATTCAATTAGTCTTTAAACAACTAATTTATAAAGTTAAGACATCCTAAGACAAGTTAAACACTTTATATAAGTGTTATAAGTCCCAAGGATTGCATCTAAGTGTTGTAGGACCAAGCTATAGGGTTTAGGGTTCAAGGGAACCCCTTTCATGAGTTTACGGTTTCTTGACCATAACCACATGAGTTTACGGTCGTAAACCCATGAGTTTACGGCTGTAAACTCACACCCCTTTGACCATTTGTTGTTTTGAAGGTTTCTAAGTCCTTAGAAGTGTTTCCACTTGAGGTATAAGTCTATGGAAGAAGTTAGGGCACCATTTCACTCCTATTTGGAGTTTACGGCCCTAGGACCATTTCCCTTTTGGTTTACGGCCGTAAACCCCTATGGATGATGGTATTTTGATGTTTTCAAGTCCTAAACACATTAAGATATAAGTCTAGACTAGATTCCAAGGCTAAGGAAGGGACTTGTGTCACTTTGGCCCCTTAAGAAGGGTTTACGGTCCAAGGCGTTCTTGGACCGTAAACACCTTTGATCTTGGTGTTTCCTTGTGTTTTCTTGATGTAAAGATGTGTAGCAAGCTTAAACATACTCTAGGATAGAAGTACTTACAATATAGAAGCTTGAAATGAGCCAAAAGTCCAAGAACACTAGTGTGTGTTCTTGGTGTTCTTGGTGTTCTTGGTGAAACTTGAAGATCAAGCCTTATGGACTAATTTTTCGGATAGATTAAAGATCTTGAATAAAACTTGGATGATACTTGAGAGAGTTTGATATTTGTTCTTGAAAAAGTGGAAAAGTGTTAAAAATGGCTAAGTGCCACTTATATACCCCTTTCCCTTAGGGTTTACGGTCGTAAACACCAAGTTTAGGCCGTAAACTCTAGACTTTTGATGTGTCGGGACTTTATTGTGGCACAATAAACCCTAGGGCATCCTCTCTCCTGCTATCTCCTAAAGTATTAATCCTAAAATACTCAAACTTATTCCAAAAAGTCTGAAAATTTAACAGTAACTGTTTTGACTTCTATTGACTTGACATGTTGTACAGAATAGAAATTTCAGGTTGTCACAAAGTCAACCTTCATGAACTTCCGAGGCTTGTAGTTTTTTACTGCGGATGGTCTGTCGTTAGACCAGATTTTCTCAATGGGAGAGGAATGCTTAGCATAAAAATGGTTAAGTCTCTCGAATTCCATTGGCAGGCTTTTGTGGTCTGGAAGGCTGCGGTCAAATGGCTCAAACACTGTGAATTATTTAGCATTTGGGGAGTTTGGAACATCCCAGTAGCCATCCGAGGGGGGTTCAACATATGTGAGGTATGGTTTGTAGTCATCATCCAACAGTGTGCGGTGAGGATTGATCCAGGAGTTTATCAAGGATTCATCCTGATAGTGTCAAAACCACATTCTCTCCAGATAAGCTCAGCAAGTTTAGCTGCTTTCCAATCTTTTTTCCTTTGGGTAGTGGCAGGGGAGTCGTTTGAGCTTGGAGAGGACATGTGATCCACCAGATTTTTGAAGTGAGGAGGGGTCTCTGGTTTCTCAGGAGTGACCTCCTTTTGTGGTGGAGTATGATGAGGTGGAGTATGATGAGATGGTTGCGGTGAGGGTTGTGGTGTGGGTTGCGGTGTAGGAATTTTTTCTGTAATGATGGGGGGGCTTTGATGTTGAGAGAGGCTTTGGGAGTGATGGTGTTCTTCTTCTTCACTTCCCCCTCTTGAGGAATGCAACGCAGGAGCTTCCTCAAGCCATTTTCGGAGACCATCAACTTTGCAAAAAACTTCCTCAAATTGGGCTTTAAGGGCATCTGCCAACTGTTGATTGTTGGGGATGGTGGAGTTGAAGAGCAGCCTATGAATTTCCTTGGTGAGGTGAAGAATTTCAGGGCCATGGAAGTTGGTTGACAAGGATCTTTGCAGGCGGTTGATTGTAGCTGGAAGGACTGAGATAGTGGACTCATATGCAGTGTGAGTCTTAGCTATCAGCTTTTGAGATTGGGTGGGTTGATCCGCAATGGCTACTTGTAGATCTTTCTTGATTGCGGTCACCTCAGAGATGAGGTGTTCCGCAGCAGCCATGAATTCCTTGTGATCTGCTTGTCGATTGTTGTCAAGGGACCGGATTCCCATTTCAACTTTGAGGGAGATACGCTCAGCAGCCAATCTCTCAAGAGTTTCCAAGCGTTCGATTCTTTCGATCAATGACTGCGGTCCGGGTGTGTCTTCTGGTTGCGGTTGAGTTGGCTTGACCGCAACAAGAATTTGATGAACCTTTGCTTGCAGGCTCAAAAATTCCTTTCTTGTGACATCATTCTTCTTCTTTTTCTTCTTCTCTTTGGGCTTAGAAGTTGAATGGTGAGAGCCACTAGATTCTTCTTCTTCATCGAACATCATAAGATCATCATCAGAGGGAGAGGGTTTGTTTACCTCTTGTAGATCAACATCATCAAGACCGAAGGTGGGAGAGGAGCTGACTTCTATTGCGGTTCCTTGGTCTTGTGAGTCTTCAACAGTGGGATTTGGAATTGGATTTGGAGTTGGAGTTGGAGTTGGAGTGACTTTGGAGGGGCCTGCACCTTCAGCAGTGGATTGAGCTTTAAGGATCGTCTCAGCCATCTCTGTCATCCAGTCTTGAACTTTCAGTATGGTGGCTACGGTATTGGCAGTGTTAATTGCATCTGCCCAATACTTAGCCACAGCTTGGATTTCTTGTTCCTTTTGATGTTGTTGCTTGATTTGTTGATCTTTGCGTGCTTGGAATGCCCTACGGAAAGCGGCATACTTCTGGATGTCGGCTTCAGATACCGGAGTATAGTTTAACCATGAGTCATTAGAGTCTTCACCGTCAAATCCTTTGAATCGCACCGAAGTGTCCTTCGGGTCCACGGATCCTTGCACATTTGTGCTCACCATGCCTAAACCACCTATTACAGATGTAAGCAGAGTAGGATTTCCTGAGCTTCCTCGGTCTCCTTGACCCGTATTCAAGTTTGGCCTCGGCTCAGTTCCGGCAAGGGCGGAAGAAGTGCCATGCGGTTGGGAAGGTGTTTGAAGTGTATGGGTGACATTCAAGAGGATGGAGTTCAACTCCTCAGGGGAAAAGAAATGCAGTCGGGAAGACCTGGAGACCTTAGGGCGAGAACCAGTGTTATCCTCTTGGGATTGAACTGGGGGGGTGTCTCCACGATGAGATGAAACATACTCACTTTCTGAGCCGGAGTGGTATTTGATTGTGGAGTTGAATGGGTCTGCGGCCACCCCAAGGACTACCGGAGCCTTTTGAGAGGCTGAGGTATCAGTCCGGTCACGCATATGGCCAGTGGGATTAGTTTTTCTTTTCTTAAGGATGGCAATTGGTTGCACATCCTCATCTGAGTCACTGTCATGTGTGGTTGCGGTAGATTTGGTTTTGCGTTTCTTGGAGGGTGCGGTTGGTTTGGGAGCATCTTTCTTAGGGGTTCTTTGTTTCTTGGAGATGTTGCGGGGGCCTTGACGGGTTGAGGCCAGTTTCTTTCTTCTTTGAGAAAGATTTGAGAGAGTAGTGGAGGAAGGGACTGCGGTACTTCTAGGGGTAATGATTGCGGATAGGGTCTGAAGAGGCGGGGTAGGAAGGTATGGGGCATACCTTCCGTAGCCTCAATATAATCTGAGACATCAGCAGTCTCAAGACCAAGAGTGTTGAGAATATGGGTTGGAAGTCTTCTAATAGGTCCAAAAACAGATTGATCAGATGACGGATTGTACCTTTTAAGATCCTTGGTGACAAAGAAGTCGATGTCGTTGCCCATGCTAATTCCTGCGTCCGCATGGAGGTCTGAAATGCAGAGGGACCAAAATCTTGCAAACGTAAGCTCGGTAGGGTTCTCCCTTGGGATCTCCTTGGGAATGTATTGTAGAAAATCATCCCATAGAATCTGACCGTAGTTCACGTCGTGGCCAGTGAAAATACTCCATACTAACTCCAGGAGTTTGAGTCCCATGTTATACGTGCCTCCGGTTCTGCCTGATAGACTGCGGATGACAAAATGGCAAACGAATTGCCAGACCGCAGGCAGTTGGTTCTTCTTGAATTCTCCAATGCCTTTGATTTTCTTCTGATAACCCATTTGGTAAAGTGCAGAAGTGATATCCGCCATGGATGGAGTAAAAATTTTGATGGAAGGATGAACAAGAAGGTTAATGGCAGAGAGAAACTTTTCTTTGGACACAATGACCAAAGAATCGTTAACTAGGTTAAGATGCACTTCTTGTGGGTTCTCGAGTGGTCGATAGGCTGAAAAGGCACATTTGAAGGGGGTTGAAAGGGGAACAACGTCTGTAAACGAATCGAATGGGCCAAACAAGGGGTGATTGTTCAAGAACTTGATCATCAGCTTGATTGGAGCATTGTAAGATGAATGGTCTTCGAACATGGCTCTGAAATTTCTTGATGCTATCGTGGGAGTGGGATGTCTTGAAGCAGAGTCTGAACCAGTAGGGTTCACTGATCCAGAAGCTTTGAGTATTTCTTGGATACACCGGATTTCACCATTGTAGCAGTTTGAGAAAAAGTGAAGAAAACAGAGTACGATAATGGAGACATGATTCAATGTTTAGAGAGCATAAAGTGTTCTTGGGGAAGAAGAAGGGTTTTTATAGGGGCTTAAGGGAGCGGGAAACATTTTTTACCCTAGGTGAAAAGGATAAGGTAAAAAAAAATATTTGGGGGTTCTTGTGATTTGGGAGGTGAAATCTCAGCCACATATTTTGAAATGGTTTAAATTTTTGAGATTTTACCAAAAAGGGTTTGCATGTAATGAAAAGTTAGACGTACATCATCACGTCTGGTGATCGTGTGGTGAGGGGAAAAGAAGTTGTAACAGATGGGACGTGCTGGGTAAGAGGAAAAGACAGATTAAGGATTTGTTTATGGAAAAACGTTCTTTTTGTCATCATTTCTAAAATAGGTCTGACACAAGGTTTATTCAAAAAGAGAATGAGACAGTTTCTCAAGGAATGTTTTTATTTAATGTTTTATTTAATGAAGGATCATTAAATAGCACACCATGATTAGAGGATTAATGAAACAGTTGAGAAATTATCAATGTGATTGCGGATGGAAACTTCATTGCGGATGGATCCTTTGCTATTGCGGATGGATCATTCATTGCGGATGGGTAGATGTATGACTGCAGTAGAAGAACTGAGGAGAGCACTTGTACAATAAGTTAGTAATAACAAACAATAAGGACCAGTGAAGGATAAATATGATATATGGTTGCGTTACATAGACTGCGGTACACAGGATATACCAAAACCATCTATCATAAGTAACTTTCAGTTAGGACCGCAACAGAGACCAAGGATGGTCTGCGGTACCTATCAATTCAAGAAGAATTGAGGGTCCGAATTCATAATTCCTAACATTTGTAAGAAAGTGTTGAGCTTTGTAGAGTCAAGTGCCTTTGTGAACACATCAGCAATCTCTTCATGAGTATGGACAAAGATGAGTTCAATGTTACCTTTCAGGATGTGGTCTTTGATGAAGTGATATCGTAGTTCAATATGCTTGGTCTTGGAGTGCTGAATAGGATTATGAGATATCGCTATAGCACTTTCAGAGTCACAGTAAATTGGTATCTGCAACATTTTGTATCCGTAGTCCATAAGTTGTGTCTTCATCCATAGGACTTGTGAACAACAGCTGGCTGCGGCCACATATTCAGCTTCTGCGGTAGATAGAGATACACAACTTTGTTTCCTTGATGACCAGCTGACGAGTCTCCAACCAGAAATTGACATCCACCTGAGGTGCTTTTTTGATCTAGTCTGCATCCGGCGTGATCCGCATCTGTGAATGCTTGAAGGCTGAAATCATTGCCCGCGGGGGTACCATAATCCAAGAGACTTGCTTCCTTTCAGGTACCGTAGAATTTGTTTGGCTACGGTCAATTGTGACACTTTTGGGTCAGTCTGATACCTTGCGCATACACCTGTGACAAAGACAATGTCTGGCTTGCTTGCGGTGAGGTACATCAAAGAGCCTATGATACCTCTATAAATCTTGTGATCCACAGATTCACTTGAGGGATCAGCAGAGATCTTATATCCGAAGGCCATGGGGACCTTAGCCGAAGAACAGTTGTCCATAGAATATTTCTTTAACAGTTCAGTGGTGTATTTATCCCGATGAATGAATATCCCTTGTGGAACTTGTTTCATTTGAAGTCCTAGAAAGAAGTTAATCTCTCTATTCATGCTCATTTTGAACTTGTTGGTCATGAGCTTAGCAAATTCATCCACCATTCCTTGATCAGTCGATCCGAAGATGATATCATCCACATATATTTTTACAAGCATAAGGTGGTCACCATTTGCTTTTTTAAATAAAGTGGGATCAATCACTCCTCTTTTGTATCCGGACGAGACAAGAAATTCAGAGAGAGTCTCGTACCACGCTCTTGGGGCTTGCTTCAGACCGTAGTCTGCTTTTTCAAGTTTGTAGCAGTGGTCTGGGAATTCAATACTTTCAAAGCCTGGAGGTTGCTGAAGATAAACCTCTTCTTTTAATTCCCCATTGAGAAATGCACTCTTAACGTCCATTTGGTGTACCTTGACGTTCTTGTGGGCTGCGTATGCTAAGAAGATTCGGATGGCTTCCATTCGTGCCACCGGAGCATACGTTTCATCATAGTCAATACCTTCAAGTTGACTGTAGCCCTTTGCAACTAACCTTGCCTTGTTTCTGACTACCGCACCAGATTCATCCAGCTTGTTTTTGAATACCCATCTAGTACCAACAATGGTGTGACCATGTGGCTTTGGGATGAGCTGCCACACTTTGTTTCTTTTGAATTCTTCAAGCTCTTCTTGCATTGCGGATATCCAATCAGGTTCTAGTAATGCTTCTTTGATCGTTCGAGGCTCGACTGAGGACATAAAGGCTGCGTAGTGACAATGATCAGACAAGTCCTTGGAAGATCGAGTCTGGATACCTGCGGATGGGTTGCCAATGATTTGACCTGGTGGGTGGTCCTTCGTCCATACGTGTAGACGGGGTTGCAAATGATCAGCAGCTGCGGTAGAGGGAATGTCTTCGATATCAGAAGACTCTGCGGTTGGAGATGGCAGTTCCCCCTGGACTTGAGAACATCCTGCAGAATGATCTTGGATTGTTGGGGAGAGAATGGAATTTCCTTGAGTAGTTGGAAGAGGTTCCCCCTGGATTGCTGATGGGAGTTCCTCTGGAACTTGAGAAGGTTCCCCCTGGACTGCGGATGGAAGAGTGATAATCCTAGAGTCTGTTCTTATGTCAATGTTCTCTATGTTTTCATCATCCGAGTCTGAAAAGACTTTTGATGGTAATGATTCTCTGCGGATGGGAACTTGAGCTATATCAAGTACTGGAACCTGGATGGTTGTTGCTTGATCCGGAGTAGAGCTTTCCCCCTCAACCGTCGAGGTGGAAGTATTGAGAGATGCTACTTCGGATAGTGAAGGACCAGATACATCAACGTGTTGTTGTTGAGCTTCTTGAGACACAATGACTTCGGATAACTTGGCTGTTTCTACAGGGTAGAAGAGATCGTCATAATTGACTTCAACAAGATTTAATGGACCCGAAGAGGCAGGAATATAACTTTCCAGGATTGCGGTGGTTTCAGTGGATGGAGGGGTGTTGCGGATGTGATAGTCATCAAATTTCATAGCGAAGCTTTCAATGATCAACCTTGTGCGTCTAATGAGAACTCGATAAGCAACCTTGTTAGTGGAGTAGCCAAGGAAGACGCCTTCATCAGACTTCGGTGCAAACTTGTTAAGCTGATCTCTGTTGTTGATCACAAAACATCTACACCCAAAGATATGAAAGAAGCGAACATTTGGCTTGCGGTTGTTAAGGCCCTCATATGGTGTTTTATTGAGGCGTTTGCACACAATGCTTTGTTTTGTACAAAGCATGCGGTTGCTACAGCTTCAGCCCAGAAGTAGAGAGGAAGGTGTGCGAAGTTGAGCATGGATCTGGCTGCTTCTACTAGAGTGTGGTTCCTTCTCTCTACTACCCCATTTTGTTGCGGTGTGTAGGGAGCTGAGAAGTTGTGAGTGATGCCCTTGGACACCAAGAAACTGTTGAGGAGATGATTAGTAAACTCGGTTCCATTATCACTGCGGATACGTCTTACTGGCAGCTTGATCTGAAGTTCTATTTCCTTGATGAAGTTGATGAGAATCTGCGGTGTTTCTGACTTGAGTCTGAGGAAGAAAACCCATGTGAAGCGTGTGAAGTCATCTACTATAACCAATATGTATTTCTTGTGATGGAGACTGGCTACGGTGGATGGACCGCAGAGATCAGTGTGAAGGAGTTCTAGTGGTTCAGAAGAGTCAATCACCATGGGGTGACTTGCTTTGGATTGCTTCCCACATTCACATGCAGGGCAGAGAGTATCATTGCTGAACTTGAGAATAGGGAGTCCTCTGACTAGTTCTCCAGTGACCAAATTGTTGATGTATCTGAAGTTGAGATGAGCTAGCTTACGGTGCCATAGTCAGCTGACTTCGGACACAACTTTGGATAGGAAACATAACTGTGGTTTGCCTATGATTAGAGAGACATCCAGAGGATACATAGTACCTTCGGATCGAGACTTGATCAAACATGTTCTCCTATCACTTGTCATTACATAACAAAATTGATCATCAAATTCAACTCGATGGCCTGCCTTATATAGTTGGCAAACACTGATGAGATTGTGTTTAAGGCTTTCTACATAAGCAACCTTTTGAATAGAGAAGTTCCCCGTAGTGAGAACACCGTAACCTCGGATGATCCCATTCACATTGTTGCCGAATGTAACATTTCCACCGTTGCAAATTGGCCTGAAATCCCGAAGGTATTCTAACCTTCTGGTCATGTGCAAGGAGCAGGCACTGTCGATTAACCATTCTTCTTCTTGTTCCTCCTTACACAAAGCCTGAGAATTACACGGTTAGTTTAAGCATCCAAACTAGTTTGGAGCCTGAGACAACAGATGAGTTTCTGAATGATGCATGGACCGAGGTTGCAGGGACAGGTTTCTTGTTAACTTTTAATCCTAGTCCTGGGTGTTTGTGCAGTTTTGGAGTGTTGTGTGTTTTTGAGAAATTACAAGGTTGCTGACTCCAACTATATTTGACATAAGATGAATCTTTTTGGCAACTACACTAACATTTACAGGTTGAGATTTTGTCTTTTGTTCTGACACCACGTTTGGTCAGCGGTCCAAAGGATGAGTTGGACTTGTAACCGGTCCGAGGTTGAAAAGATCTGACATGAGTGTTGTTTGGTTTCTGAAAAGTTTGTTTTGAAAAAGGTTTAGCACGTGTAGATCTTTGTGTCCTTTTTGTTGGATTTGGTAGAATACCCTTCCACTTGTTAAAACTTTGATGTGACTTTAAAAGTGTTGGAGTGGGTAAGATACCTTTCCATTTTGGGTCATCAGAGGAATAAACTTGAAAATCATTGTTTCGAAAAGACTTTACACTCTTTTGGGTTGTGTCAGATGAATTAGGAATGACTGTTGAAACTGTACATTCCTTTTTGTATGCTTTCTTGATGGGAGAGTTTTTCGAAAAATAGTGTGAGAAAACAAATTTTTCTGGACTTTTGGACTTTGGAAATCTGACATGCTTCTTGTTTTTCGAAAAAAGTTTGTCTATTAGTGCCTCGGGAGCGCATTTCCTCTTTGAAAGCCTTTTTTGCTAAAGTTTTTGGGGAACCGCAGTCCTTGATGTTCAACTGCGGTTTCCTAGAATTCATAGAAATTTTTTGAAAACGTGGGCTTGAGTCATCCGAACTTGAAGACTCAGGGGTCTGAGAGCATTGACCCACTTCAAAGTTCTCTATGGGTAATTCATGATGAATTGGCTGAAGAGTCACAGTTCCTTTTACTGAGGACTGCGGTAGAGATGATTTGACTACCGCAGAGTAAGTCTGAGTTGGGACTTCAGTGGGACTTTTGTGGGACTTTTGACTACAGTGTGAGACACTGCGGTCTGAGGACAGAGATGGAAAGTCTTTCGAGACTTCGGGGCCCTCAATGACAATTTCTTCATCAACTACAGATGAGGTTTGAGAGTTTGGGTAAATGGTGCCACAGATAGGAATTTGATCACATGTGTGACCCGAAACCTCAGGCACAATTTCCTCAATGACACAATTATTGCTTAGATTATGCAGTCTACCGAAGTGAGTTTTGATGTCTTCGGGAAAGGTCTTGTCATTGACTGGGAAATGAAATTCTCGGTCTGGAGGGACATACAGTCTGTCTTTGTTGAACCGGGGTGAGGAATCCATTGCGGTAGGATATCCATTTGACCAACCCCAATTGTATGTATTGTCCACGGTTCCATTGTTTACCAAATTTTATATAGCTTCACTTTCATTGAACAATTTTTCGATTAAGAGATTTAAGCGTACAATTTCACTCTGAGCTAAATCTCTCTGGTTCAAAGCTATTTCTAGTTGTGTTTCACTCAACATTCTTGCATCTTTCTCTAACTCTAAGTCCTTTTCTAACATAGCCATTTTGAGTCTTTTGTTATCCAGTCGTCCTCTCACATGGAACATCTCTTGGGACGCAATCACACGTGTCACTAAGATCATCTATGTAAGGTTGACAGTCATGCATGCTATAGTTTAGAGTTTGGATCATGAGTTTTACCTGTTCGACGATGCTTAGAGTTCCATCCCTTGCCATGTAGCAGTAGTTCTTGTCCAGCTTTGTAGATCCATCATCATCCGCAGTTGCCAGCATGCAGATTTTCCCTTTTCCTTTGACACTGCTGATGGCTTCATCTTCGTCTCCGGATGACCAAACTTGATGGTCTCTTTTGACATGGGAGACGTATGCCCTTGACTTTTCCTTATCTTCCAACTCTTGAGCCAGGCTAAGGTAGAATGCTCTGTCTTTTACTACATTGGCCTTACAATCTCTTGCAAAATGATTCTCTTTGTTGCATTTGTGGCAAATTACAACATCAGTCTTGTGTTCTGAGGGAGTATGGGAGTCAGTGGTTTGAGTAGACTGCGGTGCCTCCCACAGTAGTGATGGGTACGTTCCTTCTCGATAACTCTTATTCATACATACATACTCTTTGATAGTGGTGCGGAGAGGAGTTTTGTTAGCCATAAATTTAAGCATCCACTCAAACACAAACCACAACCACTAAACAAAACTTTCACTGTCGAGATGGCTAACGGAAAGAAAGAGAGCACTAACGACATATTCATAGGTTGTACCCTCACCCTAAACTGTAGAGTCGAAATATATTGTAACATGTCTAAGTCTGTGTAATTGTATGTTTCGTATGTTTCTTTATGTATTTGCTAAGGCATTTTGTTATCGAAGCTTAAAGTCTAGCCTTAGTATTTTTTGTACTTTCAACCTCCTATAAATAGGAGCTGAACATAGAGTTGATAGAAGAGTTTTCCCATTTTTACTATCATTTTGTACTCTTGTTCATTGGAAGTAATATGAGCTGAACCAGACCTTACTTACTTCTCGTGTTTATCTTTACTCTGATTTTGATTCTCATACTCGATTAATCACTTCTACAATTGGTATCAGAGCAGGAATCTATACTGCAAAGATCTGATTTTCAATTGAATCTCTAGTTTTTGAGTCGCGAGTTTGTCTCAAAAGTTTCCGCACTGTTTGATTATGAAAATCATCTCTGATGTACCATTTTGATTTGATTCTGCATTTGAATTGTGTAATCGAGTAATCGTTTTTGAGTTTCTGATCAATTCAATCTTTCAATTTCAAGTTTCTTTAAGTTTTTCTTAAAAATCTCATCCGTACGTTAATGGCGAATTTCAACTTGAACACGATGACTTCATTTTCTCATCTGTTAGGATCTTCTATGAAGATTCCTATGTTGATTCCAGAGTACTATGATCAGTAGGCTGATCGAATGGAGGATTACTTGAACGGATTGGACGAGGAACTCTAGAGCTGCATTACAGGAATAGCTCAACCTCCATTGAATGTTCAACATATTGGATCATCTGGATCAGCACCTGCAGTTACTGATCAATCCACCAGGATAAAGAACAATGAACAACGCTGTTTGAGAGAATTGCGAGGTGCCTTGCCACCTGTTTTTTACAATTACATCCGTGGTTGTAACACTACAAAGGATATTTGGAATACTCTTAAGGAAAAGTATCAGGGTAGCAAGAAAACGAAGATAAATTATGTTAAGCAGTGTCTTGTGGAGCTGAAAGAGTTCAGACAAAAAGAGAGTGAAACGATTGAAGTTTACTATGATCGTCTTAATGAACTGATCTATAGATGCAATCGTTATGGAATCACAAGGTCATCAATGGAGTTCAGTCTCACTTTTGTGATGGGACTTCGTAAGGAGTAGATAAGTGTCAGCATGATGGTGAAGAATCAACAAAGCTTCGATACTTCATCTCTGAATGATTTGTATAATCAGTTGAAAACTCACGAAAGTGAAGTGAATGAGATGGCTGAAGAGTCGAAACTCAGTTTGGGAGGTCCTTTAGCTCTTGTTTCGAAAGTGTCTGAGAAAGAAGCTGTTGAGAAAGATGATTCTGATGAAGAAGGCTTTCTAATGAATTCTGATGATGAAGCGGTTGCTTTTTACTCGAACAACCGAGTTAAAAAGTTTTTCAAGAAACCTTTCAATCCTAAGGTGAAGCAGAGTGATGTGAAAGGAAGTTTCGTGAATAAGTCTGTGGGTGAGGAGAACAATAAATTCCAGAAGAATGATGTGAAGGCAACTGTAGCCAAAATTGAGAAGAAACTTAAGGGAGATTTGGGAATTGACTGTCATTACTGCAACGGAGCAAATCATTTGGCTAATGATTGTATGCTTCATAAGAAAGAAGAGAAAAAGAATAGGGTCAAGGACGAAGCCTATTATGTTGAAAGATTGGAAGAAGTTCGTGCAAAGACTAAGGGGTTGTCTTTGGTTGCTCAAGGCGAAGGTGAGGAGGATGGCACGTATCAGATCTGGTCTTTAGGATCTGACGATGAAGAAATGCATAATCCGACGTATGGGGCTATGTTCGCACAATTTGAAGAGGATGAAGACGAAATGGTGACTGGTCGTTGTTTCATGACCAAATCAGGAGACAAATCACCGATGACAACCAAGGTACGTGCTATTCTTCAGTCTTTTAACATTCCTTTACAAGCTTATGATTATGAAATAATTGCATTTGATGATACTGTTGCTTACTTTGCTACAATTGTGGTGTCTGCTAGCAATGAAGCTAAGAAACTGAACATCTAGTTGCTAGAGACCCATAAATTGTTAGATTCGAAACGAAACAGGGTAGAGTATTTGGAATTGCGATTGAATAATGTGAATAATGATAGGGAATGTCTAGATAAGGATGTTCGAATGTTACTTGCTCAGAGAAACATCTACTGTAATTCAGCAAAAAGATTATATGCTAAGTTGACTTCATTGCATCATTCGTCTGACATTAGCAAAGAACAACATAGGAAATTGTTGCCTTTTATTGTTTTAGAAAGAGAGAAAGTTGATAGTTTGTCCTATGATTGTGAGAAAACCATCGCAGAATTCGATAAAGTGCCTGATAATCGATTTGCTTATGGTATTGTTAAGATAGACGAATATTTGAATGCAGATGAACTTGTTGAGATAGTGAATGATACTTTGACCAAAAGTGAACAAATCAAAATTTTGAAAAGAACTGAGAATTCGAAACTTGACTCTCAATCTAATTTTGCTGATGTCGATGATAATTCTGATAGTTTTAGCGAAATCAGTGAAATTGAGGAGGAGGAAAGTATCGATTGTTCTCAGTTATCTGCCATTAATGTCACATCTAAGTCAAAAGGTAAAGAAATTTGTGATGATTCGATGGCTAAGGATGACACTGATAGACCCTCTACTTCGAAAGTGTGTGACTTTGATGAAGTAAGTGTAAGAGATAGTTAAACAGATAGTAGTGATGATGAGAATGAAGAAAAAGTTTTGAACAATTCTGAGCCAGAAAAGAATGTTTCGAATGAAACATCTATTCCACGAGTTGTTGTTGATCAAGTGTGTGGAGACACTGAAAATTTCGACAAAATCGTATCTGACAAAGGAGCTCATTATTTGGAAACAAATACTGTTGTGTATCCAAATTTTAAGTGTTCAGACGATGTTGTATTTTCGAATAAAGTGTTTGTCACTACTGGAAATGTTGAAAACATCAAACCAGAGTTCAACAAAATGGTCGAAGACGATAACAAGAAAACATCAGACGAAGGATTATTTTCAAACCAAAGCACGGTCGAAAACAATCTAACAAAGAATTCATATGTTTTTCAAAGACAAAAACCACAAAGAAAATGGGTTGATAAATAAGAAAATACAAACGAGATTTTGAAACAAGAATCTAATGACACAAATGAAAATGTGAAACTTAATTCACAAGAATTTAAGGATCTTGTTGAAAAATTTTCGAATGAAAAAGGAATTTCGAAAAGACAGGCATGAAAGAGAATTTTTTGGCAAATGAAAAACAATCAAACATACCAACCAAGAAAATGTCTGAAAATGAGTTGCCTAAATCAGTAAAAACAAAGTTTCCAACTCGTTCGGATAAAAAGGAAAATCCCGCTCAATAAATTTCGTATGATTCTCAAAATTCTTCAACTAAGTTTTCAAAATCAACATCTTCAAAGACTTTTCAAACAAATGTACAACAAAAGAATTTTCATTACAAAGCCAAGAAAAGTTTTCAACTTCAAATTCATCTTTTCCAAAACCAACAAACGATCAAAACCGATTTTCTTCAAATAGAACAAATCGAAATCTTGCTAATGTTCGTCAATTTGAAAATGTTAGAAAATTTGACAATGCTCGAAAATTTGAGAATGTTCGAAAATTTGAAAATATTCGAAAATTTGAGAATGTTCGAAAATTTGACAATGTTCGAAAATTTGAGAATGTTCGAAAATTTGACAATATTCGAAAATTTGAGAATGTTCGAAAATTTGAAAACGTTCGAAAGTTTGCAGACAATCAAACATTTGTGAATGATAAATCCACAACATCTGCAAAGTTTACTCCACAAAAACCAAATTTTCCAAATCCATCCGCACACAAAGCCACTAAAGTTACATACACAAAAGGTTTATCTGGGGTGGAAACAATCAATCATTGGCTTGCGGAAAAAGGGAAGAAGTATCAATCGGGAAAGTTTTCTCAACATCAAATCAAGAAGGCCTATGAACAATATTTGAATGATACTTCATCTGGAAGTTCATCTTCGAAAGAATCAAATACTCCAGTTCAAAAGTGGCAACCAATTTCAAAGGAAAAACACACTGAGAAGCATGAGAAGAAAGTCAGTGAAAGTCCAAAACTATCGAAAAATTATGTTTCAATATCTTCAACTGATGATGTCGACTTAATTGATACTTTCAAAAATAAATTTCGAAATTGGGCTTTAGGTTCTAAATTTCATTCGCTTTTTCAAACTAATGACCAAGGACCCAAACAACCTTGGGTACCTAAATTCTTTTAATAAATGTAGGTACTGTGTGACGAGAAATATGATGAGAAATGGTACATTGATAGTGGTTGCTCACGTCACATGACTGGAAGAAAGGAGAATTTGAGAGATTTTAGAAGTTTGGAAAATGTTGGTGTTGTGAAGTTTGGGAACAATTATAAATGTCAAGTAAAAGGATACGGGAAAGTAAGGAATGGACAGTTTACTGTAAATCGTGTTGCTTATGTCGAAGGTCTTCAACATAATTTGATAAGTGTTTCACAACTTGTTGTGGGTACTGGTAATCAAGTTGTGTTTAACGAAGAAGGAAGTATCATTTCCAATGTTGATACGAAAGAAGTTTTGCTAAAATCAAAAAGATATGAAGATATGTTCACTCTTGACATCAAACCCATTGTTAGGAAACCCTCAGTTTGTTTACTTTCGAAAACTTCATCTGATGTCAGCTGGCTGTGGCATCAACGTTTATCACATTTAAACTTTCGAAATCTAAATAAGTTGATGGTAGACGATCTTGTTCGAGGTTTACCTGTTCTAAAGTTTGACAATGATACTTTACGTGAAGCTTGCGAACAAGGAAAACAAGATCATAAAGGACATCCAATTGTCATAGATTCGAAAATTGTTGAACCGCTGGAACTTCTTCATATTGACTTTTGTGGACCATCAACTGTTGAAACACTCAACAAGAAACGATACATTTTGGTTATTATTGATGATTTTTGACGATTTACTTGGGTGTATTTTCTCAGGTTAAAATCTGAAGTCGCTCAAACAATTATCGAATTTATCAAGAAAATTGAGACAAGTCTGAAAAGGAAAGTTCGTAAAATCAAAAGTGATAATGGTTCGGAGTTTAAAAATAACGTGCTCGATTCGTTCTTAACTGAGAAAGGAATTTCGCATAATTTCTCATCGCCATATACACCACAACAAAATGGTGTGGTTGAAAGGAGGAATAGGTCTCTTTGCAAAGCAGCAAGAACAATGTTGACATATGCGAATCTTCCTCAATAGCTATGGGCACAAGCAGTTTCGACAACATGCTTTACTCAAAATAGATCTTTTATTCATCGTCGTTTCAATATAACTCCGTATGAGATCCTAAATAACCGAAAACCTAATGTCAAATTCTTTCATGTGTTTGGTTGCAGGTGTTTTATAATGAATCTCAAAGATAATCCTTCGAATTTCAAGCTAAGGCTGATGAAGGAATCTTTTTGGGATATTCAAATAATTCGGTTTCATACAGAGTGTTGAATAAGCGAACACGAAAAGTTGAAGAAACGTTTAATCTCACTTTTGATGATTACTATGTGAAACAAGTTGAAAAACATTTCGAACAAAAACCCATTCTTAATGAATCAAATGATGAATCTGAAAGTTCTAATTCATCTGATTTTGATTATGATTTGATTTTTGGTGTTCCAGATTGGGCTGTAGATGCTGAAGTACATGTTGCTGATAATCAAACTCCTGAATCTTCGAAACATACTGATGATTCGACAATCACATCAGATACGACTGCTAATGGCGAATATGTCGAGGGGGAGCATAATGATATTGAAACCATAAATCTTGATGAAAATGATGAATTTCATGATCTAAATGATAATAATTCTGTTGCATGATTTGAAAATGAAGAAATGTACGAAGATGCACCTTTGGACTTTGATCCATCATATCCACCATTGGAAAAGTGGACAAGAAATCATCCATAAGAACAAGTCATTGGAAATCCACAAGATGGAGTTTTGACTATAGCTCAAATTCGTGCAAAGAATGAGGTACTGAATGCTCGTCAGGAATTTTGCATGTTTAATGTTTTCATCTCGAAAATTGAACCAAAGACTGTTAAGGTTGCAATGGAACACTCAGATTGGGTTGTTGCAATGCAATCTGAACTTGCTGAGTTCGATAGAAACAAGGTTTGGAGGTTAATTCCTAAACCTGAAAATGTTTCAATTGTCGGATTAAAATGGATTTTCAAAAACAAAACCGACAAGGATTGAAATATTGTTCGAAATAAAGCACGATTAGTCGTTAAAGGATATTTTGCAACAAGAAGGTATCAATTATGAAGAAACCTTTGCCCCTTTCGCAAGACTCGAGGCTGTTCGAATATTTTTGGCTTATGCAGCTCACAAAGATTTTGATGTTTATCAAATGGATGTGAAATGTCCTTTTCTCAATGGTGAACTCGAAGAAACAGTTTATGTTGAACAACCTCCAGGTTTCATAAATGAAGAATATCCTGATCATGTGTATATTTTAGATAAAGCAGTATATGGGTTAAAACAAGCACCAAGAACCTGGTATGCAACTCTTCCCAGTTTCTTAAAACAATCGAAATTTAAACAAGGATCAGTTGATCCCACATTATTTCGTAATAAAGTTGGGAATCATCTAATGCTTGTTCAAATTTATGTCGATGATATTATTTTTGGCTCTACTGACCTTGTTTTGTCTAGTGAATTCGAATGTTTGATGAAAAGCTAATTCGAAATGAGCATGATGGGTAAAATCAATAATTTTCTTGGTTTAAACATTCATCAAAGCACAGAAGGAATTTTCATCAATTAAGAAAAGTATACCAGAAATTTGCTCGAAAAATTTGGAATGTCAAATAGCACGAAGTTAAGAGTACCAATGGCGGTTGGAATAAGGCTAAATCCTTCGTTAGACACACCGACTGTTGATCTTACTTTATACAGGAGTATGATAGGTTCATTGCTTTATCTTACTGCAAGTAGACCTGATATCATGTTTTCTGTATGTAATTGTGCTAGGTATCAAGCAAATCCAAGAGAACCACACTTGAATGCAGTGAAAAATATTTTTCGTTATCTCAAGGGAACAATTTCGTTAGGATTGTGGTATCCTTCGAAATCAAGATTTTTCATTCAAGCGTTTTCAGATGCAGATCTGGGAGGATGTACACTTGACCGAAAAAGTACAAGTGGTGGATGTCAATTTTTAGATGGGAAGCTTGTAAGTTTGCAATCGAAAAAGCAAACTTGTGTTGCAATTTCTACTGCTGAAGCTGAGTATGTTGCAGCTGCTGCTTGCACTTCACAAATCATTTGGATCCAGATTCAATTGCGTGATTATGCAATTAATATGAAAAAGATTCCATTGTATTGTGATTCACAAAGTCCTATACGCATTTGTCATAATCCAGTACAACATTAGAAAACCAAACATATTGCACTTCGTTATCATTTTATTAAAGATCATGTGGAAGATGACAATATTGAAGTTCATTTTGTAAAAACTACTGATCATCTTGCTGATATTTTTACAAAAGCATTGGATGAAAAATCATTTGTTCGAATTTTGACAGGATTGGGAATGATCGAAGCAAGTTCTGTACCAGGACTGATTTCGAAAGAATGACAATGAATTGTTATGCAAAAGTGTCGATTCAGAGGCAATAATGATTCATTCAGAGGCTGATAGTATTAACCATTCAGAGGTTACTGTTGATGTTCAGCGCTTCGACACGCTTCGTTTTCGACTTTTGGGAAAGAAAAGTTTCGTTAGTTTGGTACATTCTTAAGTTTTCGTTTATTTTTTATTAATTTTGAAAAATTGGAAAAACCAAAAATATTTTTGTTAGTTTGTATTCTTTTCGAAAAATCAAAAATTCCAAAAAGATTTTATTTTTGTTATTTGTTTTAATTTTCGAAAAACTTAAAAACACAAAAATATTTTCTTTCTTTTCAAAAACATACGAGACCAAAACGATTTTTGTAATTTTGTAGTTTGTATTTTCTTTCTTAGTGCAGATTTCACGAAAGCTTTACAAGCGTCATGCTTGCATTTCTAGGGCAAGGTAACTTTTCGAAACTTTGTACTAGTTAGAATGTCCCTAGAAGCATGCTGCAGCACGTCGACGCGAGCCTCCATTGACTCAATGTGTGATTTCGAAAGCCTTAATGAAATTTTTCATCATGAAAATTTCTTCCCAATCAAGCTTGCATTCACATTAGTCTACTGAGCTACCTAACTCTTCTCAAATGAGTTAAGAGTTTTCTGTTTGGTCCAAGCATAACAAAGGTACAATTGAATTCGTGAAACAACCTTTTTCATCTTAAACTTCTAACACATTTCACACACAATGACGTGTGTCCAAGAGGTCATTGATCAAACCAATCATGACTTAGACATATCAAAACTCTGTGTTTATGATCTTGATTCATGAGGCCGTGATGAAAGTGAAACCCAATTTTCTAAATTTTTTAAGGAATTGACGGGGAACTATGTTCCAGATTTAACGAAACATTTGTTTCAGTACAAAACTTTCGAAACTCCAAATCATATTCAATTCTTTTGCGTGATCTTGATTAAATAGTCGAAACCCACAATATTTGTTACCCAACAAGATCCAGCTCAAAATCTTTCTTGACTATGATTTCCGGGTGAGTTTCATTTGAAATTCAAAGTCACTTTCAAATTAATTCAAAGCATACTTGTCACTGACTACACTGGTCAAACAAGTAATTTCGGTTACAATTACTCACCTTATGTTTAGGTTGATATGTAACGAAATTTTTAAGCCACCCACGAAGCCTTGAAAAAGAATCCCTTCGATACTTCTCTACAAGTATTCGATTGTAATTCACGGGAACATACACAAGCTGTTGATTATCTCTCTTGATAATTAACAAAGCAACCTTTGCCCGGGGTTTAACTGCCTTTGTGTCGAAATTTTATTTTTCGACATCACAAATCCCAAATTTTCGTTAGTTTGCTTCTTATATTATTCTATTGGCACACTGTACTCACGAAATCCTTGAGGTTCTTAGTATTACCAACTCAGGCTGATGATTTCGACACTCTGGCAAATGACTTCGTCTCTAATCCCAAAGACGAACGTTGTGACAACCGTCAAAATTCGAGTTAGTTATAGATTTGATAAACTTAGTTGCACATATAGGCACAACACATATTAAACTTAGTAATTAGAAGCTAAGTTATAACCTACTAGAAACTTGGAAACAGATAGAAACAATGGATGGTGTACTTAGATTTCACCTTGATATGTGAATTCTACATCTACTAAGCTGTAGTAACTATCCATATTTGGATCACTCTTTGACTCGACCAACATTTCATGAATCATATACACACATCATGCACTTGACCTAGAAGTAGAAGTTAGTTCAAAGTCTCATAAAAACTTAAGTCAAAATTGAAGACTAGGACTAGTATACTTGATTCCTCAATTTCGCTTGAATCTCGGAATCACTACATAGAATGCCAATAAACCGATAAAAATAAATTACAAACATTATTTATAACTATAAAAGAGTTATAATACCATAAGATAATTTAAAGTCTCAAATATTCTATTTATTTTCATATTCAAAGTTTATTAAACTCCAAAACCCTAAAAGCCCTAAAAACTCATATTTATAAACTTTAACCTTAAAAATCCTATAAAAACAATTATGAACCTTATGATATTATCTTATCATAATAATTATTATGAAATAAAATTCAATGAAAAATAAAGATTTAGTTATTAACATTTACCCTTGATTTATAAGTAAAAAATCAAGGGTTTTATGCATAAAAACTAGGTTAAGGTGCACATTTTATAAAAAGTTGGATATTTTTATAAAAGATTTGAATTTTTATAAAAGAAACAAGAGAGAGAGAGCCTCTCCTCCCCTAAAATCGGATCCCTCTCTCCCCATATCTCTCTCACACTCTCATTCTCCAACACACACACACATCTCTCTTCTTTCTCTCTCTCTAGAAAACTCTCTCTACCTTCTCTCTACTTTTTCTCTCCAAACACCACTCCATTCTCTCTTCCTCCCTCTAAGAACCAAGAAATTTTCCAGAAAACAAACCCAAGAACACTCCTCAAACTCGAAATCTTCATCATCTTGTGGTATTCTTGAAGGTAAAATCGATTTCTACTTCACTTTTCCTTCAAGTTTTGCTCTTTTTCTTACACTTTCACCTTCTTCATCTTCTTAAAACTTGTTTTCTTTTTGTTAAAATGGTTTTTACAACATGATGGATGTGTTTTAACACCATGCATGTATGATAAACAAGGTTGCATGTTCATGATCTTAGTGCAAAAATCGATTTTAAGGATTAAAACATCAAACTCAAGTTAAGAGTTTTTGAGAAACAAAATTTTGTTCATAAATGCATGTATACATTTTGATAAGTTTTAATCTTTTGATCTCTGAAAACATGACTAAAATATGAGTTTATCATGATATATTTAAAATACTTGAAAAGATTTACTCAAGGAAATGATGAAAACCCACTTTTCTAACCAATCATCATGCATGCAATCTGCCAGATTTCTTTACCTGACTTTAAACTGTCATATCTCACTCATTTCTTAGCCAAAATTCATGATTCTTTTTCTGAAATATAATATTTTGAGTTAGCTTTCACTGGAAAATTCCAATATTTCGATTTTTACCAATTTATACAAAACTGTTGCTCAAACAGCACTTTCCTTATGAACATTTGTTTTGTGTTGCATGTTCAAAGGACTTATTCATCACTAAAAATCATTCAAAAATTATTTTAAACTCTTAATATCATTTATTAATAGGAACAAAAAGATCTTGATTCAAAAGTCTTTGTAACATGTTGCAAAAATTGTCAAAGTAACATCAATAATCTTTACATAAATCACAAGAACCAAGTTTTCTCTATACATTTTATTGAGCCTTTAGGCATGGTTTTCAAGATCAAAAATAAGAAAACAATTTTTCATTGTTGTTAAATTGTATGAAGATGCATTCTGGAAATTTTCAGCTCAATATATATTTTCTTTATTTTTATATGAAAATAATAAGAAAATAGAGTGGTAAATCATATAAAATACTTACACTAGTAAATAAATTCTGGAAAAATTCTTGGATGATTCTTTAAGTTAATAAACATCTCCCATGAAGTTTCAATGACTTTTGTTACTGTTTAATATGGTTTTGAATTTTCTTTTTGTTTAGCCCCAATAAATCATAAAACCACTTTAGACAAGTTGAAAAGGCTGTATAACAATTTTCGCAGCTTCTACCAGAGGTATAAGACTTAGAACAATATTTTCAGAATTTTTCATAATGTATTCCTATTTTTCTCCGATTTTTGTATTTATAATGGACTAAAAATAGAAAAAATAGTTCTGCTCATCCAAAATTCATCCAAATTTACCAGAACACCTTGTAGTACGTTAGGAGGCTACATAAAAATTTTGATGATTTTTCTCTTCTGTATACTATTTTTCTCCTATTTTCTAAGATTAAATACACTTAAATACACAAAATCGGATTTCAGTATATAAAAACCACATTTGGTATTTTTCCCAGATTATTTACTCTAAAAATGAAGTGTACAAAAATTTTGGTAATTTACTTTAACTGTTTAATAATTATTCTCCAATTAATGATTATTTAAGAGGATAAAACAAAGAAAAATAGAAAGACTAATTGAAAAATATCTTTTATATTTTTCACAGCTTCCAAATGTTTAATAAAAGTGTTACAAAAATTTTGGGCAATTTTGGAAACTGTTTTCTATTTATTTCAATTTTTATTAGAATAAATGCTCAAAAATCATAAAATTGGGTTAAACAGTTTAGAAATCAATTTTTATATTTTTCCCAGCTTAATAATGTTTAATAACAGTAATACAAAAAGTTTGGGTAATTTTGGAAACTGATTTCTATTTTTCATGAATTTGTATCTATTTAGAGAATTAAATATATGAAAAATGGTTATACATATTCATACTCCATGAAAATTTATCTAGAAGTCTTTTAGTACATTTAGAACCAAAATCTGAAGTTTGGTAATTTTTATTAACTGTTTAGTATTTTTCAAGATTTTATGGTTATTCAAGAAACTAAAATCGTGAAAAATAGTTAGACAAATCAAAAATTCAAGAAAATTTATCTTGAGGTATTTCACTTCAATTAAAACTGAAATGCAAACTTTGGGAAATTTTAGAACTATATTAAGTTAGTTTTTGAATATTTAATCATTGGAACACCTCTTAAATTGTTAAATATTAGCATTTCAATAATGGGAAATTTCCACTTAAATTGTTATATAACAATTGATTCATTGAAATTTAATTTTCACAGAAAAATGTTTGTAACTTATCAATATTAAATTTTGACACAATATTGGTATAATTCTATTGTAGTAGTAAGTATACTAGTGTTAGATTTCGATTAGAGACTCACTAGCGAATACCATTATTGTAGGAATCGATAGTGGTACAAGTGGAACTTAGCTCAAGGCATCATTTGCATCATCTCAATGCATATTGTGAGTATTCACGCACTCCCCTATTTTCAGTTTTTATGTTTTGGGGTGGAAAAGCATGTCCCGAAAAACTATTATTTGAATGTTGTATTTAAATTGATTTGTATCAAACATGATTGCTATTTTATTGCTATGTCTCTCTATGTATGTCTATGCAACACGGAACATGAGAACTTATCGTACTAAGGCCCTTCCCTTATCTCTAACCATTAACTCTTTGATCCAATGGTCATTATGGATAGCGCTATTAGGAATTGACAACTCCTCACTCGCCCTATTGCTGGGGTGCATGATACCATATTCATCTATGGAACGATAAGCATAGATCTTGATAGGGCTTCAGTCATAGGTTTGGTTGAGACTCATTGTTTGCTCATACACATACAAACTCGTTTCTCGTTATAGCAATAAACTTGTTATTAATTATAGCAATGAACTTTGTTTCTCATTACAACAACGAACTTTTATTACTGAAAACTTATATACATGTGTTAGCAATGAAATTGTTTGCTCCTTGTAGCAACGAAATTGATTGCTCATTTTAGCAATGAAACTTGTTTACTCGTTTGAGTAACGAACTTTATCTTCCATGAGAATATGAATGTTGCATCTTATTTGGGCAACATACTTTATCTCTCATGATGACAAAGAACTTTGTTTTTACAAACTTATTTACTCATTTTAACAATATACTTTTATTATTGGAAACTTTTATCAAAACTTTGATTTCAATTCATGGAACCAATATTATTTTGTTTATCTGTGAGTACTCACCAACTACTTTTATAGTTGACGCTCGTTTTACATGCTTTTTCAGGAATCATCGAGTAAGTGGCACTTAGGGACACTTCACTTTTAGGAGCATTCGCATGTGTTGTATTTCAATTTACATTGTAATTTCTTTTAAAAGTTGTTCAAACCCATTGTAAAATTGTAATGATTTTTAATACTATGGTTGGTGTTGTCTTTTAACTTTTGCTATGAAACCCTTTATACTGCCACGCCTCGTGTTTCCGCTTTAGCGGGGTGTGACAGAAAATGGTATCAGAGCCGAAGGTTATAGAGAATACCGGTTTTCCTTTGGAGAACCATAACTATAGCCAAAAAAAATTTCAAAATGTTTTAAAAATAATGAGCATACTACTGGTATAACTAATTCGAGTACGCATTATTGGACTTTAATTAAGTATAGCCTGGCCAACTATGTTTAATTAAGGAAACTTAATGTGAGGCTTGAAACGGTTATAGTAGAATTATGTTCAAAACGATTTTCAACTTAAACTTTTGAAAAACAAAATTTTTCGGTGTGCGTACGGGCATTGCATATTATAGGCATTCATCTAGATACACTTAGAAACTAAGTGCACTTTTATAACAATGCCTTTATTTAGAAATATTCTTACCCCTTATCAAGTGCTAGGTTAACCACTTAGGTTGTATCACTAGCCACTCTAGTAGCAATGCACTTAGTACTGAGAATGAGTATTCATCGGTAGCTATTGACTTTAGATGTAAGGTTAGTAGTTAGATATACACTAGTAATAATCTTAAGTCGAAACATATGCAAATTATTCCTCAATACCTCTTCATCGTCTTCGTACTAGAGTTACAACTAGGAAAAAGCGTTTCGATACCGACACGGATGAGAATCAGAGCATCGCGTAAAAAGGTAGATGAGTCACCACTAAGTAATCACTTGGATACCATTGGCGGGCATTCTGGATTCGACTAACGAGGAGACACAAGGAGGTTTAACCCATACATGAGACTTCTCTACTACACTACGAATTTAGCTTTAGGTTGTTTCCACCTTGAGCTTAAAACTTAGCATAGGATGCCCCTTTGACCTCTATAAAAGGCCACGAAACTACATTGACACCATAAAACGTTTTACAAACAATTTTTCTTGTCCTTTATTTTGAGGAAAAGACACCGGTACTCGCCTTAGTCTCGCCTTGTACTCGCCTTAGTATTTAGGTACGATCAGCTACACTAATCTACTTATTCCTTAATTCTTAATCTTCCATCGAAAAGTTATTTCGTTTCATCGGTTTTATTTATCATCGATAAAATACTTTATAACCACTTCATACAACTTACTAGACCTTTCCTAACAATTTAATCCATATTCTCGATAAAAATCTTTTGACAACTTGCTTTAACTTAACACTTTTCTTCAAAACTCAATTTAACCAATATTGGTTTTTACCTTGCTATTTCAATTTCATTTCAAACCCATTTCAATGGATAGATGTGCTCTTAAAGGGCATAGAAACCATTTTAAACCTTGATTACCATTTTGGCACGTTTTCGAAAAACTTAGAAACATTTTCTTTTATAAAAGTGTTTAAATTCTATGCTATAAAACATAGACATATGACATTGAAGTTTATATTACATGTAAACGCTTCATCGGATCTTTCAAACCACTTTTGTTTTGACTCTTTTGACCACTTTCTCATTTAGGCATTGTACCTTACTTAAATGTGTTTTCTTGAAACCCAACATGATATTTATGCAAATTTCTACTTCAAACATGTTTATAAGACATCTCTAATGCTTGTATTTCAAAAGATATCTTATTTGCGTACTTTGCTTCAATATAGTTTTATAATCTGTAAAGTTTTTAAAATTTATAGCATTTGAAAACTTAGTGTCCACTTTTAAATTTTCCAGTGATACACTCTCAACAATGAATAATTATTCTTCTAAATATATTGAGTTTTTACCTTATCCATTTTAACCATTGTTGGACCCCAGTCAAAAAGGTCAAAACTGTCAGATTTTTAATTACAAGTTTTAGTGTTTCTTCTTTTTCGCAAATGGAGTTTAACTTAATAGATAACTCGTGAATTTTTAGCAAACCTTAGAAAACACTTTAAAACTTCTTCATTTCTATTTAATCATCAATATACATCACATATTGAAGTTTGAAATATATCTCAACCTGGTTTTAAATCTACCTATATGTATTGTTCTTATAATTTCGACAATAACAATCATTGTCGCCGCTACCTTCCTTTTTCTTTCCCCCAAACTTTATTTCTCGCTCTCCTTCTGATTTTAGATCTCGCACGCCATAATATTAACATAATACATTGTCTAACTTTGTTTCTATTTATTTTGCTTCTCTTGGTACCATGTTCGTACACATATAGACTAGAAGTCTACCCTTTCGTTTTGAGCGATTAATACGTGTATAGTTGTGAGTCATAACTTCGATTTAGTCAACTTTGATATATTCAATTATGCCTTTTACCATATACATCTTGTTTTTATTTTTAAATCTACAATAAACAAGTAAGCCTTATTTACATTTGCTCTTTCGTTCTAAATTTGGAAACTTGATTTAAAATGCAAGTTTCATTGTATCTTTCGTTATAAGTAATACACAAGATGAATACCTTTATGCTTATAATTTTTCTATATCCGAAAAATATATGTGAAGGATATGTATCCTTATGTTTCTTCTTTTATTTAAATACATCAAAAGTTTTAAATTTTACGATTATCTATTCTCTAAATGATTGTTTTTGTAGAAACACTAAACTATGAATGCACTATTTTCAAAGATTGACATTTTTACACCTTTCTTAAAATAGTATTTTACTTTGCAATTTTCAGTGAGTTCCTAAACTCTCAACTTTGTTTTCATAAATAGTCTGACCCGTAAGCTTGAATTTGTCCTGACTTAGACAATTGGACAATTTCTCAAAAGTTTAATACAAATATTTCTATACAAATTCCTTTAATGACGACTTAAACCTTTAACCTTAATTAATCTTTATATTATTTTACTACTTTGTTGGATCGCCACACATGTATCTTCATTATCTTGGAATTATTACACATTTTGATAATAGTGAGATTAATTATCATTTTTAAACACACATTTTGATAACAGTGAGATTTTTATCACTTCTAAACACTTAAAATGCTATCTACACAATGTGATTTAACTTATCATAAACTTTCATCGCTTCCATTTGCAACAATGACTCTCTAAATATATTTATTCTTCGAATAAGGTTTTATTATTGTAAGAGTAACCGTAGTAGTAATTATAGCCTCAGAGATGCTCAATCATTTCGTAATTTATTTTGTCGACGACACTTAATTAGCCTTTACATTTGAGATGTACCAAAACTTCGTTGCCTACCCTTACTACGTATTTTTAGGAACCTACCCTCGACCGCTTCTCTTTCATTCGTGGTACCCCTTCTTATTTTGGAATATATCTTTTCCAGATTTAGTAGCCAATCCGAAAGTGAACAAATTGTTCCTAATCTCTTTTTTTTTTTAGCGGCGAAGTTACACTTAGTGTTAATTTAGAATGCGACTTAAGCATCAATGCGGATTTAACGCTCAGTGCAGTTGGTGCTTCAGCAAAACTTATAACGTTCTTTTAAGTTAGATAATATCTAACTATATAATCTTTTTCAACTAGGTCGCCATGGTTGGATCATGATTTCCATGATCCTAATTTCTCGCAATCTAGACTGTAGAACTCGAATTAGGGAAACATTAATTTGATTATAGCTAAAGAGTTGGGCTGTTCCCTTGAGGAATTAACCCAAAATAATCAAAGAGCTCTTCAAGTCATCATCTCTCAAATTATACAATTGTATTCGGCTGAGTTCTAATAGAATGTGTCACGAATTGAATTTCGGGACGAAATTCTTTCAACCGAGGGAGACTGTGACAACCGTCAAAATTCGAGTTAGTTATAGATTTGATAAACTTAGTTGCACATATAGGCACAACACATATTAAACTTAGTAATTAGAAGCTAAGTTATAACCTACTAGAAACTTGGAAACAGATAGAAACAATGGATGGTGTACTTAGATTTCACCTTGATATGTGAATTCTACATCTACTAAGCTGTAGTAACTATCCATATTTGGATCACTCTTTGACTCGACCAACATTTCATGAATCATATACACACATCATGCACTTGACCTAGAAGTAGAAGTTAGTTCAAAGTCTCATAAAAACTTAAGTCAAAATTGAAGACTAGGACTAGTATACTTGATTCCTCAATTTCGCTTGAATCTCGGAATCACTACATAGAATGCCAATAAACCGATAAAAATAAATTACAAACATTATTTATAACTATAAAAGAGTTATAATACCATAAGATAATTTAAAGTCTCAAATATTCTATTTATTTTCATATTCAAAGTTTATTAAACTCCAAAACCCTAAAAGCCCTAAAAACTCATATTTATAAACTTTAACCTTAAAAATCCTATAAAAACAATTATGAACCTTATGATATTATCTTATCATAATAATTATTATGAAATAAAATTCAATGAAAAATAAAGATTTAGTTATTAACATTTACCCTTGATTTATAAGTAAAAAATCAAGGGTTTTATGCATAAAAACTAGGTTAAGGTGCACATTTTATAAAAAGTTGGATATTTTTATAAAAGATTTGAATTTTTATAAAAGAAACAAGAGAGAGAGAGCCTCTCCTCCCCTAAAATCGGATCCCTCTCTCGCCATATCTCTCTCACACTCTCATTCTCCAACACACACACACATCTCTCTTCTTTCTCTCTCTAGAAAACTCTCTCTACCTTCTCTCTACTTTTTCTCTCCAAACACCACTCCATTCTCTCTTCCTCCCTCTAAGAACCAAGAAATTTTCCAGAAAACAAACCCAAGAACACTCCTCAAACTCGAAATCTTCATCATCTTGTGGTATTCTTGAAGGTAAAATCGATTTCTACTTCACTTTTCCTTCAAGTTTTGCTCTTTTTCTTACACTTTCTCCTTCTTCATCTTCTTAAAACTTGTTTTCTTTTTGTTAAAATGGTTTTTACAACATTATGGATGTGTTTTAACACCATGCATGTATGATAAACAAGGTTGCATGTTCATGATCTTAGTGCAAAAATCGATTTTAAGGATTAAAACATCAAACTCAAGTTAAGAGTTTTTGAGAAACAAAATTTTGTTCATAAATGCATGTATACATTTTGATAAGTTTTAATCTTTTGATCTCTGGAAACATGACTAAAATATGAGTTTATCATGATATATTTAAAATACTTGAAAAGATTTACTCAAGGAAATGATGAAAACCCACTTTTCTAACCAATCATCATGCATGCAATCTGCCAGATTTCTTTACCTGACTTTAAATTGTCATATCTCACTCATTTCTTAACCAAAATTCGTGATTCTTTTTCTGAAATATCATATTTTGAGTTAGCTTTCAAACCCATCTGACCTCACCGGAAAATTCCAATATTTCGATTTTTACCAATTTTTACAAAACTGTTGCTCAAACAGCACTTTCCTTATGAACATTTGTTTTGTGTTGCATGTTCAAAGGACTTATTCATCACTAAAAATCATTCAAAAATTATTTTAAACTCTTAATATCATTTATTAATAGGAACAAAAAGATCTTGATTCAAAAGTCTTTGTAACATGTTGCAAAAATTGTCAAAGTAACATCAATAATCTTTACATAAATCACAAGAACCAAGTTTTCTCTATACATTTTATTGAGCCTTTAGGCATGGTTTTCAATATCAAAAATAAGAAAACAATTTTTCATTGTTGTTAAATTGTATGAAGATGCATTCTGGAAATTTTCAGCTCAATATATATTTTCTTTATTTTTATATGAAAATAATAAGAAAATAGAGTGTTAAATCATAAAAAATACTTACACTAGTAAATAAATTCTGGAAAAATTCTTGGATGATTCTTCAAGTTAATAAACATCTCCCATGAAGTTTCAATGACTTTTGTTACTGTTTAATATGGTTTTGAATTTTCTTTTTGTTTTTCCCCAATAAATCATAAAACCACTTTAGACAAGTTGAAAAGGCTGTATAACAATTTTCGCAGCTTCTACCAGAGGTATAAGACTTAGAACAATATTTTCAGAATTTTTCATAATGTATTCATATTTTTCTCCGATTTTTGTATTTATAATGGACTAAAAATAGAAAAAATAGTTCTGCTCATCCAAAATTCATCCAAATTTACCAGAACACCTTGTAGTACATTAGGACGCTACATAAAAATTTTGATGATTTTTCTCTTCTGTATACTATTTTTCTCCTATTTTCTAAGATTAAATACACTTAAATACACAAAATCGGATTTCAGTATATAAAAACCACATTTGGTATTTTTCCCAGATTATCTACTCTGAAAATGAAGTGTACAAAAATTTTGGTAATTTACTTTAACTGTTTAATAATTATTCTCCAATTAATGATTATTTAAGAGGATAAAACAAAGAAAAATAGAAAGACTAATTGAAAAATATCTTTTATATTTTTCACAGCTTCTAAATGTTTAATAAAAGTGTTACAAAAATTTTGGGCAATTTTCGAAACTGTTTTCTATTTATTTCAATTTTTATTAGAATAAATGCTCAAAAATCATAAAATTGGGTTAAACAGTTTAGAAATCAATTTTTATATTTTTCCCAGCTTAATAATGTTTAATAACAGTAATACAAAAAGTTTGGGTAATTTTGGAAACTGATTTCTATTTTTCATGAATTTGTATCTATTTAGAGAATTAAATATATGAAAAATGGTTATACATATTCATACTCCATGAAAATTTATCTAGAAGTCTTTTAGTACATTTAGAACCAAAATCTGAAGTTTGGTAATTTTTATTAACTGTTTAGTATTTTTCAAGATTTTATGGTTATTCAAGAAACTAAAATCGTGAAAAATAGTTAGACAAATCAAAAATTCAAGAAAATTTATCTTGAGGTCTTTCACTTCAATTAAAACTGAAATGCAAACTTTGGGAAATTTTAGAACTAAATTAAGTTAGTTTTTGAATATTTAATCATTGGAACACCTCTTAAATTGTTAAATATTAGCATTTCAATAATGGGAAATTTCCACTTAAATTGTTATATAACAATTGATTCATTGAAATTTAATTTTCACAGAAAAATGTTTGTAACTTATCAATATTAAATTTTGACAAAATATTGGCATAATTCTATTGTAGTAGTAAGTATACTAGTGTTAGATTTCGATTAGAGACTCACTAGCGAATACCATTATTGTAGGAATCGATAGTGGTACAAGTGGAACTTAGCTCAAGGCATCATTTGCATCATCTCAATGCATATTGTGAGTATTCACGCACTCCCCTATTTTCAGTTTTTATGTTTTGGGGTGGAAAAGCATGTCCCGAAAAACTATTATTTGAATGTTGTATTTAAATTGATTTGTATCAAACATGATTGCTATTTTATTGCTATGTCTCTCTATGTATGTCTATGCAACACGGAACATGAGGACTTATCGTACTAAGGCCCTTCCCTTATCTCTAACCATTAACTCTTTGATCCAATGGTCATTATGGATAGCGCTATTAGGAATTGACAACTCCTCACTCGCCCTATTGCTGGAGTGCATGATACCATATTCATCTATGGAACGATAAGCATAGATCTTGATAGGGCTTCAGTCATAGGTTTGGTTGAGACTCATTGTTTGCTCATACACATACAAACTCGTTTCTCGTTATAGCAATAAACTTGTTATTAATTATAGCAATGAACTTTGTTTCTCATTACAACAACGAACTTTTATTACTGAAAACTTATATACATGTGTTAGCAATGAAATTGTTTGCTCCTTGTAGCAACGAAATTGATTGCTCATTTTAGCAATGAAACTTGTTTACTCGTTTGAGTAACGAACTTTATCTTCCATGAGAATATGAATGTTGCATCTTATTTGGGCAACATACTTTATCTCTCATGATGACAAAGAACTTTGTTTTTACAAACTTATTTACTCATTTTAACAATATACTTTTATTATTGGAAACTTTGATCAAAACTTTGATTTCAATTCATGGAACCAATATTATTTTGTTTATCTGTGAGTACTCACCAACTACTTTTATAGTTGACGCTCGTTTTACATGCTTTTTCAGGAATCATCGAGTAAGTGGCACTTAGGGACACTTCACTTTTAGGAGCATTCGCATGTGTTGTATTTCAATTTACATTGTAATTTCTTTTAAAAGTTGTTCAAACCCATTGTAAAATTGTAATGATTTTTAATACTATGGTTGGTGTTGTCTTTTAACTTTTGCTATGAAACCCTTTATACTGCCACGCCTCGTGTTTCCGCTTTAGCGGGGTGTGACAGAAAATGGTATCAGAGCCGAAGGTTATAGAGAATACCGGTTTTCCTTTGGAGAACCACAACTATAGCCAAAAAAATTTCAAAATGTTTTAAAAATAATGAACATACTACTGGTATAACTAATTCGAGTACGCATTATTGGACTTTAATTAAGTATAGCCTGGCCAACTATGCTTAATTAAGGAAACTTAATGTGAGGCTTGAAACGGTTATAGTAGAATTATGTTCAAAACGATTTTCAACTTAAACTTTTGAAAAACAAAATTTTTCGGTGTGCGTACGGGCATTGCATATTATAGGCATTCATCTAGATACACTTAGAAACTAAGTGCACTTTTATAACAATGCCTTTATTTAGAAATATTCTTACCCCTTATCAAGTGCTAGGTTAACCACTTAGGTTGTATCACTAGCCACTCTAGTAGCAATGCACTTAGTACTGAGAATGAGTATTCATCGGTAGCTATTGACTTTAGATGTAAGGTTAGTAGTTAGATATACACTAGTAATAATCTTAAGTCGAAACATATGCAAATTATTCCTCAATACCTCTTCATCGTCTTCGTACTAGAGTTACAACTAGGAAAAAGCGTTTCGATACCGACACGGATGAGAATCAGAGCATCGCGTAAAAAGGTAGATGAGGCACCACTAAGTAATCACTTGGATACCATTGGCGGGCATTCTGGATTCGACTAACGAGGAGACACAAGGAGGTTTAACCCATACATGAGACTTCTCTACTACACTACGAATTTAGCTTTAGGTTGTTTCCACCTTGAGCTTAAAACTTAGCATAGGATGCCCCTTTGACCTCTATAAAAGGCCACGAAACTACATTGACACCATAAAACGTTTTACAAACAATTTTTCTTGTCCTTTATTTTGAGGAAAAGACACCGGTACTCGCCTTAGTCTCGCCTTGTACTCGCCTTAGTATTTAGGTACGATCAGCTACACTAATCTACTTATTCCTTAATTCTTAATCTTCCATCGAAAAGTTATTTCGTTTCATCGGTTTTATTTATCATCGATAAAATACTTTATAACCACTTCATACAACTTACTAGACCTTTCCTAACAATTTAATCCATATTCTCGATAAAAATCTTTTGACAACTTGCTTTAACTTAACACTTTTCTTCAAAACTCAATTTAACCAATATTGGTTTTTACCTTGCTATTTCAATTTCATTTCAAACCCATTTCAATGGATAGATGTGCTCTTAAAGGGCATAGAAACCATTTTAAACCTTGATTACCATTTTGGCACGTTTTCGAAAAACTTAGAAACATTTTCTTTTATAAAAGTGTTTAAATTCTATGCTATAAAACATAGACATATGACATTGAAGTTTATATTACATGTAAACGCTTCATCGGATCTTTCAAACCACTTTTGTTTTGACTCTTTTGACCACTTTCTCATTTAGGCATTGTACCTTACTTAAATGTGTTTTCTTGAAACCCAACATGATATTTATGCAAATTTCTACTTCAAACATGTTTATAAGACATCTCTAATGCTTGTATTTCAAAAGATATCTTATTTGCGTACTTTGCTTCAATATAGTTTTATAATCTGTAAAGTTTTTATAATTTATAGCATTTGAAAACTTAGTGTCCACTTTTAAATTTTCCAGTGATACACTCTCAACAATGAATAATTATTCTTCTAAATATATTGAGTTTTTACCTTATCCATTTTAACCATTGTTGGACCCCAGTCAAAAAGGTCAAAACTGTCAGATTTTTAATTACAAGTTTTAGTGTTTCTTCTTTTTCGCAAATGGAGTTTAACTTAATAGATAACTCGTGAATTTTTAGCAAACCTTAGAAAACACTTTAAAACTTCTTCATTTCTATTTAATCATCAATATACATCACATATTGAAGTTTGAAATATATCTCAACCTGGTTTTAAATCTACCTATATGTATTGTTCTTATAATTTCGACAATAACAATCATTGTCGCCGCTACCTTCCTTTTTCTTTCCCCCAAACTTTATTTCTCGCTCTCCTTCTGATTTTAGATCTCGCACGCCATAATATTAACATAATACATTGTCTAACTTTGTTTCTATTTATTTTGCTTCTCTTGGTACCATGTTCGTACACATATAGACTAGAAGTCTACCCTTTCGTTTTGAGCGATTAATACGTGTATAGTTGTGAGTCATAACTTCGATTTAGTCAACTTTGATATATTCAATTATGCCTTTTACCATATACATCTTGTTTTTATTTTTAAATCTACAATAAACAAGTAAGCCTTATTTACATTTGCTCTTTCGTTCTAAATTTGGAAACTTGATTTAAAATGCAAGTTTCATTGTATCTTTCGTTATAAGTAATACACAAGATGAATACCTTTATGCTTATAATTTTTCTATATCCGAAAAATATATGTGAAGGATATGTATCCTTATGTTTCTTCTTTTATTTAAATACATCAAAAGTTTTAAATTTTACGATTATCTATTCTCTAAATGATTGTTTTTGTAGAAACACTAAACTATGAATGCACTATTTTCAAAGATTGACATTTTTACACCTTTCTTAAAATAGTATTTTACTTTGCAATTTTCAGTGAGTTCCTAAACTCTCAACTTTGTTTTCATAAATAGTCTGACCCGTAAGCTTGAATTTGTCCTGACTTAGACAATTGGACAATTTCTCAAAAGTTTAATACAAATATTTCTATACAAATTCCTTTAATGACGACTTAAACCTTTAACCTTAATTAATCTTTATATTATTTTACTACTTTGTTGGATCGCCACACATGTATCTTCATTATCTTGGAATTATTACACATTTTGATAATAGTGAGATTAATTATCATTTTTAAACACACATTTTGATAACAGTGAGATTTTTATCACTTCTAAACACTTAAAATGCTATCTACACAATGTGATTTAACTTATCATAAACTTTCATCGCTTCCATTTGCAACAATGACTCTCTAAATATATTTATTCTTCGAATAAGGTTTTATTATTGTAAGAGTAACCGTAGTAGTAATTATAGCCTCAGAGATGCTCAATCATTTCGTAATTTATTTTGTCGACGACACTTAATTAGCCTTTACATTTGAGATGTACCAAAACTTCGTTGCCTACCCTTACTACGTATTTTTAGGAACCTACCCTCGACCGCTTCTCTTTCATTCGTGGTACCCCTTCTTATTTTGGAATATATCTTTTCCAGATTTAGTAGCCAATCCGAAAGTGAACAAATTGTTCCTAATCTCTTTTTTTTTTAGCGGCGAAGTTACACTTAGTGTTAATTTAGAATACGACTTAAGCATCAATGCGGATTTAACGCTCAGTGCAGTTGGTGCTTCAGCAAAACTTATAACGTTCTTTTAAGTTAGATAATATCTAACTATATAATCTTTTTCAACTAGGTCGCCATGGTTGGATCATGATTTCCATGATCCTAATTTCTCGCAATCTAGACTGTAGAACTCGAATTAGGGAAACATTAATTTGATTATAGCTAAAGAGTTGGGCTGTTCCCTTGAGGAATTAACCCAAAATAAGCAAAGAGCTCTTCAAGTCATCATCTCTCAAATTATACAATTGTATTCGGCTGAGTTCTAATAGAATGTGTCACGAATTGAATTTCGGGACGAAATTCTTTCAACCGAGGGAGACTGTGACAACCGTCAAAATTCGAGTTAGTTATAGATTTGATAAACTTAGTTGCACATATAGGCACAACACATATTAAACTTAGTAATTAGAAGCTAAGTTATAACCTACTAGAAACTTGGAAACAGATAGAAACAATGGATGGTGTACTTAGATTTCACCTTGATATGTGAATTCTACATCTACTAAGCTGTAGTAACTATCCATATTTGGATCACTCTTTGACTCGACCAACATTTCATGAATCATATACACACATCATGCACTTGACCTAGAAGTAGAAGTTAGTTCAAAGTCTCATAAAAACTTAAGTCAAAATTGAAGACTAGGACTAGTATACTTGATTCCTCAATTTCGCTTGAATCTCGGAATCACTACATAGAATGCCAATAAACCGATAAAAATAAATTACAAACATTATTTATAACTATAAAAGAGTTATAATACCATAAGATAATTTAAAGTCTCAAATATTCTATTTATTTTCATATTCAAAGTTTATTAAACTCCAAAACCCTAAAAGCCCTAAAAACTCATATTTATAAACTTTAACCTTAAAAATCCTATAAAAACAATTATGAACCTTATGATATTATCTTATCATAATAATTATTATGAAATAAAATTCAATGAAAAATAAAGATTTAGTTATTAACATTTACCCTTGATTTATAAGTAAAAAATCAAGGGTTTTATGCATAAAAACTAGGTTAAGGTGCACATTTTATAAAAAGTTGGATATTTTTATAAAAGATTTGAATTTTTATAAAAGAAACAAGAGAGAGAGAGCCTCTCCTCCCCTAAAATCGGATCCCTCTCTCGCCATATCTCTCTCACACTCTCATTCTCCAACACACACACACATCTCTCTTCTTTCTCTCTCTAGAAAACTCTCTCTACCTTCTCTCTACTTTTTCTCTCCAAACACCACTCCATTCTCTCTTCCTCCCTCTAAGAACCAAGAAATTTTCCAGAAAACAAACCCAAGAACACTCCTCAAACTCGAAATCTTCATCATCTTGTGGTATTCTTGAAGGTAAAATCGATTTCTACTTCACTTTTCCTTCAAGTTTTGCTCTTTTTCTTACACTTTCTCCTTCTTCATCTTCTTAAAACTTGTTTTCTTTTTGTTAAAATGGTTTTTACAACATTATGGATGTGTTTTAACACCATGCATGTATGATAAACAAGGTTGCATGTTCATGATCTTAGTGCAAAAATCGATTTTAAGGATTAAAACATCAAACTCAAGTTAAGAGTTTTTGAGAAACAAAATTTTGTTCATAAATGCATGTATACATTTTGATAAGTTTTAATCTTTTGATCTCTGGAAACATGACTAAAATATGAGTTTATCATGATATATTTAAAATACTTGAAAAGATTTACTCAAGGAAATGATGAAAACCCACTTTTCTAACCAATCATCATGCATGCAATCTGCCAGATTTCTTTACCTGACTTTAAATTGTCATATCTCACTCATTTCTTAACCAAAATTCGTGATTCTTTTTCTGAAATATCATATTTTGAGTTAGCTTTCAAACCCATCTGACCTCACCGGAAAATTCCAATATTTCGATTTTTACCAATTTTTACAAAACTGTTGCTCAAACAGCACTTTCCTTATGAACATTTGTTTTGTGTTGCATGTTCAAAGGACTTATTCATCACTAAAAATCATTCAAAAATTATTTTAAACTCTTAATATCATTTATTAATAGGAACAAAAAGATCTTGATTCAAAAGTCTTTGTAACATGTTGCAAAAATTGTCAAAGTAACATCAATAATCTTTACATAAATCACAAGAACCAAGTTTTCTCTATACATTTTATTGAGCCTTTAGGCATGGTTTTCAATATCAAAAATAAGAAAACAATTTTTCATTGTTGTTAAATTGTATGAAGATGCATTCTGGAAATTTTCAGCTCAATATATATTTTCTTTATTTTTATATGAAAATAATAAGAAAATAGAGTGTTAAATCATAAAAAATACTTACACTAGTAAATAAATTCTGGAAAAATTCTTGGATGATTCTTCAAGTTAATAAACATCTCCCATGAAGTTTCAATGACTTTTGTTACTGTTTAATATGGTTTTGAATTTTCTTTTTGTTTTTCCCCAATAAATCATAAAACCACTTTAGACAAGTTGAAAAGGCTGTATAACAATTTTCGCAGCTTCTACCAGAGGTATAAGACTTAGAACAATATTTTCAGAATTTTTCATAATGTATTCATATTTTTCTCCGATTTTTGTATTTATAATGGACTAAAAATAGAAAAAATAGTTCTGCTCATCCAAAATTCATCCAAATTTACCAGAACACCTTGTAGTACATTAGGACGCTACATAAAAATTTTGATGATTTTTCTCTTCTGTATACTATTTTTCTCCTATTTTCTAAGATTAAATACACTTAAATACACAAAATCGGATTTCAGTATATAAAAACCACATTTGGTATTTTTCCCAGATTATCTACTCTGAAAATGAAGTGTACAAAAATTTTGGTAATTTACTTTAACTGTTTAATAATTATTCTCCAATTAATGATTATTTAAGAGGATAAAACAAAGAAAAATAGAAAGACTAATTGAAAAATATCTTTTATATTTTTCACAGCTTCTAAATGTTTAATAAAAGTGTTACAAAAATTTTGGGCAATTTTCGAAACTGTTTTCTATTTATTTCAATTTTTATTAGAATAAATGCTCAAAAATCATAAAATTGGGTTAAACAGTTTAGAAATCAATTTTTATATTTTTCCCAGCTTAATAATGTTTAATAACAGTAATACAAAAAGTTTGGGTAATTTTGGAAACTGATTTCTATTTTTCATGAATTTGTATCTATTTAGAGAATTAAATATATGAAAAATGGTTATACATATTCATACTCCATGAAAATTTATCTAGAAGTCTTTTAGTACATTTAGAACCAAAATCTGAAGTTTGGTAATTTTTATTAACTGTTTAGTATTTTTCAAGATTTTATGGTTATTCAAGAAACTAAAATCGTGAAAAATAGTTAGACAAATCAAAAATTCAAGAAAATTTATCTTGAGGTCTTTCACTTCAATTAAAACTGAAATGCAAACTTTGGGAAATTTTAGAACTAAATTAAGTTAGTTTTTGAATATTTAATCATTGGAACACCTCTTAAATTGTTAAATATTAGCATTTCAATAATGGGAAATTTCCACTTAAATTGTTATATAACAATTGATTCATTGAAATTTAATTTTCACAGAAAAATGTTTGTAACTTATCAATATTAAATTTTGACAAAATATTGGCATAATTCTATTGTAGTAGTAAGTATACTAGTGTTAGATTTCGATTAGAGACTCACTAGCGAATACCATTATTGTAGGAATCGATAGTGGTACAAGTGGAACTTAGCTCAAGGCATCATTTGCATCATCTCAATGCATATTGTGAGTATTCACGCACTCCCCTATTTTCAGTTTTTATGTTTTGGGGTGGAAAAGCATGTCCCGAAAAACTATTATTTGAATGTTGTATTTAAATTGATTTGTATCAAACATGATTGCTATTTTATTGCTATGTCTCTCTATGTATGTCTATGCAACACGGAACATGAGGACTTATCGTACTAAGGCCCTTCCCTTATCTCTAACCATTAACTCTTTGATCCAATGGTCATTATGGATAGCGCTATTAGGAATTGACAACTCCTCACTCGCCCTATTGCTGGAGTGCATGATACCATATTCATCTATGGAACGATAAGCATAGATCTTGATAGGGCTTCAGTCATAGGTTTGGTTGAGACTCATTGTTTGCTCATACACATACAAACTCGTTTCTCGTTATAGCAATAAACTTGTTATTAATTATAGCAATGAACTTTGTTTCTCATTACAACAACGAACTTTTATTACTGAAAACTTATATACATGTGTTAGCAATGAAATTGTTTGCTCCTTGTAGCAACGAAATTGATTGCTCATTTTAGCAATGAAACTTGTTTACTCGTTTGAGTAACGAACTTTATCTTCCATGAGAATATGAATGTTGCATCTTATTTGGGCAACATACTTTATCTCTCATGATGACAAAGAACTTTGTTTTTACAAACTTATTTACTCATTTTAACAATATACTTTTATTATTGGAAACTTTGATCAAAACTTTGATTTCAATTCATGGAACCAATATTATTTTGTTTATCTGTGAGTACTCACCAACTACTTTTATAGTTGACGCTCGTTTTACATGCTTTTTCAGGAATCATCGAGTAAGTGGCACTTAGGGACACTTCACTTTTAGGAGCATTCGCATGTGTTGTATTTCAATTTACATTGTAATTTCTTTTAAAAGTTGTTCAAACCCATTGTAAAATTGTAATGATTTTTAATACTATGGTTGGTGTTGTCTTTTAACTTTTGCTATGAAACCCTTTATACTGCCACGCCTCGTGTTTCCGCTTTAGCGGGGTGTGACAGAAAATGGTATCAGAGCCGAAGGTTATAGAGAATACCGGTTTTCCTTTGGAGAACCACAACTATAGCCAAAAAAATTTCAAAATGTTTTAAAAATAATGAACATACTACTGGTATAACTAATTCGAGTACGCATTATTGGACTTTAATTAAGTATAGCCTGGCCAACTATGCTTAATTAAGGAAACTTAATGTGAGGCTTGAAACGGTTATAGTAGAATTATGTTCAAAACGATTTTCAACTTAAACTTTTGAAAAACAAAATTTTTCGGTGTGCGTACGGGCATTGCATATTATAGGCATTCATCTAGATACACTTAGAAACTAAGTGCACTTTTATAACAATGCCTTTATTTAGAAATATTCTTACCCCTTATCAAGTGCTAGGTTAACCACTTAGGTTGTATCACTAGCCACTCTAGTAGCAATGCACTTAGTACTGAGAATGAGTATTCATCGGTAGCTATTGACTTTAGATGTAAGGTTAGTAGTTAGATATACACTAGTAATAATCTTAAGTCGAAACATATGCAAATTATTCCTCAATACCTCTTCATCGTCTTCGTACTAGAGTTACAACTAGGAAAAAGCGTTTCGATACCGACACGGATGAGAATCAGAGCATCGCGTAAAAAGGTAGATGAGGCACCACTAAGTAATCACTTGGATACCATTGGCGGGCATTCTGGATTCGACTAACGAGGAGACACAAGGAGGTTTAACCCATACATGAGACTTCTCTACTACACTACGAATTTAGCTTTAGGTTGTTTCCACCTTGAGCTTAAAACTTAGCATAGGATGCCCCTTTGACCTCTATAAAAGGCCACGAAACTACATTGACACCATAAAACGTTTTACAAACAATTTTTCTTGTCCTTTATTTTGAGGAAAAGACACCGGTACTCGCCTTAGTCTCGCCTTGTACTCGCCTTAGTATTTAGGTACGATCAGCTACACTAATCTACTTATTCCTTAATTCTTAATCTTCCATCGAAAAGTTATTTCGTTTCATCGGTTTTATTTATCATCGATAAAATACTTTATAACCACTTCATACAACTTACTAGACCTTTCCTAACAATTTAATCCATATTCTCGATAAAAATCTTTTGACAACTTGCTTTAACTTAACACTTTTCTTCAAAACTCAATTTAACCAATATTGGTTTTTACCTTGCTATTTCAATTTCATTTCAAACCCATTTCAATGGATAGATGTGCTCTTAAAGGGCATAGAAACCATTTTAAACCTTGATTACCATTTTGGCACGTTTTCGAAAAACTTAGAAACATTTTCTTTTATAAAAGTGTTTAAATTCTATGCTATAAAACATAGACATATGACATTGAAGTTTATATTACATGTAAACGCTTCATCGGATCTTTCAAACCACTTTTGTTTTGACTCTTTTGACCACTTTCTCATTTAGGCATTGTACCTTACTTAAATGTGTTTTCTTGAAACCCAACATGATATTTATGCAAATTTCTACTTCAAACATGTTTATAAGACATCTCTAATGCTTGTATTTCAAAAGATATCTTATTTGCGTACTTTGCTTCAATATAGTTTTATAATCTGTAAAGTTTTTATAATTTATAGCATTTGAAAACTTAGTGTCCACTTTTAAATTTTCCAGTGATACACTCTCAACAATGAATAATTATTCTTCTAAATATATTGAGTTTTTACCTTATCCATTTTAACCATTGTTGGACCCCAGTCAAAAAGGTCAAAACTGTCAGATTTTTAATTACAAGTTTTAGTGTTTCTTCTTTTTCGCAAATGGAGTTTAACTTAATAGATAACTCGTGAATTTTTAGCAAACCTTAGAAAACACTTTAAAACTTCTTCATTTCTATTTAATCATCAATATACATCACATATTGAAGTTTGAAATATATCTCAACCTGGTTTTAAATCTACCTATATGTATTGTTCTTATAATTTCGACAATAACAATCATTGTCGCCGCTACCTTCCTTTTTCTTTCCCCCAAACTTTATTTCTCGCTCTCCTTCTGATTTTAGATCTCGCACGCCATAATATTAACATAATACATTGTCTAACTTTGTTTCTATTTATTTTGCTTCTCTTGGTACCATGTTCGTACACATATAGACTAGAAGTCTACCCTTTCGTTTTGAGCGATTAATACGTGTATAGTTGTGAGTCATAACTTCGATTTAGTCAACTTTGATATATTCAATTATGCCTTTTACCATATACATCTTGTTTTTATTTTTAAATCTACAATAAACAAGTAAGCCTTATTTACATTTGCTCTTTCGTTCTAAATTTGGAAACTTGATTTAAAATGCAAGTTTCATTGTATCTTTCGTTATAAGTAATACACAAGATGAATACCTTTATGCTTATAATTTTTCTATATCCGAAAAATATATGTGAAGGATATGTATCCTTATGTTTCTTCTTTTATTTAAATACATCAAAAGTTTTAAATTTTACGATTATCTATTCTCTAAATGATTGTTTTTGTAGAAACACTAAACTATGAATGCACTATTTTCAAAGATTGACATTTTTACACCTTTCTTAAAATAGTATTTTACTTTGCAATTTTCAGTGAGTTCCTAAACTCTCAACTTTGTTTTCATAAATAGTCTGACCCGTAAGCTTGAATTTGTCCTGACTTAGACAATTGGACAATTTCTCAAAAGTTTAATACAAATATTTCTATACAAATTCCTTTAATGACGACTTAAACCTTTAACCTTAATTAATCTTTATATTATTTTACTACTTTGTTGGATCGCCACACATGTATCTTCATTATCTTGGAATTATTACACATTTTGATAATAGTGAGATTAATTATCATTTTTAAACACACATTTTGATAACAGTGAGATTTTTATCACTTCTAAACACTTAAAATGCTATCTACACAATGTGATTTAACTTATCATAAACTTTCATCGCTTCCATTTGCAACAATGACTCTCTAAATATATTTATTCTTCGAATAAGGTTTTATTATTGTAAGAGTAACCGTAGTAGTAATTATAGCCTCAGAGATGCTCAATCATTTCGTAATTTATTTTGTCGACGACACTTAATTAGCCTTTACATTTGAGATGTACCAAAACTTCGTTGCCTACCCTTACTACGTATTTTTAGGAACCTACCCTCGACCGCTTCTCTTTCATTCGTGGTACCCCTTCTTATTTTGGAATATATCTTTTCCAGATTTAGTAGCCAATCCGAAAGTGAACAAATTGTTCCTAATCTCTTTTTTTTTTAGCGGCGAAGTTACACTTAGTGTTAATTTAGAATACGACTTAAGCATCAATGCGGATTTAACGCTCAGTGCAGTTGGTGCTTCAGCAAAACTTATAACGTTCTTTTAAGTTAGATAATATCTAACTATATAATCTTTTTCAACTAGGTCGCCATGGTTGGATCATGATTTCCATGATCCTAATTTCTCGCAATCTAGACTGTAGAACTCGAATTAGGGAAACATTAATTTGATTATAGCTAAAGAGTTGGGCTGTTCCCTTGAGGAATTAACCCAAAATAAGCAAAGAGCTCTTCAAGTCATCATCTCTCAAATTATACAATTGTATTCGGCTGAGTTCTAATAGAATGTGTCACGAATTGAATTTCGGGACGAAATTCTTTCAACCGAGGGAGACTGTGACAACCGTCAAAATTCGAGTTAGTTATAGATTTGATAAACTTAGTTGCACATATAGGCACAACACATATTAAACTTAGTAATTAGAAGCTAAGTTATAACCTACTAGAAACTTGGAAACAGATAGAAACAATGGATGGTGTACTTAGATTTCACCTTGATATGTGAATTCTACATCTACTAAGCTGTAGTAACTATCCATATTTGGATCACTCTTTGACTCGACCAACATTTCATGAATCATATACACACATCATGCACTTGACCTAGAAGTAGAAGTTAGTTCAAAGTCTCATAAAAACTTAAGTCAAAATTGAAGACTAGGACTAGTATACTTGATTCCTCAATTTCGCTTGAATCTCGGAATCACTACATAGAATGCCAATAAACCGATAAAAATAAATTACAAACATTATTTATAACTATAAAAGAGTTATAATACCATAAGATAATTTAAAGTCTCAAATATTCTATTTATTTTCATATTCAAAGTTTATTAAACTCCAAAACCCTAAAAGCCCTAAAAACTCATATTTATAAACTTTAACCTTAAAAATCCTATAAAAACAATTATGAACCTTATGATATTATCTTATCATAATAATTATTATGAAATAAAATTCAATGAAAAATAAAGATTTAGTTATTAACATTTACCCTTGATTTATAAGTAAAAAATCAAGGGTTTTATGCATAAAAACTAGGTTAAGGTGCACATTTTATAAAAAGTTGGATATTTTTATAAAAGATTTGAATTTTTATAAAAGAAACAAGAGAGAGAGAGCCTCTCCTCCCCTAAAATCGGATCCCTCTCTCCCCATATCTCTCTCACACTCTCATTCTCCAACACACACACACATCTCTCTTCTTTCTCTCTCTAGAAAACTCTCTCTACCTTCTCTCCAAACACCACTCCATTCTCTCTTCCTCCCTCTAAGAACCAAGAAATTTTCCAGAAAACAAACCCAAGAACACTCCTCAAACTCGAAATCTTCATCATCTTGTGGTATTCTTGAAGGTAAAATCGATTTCTACTTCACTTTTCCTTCAAGTTTTGCTCTTTTTCTTACACTTTCTCCTTCTTCATCTTCTTAAAACTTGTTTTCTTTTTGTTAAAATGGTTTTTACAACATGATGGATGTGTTTTAACACCATGCATGTATGATAAACAAGGTTGCATGTTCATGATCTTAGTGCAAAAATCGATTTTAAGGATTAAAACATCAAACTCAAGTTAAGAGTTTTTGAGAAACAAAATTTTGTTCATAAATGCATGTATACATTTTGATAAGTTTTAATCTTTTGATCTCTGGAAACATGACTAAAATATGAGTTTATCATGATATATTTAAAATACTTGAAAAGATTTACTCAAGGAAATGATGAAAACCCACTTTTCTAACCAATCATCATGCATGCAATCTGCCAGATTTCTTTACCTGACTTTAAACTGTCATATCTCACTCATTTCTTAACCAAAATTCGTGATTCTTTTTCTGAAATATCATATTTTGAGTTAGCTTTCAAACCCATCTGACCTCACCGGAAAATTCCAATATTTCGATTTTTACCAATTTTTACAAAACTGTTGCTCAAACAGCACTTTCCTTATGAACATTTGTTTTGTGTTGCATGTTCAAAGGACTTATTCATCACTAAAAATCATTCAAAAATTATTTTAAACTCTTAATATCATTTATTAATAGGAACAAAAAGATCTTGATTCAAAAGTCTTTGTAACATGTTGCAAAAATTGTCAAAGTAACATCAATAATCTTTACATAAATCACAAGAACCAAGTTTTCTCTATACATTTTATTGAGCCTTTAGGCATGGTTTTCAATATCAAAAATAAGAAAACAATTTTTCATTGTTGTTAAATTGTATGAAGATGCATTCTGGAAATTTTCAGCTCAATATATATTTTCTTTATTTTTATATGAAAATAATAAGAAAATAGAGTGTTAAATCATAAAAAATACTTACACTAGTAAATAAATTCTGGAAAAATTCTTGGATGATTCTTCAAGTTAATAAACATCTCCCATGAAGTTTCAATGACTTTTGTTACTGTTTAATATGGTTTTGAATTTTCTTTTTGTTTTTCCCCAATAAATCATAAAACCACTTTAGACAAGTTGAAAAGGCTGTATAACAATTTTCGCAGCTTCTACCAGAGGTATAAGACTTAGAACAATATTTTCAGAATTTTTCATAATGTATTCATATTTTTCTCCGATTTTTGTATTTATAATGGACTAAAAATAGAAAAAATAGTTCTGCTCATCCAAAATTCATCCAAATTTACCAGAACACCTTGTAGTACATTAGGACGCTACATAAAAATTTTGATGATTTTTCTCTTCTGTATACTATTTTTCTCCTATTTTCTAAGATTAAATACACTTAAATACACAAAATCGGATTTCAGTATATAAAAACCACATTTGGTATTTTTCCCAGATTATCTACTCTGAAAATGAAGTGTACAAAAATTTTGGTAATTTACTTTAACTGTTTAATAATTATTCTCCAATTAATGATTATTTAAGAGGATAAAACAAAGAAAAATAGAAAGACTAATTGAAAAATATCTTTTATATTTTTCACAGCTTCTAAATGTTTAATAAAAGTGTTACAAAAATTTTGGGCAATTTTCGAAACTGTTTTCTATTTATTTCAATTTTTATTAGAATAAATGCTCAAAAATCATAAAATTGGGTTAAACAGTTTAGAAATCAATTTTTATATTTTTCCCAGCTTAATAATGTTTAATAACAGTAATACAAAAAGTTTGGGTAATTTTGGAAACTGATTTCTATTTTTCATGAATTTGTATCTATTTAGAGAATTAAATATATGAAAAATGGTTATACATATTCATACTCCATGAAAATTTATCTAGAAGTCTTTTAGTACATTTAGAACCAAAATCTGAAGTTTGGTAATTTTTATTAACTGTTTAGTATTTTTCAAGATTTTATGGTTATTCAAGAAACTAAAATCGTGAAAAATAGTTAGACAAATCAAAAATTCAAGAAAATTTATCTTGAGGTCTTTCACTTCAATTAAAACTGAAATGCAAACTTTGGGAAATTTTAGAACTAAATTAAGTTAGTTTTTGAATATTTAATCATTGGAACACCTCTTAAATTGTTAAATATTAGCATTTCAATAATGGGAAATTTCCACTTAAATTGTTATATAACAATTGATTCATTGAAATTTAATTTTCACAGAAAAATGTTTGTAACTTATCAATATTAAATTTTGACAAAATATTGGCATAATTCTATTGTAGTAGTAAGTATACTAGTGTTAGATTTCGATTAGAGACTCACTAGCGAATACCATTATTGTAGGAATCGATAGTGGTACAAGTGGAACTTAGCTCAAGGCATCATTTGCATCATCTCAATGCATATTGTGAGTATTCACGCACTCCCCTATTTTCAGTTTTTATGTTTTGGGGTGGAAAAGCATGTCCCGAAAAACTATTATTTGAATGTTGTATTTAAATTGATTTGTATCAAACATGATTGCTATTTTATTGCTATGTCTCTCTATGTATGTCTATGCAACACGGAACATGAGAACTTATCGTACTAAGGCCCTTCCCTTATCTCTAACCATTAACTCTTTGATCCAATGGTCATTATGGATAGCGCTATTAGGAATTGACAACTCCTCACTCGCCCTATTGCTGGAGTGCATGATACCATATTCATCTATGGAACGATAAGCATAGATCTTGATAGGGCTTCAGTCATAGGTTTGGTTGAGACTCATTGTTTGCTCATACACATACAAACTCGTTTCTCGTTATAGCAATAAACTTGTTATTAATTATAGCAATGAACTTTGTTTCTCATTACAACAACGAACTTTTATTACTGAAAACTTATATACATGTGTTAGCAATGAAATTGTTTGCTCCTTGTAGCAACGAAATTGATTGCTCATTTTAGCAATGAAACTTGTTTACTCGTTTGAGTAACGAACTTTATCTTCCATGAGAATATGAATGTTGCATCTTATTTGGGCAACATACTTTATCTCTCATGATGACAAAGAACTTTGTTTTTACAAACTTATTTACTCATTTTAACAATATACTTTTATTATTGGAAACTTTTATCAAAACTTTGATTTCAATTCATGGAACCAATATTATTTTGTTTATCTGTGAGTACTCACCAACTACTTTTATAGTTGACGCTCGTTTTACATGCTTTTTCAGGAATCATCGAGTAAGTGGCACTTAGGGACACTTCACTTTTAGGAGCATTCGCATGTGTTGTATTTCAATTTACATTGTAATTTCTTTTAAAAGTTGTTCAAACCCATTGTAAAATTGTAATGATTTTTAATACTATGGTTGGTGTTGTCTTTTAACTTTTGCTATGAAACCCTTTATACTGCCACGCCTCGTGTTTCCGCTTTAGCGGGGTGTGACAGAAAATGGTATCAGAGCCGAAGGTTATAGAGAATACCGGTTTTCCTTTGGAGAACCACAACTATAGCCAAAAAAATTTCAAAATGTTTTAAAAATAATGAACATACTACTGGTATAACTAATTCGAGTACGCATTATTGGACTTTAATTAAGTATAGCCTGGCCAACTATGCTTAATTAAGGAAACTTAATGTGAGGCTTGAAACGGTTATAGTAGAATTATGTTCAAAACGATTTTCAACTTAAACTTTTGAAAAACAAAATTTTTCGGTGTGCGTACGGGCATTGCATATTATAGGCATTCATCTAGATACACTTAGAAACTAAGTGCACTTTTATAACAATGCCTTTATTTAGAAATATTCTTACCCCTTATCAAGTGCTAGGTTAACCACTTAGGTTGTATCACTAGCCACTCTAGTAGCAATGCACTTAGTACTGAGAATGAGTATTCATCGGTAGCTATTGACTTTAGATGTAAGGTTAGTAGTTAGATATACACTAGTAATAATCTTAAGTCGAAACATATGCAAATTATTCCTCAATACCTCTTCATCGTCTTCGTACTAGAGTTACAACTAGGAAAAAGCGTTTCGATACCGACACGGATGAGAATCAGAGCATCGCGTAAAAAGGTAGATGAGTCACCACTAAGTAATCACTTGGATACCATTGGCGGGCATTCTGGATTCGACTAACGAGGAGACACAAGGAGGTTTAACCCATACATGAGACTTCTCTACTACACTACGAATTTAACTTTAGGTTGTTTCCACCTTGAGCTTAAAACTTAACATAGGATGCCCCTTTGACCTCTATAAAAGGTCACGAAACTACATTGACACCATAAAACGTTTTACAAACAATTTTTCTTGTCCTTTATTTTGAGGAAGAGACACCGGTACTCGCCTTAGTCTCGCCTTGTACTCGCCTTAGTATTTAGGTACGATCAGCTACACTAATCTACTTATTCCTTAATTCTTAATCTTCCATCGAAAAGTTATTTCGTTTCATCGGTTTTATTTATCATCGATAAAATTCTTTATAACCACTTCATACAACTTACTAGACCTTTCCTAACAATTTAATCCATATTCTCGATAAAAATCTTTTGACAACTTGCTTTAACTTAACACTTTTCTTCAAAACTCAATTTAACCAATATTGGTTTTTACCTTGCTATTTCAATTTCATTTCAAACCCATTTCAATGGATAGATGTGCTCTTAAAGGGCATAGAAACCATTTTAAACCTTGATTACCATTTTGGCACGTTTTCGAAAAACTTAGAAACATTTTCTTTTATAAAAGTGTTTAAATTCTATGCTATAAAACATAGACATATGACATTGAAGTTTATATTACATGTAAACGCTTCATCGGATCTTTCAAACCACTTTTGTTTTGACTCTTTTGACCACTTTCTCATTTAGGCATTGTACCTTACTTAAATGTGTTTTCTTGAAACCCAACATGATATTTATGCAAATTTCTACTTCAAACATGTTTATAAGACATCTCTAATGCTTGTATTTCAAAAGATATCTTATTTGCGTACTTTGCTTCAATATAGTTTTATAATCTGTAAAGTTTTTATAATTTATAGCATTTGAAAACTTAGTGTCCACTTTTAAATTTTCCAGTGATACACTCTCAACAATGAATAATTATTCTTCTAAATATATTGAGTTTTTACCTTATCCATTTTAACCATTGTTGGACCCCAGTCAAAAAGGTCAAAACTGTCAGATTTTTAATTACAAGTTTTAGTGTTTCTTCTTTTTCGCAAATGGAGTTTAACTTAATAGATAACTCGTGAATTTTTAGCAAACCTTAGAAAACACTTTAAAACTTCTTCATTTCTATTTAATCATCAATATACATCACATATTGAAGTTTGAAATATATCTCAACCTGGTTTTAAATCTACCTATATGTATTGTTCTTATAATTTCGACAATAACAATCATTGTCGCCGCTACCTTCCTTTTTCTTTCCCCCAAACTTTATTTCTCGCTCTCCTTCTGATTTTAGATCTCGCACGCCATAATATTAACATAATACATTGTCTAACTTTGTTTCTATTTATTTTGCTTCTCTTGGTACCATGTTCGTACACATATAGACTAGAAGTCTACCCTTTCGTTTTGAGCGATTAATACGTGTATAGTTGTGAGTCATAACTTCGATTTAGTCAACTTTGATATATTCAATTATGCCTTTTACCATATACATCTTGTTTTTATTTTTAAATCTACAATAAACAAGTAAGCCTTATTTACATTTGCTCTTTCGTTCTAAATTTGGAAACTTGATTTAAAATGCAAGTTTCATTGTATCTTTCGTTATAAGTAATACACAAGATGAATACCTTTATGCTTATAATTTTTCTATATCCGAAAAATATATGTGAAGGATATGTATCCTTATGTTTCTTCTTTTACTTAAATACATCAAAAGTTTTAAATTTTACGATTATCTATTCTCTAAATGATTGTTTTTGTAGAAACACTAAACTATGAATGCACTATTTTCAAAGATTGACATTTTTACACCTTTCTTAAAATAGTATTTTACTTTGCAATTTTCAGTGAGTTCCTAAACTCTCAACTTTGTTTTTATAAATAGTCTGACCCGTAAGCTTGAATTTGTCCTGACTTAGACAATTGGACAATTTCTCAAAAGTTTAATACAAATATTTCTATACAAATTCCTTTAATGACGACTTAAACCTTTAACCTTAATTAATCTTTATATTATTTTACTACTTTGTTGGATCGCCACACATGTATCTTCATTATCTTGGAATTATTACACATTTTGATAATAGTGAGATTAATTATCATTTTTAAACACACATTTTGATAACAGTGAGATTTTTATCACTTCTAAACACTTAAAATGCTATCTACACAATGTGATTTAACTTATCATAAACTTTCATCGCTTCCATTTGCAACAATGACTCTCTAAATATATTTATTCTTCGCATAAGGTTTTATTATTGTAAGAGTAACCGTAGTAGTAATTATAGCCTCAGAGATGCTCAATCATTTCGTAATTTATTTTGTCGACGACACTTAATTAACCTTTACATTTAAGATGTACCAAAACTTCGTTGCCTACCCTTACTACGTATTTTTAGGAACTTACCCTCGACCGCTTCTCTTTCATTCATGGTACCCCTTCTTATTTTGGAATATATCTTTTCCAGATTTAGTAGCCAACCCGAAAGTGAACAAATTGTTCCTAATCTCTTTTTTTTTTTTACCGGGGAAGTTACACTTAGTGTTAATTTAGAATGCGACTTAAGCATCAATGCGGATTTAACGCTCAGTGCAGTTGGTGCTTCAGCAAAACTTATAACGTTCTTTTAAGTTAGATAATACCTAACTATATAATCTTTTTCAACTAGGTCGCCATGGTTGGATCATGATTTCCATGATCCTAATTTCTCGCAATCTAGACTGTAGAACTCGAATTAGGGAAACATTAATTTGATTATAGCTAAAGAGTTGGGCTGTTCCCTTGAGGAATTAACCCAAAATAATCAAAGAGCTCTTCAAGTCATCATCTCTCAAATTATACAATTGTATTCGGCTGAGTTCTAATAGAATGTGTCACGAATTGAATTTCGGGACGAAATTCTTTCAACCGAGGGAGACTGTGACAACCGTCAAAATTCGAGTTAGTTATAGATTTGATAAACTTAGTTGCACATATAGGCACAACACATATTAAACTTAGTAATTAGAAGCTAAGTTATAACCTACTAGAAACTTGGAAACAGATAGAAACAATGGATGGTGTACTTAGATTTCACCTTGATATGTGAATTCTACATCTACTAAGCTGTAGTGACTATCCATATTTGGATCACTCTTTGACTCGAACAACATTTCATGAATCATATACACACATCATGCACTTGACCTAGAAGTAGAAGTTAGTTCAAAGTCTCATAAAAACTTAAGTCAAATTTGAAGACTAGGACTAGTATACTTGATTCCTCAATTTCGCTTGAATCTCGGAATCACTACATAGAATGCCAATAAACCGATAAAAATAAATTACAAACATTATTTATAACTATAAAAGAGTTATAATACCATAAGATAATTTAAAGTCTCAAATATTCTATTTATTTTCATATTCAAAGTTTATTAAACTCCAAAACCCTAAAAGCCCTAAAAACTCATATTTATAAACTTTAACCTTAAAAATCCTATAAAAACAATTATGAACCTTATGATATTATCTTATCATAATAATTATTATGAAATAAAATTCAATGAAAAATAAAGATTTAGTTATTAACATTTACCCTTGATTTATAAGTAAAAAATCAAGGGTTTTATGCATAAAAACTAGGTTAAGGTGCACATTTTATAAAAAGTTGGATATTTTTATAAAAGATTTGAATTTTTATAAAAGAAACAAGAGAGAGAGAGCCTCTCATCCCCTAAAATCGGATCCCTCTCTCCCCATATCTCTCTCACACTCTCATTCTCCAACACACACACATCTCTCTTCTTTCTCTCTCTAGAAAACTCTCTCTACCTTCTCTCTACTTTTTCTCTCCAAACACCACTCCATTCTCTCTTCCTCCCTCTAAGAACCAAGAAATTTTCCAGAAAACAAACCCAAGAACACTCCTCAAACTCGAAATCTTCATCATCTTGTGGTATTCTTGAAGGTAAAATCGATTTCTACTTCACTTTTCCTTCAAGTTTTGCTCTATTTCTTACACTTTCTCCTTCTTCATCTTCTTAAAACTTGTTTTCTTTTTGTTAAAATGGTTTTTACAACATGATGGATGTGTTTTAACACCATGCATGTATGATAAACAAGGTTGCATGTTCATGATCTTAGTGCAAAAATCGATTTTAAGGATTAAAACATCAAACTCAAGTTAAGAGTTTTTGAGAAACAAAATTTTGTTCATAAATGCATGTATACATTTTGATAAGTTTTAATCTTTTGATCTCTGGAAACATGACTAAAATATGAGTTTATCATGATATATTTAAAATACTTGAAAAGATTTACTCAAGGAAATGATGAAAACCCACTTTTCTAACCAATCATCATGCATGCAATCTGCCAGATTTCTTTACCTGACTTTAAACTATCATATCTCACTCATTTCTTAACCAAAATTCGTGATTCTTTTTCTGAAATATCATATTTTGAGTTAACTTTCAAACCCATCTGACCTCACCGGAAAATTCCAATATTTCGATTTTTACCAATTTTTACAAAACTGTTGCTCAAACAGCACTTTCCTTATGAACATTTGTTTTGGGTTGCATGTTCAAAGGACTTATTCATCACTAAAAATCATTCAAAAATTATTTTAAACTCTTAATATCATTTATTAATAGGAACAAAAAGATCTTGATTCAAAAGTCTTTGTAACATGTTGCAAAAATTGTCAAAGTAACATCAATAATCTTTACATAAATCACAAGAACCAAGTTTTCTCTATACATTTTATTGAGCCTTTAGGCATGGTTTTCAACATCAAAAATAAGAAAACAATTTTTCATTGTTGTTAAATTGTATGAAGATGCATTCTGGAAATTTTCAGCTCAATATATATTTTCTTTATTTTTATATGAAAATAATAAGAAAATAGAGTGTTAAATCATAAAAAATACTTACACTAGTAAATAAATTCTGGAAAAATTCTTGGATGATTCTTCAAGTTAATAAACATCTCCCATGAAGTTTCAATGACTTTTGTTACTGTTTAATATGGTTTTGAATTTTCTTTTTGTTTTTCCCCAATAAATTATAAAACCACTTTAGACAAGTTGAAAAGGCTGTATAACAATTTTCGCAGCTTCTACCAGAGGTATAAGACTTAGAACAATATTTTCAGAATTTTTCATAATGTATTCATATTTTTCTCCGATTTTTGTATTTATAATGGACTAAAAATAGAAAAAATAGTTCTGCTCATCCAAAATTCATCCAAATTTACCAGAACACCTTGTAGTACATTAGGACGCTACATAAAAATTTTGATGATTTTTCTCTTCTGTATACTATTTTTCTCCTATTTTCTAAGATTAAATACACTTAAATACACAAAATCGGATTTCAGTATATAAAAACCACATTTGGTATTTTTCCCAGATTATTTACTCTGAAAATGAAGTGTACAAAAATTTTGGTAATTTACTTTAACTGTTTAATAATTATTCTCCAATTAATGATTATTTAAGAGGATAAAACAAAGAAAAATAGAAAGACTAATTGAAAAATATCTTTTATATTTTTCACAGCTTCTAAATGTTTAATAAAAGTGTTACAAAATTTTTGGGCAATTTTCGAAATTGTTTTCTATTTATTTCAATTTTTATTAGAATAAATGCTCAAAAATCATAAAATTGGGTTAAACAGTTTAGAAATCAATTTTTATATTTTTCCCAGCTTAATAATGTTTAATAACAGTAATACAAAAAGTTTGGGTAATTTTGGAAACTAATTTCTATTTTTCATGAATTTGTATCTATTTAGAGAATTAAATATATGAAAAATGGTTATACATATTCATACTCCATGAAAATTTATCTAGAAGTCTTTTAGTACATTTAGAACCAAAATCTAAAGTTTGGTAATTTTTAGTAACTGTTTAGTATTTTTCAAGATTTTATGGTTATTCAAGAAACTAAAATCGTGAAAAATAGTTAGACAAATCAAAAATTCAAGAAAATTTATCTTGAGGTCTTTCACTTCAATTAAAACTGAAATGCATACTTTGGGAAATTTTAGAACTAAATTAATTTAGTTTTTGAATATTTAATCATTGGAACACCTCTTAAATTGTTAAATATTAGCATTTCAATAATGGGAAATTTCCACTTAAAGTGTTATATAACAATTGATTCATTGAAATTTAATTTTCACAGAAAAATGTTTGTAACTTATCAATATTAAATTTTGACACAATATTGGCATAATTCTATTGTAGTAGTAAGTATACTAGTGTTAGATTTCGATTAGAGACTCACTAGCGAATACCATTATTGTAGGAATCGATAGTGGTACAAGTGGAACTTAGCTCAAGGCATCATTTGCATCATCTCAATGCATATTGTGAGTATTCACGCACTCCCCTATTTTCAGTTTTTATGTTTTGGGGTGGAAAAGCATGTCCCGAAAAACTATTATTTGAATGTTGTATTTAAATTGATTTGTATCAAACATGATTGCTATTTTTTTGCTATGTCTCTCTATGTATGTCTATGCAACACGGAACATGAGAACTTATCGTACTAAGGCCCTTCCCTTATCTCTAACCATTAACTCTTTGAGCCAATGGTCATTATGGATAGCGCTATTAGGAATTGACAACTCCTCACTCGCCCTATTGCTGGAGTGCATGATACCATATTCATCTATGGAACGATAAGCATAGATCTTGATAGGGCTTCAGTCATAGGTTTGGTTGAGACTCATTGTTTGCTCATACACATACAAACTCATTTCTCGTTATGACAATAAACTTGTTATTAATTATAGCAATGAACTTTGTTTCTCATTACAACAACGAACTTTTATTACTGAAAACTTATATACATGTTTTAGCAATGAAATTGTTTGCTCCTTGTAGCAACGAAATTGATTGCTCATTTTAGCAATGAAACTTGTTTACTCGTTTGAGTAACGAACTTTATCTTCCATGAGAATATGAATGTTGCATCTTATTTGGGCAACATACTTTATCTCTCATGCTGACAAAGAACTTTGTTTTTACAAACTTATTTACTCATTTTAACAATATACTTTTATTATTGAAAACTTTTATCAAAACTTTGATTTCAATTCATGGAACCAATATTATTTTGTTTATCTGTGAGTACTCACCAACTACTTTTATAGTTGACGCTCGTTTTACATGCTTTTTCAGGAATCATCGAGTAAGTGACACTTAGGGAGACTTCACTTTTAGGAGCATTCGCATGTGTTGTATTTCAATTTACATTGTAATTTCTTTTAAAAGTTGTTCAAACCCATTGTAAAATTGTAATGATTTTTAATACTATGGTTGGTGTTGTCTTTTAACTTTTGCTATGAAACCCTTTATACTGCCACGCCTCGTGTTTCCGCTTTAGCGGGGTGTGACAAACGTGCCTAACCTCCATGTCGAAGGTTTTCGATCTTATCCACTTGGTACTCACGAACAGTCTGATGTGACGGTTTGGCAACATGGCCCAACTTTCAAGGAACTTTATCTGACATGGCGCGTTTAACGACTAGTGGTGTGACTTTCAAGGATAGACGTGGCTTACTCTTTCAAGTAAACGTTTGGAATTCAATAGGGGTTACATATAAATGGAAATTGTACTCTCCTTTTACAATTACACGTTCAAATTCTCAGACGATCAAAAAGCCCTAAATTTCTCTGTTCTTCAAGAAGTTCTCAAAACCTTAATCAATGGCGGCTGATCCAACCACCACTACTGAAGAAGTTGCATCTCAACCACTTATGAAGATTGAAAGCACCAACTATCAGGTTAAAGGTGTGACAACCCGAAACTTTTTCCATTATCCTTACTCAATTTCCGTTAATCAAATTCGGGTTTTTATTTAATTCCGTCAAATTTGATAGTTTGGGAAAGACTTTGCGTTTAAATAAATCAGTTCGGATTTATTTCTGTTCACGTCAGTATTATTTTGGACTAACGGAATATTCTAAACTTAGTACATCAAAGGAATCGGTGTTGGGATGAATTTGTTAAAATTCTAGACATGAAGCAAAACGAAAACCTCCTCAAAAAGGAGTTTTCGGTCAAGGTGACCAAAAACTCCATCTTATATATATATATATATATATATATATATATATATATTTCATGATCATTTTGATCATTCTTTCCCTTTTTACAAGTCTAGAACTCGAAAACTCTCTCAAGTATCATCAAGTTCTTCACTTTGATCTTCAAATTCTCGAAAATGTAAGTGTTTCTTTCCCCTTGTTTTGTTATTAGATCTTCCTAACTAGTAACACCCTTTGATTTCATCCATTAACTTCATCTTTTGTGTTTAATCTTCAAGAACACCAAGAATACCAAGAACACCAAGAGCAAACACTAGTGTTTTCGACCGAAAACACCCTTCTTTGCTTCCATATTGTAAGTATCTATCTCATATACTTGTTATCTAGTAAGGATACTTGATTTAGGGCCTTGAAATCGTCATTTTTCCAAGAACAAAAGGAGTTTTCGGTATAGTGCATCTCCTTTGACCGAAAAGCCTAAAGAAAGGTGCCTTTAATACCTTAAAACTCACTTAAGGCTTTGGATAAAACTTAGAACCCCTATGCATGTTCGAAAGCCCTTGAAAATCACCACATGCACCAAACATCATGAGTTTTCGGTCACCTTCATGGACCGAAAACCCTTCATGGACCGAAAACCCTTCATGGACCGAAAACCACTTGGACCAAAAACTTCCCTTAAGTGGCTTTACAACCCCCTTATGCAATCCTAAGTGATTGTAACACTTCCATTAAGGATTTCTTAGTCCTTAAAGTGTTATTCTTTACCTGATTAGTTGAGTAAACACTAATTGTATACATATATATGTCTTTATATGCTAAATAGGATCCTCGTGTGCTCAAGACTTCACTTGACACTTAGCATCCTTTTTCCGATCTTACATTCGCATCACTCACTTCAGGTGAGTTCATACCCCCTATGCTCTTTCCGAGTATTTTTCATGTTTTCATGGGGGGGGGGGAATACAAGCAAAAGTACAAGGAAACTTGTGCTCAAGTTATCTCATTTTGCATATAATGATTATATGTTCAACATGCTTTTAACTCAGAAAACCGTTTTACCAATCGATTAAGAAATCAACTCGTAGAAACAGTTTTCAAAACTAAAGCAAGGAACTTGTAAATCTTATCATAAAATGTGATATTTTATAAAGGATTTATACAAAACATAAACAGGATTTTCGGTACTATTACTTGTAAGTTTGTTATTTTAGGATTGGAGACACGTCGTTGGTAACACTCCACCGGATTTCGTGAGTGTAGGACTAACCCTTATAACTAGAATCTCTTGTAGGGACAACGTGACTATTGTGTATAGATCTATACGGGACTGACTACCCCGCACCTCGCTACTAGCTACAGTGGGACCGTCAGGTCTACGGGTGACAAAGTCATAAAAGGATACTGGCCCCATTACGTGCCATATCTAGTTTAATGTATGGTTATAAAACTCGCAACCTAGATAACAGAGATTTACTTTTGTAATAATAAAACAAGTGAACTAACCTCAAAGTAATAACCGATTTTATTTATGTAATAAGGCTAATACATCTCACAGAGAGTAAACAAGGTTTTTCAAGGAAACTACATCTAACGATACAAGTATGGTAGATACTTGTACACCTCATTTCAGAATCGATAACCAACTTTCAACTTTTAAGGAAAATATAGGATTTTCCTGGAATAACTCAACCTTTCATAAACAGGCTGTTTAACATATAACTAATGGATAATCAAACATCTTTCATAAGAAAATATAGGATTTTCTTGGGAAACACTTTTCAAAGGATCAAAGAAACATTTCTTTCTTCAGAACTAAACGCTTATGAACTCACCAGCTTTATGCTGATATTTTAAAACTGCTTGTATTCTCAGGGCATCAATAGACAGGTACTCCTGCCAACTTTTGGAGAAGACGGAACATTCTAAAGTCAGGTATTTTACTTTTGCTATATATACTGTTATGTATAACCCATGCTTTCAACAATGTAAATAATCTTATTATAATGTAATGGTTGTGTTTACTTCGCTTACTATGATACAACTGTTGTGATACTACACATGACGTCCTCCGCCCCGGAACGCTTCCGCCATCGGTTTCGGGGTGTGACAAAAGGAGATGTGTCACTGTATCCAGAAGAACTCAAGATGCTGATTGTTGCTCTTAAACATTCAGGTCTCGCAACTGTGATGTTTAATGCTTTTGAAGTCCCGTTGTCATGGTTATCAATGGCTGGTTCCACTGCTTCTTACAGCAAAGGCACTGATGTTATCACATTCAATCTGGTGAATGAAAAGTGAATTCGACTCTCAAAGAAGTTGTTTACTCAAATCTTTGTAATTCCAAATTCCCCTCCATTCTTTAAACCTACTGCTCATCAAGTTATGTTCATGTTTAATGAGATGGGTCATCAGCCACCACTCGTTAAGATCAGTGATTTCAAGAAATCTGGTCTTCCTTGCATATGGAATTTTCTGTTTGGCATATACCTTCGTTGCTTAACTGGGCGAAGTGTAGGGCTTGATAAGGGGAGAATGGAAGTTTATGATATGGTAGCAGGGTTGTACCATGATCTCTATGTTGATTATGCTACTCAGATTTGGAAATAGTTTATCAAGATCCTGGAAAACACAAATGTGGTAAAAGGAATTTCGTGTGCACGTTACTAGAGTTTGGTTCTTCAATATGTATATGAGAAAGAAGGTATTCCAGTTCCTGCTGATGAGGCTAAGGCAGAATTCGCAAAGTATCATTTTCCAAAGAATGTTGCAGATGATTCAGAAGAATTCCCAAATGTTGCTCGAATTCCTGATGGGATGTTGAAGAAAGTTGACCTAACAAATTCTTTATTGGTGGCATGCTTGCAACATGTTAATCCTTCAATCGAAACTGGAATTTCGCTGAAAACAAGTGATGAAGGGTCATTCAAAAAGTCAAAGGAGTCAAAGAAGGTTTCTGATGAGGTTGTTGTTCAAGAAACTCCTAAGAAACAACCTAAGACCAAGTCTCCTAAGAAGATTGCAATTGAAACTGAGAAGCCTAAGGAGAAAGTTGTTCCTGAATCTTCGAAAGAATTCATTCCTTCGAAATCAGGTGTGTTCAAAACCTTAAGGAATTTCACTTATCAGAAACGAACTTCATAAAAAGATCAGTCTCCTACTGTTCGTAAACCTCAGCTTAACCGACAAGGAGTAAAAGTTCGTGAGATTCCTGCACCCGTTTCCCCATCCTCCAAGAAGCGAAGAGCTGAGGATGTGGCGAAGCATATAAACAAGAAGAGGAAAAAATGAAAGTTGGTGGTTCTTGAAAAGTTATCAGATAGTGAGATAGTTCCAGAATCTCCTTTAGGTTCTAATTCCCCAAAAGTCTCACAACCACCCATTCTTGAAAAAGTTTCGTTACCCACAACAATAGTTCCAATCGAGATTATTGTCACCAAATCAATTCCTGAAACAGTTCCAATTTCTCCAATTGTTGCAAACATATCTAATACGGATGCACATGTTGTGGTGAGTGTTAATCCATCATCTCAAGGTAATCCTGAACCTATTTCCAGTACCTTTGTTTCACTTCCACCTTTTATTAAACCCGTTTCCACTACCAATCCTTCACCAACTTTCGATCAAGTCTTAAACCAACCCTTCACTACACTTTTCCCATCACAATCCACCGATCCACCAAAACCAAATTTCGATGATGAAATAGATGGCGGGGGTTTCGGAGGAACGTTTGATGATCTCCATTTCGATTCAGAAGAAGATGATATACCAGATCACATGTTGATGTCTGGTAAGTAGTTCAAGATTCTCAATAGAAAACTCAATGCTATTATTCAATCAGAAGCTGATTCCGGAGCAAAGAACTCAGTGTCTGGGATTGAAGTTGATGTGATGCTCAAAGCTGTAGAGCTTCGAATGCAGAAACAAATGGATGTTATGGATAAAAATAACGAATTGAGGGTCAAAGCTCAGACTGATTCGTTCAATTCTGCACTTAACAATCTTCGTTTGACAACAAAAGAACGACATGTTCTTTTTGTGAAAGATCTCAAGACAGTACGTGAAGATGTCAATCGAAAGATTGAGGAGTTGAAGGTTGAAGTTTTCAAAGAACTGAGTGAGCTGAATTCCAATTATTCGACAATCAAGTCAAATGTTGATATTATACTGCAGTCAGAACGGTTGTTGAATGGTATCAAGCATTAACTCCAAAGTTTGACGCAAAGGATACAACAGATGCTCAGAATTTTGAAAAGACGGGTGTTTTGTTTGGTGAAATGAAAGAGTTAGTATCGAAGCCAACTCCTACTTCATTTTTAACTCCTGAGTTTGTAACTCAGAAGTTACATTCTTTGGATCAAGCGATTCAGAAGGCTGTTGCTCCTATTTGGAAGTTTGCAAACATGTTACCCACTGGTGCCCCACCTGTTGTCACAGGGGTGTAAGGGGGATAAAAGAAAACTCAAGAAGGCAAACCTTCGAAATTTACAAAAGGAGTTGATAAGCCGAAAAAGATTGAGAAGATCGTTACTACTGCTGGTGAAGTAACGAAAGTTGTATCTACTCAAGTCACAATACCTACAGTCCCAAAGGCGAATACAACAGAAGCCATCTAGACAACAACAAGACCCAATCTAAAGGGGATTGTGTTTGGTTCGACAACTGAAGGAGGAAGTTCAAGTTCGTCAAAGCCAAAGGTTTCAGAAGCTGATAGAGATAAAGGAAAAGTGATTGTGGTTGAAAAATCAAAGGAAGAGAAGAAGGCCAAAATTGAAGCTGAAATGCAGAAGCAAAGGGAAATACAGAGCATACTAAGACTTCGTTAAAGTGATCCACCTGGTATCGAAAAGGGAGATCCAACGAAGTTGTACAGTTATGAGAATATTGAAGCAAGAGTTGCATACAATCACATGTATTCGTTTGAGAAGAAGCCAAAGAAAAGCTACTCTATCACTAACACTGATATGAGTCAGCTTGATTTCCCAGTGAATGAAATGATGTTTATCATGGCTCAGTACAAGATAGTTGAGAAGTTCGAAAATGAGGATGATTATATCCATATGAAACTTAGGTTTCATGCGGTTGTTGGAAAAGAACCAGAAGAGATATGGTCTTTGGTGAAGATCAAGAAAGTTGTCAGTATAAGGAAGGATGTGATGTTCGAGAATATGATACCGAATTTTCGGTATCATGTTGTAAGAGTGAACAATCAAGTATGTGATTTCTCGGTTACTGATTTTCCTCTAATGAACTTGAATGATCTGATTCAAGTTGCATTAATTTTGAAAGACATAGAGGTTTCGCAACTTCAAGGAACTGACAAAGATTTTTTGAGGCTTGGTCTTGCCCATATTAAAATCTTTGTAGACAATTTCTATGATTGTTTGGCATTGACTGATGTTGAGTTAGCATCAGCAATGGGAAAAGAAGTGAAAGTTCCGATGGAATTGTCGAAGACTCAAGCTAAACTGAAGAAATATGTTGATGGAGAGATATTCTTAAAACCTTTTGGAATGGTCTTTGCTGGAAAAGAGGAGAATGGCAAAGCTAATAGGTTTTTATTCCAGTCTTCAGAGATAGAAAGATATATGACTTCACAATATACGAACTTCATTATTCGTATGAATAATTGCAAGAAGAACAATGACGGGGATAAAGTGGAGTTGAGGAAGATATTGACATGGTACTTAGAGATACAAAGGATGATGCACTTTGCTGCACAGATACTCACGAATTGACAAGTTCGACATGATTACAAAGGGGGAGATTGTAGAGTCGAAATATATTGTAATATGTCGAAGTCTGTGTAATTGTCTGTTTCGTATGTTTCCTTATGTATTTGCTAAGGCATTTTGTTATCCAAGCTTAAAGTCTAGCCTTAGTATTTTTTGTACTTTCAGCCTTCTATAAATAGGAGCTGAACATAGAGTTGATAGAAGAGTTTTCCCATTTTTACTATCATTTTCTACTCTTGTTCATTGGAAGTAATATGAGCTGAACCAGACCTTATTTACTTCTCGTGTTTATCTTTACTCTGATTTTGATTCTCATACTCGATTAATCACTTATATATAAATGACTATTCTTTCCCAATCGACCTTATGCCGGTCTCCATAAAAAGTTTCAACATCATCATCGGCATGGACTGTTAAGTCCTCATCGTGCTGATATTCTATGCTACGAAAAAGCCATTCGCCTTAATCTGCCTAGTGGCGAAACCCTCGTTATCTACGGCAACAAACTCAGTTCGAACCTTCGCATCATTTCTTGCATCAAATCCCAAAAATACCTGCGTAAAGAGTGTCACACATTCTTAGCTCATGTGATCAACGAAAAACAAGAATTGAAAGACCTCGAGAGCATTCTTGAAGTCTGCAATTTTCCTGACATCTTCCCCCGAGGATCTTCCAGCAGTTCCTCCTGAACGCCAAGGCAAATTCTGAATCGACTTGATTCCTGCAGCTACCCCCCATAGCCAAATCCCTGTATCGTCTAGCACCAGCAGAGATGCAGGAATTATCCAGCCAACTAAATGAACTGCTCAGTAAGGGATTCATCCGACCGAGCTTCTCACCCTGAGGAGCACCAGTCATGTTGGTTAAGAAGAAGGATGGATCTTTCCGAATGTGCATAGATTATCGCGAACTGAACAAGCTTACCATTAAGAGCTGATACCCTCTTCCACGAATAGACGACCTCTTCGATCAACTCCAAGGAGCCATCTACTTTTCAAAGATTAACCTAAGATCGGGGTATCAACAATTACGAGTCCATGAGAATGATTTTCCCAAAATGACATTCCGAACTCGTTATGGTCACTACGGGTTTGTAGTAATGCCCTTCGGTCTATTCAATGCACCTGCGATATTCATGGATCCAATTAAGCGGCTGTGTCGTCCCTCCCTAGAAATATTCGTGATAGTATTCATAGATGAGATACTCATCTACTGAAGAAGTAAGGAAGATCATAGCCAGCACCTGAGACAAGTCTTATTAAGGGCGGAAAAGCTTTATGCTAAATTCTCAAAGTGCGAGTTTTGGATCAGGAAGGTAAACTTCCTTGGTTACGTAGTCGGCGAAGAAGGAATGCATGTGGACCCCTCCAAAATAAAAGCAATCGAGAACTGGTCAGCACCCAGAACGCCAACATAAATCCGCCAATTTTTAGGACTTGCTGGCTATTACCGCATATTCATACAAAACTTCTCCAGAATCGCTAAACCTCTTACTGCCCTGACTCAGAAGGGTGTAACTTTTAGTTGGGGAGAGAAACAAGACTCTGCGTTCCAAAAGCTGAAGCAAGCCTTGTGTAGCGCGCCTATCTTGTCTCTTCCTGAAGGAAGAGAAGACTTCGTAGTATACTGCGATGCATCCAATCAAGGACTAGGCTGTGTGCTTATGCAACGAGGAAAGGTTATTGCCTATGCCTTGAGGCAGCTAAAGGCACATGAAGTCAAATACACCACTCATGATCTTGAGTTGGGAGTTGTAGTCTTTGCACTAAAAATGTGGAGATATTACCTTTACGGTACCAAGTGCACCATCTTCACCGACCACAGTTCACAAAATCCTTCAACACATCTTTGATCAGAAAGAACTTAACATGAGACAACAACGACGTGTAGAACTACTCAATGATTACGAATGCGAAATTCGCTATCATCCGACGAAGCCAATGTATTTGCAGATGCCCTTAGTCGAAAGGAGTACTCAGGTCGTAGGGTGTAGGCACTAACCATGACAATCCATTCACATCTTTCCACTAAAATCAAAGAGGCTCAGTTAGAAGCCTTGAAGTCGGATAATATGGTAGATGAAGCCTTAAGAGGAGTATAAAAGAACTTTGAAATCAAGGGTGACGGAGTTCGTTACTTCATGAATCGGATCTCGACACCGAAGTTTGGTGGCTACAAAGATGTTGTCATGAACGAAGCCCACCAAAATCGATACTCCGTTCATCCAGGTTCAGATAAGATCTATCTGGATCTCAAGAAACTCTATTGGTGGCCAAACATGAAAGCTGAGGTTGCTACCTACGTGGGCAAGTGCCTAACTTGCGCCAAGGTCAAGGTAGAGTATCAAAAGCCCTCAGGTTTACTACAACAACCTGAGATACCTGAGTGGAAGTGAGAATGGATTACAATGGATTTCATAACCAAGCTGCCCAAGACATTGGGTGGTTATGGCACTATTTGGGTAATCTTCGATAGATTAACCAAATCCGCTCACTTCCTACCAATAAAGGAAACAGACAAGATGGAGAAACTGACTAGAACATACACCCGAGAAATAGTACGACTTCATGGTGTGCCCATATCTATTATCTCAGATATAGACAATAGATTCACCTCACGGTTTTTACAGTCTTTATAGAAATCTCTGGGAACTAGGCTAGACATCAGCACAACCTAGGACCCACAAAATGACGGGCAGAGTGAGAGAACCATTCAAACACTAGAAGACTTACTGAGAGCCTGTGTGATCGACTTTGGTAAAGAATGGGATACCCATTTTCCACTTGTCGAGTTTTCATATAGCAATAGCTACCACTCTAGCATCAAGGCTGCTCCGTTCGAAGCCCTCTATGCCCGTAAGTGTAGATCCCCTCTATGCTGGGCTGAAGTGGGTGACACATAAATAGCTAAAGGTAAAATCCCTGAGAGTACTCTCACGGGCCTAGAAATAATTCGAGAAACTATAGAAAAGATCGCCCAAATCCGAGAACGACTGAAAGTCTTACCTTGGAAGGGCATGATATGCTTCGGAAAGCGTGGAAAACTAAATCCAAGGTACATTGGGCCATTCAATATTCTCGCTAAAATCGGCCCAGTAGCGTACAAACTCTATCTACCACTAGAACTTAACAATGTACACTCTGTCTTCCACGTGTTAAATATAAAGAAGTGTCTATCCGATGAGACTCTTGTTATTCCATTCGATGAAATCGAGATAAACGAGAGTCTTAAATTTGTGGAAAACAAGTGGAAATCATGGATATGGAGGTCAAGCGAACAAAACAAAGTCGCATACCAATAGTGAAGGTTCTCTAGAACGCCAAGCGGGGACCTGAATTCACATGGGAGCGAGAAGATCAAATGAAACAAAAGTACCCGCATCTTTACCCTAGTCCATGAGTGCTCTTTATAGAAAGAATTTCGGGACGAAATTCCCTCTAACGTGGGGATAATGTAACAACCCGTCATTTTAAGTCAAACTTATTCAATAAAAGTTTAAATTACAACCATGTACAAGTTAATTCATCTCCTAAACATTGAGACAATAAGAACTTCGATTGCCAAGAATACACGCTTACATAAGTTTATATGTTAAAACAAGAGTGTAAACTTAAAACCTATGTTAATATAAGTTATTATAAGTCATCAAAACATACACTAGTTCAAGCAAAGGCCTAACACTTAGTTTGAATTACAAAGATTAAACATGGAACCATAAAAATTACATTAAATAAGGTTTGCGGTCATAGAAGTTAAAAACAAAAGAGTTGCGGTCAAGAGAATCTAGAAGCATGTAGATTTCGGTCAAGGATTAGGAATCAAATGGAGTTTTTGGTGGAATAATCAAAGAGCAAAGGGTTTTCGGTCACTTATGGCCGAAAACACCCCTTTAATGGGCCGAAAACACTTAGCTAGGCCACCCTAGAACCGAAAACCGAATTGTGCATGCACAATATGAACCGTAAACCACCCCTATATAATTAGTTTCAACAGTGAACCCAATTCATTTCTCAATTTTCCAACCGTAAACACTTCCCATTTTGCTCTCAAGTATCATCCGTAAACAGCTTATATTTAAGAGATTTCTACGCAGATCTTCATATTTACACCAAGAACACCAAGAACATTCATCCAAATCTTCAAATCTTCAAGCTCCAACCGAAAACAACCAAGAATACACAGAAAAGGCCAATTGTCCACCGAAAACTCCTTTCAACACTTTAAATAATTTCAAACAATTTTGTAAGTATCCCTTACATAATTAAAGTGTTGTCTAACACTTTAATTATTATTTAAACCACTATTCAATATATTATTTGAATTAATATCTTATTAAGTTAAATACGACGTTAGATATAATTATTTTAAGGTTAACGCTTTTTTCGCATACGCTATCCCGATGATCATCTCTACAGTTTTACCATCCAAAGGCGAACACGTACTAGAGGTGAGTTCATACCCCTACGTTTTCACTATTTTTCAATGTTTTAGGGGGGTATACAAGTTAATCACAAGGAATCTTGTGTTATCATTCAAACGACTTCAAAACAATTCGAATCATTTGCAATTGTTTTAAAATGATTTATAGCTACATTTATCATATATATATATATATATATATATATATATATATATATGTATATATATATATATATATGTATATATATATATATATATATATATATATATATATATATATGTATACATATATATATATATATATATATATATATATATATATATATATATATATATATATATATATATATATATATAAATATATATATGTATGGTTAACCCTCTTGTAGCATGTCGAGCAAAAGGGTATTTATCATAAATCTCTTACTACCACTTTATACACACTGTTAAATTGCAAATGCTTCAGTTCATTACATGACATACATTTAAACTATAATAAGTATAGTTTCGGAAACACTACACTATTTTATAAGTTCAAGAACACTATACAGACACAATTATATAAATTATAATAGGTATAGTTTTTGGAACACTACTCTATTTCACTAATTCAAGGATAAACTACTAAAATAATTATTTATGCATAATTATTTTACATTACAAAGTACACTACTACAAGGTAATACATACAGTTTCAAGTACAAGAGAACACCACTACTCTACATGTAAACTAGTTAATACAGGGTTGTGAGGCACTAATTAGGGCTACCCATCAGGGTACCGGTTCAAGTCCTATATGTCACACCCCTAAACCGAAACGGCGGAAACGTTCGGGGGCTGAGGACGTCATGTATAGTATCACAACAATGGAATAATAGTAATCAAAGAAACAACAACCATTGTATTAATAGTATAGTGTTTACATTACATTTGAATCATACACGATTGACTACGAAAGTAATTGCAAGTAAAGACTTGAAACTACAACGCTCCGTCTTCTTGAACCCGGTGCGTGTACCTGTCTACTAATGTCTTGAGAATACAAGTAGGTTTTGAAAGAGTATCAACATAAAGCTGGTGAGTTCATAAGCATTTTGTTTTGCAAAAACTGTTCTTTGTTCCTTTGAAAATTGCGTTATCTTTCTCCAGAAAAACATATATTTTCTGATGTAATGAATGTATAAACCTTAAGTAAAAATGATTCTTACCAGTTCCTCCTGCTAGTACTTAGTGTATACAAATCATATACAATCCAGATCGAACAAACAATCGACTGTGTGGTTCTGCCCCAAGCCCACAACCAAACAAGGAACAGGAAGTGAGGCGGAGGCCACACATTCCACTGGTTGTCGGATCCTTATGTACATAATCCTGAAGTATTCACTAGATACTTACAAAGTTAACTGTATTGGTCTTTTGATATCTGTTGAAAGTATTCCTCAAGAAAAATCATTATTTTCTTATTGAATGCGTGATTAACCAATTTTTTTTATAACTACTTAGCTCATACTAGCTATGTATAAACCAATATCGAACAGACGATTGATTGTGTGGATCTGCCCTAAGTCCACAACCAAACAAGGAACAGGAAATGAGGCGGAAACCACACATTCCATGGTTTGTTGGATATTCTTCACACATAGCCTGGATGTATAAACTAAGGAATTACAGAATTATTAGTAAATGTTCATTAGTGAAATGAATAACCGATTGTTTGTTGAGTACTAATGTTTACCTTGGAAAATCCTATATTTTCCCTAAGTGTAAGTTATTGAATTATCTGTTCCAAACCGAAAAGTATAAGCATCTACCATATTTATGTTGTTAAGCATTGTTCTGTTTGAAAACCAATATGAATACCCTTGTATGAAAGCCTTTATATGAATACCGTAGTGTGAATACCGTAGTGTGAATACCCTCCTGCGATCACTTAGTACATACGAGTTATAGAAATCTGGATTGAACAGACATTCGATTGGGTGATTCCGCCCTAAGCCCACATCCAAACAAGGAACAGGAAATGAGGCGGAGATCACACAACCCACTGCAAGTTGGATGTTAATTTCATATTACCCTAGTATATATATACTAAGTTACCACATAGTTACTAACCCTAATGACTGTTTGTTAAGTATATTATTACGTAAACGAGTCATTGTTTCACCTGCGGATTCTTATAACCATACTATGGACGATCAACAATACGACGTACTCGGACGTACATCGATAAAAATGACGTTTCTCACCCTAGGTTGACTGTAGCTAATAGTCAGGGTGCGGGATTGTCACTGCCGTATAGATCTATACACAAACTCATGCTCTCCCTCCAGGAGACTCTGGTTACAAGGCGTCTCATACTGTTGGCTCTCTCAACGAATCCACGAATAATACTATGAAAACCCTTTTTGTATGAATCCTTATAAAATAATATCTTTTATTTCTTAATTCATAAGTTTGTTTCCTCTGTTTTGAAAACTGTATTTGTAATGTTTGTATTTTAACATGTTTTGTAAAACTGATTTCTGGTCTAGTAGTGACAATGTTTACCATGTATGTAATTTCTATGTTCAATGTATACCGGTGATATGAAAATATAATAAACAAAATTATATTTTTAAACATAAGATTACTTGTGCTTTTACTTGTATTCCTCCTTGAAAACATTAAAAACTCGGAAAATATAGGGGTATGAACTCACCGTTAATTGCGTGTAAGCGTTGAATCAATGAAGCCATCAAGACAACAACAAGACCCAATCTGAAGGGGATTGTGTTTGGTTCGACAACTGAAGGAGGAAGTTTAAGTTCGTCAAAGCCAAAGGTTTCAGAAGCTGATAGAGATAAATGAAAAGTGATTGTGGTTGAAAAATCAAAGGAAGAGAAGAAGGCCGAAATTGAAGCTGAAATGGAGAAGCAAAGGGAAATACAGAGCATACTAAGACTTCGTTAAAGTGATCCACCTGGTATCGAAAAGGGAGATCCAACGAAGTTGTACAGTTATGAGAATATTGAAGCAAGAGTTGCATACAATCACATGTATTCGTTTGAGAAGAAGCCAAAGAAAAGGTACTCTATCACTAACACTGATATGAGTCAGCTTGATTTCCCAGTGAATGAAATGATGTTTATGTTGGATATAGTGTCTAAGTCCATACCTATATTTGGTATGTACTTGACCGGACCCGGCATGGTCCATTTGGGTTGCACTTCACCCGAACAATTTATGGATAATCGTTTGAGAATAGTATAAGTTATGATTTATTAATATATTATAAGTCCTAATATATTAATATAAAATCATATTATTTAATTAGTATTGATCTATAATTAATCTAGAATTAATTTAGAGATCAAAAGTATGACTAATTAAATATGGGCTCTTGTATTTATATAGTGTGGGCTAATGCTTATTTGGAATGGGCTAGGCTTGCATGGAAAGTCCATGGATACTCCATGGAGCTTTAACCCATGGATCTCTTGGAAATGAAAATACATGGGTATTAGGGTTTACATGAATGTAACCCTAATCCACCACACTATATAAAGGAGGCTTTGGTTCTTGAAATCACACTAGTTGTGTCGAGTAAAGTAAGAGGGCCGATTTCAAGAAAGGTGATTACTATTCTCTCAAAATTCCAAGTTTGTGGTGATTTGTGATTTCCATTTGAGGCATCCACACTATTGGTGCTAGGCTCTAAAACTCCAAGCAATCAACTACAACTACAAGGTAAGTAATTCTACTAGCTTTATTTGATTCAAGTTCCCCATGCCATGCTAGATAGGATAAGAACCTTGGAAAAATAATTATTTGCATGTATCTTAGTCAAACATAGATCCAAGGTTTCTAGGGTTGCATGTACACCATAGGAGTCTTAGAATGCTCTGAAATCCCATCAGTTTATCATGGCTCAGTACAAGATAGTTGAGAAGTTCGGCAATGAGGATGATTATATCCATTTGAAACTTAGGTTTCATGCGGTTGTTGGAAAAGAACCAGAAGAGATATGGTCTTTGGTGAAGATCAAGAAAGTTGTCAGTATGAGGAAGGATGTGATGTTCGAGAATATGATACAGAATTTTCGGTATCATGTTGTAAGAGTGAACAATCAAGTATGTGATTTCTCGGTTGCTGATTTTCCTCTAATGAACTTGAATGATCTGATTCAAGTTGCATTAATTTTGAAAGACATAGAGGTTTCGCAACTTCAAGGAACTCACAAAGATTTTTTGAGGCTTGGTCTTGCCCATATTAAAATCTTTGTAGACAATTTCTATGATTGTCTGGCATTGACTGATGTTGAGTTAGCATCAGCAATGGGAAAAGAAGTGAAAGTTGCGATGGAATTGTCGAAGACTCAAGTTAAACTAAAGAAATATGCTGATGGAGAGATATGCTTAAAACCTTTTGGAATGGTCTTTGCTGGAAAAGAGAAGAATGGAAAAGCTAATAGGTTTTTATTCCAGTCTTCAGAGATAGAAAGATATACGACTTCACAATATACGAACTTCATTGTTCGTATGAATAATTGCAAGAAGAACAATGACGGGGATAAAGTGGAGTTGAGGAATATATTGACATGGTACTTGGAGATACGAAGGATGATGCACTTTGCTGCACAAATTCTCACGAATTGAGAAGTTCGACATGATTACAAAGGGGGAGATTGTAGAGTCGAAATATATTGTAATATGTCGAAGTCTGTGTAATTGTCTGTTTCGTATGTTTCCTTATGTATTTGCTAAGGCATTTTGTTATCGAAGCTTAAAGTCTAGCCTTAGTATTTTTTGTACTTTCTGCCTCCTATAAATAGGAGCTGAACATAGAGTTGATAGAAGCGTTTTCCCATTTTTACTATCATTTTGTTCTCTTGTTCATTGGAAGTAATATGAGCTGAACCAGACCTTATTTACTTCTCGTGTTTATCTTTACTCTGATTTTGATTCTCATACTCGATTAATCACTTCTATATAAATGACTATTCTTTCCCAATCGACCTTATGCCGGTCTCCATAAAAAGTTTCAACGTCATCATCGGCATGGACTGGTTAAGTCCTCACTGTGCTGATATTCTATGCTACGAAAAAGCCATTCGCCTTAATCTGCCTAGTGGCGAAACCCTCGTTATCTACGACAACAAACTCAGTTCGAACCTTCGCATCATTTCTTGCATCAAATCCCAAAAATACATGCGTAAAGAGTGTCACGCATTCTTAGCTCATGTGATCAACGAAAAACAAGAACTGAAAGACCTCGAGAGCATTCTCGAAGTCTGCAATTTTCCTGACATCTTCCCCCGAGGATCTTCCAGCAGTTCCTCCTGAACGCCAAGGCGAATTCTGAATCGACTTGATTCCTGGAGCTACCCCCGTAGCCAAATCCCTGTATCGTCTAGCACCAGCAGAGATGCAGGAATTATCCAGCCAACTAAATGAACTGCTCAGTAAGGGATTCATCCGACCAAGCTTCTCACCCTGGGGAGCACCGGTCCTGTTCGTTAAGAAGAAGGATGGATCTTTCTGAATGTGCATAGATTATCGCGAACTGAACAAGCTTACCATTAAGAGCCGATACCCTCTTCCGCGAATAGATGACCTCTTCGATCAACTCCAAGGAGCCAGCTACTTTTCAAAGATTGACCTAAGATCGGGGTATCACCTATTACGAGTCCATGAGAATGATGTTCCCAAAATGACATTCCGAACTCGTTATGGTCACTACGGGTTTGTAGTAATGCCCTTCGGTCTAACCAATGCACCCGCGATATTCATGGATCTAATTAAGCGGGTGTGTCGTCCCTTCCTAGAAATATTCGTAATAGTATTCATAGATGATATACTCATCTACTGAAGAAGTAAGGAAGATCATAGCCAGCACCTGAGACAAGTCTTATTAAGGGCAGAAAAGCTTTATGCTATATTCTCAAAGTGTGAGTTTTGGATTAGGAAGGTAAACTTCCTTGGTCACGTAGTCGGCGAAGAAGGAATGCATGTGGACCCCTCCAAAATAAAAGCAATCGAGAACTGGTCAACACCCAGAACGCCAACATAAATCCGCCAATTTTTAGGACTTGCTGGCTATTACCGCAGATTCATACAAAACTTCTCCAGAATCGCTAAACCTCTTACTGCCCTGACTCAGAAGGGTGTAACTTTTAGTTGGGGAGAGAAACAAGACTCTGCGTTCCAAACGCTGAAGCAAGCCTTGTGTAGTATACTGGGATGCATCCAATCAAGGACTAGGCTGTGTGCTGGGATGCAACGAGGAAAGGTTATTGCCTATGCCTTGAGGCAGCTAAAGGCACATGAAGTCAAATACACCACTCATGATCTTGAGTTGGGAGTTGTAGTCTTTGCACTAAAAATGTGGAGATATTACCTTTACGGTACCAAGTGCACCATCTTCACCGACCACAGTCCACAAAATCCTTCAACACATCTTTGATCAGAAAGAACTTAACATGAGACAACAACGACGGGTAGAACTACTCAATGATTACGAATGCGAAATTCGCTATCATCCGACGAAGCCAATGTAGTTGCAGATGCCCTTAGTCGAAAGGAGTACTCAGGTCGTAGGGTGAAGGCACTAACCATGACAATCCATTCACATCTTTCCACACAAATCAAAGAGGCTCAGTTAGAAGCCTTGAAGTCGGATAATGTGGTAGATGAAGCCTTAAGAGGAGTAGAAAAGAACTTTGAAATCAAGGGTGACGGAGTTCGTTACTTCATGAATCGGATCTGGACAACGAAGTTTGGTGGCTACAAAGATGTTGTCATGAACGAAGCCCACCAAAATCGATACTCCGTTCATCCAGGTTCAGATAAGATGTATCTGGATCTCAAGAAACTCTTTTGGTGACCAAACATGAAAGCTGAGATTGCTACCTACGTGGGCAAGTGCCTAACTTGCGCCAAGGTCAAGGTAGAGTATCAAAAGCCCTCAGGTTTACTACAGCAGCCCGAGATACCTGAGTGGAAGTGAGAATGGATTACAATGGATTTCATAACCAAGCTGCCCAAGACATCGGGTGGTTATGGAACTATTTGGGTAATCTTCGATAGATTACCCAAATCCGCTCACTTCCTACCAATAAAGGAAACAGACAAGATGGAGAAACAGACTAGAACATACACCAGAGAAATAGTACGACTTCATGGTGTGCCCATATCTATTATCTCAGATAGAGACAGTAGATTCACCTCCTGGTTTTTGCAGTCTTTATAAAAATCTCTGGGAACTAGGCTGGACATGAGCACAACCTAGGACCCACAAAACGACGGGCAGAGTGAGAGAACCATTCAAACACTAGAAGACTTACTAAGAGCCTGTGTGATCGACTTTGGTAAAGAATGGGATACCCATTTTCCACTTGTCGAGTTTTCATATAACAATAGCTACCACTATAGCATCAAGGCTGCTCCGTTCGAAGCCCTCTATGCCCGTAAGTGTAGATCCCCTCTATGTTGGGCTGAAGTGGGTGACACATAAATAGCTAAAGGTAAAATCCCTGAGAGTACTCTCACGGGCCCATAACTAATTCGAGAAACTACAGAAAAGATCGCCCAAATCTGAGAACGACTGAAAGCTTCTAGAGATAGACAAAAGAGCTACGCAGACAAGAGACGAAAACCCTTGGAATTCCAGGTGGGTGACCGTGTTCCGTTGAAGGTCTCACCATGGAAGGGCATGATATGCTTCGGAAAGCGTGGAAAACTAAATCCAAGGTACATTGGGCCATTCGAGATTCTCGCTAGAATCGGCCCAGTAGCGTACAAACTCTGTCTACCACTAGAACGTAACAATGTACACTCTGTCTTCCACGTGTTAAATATAAAGAAGTGTCTATCCGATGAGACTCTTGTTATTCTACTCGATGAAATCGAGATAAACGAGAGTCTTAAATTTGTGGAAAACAAGTGGAAATCATGGATAGGGAGGTCAAGCGAACAAAACAAAGTCGCATACCAATAGTGAAGGTTCTCTGGAACGCCAAGCGGGGACCTGAATTCACATGGGAGCGAGAAGATCAAATGAAACAAAAGTACCCGCATCTTTACCCTAGTCCATGAGTGCTCTTTATAGAAAGAATTTCGGGACGAAATTCCCTCTAACGGGGGGATAATGTAACAACCCGTCATTTTCAAGTCAAACTTATTCAATAAAAGTTTAAATTACAACCATGTACAAGTTAATTCATCTCCTAAACATTGAGACAATAAGAACTTTTATTGTCAAGAATACACGCTTACATAAGTTTATATGTTAAAACAAGAGTGTAAACTTAAAACCTATGTTAATATACGTTATTATAAGTCATCAAAACATACACTAGTTCAAGCAAAGGCCTAACACTTAAGATCTATCTGGATCTCAAGAAACTCTATTGGTGGCCAAACATGAAAGCTGAGGTTGCTACCTACGTGGGCAAGTGCCTAACTTGCGCCAAGGTCAAGGTAGAGTATCAAAAGCCCTCAGGTTTACTACAGCAACCTGAGATACCTGAGTGGAAGTGAGAATGGATTATAATGGATTTCATAACCAAGCTGCCCAAGACATCGGGTGGTTATGGCACTATTTGGGTAATCTTCGATAGATTAACCAAATCCGCTCACTTCCTACCAATAAAGGAAACAGACAAGATGGAGAAACTGACTAGAACATACACCCGAGAAATAGTACGACTTCATGGTGTGCCCATATCTATTATCTCAGATATAGACAGTAGATTCACCTCGCGGTTTTTACAGTCTTTATAGAAATCTCTGGGAACTAGGCTAGACATGAGCACAACCTAGGACCCACAAAACGACGGGCAGAGTGAGAGAACCATTCAAACACTAGAAGACTTACTGAGAGCCTGTGTGATCGACTTTGGTAAAGAATGGGATACCCATTTTCCACTTGTCGAGTTTTCATATAACAATAGCTACCACTCTAGCATCAAGGCTGCTCCGTTCGAAGCCCTCTATGCCCGTAAGTGTAGATCCCCTCTATGCTGGGCTGAAGTGGGTGACACATAAATAGCTAAAGGTAAAATCCCTGAGAGTACTCTCACGGGCCCATAAATAATTCGAGAAACTACAGAAAAGATCGCCTAAATCCGAGAACGACTGAAAGCCTCTAGAGATAGACAAAAGAGCTATGCAGACAAGAGACAAAAACCCTTGGAATTCCAGGTGGGTGACCGTGTTCCGTTGAAGGTCTTACCTTGGAAGGGCATGATATGCTTTGGATAGCGTGGAAAACTAAATCCAAGGTACATTGGGCCATTCGATATTCTCGCTAGAATCGGCCCAGTAGCGTACAAACTCTATCTACCACTAGAACTTAACAATGTACACTCTGTCTTCCACGTGTTAAATATAAAGAAGTGTCTATCCGATGAGACTATTGTTATTCCACTCGATGAAATCGAGATAAACGAGAGTCTTAACTTTGTGGAAAACAAGTGGAAATCATGGATAGGGAGGTCAAGCGAACAAAACAAAGTCGCATACCAATAGTGAAGGTTCTCTAGAACGCCAAGCGGGGACCTGAATTCACATGGGAGCGAGAAGATCAAATGAAACAAAAGTACCCGCATCTTTACCTGTCTACTAATGTCTTGAGAATACAAGTAGGTTTTGAAAGAGTATCAGCATAAAGCTGGTGAGTTCATAAGCATTTTGTTTTGGAAAAACTGTTCTTTGTTCCTTTGAAAATTGCTTTATCTTTCTCTAGAAAAACTTATATTTTCTGATGTAATGAATGTATAAACCTTAAGTAAAAATGATTCTTACCAGTTCCTCCTGCTAGTACTTAGTGTATACAAATCATATATAATCCAGATCGAACAAACAATCGACTGTGTGGTTCTGCCCCAAGCCCACAACCAAACAAGGAACAGGAAGTGAGGCGGAGGCCACACATTCCACTGGTTGTCGGATCCTTATGTACATAATCCTGAAGTATTCACTAGATACTTACAAAGTTAACTATATTGGTCTTTTGATATCTGTTGAAAGTATTCCTCAAGAAAAATCATTATTTTCTTATTGAATGCGTGATTAACCAATTTTTTTTATAACTACTTAGCTCATACTAGCTATGTATAAACCAATATCGAACAGACGATTGATTGTGTGGATCTGCCCTAAGTCCACAACCAAACAAGGAACAGGAAATGAGGCGGAAACCACACATTCCATGGTTTGTTGGATATTCTTCACACATAGCCTGGATGCATAAACTAAGGAATTACAGAATTATTAGTAAATGTTCATTAGTGAAATGAATAACCGATTGTTTGTTGAGTACTAATGTTTACCTTGGAAAATCCTATATTTTCCCTAAGTGTAAGTTATTGAATTATCTGTTCCAAACCAAAAAGTATAAGCATCTACCATATTTATGTTGTTAAGCATTGTTCTGTTTGAAAACCAATATGAATACCCTTGTATGAAAGCCTTTGTATGAATACCGTAGTGTGAATACCCTCCTGCGATCACTTAGTACATATGAGTTATAGAAATCTGGATTGAACAGACATTCGATTGGGTGATTCCGCCCTAAGCCCACAACCAAACAAGGAACAGGAAATGAGGCGAAGATCACACAACCCACTGCAAGTTGGATGTTAATTTCATATTACCCTAGTATATATATACTAAGTTACCACATAGTTACTAACCCTAATGACTGTTTGTTAAGTATATTATTACGTAAACTAGTCATTGTTTCACCTGCGGATTCTTATAACCATACTATGGACGATCAACAATACGACGTACTTGGACGTACATCGATAAAAATGATGTTTCTCACCCTAGGTTGACTGTAGCTAATAGTCAGGGTGCGGGATTGTCACTCCCGTATAGATCTATACACAAACTCACGCTCTCCCTCCAGGAGACTCTGGTTACAAGGCGTCTCATATTGTTGGATCTCTCAACGAATCCACGAATAATACTATGAAAACCCTTTTTGTTATGAATCCTTATAAAATAATATCTTTTATTTCTTAATTCATAAGTTTGTTTCCTCTGTTTTGAAAATTGTATTTGTAATGTTTGTATTTTAACATGTTTTGTAAAACTGATTTCTGGTCTAGTAGTGAGAATGTTTACCATGTATGTAATTTCTATGTTCAATGTATACCGGTGATATGAAAATATAATAAACAAAATTATATTTTTAAACAAAAGATTACTTGTGCTTTTACTTGTATTCCCCCCTGAAAACATTAAAAACTCGGAAAATATAGGGGTATGAACTCACCGTTAATTGCGTGTAAGCGTTGAATCAATGAAGCCATCAAGACAACAACAAGACCCAATCTGAAGGGGATTGTGTTTGGTTTGACAACTGAAGGAGGAAGTTTAAGTTCGTGAAAGCCAAAGGTTTCAGAAGCTGATAGAGATAAAGGAAAAGTGATTGTGGTTGAAAAATCAAAGGAAGAGAAGAAGGCCGAAATTGAAGCTGAAATGGAGAAGCAAAGGGAAATACAGAGCATACTAAGACTTCGTTAAAGTGATCCACCTGGTATCGAAAAGGGAGATCCAACGAAGTTGTACAGTTATGAGAATATTGAAGCAAGAGTTGCATACAATCACATGTATTCGTTTGAGAAGAAGCCAAAGAAAAGGTACTCTATCACTAACACTGATATGAGTCAGCTTGATTTCCCAGTGAATGAAATGATGTTTATGTTGGATATAGTGTCTAAGTCCATAACTATATTTGGTATGTACTTGACCCGACCCGGCATGGTCCATTTGGGTTGCACTTCACCCGAACAATTTATGTATAATCGTTTGAGAATAGTATAAGTTATGATTTATTAATATATTATAAGTCCTAATATATTAATATAAAATCATATTATTTAATTAGTATTGATCTATAATTAATCTAGAATTAAATTAGAGATCAAAAGTATGACTAATTAAATATGGGCTCTTGTATTTATATAGTGTGGGCTAATGCTTATTTGGAATGGGCTAGGCTTGCATGGAAAGTCCATGGATACTCCATGGAGCTTTAACCCTTGGATCTCATGGAAATGAAAAGACATGGGTATTAGGGTTTACATGAATGTAACCCTAATCCACCACACTATAAAGGAGGCTTTGGTTCTTGAAATCAAACTAGTTGTGGTGAGTAAAGTAAGAGGGCCGATTTCAAGAAAGGTGATTACTATTCTCTCAAAATTCCAAGTTCGTGGTGATTTGTGATTTCCATTTGAGGCATCTATACTATTGGTGCTAGGCTCTAAAACTCCAAGCAATCAACTACAACTACAAGGTAAGTAATTCTACTAGCTTTATTTGATTCAAGTTCCGCACCCCATGCTAGATAGGATAAGAACCTTGGAAAAATAATTATTTGCATGTATCTTAGTCAAACATAGATCCAAGGTTTCTAGGGTTGCATGTACACCATAGGAGTGTTAGAATGCTCTGAAATCCCATCAGTGGTATCAGAGCCTGGTTTGTTTATTTGATACTTGATGCAAAAAAAAAAAACTTGAAAATCGAAGTTTTGATCAAAAACTCGTATCAAAATTTCAAGTTTTGTATATGTACTTACGATTCTTGAAATTTTTGATATGAACATTCATAAACATATGAGTTTACAAGATCATAGAAATTATGTGCTAATAATTGATTAAATTAATTCTTGATCTTTATGTGTTTTAATGGAGTCCATAACTAGTTCTTAAGTTACGGATAACCAAAAGTCACATTTATAAATAACCATTAAAAGAACACATAGGTTACAAAAAATGAAGAGTCTTCATTTTTAATAACCATTAACTCATAAGTTATGAGAAATGAAAAGTTTTGAAAGTTTACAAAACTTGCCCTCAAGTTTTGGAACATGTAAAGTCATATTAAAAACTTTAGTTCCAACCCCTAGAATTTTAAAAGTTAAAATTCACCCCTTATACTTTATAATATTATAAGTTTAATAATATTTATATATGTATAAGATCAAGTCGTCTTACCGCTAGTACGCCTCATTCACGAAGCCGGTCTATAAGGGGGGTATAAGGTTGTTGCCTATAAAATGGCAACTTAATGGGTGTCCACTCTCACCCACCGCTTCCTTGATCGGTGGAGGGTCGTTAGCCGAACGGGTAGGACAAGGACTTATAAATTCTCATTAAAAGAATAATGATAATACTAAAGTAACTAAACTTTATTGAATTCCCAATCTTACTTATTTTAGGAAAATGTGAATAAGGTGCTAATCCATGAAATTACACTTTACACTTTGTTTAAGTCGTTAGTGGAGCGTGTGTGGTTAACCGGCACACTAATTTGAACTTAACAAGGTAGGTAAAGGGTGACTTAATGTTTATCATAGTATCGATGGAGCGTGTGTGGTTAACCGGCACATCGATTGAGGGGTAATACATTAAGGGTACCAAGTAATTTGCATGGTTACTTCACACCTTGTTTTGTGATCATCGGCATCCCAGTCACAAAACTTGAAGGGCTCATTCGAGATTGAAACATGCCATTGAAGAAAGTTCAATGAATCTCAAAGAATCTAGGAGTTTCTAAACCAATTAAAACCTAATTAAATATTTCGTTTTTCATGGTGGAAATTGGTGAATCGTCATTCATCTACCTTCAAATATCTTATAGCTTAGATTACGGCATCCCTCTTCTATGTTATAAAATATTGTGTTGGGTCCTAGCCTTAATATTACATTTGGGTGTTTTGTTAAGGACTATCTCTATATCTAATCTAATCCATTCCCTCTTCTTTTCAGATGTCTTCCAATAACAATGCTTCTGGCTCAAACCCTACTAGCTCCTTCTCTCTCATGAATCTTTGTGCGAGAGTCATCTTTGATGGGTCCAACTTTACAGATTGGATCAGAAACATCAGGATGGTCACTCGGTATGAGAACAAATAATATGTTCTCGACAAGGAGCTGAAGGTACCCGAGCCAACTGCTACTCCTGAAGAGCTTGCTGAATATGAGGTACATGAAAGAGATGCTACAAAAGTGGCATGCATCATGATGGCCACCATGACAGCCGAGCTCCAAAAGTCCTATGAGGACTATTATCCTTTTGAGATGCACCAGGACTTGATGGACCGCTACCACCAAAGTGCTCGTCAAGAGCGATATGAAATAATCTCCTCAATGATAACAACCCGAATGAAGGATTGTGAACCCATCACATGCCACATGCAGAAAATGCAAAGGTATGTGGACCGTTTACTGAAGCTGAATGTGAACTTCCCTGAGGAGTTAGAAATAGACATCATTTTGCACTCCTTGCCATCGTGTTATGATCAATTCCGTATGACATATCACATGAACAAGGAAGAAGTCACCCTCAGCAAACTTCAAGGACTCTTGAAGACCGCCGAAAGTGGTCTAAAGGGTAAGTCGGTTGTTACTACTCCTACTCCTACTCCAACTGCGGCCAATGTCTTGGCAATCGGGAATGGCAAAGGGAAGAAGAGAAAGAACCCGTCTAAGGGTACCAAGGGTAAGACCCTTGAAGGCTCCTCTTCAAGCAAAACCAAAAAAGGTTTTGTCACTCCTTCTGCTAACCCTAATGAGGCTGAATGCTTCTATTGCCATGAAAAGTCGCACTGGAAGCGAAACTGACCAAAGTACCAGCAAGATTTGAAGGATGGGAAAGTAAAACCCAACCATGTAGGTATATACACTATATTGTCTAATAACTCACCTCATTCTAAGTCTTGGGTCCTTGATACAGGTTGTGGTATTCACATATGTTGTGATTTGCAGGGACTAAAAAGAAGTGAGAATGTGGAGCAGGGAAAGATAAACTTGATCATGGGAAACAGGAAAGCTTCACCTGTCACCAAGATATGAGTTTATTCCTTAGTGCTAAATAGTGGGTTTACATTAGATTTGAATAAATGTTATTATTCGCCAGAAATGGCAAGAAATGTTATTTCCTTTCATGCATTGTATAAACAAGGTTTTACCTTTTATTTTGATAATAATAATGGTAGTATTGATGCTTTCTTTAATAATGTTCTTTATTTTAAAGCATTACCTTGTGATGGTGTGTATGAAACTGTATCTGTTGTAGATAATCTAGGAAATAATGTATTGTGTATTAACTCTTCCACTAGCTTAGATAAAGCATCCTTATGGCATTGTCGTCTTGGACATGTAAGCAAGAAACGCATAGGCCAACTCCAAAAGGATGGAGTCTTGGAGTCATTTGACCTAAAGTCAGATGATAGTTGTGAATCTTGTTTGCTTGGTAAAATGACAAAGTCACCTTTTACTGGCACTTGTGCTAGGGGTGATGGTTTGTTGGACCTCATACACACGGATGTGTGTGGACCCTTCAGAACCGCCACAAGAGATGCTAATCGGTTCTATGTGACTTTTACTGATGATTTTAGTAGATATGGATATGTCTACCTAATCAAGCATAAGTCATAAACCTTTGAGAAATTCAAAGAGTTTAAGCAAGAAGTGGAGAATCAGTTGGGCAGGAACATTAAGATGCTTCGATCCGATCGTGGTGGTGAGTATCTTAGTACTGAGTTCCTTCACTATCTTAAGGAATGTAAGACTCTCTCACAATTGACACCTCCTAGGACACCACAGTTGAATGGTGTAGCTGAGAGGCGCAATCAGACCTTGTTGGACATGGTTCGTTCCATGATGAGTCGAGCTTCGCTACCAATCTAATTTTGGGGGTATGCCTTAGAGACTGCCGCCCATATCCTTAATCTAGTCCCTACAAAGAAGGTTGCCAAAACACCTCACGAGGTGTGGACTGGAAAAGTTCCCAATCTAGACCATATCAAGATTTGGGGTTGCGAGGCTTTCGTGAGACGCGAGACTCACGATAAGCTCGAACCCCGAAACGAAAGGTGTATTTTCATCGGCTACCCACAGAAATCCTTTGGTTACATCTTCTACAGACCCAGTGATAATGTGGTATTTGTAGCAAGAAGAGGATTCTTTCGAGAGAGAGAATTCATGAGCCAAGGAGACATTGGGAGGCAAATTGACCTTGAGGAAATTCAAGAGTCAAGTGGTGAACGAACCTCAAACCCTAGCCCTCAACCTGAGGAGGAAACTCCTGTTGAGCCGACTGAAGAATCTATACCTCTGAGGCGTTCCACCAGAGTTAGGAATGCACCTGAGCATTATTATGGTTTTCATATTACTGCAGAAGGTGAGACACTTATCAGTGATAACACACTGGTAAATCTGGATGAGCCTAACAGCTACACGGAAGCCATGGCAGGCCCTGAGGCTGCTAAATGGAAAGAGGCTATGGATAGCAAGATACAGTCCATGTATGACAATCAAGTTTGGAACTTGGTTGACAATGTACCTGATCGTAAGATAGCTGGGTGCAAATGGATCTTCAAGAAGAAGACCGACATGGATGGTAATGTACACACTTATAAGGCACGACTGGTTGCAAAGGGTTATTCTCAAACTCTGGGAGTTGATTATGATGAGACCTTTTCACCAGTGGCCAAGATTAAGTCTATTAGGGTTCTGTTAGCCATTGCTGCATTTCATGATTATGAAATTTGGCAAATGGATGTCAAAACCGCTTTCCTTAATGGAAAGTTGGCTGAAGATGTTTACATGGTTCAGCCAGAGGGTTTTGTCAGTACAGAGTACCCCAGTAGAGTGTGTAAGCTCGAGAAATCCATTTATGGATTAAAACAGGCACCTCGCAGATGGAATCTTTGCTTTGATGAGAAAATCAAAGAATTTCGCTTTTCAAGGAGTGAAGATGAATCTTGTGTCTATATCAAGGCTAGTGGGAGTATAGTCAGGTTTTTGGTACTGTATGTGGATGACATACTACTCATAGGAATTGACATCCCAACCCTGCAGGAAGTAAAGTCCTGGCTTGGGAAGTGTTTCGCGATGAAGGACCTTGGAGAAGCTGCCTATATCCTAGGGATAAGGATTTTGAGAAACAGGAGTAAAAGACTAATTGGACTTAGTCAAAGCACCTATGTGGACAAAGTTTTGAAAAGGTTCAACATGCATAACTCCAAGAAAGGAGAGTTACCCATCCAGAGTAACACCAGATTGAGTAAGACACAAAGCCCTAGTACTGAGGCTGAGATAGCAGAAATAAGTCGAATACCTTATGCTTCAGCTGTAGGATCGATCATGTATGCTATGACGTGTACTCGACCTGATGTAGCCTTTGCTTTGAGCATGGTTAGCAGGTATCAGGGTAACCCTGGCAAGGCACACTGGACTACGGTAAAGAATATCTTCAAGTACCTACGGGGGACTAAGGACTGGGTCCTTACCCTCGGTGGCAGTGAGGACTTGAGAGTTCTAGGGTACAGTGATGCTAGCTTTTAGACTGCCAAGGATAATTTCCACTCTCAGTCGGGCTTGGTCTTTACTCTAAACGGAGGGGCAATTACTTGGAAAAGTTCCAAGCAGGAGACAATGGCTGATTCCACTTGTGAATCAGAGTATATAGCAGCAAGCGAGGCAACAAAGGAGGCTATATGGCTAAAGAACTTCATCGGAGACCTTGGAGTTGTACCAGCTATAAAGGAGCCAATGGAGATTTTCTGTGACAGCAATAGTGCGGTTGCCTTAGCCAAGGAACCAAGAGATCATGGGAGATCCAGACACATTGACAGAAAATATCACTTCATCAGACATCGAATAGAAGAAGGAATCCTCGTGGTAAAGAGGGTATCATCGGATGAGAACCCAGCAGATCCCCTCACGAAGGGACTGACTCGGGCTAAGCATCTCCAGCATGCTCGGAGCATAGGGCTGAAGGATGATATTAGTTTTAGTAGTTAGATAATCTTGAAATTTGTAAAATGTAATTGACATTTGATGATAAATAAAAGCTGTTATTTATGAGTAAAGTGTTGCTATCTCTTGTCAATCGTTTACTATTATTTCTTTTTGCATGTTTTGACTTCCAGAATAATTATGTTATGGTTTATATCATATTATTCAAACTCTCCACAGTCGGTCATATGTTGGAAGTAGATATGAATCAAGACTGTCATGGGTTGGCTTGTAGAGGTCTAAGATGTTAGACAAAGAGGGGCTACAACACTCATGAGTGCTCATAAGTTCTGAGTATTGGATTCAACCCATGCTCAATTGTATCACTTCATGGAATTTATCTCGAGCGATCGTGAGACGGTAATATCATATAAGTCTTCAAACCTAGAGATATGATTTGTTGCCTATGAGTTGGTTATGCATTGATTGCACGAAAACCCATTGGTAACTCGATGTTATAAACCCTGCTTTTGTGTGTAATTCAACAAGTAGTAGAGCAAACATATGAGTCGAAGTTTATCTGTTCCTTCTAGGATTAGAAGCGATATCTGGGCCCCTCGATGATTTTGTTTTGACTTATGTACCGGGCCCGGTCAGAACTAAATTGATGTGTTCAGTTAAGTTCTATGTCAAACAAATCGGAAATCGGGAAACAAATGCTGGACAATAAGCAAGACCATGTTCCATGTATTTGTCCGTATGATATCTAGAACAGAGGATTATATGATCACTTATCTAAAATGGTGCTTCATAGTTCAACAGAGTTTAAAGAGCTACGATTGCTGATCGATTCCTGAAGTCATACTTGCAAATATAGTTATTAGACTTATCTAAGTGGGAGACTGTTGGATATAGTGTCTAAGTCCATAACTATATTTGGTATGTACTTGACCCGACCCGGCATGGTCCATTTGGGTTGCACTTCACTCGAACAATTTATGGATAATCGTTTGAGAATAGTATAAGTTATGATTTATTAATATATTATAAGTCCTAATATATTAATATAAAATCATATTATTTAATTAGTATTGATCTATAATTAATCTAGAATTAATTTAGAGATCAAAAGTATGACTAATTAAATATGGGCTCTTGTATTTATATAGTGTGGGCTAATGCTTATTTGGAATGGGCTAGGCTTGCATGGAAAGTCCATGGATACTCCATGGAGCTTTAACCCATGGATCTCTTGGAAATGAAAATACATGGGTATTAGGGTTTACATGAATGTAACCCTAATCCACCACACTATATAAAGGAGGCTTTGGTTCTTGAAATCACACTAGTTGTGGTGAGTAAAGTAAGAGGGCCGATTTTAAGAAAGGTGATTACTATTCTCTCAAAATTCCAAGTTTGTGGTGATTTGTGATTTCCATTTGAGGCATCCACACTATTGGTGCTAGGCTCTAAAACTCCAAGCAATCAAATACAACTACAAGGTAAGTAATTCTACTAGCTTTATTTGATTCAAGTTCCCCATGCCATGCTAGATAGGATAAGAACCTTGGAAAAATAATTATTTGCATGTATCTTAGTCAAACATAGATCCAAGGTTTCTAGGGTTGCATGTACACCATAGGAGTGTTAGAATGCTCTGAAAGCCCATCAGTTTATCATGGCTCAGTACAAGATAGTTGAGAAGTTTGGCAATGAGGATGATTATATCCATTTGAAACTTAGGTTTCATGCGGTTGTTGGAAAAGAACCAGAAGAGATATGGTTTTTGGTGAAGATCAAGAAAGTTGTCAGTATGAGGAAGGATGTGATGTTCGAGAATATGATACAGAATTTTCGGTATCATGTTGTAAGAGTGAACAATCAAGTATGTGATTTCTCGGTTGCTGATTTTCCTCTAATGAACTTGAATGATCTGATTCAAGTTGCATTAATTTTGAAAGACATAGAGGTTTCGCAACTTCAAGGAACTGACAAAGATTTTTTGAGGCTTGGTCTTGCCCATATTAAAATCTTTGTAGACAATTTCTATGATTGTCTGGCATTGACTGATGTTGAGTTAGCATCAGCAATGGGAAAAGAAGTGAAAGTTGCGATGGAATTGTCGAAGACTCAAGCTAAACTAAAGAAATATGCTGATGGAGAGATATGCTTAAAACCTTTTGGAATGGTCTTTGCTGGAAAAGAGAAGAATGGCAAAGCTAATAGGTTTTTATTCCAGTCTTCAGAGATAGAAAGATATACGACTTCACAATATACGAACTTCATTGTTCGTATGAATAATTGCAAGAAGAACAATGACGGGGATAAAGTGGAGTTGAGGAAGATATTGACATGGTACTTGGAGATACGAAGGATGATGCACTTTGCTGCACAAATTCTCACGAATTGAGAAGTTCGACATGATTACAAAGGGGGAGATTGTAGAGTCGAAATATATTGTAATATGTCGAAGTCTGTGTAATTGTCTGTTTCGTATGTTTCCTTATGTATTTGCTAAGGCATTTTGTTATCGAAGCTTAAAGTCTAGCCTTAGTATTTTTTGTACTTTCAGCCTCCTATAAATAGGAGCTGAACATAGAGTTGATAGAAGAGTTTTCCCATTTTTACTATCATTTTGTTCTCTTGTTCATTGGAAGTAATATGAGCTGAACCAGACCTTATTTACTTCTCGTGTTTATCTTTACTATGATTTTGATTCTCATACTCGATTAATCACTTCTATATAAATGACTATTCTTTCCCAATCGACCTTATGCCGGTCTCCATAAAAAGTTTCAACGTCATCATCGGCATGGACTGGTTAAGTCCTCACCGTGCTGATATTCTATGCTACGAAAAAGCCATTCGCCTTAATCTGCCTAGTGGCGAAACCCTCGTTATCTACGACAACAAACTCAGTTCGAACCTTCGCATCATTTCTTGCATCAAATCCCAAAAATACCCGCGTAAAGAGTGTAACGCATTCTTAGCTCATGTGATCAACGAAAAACAAGAATTGAAAGACCTCGAGAGCATTCTCGAAGTCTGCAATTTTCCTGACATCTTCCCCCGAGGATCTTCCAGCAGTTCCTCCTGAACGCCAAGGCGAATTCTGAATCGACTTGATTCCTGGAGCTACCCCCGTAGCCAAATCCCTGTATCGTCTAGCACCAGCAGAGATGCAGGAATTATCCAGCCAACTAAATGAACTGCTCAGTAAGGGATTCATCCGACCGAGCTTCTCACCTTGGGGAGCACCGGTCCTGTTCGTTAAGAAGAAGGATGGATCTTTCCGAATGTGCATAGATTATCGCGAACTGAACAAGCTTACCATTAAGAGCCGATACCCTCTTCCGCGAATACACGACCTCTTCGATCAACTCCAAGGAGCCAGCTACTTTTCAAAGATTGACCTAAGATCGGGGTATCACCTATTACGAGTCCATGAGAATGATGTTCCCAAAATGACATTCCGAACTCGTTATGGTCACTACGGGTTTGTAGTAATGCCCTTCGGTCTAACCAATGCACCCGCGATATTCATGGATCTAATTAAGCGGGTGTGTCGTCCCTTCCTAGAAATATTCGTAATAGTATTCATAGATGATATACTCATCTACTGAAGAAGTAAGGAAGATCATAGCCAACACCTGAGACAAGTCTTATTAAGGGCGGAAAAGCTTTATGCTAAATTCTCAAAGTGCGAGTTTTGGATCAGGAAGGTAAACTTCCTTGGTCACGTAGTCGGCGACGAAGGAATGCATGTGGACCCCTCCAAAATAAAAGCAATCGAGAACTGGTCAGCACCCAGAACGCCAACATAAATCCGCCAATTTTTAGGACTTGCTGGCTATTACCGCAGATTCATACAAAACTTCTCCAGAATCGCTAAACCTCTTACTGCCCTGACTCAGAAGGGTGTAACTTTTAGTTGGGGAGAGAAACAAGACTCTGCGTTCCAAAGCCTTGTGTAGCGCGCCTATCTTGTCTCTTCCTGAAGGAAGAGAAGACTTCGTAGTATACTGTGATGCATCCAATCAAGGACTAGGCTGTGTGCTTATGCAACGAGGAAAGGTTATTGCCTATGCCTTGAGGCAGCTAAAGGCACATGAAGTCAAATACACCACTCATGATCTTGAGTTGGGAGTTGTAGTCTTTGCACTAAAAATGTGGAGATATTACCTTTACGGTACCAAGTGCACCATCTTCACCGACCACAGTCCACAAAATCCTTCAACACATCTTTGATCAGAAAGAACTTAACATGAGACAACAACGACGGGTAAAACGACTCAATGATTACGAATGCAAAATTCGCTATCATCCGACGAAGCCAATGTAGTTGCAGATGCCCTTTGTCGAAAGGAGTACTCAGGTCGTAGGGTGAAGGCACTAACCATGACAATCCATTCACATCTTTCCACACAAATCAAAGAGGCTCAGTTAGAAGCCTTGAAGTCGGATAATGTGGTAGATGAAGCCTTAAGAGGAGTAGAAAAGAACTTTGAAATCAAGGGTGACGGAGTTCGTTACTTCATGAATCGGATCCGGACACCGAAGTTTGGTGGCTACAAAGATGTTGTCATGAACGAAGCCCACCAAAATCGATACTCCGTTCATCCAGGTTCAGATAAGATGTATCTGGATCTCAAGAAACTCTATTGGTGACCAAACATGAAAGCTGAGATTGCTACCTACGTGGGCAAGTGCCTAACTTGCGCCAAGGTCAAGGTAGAGTATCAAAAGCCCTCAGGTTTACTACAGCAGCCCGAGATACCTGAGTGGAAGTGAGAATGGATTACAATGGATTTCATAACCAAGCTGCCCAAGACATCGGGTGGTTATGGCACTATTTGGGTAATCTTCGACAGATTAACCAAATCCGCTCACTTCCTACCAATAAAGGAAACAGACAAGATGGAGAAATAGACTAGAACATACACCAGAGAAATAGTACGACTTCATGGTATGCCCATATCTATTATCTCAGATAGAGACAGTAGATTCACCTCGCGGTTTTTGCAGTCTTTATAGAAATCTCTGGGAACTAGGCTGGACATGAGCACAACCTAGGACCCACAAAACGATGGGCAGAGTGAGAGAACCATTCAAACACTAGAAGACTTACTGAGAGCCTGTGTGATCGACTTTGGTAAAGAATGGGATACCCATTTTCCACTTGTCGAGTTTTCATATAACAATAGCTACCACTCTAGCATCAAGGCTGCTCCGTTCGAAGCCCTCTATGCCCGTAAGTGTAGATCCCCTCTATGCTGGGCTGAAGTGGGTGACACATAAATAGCTAAAGGTAAAATCCCTGAGAGTACTCTCACGGGCCTAGAAATAATTCGAGAAACTATAGAAAAGATCGCCCAAATCCGAGAACGACTGAAAGCTTCTAGAGATAGACAAAAGAGCTACGCAGACAAGAGACGAAAACCCTTGGAATTCCTGGTGGGTGACCGTGTTCCGTTGAAGGTCTCACCTTGGAAGGGCATGATAAGCTTCGGAAAGCGTGGAAAACTAAATCCAAGGTACATTGGGCCGTTCGAGATTCTCGCTAGAATCGGCCCAGTAGCGTACAAACTCTGTCTACCACTAGAACTTAACAATGTACACTCTGTCTTCCACGTGTTAAATATAAAGAAGTGTCTATCCGATGAGACTCTTGTTATTCCACTCGATGAAATCGAGATAATTGAGAGTCTTAAATTTGTGGAAAACAAATGGAAATCATGGATAGGGAGGTCAAGCGAACAAAACAAAGTCGCATACCAATAGTGAAGGTTCTCTGGAACGCCAAGCAGGGAACTGAATTCACATGGGAGCGAGAAGATCAAATGAAACAAAAGTACCCGCATCTTTACCCTAGTCCATGAGTGCTCTTTATAGAAAGAATTTCGGGACGAAATTCCCTCTAACGGGGGGATAATGTAACAACCCGTCATTTTCAAGTCAAACTTATTCAATAAAAGTTTAAATTACAACCATGTACAAGTTAATTCATCTCCTAAACATTGAGACAATAAGAACTTTGATTGCCAAGAATACACGCTTACATAAGTTTATATGTTAAAACAAGAGTATAAACTTAAAACCTATGTTAATATAAGTTATTATAAGTCATCAAAACATACACTAGTTCAAGCAAAGGCCTAACACTTAGTTTGAATTACAAAGATTAAACTTGGAACCATAAAAATTACATTAAATAAGGTTTGCGGTCATAGAAGTTAAAAACAAAAGAGTTTGCGGTCAAAAGAATCTAGAAGCATGTAGATTTCGGTCAAGGATTAGGAATCAAATGGAGTTTTTGGTGGAATAATCAAAGAGCAAAGGGTTTTCGGTCACTTATGGCCGAAAACACCCCTTTAATGGGCCGAAAACTCTTAGCTAGACCACCCTAGAACCGAAAACCGAATTGTGCAAGCACAATATGAACCGTAAACCACCCCTATATAATTAGTTTCAACCGTGAACCCAATTCATTTCTCAATTTCCCAACCGTAAACACTTCCCATTTTGCTCTCAAGTATCATCCGTAAACAGCTTATATTCAAGAGATTTCTACGCAAATCTTCATATTTTCACCAAGAACACCAAGAACATTCATCCAAATCTTCAAATCTTCAAGCTCCAACCGAAAACAACCAAGAATACACAGAAAAGGCCAATTGTCCACCGAAAACTCCTTTCAACACTTCAAATAATTTCAAACAATTTTGTAAGTATCCCTTACATAATTAAAGTGTTGTCTAACACTTTAATTATTATTTAAACCACTATTCAATATATTATTTGAATTAATATCTTATTAAGTTAAATACGACGTTAGATATAATTATTTTAAGGTTAACGCTATTTTCGCATACGCAATCCCGAGGATCGTCTCTACAGTTTTACCATCCGAAGGCGAACACGTACTAGAGGTAAGTTCATACCCCTACGTTTTCACTATTTTTCAATGTTTTAGGGGGGGGGGGTATACAAGTTAATCACAAGGAATCTTGTGTTATCATTCAAACGACTTCAAAACAATTCGAATCATTTGCAATTGTTTTAAAACGATTTATAGCTGCATTTATCATATATATATATATATATATATATATATATATATATATATATATATGGTTAACCCTCTTGTAGCATGTCGAGCAAAAGGGTATTTATCGTAAATCTCTTACTACCACTTTATACACACTGTTAAATTGAAAATGCTTCAGTTCATTACATGACATACATTTAAACTATAATAAGTATAGTTTCGGAAACACTACACTATTTTATAAGTTCAAGAACACTATACAGACACAATTATATAAATTATAATAGGTATAGTTTTTGGAACACTACTCTATTTCACTAATTCAAGGATAAACTACTAAAATAATTATTTATGTATAATTATTTTACATTACAAAGTACACTACTACAAGGTAATACATACAGTTTCAAGTACAAGAGAACACCACTACTCTACATGTAAACTAGTTAATACAGGGTTGTGAGGCACTAATTAGGGCTACCTATCAGGGTACCGGTTCAAGTCCTATATGTCACACCCCTAAACCGAAACGGCGGAAACGTTCGGGGGCTGAGGACGTCATGTATAGTATCACAACAATGGAATAATAGTAATCAAAGAAACAACAACCATTGTATTAATAGTATAGTGTTTACATTACATTTGAATCATACACGATTGACTACGAAAGTAATTGCAAGTAAAGACTTGAAACTACAACGCTCCGTCTTCTTGAACCCGGTGCGTGTACCTGTCTACTAATGTCTTGAGAATACAAGTAGGTTTTGAAAGAGTATCAACATAAAGCTGGTGAGTTCATAAGCATTTTGTTTTGCAAAAACTGTTCTTTGTTCCTTTGAAAATTGCGTTATCTTTCTCCAGAAAAACATATATTTTCTGATGTAATGAATGTATAAACCTTAAGTAAAAATGATTCTTACCAGTTCCTCCTGCTAGTACTTAGTGTATACAAATCATATACAATCCAGATCGAACAAACAATCGACTGTGTGGTTCTGCCCCAAGCCCACAACCAAACAAGGAACAGGAAGTGAGGCGGAGGCCACACATTCCACTGGTTGTCGGATCCTTATGCACATAATCCTGAAATATTCACTAGATACTTACAAAGTTAATTATATTGGTCTTTTGATATCTGTTAAAAGTATTCCTCAAGAAAAATCATTATTTTCTTATTGAATGCATGATTAACCAATTTTTTTTATAACTACTTAGCTCATACTAGCTATGTATAAACCAATATCGAACAGACGATTGATTGTGTGGATCTGCCCTAAGTCCACAACCAAACAAGGAACAGGAAATGAGGCGGAAACCACACATTCCATGGTTTGTCGGATATTCTTCACACATAGCCTGGATGTATAAACTAAGGAATTACAGAATTATTAGTAAATGTTCATTAGTGAAATGAATAACCGGTTGTTTGTTGAGTACTAATGTTTACCTTGGAAAATCCTATATTTTCCCTAAGTCTAAGTTATTGAATTATCTGTTCCAAACCGAAAAGTATAAGCATCTACCATATTTATGTTGTTAAGCATTGTTCTGTTTGAAAACCAATATGAATACCCTTATATGAAAGCCTTTGTATGAATACCGTAGTGTGAATACCGTAGTGTGAATACCCTCCTGCGATCACTTAGTACATACGAGTTATAGAAATCTGGATTGAACAGACAGTCGATTGGGTGATTCTGCCTAAGCCCACAACCAAACAAGGAACAGGAAATGAGGCGGAGATCACACATCCCACTGCAAGTTGGATGTTAATTTCATATTACCCTAGTATATATATATATATACTAAGTTACCACATAGTTACTAACCCTAATGACTGTTTGTTAAGTATATTATTACGTAAACGAGTCATTGTTTCACTTGCGGATTCTTATAACCATACTATGGACGATCAACATTACGACGTACTCGGACGTACATCGATAAAAATGACGTTTGTCACCCTAGGTTGACTGTAGCTAATAGTCAGGGTGCGGGATTGTCACTCCCGTATAGATCTATACACAAACTCACGCTCTCCCTCCAGGAGACTCTGGTTACAAGGTGTCTCATACCGTTGGCTCTCTCAACGAATCCACGAATAATACTATGAAAACCCTTTTTGTTATGAATCCTTATAAAATAATATCTTTTATTTCTTAATTCATAAGTTTGTTTCCTCTGTTCTGAAAACTGTATTTGTAATTTTTGTATTTTAACATGTTTTGTAAAACTGATTTCTGGTTTTAGTAGTGACGATGTTTACCATGTATGTAATTTCTATGTTCAATGTATACCGGTGATATGAAAATACAATAAACAAAATTATATTTTTAAACACAAGATTACTTGTGCTTTTACTTGTATTCCCCCCTGAAAACATTAAAAACTCGGAAAATATAGGGGTATGAACTCACCGTTAATTGCGTGCAAGCGTCGAATCAATGAACTGGAAACGAAGACCCTCGAGTTGTTGTACGTGGCACTTAACGGAATCCTAATAACAATTAAATACATATATGTATCTAAATTAGCGATTTCATTAAATAAATTGTTGGAAAACACTTGCTTTCGGTTAAGGAATGTTACCGGGACTTGAGTGACTCGAGGAAAGCGGTTTTTCAGCCTAATGTACCACTTAAGGAGTGTGTACGACCATGAAATTTGATAGTGACTACACTGTTAATGAAGTTATGGGATTTGGTTTACTGTTACTAACTGATATGATAAAGGAGATAAGCCTAACATAGTGTGAGCAGTGTAATCACTGACTCACTAAATCATATTAGTTAGTTAATTATTAGTATGATGTATATGGTGCTCTACCACCTTGCGCGCCTCGGGAGGGGTTTCTGTTCTAGTTATGATGGTCCTGAATTCAGTTGTGAGGGTCTGTTGTCTCTGAACTTTCCTATAGTTTTTCCTGTTCACTGTAGCTCATTCTTCGAGTTCTACTACAGATCTCCATCAACTCCTGATGGGAGATTTTCCTCCTCGTATGATTCCTTCTCGGAATCCACTTTACGAACCCTCTCTTATTCCTCATTGACTTCTCTGTTGGCGGTTGGAGTGGCTATCTATATCTAGGTTGTTCGCGCGAGAATGGGGATGTCTAAAGAATCTTATGAGATTAAGTAGAACATTTCTTCTGTAGTTTTTGATGATCTAAATTGGGTCCTCCTATAGTCACACAATGCATGGAAGCTGTATATAACCAAGATCAAATAGACCTTCGAATAAATGATCCTACTCCAAAACCACAACCAAACAAGGAACAGGTAGTAGAGCGAAGATCACCAATTCTAAGTCTATAAGATCCCAAATATATATAACCCTGGAAGCATGCACTTCGTAACTATAGACCTGCCAGTAAAGGTCTTTTAGTTCTCATTCAAGTTTGTTATAGTGCCTAAAATACTCCTATAGTATTTTATCTTTATGTTTTGTTCTAAGGATACTTTTGTATATGGAGTTAGGAAAGTTTTAGAATCGTTGCAACACCACCATCACTCTCAAACACATGTTGTTCATATCTCAAATAAATATAGTTGATCAGCTTATATTTATTCCAGATATGATTACATAACTGATTAGGTTGGACTGTAGTGTCCAACATCTAAATACTTTTGTTTGTTTTGTTCTTACTTGTTCTTATTGTGATAATTGTTCTTAGTATGTATGCTTATTAGTATACTTATCGTAAAATACTTATATTTTAAAAGTATACTTTTAGTCAGAGCACTCCGGCCCCATTGTATTTATAGTTGTATATCTTTTACTGGTTGATCTACTAAGTTCACTATAAACAATGCTCTGATACCAATCTGTCACACCCCCAAACCGAAACGGAGGAAACGTTCGGGGGCGGAGGAAGTCATGTATAGTATCACAACAATTAAATAATAGTAATCAAAGCAACAACCATTGTATTAATAGTATAGTGTTTAAATTACATATGAATCCTACACGATTGACTACAAAAGTAAATGCAAGTAAAGACTCGAAACTACAATGCCCCGTCTTCTTGAACCCGGTGTGTGTACCTGTCTATTAATGTCGTGAGAATACAAGTAGGTTTTGAAATAGTATTAGTATAAAGCTTGTGAGTTCATAAGCATTTTGTTTTGGAAAAACTGTTCTTTGTTCCTTTGAAAAGTGCATTATCTTTCTCTAGAAAAACTTATATTTTCTGATGTAATTAATGTATAAACCTTAAGTAAAAATGATTCTTACCAGTTCCTCCTGCGAGTACTAAACAAGGAACAGAAAGTGAGGCGGAGGCCACACATTCCGCTGGTTGTCGGATCTTTATGTACATAATCCTGAAGTATTCACTAGATACTTACAAAATTAACTGTATTGGTCCTTTGATATCTGTCGAAAGTGTTCCTCAAGAAAATCCATTATTTTCTTATTTAATGCATGATTAACCAATTCTTTTTATAACTACTTAGCTCATACTAGCTATGTATAAACCAATATCGAACAGACGATTGATTGTGTGGATCTGCCCTAAGTCCACAACCAAACAATGAACAGGAAATGAGACGAAAACCAAACATTCCATGGTTTGTCGGATATTCTTCACACATAGCCTGGATGCATAAACTAAGGAATTACAGAATTATTAGTAAAAGTTCGTTAGTGAAATGAATAACCGATTGTTTGTTGAGTACTAATGTTTACCCTGGAAAATCCTATATTTTCCCTAAGTGTAAGTTATTGAATTATCTGTTCAAAACCGAAAAGCAAAAGCATCTACCGTACTTATGTTGTTAAGCATTGTTCAGTTTGAAAACCAATATGAATACCCTTGTATGAAACCCTTTGTATGAAAACCTTTGTATGAATACCGTAGTGTGAATACCGTAGTGTGAATACCGTAGTGTGAATACCCTCCTACGATCACTTAGTACATACGAGTTATAGAAATCTGGATCGAACAGATAGTCGATTGGGTGATCCCGCCCTAAGCCCACAACCAAACAAGGAACAGGAATTGAGGCGGAGATCATACATCCCACTGCAAGTTGGATGTTAATTTCATATTACCCTAGTGTATATATACTAAGTTACCACATAGTTATTAACCCTAATGACAGTTTGTGAAATATATTATTACGTGAACGAGTCGTTGTTTCACCTGCAGATTCTTATAACCATACTATGGACGATCAACATTACGACGTACTCGGACGTACGTCGATAAAAATGACGTTTGTCACCCTAGGTTGACTGTAGCAAATAGTCAGGTTACGGGATTGTCACTCTCGTATAGATTTATACACAAACTCACGCTCTCCCTCCAGGACACTCTGTTACAAGGCGTCTCACACTGTTGACTCTCTCAACGAATCCACGAATAATACTATGAAAACCCTTTTTGTTATGAATCCTTATAAAATAATATCTTTTATTTCTTCATTCATAAGTTTGTTTCCTCTGTTCTGAAAACTGTATTTTTGTAATATTTGTATTTTAACATGTTTTGTAAAACTGATTTCTGGTCTAGTAGTGACGATGTATGTAATTTCTATGTTCAATGTATACTAGTGATATGAAAATATAATAAAGCAAATTATATTTTTAAAAACAAGATTACTTGTGCTTTTACTTGTATTCCCCCCTGAAAACATTAAAAACTCGGAAAATATAGGGGTATAAACTCACCATTATTTTTGTGCAAGCGTCGAATCAATGAACTGGAAACGAAGACCCTCGAGTTGTTGTACGTGGCACTTAAAGGAATCCTAATAAAAATTAAATACATATATGTATCTAAATTAGCGATTTCATTATATAAAGTGTTGGAAAACACTTGCTTTCGGTTAAGGAATGTTACCAGAACTTGAGTGAATCGAGGAAAGCGGGTTTTCAGCCTAATGTACCACTTAAGGAGTGTGTACGGCCGTGAAAGGGAGTGTACGGCTGTGAACCGTGTACGACCGTAGACTACCTTGAATGGGTGTACGGCCTTTGAAGGTGTACGGCCGTGAACCGTGTACGGTCAACGAACTTGAAGGAATACGGTCGTACACTCAAGAACAAGAGTGCTGGAATCGATGAATATGCGCCTAGATGCTCCGAAATGAACCCCCAATGGTGTTTTTAGATGTTTCTCGGAAGAATAAAGGTGTTTTAGGGGTGTACGGTCGATAGTCTAGAGAGAGAAGTAGAGGGTGTTCAGCCAGAAAAGTGTAAATGAGGGGGTAGGGTCTCGTTTTTATAGGGGTTTTCGTGGTCGGTGGTGGGGTCCACCCGAAATGGGCTGTACACGAGTGTACGGCCGTACACGGGTGTACGACCGTGAACCCAAGTCCGGCCGTGAATGCTATTTTGATCGTAGGAAAAACTTGAAATTTCGCATAGCTTTGGTCCCGACTCATATATGAAGCTCAATTTTTATAACAAAATGACTTTCCAAGCCAAAGGAATTTTGACGGGACTCAATAAAAATCCAAATTTTATTAACGGAATTTGGATAACGGAAATGGAAAAAGGTTCGGGTTGTCACATCATCCCCTCATTAGAGGGAATTTCGTTCCGAATTTCGGATTCCGAGTGGATGGTTAAGGATAAGGAAAAGAGACGGTTACTTTGGTTCCATTCAATCCTAGCGTTCTCTCAATGAATTCAGATCCTCGCTGGCTGCTTCAGCGGATCATCATTGATGGGTGCGCTGTTCTGATCTGTGATGGGCGGGTAGGTTTAGTTTGCTCAACTATGTTCATCCAACTGGTAGAATGTCCTTTCGTAGTTCTGAGCAGCCTTTTTCCTGAAGTTCATGGTAGGACTCATACCTGGTCCATCTACCATTGTCCCATGTACACAAGTCGTATATAATTAAGATTGATAAGAAGGTCAGATGGGTAACTCTGCCCCTTGTCCACAACCAGACAAGGAACAAGAGATAGGGCGGAAACACACATCCTAAGTCCGTAGAATCTTAATTACACACTACCCTCGCGTGTACATTTAACATCGATAGGCTAACCGTATCGGTCCCTAGCCTATGTGCTTGAACTTGACTTGCTGTGTGAGTGATGTTTCCGAAAGGATCTGCTGAGGGTGCTTAAGGAAGGTTACGGGTGGATACCATACTCCTCGCGTGAGTATTTTCGGGGGTCTGAAGCGAGATGAAATTTCGAGGTTCGCATCTAGTTTTTCGTTATGAGTGACGAGAGTTTTGTTATTCGGTCGGTTTAAGGCAAAAGGTCTCCTCAGTGACACGTGGGTTTGGTATAATGAAGACTCGGTCAGACTAAGCGGGATGACATCGTAGGATCGCGTGTTAAGTTAGTTCAGAAGGAGTGTTTCGTTATGGCGTCAGTGTATCTGTGTGAGTACGTTTCTAGTGCTTTCTGTATTGACCTTGTTATTACTTCTGCGAATGTTTTGTACTGTATTAAGTGTACTAACTGAGAAATTGTTCTAGTGAATGATTCTTCATATTATGATCCCTATCCGGTTCTTCTATAATCGCTTGGTGTCTACAAGTCATATATAATTAAGATGATTAGGATGGTCGACTGAGTGACTCTGCCCTAAATCCACAACTAGACAAGGAACAGGAAATAAGGCGGAATCACGCACTCTAAGTCTATTGGTCCTTAATTATATATGGCCCTACTGTTTACAACTAGTCATTATAGCCTACTGGAAAAGAGTATTTAGTTTCTACATAAACTATGTGCTTTGTTTAAATGAGGAAGAAATTACTATAGTTAGAGCTTAGTTGTGAGACGGTTTCCTTGAAAATGTAGGTTTGAGAAAAGATTCGAGTTGGAAGACGTATCGCTGTTCTCGGGGGTTTTCGGGGTAGACCTCCTGCAGTGATCATTAGCATTCCTCCCTCTTCACCAGAGTTCCTGGCCAATGAACAATCTCTCCTGTAGTGTCCCGTTTTACCACATCCGTGGCAGGTCTGACTCACTTCCTCAAATGGGACTTGAGAGATTGGTCGTGACGGTGCCCTACAGAAACGGATGGTGTGTCCCCTTCTGAGACAGTTCTTGCAATACAACTTCCGACACCTTTCGATATGATGGAACTTGCACTTATTACATTTAGGGAGGGTTCCAGCATAACGATTGTCGGGTGCTGGGGTGGTTGGTGTCGTGGCAGTATAGGTTGTGCCTGTCTGTTGTTCCTCGTAGGGTTCTTGTGTTGATTTTCTCCTCTTTCTGTTCTCGGACCTTTGATTATCATCGCCTCCTTTGGTTGACCCATGAACGGGGTCCATTATGCCTTGGCGGATCCCATAATCCATCAATGTTCGAGCCAGGCATTTGGCAATGTCAAACGTAAGAGGTTTCGCTGCCAATACGTTTCCTTGGATTGGAGAAGGTATCCCCCAAATGTATCTCTCTACCTTATTACTCTCCGGGGTAACCATCTCCGGGCATAGTGCAGGTAAGTCGCTGAATCTGTCGGTGTAAGCTTCTATGTTTGAGCCTGCCATGGTAAGATTCCACAGCTCATGCTCTAGTTTCTGAACTTCACCCCTCGGGCAGTATTCTTCCAGCATCATTTCCTTTAGATTTTCCTAGCCCATTGCGTTTGCTATAGCAAGAGTCAATGACTTGACATGGCTGTTCCACCATGTAAGGGCTCTGTCAGAGAAGGTGCGGGCAGCAAACTTCACTTTGCTCCCTTCTGGGCATGCGCATAACTCAAAAATCAATTCTGTCTTCTCGAACCATCGCATTAGGGCGATGACTCCCCCATTTCCATCGAAGGATTTGGGTCCACAAATCATGAAGTCCTTGTATGAGCACTCTCTTGTGTGCCGTGGTTAAAGTTGTTGGTAGCACTACCCGATCCACCGATACCACTTGCATTGATTTGAGTCATGACAATTGTCACTGCTGTTGTTACTACAGCCTGAAAGACAACCGGGTCATACTGAGGAGGTGGTGGCGGTGGTGCGTTGTTTCTGTTTTTGTTCGACTTCTTCGGTGGCATATTGCTGCCAAAAGGTTTAAAAGACGAAACAAGGGTAAGTCCTTAGACGTTACGAATCGAGTGTATTCTAAATCGAAGTTATCTTAGTTCTGCGTGTTTCATGTTCTGACGTTTGAAGCAATTCATAACAGAGGTCTACGCAACATAAACTTATGAATTTGATAGTGACTACACTCTTAATGAAGTTATGGGATCTGGTTTACTGTTACTAACTGATATGATAAAGGAGATAAGCCTAACATAGTGTGAGCAGTGTAATCACTGACTCACTAAATCATATTAGTTAGTTAATTATTAGTATGATGTATATGGTTCTCTACCACCTTGCGCGCCTCGGGAGGGGTTTCTGTTCTAGTTATGATGGTCCTGAATTCAGTTGTGAGGGTCTGTTGTCTCTGAACTTTCCTATAGTTTTTCCTGTTCACTGTAGCTCATGCTTCGAGTTCTACCACAGATCTCCATCACCTCCTGATGGGAGATTTTCCTCCTCGTATGATTCCTTCTCGGAATCCACTTTACGAACCCTCTCATATTCCTCATTGACTTCTCTGTTGGCGGTTGGACTGGCTATCTATATCTAGGTTGTTCGCGCGAGAATGGGGATGTCTAAAGAATCTTATGAGATTAAGTAGAACATTTCTTCTGTAGTTTTTGATGATCTAAATTGGGTCCTCCTATAGTCACGCAGTGCATGGAAGCTGTATATAAACAAGATCAAATAGACCTTCGAATAAATGATCCTACTCCAAAACCACAACCAAACAAGGAACAGGTAGTAGAGCGAAGATCACCAATTCTAAGTCTATAAGATCCCAATTATATATAACCCTGGAAGCATGCACTTCGTAACTATAGACCCGCCAGTAAAGGTCTTTTAGTTCTTATTCAAGTTTGTTATAGTGCCTAAAATACTCTTATAGTATTTTATCTTTATGTTTTGTTCTAAGGATACTTTTGTATATGGAGTTAGGTAAGTTTTAGACTCGTTGCAACACCACCATCACTCCCAAACACATGTTGGTCATATCTCAAATAAATATAGTTGATCAGCTTATATTTATTCCAGATATGATTACATAACTGCTTAGGTTTGACTGTAGTGTCCAACATCTAAATACTTTTGTTTGTTTTGTTCTTACTTGTTCTTATTGTGATACTTGTTCTTAGTATGTATGCTTATTAGTATACTTATCGTAAAATACTTATATTTTAAAAGTATACTTTTAGTCAGAGCACTCCGGCCCCATTGTATTTATAGTTGTATATCTTTTACTGGTTGATCTACTAAGTTCACTATAAACAATGCTCTGATACCAATCTGTCACACCCCCAAACCGAAACGGAGGAAACGTTCGGGGGCGGAGGACGTCATGTATAGTATCACAACAATTGAATAATAGTAATCAAAGCAACAACCATTGTATTAATAGTATAGTGTTTAAATTACATTCGAATCATACACGATTGACTACAAAAGTAAATGCAAGTAAAGACTCGAAACTACAATGCCCCGTCTTCTTGAACCCGGTGTGTGTACCTGTCTATTAATGTCGTGAGAATACAAGTAGGTTTTGAAAGAGTATCAGTATAAAGCTGGTGAGTTCATAAGCATTTTGTTTTGGAAAAACTGTTCTTTGTTTCTTTGAAAAGTGCATTATCTTTCTCTAGAAAAACTTATATTTTCTGATGTAATTAATGTATAAACCTTAAGTAAAAATGATTCTTACCAGTTCCTCCTGCGAGTACCAAACAAGGAACAGAAAGTGAGGCAGAGGCCACACATTCCTCTGGTGGTCGGATCTTTATGTACATAATCCTGAAGTATTCACTAGATACTTACAAGATTAACTGTATTGGTCCTTTGATATCTGTCGAAAGTGTTCCTCAAGAAAATCCATTTTTTTCTTATTTAATGCATGATTAACCAATTCTTTTTATAACTACTTAGCTCATAATAGCTATGTATAAACCAATATCGAACAGACGATTGATTGTGTGGATCTGCCCTAAGTCCACAACCAAACAAGAAACAGGAAATGAGACGGAAACCAAACATTCCATGGTTTGTCGGATATTCTTCACACATAGCCTGGATGCATAAACTAAGTGTAAGTTATTGAATTATCTGTTGAAAACCGAAAAGCATAAGCATCTACCGTACTTATATTGTTAAGCATTGTTCAGTTTGAAAACCAATATGAATACCCTTGTATGAAACCCTTTGTAGTGTGAATACCATAGTGTGAATACCGTAGTGTGAATACCCTCCTACGATCACTTAGTACATACGAGTTATAGAAATCTGGATCGAACAGACAGTCGATTGGGTGATCCCACCCTAAGCCCACAACCAAACAAGGAACAAGAATTGAGGCGGAAATCACACATCCCACTGCAAGTTGGATGTTAATTTCATATTACCCTAGTGTATATATACTAAGTTACCACATAGTTATTAACCCTAATGACAGTTTGTTAAGTATATTATTACGTGAACGAGTCGTTGTTTCACCTGCGGATTCTTATAACCATACTATGGACGATCAACATTACGACGTACTCGGACGTACGTCGATAAAAATGACGTTTGTCACCCTAGGTTGACTGTAGCAAATAGTCAGGTTGCTGGATTGTCACTCCCGTATCGATCTATACACAAACTCACGCTCTCCTTCCAGGACACTCTGGTTACAAGGCGTCTCACACTGTTGACTCTCTCAACGAATCCACGAATAATACTATGAAAACCCTTTTTGTTATGAATCCTTATAAAATAATATCTTTTATTTCTTAATTCATAAGTTTGTTTCCTCTGTTCTGAAAACTGTATTTGTAATGTTTGTATTTTAGCATGTTTTGTAAAACTGATTTCTGGTCTAGTAGTGACGATGTTTACCATGTATGTAATTTCTATGTTCAATGTATACTAGTGATATGAAAATATAATAAACCAAATTATATTTTTAAAAACAAGATTACTTGTGCTTTTACTTGTATTCCCCCCCTGAAAACATTAAAAACTCGGAAAATATAGGGGTATGAACTCACCATTATTTTTGTGCAAGCGTCGAATCAATGAACTGGAAACGAAGACCCTCGAGTTGTTGTACGTGGCACTTAAAGGCATCCTAATAACAATTAAATACATATATGTATCTAAATTACCGATTTCATTAAATAAAGTGTTGGAAAACACTTGCTTTCGGTTAAGGAATGTTACCAGGACTTGAGTGAATCGAGGAAAGCGGGTTTTCAGCCTAATGTACCACTTAAGGAGTGTGTACGGCCGTGAAAGGGAGTGTACGGTTGTGAAACGTGTACGGCCATAGACTGCCTTGAAGGGGTGTACGGCCTTTGAAGGTGTACGGCCATGAACCGTGTACGATCAACAAACTTGAAGGAATGCGACCGTACACTCAAGAACAAGAGTGCTGGAATCGATGAATATGCATCCTAGATGCTCCGAAATGAACCCCCAATGGTGTTTTTCGATGTTTCTCGGAAGAATAAAGGTGTTTTAGGGGTGTACGGTCGATAGTATAGAGAGAGAAGTAGACGGTGTTCGGCAGAAAGTGTAAATGAGGGGGTAGGGTCTCGTATTTATAGGGGTTTTCGTGGTCGCTGGTGGGGTCCACCCGACATGGCCGCAAATTTTGTTTTGATCGAAGGAAAAACTCGAAATTTCACGTAGCTTTGGTCCCGAATCATATATGAAGCTCATTTTTTATAACAAAATGACTCTCCAAGCCAAAGGAATTTTGATGGGACTCAATAAAAATCCAAATTTTATTAATGGAATTTGGATAACGGAAATGGAAAAAGGTTCGGGTTGTCACACTATAAACTATAACCAGAGTCTCCTGGAGGGAGAGCGTGAATTTGTGTATAGATCTATACGGTACTGACAATCCCACACCTGAGCTGCTTGCAATAGCTAGGCCGGCAGGCCTGGGGTGACAAATTTCATAACATTCTGACGCCTGAAGAACGTCGTAGAGGCCACTAGGACATATCAAGCTTGGTTATATGAAACTCACAATAGTATCAACTAAAACATTTTTTTAAGGGATTAACACTGCTTCAAAGGTTTTATTTTAAATAATGAAACTACAGTTGACTATTTTACACTACAACTTGTGGATTCCAGGGATTCATACAAGAAGGTTTTCATACAATCACTACCACAATCACTACTACAGTACACTACTTTTCTAGTATAGAGTACACTAGTATAACATACAATTTCAAGAAACATTCATGACATAGTTTTATTTATTAATAAGACTACAGTTCACTATTTCAGAGTATAGTTCACTATTTCGGAATACAGTAACTACATACATTTTGGTCAACATTTCATTCATTAAGAAAATATTGGATTTTCTCGAAGTACACTATAACATTTTCAAAGAACAAAGACAAGCTTTGCATCTCAAATACATAGTTATGAATACACCAACTTAAATGTTGATACACATTCAAAATCACTTGTATTCTCAAGGAACCGGTAGACACGTACACCCACAGGTTTTGGGAAGACGGAGCTTATAGATTCGCGTCTTTATACTTTTGCTATACATTTTTTATGTCATACAAACTATGTATTGAACAGATGTAAATACTATGTTTATCAATGTAATGGTTGTGTTTGCTTTGATTACTATGATGCAATTGTTGTGATACTGTACATGTTGTCCTCCGCCCCTGAACGTTTCCGCCGGCTCGTTTTGGGGGTGTGACAATATCCTTATTGTTCAACCCTCATCTCCAATCGTTCCTGCTCTCACAAACTCTAACTATCAATCTATGGGTGATCTTAACACTGAATAAATGGACTCCAAACTACGTTTCCAACAAGAGTTTGCCCGACTTTCCATGAGATACAACCATCCTTTCAATATGCCTCACAACAATCGTTTTCAAACTTCTCACCAAAACAATTGTTTCCAAGCTCCTCACCAAAATAATTATCAATCATTCAACAAACCTTCTGAAAACCCACTAGCCTACAAGCCTAACCTTCCTACTCTGAATCACACCTTGGAACCATCACAGATTCCGAAGTCTGAAAAACCCAAGATTGTATGTCACAAATGTGGCCATGCAAATCACTTTGCCAAAGATTGCTTAGCCGAAGTCCCACAGAAACCCAAGATGAAGGACCCTGCTTATTATGCCTGACTAGCTCAAGAAATGGCAGAAAGTGAAAAGGTTTTGTTACAACTGTATCAAGGGATGTGGAAGGGTATTGGTTGTCTAGAGATGATGATGACGTAACCACTGGCAGAAACATGTGTCGTATGGCTCGACAAAAAATTGAATGTGATGAAGGCTACTGGTCGTCTGGGTCCGAAAGAGATGATGAAGATGTTGAACCAAACTACTGCTACATGGCTACGAATGATCCACCTGGTAGAAGCATTGTTCAACTGGTAAAATCTATGATTACTAATAATAATTTTGACTAATCTCTTTGTGAACCGTATCTAACCCATATCCAATAAGATATGAACACAATTTACATAGTCTATGAGTCAGCCATAGAAGCCATTGAGAAGAAGGAAAGCGAATTAAGTCGTCTTAGATTATGTTTTGAGGATAAGAAGTTGAAAATAGAGTCTTTAGAATGAGATCTTGTAATGTCGCAAGATGCATGTATCATTCTTAAAGACAAATGTGAAATCACTTATTCTGAAAGAAATGTTTTAATTTCTGATAACAAACGTCTCAATGCTAAAATTGATGTTATGCACCATTCCATAGAAATTCTTGAAGAAAATGAACGGTTGACTCATAATTTTCTTCATCCTTGGTCAAAAGCACCTGGTCTCGGAAGCAAGTTTCCGAAACCAGTTTTGCTTCCCTTGAAGGAGTTACAAAATCTGACTTTTATGGGAGATGTTCCGAACATCAAACATTCGGATACTCCTATTTCTCGCTTGTCAGCTCTTCCTAAGACTTCTGACCATTTTGCATCTCTGATTCTTGAGTTTAAGCCTATAGTTATCAAGAGTCCCGATACCACACGTTTTTCGCCTCTGACAAACCTGGACCTGAATTGGACCTCAGAACTCAACTCTAGTACTCCAAACTCTTTCGTTCGAAATCCAAACAACAACCCTCCTAACAACTGTGTTGTTGAGGAAACTTTTTCGGAATCGACTGGACCTGAACTCTCTAAGTGTATTTGGGCATCTTTAGATAGTGACGTTAAAGAGTCAATCTCATGTGATTCTAAACCTCAAGTGATTTCGAAAACAAAAATAGTTCCAATTAAGCCTGTGTTCAACAATCCTTCAGCAGGACAAACCTCCAAATCTTCGCGTCGTTCCAAAAGAAAACCCATGTTGAATAGGAAAGATATTGCCAATCCTAAGGTAGAAGCCCGAAATGCTCACAAAAAGGAAGTTAAGTCAAGACAGAATTTTGGATTCCTTGAGAACTCCAAAAAGAGTGTACCTTATAATACTTATTCATCAACTCATAGTCAAAACACCTTCACACCCTCTAAGATCCTCAAGAGGCCTTCCAATCCTCGCTGTCTTGTAGAACAAAATAAAGTGGTCAATCCCACTCCGAATAAGTCTATTATAAGCACCAAATATGTCCGAACCAACTCCCCTCGGACTATTTCATCCATTTTCATAGCCAAAACTGATGGTACAATTTTCAAACGTCAACCTCCAAAACCAAATGTACCATGAAACAAAACAAAAGTTGATAAGAAAAGAATTTCTCCAAAATCTTCAAAACAAAATGTTGTCTGTAAAGTTAAAAATCACAATGATGAAACTACAAATCCGAGAGACATAATGGTTCTCACTACTCCAGAAGTTGAATGTCCAAAGAAAGTTGTTCCGAATCCTTGTGCTATTGAGTATGACTATTGGATAGGTAAAAGAACCATGGCCTTCTGTTTGTTTCCTAAGGAATCTCGGAACAAACCTTCCAAACGATCTGTTGCTCAAAAGTCACAACCGAAGCCTAAGACTCGTGCCTTTGTCCCAAAATCTAAGTCGGAGCCTAAAGACTCCACAACTTACTAATTATGCAGGCACTCTGTGCTTCGGAGCAAGAGACAATATGGTATATTGATAGTGCTAGCTCTATACACATGACGGGGCAGAAGGACTTTCTACGAGATCTTAAACTTTCACCAAATGCTGGCTATGTGACATATGGCAACAACTCCAACTCTCAGATCTGAGGTTATGGCATCCTTACTAATGGCAACTTCTCCATTTCAAACATAGCATATGTAGCTGACTCGAAGCCTAATTTGATAAGTGTGGCTCAGCTCACTGATACAAATCGTCGAGTTGAATTCTGCAAGAAACACAGCTACATCATGTCCGAAGATCGAAATGAATTCTTGATCTAGTCGAATCGCAACAAGAACATGTTGTTGGATAAGGTGTCTAAGTCCATTACTATATTTGGTATGTACTTGACCCGATTTGGCATGGTCCATTTGGGTTGCATGGCATCAGAACAATTTGGATAGACTTTTGTGAGAAAAGGATATTTATGATTTATTAATATATTATAAGTTTTAATATATTAATATGACATCATATTATTTAATTAGTATTGATCAAGAATTAGTTTGGAATTAATTTTGTGATCAAAAGAGACTAATTAAATAAATGGGGATTAGTTTGGTAAATCATTCATTCTTATATATAGTGGGCTTATGATCCATAGTTCTTTATGTTGGGGTAAACGCATGTGGTGACCCATGGATACTCCATGGAGGTTAAAACTCATGGGTCATGAGGAATGTGGAAAGGCATGAGTTACATTGTGTAACCCTAATGTGCACACTATATAAAGAAGCCTCACACTAGCAAAATCGACATTTAAGATACACAAGTGAGGGCTAGTCGATTTTGGTGCAATATAATCTTCTCTCAAGTTATTCCAATTGTTGGTGGTGTTGTGTGAAGCATTTGAGGCATCACATTTAGGGTGCTAGGCTCACAAAGTCTTAAGGAATCAAAGCTACAAGAAAGGTATGTCATTCTACTTGAATTTTGTATTACATATACCCCATGATATGCTAGTTAGAATGAAACCTTGGAAAAATCAAAGTAGGCACGTATAATAGAGAAAACATAGATCCAAGGTTTCTAAGGTTGCATGCATACCATAGGAGTGTTAGAATGCTCAAGACTCAACAGTGGTGTCAAAGCCTAGGCTTGTTTTCAATTATATTTGATGCTACTTGCTAAAAAAATCAATTTTCTGCTCACTGTTCAGTGAACTCACCAAATCCATTGGGGGGACTTGACGAGTCCATGTTAAAATTCATCCAACTCGTCGAGTTAGTTCATGCACTCGACGAGTCGGAGGCCCTGAGTGCAGAATTTCGAGTTTCAATGCTGGAATTGGACTAGGATCATTACCCTAAACTGTTTTTAGATTGTTAAATATGTTTTTGATGTGGTAATGATTGTGCTTATCCAATTTCAAAGATAATTGTCAAGTTTCATGTTTTATATTAAGTTCATATGATGCTTGAAAATTGTTGATATGAATTATGCATGCTTATGGTTTTTGTTAGATCATAGAAATTATTTGACATGCTTGTTAGTTTAATTGTTGATCTAAATGTTTTTTAATGGACTCCATAACTTGTCCTTAAGTTATGGAATTCCAAGAGTCTCTTCCATTAAAATAATTAACACTCATAAGTTATAGAAATGAAAGGTTTTGAATAGTTTCAAAACTTGGCCTCAAGTTTTGGAATTTGTAAAGTCACTTTAGAAAACTTTAATTCCAAACCCTAGAGTTTTAAAAGTTTAAAATTCAACCCTTATACTTTATAGTATTATAAGTTAATTATATATATATATATATATATATATATATATATATATATATATATATATATATAAGAACAAGTCAGTATTACCGTTAGTAGGCCTTATTCACAAAGCCGGTGTGACAACCCGGAAATCTCTGTCTCTAAGTTACCTCGATCATTGAAAGTCAGACTCGTTTCTCCTATCTTTTAGCACTGTTTAGAGTTTGTTTCAGGGTTCAAAGCTCAGTACATTAAAGTTATGGGTTTAGGGAAGTGCCAGCTAAATTTCTTCGCGTTGAAATCAAGTCGAACACTCCATCAAAGGGAGTGTACAGCCATACACACGAGTGTACGGCCGTACACGTGAGTCTACAGCCATACACCTATGTTGGCCATACACCCTTGCCCATATATAAGCTATCCCCTCCATTTCCAGTCATTTTTCACACTCCTCACTCAAGAAATCAGATTCTCTCTCAAGTATCATCGAGTTCTTCATCCTAGATCTTCAAAACGTAAGTGATTCTTCCATCCATGTATTGTTATCCTTCTTAATCATGTATCACCCTTTGATTTCATCCATGGAAATCATCTTCTTTGGGTAGATCTTCAAGATCTTCATCTTTCACCAAGAACACCAAGAACACACACTTGTTCTTGGTGGCCGTAAACACCCTTTTGAGCCTCCAAAACGTAAGTATCCTTTCCCTATGCTTAGTACACGTTAAGAACTATTTTTTAACACCTTTGAATCGACCTTTTAGCTGGAACAAAAGGAGTGTACGGTCGTACACCCTTGCATGGCCGTACACCCCTCAAAACATTCCCAAGGGCCCTCCAAAATGAGAACATAGTGCACTTTCTTGTTGAGCAATAGACCCTCAAGCTTCCCCATGGACCAAATCACCCTTGTTGCATGTTTCCTTCATGGGTGTACGGCCGTACACTCCATGACCGTACACTCATGGTCGTACACACAGAGTGACCATACACCCCTGGCCGTACACTCTTCTGTATGGCCGTAGACCCCTTTTAGTCAATCACATGTGATTCTAACACTTAGTTTCAAGTGTTTCCTAGTCCCTAAGGGTGTTTCCTTGCATGTTAGTTGTCCAAAACACTAATTACATGCCTATATATGCCATTATATGTCATTTAGGACTCGTTGTGTCTCGGGAATTCATTCGTGGAACTTCTCATCCATACGCGAACTTTCAATCGAATCAAACACATTAGGTGAGTTAATACCCCTAAATTTTACGATTTTTAATGTTTTCAGGGGGGAATATAAGCCAAAAACAAAGGTTTTTAACAAGCTTTAAACTTATTAATGATGGTTTTGAGCCAAAAGAACATCCTATGTGCTCATGCAAACCCTAATGCTTGGATCTAGGTTTCTCTAATTGTACATGCATTCATCCAAGACTTTCAAACCCTAGATCTAGTAGGTATAATTCAAAATTATCATTACAAAACAGATCTAGATGATTACCTCTTGTTACTTGCTTGATTCTTCTTGTCTTTGAAGCTTAGAGTCACAAGTGTCACTCCTCTAATGGCTTACAAACACAAATAGCAAAAGAATGATCTTGGAGAGAGGTTGGAGGCTTCTTGAAATCGGCTCTATCACTCTTAGGGTTAGGGTAGTCGATTTCTATACCCTAGGGGTCCTGTTTATACTGGAGCTGCTAGGGTTTCAGTCAAAAAACCCTAATGGACTGCTTAGGCCTTAAGCTATCCAAGGAAGCTTCTGGAATAGGGCCTTAGGGACGAAATTAGAGATGGACACCTCCAAATTTCGTCCATGCCTAGTCCAAGAGTCTCCTCAGCCCAATACTCAACTATCACACATTTGACAGTTTAAGTCCCTGATATTAAATTAATATCTTTTAGCTACAAAATTAATTTCTTAATTAATTATTGTCTAATAATAATTTAATTATATGATTTATCCATTTAATATATTATTCATATAAAATATTAATAAATCATGATAACCTCTTTATTGACAAATCATCGTAGCATGTTGCTTTGGTGAAGGCAACCCAAAAGGACCATGCACAACCGGGTCAAGTACTTTACCAAATATAGTTACGGGCTTAGACACTAATCCAACAATTAATACTATCAAACGAATTCCACGTTTTACAAAATATTTAGTCATTTTATCCCTTTTGTACTATGTTGAGCATAAGGGACACTTTTATTTTTGGGAAACACAATTTCATAGTTTTCGGAATAATTTACAAACCAAATACATATCATTTCAAGTAAACTATAATAGGTATAGTTTGGGGTTTTGAATAGACAGCTTTTACGAATTCGGAGTTATACACTGCTAAACATATTAACTATGACATATTTAGTTTATGATATACAATATTTAATAATTATTTAAGTATAATTATTTCTTTAAGCAGTATACAACAGATCCAAATAGAAGAGAATACTACAGAATTACACGTAAACTAGATTATATAGGATTGTGAGACTCTACTTCAAATATGTACCCTTAGGGGTACTGAATTAAATCCTATCATAGTATAACCAAAGTCTCTTGGAGGGAGAGCGTGAGATTTGTGAATAGATCTATTCGGGACTGACAATCCCACACCTGAACCGCTAGCTACAGTTAGGCAGGCATGCCTGAGGTGACAAATATCATTTAACCGAAACCTGAAGAACGTCGTAAAGGTCACAAGGTCATATCAAGCATGGTTATACGACTCAAAATAAGTATATACTAACCTTTGTTTACGACATTGCATTCTTCATTAGTTTTATTTTAATTAATTAGACTATTATACATTTCATTGGGGATTTTAGAAATACAATACCCGGTTTTATTTAAATAATAAAACTAATATACACACTGGTGGTAGCCAGAGGTTTCAAACAGAACTTACTATATATATCAGTGATAGCCAGGGTTTTCAAAAAGAACAATGTTTAAACAATATAAGTATGGTAGATACTTGTACTTTTTGATTTAGAACAGATAATTCAATAACTTACACATAGGGAAAATATAGGATCTTCCAGGGTAAACATCAGTATTTTATAAACAGATGGTTTATTATTCAACTAACGAATATTCATTTTAATTCCATGACTCCTTAGTTTATGCATCCGGGTTACGTATGAAGAATACCCGATAGACTGTGAAATGTGTGGTTTCCGCCTCATTCCCTGTTCCTTGTTTGGTTGTGGGTTTAGGGCAGATCCACATAATTGACTGTCTATTCGATATTGGTTTATGTGTGACTAGTATGAACTAAGAAGTCATAGAAGGAATGGTTTAATCATGCTTTTCATAAGAAAATATGTGATTTTCTTGAGGAACACTTTCAACAGATATCAAAGCACCAATAGAGTTAACTTTGTAAGTATCTAGTGAATACTTCAGGATTATGTACAAGAGGATCCAACAATCAGTGGAATGTATGGCTTCCGCCTTACTTCCTATTCCTTGTTTGGTTGTGGACTTGGGGTAGAATCACATAATCGACTGCTTGTTCGATCTGGATTGTATATGATTTGTATACACTAAGTACTCGCAAGAGGAACTAGTAAGAATCATTTTTACTTAAATGTTTATACATTAATTATATCAGAAAATATAAGGTTTTCTGGAGAAAGATAACGCGCTTTTCAAAAGAACAAAGAATAGTCTTTCCAAAACAAAATGCTTATGAACTCACCAGCTTTATGCTGATACTTTTTCAAAACCTACTTGTATTCTCAGGACTTTAGTAGACAGGTTCACGCCCGGATTCAAGAAGCCGAAGCATAGTAGCTTCGAGTATTTACTTGTTATCTACTCTTGGAGTCAATCGTGTACGATTTAAATGTAATGTAATAAAATCACTAGACAATTAATACAAAGGTTGTTGTTGCTTTGATTACTATTATTCAATGATTGTGATACTGTACATGACGTCCTCCGCCCCCGAACGTTTCCGCCATTCTGGTTTGGGGGTGTCACAGTCGGTCTATAAGGGGGGGGGGGGGTATAAGGTTCTTGCCTATAAAATGACAGCTTAATGGGTGTCCACTCTCACCCACCGCTTCCCTGACTGGTGGAGGGTCGTTAGCCCAACGGGTAGGACAAGGACTATATTTCACATTAATAGTATAATGATAAATATAAAGTAACTAAACCTTTTATAAATTCCCAATCTTAGTTACTTTAGGAAAATGTGAAATTGATGCTAAACCATGAAATTACACTTTGCACCTTGCTAAGTCGTTAGTGGAGCGTGTGTGGTTAACCGGCACACTAACTTGGACTAATAAGGGTGGCAAAGGGTGGCTTAAGGTTTATCATAGATCGGTGGAACGTGTGTGGTTAACCGGCACATCGATTAGGTGATCAAATTAAGAGTACCAAGTTAATTTGCATGGTTATTCACACCTTGTTTGTGATCCTCGGTATCCCAGTCACAAACTTGAAGGGCATAATCGAGATTTAAACATGCCATTGAATTGTTCAATGAATCTCAAAAGATCTAGGAGTTTCAATACAATTAAAACCTAATAAGCTGTTTTGTTTTTCATGGTCGAAATTGGTAAATCGTCATTTACCTACCTTCAAATATTTTGTAGCTTGGATTACATAATCTCTCTTCCAAGTTATAAAATATTGTGTTGGGTCCTATCCTTAATATTTCATTTGGATGTCTTATTAAGGACTCTTTATCTAATCTAAACTTGTTTTTCTTCCTTTTCAGATGTCTTCCAACAATGCTTCTGGCTCAAACCCTACTGGCTCCTTTTCTCTCATGAATATTTGTGGGAGAGTCATCTTTGATGGGACTAATTTCAATGATTGGATTAGGAACATAAGGATGGTTACTCGCTATGAAGACAAGAAGTATGTCCTTGATAAAGAGCTAAAGGTTATTGATGAGTCTTCTGCTACTCCAGAGGAGATTGCTGAGTACACTACCCATGATAAGGATGCCACTAAGGTGTCTTGTATCATGTCGGCTACCATGACAGTAGAAGTCCAGATATCCTTTGAAGATTTCTACCCTTATGAGATGCACCAGGACCTGATGGAAAGATACCTTCAGAGTGCTCGTCAAGAAAGGTATGAAATCATCACCTCCATGATAACAACAAAAATGAAGGATGGAGAGTTTGCTAAAGTTAAATGTGAACTTTGATAAGGAGTTAGCAATAGATATCATTCTACACTCCTTACCCTCCTGTTATGATCAGTTTCGCATGACCTATCATATAAACAAGGAGGAGGTCACACTTAGCAAACTTCAAGGACTTTTGAGGACTACTGAAAGTAGTCTCAAAGGTAAGAATGTTGTTACCACTCCTACCACCGCTCTGTTCTGGCAATCGGGCAAGGTAAAGGGAAAAAGAGGAAGACCCCTTCGAAGGGTACCAAAGGAAAGTATCTTGATGGCTCTTCTTCGAGTGGAACCAAAGGAGGTTCTGCTACTCCCTCATCCAACCTGAAGGATGCACAATGCTTCTATTGCCAAGAAAAAGGGCACTAAAAGCGAAGCTGCCCCAAGTACTTGCAGGATGTTAAGGATGGGAAAGTGAAACCCACCCATGCAGGTATTTACACTATATTGTCTAATAGCTCACCACATACTAATTCTTAGGTCCTTGATACAGGGTGTGGAATTCACATTTGTTCTGATTTGCACGGCCTAGAAAGAAGTGAGGATGTGGAGCACGGGAAGATAAACTTGATCATGGGGAATATGAAAGCTTCACCCGTCACCAAGATTGGAGTTTATTCTTTATTGCTTAGTAGTGGGTTAATATTAGATTTGAATAAAAGTTGTTACTCGTCTGAAATGGCGAGAAATATTATTTCTTTTCATGGTTTGTAAAAACAAGGATTTACTTTTTCATTTGATAATGAATGTGGTGGTATTAATGCTTTTTATAATGGTGTTTTTTATTTTAAAGCATTACCTCATGATGGTGTATATGAAACTGTATCAGTTGTAGAAAACTTAGGAAATAATGTATTACATATTGATTATTCCACTAGTTTGGATAAGGCATCCTTGTGGCATTGTCGTCTTGGACATGTCAACAAGAAGCGCATAGGCCAACTCCAAAAGGCTGGAGTCTTGGAGTCATTTGACTTAAAGTTAGATGATAGTTGTTAAGGGTTTTGAGCATTCTAACACTCCTAAGGTGTACATGCAACCCTAGAAACCTTGGATCTATGTTTTACTAAGATACATGCACATTTGATTTCCAAGGTTCTTAACCTATCTAGCATGGCATGGGGAACTTGAATCATAAAAGCAAGTAAGAAAACATACCTTTTTGTTTCTTGGATTCCTTGAGAACCTTGTGAGCCTAGCACCTCAAGTGTGATGCCTCAAATGTCTCACACAACACCACAACACTTGGAATAACCTTGAGAGAAGTTCACTAACACTCAAAATTGGCTAGCCCTCTAGTTCTTCACTTAGTCGTCGATTTGCTTACCATAGGGCTCCTTATATAGTATGCCACATGTAGGGTTACTCCATGTAAACCCTAATGTGCATGGATTTTCATATTCCATGATCCATGGGTTTATAACCTCCATGGACTATCCATGGAGCACCTTATGGGTGTTAGCCCAATTTATATAAACCATGGATCATTAGCCCACTATACAAGAATGAATGATTTACACAATCAACCCCATATATTTAATTAGTCTCTTTTTGATCACTTAATTAATTCCAAATTAATTCTTGATCAATACTAATTAAAGAATATTATTAATATATTAGAACTTATAATATATTAATAAACCTTAAGTTTCCTTTCTCTCATTTGGTCTATCCAAGTATTGCAATGCCATGCAACCCAAATGGACCATGCCAACCGGGTCAAGTACATACTAGAAATAGTTATGGACTTAGACACCTTATCCAACAGTCTCCCACTTGGATAAGTCTAATAACTATAACTGCAAGTATGACTTCAGGAACCGATCAGTAATCGTATCTCTTTCAAGGTCTCGCGGAACTGAGATGATGATGATACGCCATTTAAGATAAGTGATCATATAATCCTCTGTTCTGGATATCAGCCGGACAAATACATGGAAAATTGTCTTACTTATTGTCCAGCTGTTTGTTTCCCGATTTCTGATTTGTTTGACATAGAACTTAATCTAACACATCAATTTAGTTATGACCGGGCCCGGTACATAGGTCAACACAAAATCATCGAGGGGCCCAGATATCGCTTCTAATCCAAGAAGGAACAAATAAACTTCGACTTATATGCTTGTTCTACTACTCGTTGAATTATACACAAAGGTACGTTTTATAACATCAAGTTACCAATTCATTTTCGTACAATCAATGTATAACCAACTCATAGTTAACAACTCATATCTCTAGGTTTGAAGACTTATATGATACTACCGTCTCACTATCACTCGAGATAAATTCCATAAAGTGATACAAGTGAGCGTGGGTTGAATCCAATACTCAGAACTTATGAGCACTCATGAGTGTTGTAGCAACTCTTGCAATGTCCAACATCTTAGACATCTACAAGCCAACTCATGAGAGTCTTGACTCATATCTACTTCCAACATACAACCGACTGTGGAGAATTAGAATAATATGATATACCAAAACATAATTATTCTGGAGGTCAAAACATGCAAAATGAAATGATAGTAAACGATTGACAGAAGATAGCAACACTTTACTTATAAATAAACAAGAACTTTTATTTATCATGAAATGTCAATTACACTTTACAAATTTCAAAGCTATCTAACTACTAAAACTAATATCATCCTTCAGCCCTATGCGCCTCGCATATTGGAGATGCTTAACCCTACCCAGTCCCTTCGTGAGGGGATCTGATGGGTTCTCATCTGATGATACCCTCTTTGCCACAAGGAGTCCTTCTTCTATTCGATGTCTGATGAAATGGTATTTTCTATCGATGTGTCTGGAACTCCCATGATGCCTTGGTTCCTTGGCTAAGGCACCTGCACTTTCACTATCACAGAAAATCTCTATAGGCTCCTTTATAGCTGGTACAACTCCAAGGTCTCCAATGAAGTTCTTTAGCCATATAGCCTCCTTTTCTGCCTCGCTTACCGCTATATACTCTGATTCACAAGTTGAATCAGCCATTGTCTCCTACTTGGAACTTTTCCAAGAGATTGCTCTTCCGTTTAAGGTAAAGCCCCAGCCTAACTGAGAGCGGAAATTAACCCTACTAGTCTGAAAGCTAGCATCACTATACACTACTATTCTCAAGTCATCACTCCCACCGAGGGTAAGGACCCAAGCCTTAGTCCTCCGCGGTACTTGAGAATGTTCTTTACCGTAGTCCAATGAGCCTTGCCAGGGTTCCCCTGATATCTGTTGACCATGCTCAATGCAAAGGCCACATCAGGATGAATACAAGTCATAGCATACATGATCGAACCTACAACGGAAGCATACGGTACTCGACTCATCTCAGCTATCTCATCCTCTCTACTCGGGCTCTGAGTCTTACTCAATTTGGCATTACTCTGGATCGGTAACTCTCCTTTCTTGGAATTTTGCATGCTGAACCTATTCAGCATCTTATCCAAGTAGGTACTCTGACTAAGTCCAATTAGTATCTTACTCCTGTCTCTTAAAATCCTTATCCCTAGGATGTAGGCAGCTTCTCCAAGGTCCTTCATAGCGAAACACTTCCCAAGCCAGGACTTCACTTCCTGTAGAGTTGGGATGTCATTTCCTATGAGTAGTATGTCATCCACATACAATACCAAAAAGCTAACTATACTACCACAATCCTTGACATATACACATGACTCATCTTTACTCCTCGAAAAGCCAAACTCTTTGACTTTCTCATTGAAACAAAGATTCCATCTGCGAGGTGCTTGTTTCAATCCATAGATGGATTTCTCAAGCTTACACAATCTATTAGGGTACTCTTTGCTCACAAAACCCTCTGGCTGACTCATGTAAACATCCTCAACCAACTTTCCATTAAGGAAAGCGGTTTTGACATCCATTTGCCATATTTCATAATCATCAAATGCAGCAATGGCTAGCATAACCCTAATAGACTTAATCTTTGCTACTGATGGAAAGGTTTCATCATAATCAACTCTCGGAGTTTGAGAAAAACCCTTTGCAACCAAGTCGTGCCTTATAAGTGTGTACATTACCATCCATGTCGGTCTTCTTCTTGAAGATCCATTTGCACCCGACTGTCTTACGACCTGGTACATTGTTAACCAAGTTGCAAACTTGATTGTCATACATGGACTGTATCTCGCTATCCATAGCCTCTTTTCATTTAGCAGCCTCACGGCCTTCCATGGCTTCTGTGTAGCTGTTAGGTTCATCAAGACTTACCAGTGTGCTATCACTGATAAGTGTATCACCTTCCGCAGTAATATGTAAACCATAGTAATGCTCAGGTTCATTCCTAACTCTCGTGGAATGCCTCAGATGTACAGACTCATCTGTCGGATCAACAGGAGTCTCGCGCCTCACGAAAGCCTCGCAACCCCAAATCTTTATGTGGTCCAGATTGGGAACTTTTCCAGTCCACATGTCGTGAGGTGTTTTAGCAACCTTCTTTTTAGGGACTAGATTAAGGATATGGGCGGCAGTGTCTAAGGCATACCCCCAAAATGAGATAAGTAGCGAAGCTCGACTCATCATGGAACAAACCATATCCAACAAGGTTCGATTGCGCCTCTCAGCCACACCATTCAACTGCGGTGTCCTGGGAGGTGTCAATTGTGAGACAATCCCACATTCCTTAAGATAGTCAAGGAACTCTGTACTAAGATACTCACCACCTAGATCGGATCGAAGCATCTTAATGTTCCCGCCCAACTGATTCTCCACTTCCTGTTTAAACTCCTTGAACTTTTCAAAGGTTTCTGACTTATGCTTGATTAAGTAGACATATCCATATCTACTATAATCATAAATAAAAGTCACATAGAAGCGGTTAGCATCTCTTGTGGCGGTTCTGAAGGGTCCACACACATCAATATGTGTGAGGTCCAACAAACCCTCACCCCTAGCAGAAGTACCAGTGAAGGGTGAATTTGTCATTTTCCCAAGCAAACAAGATTCACAATTATCATCTGAATTTAGGTCAAATGACTCCAAGACTCCATCCTTTTGGAGTTGGCCTATGTGTTTCTTGCTTACATGTCCAAGATTACAATGTCCTAATGATGCTTTATCCAAGCTAGAGGAAGAATCGATACACAACACATTATTTCCTAAAAACCTTGTTTGTACAAACCATGAAAGGAAATAATATTTCTCGCCATTTCAGACGAGTAACAACATTTATTCAAATCTAATGTTAACCCACTATTTAGCAACAAAGAATGAACTCCAATCTTGGTGACAGGTGTAACTTTCCTATTCCCCATGATCAAGTTTATCTTCCCATGTTCCACATTCTCACTTCTTCTTAGTCCCTGCAAATCAGTACATATGTGAATACCACAACTTGTATTAAGGACCCAAGAATTAGAATAGGGTGAGTTATTAGACAATATAGTGTAAATACCTGCATGGTTGGGTTTTAATTTCCCATCCTTAACATCTTGCAGGTACTTTGGGCAGTTTCGCTTCCAGTGCGATTTTTCATGGCAATAGAAGCATTCAACCTCTTTAGGGTTAGCAGAAGGAGTGACAAAACCTTTCTTGGTTCCACTTGAGGAGGAGCCATCAAGGGACTTTCCCTTGGTACCCTTCAAAGGGCTCTTCCTCTTCTTTCCTTAGCCTTTCCCGATTGCCAAGACAGGGGTCGTGGTAGGAGTAGGAGTAGTAACAACCGACTTACCTTTAAGACCACTTTCTGCGGTCTTCAAAATTTCTTGAAGTTTGCTGAGTGTAACTTCCTCCTTATTCATGTGGTATGTCATTCGGAATTGATCATAACACGAAGGTAAGGAGTGCAAAATGATATCAATTGCTAACTCCTCTGGGAAGTTCACATTCAGTGTCAGCAAACGGTCCACATACCTTTGCATTTTCTACATGTGGCCCGTGATGGGTTCACCATCCTTCATCTGGGTTATTATCATGGAGGAGATGATTTCATACCGCTCTTGACGAGCACTCTGATGGTAGCAGTCCATCAAGTCCTTGTGCATCTCAAAAGGGTAAGAGTCCTCATAGGACTTTTGGATCTGTCATTGTGGCCAACATGAGACATGCCACTTTGGTGGCATCTCTCTCATGTGCCTGGTATTCAGCGATCTCCTCAGGAGTAGCAGACGACTCATCAAGTTCCTTAAGCTCCTTGTCGAGGATATATTCCTTGTCCTCATACCGAGTGACCATCCTGATGTTCCTGATCCAATCCATAAAGTTGGATCCATCAAAGATGACTCTCCCACAAAGGTTTATGAGAAAGAAGGAGCCGGTAGGGTTTGAGCCAGAAGCAACATTGTTGGAAGACATCTGAAAAGAAGAAAGACAAGTTTAGATTAGATATAAAGATAGTCCTTACTAAGACACCCAAATGTAATATTAAGGCTAGGACCCAACACAATATTTTATAACTTAGAAGAGGGATGCCGTAATCCGAGCTATAAAATATTTGAAGGTAGGTGAATGACGATTCACTAATTTCCACCATGAAAAACGAAATAAATTATTAGGTTTTAATTGGTTTTGAAACTCCTAGATCCTTTGAGATTCATTGAACTTTTCAATGGCATGTTTCAATCTCGAGTGTGCCCATCAAGTTTTGTGACTGGGATGCTGAGGATCACAAAACAAGGTGTGAAGTAACCATGCAAATTACTTGGTACTCTTAGTGTTTATCACTCAATCGATGTGTCGGTTAACAACACGCGCTCCACCGACCTATGATAAACCTTAATCCACCCTTTTCCTACCTTGTTAAGTCCAGGTTAGTGTGCCGGTTAACCACACACGCTCCACTAACGACTTAATCAAAGTGCAAAGTGTAATTTTATGGGTTAGCACCTTATTCACATTTTCCTTAAGTAACTAAGATTGGGAATTTATAAAAACATTTAGTTACTTTACATTCATCATACTTTTAATGAGGATTAAAGTCATTGTCCTACCCATTCGGCTAACGACCCTCCACAAGTCAAGGAAGCGGTAGGTGAGAGTGGACACCCATTAAGCCGCCATTTTATAGGCAACAACCTTATACCCCCCTTATAGACCTGCTTTGTGAATGAGGCCTACTAACGGTAAAACGACTTGTTCTTATACATACACACACACACACACACACACATATATATATATATATATATATATATATATATATATATATTATTAACTTATAATATTATAAAGTATAAGGGTTGAATTTTAACTTTTAAAATTATAGGGGTTGGAACTAAAGTTTTTAAGGTGACTTTACATGTTCCAAAACTTCAGGGCAAGTTTTGTAACTTTCAAAACTTTTCATCTTTCATAACTTATGAGTTAATGGTTTATTAAAATGAGAGACTTTTCATTTTATGTAACCTATGTGTTTCTTTAATGGACTTTAAAAGAGTGACTTTTGGTAATCCATAACTTGAGGACAAATTATGGATTCCATTAAAACACATAATGATCAAGAATTAAACTAACAAGCAAGTTGCAAATAATTCCTATGATCTTCTAAACTCATAAGTGTATGAATATTCATATCAACAATTTCAAGAATCATAAAGAACACATATAAGACTTGAAATTTTGATAATTTCTATTGAAAATGGATTAGCATCACCATTACACCATCTACAACAAGTTTTATAAGACCAAGACAGTTTAGGGTAATGTTTCTACTCCATTTCCTACAGCAAAACTCGAAAAAATGCACTTTGGGCATTCTACTCGTCGAGTGCATGAACTTACTCGACGAGTAGGATGATTTTACAATGCACTCGTCGAGTCCCCCCATGGACTCGACGAGTTTCTTCAGCAGAATGCATATTTTTCGACTATTTTCAACAATTTGCATCAAGTATCAAGAAAACAAGCCTAGTCTCTGATACCACTGAAGGGTTTTGAGCATTCTAACACTCCTAAGGTGTACATGCAACCCTACAAAACCTTGGATCTATGTTTTACTGAGATACATTCAAATTTGAGTTACAAGGTTCTTAACCTATCTAGCATGGCATGGGGAAATTGAATCATAAAAGCAAGTATGAAAACATACCTTTTTGTTTCTTGGATTCCTTGAGAACCTTGTGAGCCTAGCACCTCAAGTGTGATGCCTCAAATGTCTCACACAACACCACAACACTTGGAATAACCTTGAGAGAAGTTCACTAACACTCAAAATAGGCTAGCCCTCTAGTTCTTCACTTAGTCGACGATTTTGCTTACCATAGGGCTCCTTATATAGTATGCCACATGTAGGGTTACTCCATGTAAACCCTAATGTGCATGGCTTTTCATATTCCATGATCCATGGGTTTATAACCTCCATGGACTATCCATGGAGCACCTTATGGGTGTTAGGCCAATTTATATAAACCATGGATCATTAGCCCACTATACAAGAATGAATGATTTACACAATCAACCGCATATATTTAATTAGTCTCTTTTTGATCACTTAATTAATTCCAAATTAATTCTTGATCAATACTAATTAAATAATATTATTAATATATTAGAATTTATAATATATTAATAAACCTTAAGTGTCCTTTCTCTCATCTGGTCTATCCAAGTATTGCAATGCCATGCAACCCATATAGACCATGCCAACCGGGTCAAGTACATACCAGAAATAGTTATGGACTTAGACACCTTATCCAAAAGTTGTGAATCTTGTTTACTTGGAAAAATGACTAAGTCACCCTTCACTGGTACTTGTGCAAGGGGTGAAGGTTTGTTGGACCTCATACACACTGATGTGTGTTGACCCTTCAAAACCTCCAAAAAGGATGGTAACCACTTCTATGTGACTTTTACTGATGATTACAATAGGTATGGCTATATCTACTTATTCAAGCATAAGTCAGAAACCTTTGAAAATTTCAAAGAGTTTAAACATGAAGTGGAGAATCAGTTGGGAAGGAAGATAAAGATGCTCCGATCCGATCGAGGTGGTGAGTATCTTAGTATCGAGTTCCTTGACTATCTTAAGGAATGTGGAATTGTTTCACAATTGACACCTCCTAGGACACCACAACTGAATGGTGTGGCTGAGAGGTGCAATCGAACCTTGTTAGACATGGTTCATTCCATGATGAGTCGAGCTTCGTCACTAATCTAATTCTTGGGGTATGCCTTAGAGACTACCGCCCATATCCTTAACGTAGTCCCTACCAAGAAGGTTGCCAAAACACCTCATGAGATGTGGACTGGGAAAGTTCCCACTTTAGACCACATCAAAATTTAGGGCTGCGAGGCTTTCGTGAGGCGTGAGACTGACGACAAGCTCGAACCTCGAAGTGAGCGGTGTACTTTCATCGGCTGCCCACAAAAATCTTTTGGTTATCTCTTCTACAGACCGAGTGACAATGTTGTCTTCGTGGCGAGGAGATAAGTCTTTCATGAGAGAGAATTCATAAGCCAAGGAAATAGTGGGAGGCAAATTGACCTTGAAAAACTTCAAGAGTCAAGCGGTGAAGGAACCTCAAATACTAGCAATCAACCTGAGGAGGAAACTCCCGTTGAGCCGATTGATGAGTTCGTACCTCTGAGGCGTTCCACAAGAGTTAGGAGCACACCTGATTTTTATTATGGTTTCTATATTACTACACAAGGTGATGCATTTATAAGTGATAGTACACTAATAAATTTGGATGAACCTAATAAGTTCCAGGAAGCCATGGCAGGCCCTGAGTCTGCCAAATGGAAGGAGGCTATGGACAGCGAGATTTAGTCCATGTATGACAATTATGTTTGGTACTTGGTTGACAATGTATCGGGTCGTAAGACACTCGGGTGAAAATGGATCTTCAAGAAGAAGACCAACATGGACGGGAAGGTACACACTTATAAGGCGCGACTGGTTGCGAAGGGCTTTACTCAAACTCCGGGAGTTGACTATGATGAGACCATCTCACCAGTAGCAAAGATTAAGTCTATTAGGGTTATGCTAGCCATTGTTGCATTTCATGATTATGAAATATGGCAAATGGATGTCAATACCGCTTTCCTTAATGGAAAGTTGGCTGAGGATGTTTACATGAGTCAGCCAGAGGGTTTTGTCAATGTAAAGTACCCTAAAAGAGTGTGTAAGCTTGAGAAATCCATCTATGGATTAATACAAGCATCTCGCAGATGGAATCTTTGTTTCGATGAGAAAGTCAAAGAGTTTGGCTTTTCAAGGAGCGAGGATGAGTCATGTGTATATGTTAAGGATTGTGGGAGTATAGTTAGCTTTTTGGTATTGTATGTGGATAACATACTACTCATAGTAAATGGAATCCCAACCTTGCAGGAGGTTAAGTCCTGGCTTGGGAAGTGTTTTGCTATGAAGGACCTTGGAGAAGCTGCCTATATCCTAGGGATAAGGATATTGAGAGACAGGAGTGAGAGACTAATTGGACTTAGTCAAAGTACCTACTTGGATAAGGTGCTGAAAAGATTCAGCATGCAGGATTCCAAGAAAGGTGACTTACCGATCCAGAGTAACGCCAAACTGAGTAAGACTTAGAGCCCGAGTACAGAGGCTGAGATGAGTCGAGCACCATATGCTTCCGCTGTAGGCTCGATCATGTATGTTATGATTTGTACTCGCCCTAATGTGGCCTTTGCTTTGAGCATGGTCATCAGATATCAAGGGAATCCTGGCAAGGCTCACTGGACTACGGTGAAAAACATTCTCAAGTACCTGCGGAGGACTAAGGACTGGGTCCTTACCCTTGGTGGGAGTGATGACTTGAGAGTAGTGGGGTATGGTGATGCCAGCTTTCAGACAGACAGGGATAATTTCTGCTCTCAGTCGGGCTGGGTCTGTACCCTAAATGGAGGAGCAATTACTTGGAAAAGTTCCAACCAGGAGACAGTAGCTGCTTCAACTTGTGGATCAGAGTATATAGCAGCAAGCGAGGCGGCGAAGGAGGCAATATGGCTGAAGAACTTCATTGGAGACCTTGGAGTTGTACCAGCTATTAAGGAGCCTATGGAGATTTTTTGTGATAACGAGAGTGCAGTTGCCTTAGCCAAGGAACCAAGGGATCACGGCAGATACAGGCACATCGACGGGAAATACCACTTCATTAGACATCGAATAGAAGGACTCCTCGTGGCAAAGAGGGTATCATCGGATGAGAACCCAGTAGATCCGCTCACGAAGGGACTGTGTAGGGTTAAGCATTTACAGCATGTGAGGCGCATTGGGCTGAAGGATGATATTAGTTTTAGTAATTAGATAGCTTTCGAAACTTGTAATAGTTGAAATGTAGTTGACATTTGATTTTTAAATAAAAGGTGTTTTATTTACTAGTATAGTATTGTCTTGTGTCAATCATTTACTATTGTTTCATTTTGCATGTTTTGACTTCTAGAATAATTATATTATTCAAACTATCCACAGTCGATCATACTTTGGAAGTAGGTATTGAAATAAGACTGTCATGAATTGGGTTTGTAGATTTGTCTGAATTGTACTAGACATAGCAATTGTTGCTCCAACATTCATGAGTGCTCATAGTTTCTAAGTATTGGAGTCAACCCACGCTCACTTGTATCACTTCATGGAATTTATCTCGAGTGATCGTGAGACGGTAATATCATATAAGTCGTCAAACGAAGTGATATGAGTTGTTGACTATGAGTTGGTTGTACATTGAAAGTACGGAAATGCATCAGTAACTTGATATTATAAAATGTGTTGTTGTGTACAATTTGATGATTAGTTAGTACAAGCATATGAGTCGAAGTTTATCTGTTCCTTTTAGTCCTTGGAGGATTAAAAGCGATATCTTGGGCCCCTCGATGATTTTGTTTTGACTTATGTGTCGGGCCCGGTCAGAACTGAATTGATGTGTTTGATTAAGTTCTATGTCAAACAAATCGGAAATCGGGAAACAAACTGCTGGACAATAAGTACGACGTTGTTCTATGTATTTGTCCGACTGATATCTTGAGAACAGAGGATTATATGATCAATTATCTAAAATGGCACAACTTAGTTCCATGAGACTTTTAAGAGCTACGATTGATGGTAGGATCTTGAAGTCATACTTGCAGCTATAGTTATTAGACTTATCCAAGTGGGAGACTGTTGGATAAGGAGTCTAAGTCCATAACTATATTTGGTATGTACTTGACCCGATTTGGCATGGTCCATTTGGGTTGCATGGCATCGGAACAATTTGGAAAGACTTTTGTGAGAATAGGATATTTATGATTTATTAATATATTATAAGTTCTAATATATTAATATGAAATCATATTATTTAATTAGTATTGATCAAGAATTAGTTTGGAATTAATTTTGTGATCAAAAGAGACTAATTAAATAAAATGGGGATTGGTTTGGTAAATCATTCATTCTTATATATAGTGGGCTTATGATCCATAGTTCTTCATGTTGGGCTAAACCCATGTAGTGAACCATGGATACTCCATGGAGGTTAAAACCCATGGGTCATGAGGAATGTAGAAAGGTATGAGTTACATGGTGTAACCCTAATGTGCAACACTATATAAAGAAGCCTCACACTAGCAAAATTGGCACTTACGATACACAAGTGAGGGCTAACCGATTTTGGTGCAATATAATCTTCTCTCAAGTTATTCCAATTGTTGGTGGTGTTGTGTGAAGAATTTCAGGCATCACATTTGGGGTGCTAGGCTTACAAAGTCTTAAGGAATCAAAGCTACAAGAAGGGTATGTCGTTCTACTAGAATTTTTTATTACATATACCCCATGATATGCTAGTTAGGATGAAACCTTGGAAAAATCAAAGTAGGCATGTATAATAGTGAAAACATAGATCCAAGGTTTCTAGGGTTGCATGCACACCATAGGAGTGTTAGAATGCTCAAAACCCAACACATGTATCCTCTTGACATCAACATGATCATTGGCAAGCCCCAACTCTGCTTACTCTCAAAAGATGTTCCTGGCATCAGTTGGTTATGCCATAGACGGCTTGCTCACCAATACTTTAGATATATGAATGATCTTGTTTCCGGTGAAATGTTTAGAGGTTTGCCAATCCTCAAGTTCGAAAATGATCATTTATGTGCTGCATGTGAGTGTGAAAAGCAGTCAAAGATGGGTCATCCTGTCATCATTGAAAATTCAAAGTCGTAGCCGTTAGAACTTGTGACAACCCGAAATTTCTATTCTGTACAACATGTCAAGTCAATAGAAATCAAAACAGTTACTGTTAAATTTTCAGACTTTTTGGAATAAGTTTGAGTATTTTAGGATTAATACTTTAGGAGATATCAGGAGAGAGGATGCCCTAGGGTTTATTGTGCAACAATAAAGTCCCGATACATCAAAAGTTTAGAGTTTACGGCCTAAACTTGGTGTTTACGGCCGTAAACCCTAAGGGAAAGGGGTATATAAGTGGCACTTAGCCATTTTTAACACTTTTCCACTTTTTCAAGAACAAATATCAAACTCTCTCAAGTATCATCCAAGTTTTATTCAAGATCTTTAATCTAGTAAGGGTTTCTAGCCCTTTTGAGTTAGTATATCACTTAATCTAGTGTTTTAACACACTTCTATCCGAAAAATTAGTCCAAAAGGCTTGATCTTCAAGTTTCACCAAGAACACCAAGAACACACACTAGTGTTCTTGGACTTTTGGCTCATTTCAAGCATCTATATTGTAAGTACTTCTATCCTAGAGTATGTTTAAGCTTGCTACACATCTTTACATCAAGAAAACACAAGGAAACACCAAGATCAAAGGTGTTTACGGTCCAAGAACACCTTGGACCGTAAACCCTTCTTAAGGGGCCAAAGTGACCCTAGTCCCTTCCTTAGCCTTGGAAACTAGTCTAGACTTATACCGTAATGTGTTTAGGACTTGAAAACATCAAAATACCATCATCCATAGGGGTTTACGGCCATAAACCCAAAGGGAAATGGTCCTAGGGCCGTAAACTCCAAATAGGAGTGGAATGGTGCCCTAACTTCTTCCATAGACTTATACTTTAAGTGGAAACACTACTAAGGACTTAGAAGCCTTCAAAACAACAAATGGTCAAAAGGGTGTGAGTTTACGGCTGTAAAATCATGGGTTTACGACCGTAAACTCATGTGGTTATGGTCAAGAAACCGTAAACTCATGAAAGGGGTTCCCTTGAACCCTAAACCCCATAGCTTGGTCCTACAACACTTAGATGCAATCCTTGGGACTTATAACGCTTATATAAAGTGTGTAACTTGTCTTAGGATGTCTTAACTTTATAAATTAGTTGTTTAAAGACTAATTGAATACATATATGTGTATTTATATGTTAAATAGGATCATTGTGTGTGTACAAGTCTTCACTTGACACCTAGCAATCCTATCTCTTCAGTTCATCCAAACCACTCACTACAGGTGAGTTCATACCCCCATAATTAACCTTTTAAATGTTTTTAAATGCTTTTATGGGGGGGGGATACAAGTTGAACAACTATAGTTATTATATCAATCACCTATGATTAATAACTACCAAACAAATGGTTTTCTTACTTTTCAAACTGTTGATTAAACTGTTTTACCTCAAACTACTTTACAAACGCTTTTACTTATCAAATACTTTTACTTAAACTCTTTTTAACTTATATTCTGTGTATCTATATAGATATAGTTATATAAGTAGGATTGAAAAGACTTAGGACTACTAGCCTACCTTACTTCCTGTTCCTTGTTTGGTTGTGGACTTAGGGTATCAAGGTTAGTTGTCCGAAGGTCGTTTGAATCCTAGTTATATATTATGTATATGTATATGGATATGAAAGGTTATTTCTTTCATTCAGTTACATGCCCTTGGGTAGCAAGGGTATACAAACATGTTCATACATTGCTAGTAAGCTACCATAGTGGTAGTTTAGGAAGATACAATTACTAGAACAATGAAACATACAATGAGTCAGTTCATACATGAGTCAATACATACTATGATGAGAAACAAACATAAAACAGAGTGATGAGAAACAAACATAAAACAGAGTGATGAGAAACAAACATAAAACAGAGTGATGAGAAACAAACATAATACAGAGTGATGAGAAACAAACAATAGACACTATGACGAGAAACAAACATACAGGCTAGACAGAGAAAGAACACAATACAGCTAGCACACAAATCACATAACATTTACATTAATACATTTATGTGAGCCATTAAACAGGGCATGGCACTACCTGCCATGACTGTTTTTGTATCAGAATCTCCTTAATTGGGGAGCGTATGAGTTTGTGTATAGATCTATACTGGATTGACTATCCTACACCTTGCTGCTCGCTACAGTGGGACTTGCAAGTCTACGGGTGCCAAACGTCATTTTTACGGCATCTTACATTGTCGTTTTACTATTGAGTCGGTAGCAAGATACAGGCCGATCACATGTTACCTTAAAATTTTACATTTTGCTTAAGGTAGTTAGTACAGCAGTAGTTACTTAATACAGCACTACAGTACTATAACATTTTCCCTTACATTTTACTTTGTGTTATTCACACAATAAACAATGATGTAAAAACTATATTTTTGGTTAATGATAGTCGGATTTGGGAAAATACACACTTTTACAAGAGATACACACACAGACACTAGATGCCTTGGTAGAAGGCTACTTTTAGTAGGAAACATAGGGTTTTCTAGGAGAGTTCAAACAAATACAAACTTTTTACAAACATATACAGTACATTTTACAAAACATCTTACAAATGCTTTCATACAAACACAGACACTAATATACTTATGATCTCACCAGCTTTAAAGCTGATAAACTCTTTCAAAATAACTTGTATTCTCAGGTCACCAGTAGACAGGTACCGGAGCCAGGTTTTGAGAAGATGGAGCTCGTTCCAGACTCATCTTATATTTTTTGATGTATATTGTTTTGGTGTCTTTAAAACTTGATAGAACACACTTGTATGAAATTATATTATTAATGCAATGGATGATGTTGTTGCTTGTTTACTACTTGCATTGTTGTGATACTGTACATGACGTCCTCCACCCCAGAACGTTTCCGCCCTTCATAGGTTTTGGGGGTGTGACAGATTGGTATCAGAGCATTGTTTATAGTGAATCGAGTGTATCAACCCATTAAAGATATACGAACTATAAACACAAGCGGGATTTAAAATACTCTAATGAAGAGTTTATACTTTAAATAATAAAATGTTTAATAAAGTATACATACCTGCATTCATACTAAAATCAGTGTCACTAGGACAGAACGAAAGTATTACGATTGTTGGACATCACAAGTAGACTTAGAGACATATGGTCAACCCTAGGAAGATGTAGCCTGATCAACTACGTTATCCGAGGAGTGATTAGCATGTGCCTAAGTGTGGTTGTGAGGTTGCAACAAGTCTAAAAACTTACCAACACTACTACAATGAGAACAGTAGAATAGAACATTAAACTTTAAAATGCTATAGGAGTATTTTGTGTTACAATAATTACTTATTTGAGAACTAAAGGTCTTTATTAGTATATCAATGGTTGTTTAGTGGATACACTAAGGTTATAGGTGCTAGGATGTCATAGACTTAGAATCTGTGATCTTTGCCTTACTTCCTGTTCCTTGTTTGGTTGTGGGCTTAGGGTTAGGGTCACTTATTCGAAGGTCTAGCCCGTCTGCGTTACATGTAACTAGTATGCTTTAAACAAGTATTGAAGCAACTAATAAAGATCATCTTATAATTATCTACTTAGTTAGTCTAATTTAGTTATTTCTTATATCCCTTTTCTCGCGTAGATATCATGGCTGGATTCCATCCCCACGGAGACCCGTACTATCCCAACCACGACAACGCAGGATGGCTGGAAGAAGAACCAGAAGATAATCACCCAATCCCTTTAGATGATTATGAATCTGAAGGTTTTTCCGATGGTTCCGAATCGGAGCCAGAAGTCAACAACCAACCCCCAGCTGTTCAAAACCCCAACCCTCGTCCCGCATTCCAAGGACCCACACCTCTATGGGCCACAAACTTGAATAGGTGGAGTCAGGAACAAGGTCAACCTTTTCCCTACAATGGAGACAGAAGTTTCTACAACCTTACTGAGGGAGGTACAGCTGATAGGGTCCTACCTATCATGGTTCGTAGGATTGCTCGGAACACCGAGCAGGGTCGAGCAGCTATCGACCGGGTAGTAGAAGTGGATGCCAATTTTGGTGTTAACACTGTCCGCATTCGCCAGCTGGAGTCCGCTCATGAAAGGGCTCAGGTTAGTAATGCAATGCTTCAGAGGGAACTTGCTGAAACCCGAGCCGAAGTCAGGGAACTTCGAACTCAGCAAGCAAGATCTGATAGGCGTGTGAGGGACATAGAGCGTCTCCTATCGGATTCAAGAACTCACTCTAGCAGTTCTCGTCGCCGTTAGAGTCTTATCGACTTCTCTTTTGGATATAACCTAGTTTATGTAAAAACTTTAGGCTAATTTCCTATCTTGTTCAACCTTAGACTTGTTAGGTCAATTATTAGGTCGTAGTTCTGTCAAAATTTTCCAATCTTGGTTGATGTAAGACCTACTTCTAGGTCATTTTTCCCGAACTTGTTACATCTGTAATCCCAGTGTCTTTGACAGATATCTAATCTAATGGAAATTATTATCCAAATGCTTTCATCTTCATTCAAGTATTCATTCAAATACGCAGTTGGGCTATGAAGAGTTAGTCCATGAGTCATTCTCATCATATTTCTATCAAATTCTTATCAATGTTTTCATCTTTCTAAACTTTCAGTTCAAAGATGCCTCCACGTAAATCAACAAGACGCAATCCTCCCGCACCAACTCCACCTACTCCTCAATTTGATACAGTAGCTCTAAATGCTGCTATAGCTGCGGCTGTGGCTACAGCCATGGCTGAATATCATTCCTCAAGTTCCACTGGAGGAGGGACTCCTGTTCCGACTATTCAGGTTGAAACCCCTGTGCGCTCGAGAGAGTGCTCCAACAAAGACTTCACAAACTGCAAGCCATTGTCCTTTAGGGGGACTGGCGGAGTCATTGTACTCTCACAATGGTTCGAGAAAACAGAATCATTCTTTGAAATCTGCTCGTGCCCGGAGAGAAGCAAGGTCAAGTTTGCCGCTTGCACCTTCGAATCAAAAGCCCTAATATGGTGGAATAGCCATGTTAAGTCACTATCTCTAGTGGTGGCAAATGATATGGGTTGGGGCACCAAGAAAGACCTCATGATTGAGGAGTACTGCCCGAGAGGCGAGATCCAAAAGCTGGAGGAAGAACTTTGGCGCCTAACCATGAGGGGCTCCGACATCGTCGCATATACCGCCAGGTTCTGTGAACTGGTGGCCCTCTGTCCCAACATGATTCATACAGAGGGAAAGAAGATCGAGAGATATATATGGGGGCTGATGCCACCATACTAGGGAAATGTATTGTCATCACGCCCCACTACATTTGATAGTGTCAAGCGATTGGCACAGCAGCTAATTGACCACGGGGTCCGTACCCCGGCTGCAACAACCACCCTGGCCATCTCAGAAACCGCCAGAACTGCAGAGTCCAAGCGGAAATTCTGGGATGACAAGAAAAAGAAGAAGGCTGCCAAGAAGCAGCAGATCGTGGCAGTTCATAGTGCGACAACACCTGCCAGTGCTGCTGCTCCATTAAAGCAGTATTCTGGAAGTTTGCCACTATGCAACAAGTGCGACTACCACCATGTGGGAGCCTGCCGGGAAATGCAGTGTGTAAACTGCAACAGGAAGGGGCACACAGCCCGTTTCTGCAAATCTCCGGTGAGGCCAATCACCCAAGTCCCCGGCGCTGGAGTGGGCCAAGCTTGCTACAATTGTGGCGATGTGGGCCACTACAAAAGGAACTGCCCCAAGGCAGGGACTGTCGTTGGAGTAGGAAGAGTTCTGGCTATAGGCCATGAGGAGGCGGTTGCCGACCCCACAGCAGTCACTGGTACGTTTCTCCTCGATAACTCTTATGCTTGTATACTATTTGATAGTGGAGCGGAGAGGAGCTTCGTGAACCAAAAATATTCTCATTTACTTAAGCAAAAATCACGAGCACTCAAAGAACCGTTCACAGTAGAAATGGCTAATGGGAAGACAGAGAGCACTAGCTGCATATTCATAGGGTGTACCTTAACCTTAGATAGCCATTCATTCTCGATCGATCTCATGCCGGTCTCAATTAAAAGTTTCGACGTCATCATCGGCATGGATTGGTTGAGTTTTCTTCATGCCGACATCATGTGTTACGAAAAGGCTGTCCGCCTTAATCTTTCGTCTGACGAAACCCTAGTAGTATATGGCGACAAACCCGGCACAAACCTTCGTATTATCTCGAGCATTCAAGCTTAGAAATTCTTGCGAAAAGAATGTCGCGCATTCCTTGCTCATGTGGTCGATGTGAACCAAGAAACGAAACCTATTCAGAACATTCCAGTAGTACGCGACTTTCCCGACATCTTTCCAGAAGAGCTACCAGGATTACCTCCGCAACGACAAGTCGAGTTCAGAATCGACTTAGTTCCAGGGGCTACTCCCGTAGCCAAATCGCCTTATCGTCTAACACCTGCAGAGATGCAAGAACTATCCTGTCAACTTAACGAGCTGCTCAGCAAAGGCTTTATAAGACCGAGCTTCTCACCCTGGGGAGCTCCAGTCTTGTTCGTCAAGAAGAAAGACGGATCATTTCGTATGTGCATCGACTACAGGGAGCTCAACAAACTGACCGTCAAAAATCGTTATCCTTTGCCTCGGATCGACGATTTATTCGATCAACTTCAAGGGGCGAATTTCTTTTCCAAAATCGACTTAAGATCCGGATATCACCAACTACGAGTGCTAAAGTAGGATGTTCCGAAGACGGCCTTCCGAACTCGTTATGGGCACTACGAATTCGTAGTGATGCCATTCGGATTAACAAACGCACCCGCTGTATTCATGGATTTAATGAATAGGGTGTGTCGTCCTTACTTGGATCAGTTCGTCATCGTCTTCATCGATGACATACTTATCTACTCTCGAAGTATGGAGGAGCATACCCAACATCTGCGATTAGTCTTAGAAACCCTGCGCGCGGAGAAGCTTTATGCGATGTTCTCAAAATGCAAATTTTGGATCCGACGAGTCGAATTCTTAGGGCACGTGGTTAGCGAAGAGGGAATCCACGTGGACCCATCCAAAATCAAAGCCATTGAGAGCTGGTCAGCACCGAAGACGCCTATAGAAATTCGTCAATTTCTAGGCCTTGCTGGCTACTATCGTCGGTTCATTCAGAACATCTCCCGCATTGCAAAGCCTCTTACAACGCTTACCTAGAAGGGCGTACCCTTTTACTGGGAAGAAAAGCAGGAGAGAGCGTTCCAAACTCTCAAACGAGCCTTGTGCACCGCACCAATACTATCCCTCCCCGAAGGGATAGAAGACTTCGTTGTCTATTGCGATACATCGAACCAAGGTCTCGGATGTGTTCTGATGCAGCGAGGTAAGGTCATCGCCTATGCCTCGAGACATCTGAAGACACATGAGGTCAACTGTACGACCCACGATCTTGAACTAGGAGCAGTTGTTTTTGCTTTGAAGATCTGGAGACACTACCTGTGCGATACGAAGAGCACAATCTTTACAGACCACAAAAGCCTGCAGCATATATTCGACAAGAAGGAGCTCAACATGAGACAACGACGGTGGGTCGAACTACTCAGTGACTACGAATGCGAAATTCGTTATCATCCTAGCAAGGCCAATGTAGTAGCTGACGCCCTAAGTCGGAAAGAATATTCTGGTCGTAGAGTCAAATCATTGACTATGACTATCCATTCACACTTATCCACACAAATACAGGCAGCTCAGCTCGACTCTTTGAAACCTGAAAATGTGAACAGTGAATCCCTTCGTGGGATGGATAAGAACTTGGAAGTCAAAGGTGGCAGATCCTATTATCTCATGGATCAGATCTGGACCCCGAAACTTGGTGGTTTCAGAGACTTGGTCATGAACGAGGCACACAACACTCGTTATTCCGTCCACCCAGGTTCAGATAAGATGTATCTGGATCTTAAAAAGTTATACTGGTGGCCTAAAATGAAAGCAGAGATTGCTAGCTTCGTAAGTAAATGCCTTACTTGCGCAAAGGTCAAGGTTGAGTACCAGAAACCCTCAGGTCTTCTTCAACAGCCTGAGATCCCCGAATGGAAGTGGGAGCGGATCACTATGGATTTCATAACCAAGTTGCCCAAGACAACGGGTGGACTTGATACCATATGGATCATCGTCGACAGATTGACCAAGTCCGCGCACTTCCTGCCTATCAAAGAGACAGACAAGATGGAAAAGCTTACAAGAACTTACATTAGTGAGATTGTACGACTGCACGGTGTTCCTATATCCATTATCTCGGACAGAGATAGTAGGTTCACTTCTAGGTTCTGGCAGTCGCTACAAAATTCTCTAGGAACTAGGCTGGATATGAGTACAGCCTACCATCCGCAGACAGACGGGCAAAGTGAGAGGACTATCCAAACCTTGGAGGACATGTTACGAGCCTGTGTGATTGACTTTGGGAAAGCATGGGATACTCATTTACCGCTTGTCGAATTTTCCTACAACAACAGTTATCACACAAGCATAAAGGCTGCTCCATTCGAGGCCCTCTACGGCCGCAAGTGCAGATCTCCTCTGTGCTGGGCTGAGGTGGGTGATGCCCAGTTAGCTAAGGGACGAGTTCCTGAAAGCACTCTCACAGGTCCGGAAATCATTCGGGAAACGACGGAGAAGATCGTTCAGATTCGTGAACGATTGAAAGCCTCCAGAGACCGACAGAAAAGCTATGCTGATAAACGAAGGAAACCGTTGGAATTCCAGGTGGGCGACCGTGTTCTATTAAAGGTCTCACCCTAGAAGGGCTTAATACGCTTCGGAAAGCGTGGAAAGCTAAATCCAAGGTACATTGGGCCTTTCGAGATTCTTGCCAGAATCGGCTCTATAGCTTACAAACTTAACTTACCGAGCGAACTCAGTAACGTACATTCTACCTTCCACGTCTCGAACTTGAAAAAGTGTCTGTCCGACGAGACTCTTGTAATCCCACTCGACGAGATTGAGATCAACGAGAGCCTCAAATTCGTGGAAGAACCAGTAGAGATCATGGACCGGGAGGTCAAGCAAACGAAACAAAGCCGCATCCCGATAGTGAAGGTTCGCTGGAGCGCCAAGCGAGGACCTGAATTCACTTGGGAGCGAGAGGATCAGATGAAACTGAAATATCCTCGTCTTTTTACTTAGTTATCTATAACTACTTATTTGCTTAAATTCTAATTTCGGGACGAAATTCCTTCTAAGGAGGGGATGATGTGACAACCCGAAATTTCTATTCTGTACAACATGTCAAGTCAATAGAAGTCAAAACAGTTACTGTTAAATTTTCAGACTTTTTGGAATAAGTTTGGGTATTTTAGGATTAATACTTTAGGAGATATCAGGAGAGAGGATGCCCTAGGGTTTATTGTGCAACAATAAAGTCCCGAAACATCAAAAGTTTAGAGTTTACGGCCTAAACTTGGTGTTTATGGCCGTAACCCTAAGGGAAAGGGGTATATAAGTGGCACTTAGCCATTTTTAACACTTTTCCACTTTTTCAAGAACAAATATCAAACTCTCTCAAGTATCATCCAAGTTTTATTCAAGATCTTTAATCTAGTAAGTGTTTCTAGCCCTTTTGAGTTAGTATATCACTTAATCTAGTGTTTTAACACACTTTTATCCAAAAAATTAGTCCAAAAGGCTTGATCTTCAAGTTTCACCAAGAACACCAAGAACACACACTAGTGTTCTTGGACTTTTGGCTCATTTCAAGCTTCTATATTGTAAGTACTTCTATCCTAGAGTATGTTTAAGCTTGCTACACATCTTTACATCAAGAAAACACAAGGAAACACCAAGATCAAAGGTGTTTACGGTCGAAGAACACCTTGGACCGTAAACCCTTCTTAAGGGGCCAAAGTGACCCTAGTCCCTTCCTTAGCCTTGGAAACTAGTCTAGACTTATACCGTAATATGTTTAGGACTTGAAAACATCAAAATACCATCATCCATAGGGGTTTACGGCCGTAAACCCAAAGGGAAATGGTCCTAGGGCCGTAAACTCCAAATAGGAGTGGAATGGTGCCTTAACTTCTTCCATAGACTTATACTTCAAGTGGAAACACTACTAAGGACTTAGAAACCTTCAAAACAACAAATGGTCAAAAGGGTGTGAGTTTACGGCGGTAAACTCATGGGTTTACGACCGTAAACTGATGTGGTTATGGTCAAGAAACCGTAAACTCGTGAAAGGGGTTCCCTTGAACCCTAAACCCCATAGCTTGGTCCTACAACACTTAGATGCAATCCTTGGGACTTATAACGCTTATATAAAGTGTTTAACTTGTCTTAGGATGTCTTAACTTTATAAATTAGCTGTTTAAAGACTAATTGAATACATATATGTGTATTTATATGTTAAATAGGATCATTGTGTGTGTACAAGTCTTCACTTGACACCTAGCAATCCTATCTCTTCAGTTCATCCAAACCACTCACTACAGGTGAGTTCATACCCCCATAATTAACCTTTTAAATGTTTTTAAATGCTTTTATGGGGGGGATACAAGTTGAACAACTATAGTTATTATATCAATCACCTATGATTAATAACTACCAAACAAATGGTTTTCTTACTTTTCAAACTGTTGATCAAACTGTTTTACCTCAAACTACTTTACAAACGCTTTTACTTATCAAATACTTTTACTTAAACTCTTTTTAACTTATATTCTGTGTATCTATATAGATATAGTTATATAAGTAGGATTGAAAAGACTTAGGACCGCTAGCCTACCTTACTTCCTGTTCCTTGTTTGGTTGTGGACTTAGGGTATCAAGGTTAGTTGTGCGAAGGTCGTTTGAATCCTAGTTATATATTATGTATATGTATATGGATATGAAAGGTTATTTCTTTCATTCAGTTATATGCCCTTGGGTAGCAAGGGTATACAAACATGTTCATACATTGCTAGTAAGCTACCATAGGGGTAGTTTAGGAAGATACTATTACTAGAACAATGAAACATACAATGAGTCAGTTCATATATGAGTCAATACATACTATGATGAGAAACAAACATAAAACAGAGTGATGAGAAACAAACATAAAACAGAGCGATGAGAAACAAACATAAAACAGAGTGATGAGAAAGAAACATAATACAGAGTGATGAGAAACAAACAATAGACACTATGACGAGAAACAAACATACAGGCTAGACAGAGAAAGAACACAATACAGCTAGCACACAAATCACATAACATTTACATTAATACATTTATGTGAGCCATTAAACAGGGCATGGCACTACCTGCCATGACTGTTTTTGTATCAGAATCTCCTTAATTGGGGAGCGTATAAGTTTGTGTATAGATCTATACTGGATTGACTATCCTACACCTTGCTGCTCGCTACAGTGGGACTTGCAAGTCTACGGGTGCCAAACGCCATTTTTACGGCATCTTACATTGTCGTTTTACTATTGAGTCGGTAGCAAGATACAGGCCGATCACATGTTACCTTAAAATTTTACATTTGGCTTAAGGTAGTTAGTACAGCAGTAGTTACTTAATACAGCACTACAGTACTATAACATTTTCCCTTACATTTTACTTTGTGTTATTCACACAATAAACAATGATGTAAAAACTATATTTTTGGTTAATGATAGTCGGATTTGGGAAAATACACACTTTTACAAGAGATACACACACAGACACTAGATGCCTTGGTAGAAGGCTACTTTTAGTAGGAAACATAGGGTTTTCTAGGAGAGTTCAAACAAATACAAACTTTTTACAAACATATACAGTACATTTTACGAAACATCTTACAAATGCTTTCATACAAACACAGACACTAATATACTTATGATCTCACCAGCTTTAAAGCTGATAAACTCTTTCAAAATAACTTGTATTCTCAGGTCACCAGTAGACAGGTACCGGAGCCAGGTTTTGAGAAGATGGACCTCGTTCCAAACTCATCTTATATTTTTTGATGTATATTGTTTTGGTGTCTTTAAAACTTGATAGAACACACTTGTATGAAATTATATTATTAATGCAATGGATGATGTTGTTGCTTGTTTACTACTTGCATTGTTGTGATACTGTACATGACGTCCTCCACCCCAGAACATTTCCGCCGTTCATAGGTTTTGGGGGTGTGACAGAACCTCTACACATTGATCTGTGTTGACCCTTAACAGTAGAGAATTTGCATCACAAAAAATACATTCTTATGATTGTGGATGATTTTACAAGGTTCATCTGGGTCTTCTTCCTAAGGCTCAAGTCAAAAACAGCCTCCAAACTCATTAACTTTATCAAAGGAATTGAAGTTCTCGTCAAACTCCCAGTAAGGAGAGTCCGAAGTGACAATGGTTCGGAATTCACAAATTCCACCAATGAAAACTTCCTCACCGAGAAGGGTATCGACCATAATTTTTCTGCTCCAAATACTCCTCAACAAAACGGTCTAGTCGAACGACGAAACAGAACACTTGTTGAAACTGCTCGATCCATGCTCAACTTTGCAAATCTTCCACTCTATCTTTGGGCCGAAGTTGTTTCTACAACATGCTTTACTCAGAATAGAAGTATCATCAATCGATACCTCAAAAAAACACCGTATGAAGCCATCAACGGTCGGAAGCCAAGTATCTCCTTTCTTCATGTTTTTGGATGTAGATGCGTCATCAAGAATAACCGTGACCAGCTTACCAAGTTCCAACCCAAAGCTGATGAAGCCATCTTTCTTGGATATTCTGATAAATCAAAGGCTTATCGAGTTCTTAATCGGAGGACTCGTGTTCTGGAATAAAGTTTTGACGTTACCTTTGATGACAATTTCGTTTGGAATTCTGGCCCAAACCATGTTACAACTCACATCATGGAGTCCGGTGATCCAGTGCCAGGATTTCCAAACCAACAAACAATCTATGAAGTTGACTTTGAAACTTTGTTCGGCCTTCAGAAACAGCTCTTGATTCTGAATCTCGAACAAGACAAACCACATCTGACGCTCCGATCTTACAATACGTTTCCGGTTCGAAACCTAGTCTTCCTCCATTTGATTCCGAATCGTTTCAACCTTCTCATGTTGAGGGGGAGAATGGTCAACCTTCCCTTGAATCAAATGTGGATGGATCTCAAGATGCAGCTGCTGAATTCGACTCTAATCATATCAACATCAATGATGATGCAAATTTCTTCGATTTCCCACCTGATTGATGTCAACCTATCTGGTTCAGAAGTTCAGAGGGAGCGTCATCCACACGTTCAAACTATTCAGGGGAGCAAAATAACCCCATTGTTGATGTTGGATCATCTGCTGCACAAGAACTTCCGAGATTACATGTTTGGACTAAGGATCATCCTCCAAACCAAGTTATTGGAAACCCAAACGCTGGTGTACAAACTCGTTCTGCCACAAGTGTTCAAAATGAATGTCATTTCTAGGCATTTATCTCAATGTTTGAACCCAAATCCATCAAAGAAGCACTAGATCATGCTGATTGGATAATAGCCATGCAAGAAGAATTGGCAGAATTTGATAGAAATGAAGTTTGTACCCTCGTCCCTCCTCCTCAGAATCATCCCATTGTTGGTGCTAGATGGGTGTTTCGGTACAAACTAGACGATGCAGGAGTCATTATTCGGCACAAAGCAAGATTTGTGGCTAAAGGAATCACACAGATTGAATGGCTTGACTACGATGAGACCTTTCCTCCTGTTGCCCATCTTGAAGCTATCAGAATATTTCTTGCTTATACTGCTCACAAAAGCTTCAAAGTTTACCATATGGAATTCAAAAGTGCCTTTCTAAATGGTGAACTTGATACTGAAGTGTATCTTCAACAACCTCCTAGTTTTGTTAATCTATCATATTCGAGCTACTGCTACAAACTCTGGAAAGCTGTTTATGGCCTTAAGCAAGCTCCTCGCGCATGGTACGACACCCTCACCGACTTTCTCAAGCGTTCAGGTTTTCAAAGAGGAATTGTCGATCCTACTCTGTTCCGAAGGTCAAATGGAAAACATCTCATGCTTGTCTAAATTTATGTTGACGACATCATTTTTGGATCCACCGATTCTTCAATGGTTGTTGACTTTGCTAATTTAATGGTCAGTAGATTTCAAATGAGAATGAATTGGGAATTAAGCTTCTTCCTTGGTTTCCAAGTCAAACAGACCAACAGAGGAAATTTTCATTCACCAAGAGTAGTACATTTCAAAACTCCTCAAATGGACACCTGTGCCACAGCCAAGGTACCAATGGGTTTCGGACACAAGATCATTTCAGACCCTTCAGGTGTAGCAGTTGATGAAAAGAAGTATAGAGGAATGATTGGATCCCTACTTTATCTCACATCAAGTCGTCCGGACATCATGTTTTCAACATGTTTGTGTGCCAGATTTCAAGTCAATCCAAAGATGTCTCATCTTTTGGTTGTTAAGCAAATATTCCGATACCTCAAAGGTATAAAGATTCTCGGAATCTGGTACCCAACAAATGAGAGTTTCCTACTTGAAGCATATTCTGATTCAAACTATGGCGGTCTTCAATTGGACAGAAAAAGCACATCTGATGGTTGTCAATTTTTAGGTGGTCGTTTGGTTAACTGGTCATCTAAGAAACAAAATTGCATTGCACTTTCAACAGCAGAAGCGGAATACGTTGTTGCTGCTAGTTGTACATCTCAAGTTCTCTGGATGAAATCTCAGCTCCTAGATTATGATTACCGGTTTAAACAAATTCCAGTCTATTGTGATTATCAAAGTGCCATTGCTATTTCTCATAATCCAATTCAACATTCTATGACAAAGCACCTCGACATACGATACCATTTTATTAATGATCATGTTTTAAATGGTAACATTGTACTTATTTTTGTTGCATCTGACGATGAGATTGCTGATGTCTTTACTAAGGCATTAGACGAAACCAAATTCAATGGTTTTTTGAACAAAATGGGTATGATGATGCCTGATCCTCAGTTCTTTCAAGAGGCTTGCAGTCTCTAATGGAAACACCGGAAATAGAATCAATTCCGAATCCAAAAATGTTTTTCATCTCGGAAGTATTGCCTCTCGGAATAAATAGGATCATTTTACATGTCTTTTTCTCTAACCACCACTTTAGTTTTAAGTTGTACAACTCATCTTATCATATGAAGTCCATAGCCAATATAGTTACATTGGTTCAAATTTCACCTCGGAACTTACTTCATAATATCATCCCGAAATTTAAATCTGGAACGGTATTGAATTCCACTCCAGAAGTGTTTCAAATTCCACTCTAGAAGTTTTTCAGATCACACTCCGGAAATTCTTTCAAAATTCACCCTGGAACATCTCAACACTCATTCCGGAATATCATAAATTTTTGCTCCGAAATTTTCAAATCACTTTGGACAATCTTAACCTCATACGCTTCATTCCGGAACCAATCTTCAAAACTTTTTTATGTTCCGAGACTATTAAATTTCATCCTGGACTCTTCATGATTCAAAAACCGTTTTAAAAAACATTCCGGAACCGCTTTGTTCCGAGATCTCAACACATGTTGAAGTCCAAAGGTTTTTAAGATGAAACGTTTTCCAACGGTTACTTTTTGACAATACCTATCCTTTCACCCTCGAAATCTGCTCCATGTTTGCACGTCTCCATAAAGCAAACATCCCATCACTGTGTGACGGTTTCTATTTTGCACTCCAATCCATTGAAACCTTTCGTCACCACAGGTCAACTCACCCCAAACATGGCAACTCAATTAATGCGACCCATTTCCATATCCGGATTCCATCATTACCTTTTGACCCGACCCACTCTTTTCTTGAACCTATATAAGCCCATAGAAAACCCTTTTACACGTTACAGTCTCATAAAAACTCATCTTCATCTTTTTCTCTCAACTGTTCTTCAAGCATTCAAACTCCTTTAATAATGGCGTCCTCATCTCCCACCAAAACCACTCAAACTGCTCCTAAAATCATCAAGACTGTTACGAAGAAGAAATCGTCCAAGGGTTCATCCTCTCCCATGTCGAAAAAATATTTCCTAAGGGATACCACTCAACTTTTATGACTGGATCCAAAAGGACTATGATGAGTCGATTCGGGTGATGATTGAGTTCATCGCTCATCATCCAATTTTTGTGCCACTCACGATGATTCCAGACGCTCCAATCCCACTTTCTATACTTCACACAACGTTTGATCGTATCAAGATTGAAAATGGCATTCTTGAAACAAGAATTACTGGAGATAGGATCGTGTTTGTTCACAAATCGACCTTATTGAAGGCATATGGGGTTACAGAAGACTTCAAAGTTCAAGAACCAACGGCTGAAGAGTTTCAGTCATTTCTGAATCACATTGGGTACTGTGAAGAGTACACAGAAAAGAAATTCAAGAAATCGGTGGTTTCAGGCTTATGGACTGTTCTAATGTACTTTATTTTGAGAGGTTTATCGGGAAAGCATGGCGGAACTGACTCATTAAGCAAGGATTGGTTGTACGTTCTTTACAACATCTACTCCGGAAAAGCAAACGCAATTGATCTAACAGAAGTGTTATGGCAAGACGTTCGGAAGTTTGCCATCAATCATAAGCCACACGAGATCTCAAGCCCTCGATTTTGGGCTCTCACCATTCAACAACTCTACAGAGAACGCCAAGAGCCCATTCCTGTCAACATCATTCTGAAAGAGGTATTTCTCACATTCAAAACTATTAAATCCTATCGTCTTCCTGACCAAAAGTCCTTCAGACCTATTAGGCGCTTACTGGAACACATGCTATCCCTAATTTCGTCCGAGTCCATTTATTTGAAACAACACTTAGAGACATCAATTGTGTATAGCCCTACACAATCTACCCATGTCTCTGTGATCCTATCTCGGACAAGGGCAAGACAGTTTCTTCGGAGGAAAGAAAAAGAAATCTGCCAAGCTCAAAACTTCCCCATCTAAGCCAAAAGCCAGAAAGAGATCCAAAGTCGACTCTTCCTCTCAACAGGAAGGAGCCAAGGACATTATGACTGACTCTGGCCATCCTTCTAACCTACCTAGCCACTCTTCTATGGTACCCCTCAGAGTTTCAAAATCACATGAACACACCCACTGGGAGTCTCCTAATAATCCACCCTCACCTTCCCAACAAGGTGATGTTGGTGTTGAATAAAGTTCCTTGCCACATGGAATAAACCCACATGTCACATTTGATATCCCACCTTCTTCTACACACGCACGATCCGGAACCCCTGTTCCGGACACCAAGCATTCCGAAGCTGGAGTTGTCCCTCCTACCTCAGGTGACTCACCTGGTCTGATACCCAGAAAGAGTACAGGACGACCAGGTGTTAACGATCAACTTTGGGAAGATTTTGTAGACAGGGCCCAGATAAGGCATCCAGAGCTCACTAGATCCCAGGTTGAAGGAACGCTCATATCCATGCGGAATAGGGCCATTCAGAGAAACCTGCCCTTTGTTGTCCCTTCTGATGAAGTTGCCCATTTAAAGTTTCCTTCTGGAGAAACTCCCAGAACTCTATTTCACGATACCATGCACTTAGATCCCAATGAAGAGCATTTGTACGAAGTTATGTTCGCCGATGATGGTGCTTCAATCGCTGCTCCGAAGTTGTTCACATCATTCCCTTTTCCTTCAAAGCGTTCCTCATCAAGGCTGAATTTGGACTTCAGACTTTCATCATCCTCTTCCGAATCAATTCATGAAGAAATTAATATAGAGGATCACGTCCAAGCCACTCCTGAAGGTGAAACTGAGTCCATTCCCAAGAACATCGATTCTGATCCCACTCCTCATGGCTCTCCCGAACAACAATTCAATCAAGAAACTGACAATAACAAGTCCCAGACTTCCACTTCGGACATCGGATCCTCAACACGAAACTACATTGATCCGTTTGCCCTCTTTGAAATCTGAGACTCTCTTTCTGACACAATGAAGAAAGTGAATGCAATCGAAGCTTCTGTGGCCGGACTCAACACTAGACTTGATGTTAAGGTTTCCGGACTGGATTTCAAACTTGATGCCATACTTAACTCCCTATCCGAAACCAAGAAGTCCGGACCCAGTACTGTTGAAAGAGAAGCTCAGCTCGATCAACTCATCTCTCCAAGGCTCAAGCACACAATCAAAGAAGTTGAACAAAAATATGATACTTTGGTCGATCACTACCTTGACACCGTCACCAAGATGTTAAAGGTCCATGACGATATGCTAAATGCTTCCAACAAACTCATCAAGCGAACCCATATTCGTCATGAGAAGCGGATCCAGCGATTAGAGAAGGAGATCTAGAAGAAGGATGATATTAATCTCATCATGCAATAGGTCCTAATCAAGCTTCTTAGAGAAAGTTGGAACATCGTGGATGTTCTGAATAATAAGTTCGATGAGATGCTCTCCATTCTCTCCCAAGTGTTCGATCATCTCAAAGCTCAGGCTCCCACTGCTGAAGCCTACGATGCCCTCACTCTCCAGCTCAACACCAGTTTCCAAAAGGTGTTTGATAAGTTCTCGGATATTAAGGAGTCTGCTATGCTTGCATCGGTTGTCGGGCCATCCGTTGCAAGAGGGGGAGAAGGACCAAGTTCAAGATCTCACTCATGGAAACCTGTGTCAGAGTTTAGACTCCGAGATGTATCTGATGACTCACTTCAAATCCTTTCAGGTTCTCCTGGTGATGATGGTGATGATGACAATAATGATGATGATGATGATAGTGAAAATGATGATGTGTTTGTAATGAATGGAGTGTTAGGTTTTATAGCTCTAAGGAAGTGTCCTACTAAGGTGCTTACGGAGGAAGAACAAAAATATGGTTATCAGTATCATGGCCATCCACTGTGGATGAAGTCCTTTACAAGAGCATAGAAATGGCAAACGCCAAAAGCGAACTAACTGCTAATGCCTTCCGAGCCACTACTTCGATGCTGACTCCACTTCCGGCTCCAAAAATTGCTCCAGTTGATGAAGGTTCTCCACTCCGGAAACCAGATGATATTCCGGAAGAGCCCCTGCCCTCCTCTCCTCCAAAGTTTGTGATCAATGAAAACATGCAACATATCCTCTCCACTCTCTAGAAGCAAAAAGCTAAGGGCAAGAAGCCCATTTCAGTCGTCTCATACACCGCTCCGCACCTGACTGAAAGAAGTGACTGGTCTCAAGAAGCGATCAATCTAGCCCTTGAAAATATCATTCGGATCCAATCCTTCAAGGATGATAATCCTCATCCGATGCTAGGGATCTCTCCTCTCTGCAGGGATGGAATCTTGAAGGACGTTGACATAGTGCCCTTCATGTACTATCATCTTCCAAATCAAGATTCAGACCAGATCGACTTGCCTCTCTCTCCTTTCGGCAAGACCTACACCAAGTTTGCTCCTCTCCATCCGAAAGATGATCCTGAAATGATCATTCGGACTGAACGCTAAAGACTAAAGACTTTTTATTCCAAGAATGCACTTCCTCTCAAAGAAGTCTGGTCTCGGAGCAGGAGCACTAAAATTTGCAGATTCGGAAGGAAGATCTTGACCAAGTTTGAACTCCATTGCGTACTGTTTTGCTATCATATCTTCCAGAACAAATCAATTCAAAAAACCATTACTGATGCTGACTTCCCTGCTATTAGTCCAAATGAAATCTTGACTATTGTTGCTCACTTCCGAAGCATTCAGTCAGATGATCTAAGTATGGGAGCTTACCACGATGCTTTAGGCTTCCTCGAGGACTACGTTTCTGAATTCTGCCGGTGTGACTACGATCTGGCCCATCTGTTCGGAACAGAAAAATATTTGGCCAAAATTGACTGCAAACTGCAAGAAGCTGAAATCTTGGCAGAGGGTCCCATCGATGAACCAGTACTAGGTTTTGTCTATCATCAAAGAAAAACAAACCAGAAGGACTTCTTTCGAGCTCAAGACAAACACCTGGTTCCCACTAAGGCTCTTAAGAAGTTCATAAGTCGAGCATCCAACTCAGAAGCACCAGAAGAACGTGAAGACTAAGTTCATCAGTCAGCTACAATGGTACATTGGAGTCCGAGAATGATTGTACCGTGCGTATGTGTTCATCAAAGAAGATTCGAGCAAAGATGACTAGATTGCTAAGTTCACTTAGGGGGGGATTGTTGGAACCTGAAAGTGAACCTCTAGCAATCTCTATCCTTATTATGTTCTGGAGTCAGCCTTGTTCCGAAGTCAGTTCATGGTCCGGAGTCAACTTGTGGTCCGGAGTCAGTTTAGTGTCCGGAATGAAGATAGTGCATGTCTGAATCTATTTGTCCGTCTGTATTAAATACATTTGTCATTTTGTTTGATGTAATGTATCATGGGACTTAGTCTCTTTTGTTAACTTAGATAATCAAAGTGTCAGGAGTAACTCTACTATCCGGTCCTATGTATGTTTATGGTTAGTACGATGTAACTTATTCTCCTATATAAGGAGCATTCAATGAGAATATCGCAAGACGGATTGTTCCACCAAAGATAGATATTTTCATATTTACTTCACTTGCACCTTTCTCTCAAATCATTATTTCAAACATTCCTTGAGTTCATTTATTGTCTTTACTTGATCATATTCATAGTCTTATATTTAATACTTGAAGTACTTTGTTGATTCTTATATTCAGTCTTGACTGGTCTTGCCAGACTTGACTGGAACTAATAATCTGAAGCAGACACTGATCTTAAGCATTAATTCAAGGTTTTTGTTTTCAGTCCTTGTCCATGCGCAATCAGATCCATGTTCTCACATGGATGATGAGAGATGAAAAAAGATATAGATGATGAGAGGTGAAAGATGATGAAAAGCATTGAGTTTAAAGCTGATCCAGTCATCTCACAGAATATAGATGACAACCACAGACTATTCTAGACAGTCCAATGGAACGCTAGCAGGCTCGCAACCTGTAGGTGTTTTTGAACAACGTGTTCACTAGTTGTACTCTAAAACCCCAGGCAGCTATGGACTTAGTGCCAAATAGATGAGCATTGGCAGTTATGGACTTACTGCCTTATAAATGAACATTCGCAGCTATGGACTTAGTGCCTAATAGATAATATCGACGACTATGGACTTAGTTCCTGTTAGATAAACCCTGGCAGCAATGGACTTCGTGCCTAATCCTTAGGACATTCCTTAGCAATGAATAAATGAAGAATAGCTGATTCTTAGGCAAGATCCTTAAGAATAAAGAAGATAATGGGGATGAGAAATTGGGTTAATTGTTTGATGATTAAACATAATAATTATATTATTATGGGTTGAAAAACCTATGTACTCACCAGGTTTCCCAACCTGACCCACTTAGTTTATTGTATCACAGGTAGCGATGTTAACGATGCATTCTGTTGAGAGATTCAATGAGTATTAAGCTCTTAGTTTAAATTATTGTAAGGCTTTTAATATTTCGTTATGCTTATGTTTCTATATTGATGATGACATCGCAATGTTTTAATATAGATATAATATATTTCTTCAGAAGTGCTTTGATAATATCATTATCATGTTTTTCTGGGAACAAATTCCACAATGTTATTCTTCACAAAGAAAAATCTGATTTTAAATAAGCATAAACAAATTGGTCTTTTCTGTCCGTGAAAATGGAGATGTTACAGTTGGTATCAGAGCATTGGTTGAAGCGAACTAGGAATTATAGGAAAATTATAGACTTAAACTTAGAATTCTAAGCTATGAATGTGAGATGAGTGTCTGCTATATTTAGGAAGTATGTCTGAATTGACACGAGCACTAGCTTATTTAGGGAAGATTCCTGAATTTCTTCTATGTGCTAAATGATTTATGCTATAAATGCCTTATATGCTTTATGATGCTATCGTTTGATCGGATCTTAGTCATTGCATACTGGATATGCAAATTTTATGTGTTCCGATTTCTAAACATTTAATTAGGATATTAGAACTAAAATGTAACTTTTTGCAGTGATAAGGAGATTTATACGTCTATCGTAAATAAAACTTTCCTTACCTTAATTATCATCCCTACAGCCGAACTTCTGATTTGGCGTATAGATGGATATGGCGAGAACTCGAAGCGGATTTGGAAACAGTAATCAGCAGCCAGAGCCACGACTGATTGAGCGTGCACTAGTGGTAACAGCTGTACCCGATCCAATCACTATGGCAGGAGTCCAAGCAATGATTCGGGCAATGATTGTATAACAAAGGGAGGAGATGAGAGAAATTATGTGTAATAATAAGGATGAACCTACGGTGCCTGTAGTGCAGCCCGAACTAAATGAAGAACTGTCAGAGGAGGGAAATTACAATCGTATGGTGAGTCAAGCTTAACTCTGAGTGGTAAAGAGGAATGACCCGTACAGAGGATTGACAGGGATGGACGTATGTATAAGAACTTCTTGTGTGCCAAGCCACCATGTCTTTCTGGAATCCCAAAGCCATAGAGATCATGGACTGTATCTCCGAGATGGAGATGGTAGTTGAAAGCTGCAGTTGCAGCAACAAGCAGAAAACCGTCTTTGCAGTTAGACAACTAAAGACCAAAGTTTTAAGTTGGTGGAAGTTGTTGGCAGATACAATGCCACAGGGAGAAGCCCTTAGGATATCTTGGTAAGTATTTATGGAGACGTTGAAAATGCAATACTGCTCAGAGATAGATCTGATAGACCTAAAAAATGAGTTTTAGAACTTGAAGAAAGGGAAGATGAGTGTTGATGAGTATGCCACCGAATTCCTTTACTTGGTGCCTACTGAACTCTCCAAGATAGATAGGTTTGCTAATAGATTGCAAGCAGACTTTGGTGCAACGATAAAAATGACAACTACTTTCAATACAGTTGTTAGAGCAGCCAATAATGTGGAGACCCAACTTAGTGAAATGGTTTGGAAAATGATACGGGAGGAGAAAAGAGGAAGATTGAGGAATACTCAAGATCTCATAAGAAAGGAAGATTCTCGAAGTCCAACCTAGACGATCAAAAGTATCGGGGTATTGTTGGAGCCAAGTGGTGTAACAAGTGCAAGAAAAAGCGTTATGGGAGATGTGACGGAGAAGTGAGTTGTTATAAATGTAGGAGGATCAGTCACTATTCCAAGGATTGTACGTTTAATGATAATGTATGTTATAGATGTGGAGACAAGGGGCATATGTCAAAAGATTACCCAAAGAAAAATGAAGGAGCAAGACCGAATGCGCCGCCGAAGCCAAAGGCAAGAGCATTCCAAATGATCCTTAATGAAGCAGGTGACAATGCAAGGTATCAGGAGTAAGGATCTATATATCCGAAGATCAATATATAAAGTGGCCATATAAATAGTGTCATGTGGTGTAGCCTAATATAAGAGGCATAGTGTAGGGTGAACCTGAATATCTATGTAATCGTTTCAATAAATAATATAAACCTTAGTTATGTTATCCGATGTGTTAAATGACTATGTGAAATTCTTGTATGGTGACTTGGAGAACTGAGAGACAATTCTTGCGATGAGTATGAGTAGGTGTGAAAGGTAGTAGAGGCCTATACTACCGGAAGCATGGGACTCACACTTGGATCAGGGAAAGTCACAAGGTTACCAAGGCGTTAGTAATTGATTCTGTTTTGTTCATGTCTGTCGTTACCATTATTTTGGTAATGACTAAGAAACTGATTGATATTCCGACCCTAGTGGTCATATAAAATCAAGTCCGGACAATATAATTATGTTACGTTGATTAGAGAACCAAGTTCGATGTAGCATCCGTCCTAAGCATGAAGATTGAAGGGGAGGATAATCAAAGCGATCAATAGAATTATCGTGGTCTTCGTTAAAGTAAAAAGATTTTAGCTAGAAGTGTTGCATGCTAGAATGTGATTATATCACATTAGAACATAAGGGAAGGTATCTTCCATTCTGGAATTTGGCTCTAAAAGACATGAGTCTAAGCATTGCATCATACGATGAGAGGTCATTAGAACATGACCCATCGGTGTGTTACAATAACGAAAGAAAAGAACTTATCTTATGTTTAGTGTGTTTAAGAAGGAGTGGGAGTCTCCAATAAGGACCGAGTTTGTAACTCGAAGGTTACGATTGAAAGTCCAACATAGTTTGAAGAGAGGGTGCAAGATTGAGCACCGCCAACAGTCAAGAAGTCAAAAGTTAGATACCTAATTGAAAGGACATAAGAATTATGGTTATTACCTAGAATGAAAAGATAACATAGGGAGTCGTTAAACAAGCCTTGTTTTGTTGATGATTTCGGGTCGTAATAATCCTAAGGGGGAGATAATTGTAACGCTTGCAGATTCGGGCTAGTCAATCTAGAGATAATAAGTGTTAAAAATGACTTTTTGATAGAAGATTATTTAGAAGAAATAATGTTAACCAAAGTAATAGTATATGTCACAAGGCTTCCGTACATATAAAGAACGCTGAAATCCGACTTATAATGAAAAAATTATGACCCGTCGAAGCTTCGCGATTAAACCGGTACGGCTCCGTATATCGTAAAAAGTAATTTTTTGACAAAATACTTTTTAGCCTTAACAATATAAACAAAAGTCGTAGTAGACGTTAAACCGAGAACGTCCAAATCTGACTTTGTGAAAGCAAGTTATGATTTTTCTAAGATTGAACGTAGCAATATACAACCCATAAATCGAATTTTAAATCGATCGATTTTTAGCCGACACAACCTAAACAAGAACTGAAGATCTCGTTCATAGGATCTCATCGATATAAAGACAGTCGAGAACGAACTTCGGGTGACAAAGTTACGAATTTTCAACGGAATTTAACTATCTAAGCCTGTTAAAATATAACTTTAAAAATAAAGTCAAAATTAGCCAACAGAGTCTAAACGAAAGTTGTAGATCTCGTTGATACCTATGTGTGGATATAAAGAACGTCAAAAACGGTGGCTCGTATGCAAAAGTTACGGATTTTAGAAGATGATTAATTTTTGGATTAACAAGTGAGTGACACGCGACAAGATCTAGGCTACACCTTCTTCCCCAAGGCTTGTCATAAGATCGCGACACCTGGACGGAGTACGCACAGTGTAGCTTGTGAGTACGCACTTCCTCCAGCCTATAAATAGAGCACTTTTTCACTCAAAATCTCACACATTCTCAACCAATTCTCTTCCAAACACCCTCAAAACCTCTAAGCCTTTCCCTACCACCTCCTAGGTGTTAGTAGCAAAGCCTCGGAGCGCCAAAAGGCCCTGAGAAGATCAGCTTTCAGCTCATAGGTTCGGCCCGTGCAGAGTCCGGTTCCTCGCTAAACCACCTGTAAGTTGATTTATGCTTATCGTACTTTAAGTATAACTTATGCTTAAGTTCCTTATCGTTATTATGAACCCATAAACAAGTTTTATCAGTGAGTCAAATTCGTTATAATGATTGATCTACTTACGGGAGAGGTGTCTAGAATGGTAACGTTGGCTTGGTTGTTGGATTTCAGAAAGGCTATACGCCGAAATGGTCCTCCCTCCCAACTGTCCTGCCCGAATTTCGAGTCGTCACATTAACAAGTGAGTGCATAGTTACTTTCATCTTATACATAGATATGAAGTATTTAATATGAATACATGCTATATGTTCTTATAATCTGTGTTCTCGATATCTATTCTAAATGAACGATTTATGTCACAACTGGAAAATTTTATATGATGAAAGGTGTAAACCCTAACCAAGTATAAGTGTAACAACATTGCAACCCTGAATGCATTATATCATCTATAGCCTTAGGTGCATGTTTATAATCTAGTAACTAAGTGTGAATTGAAACCCATGTTAATACAAGTTTAATTAAGTTGATTTAAACTAACATAAGTCAAAAGTTTAAGGCTTAAACCATAAAGTATTACACTAAATAAGGTTTTCGGTCCAATGAATCTAGAATTTAGTTGTTTTCGGTTTATGGAATCAAATTAAAAGTGTGCTTTCGGTTATAAAATCAAGTAGCACTGGGTTTTCGGTTAAGTATGACCGAAATCACCCTTTAAAGGACCGAAAACACATTTGTCGGAGCCCATTAAGACCGAAAACACCCTCATTTTACTCTCAAAACTCATCCAGAATCCTCTCAACTATGATACGAAATCATCATATCTTCAAGTGACTTTACCCAAATTCCTTCATATCTTCATAAAGTTCTCAAGAACATTCATAAGGATCTTCAAATCTCCTTATTTTTACCCAAGAACACCAAGAACAGAAAGAATACTTCAAACAATTATAAGAATTGTTTTTGTAAGTATTTCTTACATAATTTAGTGTTGTCTAACACTTTAAATTATTATTTAAATTATTATTATTAATTTAAATATGATATCGTGTATAAATATTATTAGGATACGACTACTTTCATGTATTCTTATTCGAGGATCATTCGCAACCACTTAGTATCTAAACAAGAACACGCACTCAAGGTGAGTTCATACTCCTACGTTTTCACGATTTTTAAATTGTTTTACGGGGTAATACAAGTAAAATACAAGAAATCTTGTATTAAAAAATATAAATTGGTTATTATGTTTTCTTACCATTAATATGGATTTAAACGTGAAATTTTTTTAATATGCAAAACATCGTTGCTATTAAATTTACAAACATTTACAAAACATGTTAAAACGCAATGGTTTTCACATCAACGGAACATGTGACAACCCAAACTTTTTTGCCTTGTAAGTCCAGCCAATCAATCGTGAGTCAGACTCATTTCTGCTATCTTTTAGCATTGTTTAGGGTCTCTTTGAGTGTTCTAATCCTAGTACATTCAAGTTTTAGGTTTAGGGATGAGTTAACTTAGGTTCTTCAAGTTGCATTCGAGCCAAACACTCCATCAAGAGGAGTGTACGGCCGCACACATGGGTGTACGGCCGTACACTCAAGATGCCCGTGAACTCACCCCCATAAGTAGCACATCCCTTCATTTTCTTCAATTCTTACACTATTCACCTCAAGAACTTCCATTCTCTCTCAACTACCATCAAGAACACTCCTTCTAATTCTTCAAAAGTGATCTTCAAACCTTCATCCGTTTCACCAAGAACACACACTTGTTCTTGGGCCGTGAACTCCCTAAAGACCCTCAAAAGTGTGAGTATTCCCTCTATCATCTAGTTAGACATGTTAAACACTTGATTCATAGCCTTGAAACATCATCAAACTCATGAACATCAAGAGTGTACGGCCATACACTCTATCTACGGTCGTATACTCTTGTTAGGTTCATAACCTAAGGCCTTAAACACTTGCTAGGTACTTGTTATCCATTAGAACTCTTGAACCCTTGAATCCCTATGAATCAAGACCCAAAATGCATCCATATTGGAGTGTTTACGGCCGTACACACTTGGTGTGGCCGTACACACCTCAAGACCCTCCAAAATGAGAGATTTGTTCATCCTCTTGTTGTGCATTTGTCACACTAGTTTCCCCATGGATCAAACATCCCTTTTTGCATGTTTTCCATGAGTGTACGGTCGTACACTCCATGACCGTACACCCCTTGGCCGTATACACCCTTGTGTGGCCATAAACTCCCTTTAGTCAATCACATGTGATTGCACCACTTTCTCTCAAGTGTTTCGTAGTCCCTAAGGGTGTTTCCTTGCATGTTAGTTGTGTAAAACACTAATTACATGCCTATATATATGCCATTACATGTCATTTAGGACTCGTTTGTGTCTCGGGAATTCATTCGTGGAACTTCTCATCCATACGCGAATCTACAATTGAATCACCCAAGGTGAGTTCATACCCCTATAATCAATCTTTTAATTGTTTTAAATTCTTTTGAGGGGGGGGGGAATACAAGATGAACACAATGACAATTGTGTAAATGTTGTTTGTGATAACCATCACATTAAAGGATTTCTTATCCTTTTGTAAGTAATCAAATCATTTCAAAAACTCTTTTAATAGTTATGTTACTTTATTGTTTATAAAACTCTGTTTTTGAAGTACAATCATAACACAGTAGATAAATGAGTATTTTGTTCAAGTCAGTAACAGTTCAAGTAAACATACTAGTAAACTATAATAGGTATTGTTTAGGGGTTCAGTTCATCCTATAGCTAGTATAGGGAGGATCATACTATAACTAGTACAGGGAGGAGCATACTATAACTAGTACAGGGAGGAACATACTCTAACTATAACAGAAGAAGAAATCATGAATTACACACTTATACTATATATTCCTAGTATCCTAGGAAGGATCGTATCTTTAACTCATTGTTTATAACAAATTATGGTAATACATCATACTGGATTTGCACTAACAAAAGTACAACTACAACATACAAGGGTTAGCAAACACGGGGTAATAATACATCATACCAGATTTGCACTAACAAAGGTACAAATACAACGTACCAGGGTTAGCAAACACGAGGTAATAATACATCATACCGGGTTTGCACTAACAAAGGTACAAATACAACGTACCAGGGTTAGCAAACATGGGGTAATAATACATCATACCGGATTTGCACTAACAAAGGTACAAATACAACGTACCAAGGTTAGCAAACACGGGGTAATAATCCATCATACCGGGTTTACACTAACAAAAATACAAATACAACGTACCAGGGTTAGCAAACACGGGGTAATATTACATCATACCAGATTTGCACTAACAAAGGTACAAATACAACGTACCAGGGTTAGCAAACACGGGGTAATAATACATCATACTGGGTTTGCACTAACAAAGGTACAAATACAAAATACCAGGGTTAGAAAACACGGGGTAATAATATATCATACCGGTGTTAAAGATGGGGTACATCTACAAAGTACCAGATTTATTTATAAATGGTACATCTACAAAGTACCGGACAATAATAAGTAAAACACATAAATATATACAAAACTCACAATAGTATCGACTGAGGCGTTAAGGGTACAGGATTTGATTACTTCTAGTAGTCGTCCAAACAATAGAACAACGCCACATAACTTACTCGTAACAAGAACATTCAGTTAGAAGGGGGTCTATAATGCTAACTTTATGATTCGTCGGTAGATACATCAGGGATATATATTAATCAGGTCCAATAGACAGTAGGATGCGTGCTTTCCGCTTCTTTTCCTGTTTCTTGTTTGGTTGTGGGCTTAGAGAAGATGCACCCAGTTTACTATCTATTCGACCTCATCTATATATATATATATATATATATATATATATATATATATATATATATATATATATTCCGTATACACCAAGTAATCATAAGGAGTACCAGGTATAGGTCAAGTCATATGATACAAATTGAATATACCGTTTTCTTATACAAACACATACTTTTCAGATAGAACACTTAGTAGGCTAAACTAGAAACTTATCAGTAAAAGGGTTTAATCCATTTTATTAAACCAGTATAACTTAAAGGACCTTTGGTGGTTAATTCTATAATACCTTAGTTTATATATCAGGGTTATATATAATTAATATCCGATTGGTAGTTGGATGTGTGATTTTCGCGTTACTTCCTGTTCCTTGTTTGGTTGTGGGCTTGAGGCAGATTCACACAATTAACTATCCATTCGATATTAGATTATATATAGCTTGTATTAAGTGATTATAGAAGGAACTATTGTGGGTACCATTTTTACTAAAGGAAATAAGGGTTTTTCTTAAAGAAAATTTTCATCAAATATAAAGGAACTATTACAGCTAACTCCGTGAGTACCAAATGAATACACCATGATTATATACAGTAAATATTTAACAAACAATGGGATGTGTGACTTCCCCCGCATTCCCTGTTCCTTGTTTGGTTGTGGGCTTAGGGCAGATTCACACAATCGATTGTTTGTTTGATCTGGATTCTATATATCTTGTATCCATTTAGCACTCATATAAAGGATTGTAGAGTAATTTTTACTTATCTTTCATCATAACAAAAGATATAGGATCTTCTGGAGGAATAGGAGAACTTTTATAAAAAGAACTTACAACTTACTTTACATCACTAAAATACTTATGAACTCACCAGCTTAAATGCTGATCTACTCTTTCAAAATAACTTGTATTCTCAGGAAACTAGTAGAAAGGTACGCACGCTGGAAATCAGAAGATGGGGCATAGTAATTGCATGTCTTGTTTTGTTATTTACTTTTGAAGTCAATCTTTTGTGAATCACAAATTTTGTAAACACTTTAATGTTAATACAATGGTTGCTTGTTACTTTGATTACTATGATGCATGTGTTGTGATACTAAACATGACGTCCTCCACCCCCGAATGTTTCCGCCGTTCTGGTTTCGGGTGTGACAAATTGGTATCAGAGCATTGTTTATAGTGAACTAAGTATATCAACCTATAAAAGATATACAACTATAAATGCAATGGGGCCGAAGTCCTCAGGATAATAATATATTTAAAAAATATAACAATACCTTATAAAAGTATACATACCTACTTATACATATATACATACTAGAACAAGTATCACAAGAAGAACAGAACATAAGTATTTAAAGGTTGAACACTGCGGTCAAACCTAGACAGTTATGTAATCAAATCTAGCATCAATATAGCCTGATCAACTATATTCATTCGAGATGTGACCGAAATGTGTTTGGAGTGATATGGTGTTGCAACAGTCTTAAAACTTACCTAACTCTATTCAAGGAATTTCTAGATAAGTACATGATGTTAGAATACTATGGGAGTATTTTATGATACTATAAGATAACAACAAGTTTAAAACATACCAAGTAAATTATATTAAAATACTATAGGAGTATTTTAGGCACTATATAAATACCTTATGTGATAATTTAAAGACACTTCTGGTAGGTCTATGATTCCGGAGTGTATACTTCCGAGGTTATTATATAATTGAGATTTTATAGACTTAGAATATGTGATCTATGCTTCACTACATGTTCCTTGATTGGTTGTGGTTTTGGAGTAGGATCACTTATTTGAATGTCAATTTAATCTTAAATTATATACAACCTGTGTACATTGCGCAATTATAGGAGGACCCGGAAAGGATCACCCCATAATGTTACACTTAAACTCATGAAATCTTTAGACACTTCCATTCTCGCACGACAAACCCAGATAGATGTAACCACTTCCTCATAGCGGTCAGCAGAAAAGTCAAGGAGGAACAAGAGCAGGTTCATAAGAAGTTTTCAGAGAAGGATCAGCCGGAGAAACTAAAATGTCTTATGCATCACACTAATAAATAATACCCATGAATGACTTAGTGAGCTAGTGAATACACTACTCACCAAGGTTGTAAAAATCGCTCGGCGGTAGCTCGGTGGTCGACTGACGATAAGTGATTAATCAGACTCGGCGGAGATTAATCGGCGATTAATCGGGGACCCTAAATTATTAATAAAATTATTTGAAAAATTAATATTTCCTAAAAAATTAAGTATTTGGAAATTTTAAAATTTAAAATTTTAAAATTTTAAAAATTTTAGTATAATATTTTAAAATTTGAAAGCTTAAAATTTTAAACTTTTAAAATTTGGGTGTAATATTTGAAAATTATTTTTTTTGAATTTTTTAAATATTTCCCGCCTAGGACCGTCGAGGACCGCCAAGGCCGCCAAGGACCGCCAAGCCCGAGCTTGACCGATTTTGACCAATTTCCGCCAAGCACCCTAATCGTAATCGGTTCGAGGCCGCCAAGCGATTAATCGCCGATTAATCGGCCGCCAAGCCCGATTTCTGCAACACTGCTACTCACATTATGTGTTAGGATTATTTCTTTTTTGTGCAACTGGTAACAGTTATTCAATTTACAAATATTCATTCTAGGATAGCCACTTCTGATTCATAAAGTATATTTTTGTATAGACTATCTTTATGAACCATTTTTCAGAACCTTAAGAAGGTCAGAACCAGATACATTAGGAAACAAGGATAACTTAGTTTAAATATCACTCGTACAAAACCCACTTCTACTTACTATCATGGACATATCTCAGAAATGTTGACAAAAACATTGAGAGTAGTCCAGTAAAGCGTGAAATTGTTTAATATATTTAAGTTGATGGGATACATCTAGTGATAACCATCATTACTCACGAGATCATTCTTCGCCATGTAACATAATCATGTTTTCACAAGGAGGAAACTAACCAACAGGCGAGGCACCAATTCTGCAGATAGACTCCGCTACTTTTTAGGTTGCGGTCACAGCTGCTGTGATAGCCGTCATGGCACATTTCAATGCTAATAAGGCCAGCGGAAGCGGTGCCGGTTATGCTAATCGCAGTAACAATCAAGGGAACCAGCGAGTGTCGGTTGACAAGGACACCCCAGACCACAAACCTAAGAAAAAGAAACGAAAGTTCTGGGATAAAAACGGGAAAAAGTTGGCTCAAGGTTCTAACAAGAGACGACAGCCCGTGGCTACCCCTGCGGTCACAATAGCAGTCACAACATCTGTCACTTCATATGCCACTACAACCTCCGTCAAACGATATGCTGGAAATCTCCCAAAGTGCGACAAATGCACCTACCACCACAATGGAGCTTGCCGAGAGATGTAATGTACCAATTGCAGCATGAAGGGGCGCACTGCCCGTTTATGCAGGGCGCCAGCGCAACCAATCTCCAAAGTAAAACATGTTTGTTTCAAGTCCGGCGAATCTGTACACTTCAGGAAGGAATGTCCAACGGAGAGAAATGACGAAGGAGTTCGCTTCTGCAGAACTCCGACACAGCACATCACTTCAACCACCGATGTAGGTATAGTTCAGGTATGCCATGCATGTGGTGAAATGGGACATGCCAAGAGAGACTGCCCAACAGAGAGAGATGACGGAGGAGAAGGAGGAATTTAACGACAAGACATAAGGGAGCAATGAAGAACCCCTCTTTTGAGATTTTGGTACGTATTCTAAGTAAAATTTCTTTAAATTTAATTTATATTTATATAATATTAAAACTTGGGGAAAATATTTAAAAGTAATTATAATAACTCACTCGTCTGAAAAAGTCACAACGTTCATAAGTGAACTAAAGATCTATATAGGTGAGCTATGATGGCTTAGTATGTACACCAGGGTTGTGAATAGCAAAGATTTTACAGACTTAGAGTGAGTGATTCCGCCTTAATTCCTGTTCCTTGTTTGGTTGTGGATTTAGGATAGAGTCACTCAGTCGACCGTCTTAATCATCTTAATTATACATAACTTGTATATGTCAGGCAATCATAGAGGTACCGAGGAGGATCATAATATAAAGTACCGACACTAGTTATCAAAACACTTGCACTATTAGTACTCGCTCATAGCAGTACGATTTGTGGCAGTGGTAATATCAAAGAGAAAACAGAAAGCACTAGAACGTTTACACATAGTACATTGTCGAACACACTCGGGATACACCATCGAGTAACAAACGTTTCTTTCAAATCGACATAACATTTATTTCTGTAAAGAGTTCGTTGTCATCATTCATCATGGATTGGCGTGGTCCTCACCATACTAAGTTCATATATTTCGAAATTTCAATGCCTTAACCGTCAAATCAATGAAACCCTCGTTATTTCGTAACAACAACCCGACCCAGACCTCAGAATCGTCTATCTTGTATTCTAAACCCCGAAGTACTCATGCAAGGAGTACCTTGCCCTCCGAAACCATAACACCGTATACTCAGCAGACCTTCCTGAAATACCACTCGTTCAGCAGATTAAGTTCAAGCACAGAGGCTAAGGATGAATACAACCCACCTATCACTATTAAGTGTATACACGAGGGTGGTATATAATTATGATTATGCATAAGTAGTATGTGTGTTTCCGCCCTATCTCATGCTCCTTGTCTGGTTGTGGACCTGGGGCAGAGTCGCACATCCTACCGTCTTACTAATCTTAATTATATACGACTTGTATACACGAGGTAATGATAGATGGACCAGGTATGAGTCCTATCATGAGCATTAGGTGAAAATTGTCAGGTCTACGACTGGTTATTCTACCATTTAGAGGAGCACAACCCGAGGAGTACTGCTAAGAAAGCTAATTTCGGGTCGAAATTCCATCTAGTGGGTTAATGATGTGACAACCCAATTTCTTTTGCCTTGTAAGTCCAGCCAATCAATCGAGAGTCAGACTCATTTCTGCTATCTTTTAGCATTGTTTAGGGTCTGTTTGAGTGTTCTAATCCTAGTACATTCAAGTTTTGGGTTTAGGGATGAGTTAACTTAGGTTCTTCAAGTTGCATTCGAGCCAAACACTCCATCAAGAGGAGTGTACGGCCGCACACATGGGTGTACGGCCGTACACTCAAGATACCTGTGAACTCACCCCCATAAGTAGCATATCCCTTCATTTTCTTCATTTCTTACACTATTCACCTCAAGAAATTCCATTCTCTCTCAACTACCATCAAGAACAATCCTTCTAATTCTTCAAAAGTGATCTTCAAACCATCATCCATTTCACCAAGAACAACAAGAACACACACTTGTTCTTCGGCCGTGAACTCCCTAAAGACCCTCAAAAGTTTGAGTAGTCCCTCTATAATCTAGTTAGACATGTTAAACACTTGATTCATAGCCTTGAAACATCACAAACTCATGAACACCAAGAGTGTATGGTCGTACACTCTATCTACGGCCGTATACCCTTGATAGGTTCATAACATAAGGCCTTAAACACTTGCTAGGTACTTGTTATCCATTAGAACTCTTGAAACCTTGAATCCCTATGAATCAAGAGCCAATATGCATCCATCTTCGACTGATTACGGCCGTACACACTTGGTGTGGCCGTACACACCTCAAGACCCTCCAAAATGAGAGCTTTGTTCATCCTCTTGTTGTGCATTTGTCACATTAGTTTCCCCATGGATCAAACACCCATTTTTTGCATGTTTTCCATGAGTGTACGGCCGTACACTCCATGACCATACACCTAAGGGTATTTCCTTGCATGTTAGTTGTGTAAAACATTAAATACATGCCTATATTGTTGGATTAATGTCTAAGTCCATAACTATATTTGGTATGTACTTGACCCGACCCGGCATGGTCCATTTGGGTTGCACTTCACCGGCACAATTTATATGGATAGTCTTTTGAGAATAGTATATTTATGATTTATATTAATATATTATAAGTTCTAATATATTAATAGGGAATCATATTATTTAATTAGTATTGATCAAGAATTAATTTAGAATTATTTAAGTGATCAAAAAGAACTAATTAAATATGGACTCTTATATATATGGAATGGGCCAAGTTCATTTAGGTTGGGCTAAGCTTTCATGGATGGTCCATGGAGCTTTTAACCGATGGATCCTATGTAAATGAAAGGTCATGGGTATTAGGGTTTACATGGATGTAACCATAATCCTCTATAATATATAAAGGGGTCCTTGGCTCACAAAATTGGACAAGTGTGTGAAAATAAGAGTGGGCCGATTTTAGTGTGCATACATATTCTCTCAAGTTCTTCCAAGGTGTTTTGGTGATTTGTGATTCCATTTGAGGCCTCCACACTATTGGAGCTAAGCTCTTAAAGCTTGAAGACATCAAGCTACATCAAAAGGTATGTAATCTAACTAGAACTTTGTAGTATAGGTGCTTCATAATATGCTAGTTAGGATCAAACCTTGGAATAGTTAATATTTGCATGTATAATAGAGATAACATAGATCCACGGTTTATAGGGTTGCATGTACACCATAAGAATGTTAGAATGCTCAAAACCCAACATATATATGCCATTATATGTCATTTAGGACTCATTTGTGTCTCGGGAATTCATTCGTGGAACTTCTCATCCTTACGCGAATCTGTAAATGAATCACCCACATCAGGTGAGTTCATACCCCTATAATCAATCTTTTAAATGTTTTAAATGCTTTTGACGGGGGAATACAAGTTGAACACAATGATAATTGTGTAAATGTTGTTTGTGATAACCATCACATTAAAGGATTTCTTATTCTTTTGTAAGTAATCAAATCATTTAAAAAACTCTTTTAAAAGTTATGTTACTTTATTGTTTATAAAACTTTATTTTTGAAGTACAATCATAACTCAGTAGATAAATGAGTCTTTTCTTCTAGTCACTAATAGTACAAGTAAACATACTAGTAAACTATAATAGGTATAGTTTAGGGGTTCAGTTTATATTATAGCTAATACATGGAGGAGCATACTATAACTAGTACACGGAGGAGCATACTATAACTAGTACAGAGAGGAGCATACTATAACTAGTACAGGGAGGAACATCCTATAACTATAACAGAAAAATAAATCATGAATTACACACTTATACTATATATTCCTAGTATCCTAGGAAGGGATCGTATCTTTAACTCATTGTTTATAACAACTTTTGTTAATACATCATACCGGATTTGCACTAACAAAGGAACAAATACAACGTACCAGGGTTAGCAAACACGAGGTAATAATACATCATACCGGATTTGCACTAACATAGGTACAAATACAACGTACCAGAGTTAGCAAACACGTGGTAATAATACATCACATCGGGTTCGCACTAACAAAGGTACAAATACAACGTACCAGGGTTAGCAAACACGAGGTAATAATACATCATACCGGATTTGCACTAACAAAGGTACGAATACAACGTACCAGGGTTAGCAAACACGGTGTAATAATACATCATATCGGGTTTGCACTAACAAATGTACAAATACAACGTACCAGGGTTAGCAAACACGGGGTAAGAATACATCATATTGGATTTGCACTAACAAAGGTACAAATATAACGTACCAGGGTTAGCAAACACGGGGTAATAATACATCATACCGGGTTTGCACTAACAAAGGTAAAAATACAACGTACAAGGGTTAGAAAACACGGGGTAATAATATATTTTACCGGTGTTATATATGGGGTACATCTACAAAGTACCGGCTTTATTTATAAAGGGTACATCTACAAAGTACTGGACAGTAATAAATAAAACAAATAAATATATACAAAACTGACAACAGTATCGACTGAGGCGTTAAGGGTAAAAGATTTCATTACTTCTAGTAGTCGTCCAAACAATAGAACAATGCCAAATAGCTTACTCGTAACATGAGCATTCAGTTAGAAGGGGCCTATAATGCTAACTTTATGATTCCTTGGTAGATACATCAGGGATATATATTAATCGGGTCTATTATACAGTAGGATGTGTGCTTTCCGCTTCATTTCCTGTTCCTTGTTTGATTGTGGGCTTAGAGAAGATGCACCCAGTTTACTATATATTCGATCTCAGCTATATATATATATATATATATATATATATATATATATATATATATATATATATATATATTCCATATACACCAATTAATCATAAGGAGTACCAGGTATGGGTCAGTTCATAGGATTCAAATTCAATATACCGTTTTCTAGTATAAACACATACTTTTCAGATAGAACACTTAGTAGGCTAAAATAGAAACTTATCAGTAAAAGGGTTTAATCCATTTTATTAAACCAATATAACTTAAAGCACCTTTGGTGGTTAATTCTATAATACATTAGTTTATACATCAGGGTTATATATAATTAATATCCGATAGGCAGTTGGATGTGTGCTTTCCGCCTTACTTCCTGTTCCTTGTTTGGTTGTGGGCTTAGGGTAGATTCACACAATTAATTATCCATTCGATATTAGATTATATATAGCTTGTATAGACTAAGTGATTATAGAAGGAACTATTGTGGTTACCATTTTTACTAAAGGAAATAAGGGTTTTTCTTAAAGAATGTTTTCATCAAATATATCGGAACTATTACAGTTAGATCCGTGAGTACCAAATGAATACACCAGGGTTACATACAGTAAAGATCTAACAAACAATGGGATGTGTGACTTCCGCCTCATTCCCTGTTCCTTGTTTGGTTGTGGGCTTAGGGCAGATTCACACAATCGATTGTTGGTTTGATCTGGATTCTATATAACTTGTATCCATTTAGCACTCATAGAAAGGATTGTAGAGTCAGTTTTACTTATCTTTCATCATATCAGAAGATATAGGATCTTCTGGAGGAACATGAGAACTTTTCTAAAAAGAACTTACAACTTCCTTTACATCACTAAAGTACTTATGAACTCACCAACTTAAATGCTGATCTACTCTTTCAAAATAACTTGTATTCTCAGGAAACTAGTAGACAGGTACGCGCGCTGGAAATTAGAACATGGAGCATAGTAACTGCATGTCTTGTTTTGTTATTTACTTTTGAAGTCAATCTTTTGCGAATCACATACTTTGTAAACACTTTAATGTTAATACAATGGTTGCTTGTTATTTTGATTACTATGATGCATGTGTTGTGATACTATTATGGAACATACGTACTATTTTACAAAGTTCAGGATACAATACGGAAACAAACATATAAATTATAATAGGTATAGTTTATGGAACATACATACTATTTTACAAAGTTCAGGTTACAACACGGAAACAATGCATACGTACTAAAAGGGTTTTTAATTTATTACTCGTAAACACGTTGAAGCAATTTGTGAGACGCCTTCAAGTACTTATCTAAGTGCCAACGAAAGTCCTGACTTATAACCAGAGTCTCTTGTAGGGAGAGCGAGATATTTATGTATAGATCTATACGGGACTGACAATCTCGCACCTTTACAGTTTTCTACAGTTAAGCCCGAACGCCTGGGATGACAAATGTCGTTAACATTCCGACGCCGGAAGAACGTCGCGATAAGGCCATCTTAGGTTACAATATGGTTATAAGAACTCACAATGAGAAAACAACGACATATTTACGGAGTAATATATTTTTAGATAATTTTATTTGAACATTAACTTTAAAATTTGATTTCAGGGCAAACATACTTTCAATGGTTTTATTTAAATAATAAAACTATATTACAATATATGCAAGTACAATATTTCATACACATCGGTTTGAGGACAACAGAGAATCATATTCCGTCTATAACTGTTTAGTGTATATGCTAGAGTTATATAAAACTAAGACCCGATCAACTTAGAATTTTTGGGTCCGCCTTACTTCCTGTTCCTTGTTTGGTTGTGGGCTTAGGGCAGATCCATTATACTCGACGACCTATTGGACCTTGATTTTATATAACTTGTGTACACTAAGGAATTATAGAAGGAAGCTATGGGATTTCTAGAATTACACACATTTACACAAAAAGCAATACATTATACTATTTACTAATATGGTCGAATAGAAATTTAGAAAAACATATATCGAGGACCCTTTTTGCTAAAGTCTATGATTACTTAATGTATACGTTAGGATTATATACAATAAAGATCTGATAGGCAGTGGAATGTGTGATTTCTGCCTTACTTCCTGTTCCTTGTTTGGTTGTGGGCTTAGGGCAGAATCACCCAATCGACAGTCCATTCGATCTTAATTATATATAATTTGTATACACTAAGCAATCATAGGAGGGAACAGTATGGGTCATACCTGTTACATAAATTATAACTTCGCATTATAAATTTTAAGCATAAGAAACTTATACTTTTAGGCCTTAAAGTGCTAAGACTATAACTTATTTACTAAGACAATATTGGATTTTCTGGAAGAATACATTAACGTTTTCAATAACAAAGAACATATCTTTTAAGACAAAATACTTATGAGCTCACCAACTTAAATGTTGACACTTTTTCAAACCACTTGTATTCTCAGGAAATTAGTAGACATGTACCCTCACATGCATTACGAAGACGGAGCATAGTAGCATCACGTCTTACTTTTTGTTATAATTTTGATATTAAGCAAACAATGTTTTGAAAACAATGTAAGTATTATATTATCAATACAATGGTTGTTGTTGATTTGATTACTATTATACAATTGTTGTCATACTGTACATGACGTCATCCCCCCCCCCCCCCGAACGTTTTCGTCGTTCCGGTTTGGGGGTGTGACATTTTATACATGTTTTACTTGATTTAAACTATATATGTATTTTTATACATATAAATATATTGGGTAAAGATGGGTAAATGAAACATGATATAAATTATGAGAGATGAAAGATGATGTAGATGAGAAGAGATGAAAGATCATATGGATGATGAGAGATGAAAGATGATATAGATGATGAGAGGTGAAAGATGATGAGAAGCCTTGACTTTAAAGCAAATTCAGTCATCTAGCAGAGTATAGATGACAACCACAGACTCTTCTAGACAGTCCATAGGAACGCTAGCAGGCTCACAACCTGTAGGTGTTTTTGAACTACGTGCTCACCAGTTGTACTCTAAAACCCCTAGAGACTATGTTTTTAGTGCCAAATAGATGAGCATTGGCAGCGATGGACTTAGTGCCTACATGTTTTACTTGATTTAAAATGTATATGTATTTTTATACATATAAATATATTGGGTAAAAATGGGTAAATGAAAGATGATATAAATGATGAGAGATGAAAGATGATGTAGATGAGGAGAGATGAAAGATGATATGGATGCCGAGAGATGAAAGATGATATAGATGATGAGAGGTGAAAGAGGACAAGAAGCCTTGACTTTTAAGCTGATCCGGTCATCTAGCAGAGTATAGATGACAACCACTTACTATTCTAGACCGTCCAATGGAACCCTAGCAGGCTCGCAACCTGTAGGTGTTTTTGAGCTACGTGTTCACCAGGTGTACACTAAAATCCCTGGAAACTATGGATTTAGTGCCAAATAGATGAGGATTGGCAATGATTGGCTTAGTGCCTTACAAATGAACATTGGCAGCTATGAAATTAGTGCCTAGTAGATAAAATCGGAAACTATGGACATAGTCCCTGTTAGATAAACCCTAGCAGCGATGGACTTCGTGCCTATAAAAATATCTTCTGTGGATATATGGGGCTCTTTAATACCTTTCTGTGGATATAAATATCTTCAAAAACAGAGTTGGAACAAAGAGTTATGACCATTTGAAGTTAGGATGGTTTTGGGCTTATTCTAGTACGTTAGGCGTATAGGATGTACGTTGGGTGGACTAGGCATGCATGGAGTACGCTGAGCATACCTGGAGTATGTTGGGCGTATGCGATCAGAACCCAAACTTTATTTTCGTGGTTTGCGGCCTATTTAAGCTCCTTAACTTCCCAAAACCCATTCCATATCAGCCTCCACCTCTCCAACACCCTCCCTTGAAATCCTAACCGTAGTTTAAACCTTGTGAGCAACAAGAAGGTGCTTTTAAGTGCTTTGGAGTGTTCTTGGTGCATTTTGGAGAAGAAGGAGCTCATTGGGGAAGAGTTGGTTGCATTGGGGCTTGTAGATGCATACTTTGTTCACCTTGATCTTTCTTCTAGAGGTATAAAACTTGAATCTTGATGATGCATTTGTTAGATCTAGCTAGTTTTGGATGTTATGAGCTTTTTGTCATTTTAGTGCATAAAGTTTAGATCTATAAAGTTTGTGACCTTGTTATGGGTAAAGTTGGAAACTTTATTCATCTAAATATCATTTTGACTCAGATATGAAGGTTGGAGACTTGAATTTAATGGATTAAGTTGATAAAGATGCACTTTTGGGTCCCTTTGAGACTTAAAGACTAGATATTGGTTGTTTGGACCATTTAAATGGACAAAGTTGGAAACATTATCCATTATGGATTTATTAGGAAGAATAAAAATTTAATCTTGGTCCCTTATTCTCTTCCATGCAAATGTTACAGAGCTTAAGAGCTTAAGACATGTTAGGGTTTTGATGTTAGGCATTTTCTATGCATGCAAACTCATAAAGATGGAAACTTTCTGGTTTGGAATGATACTTGGGGGATAGATCTGCAATTGGACGAAAGGACTTCATGAAATAAGGACTTAATGGGGAAGTGACTTTTGGCCGTGTACGCTGGGCGTACTTCTAAGTACGCTGTAAGGTTCGAAAAATATAGTGAGGTGTCGAAGTACATTTAGGCCTGGGTAGTGTCGATGTCGAAATCATGTACTTCGAATGTATCTATTATTTAAGGCAGTCTTAGTGGTCGAAGCTTAAACGTTTAGTCCTTTTTTTTCGCGTTTGTGTCACCTTATAAATAGGGTAAGTATAGGAGTCGAGAGTAATCTTTTGAGCTTTTGTGCTTTTACACTCTAGTGATCTTGTACTTTGTCACACCCCAAAACCGGAACGGCGGAATCATTCGGGGGTGGAGGACGTCATGTACAGTATCACAACAATGAATAGTAGTAAACAAGCAACAAAATCATCCATTGCATTAATAATATAATTGAATACACGTGTTTTCTGTCAAGTTTAATAGACACCAAAAATATGAATCAAAATAAAAGATGAGTCTTGAACGAGCTCCATCTTCTCAAAACCTGGCACTGGTACCTGTCTACTGGTGACTTGAGAATACAAGTTATTTTGAAAGAGTTTATCAGCTTTAAAGCTGGTGAGATCATAAGTATATTAGTGTCTGTGTTTGTATGAAAGTGTTTGTAAGATATTTGTAAGATGTTTGTAAGATGTTTGTAAGATGTTTGTAAGGTGTTTGTAAGATGTTTGTAAGATGTTTGTAAGATGTTTGTAAGTGTTTGAACTCTCCTAGAAATCCCTATATTTTCTACTAAAAGTAGCCTTCTACCAAGGCATCAAGTGTTTGTGTGTGTGTCTCTTGTAAGAGTATGTATTTTCCCAAATCTTGACTATCATTAACCAAAAATATAGTTTTTACATTACTGTTTATTGTGTGAAGATCACAAAGTGAATGCAATGGAAAAATGAAATAGTACTGTAGTGTTGTATTAAGTAACTACTGCTGTACTAACTACCCTAAACCAATTGTTATTTAAAGTACTTATGTGATCGGCCTATACCATACTACCGACTATAAACACGACGATGTAAGACGTCGGAACGAATGACGTTTGGCACCCGTAGACTTGCAAGTCACACTGTAGCGAGCAGCAAGGTGTAGGATAGTCAATCCAGTATAGCTATATACACAAACTCAACGCTCTCCATTTAAGGAGATTCTGGATACAAAACGAGCCATGAGAAGTGATGTCATGCCCCGTTACGTGGCTCACATAACTGTATTAGTGCACTTGTGAATGTATTGTATGTACTAGCTGTATTGTATGTTCTCTCTCTGTCTAGTATGTATGTATGTTCTCTCTGTATGGTATTGTATGTACTAGTTGTATTGTATGTTCTCTCTCTGTCTAGTATGCATGTATGTTCTCTCTATATGGTATTCTATGTACTAGGTGTATCGTATGTTCTCTCTCTATATGTATGAACATGTTTGTATACCTTTGCTACCCAAAGGTATTGAATAGAAAGAAGGAACTTTTATATCTATATACATATACATAATATATAACTAGGATTCAAACGACCTTCGGACAAACAACCGATACCCTAAGTCCACCACCAAACGAGGAACAGGAGGTAAGGTGAGCTATTAGTCCTAAGTTCTTTCAATCCTACTTATATAACTATATCTATATAGATACATATTTAACAGAATATAAGTTTAAAAGAGTTTAATAAAAGTATTTGACATGTAAAAGAGTTTGTAAAACAGTTTAAAGTAGTTTGTTTGATAACACAGTTTGAAAAGTAAGAAATCCACTTGTTTGATAGTTATTAATCACATGTGATTGATATAATAACTATAATAGATCAACTTGTATTCCCCCTCATAAAAGCATTTAAAATCATTTAAAAGGTTGATTAAGGGGTATGAACTCACCTGTAGTGAGTGGTTTGGATGAACGGATGTTATAGGATGCTAAGTGTCAAGTGAAGACTTGAACACACACAAGGATCCTAGTTAACATATAATAACACATATATGTATCCAATTAGTCATTAAACAACTAATTAACCAAGTTAAGACGCCCTAGGACATGAAAAACACTTGATTTAAGTGTCATAAGTACTAAGGATTGCATCTAAGGGTTGTAGAGCCTTGCAATTGAGTTTAGGGTCCAAGGAGACACTCTTTTGGAGTTTACGGTTTTGTGACCAACTCCCTTGGAGTTTACAGTCGTAAACCCATGAGTTTACGGCCGTAAACTCATGGTACTTCTACCATTTTGTGTTTTGAAGTCTTTAAGGTCATAAGGAAGCATCCTAACTTCAAGTCTAAGCCTTAGGAAGTGATTGTGGCATCATTTCACCCCTTTGTGGAGTTTACGGCCCATGGACCCTTTCTCCATGACTTTACGGCCGTAAACTCTAATGGTTCATGGTGTTTTTGATGTTTAAGGTCCTAAGCACTTCAGGGATATGATCTAGACTAGTATCCAAGGCTTGGTAAGGGACTAGGGCACACAATGGCCGATTCATTAGGGTTTACGGTTCAAGAACATGCTTGGACCGTAAACACCTTTGATATTGTGTTTCATTATGTTTTCTAGTTAATTAATAAGTGTAACAAGTCTTATAACACACTAGGGTAAGAGTACTTACAATAGATAAGCTTGAAAGGGTGTTAAAAGTCCAAGAACACTAGTGTATGTTTTTGGTGTTCTTGGTGAAACTAAGAACACTTGAAGATCTACATAAATGGAATGATTTCACGGATGAAATCATGTAAGATTACTAGATTAAGTAAGATATCAACTAATTAGGGCAAGAAACACTTACAAAGTTGAAGATCAAGAAGGAAAATCAGATGATACTTGAGAGGATTTGATGTTCTAGCTTTTCAAAGTGTGAAAAAAATGAGTAAAATGACTAAGTGTCATATTTATACTCTTTGGAGTTTACGGCCATAAACTCCATGTTTAGGCCGTAAACTCCAAACTCTTGGAGTTTTGAGATCTTACTGATGCACAATAAACCCTAGAGCATCCTCTCTCCAGCTATCTCCTGAAGTACTAAGCTTTAAAACACTCAAACTGACTCTACACAGCTCAAAAGTTAGCAGAAATAGTTCTGACTTCTATTGAAGTGAATGGTTGTACATAATAGAAATTTCGGGTTGTCACATACTTGTTCAAAAGCTATAATCAAACCAACCAAAATTTATTTACATCTGTGTTCTTAACGCATTGTGTTCTTGATTTCGTTCTTAATACTCAATTCAAAAGCACTACATTTAGTATCAGAGCAGGATACAATCAATCATTTTCTTATTTTCTCATCTTTTTCAAAAGTTTTGAATTGTTCTTTCTGATTCAAAAGATTTCCGCACTTTTGATTAAGAAAACTAGCTTTATTTGAGTGATTTGTTATGATTTTGCAATCGTTTGATTGATCGACTGTTTTCTGAACAATTTCTGATAGATTCATTTGTTAGATCTCCTTTTCTAAATCTTTTCGTCATTTCAGTTTGTACAACAATGGCGAATTTCAACATGAACACAATGTCTAGTTTTTCTCATCTGCTTGGATCTTCCACTAACATTCCAATGCTTATTCCAGAGTACTACGAGCAATGGGAAGATCGCATGGAGCATTACCTCAACGGGATAGACGAGGATCTATGGCATTTTGTTACGAGTGGTAATTACCATCCATGAAGATTAGAACAAATTGGAACAGCAGGTTCTTCTGTCGATGTTGGCTTGCATGTTGATAAGAAAAAAGCTAATGACAAAAAGTGTCTTTTCGATATTCGTGGTGCTCTTCCACCAATTGTTTACAATTTTGTCCGAGGTTGCAAGACTGCTAAAGAGATCTGGGATACTTTAAAAGAAACGTATCAAGGAAGTGAGAAGACAAAGAAGAGCTCGGTGAAGCAGTGTTTACTGGACCTTGGGGAATTCAAGCAAAAGGAAAGTGAAACCATCGAACTCCACTACGATCGCTTTAATTAGTTGATATGCAAGTGTAATCCTTATGGAGTTACACGTTCAACTCTCGAATACAATCTCAGATTTCTAATGGGGTTACAAAAACAGTGGAGGAATATCAGCTTGATGATTAAGACTCAACAAAGATTCGATGGGTATTCATTAGGAGACTTGTATAATGTGCTAAAAGCTCATGACAGTGAAATCAATGAGATAGATGAAGAAAGGAAGATGAATCTCGGCGATCCACTGGCCTTGATGTCGAAGGTGTCAGCGAAGGATTCTGAGAACGAGGTTGTTGAGCAAGTTGGTTCTGAAGATGAAGGATTCTTGATGAATTCTGAGGATGAGGTTATGGCTTACTAATCCAACAATAAAGTGAAAAAGTTATTTAAGAATCCTTTCAATCCGAAATACAAAAGCAACAATGAATTTAAGGGAAACACTTCATCTCGGCTAGGAACTAGAGTGGAGTCAAAGGAATAGAAAAAGGTGAACAAAACTGTTGTTGAGAAGGCGGAAAAGAAGCAGAAGGGAGATTCCGGGTTCGACTGCAAATACTGTAATCGTGCGAACCATCTGCCAGTAGATTGCATGCTGAGAAAGAGAGAGGAGAAGAAGGAGCAAATTAAAGATAAGGGATATTATGTCGAGAGGTTGGAAGAAGTGAGAGATAAGACAAAAGGCTTGTCTCTGGTTGCGAAGGGAGGTGTTGAAGGAGATGGAACCTACCAGATTTGGTCTTCTGTTTCCGACGATGAAGAAATGAGAAATCCCACACATGGTGCAATGTATGAAAGATTAGAAGAGGGGAGTTCAAAAGAGGAAAACATTACTGGGAAATGCTTCATGTCGACAGGAGCAAATAAATCTCCCATGACATCGAAGGTACGTTCTTTTGTTGAATCTTTTAACATTCCTTCAACTTCTTATCTTAATGTGTTATCTGATTTTGATGATACTCTCTCTTATGTTAATGATATGCTAATCTCTGTTAGTAGCGAAGCTGAGAGATCAAAAACCTTGTTGCTAAATACTCAAAAACACTTGGAGTCTAAGAAAAGTCGAATAGATAGTCTAGAGCAACAACTGAAAAACATTTCTCTAGACATGGAGTTTGTTACGGCAGACAATGTTGTTAATGAAACAACGAAATATCTACTGTAACAGTGCTAAAAGAATGTATGCAAAATTAAATGAACTTCATCACTTGTCTGAAATATGCAAAGAAAAACATAGGAATATATTGCCTTTCTTGGTTTACGAAATAGATAAAATAGATACAACTTCCTATGATTGTGAGAAGAAGATTTCAGAATTCGATAAAGTCGCTATTGATTCTTATGCTTATGGGATTATTAGAATTGACGAATGTTTGAATGCTAATGAATTAGTGCATGTTGTGAATGACACTCTTACAAAAACTGAACAAATAAAAAATTTGAACATGACTGAGACTTCGACTTTAGACTCTCAACAAAATTTGCTAATATCGAGGATGATTCTGACAGTATCAGTGAAATTGAGGAAGAGGAAATTGTTGACCGTTCTCAATTATTTATGATTAATGTCACTTCGATGGCCAAGGGCAATGAAATTTGTCGTGATTCAATGGAGAAGGTTAACACTGACCAACCCTCCACATCGAAAGTTAATGATTATAACCATGTGCTTGTTGAAGACTGTGCGACTGATATTGATGAGGATGACGTTTCGATTCAAACAACTGTTCCCCAAGTTGTTGTCGAACAGGTTTATGGAGAAACATAGAAGTTCGAAAAGGTGATGAAAGATAAAGGTTCGCATTAGCTTGAATCCAACGCAGTCGTCTATCCGAATTTCAAATGCACCGATGAAGTTGTTTTTCCCTAATCAAGTGTTTGTTACCACTGGAAATGGTGACAAAGTGAATCCTAAAATCAACAAAATTGTTGAGGAAGACAACAAAGCTGCAACAAAAGAAGGGTTCTTTTCCAAATCCTTAAAGTGAAAGGTTTTGTCAAAACAAATTTCAAAGAAATGTTGTTCAACGCAATGAACAAAGAAATTTCAATCAATATCAAGCTCAAAGAAGTTTTTCACAAGGACAAAAGGTTTTTCATCGAACATCGAGCAAAATCAAAATCGATTTCACAATTCTCCAAATCCATCTTTTTCAAAACAATGTTGTCCAAAACAAAATTTTGAAAAATTGGAAGTAAAAGGAAAGAAACAGGAACCGTTTAAGCCAATAAAACCTCACTTTCCAAATCCGGAATCGAAGTAGAAAGTCAAAGCTTCGTTTGTCAAAGGGAAAAATGATGTGATGAATATTAACCATTGGCTCGAAGGCAAATGAAAGCAATACCAATCGGGAAAGTTCTCTAAAGAGCATATTAAGTATGCCTACGAAACCTACTTGAACGAGTCACAAAATAGTAGTTCATCATCATTAGAAAGAGGTATTGGAGCTTGATTTTAAGGGAAGTATATGAGAAAGAGGAAATTTTGGTACTATCCAAAGATACAAAGGCGGAGTTTTCAATGTATCATACTCCAAAACTTGTTACTGATGATCTAAATTTGTTTCCAACTATGGCTTGAATTCCTGATGCCATCTTACGAAGAGTAGATCTTGCTCATCCGATTTTTTTTCAGTATTTGACAACTATTAATCCAAATGTTCAAGTTAGTGTTTTATTTCCAAAAGGGGAAAAATGCACGTCGAAGGTTGTTAAAGTCTCTAAGAAACTGAAGAAGTATGAACAACCTAAATTTGTTTCTGTGCAAGTAGAGAAGGAGATAACAAAATATGTTCAAGAAAATGGTGAAAAATAAATTCCTAAGGATGTTGTTCCTTTGAAGACAAGTATTCTAAAACAAACAAAAAAGCCTGCTCATCGACCTCATCATTCTCCTGAACCACCAATCATTGATGAAGCTTTTGATGAGCCATTTTATTCACCAAAAGAGGGATCTATTTCGAAGGGGATAAAGAAAATTCGCAAACCCCAACTTAACAGAAGGGGTGTTCGTATTCGTGATGTTCCTATTCCAATATCACCACCTTTGAAAAAACGTAAAGCACATGAAGTAGTCAAAAAGATCAAGAATAAGAAGAAACAGTTGGCTAATCCACTTGACGAAGTTATTGTTGAAACTGATTTTGAAAGTGGAAGCGAAGGATCACCGATTCGTCATGATATTGGATTGGCCATTGAGACACCTTAAAGGGACATCCAGTTAAGTCGACTTTCGAGGAGACTGGAAGTCTTGGTGGCCATGTATACGTATCTTATACAGATACAACCACCAATTTGAGTGAATCTTCATCTACTACCATCCCTGCGAAGGTAGATGTCATACCACCCGTGGTTTCGAGGACTAAGTCTGTTACAGAGGAGGTTCAAACCTCAGGCATCCCTGTGAACATAACTGATATGAACACAAATGTCACTATGGGTGAAGGGATGACGCATAATGAAGCCCTTGGTATATCTTCTGTTCAAACATCTACTGTTAATACCTTACTGATTCTATCTTCTGCTATCGAAACCACTCTCATTGATACTTCTACTTCTTTACCACCATTATCTTCTCTAATCCTATCTTCATTACCTGCTTCTACCATCTCACCAATTTTTTCCAATATCATGCATCAACCAATTACATCACTTTTCTCTTCGTAATCCACCGAAGGAGAAAAGACAGTTCAAGAAGATGAACCTGATGATGATGATATTATGGTATCTTTTGCAGAAATTCAGTTCGATCCTGAGGAAGATAATATACCTGATAACATGATCATGTTAGGGAAACAATTCAAAATTCTCAATCATAAGTTGAATTCGTTGTTACAAATTCAGGCTGATACAGGAGGTCGAAACTCAGTTTCTAGTGTAGAAGTGGACATTTTTCCCAAGTCACAGGAGAATCCTCTCAAGATTGCTATGGAGCAGATTGAGAAACAACATGTTGAATGTTTAAAGCGTCATGTTCAAAATTTTCAATATGAGGTGACAAAGCTTCATGATGTTGCAAAAGAACGTCATGAATTGTTTGTTGAGAAAGTCAAAAAGGTGGAGGAGTCTGTAAATATCAAAGTGGAAGAGCTTAAGTCATAGATGATGAAGGAAGTGGAAAAGATAGAAAAAAATATTTTATTCTTCATGGCAAGGTAGATGTTATTGATGATGCGATAAAGAAGCTTGTCGAGTATAACGCTTTGTTTTCTACCAAACTCGATGCCAAAACAGAAACATATGCTAAGGTGTTTAAAAAGTTGGAGGAGTTTCTTGGAAGCTTAAAAGAATCTTTGTCAAAGCTTGATCTGTCTCAACAATCTTCTATTTCTTAGGAGTCTATCTCGAAGATGATTTCTTCCATCGAATCCAACATAAAGACTAAGCTTGAACCCATTCTGAAGTTGGTTCTTTTATTGCCAACGAATGCCCCACCTGCGAAACATGTGGTGTAAGGGGGAGAAAAGGGGGCTGGCTCTTCGAAAGATCCTGATCAACGTAAAGTTGTAAGGAAGGTGATGTCGACTCAACTTCCTACATCACTTCCTGTTTCTCTAACAACAACTTCTACTACAACAACTTTGAGACCGATAATAAAAGGTGTAGTTATTGGAAAAAGTGTTGGGGGTTCAAGTTCAAGTTCGAAACCACCTCCAGCAAAAGTTGATAAGGGTGACAGAGGGAAGGGTATTGATATTAATCCTTTTGAAGAAGAGAAGAAGAGAAATGTGGAAAAGGAAATCGAAAGACAACGTCATATTAATAACATTATGAGACAACGACAAAGCGATCCACCAGGTTTAAACAAGGGTGATCACAATAAACATTGGTGTTATGAAACAATCGAGCAAGTTGTTTCATCAGGAAAAATGCTTGATTTTGGAAAATTTCGAAAGAAAAGTTATGAGATCAAAAACTCTGAGTTTAACCAACTGGATTTTCCAATAAATCACATGATGTCCATCTCTATTCAGTATCAGCTAGATGATAGGTTTGAAGACAAAGATGAGTATAAGAGATTAAAGATAAGATTACATGTTGCTTTGGGAAAGAAGGAAGAGGAACTTTTGTCTTCGGATAAAATCGTCAAAGTGTTGAACATTTCAAGAGAAAGTTTGTTCGAAGGTTTGCTGAAAAATTTTCCCTTTTATTTGGTCAGAGCGAAGAATGTAACATGTAACTTCTGTTGGATTAGGTGTCTAAGCCCATAACTATAATTGGTATCTGCTTGACCCGAGAGTAGCATGGTCCATTTTGGGTTGCATTCACCAGAACAATCTGATAGGATGGATTTTGAGAAAGAGGTTATTTGTGATTTCTTAATATATTATAAGTATAATATATTAATTGAGAAATCATATTATTTAATTAGTATTGATCAAAAATTAATTTGGAACTAATTTAGTGATCAAAAGAGACTAATTAAATTAACGGGGACTGATTATATAAATCAGTTATACATATGCTTTGGGCTATTAATCCATGATGGGCTAAGTTTATGTGAGAGTCAATATGAGTTGTTGGATCATAAGCCTAAGTGTATGGATTAGGGTTTACAAGTGACCCTTGGAATCCTACACTATATATATGTAACCTCTTAACCAAAATCGTTGATACAAGTGTTACAACAAGAGTATAGCCGATTTTGGTGTGCCTAACCTCTCTCTCAAGTCCTCCAATTGTTGGTGGTGTTTTGTGAACAATTTTAGGCATCACACTTGAGGTGCTAATCTCTTGAAAGTCCAAAACTCTACAAGCTACAACAAAGAGGTAATTGTCTAACTTGTTTTATGTTTCAAATATCAAGTTGTATGTTAGTTATAGGTTTCATTCTTTGGATATTTTTTGTTGCATGTATAACTAGAGAAAACATAGTTCCAAAGAATTAGGGTTGTGTGTGCACCATAGGGATGTTAGAGTACATAAAACCCAACAGTGGTATTAGACTCATGGGTAGTTTTCTGTTATATAGATGCATTCGATAGTTGTTCAAAGCTGAAAAAAAGGGAAAAATTGCCTTCTGCCAGGGTGAACTCGACGAGTTCATTGCTTGACTCGACGAGTTCAGAAGTCTGTTGGCAGATTTTTGGGTTTTTTGGCCAGAATTGGATGTGGATCATTACCTTAAACTGTTTTATATTATAAAATCTATTTTTTCTGATATGGTAGTGATCTACCTTATCCAATTAAAAGATTAAATTTCAAATCTTAAGATAATTACTAGTTTATATGATAAGCTAATTGTTTGTAATTCTTTGATTTGAAGTTATCTTGCTATAAGAGTTGCATTAGGTCAAATTGGTAAAAGATAAAGAATATATGGTTATTTTTATTAGTTTTAAATTTGATCTAAATGTTTTAAGAGGTTACAAAACTTGTCATCAAGTTTTGGAACTCAAAAGTTTTTAAGGAGTTACAAAATTAAGTCCATAAGTTATGGAATCCAAAAGTTTTCAAGAGTTTCATAACTTGCCCTAAAGTTATGGAATATGAAAAGTCTCATTCATGAAAACATTAACTCTTGTAATTGAAAGGTTTCAAAAGATGCAACTCTTAGGTTCATAACTTAAAAATTAATTAAATAGTTTTTAATTTTGAATTTTTATATTTAGCACCTTGATGTTTTGAATAGTTCAAATTACATCTTTATGGATTTCAATAAATTAGTTAAATGTTTAATTAAAAGAGAAGATTAATGAATCCATAATCACATGGTTTAAGTTTAATTAAATTAAGAGTATAGTTTAATTAATAGATTAAACCACAAAGTATTTTAAAAGTTTAAGATACACCCTTATACTATATAAAATTAAAAGTCTAATATATTATATATGTATAAGTTAAAAGTCAGTGTTACTGTTAGTAGACCTCATTCACGAAGCTAGTCTATAAGGGGTCTTTAAGGCAGCGGCATGTATAACAACCACTAATGGGTATACACTCTTACCCACCGCGTTTGTGACTAGTGGAGGGTCGTTAGCCGAACGAGTAGGATAGGACATTCTCATTAATAAGTATAATGAAATATAAAGTAACTAAACCTTTTATAAATTCCTAATCTTAGTTACTTTTGGAAAAATGTGAATTTGATGCTAACCCATGAAATTGCACATTGCACCTTATTGGTCAGTTAGTGGAGCATATGTGGTTAATCGACACACTAATGTGGACTAATGAAGGATGGCAATGGGTTTCTCGTAAATTATCATTGGTCAATGGAGCGTGTGTGGTTAACCGGCACATGGATTAGATGATAAATGACATCGAGAGTACCAAGATAATTTGCATGGTTATTCACACCTTGTTTGTGATCCTCGGTATCCCAGTCACAATCTTGAAGGGCCTAATCGAGATTAAACATGCCATTGAAAATTTCAATGAATCTCAAAACAATCTAGGATATTGGTAAATCGTCATTTACCTACCTTCAAATATTTTACAATTGGATTACGACATCCCTCTTCCGAATTGCAGAATATTGTGTTGGGTCCTAGCCTTAATATTTCATTTGGGTGTTATATTAAGGACTTAAATCAATTAACTTGAATTTATCCCTTGTAGATGTCTAGTTCTGACAAATATGGTCTTCCCGAATCCTTTGGAAAAGGCTTTCCTTATAAAGATGATATTCCACAAGACGATCGAGGTGAAAGATTAATCCCTTCTTTGTGTTGTAGTGGAACTTCTCTTCCTCTACCTCCTCTAATTATTCTCCCTGACCCACATGTTCGTCGACTTGAAAAGTTTAAGGTCACTCAAACCCTATTCGCAAGCAAATGCCAAGATGGAAGGTCTGTGTGTGTACATGTCTTGGAGATGAAGTCACACATTGACAGGCTGGAAATGTTAGGTGTCGTTGTCTCAAGGAAGTTGGCTGTTGACTTGGTTCTTCAGTAACTTCCTAAGTCATATAGTGAGTTCGTTAAAGATTACTATATGACAGACCACGACGTGACCCTTATCGATCTTACTTATTTGCTTATTGTTATTGAATCAGAAACGATTTAGCGCACTGGTAATGTAAATTTGATTGGAAGATCTACTTCCCAAACATCCATGTACATTGAAAATGGAAACATTGGAAGTCCAGAAAAGCTTTCTCTTCCTAATGGAAAGGGATTGGCCAAGGTCAAACCGTTTGACCAAATGGTTAAGAGAAAGGCTATGTTTGAGATTGTCCCGTGTACCACTCTGAGAGAGTCTATTTGTTACTACTGCCAAGAGAAGGGGCATTGGTTGCGAAGGTGCCTTATTTACCTGAAGGATCACAAGGATGGTAAAGTCAAAGTGGTTAACTCTACTTCGGGTAAGTCCACTATCTAACTCTATTAAGTTCCTATTTGAAGATTCTTAATACATGATGTGATCCTATTGAATTTTCATGTTTTGTAGGATCAAAGAAGAGAAATGAAGCTTGAAAGAAGAGTAAGTTAATTCTGATTGGGAAGAGATGGATTTCGGTCGCATGATTCGATGATCATAATTGTGAGCTGCTACTCAGGAGTTATGCTAGATTGTTTAGAAATATGTAGTGTGATAGTTTTCATTTTTAATTGCATTGTAAGGACAAGATTTTCCGTAATTTTTATAAATAAAGAAAATTTTGATTTTATTTTATTTTATGTTTCCTTGCAATGGCATTTGTGAAAGATGATGTTTGTATGTTTCTACTTTTAGCAATATGGATTTGATTATTTCGTTTGTGGTAGTGTCTAAATTTACCAAATAAGGAAAGATTCTCATCACCAAGTTTCAATTGGACAGAAACTTGGAATCATGCAACTTGTATTGTATGATGAATGAGAACCTTCGCCTTTGGGAAATTAAGACTAATTCCTTGTTCACATGTATACGTGAGTCAAGTGAAGGACTAGGGGATCGGGTACACTTGGTTGTGCACTGGTCAGGTCCACCACAAAGAAAAATAAGACTATTCGTCATGATTTACTAAAAGTTTAGTGAATATGATTATGCTTACAAGATTAAGTACAATTCTGAATCATTGAAAAAGTTCCAATGTATAGCAGAACGAATAAGAAGAATCAGTTAGGCAGAAAGATAAAAGTTTCTCCAATCTGTAAGGAAACGAGAGTACTTAAGTATCGTGTTTTATGATCATCTTAATGATTATGAAAACCATATCACAATTGATCCTCTAAGGACAACTTAGTACATAAGTATGGCTAAGAAGAGGAATCAGAAATTGTTGAAATGGTTAAATCAACTAAGGTGAGTCATACTTCGTTTCAAAATCAAGTCTTAAACTCATACTCTAAGATTTTTTCTTGAGTGACATATCTTATGTCACACCCCAAAACCGGAACGGCGGAAACGTTCGGGGGTGGAGGACGTCATGTTTAGTATCACAAGATATGCATTATAGTAAGCAAGTAATGAACAACCATCTCATTAGAAAGAAAGTGTTTACAATGTGTGTGTTCACAAAACAAAGAATTCATAAGCAAATAACAAAACGAGACTTGAAGCTATTATGCTCCATCTTCTGAATTCCCAGCACGAGTACCTGTCTACTAGTCTCCTGAGAATACAAGTTATTTGAAAGAGTTGATCAGCAAATAAGCTGGTGAGTTCATAAGATTTTAGTGATGTAAGTAAGTTGTAGAAAGTTGTTGAAAAATGTAGTAAGTTGTAGTAAGTTCTGTTTAGAAAAGTTTGCCTGTTCCTCCAGAAAATCCTATATTTCCTGCTTTGATGAAAGATAAGTAAAAATGACTCTACAATCCTTTCTATGAGTATTAAATGGATACAAGTTATATAAAACCCAGAGTAAACAAACAATGGGTTGGGTGTATCTGCCTTAAGCCCACAACCAAACAAGGAAGAGGGAATGAGGCGGAAGGCACACAGTCCATTGGTTGTTTGATCATCGTTGTATATAACCCTGACGTATTCACTTGGTACTCACGGAGTTAACTGTAATAGTTCCTTTATATTTGATGAAAAGATTCTTTAAGAAAATCCTTATTTCTTATAATAAAATGGTGACCACAGTGCTTACTTCTATAATAACTTAGTTTATACTTGATATATATGATCTAATATCGGATAGAAAGTTAATTGGGTGAATCTGCCCTAAGCCCACAACCAAACAAGGAACAGGAAGTAAGGCGGAAAACACACATCCAACTACCTATTGGGTATTAGTTACATATAACCACGATGTATAAACTAAAGTATTATAGAGTTAACCACCTAAGGTCCTTTAAGTTTATACTGGTTTAATAAAATGGATTAAACCCTTTACTGGGAAGTTTCTAGTTTTGTATACCAAAGGTTCTGATTTGGAAAGTATGTTTTGTACTAGAAAACTGTGCATTGACTCTGTGTTCTATGACTTGACCCATACCTGGTACCCTTATGATGACTTAATGTATACTGAGCATATATATATATATATATATATATATATATATATATATATATATATATATATATTTAGAATCGAATAGAAAATAGACTGGATGAATTCGTTCCAAGCCCACAACCAAACAAGGAACAGGAAATTAAGCGGAGAGCACACATCCTATTACCTGTCGGTTCCTATTGATATATATATCATTTGATGTATACATTAAGGAATCATAAGGTTAGCATTATGGCCCTCTCTACTAAACGTAGCCTTCTACCAAGGCATCTAATGTTATCTATGTTTGTTTCTTGCATGAGTTGTGTAATATCCCAAGTGAGACTATCATTAACAAAAAATATAGTATTTACATTACTGTTTATTGTGAGAAGATCACAATGTGAATGAGATGGGGAAATAATAAAGTACTGTAGTGTTGTATTATAGTAAGTACTGCTGTACTTTGTACCTTAAACCAATTGATATTTAAGGTATTATGTGACCTGATTGTACCATACTATCGACTAATAACACGACCATGAAAGACGTTGGAAGAAATGACATTTGGCTCCCGTAGACTTGTAAGTCCCACTATAGCTATCAACAAGGTGTAGGATAGTCAATCCAGTATAGATCTGTACGAAAATTCACACTCTCCCTCTAGGAGATTCTGGCTACAAATCGAGCCATGACAGGTGATGCCATGGCCCGAACGATGGTCCACATTTATGTTATTGTATACTTGTATATGTAATGTATGTACTAGCTGTATTGTATGTTCTCACTGTCTAGCATGTATGTATGTTCTGTTTGTTTCTCATCATAGTATGTTTGACTCATGTATGAACTGACTCTTTGTATGCTTCATTGTACTATAAGTAATGAATAGTATCTTCCTAAACTATACCTATTATAGTTTACTAACATTTTTACTTGAACTGTTATTGAAAATACTCATTTTACTACTAAGTTATGCTTGTACTTTGAAAACGGAGTTTGATTAAACTATAAAGTAACATAACTTTAAAAGAGTTTTTGAAATGTTTTGATCACTTATAAAAGACATAAGCAACATTTTGAAAGATGTTTATAACAAACAATTACACAATTATCATTGTGTTCAACTTGTATTCCGCCCTTAAAAGCATTTAAAACAGTTAAAAGATTCATTACGGGGTATGAACTCACCTGATGTGGGTGATTCAACGAATACGCATGTAAGGATGAGAAGTTCCACGAATGAAGTCCCGAGACACAACAAGTCCTAAATGACATATATTGGCATGAATATAGGATTTATAAGAAACTATATGAAAGGAAACATCTTCCGGGACTAGGAAACACTTTGACCAAGTGTTGGAATCACATGTGATTCATCTAAAGGGTGGTTAAGGCCGTGGTTTGGTGTTTACGGCCATGTGTTTACGGCCAAGGGAGTTTACGGCCGTAATCTCATGGTCAAAGATGCATATGAGGGTGTTTGAAGGCTAGGGAAGCTTGAGGGAATTTTGCTCTACACAAGGATGTGAAAGACCCACTCAATGGGGAGTGTTGAGGTGTTTACGGCCAAAGGAGTTTACTTCTGGCTGTAAACTCTCTAAATGGTCACATTTAAGGTCTTAAAGGTAAGAAGTCTCAATGGTTTCAGTGTTCTAAGTTGTAGCAAGAGCCTAGATGTGTTTAAGGTCCAAGACTTGACCTTAATTGGAGTTTACGGCCAAGGGTGTTTACTCTTGGGTCGTAAACTCTCTAAATGATGAGTTTGGTTATGATTCAAGGTCTTACAAAGCACATGGGAGCGTTGTAGCCTCAAATCCAAGCCTTAGGAAGAGTTTATGGCCAAAATGGCCCCTTTATAGGGGTTTACGGCCATGGGAGATGGCTTGGACGTAAACTCCTTTTGGTCCTTCATTCTTGATGTTTTCAAGGCTCTAAGCATGAGTCCTAACTGGATATCAAGTGTAGGGAAGAGTACTTATGATATAGAGGCTTGAAATGGTTGATTTTGGCCAAGAACACTAGTGTGTGTTCTTGGTGTTCTTGGTGTGTCCATAAGATCTAAGAAAACATGATTTCCATGGATGAATCATGACGATGAAGCTAGTTAAGAAGGATTAACAACAAACTAGAGAAAGAACACTTACACTTTTGAAGATGTAAGATGAAAAGTTGGATGACACTTGAGAAAGAAGTCAAGTGTTCTTGAGGGAAAGTGAGATAATGAAAGAAAATGAGGGAATATGAGTCTTAAGGGTGAGTTTACGGCCCACCTTGAGTTTACGGCCGTAAACTCAAGTGTTGTGGCCGTGAACTCTTTTTGATGAGGTTAAGGCTGGATTTGTTGCACATTGTCTTTAGCAGGTACATTCTAACACTCATTCCTTAAGTGTACTAGGCTTAAAACTCGTTAGAATGACCTTTAACCAGGCTAGAACTCATTACCAGTGAGTTTGACACTCAGTTGAGTTGACTGACTGGGCTTTTAAAACAAAAAATTTTCGGGTTGTCACATCATCCCCCCGTTAAATGGAATTTCGTCCTGAAATTAGCTTTCTTAGCAGTACTACTGGGGTTGCGCTCCTCTGATTTGCAGAATACCCACTCGTAGACCTGGCAACTTTGCCCTGGTGTTCATGATCGGATTCGTAATTGGTCCATCTATCATTACCTCGTGTATACAAGTCTTATATATTTAGGATTAGTAAGACTGTCGGATGTGCGACTCTGCCCCAGGTCCACAACCAAACAAGGAACAGGAGATAGGGTGGAAACACACATACTAAATCTACGTAATCATAATCATATACCACCCTCGCGTATACCCTGAATAGTGATAGGTGGACAGTATTCGTCTATAGCCTCTCTGCTCGAACTTGGTCTGTTGGATGAGTGGTATTTCGTGACGGTCTGCGGACATCTGACGATAAGGTTTCAGAGGACAAAGTACTCTTCGCACGAGTACCTCGGGGTTTTGAATATGAAAGGTAAAATTGGGGTTTATATCGGACCGTCGATATGAATAACGAAAGTTTCGAGAACTTGACGGTCGAGGCGATAGAAAAATATGAACTTAGTATGGTGAGGACCACTCCAACTCATGACGAAAGATGGCAACGAACCCTTTACTGAACAAAGTTTGGCCGATTGGAAAGAAATGTATGTTATACAATGATGTATCTCTAGTGTGTTCGATAATGTACTCTTTGTAATTGATCCAGGGCTTTCTGTTTTCCCTTTGATGTTAACACTCCTACGTATCGTACCGCTATGTGCGCATACATACAAATGAAAGTGCTTTGATAATTGGTGATGATACTTTATATCATGATCCTCCTTGGTACCACTACGATCGCCTGTCATATACAAGTTATGAATATCTAAGATGAATAAGACAGTCGACTGAGTAACTCTGCCTCAAATCCTCTTCCAAATAAGAAACACGGATTAAGGCGAAATCACTCACTCTAAGCCTGCAGCTTCTTAGTTATTCATAACCATGATGTATATGCCACGCCATCATAGCTTCTCTAAACGGATCCTTTAGTTCTCTTGAAGACTGTGATCTATTTCAATATGTGAGTTATTATAATTACTTTTGAAGTGTTTTCCCCAAGTTTTAATCTTATATGAATATAAGTTAATTTTCAAAGTACTTACTATTTCGAAAACGTACTGCTACTCATCGATGACTCTGGGGTAGATTCTCCTGCGGTGATCATCAGAATGCATCCATCCGCTCCTTAGTTCTTTGTTATCGGGCAGTCCCTCTGATAGTGCCCAGTCTCACCACAGCCATAACAGGCTTGGTTTTCTTCAGCTCCGGGGACTTGGGAGATCGGTTGAGCCGGTGCCCTGCGTAAATGGACTGTGTGTCCCTTTCTGTGGCAGTTCAGACACTGCATTTCCCGGCATACTCCGGTGTGGTGATAGTTACACTTTCCACACTTGGGGAGGGTTCCATCATATCGACTAGTAGGTGCTAGAGAAGCAGGTGTTGTAGCGACGTACATAGTACTCGCTTGTTGCTCTTGCGGGGTGTCCTGTGTTTTTCGCTTCTTCTTCCTCTTGTTTCCCGACTTCTGATTATAGTCCTTTCCCTTAAATGGCTCGGGAATGAGGACTTCCACACCATGGCGGACTCCATGGTCGATGAGTCGCTGGGCCAAGCGTTTGGCGCTATCGAATGTGGCTGGGTTAGAAGACAACACATCTCCTTCGGTCGGAGCAATCAGAGCCCAAATGTATCTTTCTATCTTCTTGCTCTCCGGGGTAACCATCCCGGGGCATAGTGCTGCCAGGTCACAAAACCTATCAGTGTAGGTCACTATGTCTGAGCCGACCATAGTGAGCTCCCACAGTTCTTGTTCCAGCTTTTGAACTTCGCCTCTCGGGCAGTATTCTTCCAACATTAACTCTTTTAGGTTTTCCCAACCTATTGAGTTAGCCACTGATAGGTTCAGTGACTTAACATGGCTGTTCCACCATGTCAGGGCTATCTTGGAGAAGGTGCAGGTAGTAAACTTCACTTTGCTCCGTTCTGGGCACGAACAGCTTTCGAAGACTGAATCTGTTTTCTCGAACCATCGCATCAGAGCGATGACTCCACCATTTCAATTAAAGGAAAGGGGTTTGCAGTTGGTGAAGTCCTTGTAGGAGCACTCTCTCGAGCGCACAGGGACCTCACTTTGACTAGGATGAATAGGTGTTCCACCTCCGCTGGAACTGGTAGGATGATATTGAGCCATGGTTGTTGCCACAGCCGCAGCTACTGCAGCATTTAGAGTTGCTGCATCGATTTGTGGAGAAGGTATTGGAGTTATCGGAGTAGTGCGTCTGTTTGATCTGCAAGGAGGCATCTTTGCTAAAAGAATACAAAGATGAGACGGAATAAGTCTAAAGCAATGGAAACAAGCCGAAAGCTGAAAAGACAAGGTTATCGTAGTTCTGGGTGTATCGGGTCCTGACTTCCACAGGGTTCTAGAAACAATTCATAAAAGAGTCTATACCTAATAAACTCTATGAATTTGAAATGGCTATCCTCGAATGAATATCTGTTACCTGAATAGTTGTTACCAGCTACATGTAAAAAAATAATCCTAACACATAATATGAGCAGTGTTTCCACTCGCTCATTAAGTTAACAAGATTATTATTTATTTGTGTGACGGGTAAGACGTTTTAGTTACTTCTGTTGATCCCTCTTTGAAAGTTCCTCATGAACTTGCTCTTGTTTCCTCCTGACTCTTCTGTTTTTTATTATGAGGAGGTGGTTACATCTATCTGGGCTTGTCGTACGAGAATGGAAGTGACTAAGGAATCAATGAGATTTAGGGTAACTTTATGTGGTGATCCTTACGGAGTCCTTCTATAATTGTACAATGTATACAAGTTTTATATAATTCAAGATTAAATAGACCTTCGAATAAGTGATCCCACTCCAAAACCACAACCAAACAAGGAACAGGTAGTGAAGCGTAGATCACAAATTCTAAGTCTATAAAATCTCAATTATATATAACCTTGGGAGTATACATTGCAAGATTATAGACCTATCCGTAAGGGTCTTTTAAGTTATCACATAAGTTCTTTACATGGTCTAAAATACTCCTATAGTACTTTAATGTAATGTACTTGGTATGTTTCAAACTTGTTATTGTGTTATAGTATCATAGAATACTCCTATAGTATTCTAACTCTAATGTACTTGATCTAGTATTCTCTTCACTGGTGTTTAGGTAAGTTTTAAGACTGTTGCAACACCACATCGCTCCCAAACACATGTCGGTCACATCTCGAATTAATATAGTTGATCAGGCTATATTGATCCTAGCTATGATTACATAACTGTTCAGGTTCGACGACAGTGTTCAACCTTTAAATACTTTAGTTCTGTTCTTCTCGTGACACTTGATCTACATGTATAAGCAAGTAGGTATATTTTTATAACTTATTGTTATACTCTTAAAATATATCATTATCCAGAGCACTTAATCCCCATTGTATTTATAGTTGTATATATTTTATCGGTTGATATACTTAGTTCACTATAAACAATGCTCTGATACCAATCTGTCACACCCCAAAACCGGAGCGGCGGAAACGTTCGGGGGTGGAGGACGTCATGTTTAGTATCACAAGATATGCATTATAGTAAGCAAGTAATGAACAACCATCTCATTAGAAAGAAAGTGTTTACAATGTGTGTGTTCACAAAACATAGAATTCATAAGCAAATAACAAAACGAGACTTGAAGCTATTATGCTCCATCTTCTGAATTCCCAGCACGAGTACCTGTCTATTAGTCTCCTGAGAATACAAGTTATTTGAAAGAGTTGATCAGCAATTAAGCTGGTGAGTTCATAAGATTTTAGTGATGTAAGTAAGTTGTAGAAAGTTGTTGAAAATTGTTGTAAGTTGTAGTAAGTTCTGTTTAGAAAAGTTTGCCTGTTCCTCCAGAAAATCCTATATTTCCTGCTTTGATGAAAGATAAGTAAAAATGACTCTACAATCCTTTCTATGAGTATTAAATGGATACAAGTTATATAAAACCCAAAGTAAACAAACAATGGGTTGTGTGTATCTGCCTTAAGCCCACAACCAAACAAGGAACAGGGAATGAGGCGGAAGGCACACAGTCCATTGGTTGTTTGATCATCGTTGTATATAACCCTGGCGTATTCACTTGGTAGTCACGGAGTTAACTGTAATAGTTCCTTTATATTTGATGAAAAGATTCTTTAAGAAAATCCTTATTTCTTATAATAAAATGGTGACCACAGTGCTTACTTCTATAATAACTTAGTTTATACTGGATATATATGATCTAATATCGGATAGAAAGTTAATTGGGTGAATCTGCCCTAAGCCCACAACCAAACAAGGAACAGGAAGTAAGGCGGAAAACACACATCCAACTACTTATTGGGTATTAGTTATATATAATGTGACAACCCAAAATTTTCATTCGTACACAAACCCTACAGTCCAGAACTGCAATTAAAGTTAAATACTTTTCTGCTAATTTTTAGCTAGTTTAAAGTCCGTTTGAGTATTTTATTTAATTATTCATGAATAGAACGGATAAAAGGAAGTGAATTCTAGAATATCGGGATAGCAATGGAGCAACCAACACCTTAATTAGGTGTTCACAGCCAAACAAAGGAAGTTTGGGCCGTGACCTCTATCATGGCCGTGAACTCATGCCTTCGGCATGAGTTTACTCCCCAAATCCCTCATTTCTCACTTCCACCCTCAAGAACACTTACCATTCTCTCTCAAGTAGCATCCCATTCTTCACCCGATCTTCCAAAAACGTAAGTTTCACTTGACTTGATTTGTTGTTATAACCTATCACCTAGTGTTTATACATCATTTCATCCATTCATTGTTGATTTTCACTTAGATCTTCAAAACACCAAGAACACCAAGAACACACACTAGTGTTCTTGGACCTTAAACACCCAATCGAGCTTCTATCTTGTAAGTACACTTGCCCTAGCTTCTTGTGTGCTTAGTATGATCTTAATAACACTTTAAAATCATCAAGAATCATAAGAACAAAGGAGTTTACGGCCAAGGATGTTCTTGGGCCGTAAACCCCTCTTAAGGTGGCTAAATGGACCCTAGTTCCTTCCTAAGCCTTGGATGCCAACCTTGATCCTTCCTAGAAGTGTTTAATACCTTAAACAACAATCAAAACAACTCCCCATAAGAGTTTACGGCCGTAAACACATAAGGAAATGGTCCTTAGGCCGTAAACTCTACAAGGTAGTATTATTGTGCCCCTAATGCTTGCCTAAGGCTAGAACTTGATCATTGGATGCCCAATCTTGACTTATAAGACCTTAAATCACCAAATGGCACTTAGTACAATGCGTTTACGGCCGTAAACTCATGGGGGAAGTGACCTTAGGCCGTAAACTCCATAAGGAGTGGTTCTTGGGCCATAAACTCCAATCTCATGCCATGCAACTCTGAGATGCAATCCTTAGGACTTTCAACACTTAAATAAAGTGTTTTACATGTCTTAGGATGTCTTAACTTGGTTAATTAGTTGTTTAATGACTAATTGAATACATATATGTGTTATTATATGTTAACTAGGGTCATTGAGTGTGTACAAGTCTTCACTTGACACCTAGCATCATATACTTTCCGTTCATCCAAACCACTCACTACAGGTGAGTTCATACCCCTTAATTAACCTTTTAAATGTTTTTAAATGCTTTTATGGGGGGGGAATACAAGTTGAACTATTATAGTTATTATATCAATCACATGTGATTAATAACTACCAAACAAGTGGATTTCTTACTTTTCAAACTCTGTTATCAAACTGTTTTACTTCAAACTGTTTTACAAACTCTTTTACATATCAAATACTTTTATTAAACTCTTTTAACTTATATTCTGTGTATCTATATTGATATAATTATATAAGTAGGATTGAAAGGACTTACGACTGATAGCTCACCTTACTTCCTGTTCCTTGTTTGGTTGTGGACTTAGGGTATTCGGTTTATTTGTCCGAAGGTCGTTTGAATCCTAGTTATATATCATGTATATGTGTATAGATATAAAAGGTTACTTCTTTCATTCAGTTCAATGCCTTTGGGTAACAAAGGTATACAAACATGTTCATATACACAAACAACATTACTAGTAAACTATAATAGGTATAGTTTAGGAAGATACTATTACTAGAACAATGAAACATACAATGAGTCAGTTCATTCAAACATAATACATAGTGATGAGAAACAAACATAATACATAGTGATGAGAAACAAACATAATACATAGTGATGAGAAACAAAACATACAAGCTAGACAGAGAAAGAACACACAATACAGCTAACACATACATATACATATACATATACATATACATTACATACAGTTATGTGAGCCACTTAACGAGGGACATGGCACTACCTGTCATGACCCGTTTTGTATCCAGAATCTCCTTAATTGGGGAGCGTATGAGTTTGTGTATAGATCTATACTGGATTGACTATCCTACACCTTGCTGCTCGCTACAGTGGGACTTGCAAGTCTATGGGTGCCAAACGTCATTTCTTACGACGTCTTACATCGTCGTTTTACTATAGGGTCGGTAGCAGGATACAGGCCGATCACATGGTACTTTAAATAACAACTAGTTTAAAGTAGTTAGTACAGCAGTAGTTACTTAATACAACACTACAGTACTATTTCATTTTCCCTTTACATTTACTTTGTGATATTCACACAATAAATAATAATGTAAGAACTATATTTTTGGTTAATGATAGTCAGATTTGGGAAAATACACACTCTTTCAAGAGACACACACACAGACACTAGATGCCTTGGTAGAAGGCTACTTTTAGTAGGAAACATAGGGTTTTCTAGGAGAGTTCAAACAATTACAAACTTTTACAAAACTTATACCTTACAAACATCTTACAAATGCTTTCATACAAACACAAACACTAATATACTTATGATCTCACCAGCTTTAAAGCTGATAAACTCTTTCAAAATAACTTGTATTCTCAGGTCACCAGTAGACAGGTACCGGTGCCAGGTTCTGAGAAGATGGAGCTCGTTCAAGACTCATCTTTTATTTTTGATGTATATTTTTGGTGTCTATATAACTTGATAGAACACACTTGTATGAAATTATATTATTAATGCAATGGATGATGTTGTTGCTTGTTTATTACTTTGCATTGTTGTGATACTGAACATGACGTCCTCCACCCCCGAACGTTTCCGCCGTTCCGGTTTTGGGGTGTGACATATAACCACGATGTATAAACTAAAGTATTATAGAGTTAATCACCTAAGGTCTTTTAAGTTTATACTGGTTTAATAAAATGGATTAAAACCTTTACTGGGAAGTTTCTAGTTTTGTATACCAAAGGTTCTTATTTGGAAAGTATGTTGTGTACTAGAAAATTGTGCATTGACTCTGCGTTCTATGACTTGACCCATACCTGGTACCCTTATGATGAGTTAATGTATACTGAGCAGATATATATCTAGAATCGAATAGAAAATAGACTGGGTGAATTCGTTCCAAGCCCATAACCAAACAAGGAACAGGAAATGAAGCGGAGAGCACACATCCTATTACCTGTCGGATCCTATTGATATATATATATATATCCTTCTACCAAGGCATCTAATGTTATCTATGTTTGTTTCTTGCATGAGTTGTGTAATTTCCCAAGTGAGACTATCATTAACCAAAAATATAGTTTTTACATTACTGTTTTTTGTGAGAAGATCACAATGTAAATGAAATGGGGAAATAATAAAGTACTGAAGTGTTGTATTATAGTAACTACTGTTGTACTTTCTACCTTAAACCAATTGATATTTAGGTTATGATGTGACCTGATTGTAGCATACTATCGACTAATAACACAACGATGAAAGACGTCGGAAGAAATGAGGTTTGGCACCCGTAGACTTGCAAGTCCCACTGTAGCTAACAACAAGGTGTAGGATAGTCAATCCAGTATAGATCTATACGTAAATTCACGCTCTCCCTCTACGAGATTCTGGCTACAAATCCAGCCATGACAGGTGATGCCATGCCCCGAATGATGGTCCACATTTATGTTATTGTATACTTGTATATGTAATGTATGTACTAGCTGTATTGTATGTTTTCACTGTCTAGTATGTATGTATGTTCTGTTTGTTTCTCATCATAGTATGTTTGACTCATGTATGAACTGACTCTTTGTATGCTTCATTGTACTAGAAGTAATGAATAGTATCTTCCTAAACTATACCTATTATAGTTTACTAACGTTTTTACTTGAACTGTTATTTAAAAGACTCATTTTACTACTAAGTTATGCTTGTACTTTGAAAACGGAGTTTGATTAAACTATAAAGTAACATAACTTTAAAAGATTTTTTGAAATGTTTTGATCACTTATAAAAGACATAACCAAAATTTTGAAAGATGTTTATAACAAACAATTACACAATTATCATTGTGTTCAACTTGTATTCCCCCCTTTAAAAGCATTTAAAATAGTTAAAAGATTCATTACGGGGTAGGAACTCACCTGATGTGGGTGATTCAACGAATACGCGTGTAAGGATGAGAAGTTCCACGAATGAAGTCCCGAGACACAACAAGTCGTAAATGACATATATTGGCATGAATATAGGGTTTATAAGTAACTATATCAAAGGAAAAACCTTCCGGGACTAGGAAACACTTTGACCAAGTGTTGGAATCACATGTGATTCATCTAAAAGGTGTTTAAGGCCGTGGTTTGGTGTTTATGGCGATTTGTTTACGGCCAAGGGAGTTTACGGCCGTAAACTCATGGTCAAAGATACATATGAGGATGTTTGAAGGTTAGGGAACCTTGAGGGAATTTTGCTCTACACAAGGATGTGAAAGACCCACTCAATGGAGAGTGTTGAGGTGTTTACGGCCAAGGGAGTTTACTCCTGGCCGTAAACTCTCTAAATGGTCACATTTAAGGTCTTAAGGGTAAGAAGTCTCAAGGGTTTAAGTGTTCTAAGGTTTAGCAAGAGCCTAGATGTGTTTAAGGTCCAAGACTTGACCTTAATTGGAGTTTACGGCCAAGGGTGTTTACTCTAGGGCCGTAAAATCTCTAAATGATGAGTTTGGTGATGATTCAAGGTCTTACAAAGCACATGGGAGTGTTATAGCCTCAAATTCAAGCCTTAGGAAGAGTTTATGGCCAAAATGGCCCCTTTATAGGGGTTTACGGCCATGGGAGATGGCTTGGCTGTAAAATCCTTTTCGTCCTTCATTCTTGATGTTTTCAAGGCTCTAAGCATGAGTCCCAACTAGATATCAAGTGTAGGGAAGAGTACTTATGATATAGAGGCTTGAAATGGTTGATTTTGGCCAAGAACACTAGTGTGTGTTCTTGGTGTTTCCTCAAGATCTAATAAAACATGATTCCCATGGATGAATCATGAGGATGAAGCTAGTTAAGAAGGATTAACAACAAAATAAAGAAAGAACACTTACACTTTTGAAGATCTAAGATGAAAAGTTGGATGATACTTGAGAGAGAACTCAAGTGTTCTTGAGGGAAAGTGAGATAATGAATGAAAATGAGGGAATATGAGTCTTAAGGGTGAGTTTAAGGCCCACCTTGAGTTTACGGTCGTAAAATCAAGTGTTGTGACCGTGAACTCTTTTTGATGAGGTTAAGGCTGGATTTGTTGCACATTGTCTTTAGCAGGTACATTCTAACACTCATTCCTTAAGTGTACTAGGCTTAAACTCATTTGAATGACCTTTAACTAGGCTAGAACTCATTACCAGTGAGTTTGACACTCAGTTGAGTTGACTGACTGGGCTTTTAAAACAAAAAATTTTCGGGTTGTCACATCTTAAGTAGGTTTATAACACATTTAGAATTGGTAGTTGTGATATCTTTAAGACAAAGACCAACTAAGACCAATTGTATGAAGTGTTTTTCCTTGATAAGAATTTGCACTATCTCCTGAATATTTGTTTGTCAAGGAGTGTTTCTTGACAAAATCTTATATGTCAAGAAGTTAGTGGGAGTCCTAAAGATCTTCAAAAGTTTCAAGAACTAATCAAGAATAAACCTATTATATATCACTAGCTCACGACCTGAGGTTTGTAATCTATCGTGTTGACATATTCTTGTTTATGTTCCCATTCCAGTTAAACGTTGACTATGCATGTGAGTTATATGAGTTCTCAATTGTTTGCATAAGACAATGCACCTTGATTGGTGAAAGTTCATTGATCAATAAGGGTGAGCTGCTAAGCAACTTGGAAAACATGGTAGGCCCTTGTGCTGCCAAGTGGCAATAAATTAAGATTAAACAAGTTCAGTCTATATGAGTTTGGATTTGTCACTAACCTAATCTTGTGATTATGGTTTTGAAAAATTCACATGGACAGGAACACATAAACCATAAAATCTGAGTGTCATAAGGTTTCTATCCAATTCATGAAAATAATTGTGAAGAAACGCTTTCACTAAGTAGAGTTTAAAGAGATTACAATTGTGTTAATTTCTTTCTCAAATTCGATTATGATTACGACATCCCTCTTCATAGTTCGAATTGTGAGAAATGGAAAAAAGTTTGAACATTCGCGACTTACTACTGTAAGTTCTGAAATAGTTGAGACACACATATGGGCTTTCTAATAAAAGGTGTATGAGCTTAGATAAAGGCTTATCGAAGCATCTCGTATCTGAAATCTGAATTGTGGTAAGAAAGTCAATAAATTAGTGATTTCTAGAAGTCCAACTGATTTTGAATACATGTCAAAGCTAATGGAAGCATAAATGTTATGCTAGTAACAAAATAATTGTTATGCAAGTGGGAGCATAATTATTATGGTAAGTGTTGCGAGTTAGCAATACTATTTATAGGAAACAAAGTTCTAATTTGCAAAGTTGCAAAGGTTGAAAAGTTGTTTCGCTATAGTAAGGGAGAGGATACTTATAATTTATTTGGAATCTAAAAGTTTAGATTGAAGTATTAATCAAACTTAGTCATGGATATATATGAATACCATATTGAAATATTTCAACATTGGAAATTATGTATATGGAAATATTATAGCAAAAGACTGGTCAAGTATCATGTATTTATGTAAGACATTATGAATCGTGTCCCATATGCTTCAGATATAGGATCGATTGCATATGCTATAATATTCACGTGTTCTAATTTTACAAATGCCTATGGCATTAAGAGGGAAAAAGGACTAGAACAGGATATGACTAAAGTGGTTAAACAACTGTCAAGGACAATCTAAGGTTCGCTAAGGATTGGTTACTTAAGGACAGTTGGAAGTATAGTAATGGATGGACCATATTGACATTATTATGAATTGACAGAATTCTATTAATAATGCATTGTAATATGGCCAATTTGGAAATGTTTTCATAATGGGAGTTGGGTATGAAGAATCTATATGTAGGTTAGAAACCTTTATACAAGAAGGATGTTCAAAGGAATGTACTTTGAATTTGACACTTTACTTCCTTGGAATTGTTTTGTTATCAATCTCCAGTGGAAAGTTTTGTTATATCGTTGGCAAAGTCTCTATGACTTTGGTACCTCGACATTACAAAATATACATTGCATGGTGGTTTAGGATCTAACACATTCTTATACTGACAAGAATTAGGTATTCTTACACTAAGTAATAAGGATTTCGAATTGTGAAATGAGCATCATTGAAATGTTTTCAATTGATCTATTTCACAAAGTAAGGACCATATATATACATAGTGTGCATGCTTGGTGCATCGGATAACTATTGTTTTAATTCAAGTATTAAGTTGATTAATCAAAACATTATATAATGAATAATGTGTAATCAATGTGGTGATTAAATAAAAGGTGTTTTATTTATATTCAAAAGTTTTGAGACCATATTGAATTCGATTATTCTTGTTTTTCACTTTGCATGTTTTACTTCCCGAATAACTAGGTTATTCAAACATCCACAGTCAATCATACTTTAGAAGTAAGTAATTAGGTAAGACTGTCATGAATCCGTCTGTAGATTGTCTAAAGTGTTTAGACATAGCAAAGTTTGCTGCAGTGTTCATGAGTACTCCTGTAATAAGATTTGAGTACTGGATTAAACCCACACTCATCTGAATCACTTCATGGATTTCATCACAAGTGATTGTGACACGATAATATCTTATATTCTTGAAACGGAGACATATAGTTTCAATTTACAATTCGGTTGCACATTGATGATATGTAAACGCACCAGTAATTTGGTGTTATAAAACATATCGTTGTGTGTGATTTGATGAGTAAATTGAGCAAGCATATGAGTAGAAGTTTATCTGTTCCTTTTACCCTAATAGGGATAAAAACTATATATGTGGGCCCGTCGATGATTTAGTGATGACAAAACTAAGCGCTTCGCCACTCCTGGCCTGATTTGATTTGTTCAATTAGTCAGTCATCATAAATCGGAAATCAGGAAACAACACATGAACAGAGAGAATGATTATAATCCATGTCTTAGTTCATATGATATCTTGTACAGTTTTTCAGGGGCTTTATGAGAGCTACGATTACTGGTTGAGTTTCAAGTCGTACTTGCAGTTATAGTTATTAGACTTATGCAAGTAGCATGGTCCATTTTGGGTTGCATTCACGAGAGCAATCTGATAGCATGGATATTTGAGAAAGTGGTTATTTGTGATTTATTAATATATTAAAAGTGTAATATATTAATTGAGAAATCATATTATTTAATTAGTATTGATCAAGAACTAATTTGGAATTAATTTAGTGATCAAAAGAGACTAATTAAATTAACGGGGACTGATTATATAAATCAGTGATATGTATGGTTTGGGATATTGATCCATGATGGGCTAAGTTTATGTGATAGTCCATGAAGAGTTAGTCCATATGAGTTGTTGGATCATAAGGCTAAGTGTATGGATTTGGGTTTACAAGTGACCCTTGGAATCCTACACTATATATATGTAACCTCCAATTGTTGGCGGTGTTTTGTGAACCATTTGAGGCATCACACTTGAGGTGCTAAGCTCTTGAAAGGCCAAAACTCTACAAGCTACAACAAAGAGGTAATTGTCTAACTTTTTTATGTTTCAAATATCAAGTTGTACGTTAGTTATAGGGTTCATGCTTTGGATATTTTTTGTTACATGTATAACTAGAGAAAACATAGATCGAAAGCATTAGGGTTGTGTGTGCACCATAGGGATGTTAGAGTAAATAAAACCCAAAAACTTCTCAGTTACATAATTCACTCTAATGAACCTGAATGATCTTATCAATATGGCGAATATTTTAAGCACTGTTGATGTGTCGAAGCTTCAAGAAAACAATGAGGATGATATATCGATTGGGTTTAATCATATCAAAGTATTCATAGGTAACTACTATGATTGCTTGGCAATGACATATATCGAATTAGCAATGGCAGTGAATAGAACTTCGAAGGTTCCTCAATCAGTGCTAAAGGGGCAAGTTAGTCTTAAAGATTATGTTGATGGGGAGATTGTTCATAAAACTTTGGGCGTTGTTTTTCTTTGAAAGAAAAAGAATGGAAAGATGACCAAATTTCTATTTCAAGTTTCTAATACGGAGAGGTATACGAACTCTCAGTATACAAGTCTTTTAGTTCGTATTGGCAATTGGAATACGAATATTGTAGAAGATAAAGCTGAAATTCGAAAAACGATCATTTGGTAAACGGAGGTCCGCCGAGTACTCCATCAAGCCATGAAGATGATGATGACATAAGTTCGACATTTCTCACTAGGGGGGAGATTGTAAGATTCAAAATATGTAGTGAGGTGTCGAAGTACATTTAGGCCTGGGTAGTGTCGATGTCAAAGTCATGTACTTCGAATGTATGTATTACGTAAGGCAGTCTTAGTGGTCGAAGCTTAGACGTTTAGTCCTTATGTGTTTTTTGTTCGTGTCTATATCACCCTATAAATAGGGTAAGTGTAGGAGTCGAGAGTAAGCTTTTGAGATTTTGTGCTTTTACTCTCTAGTGTTCTTGAAATTGTTCAAACACTATAATCGAGTCAAAAAGAATTTATTTACATTTGTGTTCTTAACACATTTTCTTCTTGATTTCGTTCTTAATACACAATTCAAACGAACTAAATACGATGGGCGTAATCCCTTGGAAGCCCGATCTGGACCTTGAGTACGCTTAGCGTACGTGCTAAGTATGATGGGCGTACTCACCCTAAGTCAACTCGGTTGACTTCGTTGATTTTTGACTTTCACCAGGATTTGACCAAGTTTTACCTAAGGGTATTTTGAGTTGTATTTGAGTTTGGTCACTATTTGATGAATATGTGACTGGTAGAGCTGATATTCATAGCAGTGGCCTATTCAACAACCTTTTCATACTGGGAGGTTTGTTTTCCTCATTGTACTTGTGGCTCGAAGGCACCAATGCCAACCAACTAGGTTATATATCCTGGTATATAGGGTGTTGTTATGCTCTAGTGACCTGTTAGATCTGTGTCCTGGTATATAAGATGTTATTGTGTTGTAGTGATCTTTTAGATTTGTATCCTAGTATATAGGATGTTGTTATGCGGTAGTGATCTCTAGATCTACATGTTTGTCTGTTGACTGGTTTTGTGTTTATCTGTTATGTATATGTCAACATGTTATGGTTTTAGGTGGAGGCTTTACTGCTTTGTGTGTGAGGCAATAGACCGGGGGTATTCCAGTCCGATGACTAAGTGGGCCCAAGGGTATTCCAGTTCGATGACTAAGTGGACCCACTGTATATTGGCATTCCGGTCCGATGACTGATTGGGCCATGAGTATTCCACTCTGATGATTGATTGGACCCAACATGCATGATTGCATATGTTATATGTGATGTGGTGGTACTTTTAGGGAACTCACCAAGCTTTGTGCTTACAGTTTCACATTGTTGTTTCATGTAATTTAGATGATCGGGCCAAGGCGAAGGCTCGATCGCACACATCCTTCAGATTTTATGATATTAGATCCTGGGATGCTCTGAATTGTAATTTTAACTTTTAGAAACAGTGTTTTTGTAAACAGTTGTAGTCATTGGGTGGTTTTTGAAAAATGAAAGTTTTACCGTGATTTTTGGGATGTTACAAGTTTGTAGCAGAGCCCTGGTTTGAGTGAATTAGATGAGCATTCACGTGAATCCAGTCTCAAGCTAATGATCTGTAAAATTCTAAAAAATTGTTTCAAAGTTGTTTTCATAAATGTTTTCCAAATTCTTTTCAAAGGTATCTAAAGAAGGATGAGATGTGTACCATCAACCGGAGCAAGAAAGTGTACCCCAAGTTACCACACTGTTACTTGTTTACGATGATTATGATAGAACTGCATGCTAGTGATAGCCTACATATCTTCAGGAATTTCATGATAGAATTGTCTGATGTATGATGCCTGATAGCCTATGAGGATTTTTTATATGTTACATGAAATTAACATCATTATTGTAGTTGCTTAGTGTGTGCATCATAGTTGTATATAACAAAGATTATGTAGTCGAAGAATGTTTGATTTAGCTTTATTTCATGTTCTTTTCTAATAAACGACTTAGGGTAGAGTCAAGTATTCGACTGTCTATATATTCCATTGTTATGTATGATTAGCATGCACAAGTGGCTACAGGGTTGGTGGAAGTTTCATAAGTGGGTGCAGTTCATAGCAGGTCAGCATGAGGAATGATTAGCCCTAGAGTTCAAGAATTTTGTTTGAGGATCTGTCTGATTTTATTATGTCTTAGTGTCAGTCCACTCCACCGCTTGAATGTTGCTTGCTTTGTGCTTTGTGGGACTCATATTGATGTGAGTGAACTATCAAATGAATACGTTAAATTACATGCTACGAAGGTTAAATAATCTTAGAGTGAAGGATTTGGTCCTATTACGTATCTCTCATCTGAATCTAACCGTTGTAGGGTTAGTCGAAAGATTATTTAAGTTTTTTTTAATGTAATTGTATTCATGAAGTGCTTAATTGACATTAATAGGGGTTCTTCAGTAGTTGATGACAGGGGAGGTGGGAAATCCTAGGACAGCCTAGGAAGTACTTTAGTGCAGTTGCCACACTGTTTTCCATGTGTTAGAAGTACTATTATGAGTAGGTGACTTAGAGGACTCATGATGATTCTTGAGGAAAGTTTGGATAGGTGTGGAAGATGGTATTGGGCTCGTACTACTGGAAGAACAAGATCCATACTCAAATTGAGGGAAGTCACGAGGATTCTAAGGAGCTAGTTGAGGGTAGATGTCATGGTTGGTACCGTGATTCGTGACAGCGTTACTATATTTGCTGATCTTTTGGCTATGGTTGTTCAGGATGAGGATGGGTCTGGTGGTTGTCTTGGTCCTAGTAGCCATGTCATTTTGGGTTTGAATGATGCAGACCTAGGTGAGTTAGTTGATTTAAGGTCTCGAGGGCCTTGATCGATCGTAGTGTCAATTGATTTGTTGGACTCAAGATGAAACGATTGTTATGATCGGCTCAAGGATTGCAGCTAGAGGCCGAGTGATCGGCAGTGTGGCAGTGTGGGAATGCACACGAGGTTTTTTTTGGATTGGTTGCCTTGATATGCGATCAAGGGTCTATATTTTTTTGATACAGGCAGCTCAGGTACCATATTGATGGTTGGGGAATTGTGGTCGAGGTCAGTGGTAATCCATTGGTTTCGAGATGGAAAATCAATGCTATGAATGAACTATCAGATTTCTTGATTATATATATGCGCAGGGTTTTCAATGTTAGAAGCGGGTATGATTAGAAATTGCTCAGGTCCTCATTGGAGATTCACAATCTCTTAGGGTTTGCTTGGTCCTTATTTGATCATCTTATGGGTGGTATACATTCCAAGAGTCAGGGATGGTTTGTACCTCGTTGAGCCGGTTTAAGATATGGTTAGGTTGCAATACCACTGGGTGGTAATTCGAACCCTAAGTGGGGGAGCACTGAGTCTTCTTCTTTGAGGATCATCGATCCATTTGATTCTATGGTGTTGGCTGAATGGTACGTAGGGATCTGCGGTTCGGGTATGCGAGACCTTGTTTCAAGATTTTGTCAAGTCAGGGGTGTAGAGCAGGTTGTTATCAATGTGCTTGTTCGGGAATGCAAGTTTTGCCTTTGAGGAAAGAAGTTGTTGGAGAAGGAGCTCGTTGTAGCTAGTGGTTCCTTTCGGGAACGTCGAGGAATAGGTCAGGAGGCGTTTAGGGCGCTCAGGTTGAGTATCTACTATTGATGGATTTATCAGCTTGTTATATAGATTGATATCTATAGTTTGGGATGGACAGTTGTTGTTTGGTCGATCAGTATCAGAGTTTTGTATGTTTAGTTATGCATGGGTTTCATTTCGTAGTGTATTGGATTATTGGATTAGTCGCAATTCATTCTTGATCGTTGGTCATTCGTTTATCGTCAATAGCAAAGGTTCCTTGGATGTTTTATCGAGCTAGTTGCTTGATGGTAGGATCTACCCGGTTTTAATCAAGGTGTCAAATCTTAGTTCGACCATCCATGAGACTGTTTCTATTAGCGGTGGAGGTTCGTCATTTCGGTTAGATCTACTGGTACTACACCATATACGTAAGGTTGTGAGGAAGGAGTATTGCAGTAGATCCAAAGTTGGTTATGGGATTCTCTTGAGGGCGTGTATGGTGATAAATTTCATTAGATATTTTCGTGAGGGGTGTATGTAGGCTGGACAAGATAGAAATAGAGCACTCGGTTCGAATTATATGCATGGTTTTTATTTGGGTTATAGCCTTTGAATTGGAAAAAGAATGCGACCGCCTATCTCATTCTCTGGATGTGTGCGACCATGTTTTTGCCTAATATTTTTCATTAGTAACAGCTTGCGTTGTGGAGGGAATTGTGCGTGATAAAAGAGTATGGCCTAGGTTGAGTTCGGTTAGCATCAAAAGGAATGTTGAAGGGGTTTTCTACAAGACAATGGGTTGATTGTTGAGTATCTTTAGACCTGGTGGTGCTGGCCGTGAGACTTTGGGCTAGTAATAGAACGACGGCAAGAACGGTGTAGTACCGTGAGCTTAGTGTTTTAGTGGTTAGAAGGTGTCACGATGTATCTTGAACAAGTGGTTGTATGATTCTTGTGGGCAAGATTTGGTAGTTATTTGGTTGACACTCTTAGGTCTTGGATCGTTAGTCTTATTGGCATGGTTTGATGACATTGCATTGTTCTTGGGAGTCGGGAGACTCAAGGACCAGCTGGTTTGGATCATATGGTAAGAAAAGGTTATTTAGAATGATATATTATTTGTGCACCGTAAGTCGCTTAATGAATGATTTCTATGGTGAACCTTGTCTTCTTGTGGATTGTCTATTAGGAGTTTGGTTTCCAGTATGAGGAGTTGGTTCTGAAATCTCGAGTCACGAAGTTCGTTGTAGATGTCTCTAGTGATTTGTCACATGGAGGTTGTAGTGACAAAAGAACATGGTTTGGCATGCGGAATTAAAGATTGCACAATGAACATGGTGATTTGGGTGTTCAATAGATGTATTGAATATGTATGTGTTACACAAAAAGGGATCTAGATCTAGTCTACATAAATAACACACACTTACACACTCAACTTTTACACATCTCAAGCACACCTCTACAAGTGGACTAAACCCACCTTATATAGAGGTGTTTACATGTCTCTCTCTCACTCTCACTAACTCATGGGTCTAAAGGCTGACGCACCACATGCAAGTGGGTTTTACAAAAGTCAAACATTTACAAAGTCAATCATGAATAACTTTGTACCCCAACATTCTCCCCCTCAAAGTTAGGAATGAATGACCCACTTCAATTCTTCCAAAATCGAGAAACTACGCGATCCGAGCCTCAAGGGTGACACATGTCGAAACAAACTTCAATCTTCAATTCTTCCATGATTTTTCAATTTGGGCTCTAGGATGTGAGACCATACAAACCGAGCATCAACGAATGATCACGATCTTCTCAAACTCCAAATTGATCACCAAAAGTTGAGCATAAAAACCCACCCCAAAAATCTTGAATAAAACCAAACCCATTTCCAATACATCACTTCCGAACTTCCAATTGCATCATTTCGTAAGCTTCAAAAATTCAAGCTCACTTCGGTCTTCAAATCCACGTAATATGAAAAATTCAAGTTCGAATTTTCATATAAATTTATCCCCCTTTTTATAATCGAAATTTGATTATAAAACCTTCAAGGAAAGAGAACGTGCTCTATTCGGAATTTTTCGTGTCAAAAGTCCCCCTTAACATGTGGCATAAACTTTGTGCTTTAATCCGGAAAATCCAAAAAATCATCAATTTTTAGCTTCGTTCACGGATCGCCTTTGACAAAATTTCTCAAAAATGGGTAGAAATTGTCAATTTCAAAATTCTGCAGTGACCCAGTGCGCCCAAAACAACCAAAAATGTAAAACTCTCCCCCTTTTCCAAAGCTGGGTAGAAAGCGTCAATTTGCACAAACTGGAGGGGCTTGAAATGCATATTCTTCAAATTCTCAGCAGAAACAGTCCTTTTTCGTGAATGGGTATGAACCGCCAAATGTTCGAAACCTCAGGGACTATTTTCGTAACTTCTGCACTTTTCTTCAATTCTTACGAAAATTTTACCAAATATACGAAGGGTTTTTAAAATGTGTCAAATTGGTGAAATTTCAGGGGCCATATACGAAACTTCTGCTTTTTCATTCAAAACATACGAAACTTTAACAACTTTAACCCTTCATATGAAATCATCTCCACTTTTTCCTTCCCTTCGTACGAAATTCAAAACACCCTTCGTATGAAATCATTTGCCCTTTTTCTCTCTCCCCTTCGTTCACAATAACCCCATCTGTTGCCCTGCGAATCTTATTCACCCAATTCCAAACCTTCAAATCACAAAAGAAACTTTCGTACATCACACTTCGTACCAATGGTTCTTTGAATCTCAATCTAAACCAATTATGAACCCTTCGAATCTTCATCATTATCAATTCTCGTTCCCAGATCAATTGCTTCATCCATTCATCGAACAACTTCAATGAAGATCCAAAACTCCAGTCATCGAGCCTTCGTTAACAGAACCATCAAAATGTTGAGACCCTTCGTTCTTTGCTTTTATACATCATCAATCAACCATTTGATTATATATCTTGTGCCATTAACATCGTCTATTATAATTTCCAAACAATCCGACTCCAAAATCGATTTCCTTAAACCCATCTATCGACCATCGACAATCAACCTGTAAGAATTCGAAATCAAACCAAACCCATTCGATCATTCGTTCTGAAGATTCGACATTCACAATGGTTAACCAAAATTGATATCGATCCCAACCACTCTCATAACGAAAGTCAATTTTAAAATGAGCAAACAACAAATCGATTATCCAAAAATTGATACTCCAATTTTGACTTTTTGGCAGTTGACTTCCAAAATCGATTATCGACAAACACCAAAATCCTTTTTCTCAAATCGATTTTTGGATTAAACTCACTAATTCAACAAATTCACCCTGTTCGTTCAACAGTTCTTGACCATTTAGCAGAAAGAATCACCGCACATATTCATTGTGTTTGTCAATGTGTCCATCAACATCGTCATTGAAAATCAAATAAAATTTCCAATTCTTCACTGTTAGGTCATAATCATACTCAACCATGACCAAATAAACCAAATCGGTGATAGAATATGATTGATTATCGTTTAGAACAAACAAAAAATCAATTATAAGCATGAGTGAAGAAACGATTTGTGAATGAACAAGAAAAAATTAGGAATCAGTGAACTTGAGATTAAAATCGAATGACTTCTGGTTAAAATAAAGATTCGATCATAATAATCTCATATAAAAAAAAAAAAAAAAAAAAAAAAAAAAAAAAAAAAAAAAAACCACAAGAAGCGGTGAACTTAGATGACGAAGAACATAAATAAATATACAAAACGACGTAAATTTTTGGATTTGGTCTTTGTATTGGACAAAAAAATATGAATCAATGATTTGGTCTTGAAAATCCAATCAATTAATAGAAAGTATGATTGGGCTCAAATTTGGATTCGGATCTTAATAATTTTGGGCTCAAAATCTTAAAGAACAGTAACAAGTTCTTTTGATTTGTGCTCAATACAAACAAAACATGAACCGATGAACAGTAGAAGATTTGGTTTTTAACAAATGGAATTTTGATTTTGATTTTGGTAATTGATCAAAAAAAATTATTGGATCATCAATGGGGTAAAAACGGATTAGATCCAACGAAACAAACCGATCACAAATTCAAAACGAAACACACGAATTCAATGAGATTAAGAGAGATCATAGAGAGAGACTCACCAAAAATGCTCCAATTGTGACAAATATTGCCAAACCGAGAATCGTTCTTCAAAAAATCACATTGATCTTGAAAGGCCCGCTCTGATACCAATTGTAGTGACAAAAGAACATGGTTTGGCATGCGGAATAAAAGATTGCACAATGAACATGGTCATCCCAACAGAGGTACACCGGAGCTGATGAGGAATTTCGATGCAACGTGCGAATTCTTAGATTGTCCATCCTTATGGATGTGGGGGTAGCAGGTTGGAATGACTTGTCAGGAAGTCAAGAGCATGTTTTGAGTATTCTTTCAGCATGTTTTGGTGGTGTTCCTAGTCAAGGATCAAGGGTAGGTTCAACAAAAGGACGATCATCAGTCTTAGGGTAAGGTTTCTGGAGAATAGACGAATGGGTTCCCGATTTCGGGAAGTATAGTGATGAGGATGGTTTGTGGTTGTAGTACTGAGAGTTCCTGGTTTGTGTGGTTTTCTCTGGAAGTTGGGTTATTCAATTAGAGAGAGAAAGATAATTTGTTGGCAGTTGTGGGTTTTCGAGTGGTTTCTCGAGCTTTCTTCATAATACGCCTTGATTTCGAAATGGTTATAGGGATTTTATGGAATATGTTGGTATTGTTTCATAAATCGCAATCGAGAAGGATTTCAAGGACAAAATCCAGTTTAAGTGGGGGAGAGTTGTAACATCCTGTTTCGAGAAATTTGTTATTTTGAGATTGTGAACAATATATGTATCAAGTAAAGGCCTTGGGCTTCAAGGGAATAGGGTTTAGACCCTATTGGATGTTGATAATATTGGTTATGCGATCCAAACACTTGGTTTGTGTTAGAGTCAAAGGGTAAAACGGGAAAAGTGATGTTTTAGACTTCTTGTATGAAATATGGATTTTTGTTGAAGAAGTTTTTAGTCAAAGATATCTAGATAATATTGTGGGGCTCTTAAATACGTTTTCGTCGATATAAAGATCGTCGAAAACGGAGTTAGAACGATGAAGTTATGACCGTTTGAAGTTAAGAAGGTTTTGGGCTTAGTCTAGTACGTTAGGTGTACAGGATGTACACTGGGCGTACTAGGCATGCCTGGAGTACGCTGGCCATACAAGATTAGAACCCAAACCATATTTTCATGGTTTGAGCCCTATTTAAGCTCCTTAACTTCCCCAAACCTATTCCATTCTCAACTCCACCTCTCCAACACCCTTCCTTGAAACCCTAACCCCAGTTTGAGCCTTTTGAGCAAAAAGAAGGTGTTTTTAAGTGTTTTGGAGTGTTCTTGGTGCATCTTGGAGAAGAATCTAATGCCCGTGTTTCTAGGATAGGCATTAATATTGACATTATAGTCTAGGTTAACCTTTGTAACTCATTTTGGAAGAAATGAAAAGGAATTATGTGAATTATGTGTTTTATGCTTAATTATTAGGGTTTAATTAATAAAGAATAAAAATGAGCGTCAAAAATAAATATTAGATAATGCCGATATCTATTAAGAAACTTGTAGTGGGCGTGACAAGGATTACGGATATATAAAGAATGCCGAAATCCGAGTTATAACGAAGAAGTTATGACCTGTCGAAGTTTCGCGACAAAAGCGGCACGGGGCCGAATGTCGTAAAAAGTGAGTTTTTGATAAACTACTTTTTGGCCTTAATGATCTAAACGAAAGTCGTAGTGTTCGTTAAACCAAGAATACGTATAAAAAGAACGCCCAAATCTGACTTCGTATGAGGAAGTTATAATTTTTCGAAGTTTCAGCTTATCACTAGACAACAAAAAACTCGAATTTTAGATCGAGTGATTTTTAGCCGACACGACCTAAATGAGAATCGAAGGTCTCGTCAATTGTATCAAAACGGTAAAAAGACAGACGAAAATGGACGTATGATGAAGAAGTTATGAATTTTTAACGGATTTCCTGTCCCGGTCTGTTAAAAAAAATGATATAAAAATTAAATTCAAAATTAGCCGACGAAGTCTAAACGAAAGTTGTAGAGCGTAATTTTACCTACGCGTACATATAAAGAACGTCAAAAACGGAGCTCGTATGCGAAAGTTATGGATTTTAGAAGTTTTGGCGCGACAACCGAGAAATTTCGCATAGGTGGCTTCGGCCACGTCACCTTCGCTTAGAGCATACCACATGTCCGAAATACGGCTGAGTCATCCGAAGGGGTCCACTAGGAGTCTGACGCATGTCCCATTCCTCGTGTCCGAGTCTCGCAGGAGGAGCCACGTCCGAAGCCTCGGACTAGACCACGGTCCAAACAGGAGGCGACAGCGAGCCCCTCGCACCCGCAACCCATGTGCGAGCCACCTGCGCACCCTCGCCCAACAGCTGCCACGCACCCTCGCCTGATGACTCCTCCCTTCTAATCCGACCTTCGGACACCTATAAATAGAGGGTTTGCGAGCCTTCTCATATATTTTTAAGAAATCACCATCTTTCACCCCTTTTTTCCATATTTTCTTCATCTTAACATCCCCCAAAGCCTCGGTATCGATTATAACCCCCAGAATACGCCACGAAGAGCCCAAGAATCCTGAAAAATTTATCTTTTCGGTTTCGAAGCCCGACCTTCGCAGAGCCCAGTTTCTGAATAAAACTCCCGGTTTTATTAGAAACGAACGTTTTAGGAAACGAATTGCTGCCCGATTTTCATCAAATCAAGTGAGTGTATAGTCACCTTCTTCTTACACCTAGATATGAAGTATTTTATATGAAATACGTGCTACGTGTAATTATATTAATTGTTTAACTGAGGTGACTGTTGAATTGATGTTTTATACAAGTTTTAAACTGTATATGTATTTTTATCTACAAATATGTTGGGTAAAACATTGGTAGATAGTGATGTGTGATAAAATAAAAGTGATGAGAGGCCTCGATGTGATTTGAGATCCAGTCATCTAGCGGAGTTTGGATGACGACCACGGACTTTCTAGACAGTCCAGTGGAACACTGGCAGGCCCGCAACTTGTAGGTGTAATGAACTAGAGTGTTCATTCGTTGTACTCCATCCCCCTCATGGTTGCCTTTAGGACATGTATGGGTGAGGAAACCCCTTAGCAATAGGGTCCTTCCCGATGATATTCTTTAGGATAGGTCCCTTGTGATAAGTGTTTAGGGACGTAAAGTGAGGATAACGGGAACGGGTAATCAGGGTTATTGTTGATTGGTGAACTCAATAAGTTTATTATTATTGTGGGTTGAAAACCCTATATGCTCACCAAGCTCCCAAGCCTGACCCACTCAGCCATTTATGTTACAGGTAGTGGACCCCGAACATAGTCGGAGGACGATGAGAGATTTTTGGATTATAGGCCAGTAGTTGTAAATAATTGTTGAAAGGCTTATAATGTCTTGTTTATGCTTTTGATCTGTATCGGAACATGACATCCCGAGGTTTTGATATGAAATGAAATTATATATTTCTTAAAGAAAGGTTTTGACAAACTTTTATCATATATTGTATTGGGGACCAATTGCGCAACATCTTTTAAAAAGATTTCTCTAATTTTATTTTAAAAAGCATAAATTAAATCGGTCTTTTCTGGCCGAGAAATTAGGGGATGTCACAGTTGGTATCAAAGCATTAGTTTAAGCGAACTAAGAAATTGTAGGATTTCTAGACTTCAACTTAGAATGCTAAGTGATGATTGTGAGATGAGTGTCTACCATATTTTAGACACGAGCACTACTTTATTTTAGGAAAGATGCCTAAAATGCCCTTATGTGCTAAATGCTATATGTTTGCCATATGTGCCATTATTTGTTCGGATCTATGGTCTGTTGCCGACCGGATCTGGAAACCTTATGTGTGAAGGATTCTAAGCGTATGGTTACGAGATTAGAACTAACATGTAAACGTTTCGGAGTGATAAGGGAATTGAAATGTCTAACAAGGATAAAGACCTAAATTCGCCTTATTCGGTATATAGATTGTAATGGCAAGAACTCGTAGTGGAGCTGCAAATGCAAACGGAAACAGGGATCAACAGCCCCAACCTCAGGTAGTTGAGCAAGTACCTGTTGTAGGAGCTGCACCTGAGCTAATGACGATGGCTGCGGTGCAAGCAATGATGCAGATGATGTTAGATTGCCAAATGGAGGAGACCAGGCGATTACTACAACATAATAGGGAAGAAACTACGATACTTGTTGAACAGCCCGTATTGAATGAAGGGCAATCAGTAGGAGGGAACTACAGTGGGACTCTTGGTCAAGCCAACCAACCGATAGTTAGAGAAAACAACCAGGATGGAGGAGTTGATGGACCCGGATGCAAATATATAGATTTCATGGCATCTAAACCACCATGTCTATCTGGAAGTCCGACACCGGTGGAAGTCATGAACTGGATCTCCGAAAAGGAGACGATGTTTGAAAGCTGTGAGTGCAGCAATAAACAAAAGACCGCACTTGCAATTCCTCTGTTAAAGTCTGGTGTACTGAGCTGGTGGAAGTTACTAGCTTATTCGATGCCCAAGGGAGAAGCTAGCAAGATGTCTTGGGAAGACTTTGTGGTACAGCTGAAATTGCAATACTGCTCATAGTAGGATCTTCTAGAAATTAATAATGAGTTCCAGAATTTAAAGAAGGGAAAGATGAGCGTTACTGAATACGCTGTTAGTTATACAGAAAAGATGAAGCTAGTTCCTCATCTAGTTCCAACTGAACTCTCTAAGGTCAACAAGTTTGCCCTAGGATTACCAGCAGACTTTGGTCCGATGGTTAAACAAGCAACCACTTTGAAAGCCGCCATCTGGGCTGCTAAGAATGTGGAGATTCAGATCAGAGAGAAGGGTCTGGAGAGGGCAGAAGTTGGCGAAAAGAGAAAATATGTAGGAACTTCAGGTTCCAATAAAAAGAACAAGTTCTCGAAGACTGGTTCGAGAAAATTCGGAGGAGGAGCCGAAGTGAAATGGTGTGAGAAGTGCAAGAAAAAGCCCTCTGCGAAATGTAGTGAGGGGGTGACTTGCTTCAAATGTGGAAAGACTGGGCATTATGCCAACGCGTGTCCGTCCGACAAGAGGGTATGTTTTGAGTGCCATGAAGAAGGGCATGTTTTTAAAGACTGTCCGAAGAGGAAGGATGCAGCAAAACCCAATCTTCCACCAAAGCCGAAGGCGAGAGCCTTTCAGATGACACTTGAAGCTGCAAAAGAAGAAGTCGATGTCGCTTCAGGTACCTTTCTCATAAACAAATTGACTGCCCAAAGTTTGTTTGATTCTGGAGCCAATTACTCCTTTATATCGCATGACTTTGGTAGAAAACTAGCTTTGCCTGTAGATAGACTAGTTAATTCCTTATTAGTCGAGATTGCTAGTGGCAAGTTTGTACCTGTTAGCCATCGTATGAAAAATATCCTCATTGACTTGGATGGGAATAAGTTCCACGAGGAATTATTGCCTATCGAGTTAAATGGATTCGACATAGTTTTAGGAATGGATTGGCTTAGGGCCAATGATGCCGAAATATTGTGTAGGAAGAAGATAGTAAAAGTAAACCCGTCAGGGAGAGAGTCGTTTATGGTGTATGGAGACAAACGCAGAGTAAACTCTGGAATCATTTCCCTAATGAAAGCCAGAAAGTGTTTGGCCAAGGGATGTACATCATATCTAGCGTTCGTGATCGATGCTAAGAAGGAGAAGAAGGAGGTGCAGAATATTCCGGTGGTGTGTGATTATCCGGAAGTCTTTCCCGAAGATCTTCCCGGATTACCCCATGATCGACAAGTAGAATTTCGTATCGACTTGTTACCAGGAACGACGCCGACCGCAAAAGCACCATATCGATTAGCACCAACAGAGATGAAAGAACTTATGACACAACTTCAGGACTTATTGGACAAAGGTTTCATTCGACCTAGTTCATCACCCTGGGGAGTCCCTGTGTTGGTTGTACAGAAGAAAGACGAGAGCATGAGAATGTGAATCGATTACAGAGAGCTGAATAAAGCGACGATAAAGAACAACTAACCGTTGCCGAGGATCGATGACCTGTTCAACCAATTGCAAGGTTCGATTTATTTCTCTAAGATCGATATTAGGTCGGGATACCATCAACTGAAGGTGAGAGAGCAGGATATCGAGAAGACTGCGTTCAGAACAAGATATGGACACTATGAATTTTTGGTTATGTCGTTCGGATTAACCAATGCCCCAACAGCTTTCATGGATTTGATGAACAGGGTTTGTAAACCATACCTTGATAAATCCGTGATAGTATTCATAGACAATATCTTGATTTATTCGAAGAGCAAGCAGGAGCATGAAAAGTATATGCGTGAGGTGCTAGAAGTCCTGAAGAAGGAGAAGCTGTATGCAAAGTTCTCCAAATGTGAATTTTGGATTTAAGAAGTCCAATTTTTAGGTCATGTGGTTAACCAAGAAGGAATAATGATTGAACCAGCAAAGATTGAAGTTGTGATGAAGTGGGAACTTTTCACTGATCATAAGAGTCTTCAGTATCTCTTTATGGTACTAAATGCAAACTTTTCACTGATCATAAGAGTCTTCAGTATCTCTTTAATCAGAAGGAATTGAACATGAGCCAACGACGCTGGCTAGAGTTACTCAAGGATTACGACTGTGAGATACTTTACCACCCTGGTAAAGCAAATGTTGTTGCTGATGCTCTCAGTCGGAAGGTAAATCTTGAAAAGAAAAGGCCAAGAGCGTTGAGAATTGAAGTTGTCTCTACAATTGTGGAAAGTATAAAGAAAGTTCAAGAGGAAGCTTTAGAGAAAAATGACCGGAAGGAGGAACGTTTGAGTAAAACGTTGGTGTTTGATATAAACGGTCAGGGATTGAAGGTATTCAAAGATAGGATTTGGGTACCTAAGACGGGAGGAGTAAGAGATCTTCTGATGGAAGAAGCTCACAAGACCATGTACTCGATTCATCCCGGCAGTACGAAAATGTATAGGGACCTAAAACCCTATTACTGGTGGCCGACGATGAAGCTCGATGTTGGTAAGTATGTGGCCGAGTGTGTAACTTGTGCTAGGGTTAAGGCACAACATCAGAAACCATATGGGAGTTTAGAACCTTTACCTGTACCCATGGGTAAATGGGAAGATATCACTATGGATTTTGTGACTAAACTGCCCAGAACAAGGAACGGTCATGACATGATTTGGTTGGTCGTTGATCGCCTCACTAAGAGTTCGCATTTCATAGCCGCTAACGAGAAATGGTGTATGGATAAACTTGTGAATTCTTATGTGAAGGAAATTGTGAGGCTACACGGTGTTCCGTTAACGATTGTATCCGATCATGACAGCCGTTTTACCTCAAGGTTTTGGAGGAGTCTACAAGAGGAATTGGGTACCAAGTTCTGTTTGAGTACAGATTACCATCCGCAAACTGATGGTCAGAGCGAACGAACGATTCAAACATTGGAGGATATGCTGCGAGCATGTACCCTAGAATTCCAAGGTAACTGGGATGAACACTTACCTCTAGTAGAATTTTCCTATAATAATAGTTTCCACTCAAGCATCAAGATGGCACCTTATCACGCTTTGTATGGAGAAAAGTGTCGAACGCCGTCATGTTGGCTGGAAGCTGGGGAGAAGCAGTTTATGGGACTTGAAATAGTCCATCAGACTGCTGAAAAGTTACAAGTGATAAGGGAAAGGATGCTAGCTGCTCAAGATCGACAAAAGAGTTATGCTGACAAGAAAAGACAACCAATATCATTCGAAGTTGGAGATTCGGTTTTACTTAAAGTCTCGCCGTGGAAGGGACTTATAAGATTTGGTAAAAGGGGAAAGTTGAGACCAAGGTTTATTGGACCATTTAAAGTTCTTCAGAGGATCGGGAATCAAGCTTACAAGCTAGAATTACTGGAAGAACTAGAGGGTATTCATAACACCTTTCATGTGTGTTATTTGAGAAAGTTCACGGGAGATGTGCCCGACATAATTCTGATTTCTGAGTTATGGTTGGATGAAAACAAGAGGTTGATCGAAGAACCTGAGGCAATCGTTGACCGTAAGACTAAGAAGTTACGACGCAAGATGGTCGATTTAGTGCTTGTGCGTTGGAAACATACGAATGGGCCAAATCTCACCTGGGAAACGGAGAGTGACATGATGAGTCGCTACCCGCATTTGTTTGCTGATGTGTGATTCTGGGGACGGAATCATCCTAAGGGGGAGAGAATTGTAATGCCCGTGTTTCTAGGCTAGGCATTAATATTGACATTATAGTCTAGGTTAACCTTTGTAACTCATTTTGGAAGAAATGAAAAGGAATTATGTGAATATTATGTGAATTATGTGTTTTATGCTTAATTATTAGAGTTTAATTAATAAAGAATAAAAATGAGCGTCGAAAATAAATATTAGATAAAGCCGATATCTATTAAGAAACTTGTAGTGGGCGTGACAAGGATTACAGATATATAAAGAATGCCGAAATCCGAGTTATAACGAAGAAGTTATGACCTCTCGAAGTTTCGCGACAAAACCGGCACGGGGCCGAATGTCGTAAAAAGTGAGTTTTTTATAAACTACTTTTTGGCCTTGGTGATCTAAACAAAAGTCGTAGTGTTCGTTAAACCGAGAGTAGGTATAAAAAGAACGCCCAAATGTGACTTCGTATGAGGAAGTTATGATTTTTCGAAGTTTCAGCTTAGCAGTAGACAACTAAAACTCGAATTCTAGATCGAGTGATTTTTAGCCGACACGACCTAAACGAGAATCGAAGGTCTCGTCAATTGTAGAATAACGGTAAAAAGACAGACGAAAACGGACGTCGAATGAAGAAGTTATGAATTTTTAACGGATTTCCTGTCCCGGTCTGTTAAAAATAATAATATAAAAATTAAAGTCAAAATTAGCCGACGAAGTCCAAACGAAAGTTGTAGAGCGTAATTTTACTGACGCGTGTCCCATTCCTCGTGTCCGAGTCTCGCAGGAGGAGCCACGTCTGAAGCCTCGGACTAGACCGCAGTCCAATCAGGAGGCGACAGCGAGCCCCTCGCACGCGCAACCCATGTGCGAGCCACCTGCGCACCCTCGCCCAGCAGCTGCCACACACCCTCGCCTGATGACTCCTCCCTTCTAATCCGACTTTCGGACCCCTATAAATAGAGGGCTTGCGAGCCTTCTTAGATATTTTTAAGAAATCACCATCTTTCACCCATTTTTTCCATATTTTCTTGATCTTAACATCCCCCAAAGCTCCGGTATCGATTATAACCCCCGGAATACGCCACGAAGAGCCCGAGAAGCCCGAAAAATTTATCTTTTCGGTTTCGAAGCCCGACCCTCGCAGAGCCCGGTTTCTGAATAAAACTCCCGGTTTTATTAGAAACGAACGTTTTAGGAAACGAATTGCTGCCCGATTTTCATCAAATCAAGTGAGTGTATAGTCACCTTCATCTTACACCTAGATATGAAGTATTTTATATGAAATACGTGCTACGTGTAATTATATTAATTGTTTAATTGAGGTGACTGTTGAATTGATGTTTTATAGAAGTTTTAAACTGTATATGTATTTTTATCTACAAATATGTTGGGTAAAACATGGGTAGATAGTGATGTGTGATAAAATAAAAGTGATGAGAGGCCTCGATGTGATTTGAGATCCAGTCATCTAGCGGAGTTTGGATGACGACCACAGACTTTCTAGACAGTCCAACGGAACACTGGCAGGCCCGCAACCTGTAGGTGTAATGAACTAGAGTGTTCATTCACTGTACTCCATCCCCCTCATGGTTCCCTTTAGGACATGTATGGCTGAGGAAACCCCTTACCAGTAGTGTCCTTCCCGATGATATTCTTTAGGATAGGTCCCTAGTGATAAGTGTTTAGGGACGTAAAGTGAGGATAACGGGAACGGGTAATCAGGGTTATTGTTGATTGGTGAACTTAATAAGTTTATTATTATTGTGGGTTGAAAACCCTATATGCTCACCAGGCTCCCAAGCCTGACCCCCTCAGCTTTTTATGTTACAGGTAGTGGACCCCGAGCATAGTCGGAGGACGATGAGAGATTTTTGGATTATAGGCCAGTAGTTGTAAATAACTGTTGAAAGGCTTATAATGTCTTGTTTATGCTTTTGATCTGTATCGAAACATGAAATCCCGAGGTTTTGATATGAAATGAAATTATATATTTCTTAAAGAAAGGTTTTGACAAACTTTTATCATATATTGTATTGGGGACCAATTGCGCAACATCTTTCAAAAAGATTTCTCTGATTTTATTTTAAAAAGCATAAATTAAATCGGTCTTTTTTGGCCGAGAAATTAGGGGATGTCACAAAGAAGGAGCTCATTGGCCGAGAAATTAAATGGAATTGGACTAGGATCATTACCCTAAGCTGTTTTTCAACTTTCAAACCTATTTTTGATGTGGTAATGATCATTCTAATCCAATTCAAAAGATAGATATCAAAAGTTTCACGTTTTGTATCAGTTTAATGGTTAGGCTAATTACATGAAAATTGCTTGATTTGAATCGTCTTGTTCATATGAGTTTAATCTATATCATAGTTTTTCTTGACATGCTTGTTAGTTGAATTGATGATCTTAATGTTTTTTAATGGATTCCATAACTTGTCCTCAAGTTATGTAAAACCAAAAGTTTTTTGTGTTAAATCTTCATTAAAGCTCTAGGTTACATAATTGAAGAGTCTTTTCTCATAAAAAGTTTTATGGACTCCATAAGTTGTCCTCAACTTATGGATGTTCAAGAGTCTCTTCATTAAAGTCTGTAAAACCTATATCAAAGTCATATATCATGAATATGAAAGGTTTTGAATAGTTTCAAAACATGTCCTCTAGTTCTGGAATTGTAAAGTCTCACACACATTAATACTTTAGTTCCAAAAACCCCCTAGAATTTTAAAAGTTTAAAATTTAACCCTTATACTATTATAATATTATAGGTTTAATATTTATATATATGTATAAGAATAAAGTCAGTCTTACCGTTAGTAGGCCTCATTCACGAAGTCGGTCTATAAGGGGGGTATAAGGTTACTGCCTATAAAATGGCAGTTTAATGGGTGTCCACACTCACCCACCGCTGCTTTGATTGGTGGAGGGTCGTTAGCCGAATGGGTAGGACAAGGACTATAATTCTCATTAAAAGTATAATGATAAATACTAAGTATCTAAACCCTTATAAATTCCTAATCTTAGTTACTTAGGAAAATGTGAATTTGGTGCTAACCAATGAAATTACACTTTGTACCTTACCAAGTCGTTAGTGGAGGGTGTGTGAATATAAGGTTATCAAACCAATGGGCTGGCATTCATATATATTCCATACTCAGCATATCAATGAATATAAGGTTATCAAACCAATGGGCCGGCCTTGGTGCCTTCGACCCATAAATACTGTGAGGAAAACTCACCTCACAAACTGAACATAATCGATGAGGTCCGACTCCGAATCTCAACTCTCTAACCGATACCTATTTCCACCAAGTGACCAATTCCATCAAAATCCCAAAATACCCTCAAGGTCAAACTCGGTCAAAGTCAAAGTCAACTGGTCAAACCCCGTAAGTCAACTGAGTCAACCTAACCGAGTTAACTTAACTTAGTCAACTCAACAAGGCTGACCCATGCGAGTACTCGAGGCATACTCCGGAGGGAGAGTTAGCGTATGCGACGCCTCGCAGTTGACTGCTCATCAGGGTGACTGACTGAGTATGAGGGGCGTACTCCTATGTACGCGGGGCATACCCTTGCATCCCTCAAAACTCCATTTAGTGCTTAATGACATAAGCACTTAAGCCCATTTTTCAGACCCACGATCAAAACACACTCTAGAGTCATAAAGTTTCCAACTTTATGACTTTACACACCTAGTAGGAACTTAACACAAGGTCTTAGACCATTAAGACCTCCTATAAGATGCATGGAGAAAATCTAACCAAAAGGGTTTCATTTTTATGGCTAAGGACCCCTCCTAGGGTCTGAAAGGACAACTCAAAATGTTCAGAACATGCCATGCTGAAGATAAGACTTTTGGGACCAAGAAGGTGACATAAAACCCCCCATTTCCTAATCTACAAGATTACAAGTCAAAGTGCAAGCTTTATACCTTGAAAGGCTTGCAAAAGAAAGATGAATCCTAAATCTAAGATTTTTCTTCCTCTAAGGCTCCTCAATGCACAATCTTTCCTTCTTCAACACTCCAAGAACACACACTTAAGCTCAAAACACACACTCCAAGGGCTAGGGTTTGAAAAAATGTCTAAAGGGAAATGGAGGTTGAAGAGGTGAGGGAAAATGAGACTTAATGTTGCTTAAATACCACGCAAACCCTAAAAAATAGGACTTTCCTCCTGAAGCTAGTACGCCTCGCATACATAGGTGTACGCCCAGCATACTAGGGCGTGCCTTAGTACGCTTAACGTACACACATGTACACATGGCATACTCCTCCTGCCTTAATTGCGAAATTGCCTCTAGTCCTTCAAGGCATAATTTCTTGGACTTAAGGGCCAAAATGACATAGCAAAATTAAAGGGATGATTTTAGAGATACCAAAACACCAGGATGTTACAATTCTCCCTCACTTGAACTACACTTCATCCTCGAAGTCGGCTGCAGTGAACAACTTAGGATAATGCTCCCGCATCTCAGCCTCTGACTCCCAGGTCCACTCGGAGCCTTTCTGATGTTGCCACCGCACCTTTACCAAAGGTATCTCCTTGCTGCGCATGACCCTCTTCTTCCTTTTCAAAATAGATACCAACCTCTCAACATAGTTCAGGCGCTCATTGAGCTGGATATCGCCCAAGGAGACCACTGCATACTCATCTAATAGACACTTTCGCGGCTCTGAAACATGAAAAGTGTTGTGAATCTCAATGAGCTCCTCAGGTAGCTCTAACCTGTAAGCAACCTTGCCAAACCTGGAAATCACCCGAAAAGGCCCAATAAACTGGGGACCCAACTTTCCATCCTTCCTAAAGTGTATCACACCTTTCCAAGGTGAAACCTTTACGAATACCATAACACCGACCTGAACTCCAACTTGGATTGGCACCGGTCGGCATAGTTCTGAAATGTGAAGTCTCAATTCAGTCTGAATCCCTGGCAGACCGTCCATGTTGTACCGTAGCTAATTCTATTCCACTTGTCTTCCAGTTTTACTACTCCACTTCTGATTACCTGAGGTTCTTATTAGAAAACAAAATTGTAATCCACATGCCGATGTCCAAAACTTTTCACTTGATCGAAAAAACCGATATTCCCTCGAGAAAAGGATCATCCTGATGATAACAACAATGCGAGAAAAACAGGAAGATAAACCTTCTAGTGCTGAACAGGACACTGCTTCCTTTATCTGTTGAACCAACATACCGCTGTTGAAAATTCTAAGCCCTACAAAGATAGAACCAACCAAAATGCCATCACAAGAACGTGATCTGCCATCAAAACTGAAACCATCCTTTAACCCTGAACCCTTCCACTGATACTTTTGGCACTCATATTCCTTATTAGAATTATTACTAAAAGAAAAACCTTGCACACCACACTCGCGATTCCCAACGCGAGTTTCCCCCAAGAGCTAGCTCGGTACATAATTCAAAACCGGAGATCCAAGGATCTACACTTGTATTTCCTGAAATCTTCTGATTCAATGAAACCCTTCACTAAACCTGGATATAAAGATCCCCAACCACTGCTGATACTGCCAGTCTCACACCTGGGCCAGCCCCCAGGTTCCTAAGAGTCCAAAAGACAAGGCTACCATAGCCTAAGCATCCCTCTGCGCCACTCACTACCCACATAACCAATCCTACTAAACATAGATCCATTACTTCGACCTAACATCATATACTGGGCCCCACCTGTATTCTCATATGCACAAGGGCCTCGTCCATGGATCTAACCCAAACTAGAGCTACACATGCCCAACTATGCCTAGGACCCCAATGGTCCTCAACCGGAAACAGAGTAATGATCTCCAACAAACCTTTCTGGAGTTTCCATGGCACGAACTGATCCCCCTTTATACTAACGACCAATTCAATAATTATCTACCTTAAATTGGTGAATGTTATGATTCCATTGCAGTCTTACAACACTTCTAACCACCCATGGTCTATTGACTGACGCGCAAAGCAGTCCAGTCTCACCATATACCATAAGAAGCAAATCACATACACAAATACTCATGCCATGCCTAATCAGCCTCGGGATGGAATACCAGGCATGTCTACAATGGGTCCAATCATCCACAGGATGGAATACACTTGTATCATAAGCATGTTTGGTCCAATCAACCCTCGGGTTGGAATACCAAACATGTTGGGACATGCTCGAATCCCCCAAATCCTTCACTTAACCATAATAGACAGCGAGGTTTTAACACAACCCTAAATTTGGATCCATCCACAAGCCTGCTATACATCATAGTGGAAATGCCGACCAGTTGTCGGAAGTTTCCTGAACTCCCAACTTACACAACTTCAACCCAAACAGCCACTAGTGTCGCTTCCCTCTTGACTAGGATGTGAAACTTACCCTAGTTTCATACCCAAGCTAGCTCCCAAAGATTCTGATTGGTTCTCCCCCACTTAGATTCTGCGAAGCTCTTCAATCCTACAAAATTTGTTGGATTCCAATCCATATTATCCTCACGAACCGACTAAGACCTATGCTTGCCAATAACAAAGTTTTAATACTAGCCTATCTCGATGATTGTCTAACTCCTGAATTCCTGAAGAATATTCTCCGAAAATCTAGAAAGTCCGATAATTTTAATCGCTTCTCATGATACCACACCAAATCCTTAAGTCCTTCTTATCCTGGCGACTAAAGCCATAACCCTTGCTCTAAACTGGAAATCTTTACACTAACTCCTCATCCTCAAATGAATCTCTGGATTCTAATCATCTACAATCCCTCGATAACAAAATTACCCTGACACCTCCAATGACTTAACTACTCATGCAACGGACACCTCCATTTCCTTGCTATTGCTCATTCTCTAGAAAGATGGTGAATGATCCCAAAGGTTCTCTCCTGGACAACTGCCAATCCTACCTGAACGTATGATATCCCTTCCGAACTCCGACTTTGCTGATGAACTATTCCCGCTACTTTGACTATAGATCTTCCAACCGATACCCTGAACTGGATCCACCAAAAGAACCGGAACAATCCATTGAACAACGGAATCCTGCCCAGCAAGATACGACCTGCCGATGTCTCTTGGCATGCAAAATGGCATATGAATGTTCACAATACATAAATCAGGCAAAACATAGAACTAACCCGAAGATACCACTTACCCATACCTAGCAAGATTTTAAGGAAGATACAATACTACTCAAGAACAATTTCATCATAATATCACTTCAGATTTGCGGTTCAAATTACATACCAGAGATTTCTTGCGGCTCGACCTCGACCACCTGGGGAACGATAAGCGTTGGAACCTTGAATCCTTCCGCCTCTAAAGCAGGACAATTGGACCTAAAATGACCTAGTTAGTGACAGTAAAAGCTTGTCTGATCCTTCTTAGAAACCCGTTGTTCATGCCCTCTTTCCCCACACTTGAAACACTTGAACATGTGACAAGCAAATCCGTGAGTTCCCCCACACTTGCAAAATCTAAAAAATATCCACAGTAATGATCTCCAAAATCTGATCAACAGACAACACCAGCCTATCTTGGCTACTAGCTCCCGATCCTAATCCAGATCCCGCCTGCAATCTTCTCGTCATCACCATACTGAACATGAACCAGGGAGATATCAGATGAAACACATATCATAACATGGGAGCCAACTCCCAACAAATCCCTAGGGGTTGTGACTTACTTACTATGCGTACGGGTCTTGTGCTTTCAGTAGTATAGGCCCATACTACCTTCCACACCTACCCGTATTTGTCTCAGAGGATCATCACAACAACCCAACCAATACCCACACACTAGAGTACTCATACACTCTATCCTAACTTCCTAGAGCAACACTAAACATGTTGTGACTGGATGGTTGATCCCCCACAACTCACCCTACCACTGACTGCCACACGACGCTCCATTGGTGCCAAATAACTATCGCATAAATACAATCACATGTCGTACAACTTAAACAATCTTAGGCAAAAAGATTCAATCCTACAATGGTTGGACTTAGACAAGAGTTGCGCAGCAGGACCAAATCCCTTATCCTAAGATCGTTTAACCCATGTAGCATGTGACTTAGCATGCTGGTCTAACATATCATAACATAAGCACAATTAATTGTGTGGTAATTTGGGGTCTACTTACTAGCTCCGGCTGATCGGACATATCGCATCCTCCTTGATTATTTTGAAAACCAATTGAAAATTGTTTTAAAAATCTTTTTCCTTAGTTTGAGACTGGATTCACACGAGTGTTCCTCCAATTCACTCAAACTAAGGCTCTAATACGAACTTGTAACACCCATAAAAATCATGAAAATTTTAAACTTTTAAAACCACTCCACTAATCATCATTGTTTACAATATAGTTTTCAAAACATGTTTAATATTAGAGTTTTCCCAAAATCATAAAACAAAGAACGAGGAGGTGTACGATCACGCTTTCGCCTTCCTGCGGTCATCTGAGGTACCTGAAACATAACCCAAAACTATACGCCCAAATCTTAGTGACTTCCCCCAAAGTACGAACACACAAACAAATAACACGTATACAATGACTTCACATCCACAAATCATCATTGATCGGACACATCGCATCCTCCTTGATTATTTTGAAAACCAATTGAAAATTGTTTTAAAAATCTTTTTCCTTAGTTTGAGACTGGATTCACACGAGTGTTCCTCCAATTCACTCAAACCAAGGCTCTAATACCAACTTGTAACACCCATAAAAAATCAAGAAAATTTTAAACTTTTAAAACCACTCCACAAATCATCATTGTATACAACAATAGCATTGAATGGGTCCAAAACTAAAAGACTGGATTACCCCAAAGCCTACAACATAAGTTACGCTTGCCCTCGAAGCCCACATCTTATCTCTGGCTTGCTCCCCGATCATATCATTCCTCGGACTGAATAGCACCAAGCCCTCAGTACAAGTGTGGCATGCCTTACCCTGCCCTCAGCTCGTATCTGGAATGCTCATGAGCCCTTAGTATGAGTCTTCAGCTCGTATCTGGAATGCTCATGAGCCCTTAGTATGAGTCTGGCATGCCCTACCTGAAAGTCCCCAAATCTGCTTGTGTATCAATCAGATCCGTTTAATGGTGTGGAATCCCAATCAAACAGATGATTTCAGATCTAATAGAATAGAAGGAGAAGAAGAAGATGAATCTATGATGTATTCAAGATTGGAATGATGAACAATAAACAAGATTCACACACACTCTTCTCTCTTGTTTCTCTCACACCTTAGAATACACACACTGAAGCTCATTGTCTCTTACTCTCACATGCACTCCTCACCCTATATATATATATATATATATATATATATATATATATATGGACCTAAGGCCAAGTCCAAAATACAAATAATCCAATGCAAGACCGAAAACACATGGGTTTTCGGTCCAAGCTACAATTAATCCTATACTATTTTCGGCCCAAATAATAAAAACAATAAATGCTTGGAAAAGCAAAGTATAAACCATATTTTTGACCCAACAATCTCCCCCTTGGTTTATAGCTTTCTTTTCTAATTGACCCAACAAGCTCCGCCTAAAAAGTAGCTGGCTTTTCTTGTTAATCTTCAGTTGGAGATTGGCTTCAGCATTTATCTTCGATTTCTTCACAGGATCAGGATGAACATATGAATCTTTCATGAATGACTTCATCTTGAGCAGTTGGGCATTTCTTCAAGATTTGACTCTGAACGCACATTGGGTGAGGAGGCTTCATGTACTGATTCTTCAAAGATAGCGCTTTCAGGTTGAGAATCTTCAGAGAGAACTAACAAAGAGAAATAATCTTCTAGATCAGTTTAGCAGGTACAAAGATAGCAGCAGATTGATTGAGGAGGTTTCAATGCAATCCGTCACATAATCTTCAATTATAGCTTCACCATGCTTCTGGGGTTGAAAGATTGAATGTCGAAAGAATAATCTTCATTTCTTGCTCCTTCGAATGAGAATTCTTCGATGATCACGGATAAAGCCTTGGCTCAGAAAATCTTCGATACAGTCTCCATGAGTCTCATCTACATCTGAACTCATTTTTTCAAGACGAAACAAAACTAAAATAAAAACTTAGCACACAGTATTTTTGGATTTTTTTATATTTTCTAGAAAAATAAAAACAGAAACAAAAATATTTTTGGATTTTTGATTTCTCTGAACAAGAAATAAAATGGAATATAACACTATTTTTGGATTTTTAATTTTTCTGATTTTTGTTTGATTTTTGACTTTTTTTTTTAATTCTCCCCCTTTATTTGTGCATAGAGGAAAACTATGAACAAATTTAACAAAAATAAAAATATTTGGGATAAAAGTTGTTAGACAGTCTTAATCCGTTTGTCAGTACCTTCCCCTTCATGAATAGATCTGGTCGATCGCCGGTATTGTGGTCCACTTAAGCACGAAAAATTGTGACAAATTTTGGACATGCTATAAGTGACAAGACAAGTTTATCCTATATTCCTAGATAAAACTTCCTAAGGAACATTCATCTGACGACGACCAAGGATATTGTTGTCTACCTAAGTTGAGCAGCGAGATCTACAGACAATCTATAATTGTTCAATTTTAGTTGTACTAGAACGTGTTTCCCGCTTCCTGATATACCCCAATAATCAAGAACTTCCGAGATACTCCTTACTTTGGGTGACCAGACAATTATTAGGAGAGAGAATTGATTTAGAGTGCATATGCTGTACACCCAGGTCGGATCTCTTCCAATCACGCAGAGGGTGAAACATATGACTAACTAGAATTTCAGAGGGATTGAGATGCAGAAGGTTGCATATGTTGTGTACCAGGTCGGATTATTAATCACGCGAAGGAGACATCATATGGCTAACAGGTAGAAAGAATAGCATAGATAGAAGATGCAGAGAGACAGATTTGCATATGTTGCAGTCCAGGTCGGATCTTTCGATCACACAGAGGAGGGAACATATGACTAACAGTAGGAAAGAAAGAAAATAATTTTCTACAGACCTAATTTATCGGAATTAAGGACAAAATCCGTACATTAAGGAAAAGTTAAACCACAGTTCTAGATACGGGTTCTCTTAATGTGACCGGTAGATTCTAATGTATATCTCCCTGCTCAACCTACCCAAGCGTCATATTGTCAGGCTAAATGGAACTATCTGTTGGGTTTTGAGCATTCTAACACTCCTATGGTGTACATGCAACCCTATAAACCTTGCATCTATGTTTTCTCTATTATACATGCAAATATTAAATATTCCAAGGTTTCATCCTAACTAGCATATTATGAAGCACCTATACTACAAAGTTCTAGTTAGATGACATACCTTTTGATGTAGCTTGATGTCTTCAAGATTTAAGAGCTTAGCCCCAATAGTGTGGAAGCCTCAAATGGAATCACAAATCACCAAAACACCTTGGAAGAACTTGAGAGAATATGTATGCACACTAAAATCAGCCCACTCTTATTTTCACACACTTGTGCCAATTTTGTGAGCCAAGGACCCCTTTATATATTATGGAGGATTAGGGTTACATACATGTAAACCCTAATACCCATGACCTTTCATTTACATAGGATCCATGGGTTAAAAGGTCCATGGACCATCCATGAAAGCTTAGCCCAACCTAAATGAACTTGGCCCATTCCATATATATAAGAGTCCATATTTAATTAGTTCTTTTTGATCACTTAATTAATTCTAAATTAATTCTTGATCAATACTAATTAAATAATATGATTCCATATTAATATATTAGAACTTATAATATATTAATATAAATCATAAATATACTATTCTCAAAAGACTATCCATATAAATTGTGCCGGTGAAGTGCAACCCAAATGGACCATGCCGGGTCGGGTCAAGTACATACCAAATATAGTTATGGACTTAGACATTAATCCAACAGCCTCCCACTTGGATAAGTCTAAAATTATTATTGAGTATGACTTCAAAACCTAACTAGCAATCGTAGCTCTTAAAGCCGCTGTCGAACTCTGACCTTGTCAATGACTTGTCCATTAGATAAGGGATCATATATTCCTCCATTCTAGATATCATATGGACTGAGACATGGATTATAATCATTCTCTCTGTCCATTTGTTGTTTCCCAATTTTCGATTTATGATGACTGACTGATTGAACAAATCAAATCAGTCCTGGCTTGGCCAAGCACTCACATGTGTCATCGCTAAATCATCGAGGGGCCCACAGATATCGCTTTTATCCTGAAGGTAAAAGGAATGGATAAACATCGACTCATATGGCTTGTTCTACTACTTGTTGAATCATACACAAAGGCACGTTTTATAACATCGAGTTACCAAATGCGTTTTCGTGCAATCAATGTATAACCAACTCATAGTAACAACTTATATCTCTAGGTTTGAAGAATATAAGATATTATCGTCTCATGATCACTCGTGATAAGATCCATGAAGTGATTCAAATGAGCGCGGGTTGAATCCAATACTCAGAACTTATGAGCATCATGAGTGTTGTAGCACCACTTTGTCCACCAACTTGGACCTCTACAAACCAACCCATGACAGTCTTGATTCATATCTACTTCCAACATATGACCGACTGTGGATGGTTTGAATAACTTAATCATTCAGGAAGAGCGACTTAGTTATTCTGGAAGTCAAAACATGCAAAGTGAAACACAAGAATAAATGAATCAAATATGGTATCAAACCCTATGAATATAAATAAACACTTTTATTTATCACCATACTGATTACTCATTATTCATTGTTTCGGTTTTATCAACTTTATACTTGAATTAAAAACACTAGTTGTCCCATGCTCCAAGCATGTACACTATGTTTTTCTTAAACAATAGCTTTTCCATACACCAAGTATGCACTCTATGTTTGTCTATGATCCTTACTTTGTGAAATAAACCAATTGAACATAATTTCAATGATTCTAATTTCACACTCCCAAATCCTTATCGAAAAATGTGAGAATTTCAAATTCCTATCATTTATCGAAATCTGTTTAGATTTTAAACTTATATGCACTGACCCTCCTGTAATGAATATGTACAAAGTCACAAAGACTTGTCAACAGTCATTATAAGGTATTCAAATGGAGATCAACTCCATGGAAACTAAGTCTCATATTCAAAGTACATTGCTTTGGACATGCTTCTTGCATTAAGTTTTCTAATCTTACACAGATAACTTCCACCTATGGAGACAACTCCATATTCTCATTTTGACTATCACTTCTGAATAAGAGATGCCTCTTTTCAGAATATGTCAATATGGTCCTTCCAAAATTAGCACTATACTTCCAACTGTCCCTGAGCAACCAATCTTTGGTAAACCTCAGATTGTCCTCGACAATTGCTTAATCATTTTAGTCATATCCAATTCTAGACCTTTTCCCTTCTTAATGCCTCTGGGCATTTGGAAAAATTTAGAAATGACAAATATTATAGCGCATGCAATCGATCCTGTACCCAAAGCAAATGGTACACGATTCATGATGTCTCACATAAAGACATGATTCTAGACCAGTCTTTTGCTACAATATTTTTATTTGCCATGTTTTCAAAATTTGACTATGAAGAGGGATGTCGTAATCATAATCGAATTTTGAGAACGCAATATATAGAATTTCCTTAAGTTAAACCAATCCAACATGAAATTCATATATATATTCTTAACTAAAGATGATTAAGGTCTCAATCTAAGCCTTTAGAACTGAAATGAAGTATATCCTCTCCCTTAATTATAGCAAAACAACTTTTTCAATCCCTGCAGCCTCACAAATTGAAACTTTTGTTTTCTATAATTAACATTGCTAACTTGCAACACTAACAATAATTATCATGCTCCCACTAACATGATGATTATTAGCATAACACTTATGCTCCCACTAGCTTTGACATGTACTCAGAAATCAGCTGGACTTCTCGAAATCAATACTTTATTGACTTTCTTACCAAAGTTCAGATTTTTGATACGAGATGCTTTGATAAAACTTTATCAAAATCATACACCTTTCCTTAGATAGCATGCGTGTGTGTCTAAACAATTTCAGAACTATGAAAAGGGATGTCGTAATCATAGTCTCAATTGTTTAGACCTTTTGCCATTTGCTTCAAATCTACTTGGTGGAAGTGTTTCCTCACCATCATTTTCATGAATCGGAGAGAAACCTCATGACCCTTAGATTTTATGGTGTATGTGTTCTTATCCATGTGAATCGTCAAAACCATAGTCACAAGACAAGGATAATGACAAATCCAAACTCATATGGACTGAACTTATGCAATCTTAACTTCTTGCCACCTGGCAGTACAGGGCCTGCCATTGCTTCCAAGTTGTTATGCAACCAATTGAGAACTTTCAGAACTCCTATGCAAAGCCAACTTTAATTGGAATGGGCACAAAATATGTCAACACGATAGGTTATAAACCTCAAGTCGTGTGCTAGTGAAGAACCTCAGGTTTTATTCTTGATTAGTTCTTGAAATTCTTTTTAGGATCTTTAAGACTCCCACTATCCTCTTGACATATAAGACTATCTTGCCAAATATTCAAGAGATAGTGCAGATTCTTTATCAAGACAAACACTTCACACAATTGGCCTTAGTTGGTCTTTGTTTTATCCAAAACATCACAACTTACCAATTTCAAATGTACAAGAGTAGGACACTTTTACTCTTACATTTGACAAGTGTTTAAAACCTTTCTTTAAGATATGTCACTGAAGTTACAATCTTGGAGTATGACTCTAAGAATTGTTTTGGAACGAAGTATGACTCATCTTCCTGATCTAACCATTTCAACAATTCATGACTCCTCTTCTTAGTCATAAGAATGCACTAAGATGACCTTTAGAGGACTAATTGTGATATTATTTCTAAATCATTAAGATGATCACAAACATGATACTAAAGTACTCTCCCATCTTTTCAGATTTGAGAAACTTTTATCTTTCTGCCTAATTTGATTCTTCCCATTCGTTCTGCCATACTTTGAGACTTTTCCAATGTCTCAGAATTATACTTAAACTTGTAAGTATAACCATATTTACTAAACTTTAGTAAATCAAATAGTCTTAACGAGCTTTGTGGTGGACATGACCAGTGCACAAGAATGTGTACTCGATCCCTTTAGTCCTTCACTTGACTCACACATCCATGTGAACAAGTAATTAGTCTTCATTTTCCAATGCTTGAAAGTTCTCATTCATCATACTATTCAACTTGCATGATTCCAAGTTTCGGTCCAATTGAAACTTGGGTGATGAGGAACTTTCCTGATTTGGTAAATTTAGACACTACCACAAATGAAAGAATCAAATCCATTTTCCAATATTGCTGTCAGTGGAATCATATAAGCAACAATTTTCCACAAATTCCATTGTAAGGATACTTCAAATAAACAAAATTAAACAATTTTCTTTTATTTTAAAACTTTGCGGAAAAACTTATCCTTACAATCCACATGGAAAATTGTTGTTATCTATTCCTTAGCAATATATCATAACTTCTTAAGCAACTGCTCAAAATTCTGATGCGATCGAAATCCACCTTCGCGATCAGAATCAGCATATACTTCCTTTAAGATTTCTCTCTATTCTTTGATTCTTAAAACATCAACATGTGACCCAGTCACATCATGTAATGAGGATCTCAGAATAGAACTTAACAGAGTTAGATAATGGGCTCTACCTGATGTAGAGTCAAACCTATTGACCTCAACATCCTTAGGTAAATTTGGCAGCTTTGCAATCAACGCCCCTTCCTTTGGCAAAATAAACATATGGACCCTTTGGTAATGGGACTATCTCAGACTTAGCCTTTCTCTTAACATTTGGTCAACCGGGTTGACTATGGCCAATCCCTTTCTATTGGGAAGAGAATGCTTTTTCTGGATTTCCAGTGTCACCATTGTCACTGTCCATAAAGTTTTTGGGAAGTTGATCTTCTAATCAAATTTGCTTCACTATCGTTCCAAATAATTGCTGATTTAGCAGCACCAAGCAAATAGATATGATTTTTAAGGTTCATGTCATAGTCTGTATCATAGTAGTCCCAAAGGAACTCACTATGTGACTTAGAAAGTGATTGAACATCCAACTTTCTCAACACTTTGAAACCCAACTCTCCCGGCTTGTCAATTTGTGACTTCATCTCTAAGATGTGATCACACATAGACCTTGCTTGCCATTAGGGCTTGAGTGACCTTGAACTTGTGGGTTAGGGAGAATAATTGGAGGAGGTGGAGGAAGTAAAGTTCCAAGAGATTTGGGAAGATCATAGATGTCTGAACTCGACATCTTTTGGGAGATATTCAAGATAGTTGATCTAAAGTCCTTAATATAACACCCAATATGAAATACTAAGGCTAGGATCCAACAACCTATTTATAACCGGAAGAGGGATGCCGTAATCCGAGTTATAAAATAGTTGAAGGTAGGTAAATGACGATTTACCAATTTCCACCATGAAAAACGAAATAATTTAATTAGGTTTTTTACTTTGATTTGAAACTCCTAGATCTTTTGAGATTCATTGAACTTTTCAATGGCATGTTTCAATCTCGAGTGTACCCTTCAGGTTTTGTGACTGGGATGCCGAGGATCACAAAACAAGGTGTGAAGTAACCATGCAAATATACTTGGTACCCTTAATATTTACCCCTCAATCGATGTGCCGGTTAACCACACGAGCTCCACCGATACTATGATAAATATTAAGTTACCTTTTGCCTACTTTGTTAAATCCAGGTTAGTGTGCCGGTTAACCACACACGCTCCACTAATGGTTTAAACAAAGTGCAAAGTGTAATTTCATGGATTAGCACCTTATTCACATTTTCCTAAGTAACTAAGATTGGGAATTAATAAGAGGTTTAGTTACTTAGTATTTATCATTAATACTTTTAATGAAGGGAGAATTATAGTCATTGTCCTACCTGTTTGGCTAACGACCCTCCACCAGTCAAGGAAGCGGTGGGTGAGAGTGGACACCCATTAAGCTGCCATTTTATAGGCAACAACCTTATACCCCCCTTATAGACCGGCTTCGTGAATGAGGCATACTAATGGTAAGACGACTTGCTCTTATACATATAATATATTAAACTTTTAATATTATAATAGTATAAGGGTGTCTTTTAGACATTTAAAATACTTGATGGTTTAATCTATTAATTAAACTAGACTTTTAATTTAATTAAACTCAAACCATATATTTATGGATTTAATAATACTCTTTTAATTAAACGCTTTAATTAACTATTAATAAAGTCCATAAAAGTTAATTTGAACTATTCAACAAAACATCATAATTCCAATTATTAAACTCAAAATTAAAACCATTTAATTAATTGTTAAGTTATGAACCCAAGAGTTTTAGAATTCAATTCTTTTTTTCATAAAAAACTTTTCTCAAATTCCAAAACTTGAGGGCAAGTTTTGTAATTCTTGAAAACCTTTGGATTCCATAACTTATAGAATTAATGGTGTTTTATGATGAAACTTTCCATGTTCCATAACTTAAGAACAAGTTATGGAATTCTTTAAAACATTAACACCAAATTTTGTAACTCCATAAAAACTTTGAATCAAATTTTTTTTAAAAAAAAAACTTTCATATCCATAACTTATGGAAGTTTCAAAAACCCTTAAGATCACAACTTTAAAAAAAAAATTTGAGCTCCAAAATTTTATAACAAAATATGTAACTCCTTAAAACATTTAGATCAAACTTTTAAAACTAATAAAATAATCATATCATTTTATCTTTTACTAAATTTGACCTAATTCAACTCATATAACAAATGATTCAAATTTTACAAATAATTCGTTTTTCACAAAACAAGTAATTATCTTAAAATTTGACAAACGTCATGTTTTTTTTTCCTTTTTTTTCCAACTTGAAAATAAAACATTTGCATCAATATAACAGAAAACAACCCATGGCTCTGATACCACTGTTGGGTTTTGAGCATTCTAACACTCCTATGGTGTACATGCAACCCTATAAACCTTTGATATATGTTTTCTCTATTATACATGCAAATATTAACTATTCCAAGGTTTCATCCTAACTAGCATATTATGAAGCAACTATACTACAAAGTTCTAGTTAGATGACATACCTTTTGATGTAGCTTGATGTCTTCAAGATTTAAGATCTTAGCCCCAATAGTGTGGAAGCCTCAAATGGAATCACAAATCACCAAAACACCTTGGAAGAACTTGAGAGAATATGTATGCACACTAAAATCAGCCCACTCTTATTTTCACACACTTGTGCCAATTTTATGAGCCAAGGACCCCTTTATATATTATGGAGGATTAGGGTTACATCCATGTAAACCCTAATACCCATGACCTTTCATTTACATAGGATCCATGGGTTAAAAGGTCCATGGACCATCCATGAAAGCTTAGCCCAACCTAAATGAACTTGGCCCATTCCATATATATATAAGAGTCCATATTTAATTAGTTCTTTTTTATCACTTAATTAATTCTAAATTAATTCTTGATCAATACTAATTAAATAATATGGTTCCATATTAATATATAAGAACTTATAATATATTAATATAAATCATAAATATACTATTCTCAAAAGACTATCCATATAAATTGTGCCGGTGAAGTACAACCCAAATGGACCATGCCGGGTTGGGTCAAGTACATACCAAATATAGTTATGGACTTAGACATTAATTCAACACTATCTAGGTCAACATTTATCAAGTCTCTAGATTCCTTAAGTTCATCTGTACCTAGTTAAGTCCATTAACTTTTCGTGCCTACCAGCGTATCGAACACAGAGCCTAGACAATTCAGCTTTGGAACCTTACACATATTCAGATTGCCTGTTATCACTTGTTGATATCACTTCCCAATAATACCTACTAACGAAAAACTATAAGAAAATAAAAGATTAACTTCAAAATGAATCAGTGTAAAATAAAATCAGGAGTATCGAGAAGAAAACTCAAACCGTAAGTCACCGATTGAATTTGCATCCAGAAGGTCTGAGAACAGCACGCATAATCTCAGAACAGATCCGAAAATTCTTCACGTCAATAAACACAAAACCCCAAAAGTTATCCTTTCTTTTCTTCCTTTTCCGCAAAGGACACATACTCTCAAACAAAGTTCTGAATGTTTGTGCACTTGAGAGATGTCCCCTATCATGTACCAGGAGAAGCCACTATCAAAAAACCGAAGTCTGATGATATGCCTCCATAGCTGCTCCGACACAGAGCGGTATCAGTTGGTCTTTGGAACCCAATCCATTTTGAAACTGGGTTAACCTTTGTCATCTGTGCACGGAACTCTCTCCTATGACATATCCTGCTTATCACAAACGGAAGATGTAGAAATATTAGAATCATTAGAAGATTTGGAAGAGTGGACCTTCGGAACCCATCTGTAGTTGGGTTTAACCCATTTCTTGTTCGATCCGATGGGTGCCTCGGCACTTGATTTTGAACTTGAAGCCGATCTTCGAGTTGACTTTGATTTTGGATTGGGCTTTTTGGCCGACATTCCCTTCTTGCCCTTGGGATTCGGATTCTTGACCTTGTGGGTTTTATTCTTGGCCTTCTGCGCGTTCCAGTCACCATTGTCTGAACGTGGCCTCGAAGGGTTTCTTTTGATGTATCTCCCACTTGACGCGTTCTGCCAGCCGCGTGCATAGTAAGGAACATATGAGCGATTTGGACAGTTTCTGGCAATGTGTCCAGGTGTTCCACAGTGAAAACATGTCTTTTTCTTCACTGTGAAGTTGTTTCTTCCTGCCCCTGGTGGCGTATCCTTGCATTGTCTCTTGCTTTTCCCACATGCACAGTTACAGCAGGCATTCTGTTTAATTTGTGTTGGTGGCCTGTATTTTTCAACAGTAGGCTTGTTAGGAGTAGCAGAATTAGAAGCAACAGAATCAGAGTTCAAGGAGTCATTGGATTGTTCAATAGTTTTCTCCTTGTTCTCATCCTCTACTGCTTTACCTGCACAGGAAGCAGAATCATTAGTATCTTTCATCTCAACACCCTCAGTTGCCTGTTCAGCAGCTGGTTTACCATATACCATATATGGTTCTCTATCAATCTCTTCCTGAGTCAAGGGATTAACATAATACGAATGGTTAAATGGAGGAGGGACACTATCATACCCTAGACCCTTGTTTTGATTATCTTTGAATATTAATTGGTTTTCAAATAAGGACTCGACTGTCTTACTTGACGCAGTATAATTTTTGAAACTAACATTTGTTTTTCCACACTTAATTTTCAAAGCGTCAAGTTCTTCAGTTACAGCAACAAGTTTTTTCTTAATGTGATCGTAATTTTCACACTTGTTGCTGTAATCTTCTTGTAATTTCCTAAAGTCCTTAGTCTTGGCCTCTAATTGAGCTTTCAGAGGTTTCTGACCTTTCCTAAGAGTATAGCCTTCGTATTTTAGGTCCTCATTTTCTCTTTTTAATAAATCGATTTGATCTCGGAGAAATTTAATAGTAGTTTCACAAGATGGAGTACATGAAACTTCATTTACCGGAAATGATGCGAAACTCTTTTTTTTTTTTTTTTTTTAAAAAAGGAAAAAGTCAAAATTAAAATCAAAATTTTTTGGGTTGAAAAAGGATTTTAAAAATAAAATTTTGAATTTTTGGGTTAAAAATGTCAATTTGCGAAATTATGAACCGAGAAGGGAGACTTTAAGAATTAAAAACGGGAGGAGAGTAGTGTGTGACTAAGTAGCTCAGTTGGTAAAGCGCTAGTTAATCAGGGTGGAGACGCGGGTTCGATCCCCGGCACCCCCAAAATCGCTTCTTCTTTTTTTAATAGAAGCTGCTGCGAGGACGAAGCTTTGAATGCGATGCGAGGACGAAGGGGCGAAGTCGGAAACGCTGCTGAGCTGTGAACCCGAGGCGAGACCGAAAACGTGTGTGAACCGAACACGTGCACCGCAAACCTACCAGACCGAACACGTGCGAACCTCAGACCGAAAACGTCGGACCGAACACGTGACTTCGGACCGAAAACGTCGGACCGAACACGTGACTTCGGACCGAAAACTCCTCGGAAATCACTGGTTACGACGAAAAACAACGTTTTTTGCTCATTTTTGCTCCAAAACTCGATCAAAAACTCGTTTTTATGAAAAACGCGAAGAACAAACACCCCTTATTTTGCCAAGATCTATCCAAAAACGCAAAAATCTCTTCAAAATAAGATCAAATAAGCTCCAGATCTGAAAAAATTGATTGATACAATCCAAGCTCTGATACCACTTGAAAGTCCCCAAATCTGCTTGTGTATCAATCAGATCCGTTTGATGGTGCGGAATCCCAATCAAACGGATGATTTCAGATCTAATAGAATAGAAGGAGAAGAAGAAGATGAATCTATGATGTATTCAAGATTGGAATGATGAACAATACACAAGATTCACACACACTCTTCTCTCTTGTTTCTCTCACACCTTAGAATACACACACTTAAGCTCCTTGGCTCTTACTCTCACATGCACTCCTCACCCTATATATATATATGGACCTAAGGCCAAGCCCAGAATACAAATAATCCAATGCTAGACCGAAAACACATGGGTTTTCGGTCCAAGCTACAATTAATCCTATACTATTTTCGGCCCAAATAATAAACACAATAAATGCTTAGAAAAGCAAAGTATAAACCATATTTTTGACCCAACACTACCCGACCATCAACTCATATCTGGATTGCTCCAGGGTTTGTTGGCTACCGCACAGAGCAGTACAACCTCAACCCAACCCACACAATACGTCGACATATAACAGATACTAACATATACAGATAATTATACAAACAGTATCACAGGTAATCCTACCGATCTACCAGACTATCATAACATAACTAGCATGCATATCTATTCCATACTCAGCATATCAATGAATATCAGGTTATCAAATCAATGGGCCTGTCTTGGTGCCTTCGACCCGTAAATACAGTGAGGAAAAGTCACCTCGCAAACTGAACAGAACCGTTGACATCCGACTCCGAATCTCATCTGTCTAACCGATACCTATTTCCATCAAGTGATCAATTCTATCAAAATCCCAAAATACCCTCAAGGTTAAACTTGGTCAAAGTCAAAGTCAACTGGTCAAACCCCCTTAGTTAACTGATTCAACCCAACCGAGTTAACTTAACCGAGTCAACTCAACAAGGCTGACCCATGCGAGTACTCGGAGCATACTCCGGAGGTACACTTAGCGTACGCGACGCCTCGTTGTTGACTGCTCATCAGGGTAATTGACTGAGTACACGGGGCATACTCCTATGTACGCGGGGCATACCCTCGCATCTCTCAAAACTCCATTTAGTGCTTAATGACATAAGCACTTAAGCTTATTTTTCAGATCCATCATCAAAACACACTCTAGAGTCATAAAGTTTCCAACTTTATGACTTTACATGCCTAATAAGAACTTAACACAAGGTCTTAGACCATTAAGACCTTCTACAAGATGCATGGAGCAAATCTAACCACAGGGGCTTCATTTTTATGGCTAAGGACCCCTCCTAGGGTCTAAGAGGACAACTCAAAATGTCCAGAACATGCCATGTTGAAGATAAGACTTTTGGGACCAAGAACGTGACATAAAACCCCCATTTCTAGTTCTACAAGATTACAAGTCAAAGGTGCGAGCTTTATACCTTGAAAGGCTTGCAAAAGAAAGATCAATCCCAAATCCAAGATAGTCCTACCGCACGGAGCAGTACAACCTCAACCCAAGCCACACAATATGTCGACATATAACAGATACTAACATATACATATAATCATACAAAGAGTATGACAAGTAGTCCTACCGATATACCATATTAGCATAACATAACTAGCATGCATATCTATTCCATGCTCAACATATCAATGAATGTCATGTTATCAAACCAATAGGCCAACCTTGGTGCCTTCGACCCGTAGGTACAGTGAGGAAAACTCACCTCGCAAACTGAACAGAACCGATAAGGTCCGACTCCGAATCTCAGCTCTCTAACCAATACCTATTTCCACCAAGTGACCAATTCCGTCAAGGTCAAACTTGATCAAAGTCAAAGTCAACTGGTAAACTCACTAAGTCAACTAAGTCAATCCAGCCGAGTCAAATTAAAAAGGCTGACCCATGCGAGTTCGCAGGGCGTACTCTGGAGGTGCGTGAAGCATCGCAGTTGACTGCTCATCGGGGTGATTGACCGACTACATGGGGCGTATCCTCGTATCCCTCAAAACTCCATTTAGTTCTTGATGGCTTAAGCACTTAACCCATTTTTCAGATCCATGTTCAAAACACACTCTATAGTCATAAAGTTTCCTACTTTCTAACTGTACACGCCTTATAAGAACTTAACACAAGGTCTTAATCCATTAAGACCTCCTACAAGATGCATGGAGAAAATCTAACCAAAGGGACTTCATTTTTATGGCTAAGGACCTAGGGATGTCAACGGGGACAAACAGGATACGGAGTGCATCCACCACCCCTACCCCCGAAATGTCCAACCTTCCTATCCCTGCCCCCGCCCCCGAATCCCCCTTATTACCCCCGCCCCCGCCCCCATTCCACCACCCCCGATTGATTTTGGGCTGCATTTTTGGGCTAAAAGAAGTTGTTGTTTGGGCTAAAAGAAGCTATTTTTTACGTAACAAATAATTGTTTATAGTAGAATTTGACATGTTAAAAATAAAAAAGTTATGGCATCTTAAAAACATTATACTAGCAACTTAAAAACATGTTTCTTGTTGAATTTTGGAAGCTCAAAATCATGTAATTGTTTCTTATATTAGTATAATTAATCTATGTAAATATATGTATAATTTATTAATGGGGTCCCCATAGGGGTTTCGGAAGCTCAAAATCATGGGATTGGCCACCCCCGTCCCCGCGCCCGAAATTAAAATGGGGGTTAACCTTGCCCCTGCCCCCGATTTTTTTAAATAAATGCCCACAAACGGGACGGGGCCCCCATGGGAACGGGGACCCACGAGACTTTTTGACATCCCTATAAGGACCCCTCCTAGGGTCTGAAAGGACAACTCAAAACGTCCAGAACATGTCATGCTCAAGATAAGACTTTTGGGACCAAGAAGGTGACATAAAACCCCCATTTCTAGATCTAAAAGATTACAAGTCAAAGGTGAAAGCTTTATACCTTGAAAGGTTTGGAAAAGAAAGATGAATCCCAGATCTAAGATGCTTCTTCTTCCAAGTCTCGTCAATGCACCTTCTTTCCTTCTTCAACACACTAAGAACACACATTTAAGCTCAAAACATACACTCCAAGGGCTAGGGTTTGCAAAAACCTCTCATGGGATTTGGAGGCTAAAGAGGTGAGGGAAAATGAGGTTTAATGTTGCTTAAATACCACCCAAACCCTAAAAAAATAGGGTTTTCCTCCTGAAGCTAGTACACCCCGCGTACATAGGTTTACGCCCAGCGTAATAGGGCACGCCCTAGTACACTCAACGTATACACATGTATGCATAGCGTACTCCTGCCTTAATTACGAAATTGCCACTAGGGATTCAAACCACAATTTCTTCGACTTAGGGGCCAAAATGACATATAAGAAAATTAAAGGGATAAATTTAGATCTACCAAAACACCGGGATGTTACATTAAGATAACCAACTATCAATCCACCGACTTCCAGGAACCTATTAAATATCCCTCTTAATGTTAACCGAACATAAATACAGGTCATACCCATGTTTTACGCATAATTCCGTTCACAGTACAGGACGCTACCAATGCAAAATTTAGGCGAAAACTGTTGGATTAATGTCTAAGTCCATAACTATAATTGGTATGTACTTGACCCGACTTGGCATGGTCCATTTGGGTTGCACTTCACCGGAACAATTTATATGGATAGTCTTTTGAGAATAGTATGTTTTATGATTTATATTAATATATTATAAGTTTTAATATATTAATATGGAATCATATTATTAGTATTGATCAAGAATTAATTTAGAATTAATTTAGTGGTCAAAAGGAACTAATTAAATATGGACTCTTATATATATATATATATATATATATATATATATATATATATATATATATATATATATATATATATATATATATATATATATATATATATATATATATATTTATTCATGGAGTGGGCCAAGTTCATTTAGGTTGGGCTAAGCTTTCATGGATAGTCCATGGAGTTTTTAACCCATGGATCCTATAGATATGAAAGGTCATGGGTATTAGGGTTTACATGGATGTAACCCTAATCCTCCATAATATATAAAGGGGTCCTTGGCTCACAAAATATGCACAAGTGTGTGAAAAAAGTGTGGGCCGATTTTAGTGAGCATACATATTCTCTCAAGTTCTTCCAAGGTGTTTTGGTGATTTGTGATTCCACTTGAGGCTTCCACACTATTGGGGCTAATCTCTTAAAGTTCAAGACTTCAAGCAACATCAAAGGTATGTCATCTAAACTAGAACTTTGTAGTATAGTTGCTTTATAATATGCTAGTTAGGATGAAACCTTGGAATATTGATTATTTGCATGTATAATAGAGAAAACATAGATCCAAGGTTTATAGGGTTGCATGTACACCATAGGAGTGTTAGAATGCTCAAAACCCAACAGTGGTATCAGAGCCATGGGTTGTTTTCTGTTATATTGATGCAAATATTTTATTTTCAAAGTTGGAAAAAATGAAAAAAAAAACATGACGTTTGTCAAATTTTAAGATAATTACTTGTTTTGTGAAAAACTAATTATTTGTAAAATTTAAATCATTTGCTATATGAGTTGAATTAGGTCAAATTTAGTAAAAGATAAAATGATATGATTATGTTATTAGTTTTAAAAGGTTGATCTAAATGTTTTAATGAGTTACAAATTTTGTCATAAAATTTTGGAGCTCAAAAGTTTTTTTTTTAAGTTGTGATCTTAAGAGTTTTGAAACTTCCATAAGTTATGGATATGAAAGTTTTTAAAAAAAAAATTGATTCAAAGTTTTTATGGAGTTACAAAATTTGGTGTTAATGTTTTAAAGAATTCCATAACTTGTTCTTAAGTTATGGAACATGAAAAGTTTTATCATAAAACAAGTATTTAACTCCATAAGTTATGGAATCCAAAAGTTTTCAAGAGTTACAAAACTTGCCCTCAAGTTTTGGAATTTGGAAAAAGTTTTTTTTATGAGAAAAAAAAGAATTGAATTCTAAAACTCTTGGGTTCATAACTTAAACAATTAATTAAATGGTTTTAATTTTGAATTTAATAATTGGAATTAAGATGCTTTTATTGAATAATTCAATTAACTCTTATGGACTTCATTAATAGATAATTAAAGTGTTTAATTAAAAGAGAATTAATAATTCCATAATGACATGGTTTGAGTTTAATTAAATTAAAAGTCTACTTTAATTAATAGATTAAACCACCAAGTATTTTAAATGTCTAAAATACACCCTTATACTATTATACTATTAAAAGTTTAATATATTATATGTATAAGAGCAAGTCGTCTTACCACCAGTAGGCCTCATTCACGAAGCCGGTCTATAAGGGGGGTATAAGGTTACTGCCTATAAAATGGCAGTTTAATGGGTGTCCACTCCCACTCACCGCTTCCTTGACCGGTGGAGGGTCGTTAGCCGAACAGGTAGGACAAGGACTATAATTCTCCCTTCATTATAAGTATAATGATAAAGACTAAGTAACTAAACACTTATAAATTCTCAATCTTAGTTACTTAGGAAAATGTAAATAAGGTGCTAATCCATGAAATTACACTTTGCACTTTGTTTAAGCTGTTAGTGGAGCGTGTGTGGGTAACCGACACACTAACCTGGACTTAACAAGATAGGCAAAGGGTAACTTAATGTTTATCATAGTATCGTTGGAGCGTGTGTGGTTAATCGGCACATCGATTGAGGGGTAAATATTAAGGGTACCAAGTATATTTGCATGGTTACTTCACACCTTGTTTTGTGATCCTCGGCATCCCAGTCACAAAACCTGAAGGGCACACTCGAGATTGAAACATGCCATTGAAAAGTTCAATGAATCTCAAAAGAATCTAGGAGATTCAAAACCAATTAAAACCTAATAATACATTTCGTTTATCGTGGTGGAAATTGGTGAATCGTCATTCACCTACCTTCAAATATTTTATAGCTTGGATTACGACATCCCTCTTCCAAGTTATAAAATAGTTTGTTGGGTCCTAGCCTTAATATGTCATATTGGGTGTTATATTAAGGACTTAAATCAACTTTACGTGAATTTCTCCCATTGTTGATGTCTGGTTTAGACAACAATGACCTTCCCAAACCAAGCTTTCCTAATGAATATGACTTCCTGAGTTTGGCTCATGGAAGTCATACTTCTCTTCCTCCACCTCCTCCAATTATTCTCTCTAACCCACAAGTTGAAGGTCACTCAAGCCCTAATGGGAAGCAAGGTCTATGTGTGATCACATCTTAGAGATGAAGTCACATATTGACAAGCCGGGAGAGTTGGGTGTCAAAGTCTTGAGAAAGTTGGATGTTCAATCACTTTCTAAGTCATATAGTGAGTTCCTTTGGGACTACTATGAAACAGATTATGACATGAACCTTAATGATCATATCTATTTGCTTGGTGCTGCTGAATCAGCAATGATTTTGAACGATAGTAAAGCAAATTTGATTAGAAGATCAACTTCCCAAAAACTTTATGGACAGTGACAATGGTGACACTGAAAATCCAAAAAAAAACATTATCTTCCCAATGGAAAGGGATTGGCCATCGTCAACCCGGTTGACCAAATGGTAAAGAGAAAGGCTAAAGTCTGACATAGTCCCATTACCAAAGGGTCCATATGTTTATTTTGCCAAAGGAAGGGGCGTTGATTGCAAAGCTGCCAAATTTACCTAAGGATGTTAAAGTCAATAAGTTTGACTCTACATCAGGTAGAGCCCATTATCTAACTCGGTTAAGTTCTATTCTGAGATCCTCATTACATGATGTGACTGGGTCACATGTTGATGTTTTAAGAATCAAAGAATAGAGAGAAATCTTAAAGGAAGTATATGCTGATTCTGATCGCGAAGGTGGATTTCGATCGCATCAGAATTTTGAGCAGTTGCTTAAGATGTTATGATATATTGCTAAGGAATAGATAACAACAATTTTCCATGTGGATTGTAAGGATAAGTTTTTCCGCAAAGTTTTAAAATAAAAGAAAATTGTTTAAATTTATTTATTTGAAGTATCCTTACAATGGCATTTGTGGAAAATTGTTGCTTATATGATTCCACTGACAGCAATATTGGAAAATGGATTTGATTCTTTCATTTGTGGTAGTGTCTAAATTTACCAAATCAGGAAAGTTCCTCATCACCCAAGTTTCAATTGGACCAAAACTTGGAATCATGCAAGTTGAATAGTATGATGAATGAGAACTTTCAAGCATTGGAAAATCAAGACTAATTACTTGCTCACATGGATGTGTGAGTCAAGTGAAGGACTAAAGTGATCGAGTACACATTCTTGTGCACTGGTCATGTCCACCACAAAGCTCGTTAAGACTATTTGATTTACTAAAGTTTAGTAAATATGGTTATACTTACAAGTTTAAGTATAATTCTGAAACATTGGAAAAGTCTCAATGTATGGCAGAACGAATGGGAAGAATCAAATTAGGCAGAAAGATAAAAGTTTCTCAAATCTGAAAAGATGGGAGAGTACTTTAGTATCATGTTTGTGATCATCTTAATGATTTAGAAATCATATCACAATTAGTCCTCTAAAGGTCATCTTAGTGCATTCTTATGACTAAGAAGAGGAGTCATGAATTGTTGAAATGGTTAGATCAGGAAGATGAGTCATACTTCGTTCCAAAACAATTCTTAGAGTCATACTCCAAGATTGTAACTTGAGTGACATATCTTAAAGAAAGGTTTAAAACACTTGTCAAATGTAAGAGTAAAAGTGTCCTACTCTTGTACATTTGAAATTGGTAAGTTGTGATGTTTTGGATAAAACAAAGACCAACTAAGGCCAATTGTGTGAAGTGTTTGTCTTGATAAAGAATCCGCACTATCTGTTGAATATTTGGCAAGATAGTCTTATATGTCAAGAGGACAGTGGGAGTCTTAAAGATCCTAAAAAGAATTTCAAGAACTAATCAATAATAAAAGTTGAGGTTCTTCACTAGCACACGACTTGAGGTTTATAACCTATCGTGTTGACATATTCTGTGCCCATTCCAATTAAAGTTGGTTTTGCATAGGAGTTCTGAAAGTTCTCAATTGGTTGCATAACAACTTGGAAGCAATGGCAGGCCCTGTACTGCCAGGTGGCAAGAAGTTAAGATTGCATAAGTTCAGTCCATATTAGTTTGGATTTGTCATTATCCTTGTCTTGTGACTATGGTTTTGATGATTCACATGGATAAGAACACATACACCATAAAATCTAAGGGTCATAAGGTTTCTCTCCGATTCATGAAAATGATGGTGAGGAAACACTTCCACCAAGTAGATTTGAAGCAGATTGCAAAAGGTCTAAACAATTGAGACTATGATTACAACATCCCTTTTCATAGTTCTGAAATTGTTTAGACACACATGCATGCTATCTAAGGAAAGGTGTATGATTTTGATAAAGTTTTATCAAAGCATCTCGTATCAGAAATCTGAACTTTGGTAAGAAAGTCAATAAAGTATTGATTTCTAGAAGTCCAGCTGATTTCTGAGTACATGTCAAAGCTAGTGGGAGCATAAGTGTTATGCTAATAATCATCATGTTAGTGGGAGCATGATAATTATTGTTAGTGTTGCAAGTTAGCAATGTTAATTATAGAAAACAAAAGTTTCAATTCGTGAGGCTGCGGGGATTGAAAAAGTTGTTTTGCTATAATTAAGGGAGAGGATATACTTCATTTCAGTTCTAAAGGCTTAGATTGAGACCTTAATCATCTTTAGTCAAGAATATATATATGAATTTCATGTTGGATTGGTTCAACTTAAGGAAATTCTATATATTGTGTTCTCAAAATTCGATTATGATTACGACATCCCTCTTCATAGTCAAATTTTGAAAACATGGCAAATAAAAATATTGTAGCAAAAGACTGGTCTAGAATCATGTCTTTATGTGAGACATCATGAATCGTGTACCATTTGCTTTGGGTACATGATCGATTGCATGTGCTATAATATTTGTCATTTCTAAATTTTTCCAAATGCCCAGAGGCATTAAGAAGGGAAAAGGTCTAGAATTGGATATGACTAAAATGATTAAGCAATTGTCGAGGACAATCTGAGGTTTACCAAAGATTGGTTGCTCAGTGTCACACCCCGCTAAAGCGGAAACACAGGGCGTGACAGTACAAAGGGTTTCATCGCAAAAGTTAAAAGACAACACCAACCATAGTATTAAAAATCATTACAAATTCACAATGGGTTTGAACAACTTTTAAAATAAATTACAATGTAAATTGAAATACAACACATGCGAATGCTCCTAAAAGTGAAGTGTCCCTAAGTGCCACTTACTTGATGATTCCTGAAAAAGCATGTAAAACGAGCGTCAACTATAAAAATAGTTGGTGAGTACTCACAGATAAACAAAATAATACTGGTTCCATGAATTGAAATCAAAGTTTTGATAAAAGTTTCCAATAATAAAAGTATATTGTTAAAATGAGTAAATAAGTTTGTAAAAACTAAGTTCTTTGTCATCATGAGAGATAAGGTATGTTGCCCAAATAAGATGCAACATTCATATTCTCATGGAAGATAAAGTTCGTTACTCAAACGAGTAAACAAGTTTCATTGCTAAAATGAGCAATCAATTTCGTTGCTACAAGGAGCAAACAATTTCATTGCTAAAACATGTATATAAGTTTTCAGTAATAACAGTTCGTTGTTGTAATGAGAAACAAAGTTCATTGCTATAATTAATAAACAAGTTTATTGCTATAATAAGTAACGAGTTTGTATGTGTATGAGCAAACAATGAGTTCTCAACCAAACCTATGACTGAAGCCCTATCAAGATCTATGCTTATCGTTCCATAGATGAATATGGTATCATGCACTCCAGCAATAGGGCGAGTGAGGAGTTGTCAATTCCTAATAGCGCTATCCATAATGACCATTGGCTCAAAGAGTTAATGGTTAGAGATAAGGGAAGGGCCTTAATACGATAAGTTCTCATGTTCCGTGTTGCATAGACATACATAGAGAGATATAGCAATAAAATAGCAATCATGTTTGATACAATTCAATTTAAATGCGACATTCAAATAATAGTTTTTCGGGACATGCTTTTCCACCCCAAAACATAAAAAAAACTGAAAATAGGGGAGTGCGTAAATATTCACAATATGCAAAATATAGCAACCAAGTTTATACGAGTCAAATAAAATACAACGAATAATAAATGGTTTTTGGACATGCTTTTCCACCCCAAAACATAAAAACTGAAAATAAGGGGAGTCGTGAATACTCACAATATGCAAAATATAGCAACCAAGTTTATACGAGTCAAATAAAATACAACGAATAATAAATGGTTTTTGGACATGCTTTTCCACCCCAAAACATAAAAACTGAAAATAAGGGGAGTCGTGAATACTCACAATATGCAAAATATAGCAACCAAGTTTATACGAGTCAAATAAAATACAACGAATAATAAATGGTTTTTGGACATGCTTTTCCACCCCAAAACATAAAAACTGAAAATAAGGGGAGTCGTGAATACTCACAATGCATTGAGATGATGCAAATGGTGCCTTGATCTACGCTCCACTCGTACCACTATCGTTTTTCCTACAACGACGTTACACACTAATGAGTCCCTAATTGAAATCTAATACTAGTGTACTTACTACTACAATAGAATTATGCCAATAATGTGTCAAAGTTTAATATTGATAGGTTACAAACATTTTTCTGTGAAAATTTAAATTTCAAAGAATCAATTGTTATATAACAATTTAAGTGGAAAATTCTCATTATTGAAATGTTAATATTTAACATTTTAAGAGGTATTCCAATGATTAAATATTCAAAAACTAAATCAATTTAGTTCTAAACTTTCCTAAACTTTGCATTTCAGTTTTAATTGAAGTCAAAGACCTTAAGATAAATTTTCTTGACTTTTTGATTTTTCTAATTATTTTTCACCATTTAATTCCTTGAATAATCATAAAATCATGGAAAAATAGTAAAAAGTTAATAAAAATTACCAAACTTCAGATTTTGGTTCTAACTACATTAAAAGACTTCCAGATAAATTTTCATGGTTTATAGATATGTATAACCAATTTTCTTATAATTAATTCTCTAAATAGATAAAAATCATGAAAAATAGCAATCAGTTAAGAAAATTCCCCAAACTTCTTATATTACTGCCACTACACATACATAAGCTGGGAAAAATATAAAAATGGATTTATAAACTGTTTAACCCAATTTTTATGATTTTTGTGCATTTATTCTAATAAAAATGGAGATAAATAGAAAACAGTTTCCAAAATTGTCCAAAATTTTTGTAACACTGTTATTACATATATAGAAGCTGTGAAAAATATAAAAGATATTTTTCAAGTAATCATTCACTGAATAATAATTATTAAACAGTTTCCTTGTTTAATATAGAAGTTATTACATATATAGAAGCTGTGATAAATATAAAAGATATTTTTCAAGTAATCAAGTAATCATTCACTGAAAAATATAAAAGTTATTACATATATAGAAGCTGTGATAAATAGAAAACAGTTTCCTTGTTTAATCCTCTTAAATAATCATTCACTGAATAATAATTATTAAACAGTTAAAGTAAATTACCAAAAATTTTGTACACTTCATTTACAGAGTAAATAATCTGGGAAAAATACCAAATGTGGTTTTTGTATACTGAAATCTGATTTTGTGTATTTAAGTGTATTTAATCTTAGAAAATAGGAGAAAAATAGTATATACAGAAGAGGAAAATCATGAAAATTTTTATGTAGCCTCCTAATGTACTACAAGGTGTTCTGGTAAATTTTCATGAATTTTGGATGAGCAGAACTATTTGTTCTATTTTTAGGCCATTATAAATACAAAAATCGGGGAAAAATAGGAATGGATTATGAAAAATTCTGAAAACAGTTTTCTGAGTCTTATACCTCTGGTAGCAACTGTGAAAATTGTTATATATCATTTTAAGATTCTCTAAAGTGCTTTTATGATTTATTGGAGCCAAAGAAAAAGAAAATTCAAAACCATATTAAACAGCAACAAAAACCGATGAAATTTAATTTGGGGTCATTTCTTAGCGTAGGGGTCATCCACGAATTTAGCTAGGATTTATAGACATCATAAAGTATTTTATATGATTTATTGCCCTATTTTATTTCAACAATTATAATAATTCGAGAAAAAGGAATTATTTTCTGAAAATTTGTTGAACATCTCATTTTGTTGATGGGAATCTGGGAAAAATCGGATTTGGTTAGAAAAGGAGTTTTAGATATTTATTTGGAAATAAATCTTTCATGAACATATTTGAAAGCTTTTAACAACATACTTTGATGATCTAACATCTAAGCTTGAAGATCATCACATGCATATTTGTTTGAAGACCATTCATGAGCTTGAAATGTTCAAAAATCGTTTTTGAAAGAAAACTTAGAGTGCATGTGGTGATTTTCCACCAAAACTTGTAGAAAAGTGCATTTTCATGATCTTAACTTAGGTTTAGGTCCTTGGATTTCACCATTTACAACATGCATGTTGTTTTTGGGTGAAATCCTACCACCATCATCATCAAAACTGAAGTGAATGAATATGCACACATATTTTCTAAGAGAAAGGTGTAGAAGAAGAAGGAAATGCAAGAAAAACCTTGAAAACATGGAGGAAAATGAAAGGAAATCGTGTTCTACCTTAATGAACACCACTAGATGATGAAGATTTTGAGCATCATGAGTCTTCTTGGACTTGTTTGCTGTAAAATTTCGTGGTTCATTGAGGGAGGAAGAGAGAAAATGTGTGTGAGAGTGTGAGAGAGAAATGAGAGAGAATGAGGGAAGATGGAGTGTGAGAGAGAAGAAGAATGATTTTATGTTGGGAAGAGGAGAGATATGGGGAGGGAGATCCGAATTTTCGATGAGGAGAGAGACTCCCCACCTCTTCCATTTACTTTATATAAATTTGCCTCAATTTTTATAAATTTTCCCATTTTTTTATAAAGTGTGAATTAAGCCATGATTTGTTTTATTAAATTATTGATTTAACTTGTTAATTAGGAATAAATGTTGATAGTTTAAAATTTATTTTCCTTGAATTCATTTTCATAATTTTAATTATTATAAGATAATATTAGAAGCTTCATAATTATTTTATATAATTTTTAAGGTTAAAGTTTATAAATGTGAGTTTTAGGGCATTTAGGGTTTTTAGGGTCTTGAGATTTAATAAATATTTGGATATCAAGATAAATTGAATTATTTGAGATTTCAATTTATGTTAGAGTTTCATAACACTTTTCTAGTTGAAAATAATGTTTGTAATTTATTTTTATCGATTTATTGGCATTCTATGTAGTGGTTTCGAGATTCAAGCGAAATTGAGCAATCAAGTATAGTAGTCCTAGTTTTCAACTCTAACTTAAGTTCCAACGAGACTAGGACCTCATTTCTACCACTAGGTCAAGTGCATGATGCGTCTATATGATTCATGAAAAGGTGTTCGAGTCAAAGAATGACCCGAATATGGATAGTCTCTACAGTTAAGTAGTTATAGAATTCACATATCAATGTGAAATCTATGCACACTATCCATTGATTCTAATTGTTTCCAAGTTTCTAGTAGGTTATAACTTAGCTTCTAGTTACTAAGTCTAGTATGTGTAGTGCCTATATGTGCAACTAAGTTTAGTCAAATCTAAAACCGACTCGAATTTTGACGACTGTCACAGTCTCCCCCAGTTGAAAGAATTTCGTCCCGAAATTAAATTCGTGACGTATTCTATTAGAACTCAGCCGAATACAATTGTATCGTTCGGGAGGTGGTGACTTGAGGTGTTCTTTGATTATTTTGGGTTTATTTCCTCAAAGGAAGAGCCCAATTCTTTAGCTATAGTCAAGTTAGTGTTTCCTTAATTCGAGTTCTTTCGTCTAGATTATGGAAATTTTGGGTCATGGAATCATGATCCAACCATAGCGACCTATTCGAAAAAGATCATCTAGTTAGATATTATCTGAATTAAGAGAGCGGTAGAAGTTTTGCTGAAGCACCAACTGCACTGAGCGTTAAATCCGCATTGATGCTTAAGTCGCATTCTAAATTAGCACTAAGTGTAAATTCGCCGCCTAGTAAAGAAGAGATTAGGAACAATTTGTTCACTTCCAGGTTTGCTATTACCTCTGGAAAAGATATATTTCGAAATAAGAAGGGGTAGCACGAATGAAAGGGAAGCGATCGAGGGTAAGTTCCTAAAAATACGTACTAAGGGTAGGCAAAGAAGTTTTGGTACATCTCAAATGTAAAGGCTATTTAAGTGTCGTCCACAAAATAAATTACGAAATGATTGAGGATCTCCGAGGCTATAATTACTACTACGGTTACTCTTACAATAATAGAACTATATTCGAAGAGTATATATAATTAGAGAGTCATTGTTTCTAATGAAGGCGGTGAAAGTTTATGATAAATTAAATCACATTGTGTAGATAGCATTTTAAGTGCTTAGAAGTGATAAAAATCCCACTGTTATCAAAATGTGGGTTTAGAAATGATAATTAATCTCACTATTATCAAAATGTGTAATAATTCCAAGATAATGAAGATACATGTGTGGCGATCCAACAAAGTAGTGAAATAATATAAAGATTAATTAAGGTTAAAGGTTTAAGATGTCATTAAAGGAATTTGTATAGAAATATTTGTATTAAACTTTTGAAAAATTGTCCAATTGTCAAAGTCAGGACAAATTCAAGTTTACGAGGAGTCAGAATACTTATGAAAACAAGTTTGAGAGTTTAGGAACTCACTGAAATTTGCAAAGTAAAATACTATTTTAAGAAAGGTGTAAAAATATCGATCATTGAAAATAGTGCATTCATAGTCTAGTGTTTCTATAAAAACAATCATTTAGAGAATAGATAATCGTAAAATACAAAACTTTTGATGTATTTAAAGAAAAGAAGAACATAAGGAAACATATCCTTCACATATAATTTTCGAATATAGAAAAATGCTAAGCATAAGAGTATTCATCTTGTGTATTAATTATAAGGAAAAATACAATGAAAATTGCATTTTATATCAAGTTTCCGAACTTAGAACGAAAGAGCAAATGTAAATAAAGATCACTTGTTTATAGTAGATTTCAAAATAAAAACAAGATATATATGATAAAAGGCGTAATTGAATATATCCAAGTTGACTAAATCAAAGGTATGCCTCATGACTATACACGTATTAATCACTCAAAACGAAAGGGTAGACTTCTAGTCTTTATGTATACGAACATGATACCAGGAGAAGCAAAATAGACAGAAACAAAGTTAGACGATGTATTATGTTAATATTATGGTGTGCGAGATCTAAAATCAGAATGAGAGCGAGAAATCAAGTTCGGGGGGAAAGAAAAAGGAAGATAGCGGCGGCAATGATTGCTATTGTTAAAATTATAAGAACAATACCTATAGGTAGATTTAAAACCAAGTTGAGATATATTTCAAACTTCAATATTTGATGTATATTGATGATTAAATAGACATGTGGGAGTTCTAAAGTGTTTGCTAAGGATTGCTAAAAATTCATAAGTTACATATTAAGTTAAACTCCATTTGTGAAAAAGAAGAAGCCCTACAAATGGTAATTGAAAATCTGACAATTTTGACTTTTTTTTTACTGGGGTCCAATAATGGTTAAAACGGATAAGGTAAATACTTAACATATTTAAAAGAATAATTACTTTTTTTATTTGAAAGTGCCTCACTGGAAATTTAAAAGTGAACACTAAGTTTTCAATTCTTTAAATTTTAGAAACTTTACAAATTATAAAACTAATTTGAAAAAAAATAAAAAAAATAAGGTATGTTGGAAATGTAGGAATTAGAGATTTCTTATAAACATGTTTAAATTAGAAAGTTGTAAAAGTACCATGTTGGGTTTCAAGAAAACACATTTAAGTAAAGTACAATGCCTAAATGAGAAGGTAGTCAAAAGTCTTAAAACAAAAGTGGTTTGAAGATCCAATGAAGCTTTTACACATAATATGAACTTTAACGTCATATGTTTATGTTTTATAGCATAAAGTTTAAACACTTTTATAAAAGAAAATGTTTCTAAGTTTTTCGAAAACGTGCCAAAATGGTAAGCAAGGTTTAAAGTGGTGTATATGCCCTTAAAAGCACATCTATCCATTGAAATGGATTGAAATGAAATTGAAATAGCAATGTTAAAACAAATATTGGTTAAATTGAGTTTTGAAGAAAAGTGTTAAATTAAAGCAAGTTGTCAAAAGTTTTTTTTTTAGCGAGAATATGGCTTACATTGTTAGGAAATGTCTACTAAGTTGAATGAAGTGGTTATAAAATATTTTGACAATGATAAATAAAACCGATGAAGCGAAATAATTTTTCGATGGAAGATTAAGAAGTAAGGAATAAGTATGTTAGTGTAGCTGATCGTACCTAAATACTAAGGCGAGTACAAGGCGAGTATAAGACGAGTACCGATGACTTTTTCCCAAAGATAATGGACAAGAAAAATTGTTTGAAAAACGTTTTATGGTGTCAATGTAGTTTACGACCTTTTATAGAGGTCAAAGGGACATCTTATGTTAAGTTTTAAGCTCAAGGTGGAAACAACCTAGAGCTAAGTCGTAACGTAGTAATAAGGTCTCACGTATGGGTTAAACCTCCGTATCTCCTCGTGAGTTGAATCCGGAATGCCCGCCAATGGTATCCAAGTGATTATTTAGTGGAGACTCATCTACCTCCTTACGTGATGCTCCAATTCTCATCCGTGTCGATATCAAAACGCTTTTTCATAGTTGTAATTCCAGTACGAAGACGATGAAGAGGTATTGAGGAATAATTCGTATAGGTTTCGACTTATGATTATTACTAGTGTATATCTAGCTACTAACCTTACATCTAAAGTCAATAGCTACCAAGGAATACTTATTCTCAGTACTAAGTGCATTGCTCCTAGAGTGGCTAGTGATATAACTTAAGTGGTTAACCTAGCACTTGATTAGGGACAAGAATATTTATAAATCAAGGCATTGTTATAAAAGTGCACTTAGTTTCTAAGTGTATCTAGATGAATGCCTATAATATGCAATGCCCGTACGCACACCGAAAAATTTTGTTTTTCAATAGTTTAAGTTGAATATTGTTTTGAACATAATTCTACTATAACCATTTCCAGCCTCACATTAACTTTCCTTAATTAAGCATAGTTGGTCAGGCTATACTTAATTAAAGTCCAATAATGCGTACTCGAATTAGTTATACCAGTAGTATGTTCTATATTTTAAAAACGTTTAGAAATTTTTTGGCTATAGTTGTGGTTTTCCAAAGGAAAACCGGTATTCTCTATAACCTTCGGCTCTGATACCATTTTCTGTCACACCCCACTAAAGCGGAAACACAGGGCGTGGCAGTACAAAGGGTTTCATCGCAAAAGTTAAAAGACAACACCAACCATAGTATTAAAAATCATTACAAATTCACAATGGGTTTGAACAACTTTTAAAAGAAATTACAATGTAAATTGAAATACAACACATGCGATTGCTCCTAAAAGTGAAGTGTCCCTAAGTGCCACTTACTCGATGATTCCTGAAAAAGCATGTAAAACGAGCGTCAACTATAAAAATAGTTGGTGAGTACTCACAGATAAACAAAATAATACTGGTTCCATGAATTGAAATCAAAGTTTTGATAAAAGTTTCCAATAATAAAAGTATATTGTTAAAATGAGTAAATAAGTTTGTAAAAATAAAGTTCTTTGTCATCATGAGAGATAAGGTATGTTGCCCAAATAAGATGCAACATTCATATTCTCATGGAAGATAAAGTTCGTTACTCAAACGAGTAAACAAGTTTCATTGCTAAAATGAGCAATCAATTTCGTTGCTACAAGGAGCAAACAATTTCATTGCTAAAACATGTATATAAGTTTTCAGTAATAACAGTTCGTTGTTGTAATGAGAAACAAAGTTCATTGCTATAATTAATAAACAAGTTTATTGCTATAATAAGTAACGAGTTTGTATGTGTATGAGCAAACAATGAGTTCTCAACCAAACCTATGACTGAAGCCCTATCAAGATCTATGCTTATCGTTCCATAGATGAATATGGTATCATGCACTCCAGCAATAGGGCGAGTGAGGAATTGTCAATTCCTAATAGCGCTATCCATAATGACCATTGGCTCAAAGAGTTAATGGTTAGAGATAAGGGAAGGGCCTTAATACGATAAGTTCTCATGTTCCCTGTTGCATAGACATACATAGAGAGATATAGCAATAAAATAGCAATCATATTTGATACAATTCAATTTAAATACGACATTCAAATAATAGTTTTTCGGGACATGCTTTTCCACCCCAAAACATAAAAAAAACTGAAAATAGGGGAGTGCGTGAATACTCACAATATGCAAAATATAGAAACCAAGTTTATACGAGTCAAATAAAATACAACGAATAATAAATGGTTTTTGGACATGCTTTTCCACCCCAAAACATAAAAACTGAAAATAAGGGGAGTCGTGAATACTCACAATATGCAAAATATAGCAACCAAGTTTATACAAGTCAAATAAAATACAACGAATAATAAATGGTTTTTGGACATGCTTTTCCACCCCAAAACATAAAAACTGAAAATAAGGGGAGTCGTGAATACTCACAATATGCAAAATATAGCAACCAAGTTTATACGAGTCAAATAAAATACAACGAATAATAAATGGTTTTTGGACATGCTTTTCCACCCCAAAACATAAAAACTGAAAATAAGGGGAGTCGTGAATACTCACAATGCATTGAGATGATGAAAATGGTGCCTTGATCTACGCTCCACTCGTACCACTATCGTTTTTCCTACAACGACGTTACACACTAATGAGTCCCTAATTGAAATCTAATACTAGTATACTTACTACTACAATAGAATTATGCCAATAATGTGTCAAAGTTTAATATTGATAGGTTACAAACATTTTTCTATGAAAATTTAAATTTCAAAGAATCAATTGTTATATAACAATTTAAGTGGAAAATTCCCATTATTGAAATGTTAATATTTAACATTTTAAGAGGTATTCCAATGATTAAATATTCAAAAACTAAATCAATTTAGTTCTAAACTTTCCTAAACTTTGCATTTCAGTTTTAATTGAAGTCAAAGACCTTAAGATAAATTTTCTTGACTTTTTGATTTGTCTAATTATTTTTCACCATTTAATTCCTTGAATAATCATAAAATCATGGAAAAATAGTAAAAAGTTAATAAAAATTACCAAACTTCAGATTTTGGTTCTAACTACATTAAAAGACTTCCAGATAAATTTTCATGGTTTATAGATATGTATAACTAATTTTCTTATAATTAATTCTCTAAATAGATAAAAACTCATGAAAAAAAGCAATCAGTTAAGAAAATTCCCCAAACTTCTTATATTACTGCCATTACACATACTTAAGTTGGGAAAAATATAAAAATGGATTTATAAACTGTTTAACCCAATTTTTATGATTTTTGTGCATTTATTCTAATAAAAATGGAGATAAATAGAAAATAGTTTCCAAAATTGTCCAAAACTTTTGTAACACTGTTATTACATATATAGAAGCTGTAAAAAATATAAAAGATATTTTTCAATTAGTGTTGCTATTTTTCCTTGTTTAATCCTCTCAAATAATCATTAATTGAATAATAATTATTAAAAAGTTAAAGTAAATTACCAAAAATTTTGTACACTTCATTTACAGAGTAAATAATCTGGGAAAAATACCAAATGTGGTTTTTATATACTGAAATCCGATTTTGTGTATTTAAGTGTATTTAATCTTAGAAGATAGGAGAAAAATAGTATACAGAAGAGAAAAATCATCAAAATTTTTATGTAGCCTCCTAATGTACTGCAAGGTGTTCTGGTAAATATTCATGAATTTTGGATGAGCAGAACTATTTGTTCTATTTTTAGGCCATTATAAATACAAAAATCGGGGAAAAATAGGAATCCATTATGAAAAATTCTGAAAACAGTTTTCTGAGTCTTATACCTCTGGTAGCAACTGCAAAAATTGTTATATATCATTTTAAGATTCTCTAAAGTGCTTTTATGATTTATTGGACCCAAAGAAAAAGAAAATTCAAAACCATATTAAACAGTAACAAAAACCGATGAAATTTAATTTGGGGTCATTTCTTAGCATAGGGGTCATCCACGAATTTACCTAGGATTTATAGACATCAGAAAGTATTTTATATGATTTATTGCCCTATTTTATTTCAACAATTATAATAATTCGAGAAAAATGAATTATTTTCTGAAAATTTGTTGAACATCTCATTTTGTTGATGGGAATCTGGGATAAATCGGATTTGGTCAGAAAAGGAGTTTTAGATATTTATTTGGAAATAAATCCTTCATGAACATATTTGAAAGCTTTTAACAACATACTTTGATGATCTAGCATCTAAGCTTGAAGATCATCACATGCATGTTTGTTTGAAGATCATTCATGAGTTTGAAATGTTCAAAAATCGTTTTTGAAAGAAAACTTAGAGTGCATGTGGTGATTTTCCACCAAAACTTGTAGAAAAGTGCATTTTCATGATCTTGACTTAGGTTTAGGTCCTTGGATTTCACCATTTACAACATACATGATGTTTTTGGGTGAAATCCTACCACCATCATCATCAAAACTGAAGTGAATGAACATGCACACATATTTTCTAAGAGAAAGGTGTAGAAGAAGAAGGAAATGCAAGAAAAACCTTGAAAACATGGAGGAAAATGAAAGGAAATCGTGTTCTGCCTTAATGAACACCACTAGATGATGAAGATTTTGAGCATCATGAGTGTTCTTGGACTTGTTTGCTGTAAAATTTCGTGGTTCATAGAGGGAGGAAGAGAGAAAATGTGTGTGAGAGTGTGAGAGAGAAATGAGAGAGAATGAGGGAAGATGGAGTGTGAGAGAGAAGAAGAATGATTTTGTGTTGGGAAGAGGAGAGATATGGGGAGGGAGATCCGAATTTTCAATGAGGAGAGAGACTCCCCCACCTCTTCCATTTACTTTATATAATTTTGCCTCAATTTTTATAAATTTTCCCATTTTTGTATAAAGTGTGAATTAAGCCATGATTTGTTTTATTAAATTATTGATTTAACTTGTTAATTAGGAATAAATGTTGATAGTTTAAAATTTATTTTCCTTGAATTCATTTTCATAATTTTGATTATTATAAGATAATATTAGAAGCTTCATAATTATTTTATAGAATTTTTAAGGTTAAAGTTTATAAATGTGAGTTTTTAGGGCATTTAGGGATTTTAGGGTCTTGAGATTTAATAAATATTTGGATATCAAGATAAATTGAATTATTTGAGATTTCAATTTATGTTAGAGTTTCATAACTCTTTTCTAGTTAAAATAATGTTTGTAATTTATTTTTATCGATTTATTGGCATTCTATGTAGTGGTTTCGAGATTCAAGCGAAATTGAGGAATCAACTATACTAGTCCTAGTTTTCAACTCTAACTTAAGTTCCAACGAGACTAGGACCTCATTTCTACCACTAGGTCAAGTGCATGATGCGTGTATATGATTCATGAAAAGGTGTTCGAGTCAAAGAATGACCCAAATATGGATAGTCTCTACAGTTAAGTAGTTATAGAATTCACATATCAATGTGAAATTTATACACACTATCCATTGATTCTAATTGTTTCCAAGTTTCTAGTAGGTTATAACTTAGCTTCTAGTTACTAAGTCTAGTATGTGTAGTGCCTATATGTGCAACTAAGTTTAGTCAAATCTAAAACCGACTCGAATTTTGACGACTGTCACACTCAGGGACAGTTGGAAGTATAGTGCTAATTTTGGAAGGACCATATTGACATATTCTGAAAAGAGGCATCTCTTATTCAGAAGTGATAGTCAAAATGTGAATATGGAGTTGTCTCCATAGGTGGAAGTTATCTGTGTAAGATTAGAAAGCTTAATGCAAGAAGCAGGTCCAAAGCAATGTACTTTGAATATGAGACTTAGTTTCCATGGAGTTGATCTCCATTGGAATACCTTATAATGAATGTTGACAAGTCTTTGTGACTTTGTACATATTCATTACAGGAGGGTCAGTGCATATAAGTTTAAAATCTAAACAGATTTCGATAAATGATAGGAATTTGAAATTCTCACATTTTTCGATAAGGATTTGGGAGTGTGAAATTAGAATCATTGAAATTATGTTCAATTGGTTTATTTCACAAAGTAAGGATCATAGACAAACATAGAGTGTATACTTGGTGTATGGCAAAGCTATTGTTTAAGAAAAACATAGTGCACATGCTTGGAGCATAGGACAACTACTGTTTTTAATTCAAGTATAAAGTTGATAAAACCGAAACAATGAATAATGAGTAATCACTATGGTGATAAATAAAAGTGTTTATTTATATTCATAGGGTTTGATACCATATTTGATTCATTTATTCTTGTGTTTCACTTTGCATGTTTTGACTTCCAGAATAACTAAGTCGCTCTTCCTGAATGATTAAGTTATTCAAACCATCCACAGTCGGTCATATGTTGGAAGTAGATATGAATCAAGACTGTCATGGGTTGGTTTGTAGAGGTCCAAGTTGGTGGACAAAGTGGTGCTACAACACTCATGAGTGCTCATAAGTTCTGAGTATTGGATTCAACCCGCGCTCATTTGAATCACTTCATGGATTTTATCACGAGTGATCATGAGACGATAATATCTTATATTCTTCAAACCTAGAGATATGAGTTGTTACTATGAATTGGTTATACATTGATTGCACGAAAATGCATTTGGTAACTCGATGTTATAAAACGTGCCTTTGTGTATGATTCAACAAGTAGTAGAACAAGCCATATGATTCAAAGTTTATCCATTCCTTTTACCTTCGGGATAAAAGCGATATCTATGGGCCCCTCGATGATTTAGCGATGACACCCTAAGTGCTTGGCCAAGCCAGGACTGATTTGATTTGTTCAATCAGTCAGTCATCATAAAATGGAAATCGAGAAACAACAAATGGACAGAGAGAATGATTAATAATCCATGTCTCGGTTCATATGATATCTAGAATGGAGAAATATATGATCCCTTATCTAATGGACAAGTCATTGACTAGGTCAGAGTTCGACAGCGGCTTTAAGAGCTACGATTGCCAGTTAGGTTTTGGAGTCATGCACAATAATAGTTTTAGACTTATCCAAGTGGGAGACTGTTGGATTAATGTCTAAGTCCATAACTATAATTGGTATGTACTTGACCCGACTTGGCATGGTCCATTTGGGTTGCACTTCACCGGAACAATTTATATGGATAGTCTTTTGAGAATAGTATGTTTTATGATTTATATTAATATATTATAAGTTCTAATATATTAATATGGAATCATATTATTAGTATTGATCAAGAATTAATTTAGAATTACTTTAGTGGTCAAAAGGAACTAATTAAATATAAACTCTTATATATATATATATATATATATATATATATATATATATATATATATATATATATATATTTATGGAGTGGGCCAAGTTCATTTAGGTTGGGCTAAGCTTTCATGGATAGTCCATGGAGTTTTTAACCCATGGATCCTATAGAAATGAAAGGTCATGGGTATTAGGGTTTACATAGATGTAACCCTAATCCTCCATAATATATAAAGGGGTCCTTGGCTCACAAAATGTGCACAAGTGTGTGAAAAAAAGTGTGGGCCGATTTTAGTGAGCATACATATTCTCTCAAGTTCTTCCAAGGTGTTTTGGTGATTTGTGATTCCACTTGAGGCTTCCACACTATTGGGGCTAAGCTCTTAAAGTTCAAGACTTCAAGCAACATCAAAGGTATGTCATCTAAACTAGAACTTTGTAGTATAGTTGCTTCATAATATGCTAGTTAGGATGAAACCTTGGAATATTGATTATTTGCATTTATAATAGAGAAAACATAGATCCAATGTTTATAGGGTTGTATGTACACCATAGGAGTGTTAGAATGCTCAAAACCCAACAAAAACATGGTCACACACAGCCATAGAATGAGATAGGCGGTTTCAATATTGTTCCAATCTATGAGCTACAAACCAATTAATAAACATGCCAATAACTCGAGCCAAGTTTTCTCATACTATCTTATTTTACCTACATATATCCCCAAGGGAAAACATATAACCAACCCTAGATATACTGCACTCCTTCCTCACAACCCTTACCCATCGTGTGGTACCAGTAGATCTAACAAAATGATGAACCTCAACCACTAACAGAAACATCGTCATAAATGGCTGAAGACTATGATCCCACACCTTGATTGAAACCGAACAGATCCTACCAATACGACCCAAACGCATCTCGATCTATACATCGACATTCCCGAAAGGAGCCACTGGCTACAACGACCTCCCTGACCAACAACTTCCTGTCGTGAAGACAACTCATGCATTTCTAACCACATACATGTGATGGAAACTTACTCTGCACTCTCGTCTCGACCAAAGCCTGAACCAAAGTCTCGCATACCCGAATCGTAGGTTCATGTGACCTATTATTCTGAACTCAACCTCGAACAGATCGATGACTCTTCAAGAAGACTACTCAGTACTCCCCCACTTACGGTTTGAACCATCACCAAATGACGTTGCAACAACCTAATGCCACCTTTTCTGCAACCTTTTCTTGTAAGTGTTGCATGTTGCTGAATTATTTATCTTTCAAGAAGCTTTTCAACTTTTGCAAGCAATGGATGTTTTCTCAAGAGGAGCTTCAACAATAACATTACTTGTGGATTTTTGGTCCCTTTAATTGTCCTTTTAGGAATGGACTTGACATTTTTGTGTTGGTTCACAAAATTTCATTAGATGGTTGGTTTATGCACATATGTTTATGCATGGTTGTGTTGTTTCTTTAATGTTATTTTTATGTGTGGTTGATAAATTAGTTTTTTACATGCTAAAATAATTTTGAACAAAAATAAACATCGCATGGATTTTCATTTTCAAAATTTATAATGTGGACATAAGATATAACAAGTTATTGTTTCAAAATAAAAACCTGATTTTATAAAAAAGTTAATAACGGCACATTTTGAAATACTCAATTATAAGTTTTAAAAATGGTGATTTTTATAAAGTATACAAACTCCAAATATATAAGTAATAAAATGAAGTTTTATTAAAGATATAAAAGGTTTAAAAGCGCTCAAACTCAAACTTAATATGTGCTATTTGTCACACCCCAAAACCGGAACGGCGGAAACATTCTGGGGTGGAGGACATCATGTACAGTATCATAACAAAGCATAATAGTAAAGACAAGCAAACAACATCCATTGCATTAATATAATAATTGTAATATAAGCGTGTTCTGAGCAGTATGTAAGACACCAAAAATGTATAATCAAAATAAAGATGAGTCTTGTATGTGCTCCATCTTCGCAAAAGCTTCATCGGTACCTGTCTACTGATGACCTGAGAATACAAGTTATTTTGAAAGAGTTTGTCATCATTAAAGCTGGTGAATTCATAAGTATTTTAGTGTCATTGTTTGCCTGAAAAGTTTGTAAGTGGTTGAGTGTATAAGTTTGTAAAAATGTTTGTAGTGATGGTTTGTAACTCTTAGAAAACCCTATATTTTCTATTAAAAGTAGTCTTCTACCAAGCCATAAAGTACTGTATGTTTATTCAATTTAAAAGTGAGTATTTCTCCCAAGACATAACGGGGTACTGTAGCATTATGCTATTAGTGACTACTGCTGTATTAACTACCTTAAACCAATTGTTAATTAAGGTATAATGTGATATAATTGTAACCATAATTGATCGACCTTAGTAAAAAACGACGCTCGAAGACGTCGAGATGGTATGACATTCATCACCCGAAGACCTGCAGGTCCCACTGTAGCTAGCAGCAAGGTGTAGGACGGTCAGTCCAGTATAGATCTATACACGAATTCACGCTCTTCTTCCCGAAGACTCTGACTACAAGTCGAACCATGACAGAGTTTCCATGCCCCGAAGTAGTGCCTCACATTTAAGTTATAGTGGGTATGTATTATTTGTACTAGTGTAGTGTATGTTCTCTCCTGATTCTCATCATAGTGTGTTCCTTAGTATAGAGTTTAGTGCGTATGAATAGTATGTAGTATGTTTAGTTGTATAGTGTAGTGTATGTAGTGTCTACAGTATGCATTGACTCATGTATGAACTGACTCGTTGTATGTTTCATAGTATTAGAAATAATGTGTAGTAACTCCTAAACTATACCTATTATAGTTTACTAGTAATGTTGTATAAGTAAGTTAGCGTATACACCTTTGCTACCCAAAGGGTTGGTACTGAAGTAAAAGCTTTATATCTACACATATATACATGATATATAACTAAGGATCAAACGACAGTCGGACAAACAACAGAGTACTCTAAGTCCACAACCAAACAAGGAACAGGAAATAAAGTGAGTTACCAGTCCTAAGTCCTTCAAACCTTACTTATATAACTATATATGCATTAGACATGATTTGGAAATATATAAGTTTAAAGAGTTGAAAGTAAAGATTTGATAATCAAGAATAAGTTTTAATAAAAAGTTTAACATGTAAAAGAGTTTGATAATCATTTTGAAGTAGTTTTGTTGACAAAATAGTTAAAACTATAGAAAATCCATTTGTTTGCAAGTTATAAATCACATGTGATTGATATTATAACTAGTTTGATTCAACTTGTATTCCCCCCCATAAAAGCATTTAAAAACATTTAAAAAGGTCGATTAAGGGGCATGAACTCACCTGTAGTGAGTGGTTTGGATGGAAGTGCCGGATAGGATGCTTGGTGTCAAGTGAGCACTTGAACACTCACACGGATCCTATTTAACATGTAGTGATACATAAATGTATCTAATTAGTCATTTAACAACTAATTAATCAAGTAAAGACACCCTAATACATGGAAACACTTTGATTCAAGTGCTAGAAGTACTAAAGGGTTGTATCTAAAGAGAGTATGGCCTCACATTGGAGTTTACTTCCTATTTGGTAACAACAAATGAGTTTACGGTTTTTGGTGATTTCCCCCATGAGTTTACGGCCGTAAACTCATGGTAATTTGTACCATTGTGTGTCTTAAGGTCTTATACCCCTCAAGGAAGTGTTCTAGGCTTAGGAAGGGACTAGGGCTCAAAATGACCCTTCATTGGAGTTTACGGTCCATGGACCACTCCCTTGGAGTTTACGGTCGTAAACCAATGAGTTTACGGCCGTAAACTCATGCTCACTCCTACCATTTCGTGTTTTAGGTTCTAGTCCAATATACAAGCCCTAGAAGGTGTTGGTGGCACTCAAACACCACTTGATGGTGTTTACGGTTCAAGGAGATCCGTTGACCGTAAACACATGTGTTCTTGAGGGTTTTTGATGTTTGTCAATGGTTTAACATGTATTCTAAGCAAGTAACTAGTTTGGAGGAGTGTACTTACTTATAGGAAGCTTGCAAGAGTGTTTAAGGCCCAAGAACACTAGTGTGTGTTCTTGGTGTTTTGAAGAACACTTGAAGATGTATGTAAAAGTGAAGATTTGATGGATGAAATGGAGTATAACAACTAGATGAAAGGTTATAACAACAAATCAAACAAAGAAAACACTTACATTTTGGAAGATTTGGAAGGTGATCTTATGATAGTTGAGAGAGAATGAGGGAGTTCTTGAGCTAGGAAGTGAAGAATGAGATAAATGGGGAGTAAACTCATGCTACATGCATGAGTTCAAGGTGAAGAGGAGTTTACGACCGAAACTCCCCAAGTTTGGCCGTAAACACCTTGTTAGGGTGTGAAGTGTTTACTTGTTACACATTACTCCTAGAAGACACTCCCTTTTATTTGTTCGTTTTATGCATTTATTTTAAAAATACCCAAACGGACTTTAAACCGGCTAAAAATTCACAAAAATGAATTTGAGTATTAATTGTAGTGCTTGACTGCTGAGTTTATACAAATGAAAATTTCGGGTTGTCACATTATTAAATTTAAAATTGAATCACGTCAAATTATATAAAAACTAGCTTTTTTTATATAGAACCTTTAAAAGTGATTTTATTTTTGAAAAATTGTATCATGGCTTATTATACGCATGTAATAGCAATGATATCATATTTTTTTAAAACTAGATTTATAAAACATAAAAGGACCCCTTATAAACCTCAAATATATGCAATCTGTTTTGAAGGCACTCACACATCTCTTGATGCACTAGCAGAATAAAGGATACCTAACTGCTTAGTGTTATCTTTTGATGGTCGGGGTGTATTCGCGATTTGGTCGGAAATATTTTGTGATAAACGATACCTAAGCAAGAGAGTTTCGAGGCATAGATGGGATCAAATATGTCTAATTAAATTTGTTATTAGTAATCACATAAATCTAGGAACTAGATAGTAGAATATAATTGGTAATTGATATCTACCGCGTTCGATTCAAATGAATGGGATAAAGGTAACCAAACCATTTATTTGTTTGGCAACATGGATCTTAGACTTTGATACTTAATATTTTTTGGATGCTAAAAGGGTATTAATTATTAAATCTTAAATATTGAAAATACTAAATGAATTTGTTTTTAAATTTTGTAGATAAATAATCCACTCTCATTACAATGCATTGTGATTTTCTTTAAATGACTTGAAAAACAACAACATTCAATAAATACAAATTTAATGAATGGGTTCATGTCCTAAGATACAATCTTATGAGAGATGTGAAATTGTATACACTTAAAGGTCATTGTCCTAAACAACCTCCTTTGAGCAATAGACCTGGACATGATACTTAGTAAAGACATCACTGTGATGATCAAGATGCTTCTAACATCACACTAGGAAAAGTTATTCCTGACTTTCACGAAGTCATGAATCATATATATATATATATATATATATATATATATATATATATATATATATATATATCTGATGATATAACATGTTAAGCAATATTCCAATAAATACAGTGATATTTGTTTTAAACTACTTTAAACAATGAAATAATGGAAGGCTGAAAAGAGTCACCTTGTGTGATCTAAGAGACCCATGTATCATGGATTAAACACCTTTAAGCCCAAGAAAATCCAATAGGTCCCACATAGATGGATCTTGTTACTTCTATGAAGAAACATGATAATGGAACAGGAACTGTTCCTTTGACTGAAAAGAAAGTCTGGAGAGACTAGTACTTTAGGTATCTACTAGATAGAAATCTTACTTTTCATATAACACTGAAGTACTTGGTACTTAATGTTAATCTAATATTTGTAAATGGCTTGAAGATATTTATAGAAAAGTAACCAACTAAGCACAATCAAGTTCGAACTACACTCTCGGAGTTTAGTTTATTATTTATACTTTGAACATAATGTACTTGTATTGTAAAGCAATGTTTGTTTTGGAACAGTGTATATATTAATTTAGCTTTTCAAAATATATGTCTCAGTTAATTGATGAATGATTCATTATTTACTTAAATCTTTTTTTCATAATGATCACCTCCATATTCAGAAATGATTAAAATTCCTTTTATGAGACTAGATCTCTTAATAAGAATTATAAAGTAAATATCAATGTTTGTAAATAACAAGTTCTACATACAAAGTACTTTCGACTTAAACCTGTTTTGAATCAAACTCATCTTTTATATTGTTATCTTTATTATATAAATGGTATTCACACATTCCAACTTCAAGAAAGGTGTCTTTTGAAGACAAATAATGTAGTTTATTTGACATATACATATATATATATATATATATATATATATATATATATATATATATATATATATATATATATATATATATATAAGATTCCTAATGATATTTTCATTAATTGTAGAGAAAATAATTATTAAGGAACTATACACTATGATGTTTGACTTCCTTTCTAATGAATGTCTAAGATTTAGCATAAGATACCAAATCAACATTATTCACAATTATAGTAATTATAAATTATATTTTACATGTTGAAATATAATTACGAAACCTTTGTTGAAGTTTTCAAATATAAAGTTGAAATACAAACCAGTAATACCATCTAAAGCCTTAGGGATGATAAATGATGAATTAAACCTTACTTGATATAATTTACTTTCTAATCGGTGGAAATTTTCTTATTTTATTCTTTTGGAATAATTCTTTAATCACTATCAATTGTACTTCGAATGCAAGCAACAACTAATAAGTAGATAAAACATTTTATTTATAAGATTTTGTATGGAAAGGCTCCATCCCTATCTTATTTAATGTTTTGTGGATGTGAAGCCTATGTTAGACTGAAGCTTCTATACCCAAAATCTGCTAAATAAATATTTTTATGATACTCTAAACATGGCTTATATTATTATATGAAAACCCACCAAGATTAAATTCTCATATTCTTTTGAAAGCTAAGTTATGAGAAAGCAAGTTTCTAAAAACAAAGCAAGTGGGAGATACATGGAACTTGAAGTAGCTCAAGAACCATAGCCTGATGTAGTAACGGTTGGCACTAGTTTGAACAAGGGATTGTTAACCTTGAATAATAGTTATTAATAAACACAAATTGTTCACATTAATGGTAGAAATCATCTATGAGTTGAGAAATATGGAATCTTTCATTGATGAGCTCTTCTTGATCGTTTCTAGTAAATCCATCAACTACCAAAATGCTAAATCAGATATTGAATCTGATAAATGAATTAGAGTCATGAACATGACATGTAATCCATGTATAACTAGAGAAAACATAGATCGAAAGCATTAGGGTTGCGTGTGCACCATAGGGATGTTAGAGTACATAAAACCCAACAACTTCTCAGTTGCGTAATTCACTCTAATAAACCTGAATGATCTTATCAATATGGCAAATATTTTTGAGCACTGTTGATGTGTTGAAGCTTCAATAAAACAATGAGGATGATATATTGATTGGGTTTGATCATATCAAAGTATTCATAGATAACTACTATGATTGCTTGGCAATGACATATATCGAATTAGCAATGACAGTGAATAGAGCTTCGAAGGTTCCTCAATCAATGCTAAAGGGGAAAGTTAATCTTAAAGATTATGTTGATGGGGAGATTGTTCATAAAACTTTGGGCGTTATTTTTCTTTGAAAGAACAAGAATGGAAAGATGACCAAATTTATATTTCAAGTTTCTAATACGGAGAGGTATACGAACTCTCAGTATACAAGTCTTTTAGTTCGTATTGGCAATTGGAATACGAATACTGCAGAAGATAAAGGTGAAATTCGAAAAACGGTCATTCGGTATACGGAGGTCCGCCGAGTCCTCCATCAGGCCATGAAGATGATGATGGCATAAGTTCAACACTTCTCACTAAGGGGGAGATTGTAAGATTCAAAATATGTAGTGAGTTGTCGAAGTACATTTAGGTCTGGGTAGTGTCGATGTCGAAGTCATGTACTTCGAATGTATGTATTACGTAAGGCAGTCTTAGTGGTAGAAGCTTAAACGTTTAGTCCTTATGTATTTTTTGTTCGTGTCTGTATCACCCTATAAATAGGGTAAGTGTAGGAGTCGAGAGTAAGCTTTTGAGAATTTGTGCTTTTACTCTCTAGTGTTCTTGAAATTGTTCAGACACTATAATCGAGTCAAAAAGAATTTATTTACATTTGTGTTCTTAACACATTTTCTTCTTGATTTCGGTCTTAATACTCAATTCAAACACACTAAATACGATGGGCGTAATCCCTTGGAAGCCCAGTCTGGACCTTAAGTACGCTTAGCGTACGTGCTAAGTATGATGGGCGTACTCACCCTAAGTCAACTCGGTTGACTTCGTTGATTTTTGACTTTCACCAAGATTTGACCAAGTTTTACCTAAGGGTATTTTGAGTTGTATTTGAGTTTGGTCACTATTTGATGAATAGGTGACTGGTAGAGCTGATATTCATAGCAGTGGCCTATTCAACAACCTTTTCATACTAGGAGGTTTGTTTTCCTCATTGTACTTGTGGGTCGAAGGCACCAATGCCAACCAACTATGTGACAACCCGAAATTTTCATTTGTATAAACTCCGCAGTCAAGCACATCAAATTTAAATCCAAATTCATCTCAGTACGTTTTTGGCCGGTTTTCAGTCCGTTGGATGTTTTTTTTTAATTTTCGTCAAACGATCAAATAAGTGGAAGTACCTGTTAGGAGTGTTGTGAAACAAATAAACGATTAACACCTTGACTAGGTGTTTACGGCCAAACAAGGGAGTTTGGGCCGTAAACTCCCTTTGACCATGGACTCATGCATATAGCATGAGTTTACCCTTCATTCTTTCACTTTTCACTTCCTAACTCAAGAACACCCAAGTTTTCTCTCAACTATCATAAGATCATCTCTTCAAATCCGCCAAAATGTAAGTGTTTCCTTCCTAGATTCGAACATGCAACACTTAATCTAGTGTTTTTATGTCATTTCATCCATGGATTCTTCATCTTTTCTTAGATCTTCAAGTGTTCTCCAAAACACCAAGAACACCAAGAACACACACTAGTGTTTTTGGGTCCTAAACACTCTTACAAGCCTCATATAAGTAAGTATACTCCTCCTAGTTAGTTATTTGCATATTATACTTGTTAATCCATGGGAAAATCATCAAAATCCACAAGAACATATATTTTTACGGTTTGGGGAACTCCCAAAACCATAAACACCCCCAAATGGGGTTTAGGTGCCCCTAACACCTTCTATGGCTTGTATAAAGGACTAGAACCTTGCATTCATGAGCTAGAAACACCAAAACACGGAATGGTTGGGTAACCATGAGTTTACGGCCGTAAACTCATGTGTTTACCACCGTAAACTCCCAAGGAGTGGTCCAAGGACCGTAAACTCCAACAAAGGGCCATTTCGAGCCCTAGTCACATTCTAAGCCTTGGATTCGAGTCTAGCTTACTTCCTTGTGTGGTGTAGGACCTTAAAACACCCAATGACACCATTGCCATGAGTTTACGGCCGTAAACTCATGGGGGAAAAGGTCCCAGAACCGTAAACCCATATGGTGCTACCATATGGGGTGTAAACTCCAATGTGAGGCCATACTCTCTTAATTAGTTATTTAATTGAGTGTCTTTACTTGCTTACTTTCATGTAATTGAGTGTCTTTACTTGCTTAATTAGTTATTTAATGACTAATTAGATACATAAATGTATCATTGCCTGCTCAATAGGATCCGCGTGTGTGTTCAAGTCCTCACTTGACACTTAGCATCCTATACCACCCGTTCATCCGAATCACCCACTCCAGGTGAGTACATACCCCTTAATCAACCTTTTTAAATGATTTTAAATGCTTTTGTGGGGGGGGGGGGAATACAAGTTGAACTATAAAGTTATTATATCAATCACAGGTGATTAATAACTGTATAGCAAAAAGATTTCTGCATGTTAAATTGTTTTATCCAACTAAAGGTTTCCAAATTTTGTTTTCAAATCTCTTTTAAAGTAACCAAATCTCTTTTAAATTACCAAGCTTTTATCAAAGTCTTTTAAACTTATATTCTTGATAAATTCATGTCTATATAGATATAGTTATATAAGTAGGGTTTGAAGGACTTAGGACTGATAACCCGCTTTATTTCCTGTTCCTTGTTTGGTTGTGGACTTAGAGCATCCGGTTATTTGTCTGAGTGTCGTTGAAGTCCTAGTTATATATTATGTATATCTGGTTAGATGTTAATACTCTTATTCCAGTTCAACACCTTTGGGTAGCAAAGGCATCTAGATAACCTCTCGAGTAAACTATAATAGGTATAGTTTAGAAACCAACCATAACTTTCATGAAGGAGAACTTAGTTATATCTATATTCTAAACACTTGTACTTTTAGTAAAAAGAAAGGTATATAGAAATCAAAACACGAGATACATCCTCATGACACGGATTTCATCATTGTCGAGCGGTAACCAGAGTCTCCTGGAGGGAGAGCGGGCATTGTGTGTATAGATCTATACGGGACAGACCATCCCACATCCTGACTGCTAGCCACAGTCTCGGCCGACCAAGCCAAGGGGTGACAAATGTCACATTCATTCCGACGCCAGCAGGTCGTCATGTTTACATCCGTCAATCAGTATGGTTACGAGTATCTTTACATTTACCTTATAATTCATGGCTTTAAGGTAATCAGTATTATCATGGTATTTTCTACATATGAACCATCATAATATATTTTCCTAGTTATCCATTATGCCACCTATGTGGTGAAATTGGGCACTTCAAGAGGGACTGCCCAACGGAAGGAAATGACAAAGACGCATGAGGAGTTTAACCCTAATGCCTAGGGGAACATCAAGAACCCGGTAGAATTTTGGTACGTTTCTCAAACCTTAAGTAGCTAATCGAAAACTTAAAATAATCCATTCTAATTGTAATTACTCCCTCGTTAAGGCGAAAGTCGCATCACTGTTGTAACACTTAAAAACCCATCAGGTAAAGCTATGATGGCTTAGTATATACGTTAAGTCCATTTATAATTAACATTGATAGACCTCAAGTGTGTGATGCTGCCTTATCTCCTGTTCCTTGTTTGGTTGTGGATTTAGGGCGGAGTCGCTCAGTCAATAGTCCTTTTAATCTTAATTATACATGACTAGTGTATACTAGGCGGTTATAGAGAGGCCTCGTGAGAAATCCGTTCATGAAAAGTACATTTTTCCAAAACACCAGGACCCCTAGAGTTCAGCGTCAATCATGACGGTCCAAGTATCCACGATAGTGATACCCTGGACGAAACCCGAGACGCTAAGAACTTGTGTGCCCTGTTCAGCACATGGTCCTATCGATCTTTATTCCATATCGTGTCGATGATTGTAAATTTCGACACTACCGTCAGTCATGGCGTGACTTGGTTCAACCATGCGAGAATTCTTAGTGCTGTGTAAAAAGAACTTTCACCGTATCATGTGCATCGAATAAAGGTTCTTTCGAACCTAGTAAGGAAAACCTAATGCGAACCGTCAGTCGTATCTCTCGTCCAACCTTCATAAGTACCCAGGAGAGGGGTACCGCGTGCTGTTAACCAACCCCGTTAGACTTTAAAACCAAAAACGAAAGGCACTGCATATATTCCGGAAAACAATAACCGCCTGAGGCCTACTCAGTAGATCCCCCAGAAAGACCATTAGCACCGCACAACCAGGTTCGTGAACCAAGAGAAAGAACTCATGGGATTAACTTACTACTACTGAGTATATACATTAGAGTGGTATATGATTTAGATCGATAAGATTCAAGATGGGTGCCTCCTCCCTACTCTCTGTTCCATGTATGGTTGTGGGTTTGGGATGGGGCCACATATCTGAACATCCTGTAAATCTCAATTATATACGACTTGCATACACCGAGTATTAGTGATTGAGCCGAGTATGAGGTCTACCATGAACCTTATAATAAGACCCTTCATCCTATCCCATAGAAAAAGGAGCTGGAGTCAAGAGAACCACTGTGGGTTGAGCTACTAAAATGACCACGAATTCGAAATTTGTTGTCATCCCGGTTAAGCCAACGTAGTAGCTAACACCCTCAGTTAGGAAAAGTAACTCAAGCCGTAAGAGTCAAAAACATTGACTACGACCATCCATTCACGCCTAATCCCACAAATTAAGCATCTCAGTAGTGGGCTATGAAACCTGGAAAGTTGTGACAGAGATGAATGGATGTGGAAATTAGAGGTTTGAATAGCAGAATCTTATGCTATCTAGATTTAATCTAGGTAGAGAAACACAGTAACACCAGAAGAGTAGTTGCAAGGGATACTCGCATTACTCAGGCACTTCGTCCATCTGGATACAGACGAGTGGTGCCTAGAACCCAATGCCTCCTCATGCGAGAAAAGTCACTGTCACCCTATAGACGATAGACTGCATTCTCCAAAGTTAATACTAAGATGCCAAGAACCACATGATAACCTTCACGACCAAGAATAATTGAGTAAAGTAGACGGTATGTTGTGTCATGCTGTATAACCCAGGTCGTAAAGAGATTGTGGACTCGACACCGGTCTGGGTGTTAGTCGGTGGGTTATATAAGAACACGCGCTTCCTACAAACTGGAGGGAGCAGACGCGATGGAGAATGGTGCAAGTCTTAGAGATTTGTTAGACTACTAGGTGTTCCAAAGAATAATATCCCGAAAGAGATAGTAGATCCACCTCCCGAGATAGTCAATCACTTCAGAAAATCTTTAAGGGCGAAGCTAGCCCCGACCAGAGACAGCTATCCATGAAACAGCGAAGCGAGTAAGAGAATGATTCTTTCCAGTTAGGAATCATACTGTGAAAGTATCTACTAGATGATGAGAAAAGTTGCAATTTTCTAAGCATCGTCTGGTAAAACCCTCTATCTCGCTGACTTTGAGAGTTTCTGTTAGAAACACCTCGAGAGTCAGAAGTGCAGGTCCATTTTGCACAGGGTCGAGATAGATGCCACGTAACCAATAGATGCTAGTATATAGCAAATACCTCCAATGATCCAGAAAACCTCCGAAAACCAATCAGTAGGAAATACGAATCCGAAGACGACCTGAGCCTTCTAAGAACCAACCCAGAAGACTGCACTCCAGTAAGAGATAACTTGTGGAACTTCAGAATGGCGATCACGCCAAGTGATGATCTAACCATGGAAGTACATTATGTTCCAAGTACTGAAACATTCTATCTTCCCAAGAACTTAGGACCATCATGGATTCTTGATAACAATTGGTCCAACCTCCGTCAGACCTCGACTACTTTAGGGATTCCATAATTTCCATCCGAATCTATCCCACGTCTCAACTTGAAAAAGTGCTTGTCCGACGTGACTCGTGTAATCCCACTCGTCGAGATCGAAATCATTGAGAGCCCCAACTTTGTAGGAGAACATGAAGAGATCATGGACCGAGGGGTCAAACGAACAAAGCAAAGCCGTATCACGATAGTGAGGGTTCGCTGGAACGCCGAGCGAAGACCTGAATTCGCTTGGGAGCAAGAGGATTTGATGAAGCTAAAGTATCCTCATCTTTTTGCTTCGCTAAATTGTATCTACGCGTGTGCTTGAACTTTAATTTCGGGACGAAATTCCCTCTAACGGGGGGATGATGTGACAACCCGAAATTTTCATTTGTATAAACTTCGCAGTCAAGCACATCAAATTTAAATCCAAATTCATCTCAGTACGTTTTTGGCCGGTTTTCAGTCGGTTGGGAGTTTTTATTTTAATTTTCGTCAAACGATCAAATAAATGGAAGTACCCGTTAGGAGTGTTGTGAAACAAATAAACGATTAACACGTTGACTAGGTGTTTACGGCCAAACAAGGGAGTTTGGGCCGTAAACTCCCTTTGACCATGGACTCATGCATATAGCATGAGTTTACCCTTCATTCTTTCACTTTTTCACTTCCTAACTCAAGAACACCCAAGTTTTCTCTCAACTATCATAAGATCATCTCTTCAAATCCGCCAAAATGTAAGTGTTTCCTTTCTAGATTCGAACATGCAACACTTAATCTTGTGTTTTTACGTCATTTCGTCCATGGATTCTTCATCTTTTCTTAGATCTTCAAGTGTTCTCCAAAACACCAAGAACACCAAGAACACACACTAGTGTTTTTGGGTCCTAAACACTCTTACAAGCCTCATATAAGTAAGTATACTCCTCCTAGCTAGTTATTTGCGTAGTATACTTGTTAATCCATGGGAAAATCATCAAAATCCCCAAGAACATATGTGTTTATGGTTTGGGGATCTCCCAAAACCGTAAACACCCCCAAATGGGGTTTAGGTGCCCCTAACACCTTCTATGGCTTGAATAAAGGACTAGAACCTTGCATGCATGAGCTAGAAACACCAAAACACGGAATGGTTGGGTAACCATGAGTTTACGACTGTAAACTCATGTGTTTACGACCGTAAACTCCCAAGGAGTGGTCCAAGGACCGTACACTCCAACAAAGGGCCATTTCGAGCCCTAGTCACTTCCTAAGCCTTGGATTCGAGTCTAGCTTACTTCCTTGTGTGGTGTAGGACGTTAAAACATCCGATGACACCATTGCCATGAGTTTACGGCCGTAAAATCATGGGAGAAATGGTCCCAGAACCGTAAACCCATATGGTGCTACCATATGGGGAGTAAACTCCAATGTGAGGCCATACTCTCTTAAGATGCAACCCTTAGCACTCCTAGCACTTGAAACAAGGTGTTTTCATGTAATTGAGTGTCTTTACTTGCTTAATTAGTTATTTAATGACTAATTAGATACATAAATGTATCATTGCATGCTCAATAGGATCCGCGTGTGTGTTCAAGTCCTCACTTGACACTTAGCATCCTATACCACCCGTTCATCCGAATCACCCACTTCAGGTGAGTTCATACCCCTTAATAAACCTTTTTAAATGATTTTAAATGCTTTTATGGGGGGGGGGGGGAATACAAGTTGAACTATAAAGTTATTATATCAATCACAGGTGATTAATAATTGTATAGCAAAAAGATTTCTGCATGTTAAATTGTTTTATCCAGCTAAAGGTTTCCAAATTTTGTTTTCAAATCTCTTTTAAAGTACCAAAATCTCTTTTAAATTACCAAGCTTTTATCAAAGTCTTTTAAACTTATATTCTTGATACATTCATGTCTATATAGATATAGTTATATAAGTAGGGTTTGAAGGACTTAGGACTGATAACCCGCTTTATTTCCTGTTCCTTGTTTGGTTGTGGACTTAGAGCATCCGGTTATTTGTCTGAGTGTCGTTGAAGTCCTAGTTATATATTATGTATATCTGGTTAGATGTTAATACTCTTATTCCAGTTTAACACCTTTGGGTAGCAAAGGCATCTAGATAACCTCTCGAGTAAACTATAATAGGTATAGTTTAGAAACCAACCATAACTTTCATGAAGGAGAACTTAGCTGTATCTATATTCTAAACACTTGTACTTTTAGTAAAAAGAAAGGTATATAGAAATCAAAACACGACATACATCCTCATGACACGGATTTCACCGTTGTCGAGCAGTAACCAGAGTCTCCTGGAGGGAGAGCGGGCATTGTGTGTATAGATCTATACGGGATAGACCATCCCACATCCTGACTGCTAGCTACAGTCCCGGCCGACCATGCCAAGGGGTGACAAATGTCACATTCATTCCGACGCCAACAGGTCGTCATGTTTACATCCGTCAATCAGTATGGTTACGAGTATGTTTACGTTTACCTTATAATCCATGGCTTTAAGGTAATCAGTATTATCACAGTATTTTCTACATATGAAACCATCATAATATATTTTCCTAGTTATACACTAGGCCTCATATTAAACCTTTAAACTGACCTACTTAGGATTAAAGGTTAACTTAGACTCTCCGAGGCGTATTGTTCACTTAATACCGCCTGGAGTCTGTATTTCATTCACTTAGACTCTCCGAGGAGTATTGTTCACTTAATACCGCCTGGAGTCTGTATTTCATTCGCTTAGACTCTCCGAGGCGTATTGTTCACTTAATACCGCCTGGAGTCTGTATTTCATTCACTTAGACTCTCCGAGGCGTATTGTTCTCTTAATACCGCCTGGAGTCTGTATTTCATTCACTTAGACTCTCCGAGGCGTGTTGTTCACTTAATACCGCCTAGAGTCTATACTTTATTCCTTTAGACTCTCCGAGGCGTGTTGTTCACTTAATACCGCGTGGAGTCTATACTTCATTCCTTTAGACTCTCTGAGGCGTATGGTTCATTCGATACCACCTAGAGTCTATGTTTTATTCACTTTTAGTCAGCAGCGTTACCGCTGAGGTAAAATAGTATTTTCCCTATTACTTTTACTTGTGATCTTCTCACATATTCCTTCAAGTATAAACTATATTTTGATAATGATAGTACCTTTAGGGGAAAATACTCTTTAAACATAAAACAGTTGAGTTTTGGTAGAAAACTACCTTTATTTGAAAATAAAGGATTTTCTGGGAGAAATACTAATACTCTGTAAAATCATATCACCATCATCTAGTGAGATTAATTTGAAGAAAAACATGTATTTATACCATTGTCATTAAATACTTATGAACTCACCAGCATTAAAATGCTGATACTCGCTTTCAAAATAACTTGTATTCTCAGGTCATCAGTAGACAGGTACACTCCGGGAGCTTTTGCGAAGTCAGCCTAGTACCAAGCTGCAGCTTATGTTATTTCCTATATCTACTTTTGATATTGTTGTTAAATGTAATCTATGTAAAATTATTACTATTAATGCAATGGTTGTTGTACTTTAATTTACTATACTGCATATGTTGTGATACTTGACATGACGTCCTCCACCCCAGAACGTTTCCGCCGTTCCGGTTTTGGGGTGTGACAAACTAGATTATGTATCTTGGTATATAGGATGTTGTTATGCTCTAGTGACCTGTTAGATCTGTGTCCTGGTATATAGGATGTTATTGTGCTGTAGTGATCTTTTAGATCTGTATGCTAGTATATGTAGGATGTTGCTATGCGGTAGTGATCTCTAGATCTTCCTGTTTGTCTGTTGACTAGTTATGTGTTTATCTGTTATGTATATGTCGACATGTTATGGTTTTAGGTGGAGGCATTACTGCTTTGTGTGTGAGGCAATAGACCGGGGGTATTTCTAGTCCGATGACTGAGTGGGCCCGAGGGTATTCCAGTTCGATGACTAAGTGGACCCACTGTATATTAGCATTCCCGTCCCATGATTGATTGGACCATGAGTATTCCAGTCTAATGACTGATTGGACCCAACATGCATGATTGCATATGTTATATGTTCTGTGGTGGTACTTTTAGGGAACTCACCAAGCTTTGTGCTTACAGTTTCACATTATTGTTTCATGTAATTTAGATGACCGGGCCAAGGCGAAGGCTTGATCGCACACATCCTTCATAGTTTTTGATATTCGATCTTGGGATCCTCTGAATTGTAATTTTAACTTTTAGAAACAGTGTTTTTGTAAACAGTTATAGTCATTGGGTGGTTTTTGAAAAATGAAAGTTTTACCGTGATTTTTGGGATGTTACTAGTTTGTATCAGAGCCCTGGTTTGAGTGAATTAGATGAGCATTCACGTGAATCCAGTCTTAAGCTAATGATCTGTAAAATTCTAAAAAAATTGTTTCAAAGTTGTTTTCATAAATGTTTTCCAAATTCTTTTCAAATGTATCCAAAGAAGGATGAGATGTGTACCATCAAGCGGAGCAAGAAAGTGTACCCCAATTTACCACACTGTTACTTGTTTACGATGATTATGATAGAACTGCATGCTAGTGATAGGCTACAGATCTTCAGGAATTTCATGATAGAATTGTCTGATGTATGATGTCTGATAGCCTATGAGGACTTTTTATATGTTAGATGAAATTAACATCATTATTGTAGTTGCTTAGTGTGTGCATCATAGTTGTACATAACAAAGATTCTGTAGTCGAAGAATGTTTGATTTAGCTTTATTTCATGTTCTTTTCTAATAAACGACTTAGGGTAGAGTCAAGTATTCGATTGTCTATGTATTCCAATGTTATGTATGATTAGCATGCACGAGTGGCTACAAGGTTGGTGGAAGTTTCATAAGTGGGTGCAGTTCATAGCAGGTCAGCATGAGGAATGATTAGCCACTCTTGAGAAAGTAAGGATAGGATAAATGTGTATCCTAGGTGCTTTGGGCTAGAGTTCAAGAATTTTGTTTGAGGATCTGCCTGATTTTATTATGTCTTAGTGCCAGTCCACTCCACCGCTTGAATGTTGCTTGCTTTGTGCTTTGTGGGACTCATATTGATGTGAGTGAACTATCAAATGAATACGTTAAATTACATGCTACAAAGGTTAAATATTCTTAGAGTGAAGGATTTCATCGTATTACATATCTCTCATCTGAATCTAATCGTTGTAGGGTTGGGTCCTTAGTCGAAAGATTATTTAAGTTTTGTTGAATGTAATTGTATTCATGAAGTGCTTAACAGACATTAATAGGGGTTCTTCAGCAGCTAATGGCAGGGGAGGTAAGAAATCCTAGGACAGCCTAGGAAGTACTTTAGTGCGGTTGCCACACTGTTTAGCATGTGTTAGAAGTACTATTATGAGTAGGTGACTTAGAGGACTCATGATGATTTTTGAGGAAAGTTTGGATAGGTGTGGAAGATGGTATTGGGCTCGTACTACTGGACGCACAGGATCCATACTCAAATTAAGGGAAGTCATGAGGATTCTAAGGAGCTGGTTGAGGGTAGCTGTCATGGTTGGTACCATGATTCGTGACAGCGTTACTATATCTGCTGATCTTTTGGTTACGGTTGTTTAGGATAAGGATGGGTCTGGTGGTTGTCTTGGTCATAGTAGCCATGTCATTTTGGGTTTGAATGATGCAGACCTAGGTGAGTTAGTTGATTTAAGGTCTCGAGGGCCTTGATCGATCGTAGTGTCAATTGATTCGTCGGACTCAAGATGAAACGATTGTTATGATCGGCTCAAGGATTGCAGCTAGAGGTCGAGTGATCAGCTGTGTGGCAGTGTGGGAATGCACACGAGGTTTTTTTTGGATTGGTTGCCTTCATATGCGATCAAGGGGCTTTATTTTTTTGGATGCAGGCAGCTCAGGTACCATATTGATGGTTGGTGAATTGTGGTCGAGGTCAGTGGTAATCCATTGGTTTCGGGATGGAAAATCAGCGCTATGAATGAACTATCAGATTTATTGATTATACATATGCGCAGGGTTTTCAATGTTAGAAGCGGGTATGATTAGAAATTTCTGAGGTCTTCATTGGATATTCAGAATCTCTTAGGATTTTCTTGGTCTTTATTTGATCATCTTATGGGTGTTATACATTCCAAGAGTCAGGGATGGTTTGTACCTCGTTGAGCCGGTTTAAGATATGGTTAGGTTGCAATACCACTGGGTGATAATTCGAACCCTAAGTGGGGGAGAACTGAGTATTATTCTTTGAGGATCTTTGATCCATTTGATTCTATGGTGTCGGTTTAATGGTACGTAGGGATCTGCAGTTCAGGTATGCAAGACCTTGTTTCAAGATTTTGTCAAGTCAGGGGTGTAGAGCAGGTTGTTATCAATGTGCGTGTTCGGGAATGCAAGTTTCGCCTTCGAGGAAAGAAGTTTTTGGAGAAGGAGCTCGTTGTAGCTAGTGGTTCCTTTTGGGAACGTTGAGGAATAGGTCAGGAGGCGTTTGGGGTGCACAGGTTGAGTATCTACTACTGATGGATTTATCAGCTTGTTATATAGATTGATATCTATAGTTTGGGATGGACAGTTGTTGTTTGGTCGATCCGTATCAGAGTTTGGTATGTTTAGTTCTGCATGGGTTTCATTTCATAGTGTATTGGATTATTGGATTAGTCGCAATTCATTCCTGATCGTTGGTCATTCGTTTATCGTTAATAGCAAAGGTTCCTTGTTTGTTTTATCGAGCTAGTTGCTTGATGGTAGGATCTTCCCGGTTTTAATCAAGGTGTCAAATCTTAGTTCGACCATCCATGAGACTATTTCTATTAGCGGTGGAGGTTCGTCATTTCGGTTAGATCTACTGGTACTACACCATATATGTAAGGTTGTGAGGAAGGAGTATTGCAGTAGATCTAGGGTTGGTTATGGGATTCTCTTGAGGGCGTGTATGGAGATAAATTTCATTAGATATTTTCGTGAGGGGTGTATGTAGGTTGGACAAGATAGAAATTGAGCACTTGGTTCGAATTATATTCATGGTTTTTATTTGGGTTATAGCCTTTGAATTGGAAAAAGAATGCAACCGCCTATCTCATTCTCTGGATGTGTGGGACCATGTTTTTGCCTAAAATTTTGCATTAGTAACAGCTTGCGTTGTGGAGGGAATTCTGCGTGATAAAAGAGTATAGCCTGGGTTGAGTTCGGTTAGCATCAAAAGGAATGTTGAAGGGGTTTTCTGAAATCTCGAGTCACGAAGTTCGTTGTAGATGTCTCTAGTGATTTGTCACATGGTGGTACACCGGAGCTGATGAGGAATTTCGATGCAACGTGCGAATTCTTAGATTGTCCATCCTTATGCATGTGGGGGCAGCGAGTTGGGATGACTTGTGTGGAAGTCAAGAGCATGTTTTGAGTATTCTTTCAGCATGTTTTGGTGGTGTTCCTAGTCAAGGATCAAGGGTAGGTTGAACAAAAGGACGATCATCAGTCTTAGGGTAAGGTTTCTGAAGAATAGACTAATGGGTTCCCGATTTCTGGAAGTATAGTGATGAGGATGGATTGTGGTTGTAGTACTGAGGGTTCCTGGTTTGTGTGGTTTTTTTTGGAAGTTGGGTTATTCAATTAGAGAGACAAAGACAATTTGTTGGCAGTTGTGGGTTTTCGAGTGGTTTCTCGAGCTTTCTTCATAATACGCGTTGATTTCGAAATGGTTATAGGGATTTTATGGAATATGTTGGTATTGTTTCGTAAATCGCAATCCATACGGATTTCGAGGACAAAATGCAGTTTAAGTGGGGGAGAGTTGTAACATCCTGTTTCGAGAAATTTGTTATTTCGAGATTGTGAACAATATATGTATCGAGTAAAGGCCTTGGGCTTCAAGGGAATAGGGTTTAGACCCTATTGGATGTTGATAATATTAGTTATGCGATCCAAACCCTTGGTTTGTGTTGGAGTCAAACGGTAAAACGGGAAAAGTGATGTTTCAGACTTCTTGCATGAAATATGGATTTTTGTTCGAGAATTTTTTAGTCAAAGATATCTAGATAATATTGTGGGGCTCTTAAATATGTTTTCGTCGATATAAAGATCGTCGCAAACAGAGTTGGAACGATGAAGTTATGATCGTTTGAAGTTAGGAAGGTTTTGGGCTTAGTCTAGTACGTTAGGTGTACAGGATGTACACTGGGCGTACTAGGCATGCCTGGAGTACGCTGGTTGTACAAGATTAGAACCCAAACCCTATTTTTATGGTTTGAGCCCTATTTAAGCTCCTTAAATTCCCCATACCGATTCCATTCTCAACTCCACCTCTCCAACACCCTCCTTTGAAACCTTAACCCTAGTTTGAGCCTTGTGAGCAAAAAGAAGGTGTTTTTAAGTGTTTTGGAGTGTTCTTGGTGCATCTTGGAGAAGAAGGAGCTCATTGGGGAAGTGTTGGTTGCATTGGAGTTTGTAGATCCAAACTTTGTTCACCTTGATCTTTCTTCTAGATGTATAAAGCTAGAATATTGATGATTCATTTGTTAGATCTTGCAAGTTTTGGATGCTATGAGCTTTTAGTTATTTTAGTGCATAAAGTTTATATCTTGAAAGTTTGTGACCTTGTTATGGATAAAGTTGGAAACGTTATCCATCTAAACAACATTTTGATTCAGATATGAAGGTTGGAGACTTGGACTTAATGGATTAAGTTGATAAAGATGCACTTTTGGGTCCCTTTGAGACTTAAAGACTAGATCTTGGTTTTTTGAACCTTTCAAATGGATAAAGTTGGAAACTCAATCCATTATGGAGTTATTAGGAAGAATAAAAATGTAATCTTGGTCCATTATACCCTTCCATTCAAATGTTAGAGAGCTTAAGAGCTTAAGACAAGTTAGGGTTTGGTGTTGGGCATTTTCTATTCATGCAAACTCATAAATATGGAAATTTTATGGTTTGGAATGATATTTGGGGGATAGTGTTGGATTAGTGTCTAAGTCAAAAACTATAATTGGTATGTACTTGACCCGACCCGGCATGGTCCATTTGGGTTGCACTTCACCGGAACATTTTGTATGGATAGACTTATGAGAAAAGGATATTTATGATTTATTAATATATTATAAGTTCTAATATACTAATATGAAATCATATTATTTAATTAGTATTGATCAAGAATTAATTTGGAATTAACTTAGTGATCAAAAGAGACTAGTTAAATATGGACTCATATAGTATGGGCTAATGTTATTTAGGATGGGCTAAGCCTACATGGAAGTCCATGGATAGTCCATTGAACTTTTAACCCACTGATCCTACGTAATGTAGAAAGTCATGGGTATTATGGTTTACCCTAATCATGCATACTATATAAAGGAGTCCTTGGCTCATAAAATTGTCACTAGTGTGTGAGTGAATAAGATAGAGCCGATTTTGTGAGCATCCATATTTTCTCTCAAGTCTTCCAATTTGTTGGTGGTGATTTGTGATTCCACTTGAGGCATTCACAATATTGGTGCTAGGCTCTTAAAGCTCCAAGTAATCAACTACAAGAAAAATGTATGTATTCTATCTAGTTTTGTTATGTAAATACATATGTTCATATGCTAGTTAGGGTAATACCTTGGAAACTTCAAGTTATGCATGTTTAATAGAGAAAACATAGATACAAGGTATTTAGGGTTGAATGAACACCTTAGGAGTGTTAGAATGCTCAAAACCCAACAGTGGTATCAGAGCCTTGGCTTGTTTTCAATTATACTTGCTGAAAAAGGCTGAAAATCGAAGTTTTTTGTTGTCTGGACAGGGGACTCGACGAGTCCATTGAGGGACTCGACGAGTCCATGTACAAATTCATCCAACTCGTCGAGTTTTTTCTTGCATTCGGCGATTTGGAGCCCCTGACATCATATATTCGAGTGTTTTGGCTGGAATTGGACTAGAATCATTACCCTAAGCTGTTTTTGAACTTTCAAACCTATTTTTGATGTGGTAATGATCATTCTAATCCAATTCAAAAGATAGATATCAAAAGTTTCATGTTTTGTATTAGTTTAATGGTTAGGCTAATTACATGAAAATTGTTTGATTTGAATTGTCTTGTTCATATGAGTTTAATCTATATCATAGTTGTTCTTGACATGCTTGTTAGTTGAATTGATGATCTTAATGTTTTTTAATGGATTCCATAACTTGTCCTCAAGTTATGTAAAACCAAAAGTGTTTTGTGTTAAATCTTCATTAAAGCTATAGGTTACATAATTGAAGAGTCTTTTCTCATAAATAGTTTTATGGACTCCATAACTTGTCCTCAAGTTATGGATGTTCAAGAGTCTCTTCATTAAAGTCTTTAAAACCTATATCAAACTCATATGTTATGAATATGAAAGGTTTTGAATAGTTTCAAAACATGCCTTCAAGTTTTGGAATTTGTAAAGTCTCGCACACATTAATAATTTAGTTCCAAAACCCCCCTAGAATTTTAAAAGTTTAAAATTTAACCCTTATAGTATTATAATATTATAGGTTTAATATTTATATATATGTATAATAATAAAGTCAGTCTTACTGTTAGTCGGCCTCATTCACGAAGTCGGTCTATAAGGGGGGGTATAAGGTTACTGCCTATAAAATGGCAGTTTAATGGGTGTCCACACTCACCCACCGCTTCTTTGATTGGTGGAGGGTCGTTAGCTGAACGGGTAGGACAAAGACTATAATTTTCATTAAAAGTATAATGATAAATACTAAGTAACTAAACCCTTATAAATTCCTAATCTTAGTTACTTAGGAAAATGTGAATTTGGTGCTAACCCATGAAATTACACTTTGTACCTAACCAAGTCGTTAGTGGAGCGTGTGTGGTTAACCGGCACACTATCATGGACTAGTAAGTGTAGCAAAGGGTAACTGAATGTTTATCATAGATCGGTGGAGCGCGTGTGGTTAACTGGCACATTGATTAGGTGATAAAGTTAAGGGTACCAAGTTAATTTGGATGGTTATTCACACCTTGTTTGGGATCCTCGGCATCGCAGTCACAAACTTGAGAGGGCACAATCGAGATTTAAACATGCCATTGAAAAGTTCAATGAATCTCAAAAGATCTACGAGTTTCAATCCAATTAAAATCTAATACCTATTTCGTTTTTCATGGTGGAAATTGGTGAATCGACATTCGCCTACCTTCAAATATTTTGTAGCTTGGATTACAGCATCCCTCTTCCAAGTTATAAAATATTGTGTTGGGTCCTAGCCTTAATATTTCATATTGGGTGTTCTATTAAGGACTTAAATCAACTAACTTGAATTTTCTCCCATTGTAGATGTCTGGATCAGACAACTATGGTCTTCCCAAATCCCTTGGAACATGCCTTCCTAATGAAGATGATGTCCCGCGATTGGATCATGGAAATCATACTTCTCTTCCTCCACCTCCTCCAATTATTCTCCCTGACCCACAAGCTCAGAGGCTTAAAAAATTCAAGGTCACTCAAGCTCTACTTGCAATGAAACATGAAGATGGAACGCATGTGTGTTCTCACATCTTGTAGATGAAGTCACATATCGACAGGCTGAGAGTGTTGGGTGTCGAAGTCTCACGGAAGTTGGCTGTTGACTGGCTTCTTCCGTCACTTCCTGAGTCATATAGTAAGTTCATTAAGGACTACTATGTGACAGACCACGACATGACCCTTATTGATCTCAACTATTTGCTTGTTGCTGCTGAATCAGCAATGTTTTCGCGCACTAGAAAGGTAAATTTGGGTGGAAGATCTACTTCTCAAACTTCCATGGATAACGACAATGGTAACAGTGGAAGTCCAGAAAAGTTTTCTCTTCCCAATGGAAAGGGATTGGCCATGGTCAACCCGGTTGACCAAATGGTAGAGAGAAAGGCTAAGTCTGTGATAGTCCTGTGTACCATTTCCAAAGAGTCTTTTTGTTTTTACTGTCAAGAGAAGGGACATTGGAAGCGAAGCTGCTCTGACTACCTGAAAGAGATGAAAGAAAGTTGAGACAAAATGTTTGACTCTGCTTCAGGTAAGTACACTATCTAACTCTGTTAAATTTCTAACTGTTGATTCTTAATACATGATGTGACTAGGTTGCATTTTGATGTTTGGCAGGATCATGCAAAGGGAAGGAAGCTTAAAGGAAGAAGTATGTTGAATCTGATCGCGAATATGGATTTCAATCGCATGGTTCGAAGATCGGATTTTTGAGCTGCTGCATAGAGTTATGATAGATTGCTAGGAAATATGTAATAGCATAGTTTTCATTTAAAGTTGCATTGTAAGGAAAAGTTTTTCCGCATTTTATAAATAAATAAAATTTTGTTTTGTTTTATTTTATATCTCCTTGCAATGGCATTTATGGAAAATTGATGTTTGTATGTTTCTAGCAATATTTGAAATATGAATTTGATTCTTTCATTTGTGGTAGTGTCTAAATTTACCAAATAAAGAAAGATTCTCATCACCCAAGTTTCAAATGGACAGAAACTTGGAATCATGTGAGTTGTATTGTATGATGAATGATAATTTTCATCTTTGGAAAATTAAGACTAATTCATTGTTCACCTATACATGTGAGTCAAGTGAAGGACTATGGGACCAGGTACACATTCTTGTGCACTAGTCAAGTCCACCACAAAGCTCGATAAGACTATTCATCATGATTTACTAAAGTTTAGTAAATATGGTCATACTTACAAGTTTAAGTATAATTCTGAAACATTGGAAAAGTTTCAATGTATGGCAGAACGAATGAGAAGAATCAAATTAGGCAGAAAGATAAAAGTTTCTCAAATCTGAAAAGATGGGAGAGTACTTTAGTATCATGTTTTATGATCATCTTAATGATTATGAAACCATATCACAATTAATCCTTTAAGGACATCATAGTGCATTCTTATGGCTAAGAAGAGGAGTCATGAATTGTGGAAGTGGTTAAATCAAGAAGATGAGTCATAATTCGTTCGAAAACAATTCTTAGAGTCATACTCCAAGATTGTAACTTGAGTGACATATCTTAAAGAAGGTTTATAACACTTGTCAAATGTAGAGTAAAATGTTTTCTACTCTTGTACATTTGAAATTGGTAAGTTGTAATGTTTTGGATAAAACAAAGACCAATTAAGGCCAATTGTGTGAAGTGTTTATCTTGATAAGAATCCGCACTATCTCTTGAATATTTGTTTTGTCAAGGAATGGTTCTTCAGAAACAAAATCTTATATGTCAAGACGTCAGTGGGAGTCTTAAAATCACGAATAAAACATGTAGTTTATCACTAGCGCACTACTTGAGGTTTGTAACCTATCGTGTTTACATACTCTTATTTATGTGCTCATTCCAGTTAAATTTGACTATGCATCTGAGTTCTACAAGTTCTCAATTGTTTGGATAACAACCTGGAAGCAATGGTAGGCGTTGTGCTGCCAAGTGGCAAGAAGTTAAGATTGAACAAGTTCAGTCCATATGAGTTTGGATTTATCACTAACCTTGTCTTGTGTTTATGGTTATGACAAATTTACATGGATAGGAACACATACACAATAAAAATCTAAGTGTCATAAGGTTTCTCTCCGATTCATGAAGATGATGGTGAGGAAACGCTTTTGCTAAATAGATTTTAAGTAGATAGCATTTGTGATATTTGCATTCGCAAAGTCGTTAGTGGAGCGTGTGTGGTTAACCGGCACACAAACATGGACTTGTGAGAAATGGCAAAGGTCTAAACAATTGAGACTATGATTACGACATCCCTTTTCATAGTTCTAAACATTGTTTAGACACACATGTGAGTTATTTAAGAAAAGGTGTATGATTTTGATAAAATCTTATCAAAGCATCTCGTATCACAATTCTGAACTTTGGTAAGAAAGTCAATAAAGTATTGATTTCCAGAAGTCCAGCTGATTTCTGGATACATGTGAAAGCTAGTGGGAGCATAAGTTATTTTGCTATGCTAATAATTATCATGTTAGTGGGAGCATGATAATGATAAGTGTTGCAAGTTAGCAATGTTAATTATAGAAAACAAAAGTTTCAATTGGGGAAAGTTGTTTTGTTATGATTAAGGGAGAGGAAATTATACTTCATTTCAAATCTAAAAGCTTAGATTGTGAGATTTTAATCATCTTTAGTCAAGGATATATATATGAATTTTTTGTTGGAATGGTTCAACATAATGAAATTCTATATATATTGCGTTCTCAAAATTTGATTATGATTACGGCATCCCTGTTCATAGTCGAATTATGAAAACATGGCAAAAATAAAATATTGTAGCAAAAGACTAGTCTAGGATCATGTCTTTATGTGAGACATCATAAATCGTGTCCCATATACTTCGGGTATAGGATCGATTACATGTGCTATAATATTTATCCTTCCTAAATTTTCAAAATGCCTAGGGTATTAAGAGGGGAAAAGGTCTAGATTTGGATGTGACTGAAATGATTAAGCAATTATCGAGGACAATCTGAGGTTTACCAAAGATTGGTTGCTCATTGATAGTTGGAAGTATGGTGCAAATTTTTGGAAAGGAAAATATTGACATATTTTGAAAAGATGCAACTCTTGTTCAGAAGTGATAGTCAAAATGGGAATATGGAAATGTGTCCATAGGTGGAAGTTATTCAATCTGTGTAATATTAGAAAACTTAATCCAAGAAGGATGTTCAAAGGAATGTACTTTGAATATGAGAATTCGTTTCCATGGAATTGATCTCCATTGGAATACTTTGTAATGTTTGTTGCCAATGACTTTTGGGCATAGTCATTACAAGAGGATCAATGCATATAAGTTTAGAATCTAACAGATTTCGGTAAATGGTAAAGAATCTTGTATTCTTACATTTGCGGTAAGGATTTGGGATTGTGAAATGAGTATCATTGAAATCATGTTCAATTGGTCTATTTCACAAAGTAAGGATCATACACTAACATAACGTGCATACTTGGAGTATGGGATAACTATTGTTTGGACAAACACAGTGTGCATGATTGGAGCATGGCATGACTATTGTTTCAGTTCAAGTATTAAGTTGATTATTCGAAACATTATACAATGAATAATGAGTAATCATTATGGCTCAAAAGGTTCGGGGCCATATAGGATTAGTATTATTCTTTTGTTTCACTTTGCATGTTTTCACTTCCCGAATAACCAAGTTATTTAAACTCTCAACAGTCAATCACACTTTGGAAGTAGGTATGAATCAAAACTATCAAAAATTGGACTTGTAGATGTCTAAAGTGTTTAGGCATAGCAAAAGTTGCTGCAACATTCATGAGTGCTCCTGGAATAAGATTCGAGTATTGGATTAAACCCACGCTCATTTGAATCACTTCATGGATTTTATCACGAGTGATCATGAGACGATAATATATTATATTCTTCAAACCTAGAGATATGACTTGTTGACTATGAGTTGGTTGTACATTGATGTACGAAAACGCATCAGTAACTTGATGTTATAAAACGTACCTTTGTGTATGATTCAACAAGTAGTTAGTACAAGCGTATGAGTCGAAGTTTATCAATTACTTTTACCCTTGGAGGGATAAAAGCGGTATCTGTGGGCCCCTCGATGATTTAGTGATGACACCCTAAGTGCTTGGCCAAGCCTGGACTGATTTGATTTGTTCAATTAGTCGGTCGTCATAAATCGGAAATCGGGAAACAACAGATGGACAGAAAGAATGATTATAATCCATGTCTTAGTCCATATGATATCTAGAATGGAGGAATATATGATCCCTTATCTAATGGACGCGTCATTGATTTGTTCAGAGTTCGACAGCGGCCTTAAGAGCTACGATTGTTGGTCGGGTTGTGAAGTCGTACTTGTAATAATAGTTATTAGACTTATCCAAGTGGGAGACTATTGGATTAGTGTCTAAGTGCAAAACTATAATTGGTATGTACTTGACCCGACCCGGCATGGTGAATTTGGGTTGCACTTCACCGGAACAATTTGTATGGATAAACTTATGAGAAAAAGGATATTTATGATTTATTAATATATTATAAGTCCTAATATATTAATATGAAATCATATTATTTAATTAGTATTGATCAAGAATTAATTTGGAATTAACTTAGTGATCAAAAGAGACTAGTTAAATATGGACTCATATAGTATGGGCTAATGTTATTTAGGATGGGCTAAGCCTACATGGAAGTCCATGGATAGTCCATGGAGCTTTTAACTAGTGGATCCTAAGTAATGTGGAAAGTCATGGGTATTAGGGTTTACACTAATCATGCATACTATATAAAGGAGTCCTTGGGTCATAAAATTGGAACTAGTGTGTGAGTGAATAAGATAGAGCTGATTTTGTAAGCATCCATATTTTCTCTCAAGTCTTTCAGTTTGTTGGTGGTGATTTGTGATTCCACTTGAGGCATTCACAATATTGGTGCTAGGCTCTTAAAGCTCCAAGTAATCAACTACAAGAAAAAGGTATGTATTATATCTTGTTTTTTATGCAAATACATATGTTCATATGCTAGTTAGGGTAATACCATGGAAACTTCAAGTTATGCAAGTTTAATAGAGAAAACATGGATGCAAGGTATTTAGGGTTGCATGAACACCTTAAGAGTGTTAGAATGCTCAAAACCCAACAGATAGATCTGCAATTGGACGAAAGGACTTCATGAAATAAGCACTAAATGGGGAAGTGAGTTTTGGCCGAGTACGTTGGGCGTAGGTTGGAAGCCTGATCTAGACCTTGAGTACGCGGAGCGTACATGTTGAGTACGCTGGGCGTACTCAGCCTGAGGCAACTCGAATGACTTCCTTAATTTTTTACTTTGACAAGTATTTGACCCAGTTTGACCTAAGGGTATTTTGGGTATTTTGAGTTGTATTTGAGTTTGGTAAATATTTGATGAATAGGTGACCGATAGAGCTGATATTCGGAGCAGTGTCTTTTTCAACAACCTTTTTAGACTGGGAGGTGAGTTTTCCTCAGTGTACTTTTGTAATGTCCCAAAAATAAGACCCAAAATTTTCATTTTTGATTTAATAAAACATTGATCCAAACATTGTCACACAACCCTAACAGATCAAAGTACGTCACTATATCAAAACATATCAGAGTAAATCTCAAAATGCGGAAAAAGGTGTTGTGTGCTCTGCAATCATCCCGGGCTCTTCCCTTTTGATCCTGAAGTACCTGAAACGTAAACTGAAAACCGTAAGCACAAAGCTTATTGAGTTCCCCAAAATACCACATACGATACAAAAACAAACACATCATGGGCACCGCCCAATGAGTGTATCGGGCCCCGCCAACACTCGCCTAACGGGCCCCGTCCACTGAGTATAACGGGCTCTGCCCAAACTCGCATATCGAGCCCCATTCACTGAGTATAATGGGCCCCGCCCAAACTCGCATAACGGGCCCCACCCAACGTACAAATCATATAAGCATATACACATACTAGAGTCACACAGACATCTACTATCCTAACATAATTGATCATGGGTCGGCATTGGTGCCTTAGACCTGCTAAACATGGTGAGAAAACTCACCTCGCACTGCTGAATCTCACATAAAAATCTCTGGCTACTGGCACACTATAATCCCCGCGCTATCTCAAAATAACATCCAGTTAATATTTGGATCCTGTCACACCCCCAAACCGGAACGGCGGAAACGTTCGGGGGCGGACGACGTGATGTACAATATCACAACAATTTCATAATAGTAACCAAAGTACAACAACCATGTATTTATTAAGTATAAGTTATTACATATGTGTTCAAATCGTTGTATATTAAAAACAAAATGTATAGCAAAAATTAAAAGACATGAGTGTATAAAGAGTGTCAACAATTAAGAGTGTCAAAACATGTGGACACCTATATTTTCAAATCATTGTATATGTGTTCAAATCAAAACCTGTGGATACCTGTTTATTGATTTCCTGGGAATACAAGTAGTTTTGAAAAGAGAGTCAACAATTAAGTTGGTGAGTTCATAAGCATGTTTATGATTGAAATATGTCGTTGTTCTTAGAAAATGTAAATATGTTTTCCCAGAAAATCCTATATTTTCTGTTGTAATATGTTGTATTTAAAACGTGTAAATGTTATTTTACTCTGATATATTATGCTATAGTTTTAATCCATATGAAACCATGAAAAGTATGTTTTCTCTATACTAACTTAGTATTCTGTATTTTTGTACTTGTAAAATACTGTATTATAGTTTTATTATTTAATAAAACTATGTGAAGATGTTTACTTATTCTTACACTAATCGTATTGTTCAATACCATATTGTGAGTTATCATAACCATGCTTGACGACCTAAGATGACCTGAACCCGACGTTCTTTAGGCGTCGCAATCGGTACGAAATTTGTCACCACAGGCCTGTCGGCCTAGCTGTTGCAAGCAGCTCTGGTGCGGGAATGTCAGTCCCGTATAGATCTATACACAAGTGTCACGCTCTCCTTCCAGGAGACTCTGGTTATAATTTCAGGACTTGGTTGATACTTGGATAAGTACTTGAAGTAAGTCTCACAAATGCTATATTGACGGTTATGTGTAGAATAATAAAAAGTTACTCTGAAATAAATAAACTATAAATATATCTCATAAACTATATTTTATATAGTTTATATGTTTGATTTCCGTAAGTTATCTTAATATGTAAAGAAGAATATATGATCCATAAACTATACCTATTATAGTTTATATGTTTGTTTTCCGTATTGTAATATGAACTTTGAAAAGCAACATGTAAGTTCCATAAACTATGCATATTATAGTTTATATGTTTGTGTTTTACTGAAATGGAAACCTTTGTATTGTTAATAATTTGGTGAGTTTAAATCGAAAATTTTGTGATACAGTTGTCCCGTGAAATTTAACATTTATACCCGAATGGTATTAAGATAGCTTCCAAATATTATATTTACGTTTAACAAGTTTAAAATGATTTTATACTTATATAAATATAATATTTATATAATTATGATTAAATAGACATTCGAATAAATAATTCTACCCCAAGCCTACAACCAAACAAGGAATAGAAAATGGAGTCAAATTATCAATTCTAAGTCTGTTGAACCATAATTATATAACTTATATATATATATATATATATATATATATATATATATATATATATATATATATATATAATTTTAATAACTGCAACAATTAATAAATATTAAAATCATTTAGATATTAACACAAATGTCTTGTGTTACACTTGTGTTCCCCCCCCTGAAACAGCGAAAAATCATGAAAACGTAGGGGTATGAACTCACCTCATGTACGTGTTTGTGGTTACATTCGATGTGGTTGCGATGATTCTCGGGATAGAATACGTGTAATCAACCGTATCCTAATTATATTTTACATATAATTATACGCATAAATTAGCTATTTATTAATTTAACATGATAATTAACATTAGTTTATGTAGATTACTTACTGATTGTGAAGAAGTTCTTATGAAAGTTTGAAGATTTGTAGGTAACTGCTTGCAAATGCGAAGGATTTGATATTTGTTTTGAGAGCATATGAGTGAAATGAGTTTACTGTATGTGTCAAATGAATTCATTTGTATCTTATGTATGAAGGAAACTCATGAGGCGGTGAATGTGAGGTTTACGGTGGTAATCACATTGGGAAGCTAAGTTTGGATAAGATATGAAGATATTTGAAGAGTTTACTATCAAATTGGATGTGTTTGCTGCCAAATGAAGAAGGTTTATGGCCAAAGGGAGGTGTTTACGGTTCTATATTGGGCCCTTGTCGAGTTTTCGCTCTTTAAGGTCAACAAGGAAGATGGTTTACGGTTTTGAGCCAAAGGAAAGAGGGTTTTTGGATTTTAGTCAAAGAGTAAAGGGTTTACGGATTTGCTTTTCATCATTCGGGTTTTCGGATTTGCTTATTCCAAAAGTATGTGTTTACGGTTTGGTTTTGAGATTAGATTCCCAAAACCGTGAACTACATATACACCTTGAATTATCTCTTTTTAAGCTACATGTTAGACCCTTGTTCAAACTAGAACATAAATCAATATATGTGTCAATATATATATAACTCATAGGAGTATGGTTTTCAAAGTATGTTCATATAATAACTTATATAAACATGCCCTGTGGCATTCAAAATTCTTACTGTATAAATGTTATGACGTTAACTCACTTGTATACGATTGTAGTTTAGACTTTTATTAAAATAAATTTGACTTACATTGTCTTGAAATAACGGGGTGTTACAGATCCCGACTCACACTAAGAGTCCAAGCTAGGGTAAAAGTCGCTTTTACCCTTTCCCTAACTTGGCCCAAGGCCAAAGCCCAATCCAAATGTCCAAAAAGCCCAAATTCCAAAATATTCACCCAAAACCTAATTAAGGCCCAATTTTACAAATTGGGCCCAAACCCCTTTCATGGGCCTTCAACCAAAGAGTCCAATAAAATATCAACAACCCAACAAGAGAATTTTGATGGCCCAACAAGGCCCGAAACATCAAAATCCCAAAATGGACCAATACCGAGAAGCCCACATGTCTGAAGCCTACTGCTGAGTACGCAGGGCGTACCTGCTTGTACGCCCAACGTACTCCACCCTCTTAACCAACTTTCTCATTCAACTATAAAACGGTTAAGACTTCACTCCAACACTTAGATCTGACTTCCTTAAGGTGGTTTATCACGTAAAGTTGCCAACTCTGCATGCATGCATGGCTTAATGAGGCTTTTAGAGCTCAAAAGAGCTTAAAAATTACTTCACTCATGCTTGAGACCAAAAATTCCATAAAGCTTGCATTTTTATGGACAAATGGACCTAAAGGACCCTAGATCTACCATAAATTAGTTATTGAGTGAATCAAGAAGCTCAACAACCCAACCATGGACTCAAAAAGTACAAAAATGGATCCAAAGTAGATCTAGAAACATGGATTAGCAAGACGGAAGATTTTTACCTCACAAGGAAAGCCAATGAAGAACAAATCTCAGATCTTCAAGCTCCAAACACAAATCCAAATGGAGGCTTTCTAAACATAACCTAGTGGGTATATCACAATGTTTAAATTGGGTGCAACACCCTAAACTTAGGGTTACATAAATCCATGTGTACGTCGTGCGTACTCAACGTACACTCACCATACATCGTCCAAGGTCGCAATCCTAATCTGGGTTAGTACGCTCAGCATACCAGCCTGTACGCCCCGCGTACTAGCTCAAGGACCAAAATGCAATACTTTTATGAAGGAGGGATTACATATGAAACTTCAAAATTTTCCAAGTATTACAACTTACGGGTCGAAGGCACCAATGCCGGCCCACTAGGTTATGTGTCCTACTATATACGATGTTGTTATGTTGTAGTAATATATTAGATCTGGGTCCTGGTATATAGGATATTATTATGATGTAGCGATCTATTAGATATGTATCCTGGTATATAGGATGTTGCTATGCGGTATTGATCTATAGATCTGCATGTTTGTCTGTTGACTGGTTATGTGTTTATATGTTATATATATGTCGACATGTTATGGTTTTGGGTTGAGGCTTTACTTCTTTGTACGTGAAGCCAATAGACCGGGGGTATTCTTGTCTGATGAATGGGTAGACCCGAGGGTATTCCAGTCCGATGACTGAGTGGACCAATTGTATATTGGCATTCCAATCCGATAACTTATTGCGTCGTGGGTATTCCAGCCCGATGACTAAATGGACCCAACATGCATGATTGTATATGTTATATGTTGTGTGGTGGTACTTTGGGGGAACTCACTAAGCTTCGTGCTTACAGTTTCAGTTTTTTGTTTCAGGTACTTTATATGATCGGGGCAAAGCAAAAACTTGATAATGCACATCCTTTAGATTTTATGATATTAAATCTTAGGATACTTTGATTTGTAATTATAACTTTTGTAAACAATGTTTTGTAAACAATTATATTCATTGGGTGGTTTTTGAAAAATGAAAATTTTACTGTGATTTAATATTGCGGCGGTACGCTCAGCATAACACCCTGAAAAACGCGTCCCTTCAGCCTAGTATGCCCAACGGACTACCTAGTGTACGCCCAACGTTCTGCCAGAGTTCCTTTCATAATTTCTTCGTGTCAACTCTTTTTTCGGTGTTCTTTATATGAACAGAAAGGTATTGAAGAGCCCCACAATCCCATTTAAATACTTATGACTAAAAATATCTTGAACTAAAATCCATAATTTATGCAAGAAGCCCAAAACATTATTTTTTCCATTTTACCCTTTGACTCCAAAACACAAACTAAGATCTTGGATCATGTCACACCCCAAAACCGGAACGGCGGACACGTTCTGGGGTGGAGGACGTCATGTACAGTATCATCATAATGCATAATAGTAAAGACAAGCAACAACATCCATTGCATTAATATAATAATTTCTGTATAGTTTGTAAGACACCAAAATGTATAATCAAAATAAAGATGAGTCTTGTATGTGCTCCATCTTCTCAAAAGCTTCATCTGTACCTGTCTACTGATGACCTGAGCATACAAGTTATTTTGAAAGAGTTTATCAGCATAAAGCTGGTGAGTTCATAAGTATTTAGTGTCATTGCTTGTATGAAAATGTTTGTAACAACTTAATGTAGTAACTGATTTCAAATGTTTGTAAATAGTATACTCTCTAGAAAACCCTATATTTTCCAGTAAAAATGTAGTCTTCTACCAAGACCCGATTGTTTGTGTATTTGTTCCTTATGTAGTGTAACAGTTTTTCCTCAGTGAAAGTATCATTATAAAAATATAGTTTATTTAAACGTGTATGTGACAAAATCACAGTGTAATGAAATACAGACTCCAGGTAGTACTAACTGTACAGTACACCTCGGGGAGTCTAAAGTAGTAACATATAGACTCCAGGTGGTATTAAATGAACAATACGCCTCGAAAAGTCTATTTTTGCCTTTAATTCTTAATTGGCTAATCAAAAGTTTGAATTTGAACTCGTATGTAACCATGCTGATCGACGGCTGAATAAATGATAACCCTCCAGGTCATATGTAGTGAAGTAACATTTTGTCATCCCTTGGCCTTTCGGCTGGGACTGTAGCTAGCAGTCGGGATGTGGGAGTGTCTGTCTCGTATAGATCTATACACATAATTCCGGCTCTCCCTCCAGGAGACTCTGGTTACAAGGTGATAGCACAATAAAGTGTCGTATCGAGAAGTAGTATGTCACATTCTGTTTATAGTATTCAAATGTTTATGTAGTATGTCATAGTGTAGTAATGTTTTCTCTGTACTAGTGTATAGTATGTTCTCTTGTATAGTATATAGCGTGTATTGACTCATAATTGTACTGGCTCTTGTATGTGCCGTTGTAATAGTAGTAGTGAGTAGTAAAACCTTAACTATACCTATTATAGTTAAATAGTAATGTTGTAGGTATGCCTTTGCTACACAAAGGTACTAAACTGAAGTGAAGGCTTTATATCCAACACATATAAATATATGATATATAACTAAGATTTCAACGACATTCGGACAAATAACAGGATACTCTATGTCCACAACTAAACAAGGAACAGGAAATAAGGTGAGCTATCAGTTCTAAGTCCTTCAAGTCTTACTTATATAAATATATGAGTGTAGATATGAGTTTGAAAACAATGCAAGTTTAAAAGAGTTTGGAAACAGTTTTAGTATCTGAAAGTTTAATAAAAGGTTTTAAGACGCTTGAAAACCATAATTTTGATAGTAACTTGAATGTAGTAGTAAATCCTTCTGTTTGTTCTAGTCATTAATCACATGTGATTAAAGCAATAACTAGAATATTTCAACTTCTATTCCCCCCCCCCCCCCATAAAAGCATTTAAAATCATTTCAAAGGTTGATTAAGGGGTATGAACTCACCTGTAGTGAGTGATTTGGATGGAAGTGCCGGATAGGATGCTAAGTGTCAAGTGAGGACTTGAACACACACACGGATCCTATTTAACATGTAATGATACATATATGTATCCAATTAGTCATTTAACAACCAATTTATCAAGTAAAGATAACCTAATACATGGATAACACTTTGATTCAAGTGCTAGGAGTACTAAAGGGTTGTATCTAAAGAGAGTATGGCCTCACCTTGGAGTTTATTTCCCATTTGGTAACAAGACATGAGTTTGCGGTTTTTGGTCATATCCCCCATGAGTTTACGGCCGTAAACTCATGGTAATTAGTACCATTTTGAGTTTTAAGGTCTTATACCACACAAGGAAGGGATCTAGGCTTGTACCCAAGGCTTAGGGAGGGACTAGGGCTCAAAATGGCCCTTCATTGGAGTTTACGGTTCATGGACCACTCCCTTGGAGTTTACGGTCGTAAACCCATGAGTTTACGGCCGTAAAGTCATGGTAACTCCTACCATTTCGTGGTTCGGGGTCTTTATCTCATGCATGCAAGGTTCTAGTCCAATATCCAAGTCCTAGAAGGTGTTGGTGGCACTTATACACCACTTGATGGTGTTTACGGTTCAAGGAGATGCCTTGACCGTAAACCCATGTGTTCTTGGGGGTTTTTGATGTTTTTCAAAGGTTTAACAAGTATTCTAAGTATGTAACTAGTTAGGAGGAGTGTACTTACTTTTAGGAAGCTTGTAATAGTGTTTAAGGTCCAAGAACACTAGTATGTGTTCTTCGTGTTCTTGGTGTTTTGAAGAACACTTGAAGATCTATGAAAAAGACAAGATTTGATGGATGAAATCATGTATAACTACTAGATGAAGTGTTATAACAACAAATCAAGAGAAGAAACACTTACATTTTTGGAAGATTGGAAGAACTATGTTATGATACTTGAGAGAGAAAGTTGGGTGTTCTTGAGCTTGGAAGTGAGAAGTGGGGGAAATGAGGAGTAAACTCATGCCTTAAGCATGAGTTCATGGTCAAAGGGGAGTTTACGGCCCAAACTCCTCAAGTTTTGCCGTTAACACCTAATTAAGGTGTTATTTGTTTATTTGTTACACATCACTCCTAGAATATACTTCCTTTTATTTGTTTGTTTGACGAATTTAAAATAAAGACACCCAAACGGACTTTAAACCGGCTAAAATCAATAGAGATGAATTTGACTATTAATTGAAGTGCTTGACTTTAGAGTTTGTACAAATGAAAATTTTGGGTTGTCACATCATCCCCCCGTTAGAGGGAATTTCGTCCCGAAATTAGAGTTCAAGCAACTAGGTTATTACAATTAACTAAGTAAAAAGATGAGGATATTTAAGTTTCATTTGATCCTCGCGCTCCCATGTGAATTCCGGTCCTCGCTTGGCGTTCCAGCGAACCTTCACGATTGGGATACGGCTTTGTTTCGTTCGCTTGACCTCTCGGTCTATGATCTCTACAGGTTCTTCCACGTAGTTGAGGCTCTCGTTGATCTCGATCTCGTCGAGTGGGATTACAAGAGTCTCGTCGGATAGGCACTTTTCAAGTTCGAGACGTGGAAGGTAGGATGTACGTTACTAAGCTCGCGGGGTAAGTTGAGTTTGTAAGCTACGGGGCCGATTCTAGCGAGAATCTCGAAAGGCCCTATGTATCTTGGATTTAGCTTTCCACGCTTTCCGAAGTGTATCAAGCCCTTCCATGGTGAGACCTTCAAAAGGACTCGGTCTCCCACCTGGAATTCCAAAGGTTTCCTCCGTTTGTCTGCGTAGCTTTTCTGACGGTCTGTAGAGGCTTTCAATCGTTCACGGATCTGAACCATCTTCTCTGTCGTCTCCCGAATGATCTCTGGACCCGTGATAGTGCTGTCAGGAACTCGTCCTTTAGCTAACTGGGTGTCACCCACCTCAGCCCAGCACAGAGGGGATCTGCACTTTCGGCCATAGAGGGCTTCAAATGGAGCAGCCTTTATGCTCGTGTGATAACTGTTGTTGTAGGAGAATTCTGTTGGGTTTTGAGCATTCTAACACTCTTATGGTGTACATGCAACCCTATACTACAAAGTTCTAGTTAGATGAAATACCTTTTGATGTAGCTTGATGTCTTCAAGCTTTAAAAGATTAGCGCCAATAGTGTAGAAGCCTCAAATGGAATCACAAATCACCAAAACACCTATGCACACTAAAATCGGCCCACTCTTATTTTCACACACTTGTTCCAATTTTGTGAGCCAAGGACCCCTTTATATATTATGGAGGATTAGGGTTACATCCATGTAAACCCTAATACCCATGACCTTTCATTTACATAGGATCCACGGGTTAAAAGCTCCATGGACCATCCATGAAAGCTTAGCTCAACCTAAATGAACTTGGCCCATTCCATATATATAAGAGTCCATATTTATTTAGTTCTTTTTGATCACTTAATTAATTCTAAATTAATTGTTGATCAAAACTAATTAAATAATATGATTCCATATTAATATATTAGAACTTATAATATATTAATATAAATCATAAATATACTATTCTCAAAAGACTATCCATATAAATTGTGCCGGTGAAGTGCAACCCAAATGGACCATGCCGGGTCGGGTCAAGTACATACCAAACATAGTTATGGATTTAGACATTAATCCAACAGTCTCCCACTTGGATAAGTGTAAAACTATTATTGAGTATGACTTCAAAACCTAACTGGCAATCGTAGCTCTTAAAGCCGCTGTTGAACTCTGACCTTGTCAATGACTTGTCCATTAGATAAGGGATCATATATTCCTCCATTCTAGATATCATATGGACTGAGACATGGATTATAATCATTCTCTCTGTCCATTTGTTGTTTCCCGATTTTCGATTTATGATGACTGACTGATTGAACAAATCAAATCAGTCCTGGCTTGGCCAAGCACTCACATGTGTCATCGCTAAATCATCGAGGGGCCCACACATATCGCTTTTATCCCGAAGGTAAAAGGAATGGATAAACTTCGACTCATATGGATTGTTCTACTACTTGTTGAATCATACACAAAGGAACGTTTTATAACATCGAGTTACCAATGCATTTTCGTGCAATCAATGTATAACCAACTCATAGTAACAACTCATATCTCTAGGTTTTAAAAATATAAGATATTATCGTCTCATGATCACTCGTGATAAAATCCATGAAGTGATTCAAATGAGAGTGGGTTGAATCCAATACTCAGAACTTATGAGCACTCATGAGTGTTGTAGGACCACTTTGTCCACCAACTTGGACCTCTACAAACCAACCCATGACAGTCTTGATTCATATCTACTTCCAAAATATGACCGATTGTGGATGATTTGAATAACTTAATCATTAAGGAAGAGCGACTTAGTTATTCTGGAAGTCAAAACATGCAAAGTGAAACACAAGAATAAATGAATCAAATATGGTATCAAACCCTATGAATATAAATAAACACTTTTATTTATCACCATACTGGTTACTCATTATTCATTGTTTTGGTTTTATCAACTTTATACTTGAATTAAAAACACTAGTTGTCCCATGCTCCAAGCATGTACACTATGTTTTTCTTAAACAATAGCTTTGCCATACACCAAGTATGCACTCTATGTTTGTCTATGATCCTTACTTTGTGAAATAAACCAATTGAACATAATTTCAATGATTCTAATTTCACACTCCCAAATCCTTATCGAAAAATGTGAGAATTTCAAATTCCTATCATTTATCGAAATCTGTTTAGATTTGAAACTTATATGCACTGACCCTCCTGTAATGAATATGTACAAAGTCACAAAGACTTGTCAACAATCATTATAAGGTATTCCAATGGAGATCAACTCCATGGAAACTAAGTCTCATATTCAAAGTACATTGCTTTGGACATGCTTCTTGCATTAAGTTTTCTAATCTTACATAGATAACTTCCACCTATGGAGACAACTCCATATTCTCATTTTGATTATCACTTCTGAATAAGAGATGCCTCTTTTCAGAATATGTCAATATGGTCATTCCAAAATTAGCACTATACTTCCAACTGTCCCTGAGCAACCAATCTTTGGTAAACCTCAGATTGTCCTCGACAATTGCTTAATCATTTTAGTCATATCCAATTCTAGACCTTTTCCCTTCTTAATGCCTCTGGGCATTTGGAAAAATTTAGAAATGACAAATATTATAGCACATGCAATCGATCCTGTACCAAAAGCAAATGGTACACGATTCATGATGTCTCACATAAAGACATGATTGTAGACCAGTCTTTTGCTACAATATTTTTATTTGCCATGTTTTCAAAATTTGACTATGAAGAGGGATGCCGTAATCATAATCGAATTTTGAGAACGCAATATATAGAATTTCCTTAAGTTGAACCAATCCAACATGAAATTCATATATATATTCTTGACTAAAAATGATTAAGGTCTCAATCTAAGCCTTTAGAACTGAAATGAAGTATATCCTCTCCCTTAATTATAGCAAAACAACTTTTTCAATCCCTGAAGCCTCACGAATTGAAACTTTTGTTTTCTATAATTAACATTGCTAACTTGCAACACTAACAATAATTATCATGCTCCCACTAACATGATGATTATTAGCATAACACTTATGCTCCCACTAGCTTTGACATGTACTCCGATATCAGCTGGACTTCTAGAAATCAATACTTTATTGACTTTCTTACCAAAGTTCAGATTTCTGATACGAGATGCTTTGATAAAACTTTATCAAAATCGTACACCTTTCCTTAGATAGCATGCATGTGTTTCTAAACAATTTCAGAACTATGAAAAGGGATGCCGTAATCATAGTCTCAATTGTTTAGACCTTTTGCCATCTGCTTCAAATCTACTTGGTGGAAGTGTTTGCTCACCATCATTTTCATGAATCAGAGAGAAACCTTATGACCCTTAGATTTTATGGTGTATGTGTTCTTATCCATGTGAATCGTCAAACCCATAGTCATAAGACAAGGATAATGACAAATCCAAACTCATATGGACTGAACTTATGCAATCTTAACTTCTTGCCACCTGGCAGTACAGGGCCTTCCATTGCTTCCAAGTTGTTATGCAACCAATTGAGAACTTTCAGAACTCCTATGCAAAGCCAACTTTAACTGGAATGGGCACAGAATATGTCAACACGATAGGTTATAAACCTTAAGTCGTGTGCTAGTGAAGAACCTCACGTTTTATTCTTGATTAGTTCTTGAAATTCTTTTTAGGATCTTTAAGACTCCCACTATCCTCTTGACATATAAAACTATCTTGCCAAATATTCAAGAGATAGTGCGGATTCTTTATCAAGACAAACACTTCACACAATTGGCCTTAGTTGGTCTTTGTTTTATCCAAAACATCACAACTTACCAATTTCAAATGTACAAGAGTAGGACACTTTTACTCTTACATTTGACAAGTGTTTTAAACCTTTCTTTAAGATATGTCACTCAAGTTATAATCTTGGAGTATGACTCTAAGAATTGTTTTGGAACGAAGTATGACTCATCTTCCTGATCTAACCATTTCAACAATTCATGACTCTTCTTCTTAGTCATAAGAATGCACTAAGATGACCTTTAGAGGACTAATTGTGAGATGATTTCTAAATCATTAAGATGATCACAAACATGATACTAAAGTACTCTCCCATCTTTTCAGATTTCAGAAACTTTTATCTTTCTGCCTAATTTGATTCTTCCCATTCGTTCTGCCATACATTGAGACTTTTCCAATGTTTCAGAATTATACTTAAACTTGTAAGTATAACCATATTTACTAAACTTTAGTAAATCAAATAGTCTTAACGAGATTTGTGGTGGACATGACGAGTGCACAAGAATGAGTACTCGATCCCTTTAGTCCTTCACGTGACTCACACATCCATGTGAACTAGTAATTAGTCTTGATTTTCCAATGCTTGAAAGTTCTCATTCATCATACTATTCAACTTGCATGATTCCAAGTTTCGGTGCAATTGAAACTTGGGTGATGAGGAACTTTCCTGATTTGGTAAATTTAGACACTACCACAATTGAAAGAATCAAATCCATTTTCCAATATTGCTGTCAGTAAAATCATATAAGCAACAATTTCCCACAAATGTCATTGTAAGGATACTTCAAATAAATAAAATTAAACAATTTTCTTTTATTTTAAAATTTTGCGGAAAAACTTATCCTTACAATCCACATGGGAAATTGTGGTTATCTATTCCTTAGCAATATATCATAACTTCTTAAGCAACTGCTCAAAATTCTGATGCGATCGAAATCCACCTTCGCGATCAGAATCATCATATACTTCCTTTAAGATTTATCTCTATTCTTTGATTCTTAAAACATCAACATGTGACCCAGTCACATCATGTAATGAGGATCTCAGAATAGAACTTAACAGAGTTAGATAATGGGCTCTACCTGATGTAGAGTCAAACTTATTGACTTTAACATCCTTAGGTAAATTTGGCAGCTTTGCAATCAACGCCCCTTCCTTTGGCAAAATAAACATATGGACCCTCTGGTAATTGGACTATCTCAGACTTAGCCTTTCTCTTTACCATTTGGTCAACCGGGTTGACTATGGTCAATCCCTTTCCATTGGGAAGAGAATGCTTTTTCTGGATTTCCAGTGTCACCATTGTCACTGTCCATAAAGTTTTTGGGAAGTTGATCTTGTAATCAAATTTGCTTTACTATCGTTCCAAATCATTGCTGATTCAGCAGCACCAAGCAAATAGACATGATCATTAAGGTTCATGTCATAGTCTGTTTCATAGTAGTCCCAAAGGAACTCACTATGTGACTTAGAAAGTGATTGAACATCCAACTTTCTCAAGACTTTGACACCCAACTCTCCCGGCTTGTCAATATGTGACTTCATCTCTAAGATGTGATCACACATAGACCTTGCTTGCCATTAGGGCTTGAGTGACCTTGAACTTGTGGGTTAGGGAGAATAATTGGAGGAGGTGGAGGAAGAGAAGTATGACTTCCATGAGCCAAACTCGGGAAGTCATATTCATTAGGAAAGCTTGGTTTGGGAAGATCATTGTTGTCTAAACCAGACATCAACAATGGGAGAAATTCACGTAAAGTTGATTTAAGTCCTTAATATAACACCCAATATGATATATTAAGGCTAGGACCCAACAAACTATTTTATAACTTGGAAGAGGGATGCCGTAATCCAAGCTATAAAATATTTGAAGGTAGGTGAATGACGATTCACCAATATCCACCAAGATAAACGAAATGTATTATTAGGTTTTAATTGATTTTGAAACTCCTAGATTCTTTTGAGATTCATTGAACTTTTCAATGGCATGTTTCAATCTCGAGTGTGCCCTTCAGGTTTTGTGACTGTGATGCCGAGGATCACAAAACAAGGTGTGAAGTAACCATGCAAATATACTTGGTACCCTTAATATTTACCCCTCAATCGATGTGTCGGTTAACCACACACGCTCCAACGATACTATGATAAACATTAAGTTACCCTTTGCCTACCTTGTTATGTCCAGGTTAGTGTGTCGGTTAACCACACACGCTCCACTAACAGCTTAAACAAAGTGCAAAGTGTAATTTCATGGATTAGCACCTTATTCACATTTTCCTAAGTAACTAAGATTGGGAATTTATAAGTGTTTAGTTACTTAGTATTTATCATTATACTTATAGTGAAGGGAGAATTATAGTCCTTGTCCTACCTGTTCGGCTAACGACACCCACCGGTCAAGGAAGCGGTGAGTGAGAGTGGACACCCATTAAACTGCCATTTTATAGGCAGTAACCTTATACCCCCCTTATAGACCGGCTTCGTGAATGAAGCCTACTAATGGTAAGACGACTTGCTCTTATACATATAATATATTAAACTTTTAATATTATAATAGTATAAGGGTGTATTTTAGACATTTAAAATACTTGGTGGTTTAATCTATTAATTAAACTAGACTTTTAATTTAATTAAACTCAAACCATATATTTATGGATTAATAATACTCTTTTAATTAAACGCTTTAATTAACAATTAATAAAGTCCATAAGAGTTAATTTGAACTAATCAAAACATCATAATTCCAATTATTAAACTCAAAATTAAAACCATTTAATTAATTGTTTAAGTTATGAACCCAAGAGTTTTAGAATTCAATTCTTTTTTTTCATAAAAAACTTTTCTCAAATTCCAAAACTTGAGGGCAAGTTTTGTAATTCTTGAAAACCTTTGGATTCCATAACTTATGGAATTAATGGTGTTTTATGATGAAAGTTTCCATGTTCCATAACTTAAGAACAAGTTATGGAATTCTTTAAAACATTAACACCAAATTTTGTCACTCCATAAAAACTTTGAATCAATTTTTTTTTTTTAAAAAAACTTTCATATCCATAACTTATGGAAGTTTCAAAAACCCTTAAGATCACAACTTAAAAAAAAAACTTTTGAGTTCCCAAATTTTATGACAAAATATGTAACTCCTTAAAACATTTAGATCAAACTTTTAAAACTAATAAAATAATCATATCATTTTATCTTTTACTAAATTTGACCTAATTCACCTCATATAACAAATGATTCAAATTTTACAAATAATTCGTTTTTCATAAAACAAGTAATTATCTTAAAATTTGACAAACGTCATGTTTTTTTTTCCTTTTTTTTCAACTTGAAAATAAAACATTTGCATCAATATAACAGAAAACAACCCGACTCTGATACCACTGTTGGGTTTTAAGCAGTCTAACACTCCTATGGTGTACATGCAACCCTATACTACAAAGTTCTAGTAAGATGAGATACCTTTTGATGTAGCTTGATGTCTTCAAGATTTAAGAGCTTAGCCCCAATAGTGTGGAAGCCTCAAATGGAATCACAAATCACCAAAACACCTTGGAAGAACTTGAGAGAATATGTATGCACACTAAAATCAGCCCACTCTTATTTTCACACACTTGTTCCAATTTTGTGAGCCAAGGACCCCTTTATATATTATGGAGGATTAGGGTTACATCCATGTAAACCCTAATACCCATGACCTTTCATTTACATAGGATCCATGGGTTAAAAGCTCCATGGACCATCCATGAAAGCTTAGCCCAACCTAAATGAACTTGGCCCATTCCATATATATAAGAGTCCATATTTAATTAGTTCTTTTTGATCACTTAATTAATTCTAAATTAATTCTTGATCAATACTAATTAAATAATATGATTCCATATTAATATATTAGAACTTATAATATATTAATATAAATCATAAATATACTATTCTCAAAAGACTATCCATATAAATTGTGCCGGTCATGTGCAACCCAAATGGACCATGCCGGGTCGGGTCAAGTACATACCAAATATAGTTATGGACTTAGACATTAATCCAACAAATTCAACAAGGGGTAAGTGAGTATCACATGCCTTCCCAAATTCAGTCACGCAGGCTCGCAACATATCTTCCAATGTTTGAATAGTCCTCTCACTTTGCTCGTCGGTCTATGGATGGTAGGTTGTACTCATGTCCAGCCTCGTTCCTAAGGAGCTTTGTAGTGACTGCCAGAACCTCGAAGTGAATCTACTATCTGTGTCCGAGATAATGGATATGGGAACACCGTGCAGTCGTACAATCTCCCGTATGTAGGTTCTTGTGAGCTTCTCCATCTTGTCGGTCTCTTTGATGGGTAGGAAGTGCGCGGACTTGGTCAATCTGTTGACCATGACCCAAATGGTATCAAGCCCACCCGTTGTCTTGGGTAGCTTGGTTATGAAGTCCATAGTGATCCGCTCCCACTTCCACTCAGGTATCTCCGGTTGCTGAAGTAGACTTGATGGTTTCTGGTATTCGACCTTAACCTTTGCGCAAGTAAGGCATTTACTCACGAAGGTAGCAATCTCTGCTTTCATGTTAGGCCACCAGTATGACTTTTTAAGATCCAAATACATTTTATCTGAACCCAGGTGGACGGAATATCGAGTGTTGTGCGCTTCCTTCATGACCATGTCTCTGAAGCCATCGTGTCTCGGTGTCCAGATCTGGTCCATGAGATATAAGGCTCCGTCACCCTTGACTTCCAAGTTCTTATCCATTCCACGCAAGGATTATCCCGCCACATTTTCAGGTTTTAAGGCTTCGAACTGAGCCTCCTTAATTTGTGTGGATAGATGCGAATGGATAGTCATAGTTAATGACTTGACTCTTCGACCAGAATATTGTTTCCGACTTAGGGCGTCTGCTACCACGTTGGCTTTACCCGGATGATAACGAATTTCGCATTTGTAGTCATTGAGTAGCTCGACCCACCGTCGTTGTCTCATATTGAGCTCATTCTGGTTGAATATGTGTTGTAAGCTCTTGTGGTCTGTAAAGATAGTGCTTTTTGTACCATACATGTAGTGTCTCCAGATCTTCAGAGCAAACACAACTGCTCCTAGCTCAAGATCGTGTGTGGTGTAGTTGACCTCGTGTGTCTTCAGCTGTCTTGAGGCGTAGGCAATGACCTTACCTCGTTGCATCAGAACACAACCGAGCCCCTGATTGGATGCATCGCCGTATACCACAAAGTCATCTATCCCTTCGGGGAGGGATAGTATCGGTGCGGTGCATAAGGCTCGTTTCAGGGTTTGGAATGCCTTCTCTTGTTTCTCTTCCCAGTCAAAGGCCACGCTTTCTGGGTCAATGTTGTAAGGGGTTTCGCGATTCGAGAGAAGTTCTGAATGAACCTGCGGTAGTAGCCAGCGAGGCCAAGAAATTGACGAATTTCCGTAGGCGTCTTCGGTGCTGACCAGTTCTCGATGGCTTTAATTTTGGAAGGGTCCACGTGGATTCCTTCTTCGCTAACCACGTGTCCTAAGAATTCGACTCTTCGGATCCAAAATTCGCATTTAGAGAACTTCGCATAAAGCTTCTCTGATCGTAAGGTTCCTAGGACTTATCGTAAATGATCGCTATGTTCCTCCATACTTCGAGAGTAGATAAGTATATCATCGATGAAAACGATAACGAACTCATCTGAGTAAGGACGGCATACCCTATTCATTAAGTCCATGAATACTGCGGGCGCATTGGTCAATCCGAATGGCATCACTACGAACGCGTAGTGTCCGTAACGGGTTCGGAAGGCTGTCTTCGGAACGTCCTCCTCAAGCACTCGTAACTAGTGATACCCGGATCTTAGATCAATCTTAGAAAATTAGCTCGCCCCTTGTAGCTGGTCAAATAAATCGTCTATGCGAGGAAGAGGGTAACGATTTTTGACTGTAAGCTTGTTGAGCTCCCAGTAATCGATGCACATACGGAACGATCCGTCTTTCTTCTTCACGAATAAGACTGGTGCTCCCCAGGGTGAGAAGCTTGGTCTTATAAAGCCCTTGCTGAGCAGTTCGTTAAGTTGACCAGACAGTTCTTGCATCTCAACAGGTGCTAGACGATAGGGCGATTTGGCTACGGGGGTCGCTCCTGGAATTAAGTCGATTCGGAACTCCACTTGACGTTGCAGAGGTAATCCTGGGAGTTCTTCCGAAAAGACGTCGGGAAAATCGCGTACTACGGGGAGGTCTTTTAGGTCTTTTGTGTTCCCACGTGCGCCAGGAATGCATGATATTCCTTACGCAAGTACTTTTGGGCTTGAATACTTGAGATGATACGAAGGCTCGTACTGGGTTTGTCTCTATAAATCAACAAGGTTTCGTTATTCGGCAGGTTTAGGCGGACTGCTTTTCCGAAGCACAGAATATCGGCACGATGGAGACTTAACCAGTCCATGCCCACAATAACATCGAAACTCTTGATCGATACGAGTATGAGGTCGATCGGGAATGAATAGTTATCTAGCATGAGGGTACAACCTATGTAAATCTCGTTAGAACTCTCTGTCTTGCCGTTAGCCATTTCTACGACGAAGGTTTCTTTTAGTGTTTGCGGTGATTGTTTAAGTAAGTGTTTAAATTTTTGGTTTACGAAGCTCCTTTCTGCCCCACTATCGAATAGGATACAAGCATAAGAGTTATCGAGAACGAACGTACCCGTGACTACTGTGGGGTCTGCCACGGCTTCATTGTGGCCAATAGCAAGTAGCCTTCCTACTCCTCCCGCATTCCCAGCTTTCAGACAGTTTCTCTTGAAGTGCCCTGTCTCGCCGCACCCGTAGCAGCCTGGCTCACTCCTGCACCGGGGACCTGGGTGATGGGTTTGGGTGGTGTTCTGCAAAACCGGGCGGTATGGCCCTTCCGGTCGCAATTAGTGTAGTGCATTTCCCGGCAGGGGCCGTTATGATGGAAGGAGCACTTGGTGCACCTGGGTAGGTTCCTTGCATATGGTTTGGAGGGTACAGGGGCAACGGGGGTGGTGGCAGCATGGACAGCCACCGTCTGTTGTTTCTTGGAAGAGGGTTGATTTGATCTGCCCTTCTTTCGGTCCCAACCCTTCCTTTTGCTGTCGGTCGCGTTGGTGGGTGTTGGGACAGTAGTTGTAGTCGTTGTTGGACAAGAAGGAACCTCATGATCTATGAGCCTTTGGGCCAATTCCTTGGCACTATCAAAGGTCGCAGGGTGTGATGCTAGAACGTTCCCTCGATATGGGGGTACCAGGCCCCAAATGTATCTTTCAATTTTCTTGCTTTCGGTGGGGACCGTGTTGGGGAATAGGGTCACCAGGTCGCAGAACCTGGCTGTATAAGCCACTATGTCGGAACCCTTCATTTTGAGGTTCCACAGTTCCTCCTCGAGCTTCTGAATTTCGCTCCTCGGGCAGTACTCCCTTGTCATAAGGTCCTTTAGTGTATCCCAGCCCATGACGTTGGCTGTTACCAGTGAGAGTGATTTGACATGGCCATTCCACCACGTTAGGGCCCTTTCGGTGAAGGTGCAAGCAGCGAACTTTATCTTGCTTCCTTCAGGGCATGAGCACATCTCGAAGGTTGCTTCAGTTCTTTTGATCCATTGGGATAGTGCAATGATCCCTCCAGTTCCATTGAAGTACATAGGTTTGCAGCTGATGAAGTCTTTATAGGTGCACTCTCGTGCACGCGAATGGATTTCACCGTGGCTAGAGTTGGTGCCAGTCCCCGTTCCACTAACACCACCAGAGTTTACTTGGGCCATGGCGGCGGTCACAGCTGCCTGAAACATCATCGCATCGAACTTCGGAGGAGGTGGTAGTGGTGGAGTTTGATTTGCAGGTTTGCCCCTGGTCGGACGAGGACGAGGCGGCATCTTTTACTGCAAGTGGATAGAGATGATGATAATAGTAAGAATCAATTGTAAGTATGATGAGAGTGTTTCATAGACTAAATCACCATAGTCTAACTATCAGATAGAGGTATAACAATAGAGTAGGGAATCACAAAGGTAAAAACTTTCCCATAGATTAGATAACTGCCAATATTACTGGTATTAATGATGTAAAATGAGTTCGGGAAAAATGACCTAACAGTAGGTCTTACATCAAACCTTAAGGGAAAATGTTGGCAGCTTAGAAGTCTCGTTGGAGTACTTTCAAAGTTAGAAATGTTTCACAGAAAAGAAAGGCTATTCCTTAACCAAAAGAGAAAGATGAGTCGGCATCTTCTACCGGCGACGGGTATCTCTTGGGCGAACCCTAAGGTCTGTCAGTTGGCGTACAACTTCCTGAAGATGTCTTTCATGCGCCCTCTGACGCACTCGGAGTTCCATGACTTCGGCTCGGGATGCAGCCAGTTGTTGTTGTAGAGTCTCATTGGTTCTCCTGGTTCTTTCCATAGCCTCTTCGAGTTGGCGAATTCGGACCGTGTTAAGTCCGGAGTTGGCGTCAATTTCCACTACTCGGTCAATGGCTGCATGACCTTGCTCGACGTTCTGAGCAATCCTACGGACCATGATGGGGAGGACTCGGTCAGCTGATCCTCCCTCTCTTAGATTGTAAAAACTCCGGTCTCCATGGTAAGGCAAAGGCTGACCCTGCTCATCACTCCAACGATTCAAGGTTGTTGCCCACAAGGGAGTGGGACCTTGAAATGCCGGGCGGGGGTTGAGGTTTGGAATTTGACCTTCTTGGGGTAGGTTGTTGACTTCTGGTTCGGAGTCGGAGCCATCCGAAAATCCTTCTGCAAGGTGATCATCCAAAGGGATTGGGTGATCATCTTCTAGCTCCTCATCAAGCCATCCACCAATGCCTTGGTTGGGATAATACAGATCGCCAGGGAGATGGAAGCTAGCCATGTTATCTACGCGAGAATGGGGAAAAGAATAGTTAATAGACGTACTAATGAAGATCCTTTTTAGTTTGCACATAGGTAATTATAGTAACACAAAATACTCCTATAGTATTTTAGGTTTAAGCTCTGTTCTAATGTTCTTGTTGTAATAGTGTTGGTAAGTTTTTAGAATTGTTGCAACAACACAATCATTCTTAGGCACGTGCTAGTCACTCCTAAGAAAATATAGTTGATCAGGCTATATCCCCCTAGGTCTGACCATATGTCTCTAAGCCTAATTGTGTTGTTCAACGATCGTAATACTTTTGTTCTGTTCTAGTATGATACTGACCTTGGTATGAATAGATGTATATATACTTAGTTAAATATTTTATTATTTAAAAGTATAATTTCTTGGTCAGAGTGTTTTAATCCCGCTGTGCTTATAGTTTGTATATCTTTTATGGGTTGATATACTCGATTCACTATAAACAATGCTCTGATACCAATCTGTCACACCCCAAAACCGGAACGGCGGAAACGTTATGGGGTGGCGGACGTCATGTACAGTATCATCATAATGCATAATAGTAAAGACAAGTAACAACATCCATTCCATTAATATAATAATTGTAATACAAGCGTGTTCTGTATAGTTTGTAAGACAACAAAATGTATAATCAAAATAAAGATGAGTATTGTATGTGCTCCATCTTCTCAAAAGCTTCATCTGTACCTGTCTACTGATGACCTGAGAATACAAGTTATTTTGAAAGAGTTTATCAGCATATAGCTGGTGAGTTCATAAGTATTTAGTGTCATTGCTTGTATGAAAATGTTTGTAACAACTTAATGTAGTAACTGATTTCAAATGTTTGTAAATAGTATACTCCCAAGAAAATCCTATATTTTCCATTAAAAATGTAGTCTTCTACCAAGACCCGATTGTTTGTGTATTTGTTCCTTATGTAGTGTAACAGTTTTTCCTCAGTGAAACTATCATTATAAAAATATAGTTTATTTAAACGTGTATGTGACAAAATCACAGTGTAATGAAATACAGACTCCATGTAGTACTAATTGTACAGTACACCTCGGGGAGTCTAAAGTAGTAACATGTAGACTCCAGGTGGTATTAAATGAACAATACGCCTCGAAAAGTCTATTTTTGCCTATAATTCTTAATTGGCTAATTAAAGGTTTGAATTTGAACTCGTATGTAACCATGCTGATCGACGGCTGAATAAATGATAACCCTCCAGGTCATATGTAGTGAAGTAACATTTTGTCATCCCTTGGCCTTTCGGCTGGGACTGTAGCTAGCAGTCGGGATGTGGGAGTGTCTGTCCCGTATAGATCTATACACATACTGCCCGCTCTCCCTCCAGGAGACATTGGTTACAAGGTGATAGCACAATAAAGTGTCGTATCGAGAAGTAGTATGTCACATTCTGTTTATAGTATTCAAATGTTTATGTAGTATGTCATAGTGTAGTAATGTTTTCTCTGTACTAGTTTATAGTATGTTCTCTTGTATAGTATATAGCGTGTATTGACTCATAACTGTACTGGCTCTTGTATGTGCCGTTGTAATAGTAGCAGTGAGTAGTAAAACCTTAACTATACCTATTATAGTTAAATAGTAATGTTGTAGGTATGCCTTTGCTACACAAAGGTACTAAACTGAAGTGAAGGCTTTTATATCCAACACATATATATATGATATATAACTAAGATTTCAACGACATTCGGACAAATAACAGGATACCCTAAGTCCACAACCAAACAAGGAACAGGAAATAAGGTGAGCTATCAGTTCTAAGTCCTTCAAGTCTTACTTATATAAATATATGAGGGTAGATATGAGTTTGAAAACAATGCAAGTTTAAAAGAGTTTGGAAACGGTTTTAGTATCTAAAAGTTTAATAAAAGGTTTTAAAACGCTTCAAAACCATAATTTTGATAGTAACTTGAATGTAGTAGTAAATCCTTCTGCTTGTTCTAGTCATTAATCACATGTGATTAAAGCAATAACTATAATATTTCAACTTGTATTCCCCCCATAAAAGCATTTAAAATCATTTCAAAGGTTGATTAAGGGTTATGAACTCACCTGTAGTGAGTGATTTGGATGGAAGTGCCGGATAGGATGCTAAGTCTCAAGTGAGGACTTGAACACACACACGGATCCTATTTAACATGTAATGATACATATATGTATCCAATTAGTCATTTAACAACCAATTTATCAAGTAAAGATACCCTAATACATGGATAACACTTTGATTCAAGTGCTAGGAGTACTAAAGGGTTGTATCTAAAGAGAGTATGGCCTCACCTTAGAGTTTACTTCCCATTTGGTAACAATACATGAGTTTACGGTTTTTGGTCATTTCCCCCATGAGTTTACGGCCGTAAACTCATGGTAATTAGTACCATTTTGAGTTTTAAGGTCTTATACCAGACAAGGAAGGGATCTAGGCTTGTACCCAAGGCTTAGGGAGGGACTAGGGCTCAAAATGGCCCTTCATTGGAGTTTACGGTTCATGGACCACTCCCTTGGAGTTTACGGTCGTAAACCCATGAGTTTACGGCCGTAAACTCATGGTAACTCCTACCAGTTCGTGGTTTGGGGTCTTTAGCTCATGCATGCAAGGTTCTAGTCCAATATCCAAGTCCTAGAAGGTGTTGGTGGCATTTAATGGTGTTTACGGTTCAAGGAGATGCCTTGACCGTAAACCCATGTGTTCTTGGGGGTTTTTGATGTTTATCAAAGGTTTAACAAGTATTCTAAGTAAGTAACTAGTTAGGAGGAGTGTACTTACTTATAGGAAGCTTGTAAGAGTGTTTAAGGTCCAAGAACACTAGTGTGTGTTCTTGGTGTTCTTGGTGTTTTGAAGAACACTTGAAGATCTATGAAAAATACAAGATTTCATGGATGAAATCATGTATAACTACTAGATGAAGTGTTATAACAACAAATCAAGAGAAGAAATACTTACATTTTTGGAAGATTGGAAGAACTATGTTATGATACTTGAGAGAGAAAGTTGGGTGTTCTTGAGCTTGGAAGTGAGAAGTGGGGGAAATGAGGAGTACACTCATGCCTTAAGCATGAGTTCATGGTCAAAGGGGAGTTTACGGCCCAAACTCCTCATGTTTGGCCGTAAACACCTAATTAAGGTGTTATTTGTTTATTTGTTACACATCACTCCTAGAAGATACTTCCTTTTATTTGTTCGTTTGACGAATTTAAAATAAAAACACCCAAACGGACTTTAAACCGGGTAAAATCAATAGAGATGAATTTGACTATTAATTGAAGTGCTTGACTTTAGAGTTTGTACAAATGAAAATTTTGGGTTGTCACAGATCACATAAACAATATTATCCACATCTAAAGGGGTATAAAAAATATTCCTTGAAGCCCACGGCCTTCACTTGATCCATTTAATGCTCAAAATCCTGAAATAAGAACTTCCCGAAACAGGATGTTACAAGTCTCCCCTACTTAAATTGGATTTCGACCTTGAAATCTGTCTTGGTTAAGATCCTTGAAATAACGTCAACATTTTCCGTAAGCTTTCTCTAACCATCTCGACACCAAGGCATATTATAAGGAAACGTGAGAGACCACTCGTAAACACACAACTGTCAATCAACGACCCAATAACATGGAAGTGCTCGGCCACAAAATTTCCTTCTCTCCCTAACTGCATGACCCCCTCGAGGCGTTCACAATGAACTTCATGACTCAAGATTCCATAACCGATACCCAACATTGGTAACTAACCTCCTGATAAGCAGTCGGCAAGAAAATAGGGTTCATAATGCAAACACTCCGCAAGAGACTTCATTGAGTCTCCCGACTCCCACAATGCACTAACACCCAAATAGGCCAAGAAAACTAACGATCCGAGACCTAAGAGTCTCAATCAAAAGATTATCGGGTCCCACCCATTTGAATCATACAACTACTGGTTCACGATACATCAGGACACCTTCTAACCACTAAACGATAAGATCACGGTACTATGCCGATCTTTCCGTCATCCCATCAATGGCCTAAAGACTCATGACTAGCACCATAGGGGCCTAAAGTGTAACACCCATAAAAATCATGAAAATTTTAAACTTTTAAAACCACTCCACAAATCATCATTCTTTACAATATGGTTTTCAAAACATGTTTAATATCAGAGTTTTTATCACAATCATAAACCAAAGCACGAGGAGATGTACGATCATGCTTCGCCTTCCTGCGGTCATCTGAGGTACCTGAAACATAACCTAAAATTATAAGCCCAAATCTTAGTGAGTTCCCCCAAGTACCAACACACAAACAAATAACACATAAACAATAATAGAATGCAATGGGTCCACAACTAAAAGACAGGATTACCCCAAAGCCTACAACATAATTTTGGATTGCCATCAGGCCACATCTTATATCTGGCTTGTTCCCCGATCATATAAGTCCACGGACTGAATACCACCAAGCCCTCAGTACAAGTTTGGCATGCGTTACCCGACCCCCAACTCATATCTGGAATACTCATGAGCCCTTAGTATGAATCTGGCATGCCCTACCCTTTACCTTCAACTAATATCTGGATTGCTACAGGGTTTGTTGGCTACCGCACGGAGCAGTACAACCTCAACTTAACCCACACAATATGTCGACATATAACAAATACTAACATATACAGATAATCATACAAACAATATGACAGGTAATCCTACCGATCTACCAGACTAGCATAACATAACTAGAATTCATATATATTCCATACTCAGCATATCAATGAATATAAGGTTATCAAACCAATGGGCCGGCCTTGGTGCCTTCGACCCAAAAATACAGTGAGGAAAACTCACCTCACAAACTGAACAGAACCGATGAGGTCCGACTCCGAATCTCATCTCTCTAACCGATACCTATTTCCACCAAGTGACCAATTCCATCAAAAGCCCAAAATACCCTCAAGGTCAAACTCGGTCAAAGTCAAAGTCAACTCGTCAAACCCGCTAAGTCAACTGAGTCAACCTAACCGAGTTAACTTAACTGAGTCAACTGAAAAAGGCTGACCCATGCGAGTACTCGAGGCATACTCCGGAGGGACACTTAGCGTATGCGACGCCTCGCAGTTGACTGCTCATCAGGGTGACTGACTGACTATGCGGGGCGTACTCCTATGTACGCGGGGCATACACTCGCATCCCTCAAAACTCCATTTAGTGCTTAATGACATAAGCACTTAAGCCTATTTTTCAGACCCATGATCAAAACAAACTCTAGAGTCATAAAGTTTCCAACTTTATGACTTTACACACCTAGTAGGAACTTAACACAAGGTCTTAGACCATTAAGACCTCCTATAAGATGCATGGAGAAAATCTAACCAAAGGGGTTTCATTTTTATGGCTAAGGACCCCTCCTAGGGTCTGAAAGGACAACTCAAAATGTTCTGAACATGCCATGCTGAAGATAAGACTTTTGGGACCAAGAAGGTGACATAAAACCCCCCATTTCCTAATCTACAAGATTACAAGTCAAAGTGCAAGCTTTATACCTTGAAAGGCTTGCAAAAGAAAGATGAATCCTAAATCAAAGATTTTTCTTCCTCTAAGGCTGCTCAATGCACCATCTTTCCTTTTTCAACACTCCAAGAACACACACTTAAGCTCAAAACACAGACTCCAAGGGCTAGGGTTTGAAAAAACGTCTAAAGGGAAATGGAGGTTGAAGAGGTGAGGGAAAATGAGACTTAATGTTGCTTAAATACCACGCAAACCCCAAAAAATAGGATTTTCCTCCTGAAGCTAGTACGCCTCGCGTACTCGCATGGCATACTCCTCCTGCCTTAATTGCGAAATTGCCACTAGGCCTTCAAGGCATAATTTCTTGGACTTAAGGGCCAAAATGACATATAGCAAAATTAAAGGGATGATTTTAGAGATACCAAAACACCGGGATGTTACAATTCTCCCTCACTTGAACTACACTTCATCCTCGAAGTCGGTTGTAGTAAACAACCCCGGATAATGCTCCCGCATCTCAGCCTCTGGCTCCCAGGTCCACTCGGAGCCTTTCTGATGCTGCCACCGCACCTTTACCAAAGGTATCTCCTTGCTGCGCAGGACCCTCTTCTTCCTTTTCAAAATAGATACCAACCTCCCAACATAGTTCAGACGCTCATTGAGCTGAATATCGCCCAAGGAGACCACTGCATACTCATCTAATAGACACTTTCGCGGCTCTGAAACATGAAAAGTGTTGTGAATCTCAATGAGCTCCTCAGGTAGCTCCAACCTGTAAGCAACCTTGCCAAACCTAGAAATCACCCGAAAAGGCCCAATAAATCGGGGACCCAACTTTCCATCCTTCCTAAAGCGTATCACACCTTTCCAAGGTGAAACCTTTATGAATACCATAACACCGACCTGAACTCCAACTTAGATTGGCACTGGTCGGCATAGTTCTGAAATGTGAAGTCTCAATTCAGTTTGAATCCCTGGCAGACCGCCCATGTTGTACCATAGCTAATTCCATTCCACTTGTCTTCCAGTTTTACTACTCCACTTCTGATTACCTGAGGTTCTCATTAGAAAACAGAATTGCCATCCATATGCCGATGTTCAAAACTTTTCACTTGATCGAACAAAACCGATATTCCCTCGAGAAAAGGATCATCATGATGATAACAAATCTCACGGATATAATGAACAATGCGAGAAAAAAAGGAAGATAAACCTTTTAGTGCTGAACATGACACTGCTTCCTTTATCTGTTGAACCAACATACCGCTGTTGAAAATTCTCAGCCCCACACAGATAGAACCAACCAAAATGCCATCACAAGAACCTGATATGCCATCAAAACTGAAACCATCCTTTAACCCTGAACCCTTCCACTGATACTTTTGGCACTCATATTCCTTATTAGAATTATTACCAAAAGAAAAACCTTGCACACCACACTCGCGATTCCCAACGCGAGTTTCCCCCAAGAGCCAGCTCGATACATAATTCACAACCGGAGATCCAAGGATCTACACTTGTATTTCCTGAAATCTTCTGATTCAATGAAACCCTTCACTAAACGTGGATATAAAGATCCCCAACCACTGCTGATACTGCCAGTCTCACACCGGGGCCAGCCCCCAGGTTCCTAAGAGTCCAGAAGACAAGGCTACCATAGCCTAAGCCACCCTTCTACGCCGCTCACTACCCACATAACCAATCCTACTAAACCTAGATCCATTACTTCGACCTAACATCATCTACCAGGCCCCACCTATATTCTCATATGCACAAGGGCCTCGTCTATGGGTCTGACCCAAACTAGAGCTACACATGCCCAACTATGCCTAGGACCCCAATGGTCCTCAACCTGAAACAGAGTAATGATCTCCAACAATCCTTTCTGGAGTTTCCAAGGCACGAACTGATCCCCCTTTATACTAACGACCAATTCAATAATTATCTACCTCAAATTGGTGAATGTTATGATTCCCTTGCAGTCTTACAACACTTCTAACCACCCATGGTCTATTGACTGACGCGCAAAGCAGTCCAGTCTCACCATATACCATAAGAAGCAAATCACATACACAAATACTCATGCCAGGCCTAATCAACCTCGGGCTGGAATACCAGGCATGTCTACGATGGGTCCAATCATCCACAGGATGGAATACACTTGTATCATAAGCATGTTTGGTCCAATCAACCCTCGGGTTGGAATACCAAACATGTTGGGACATGCTCAAATCCCCCAAAGCCTTCGCTTAACCATAATAGACAGCGAGGTTTTAACACAACCCTAAACTTGGATCCATCCACAAGCCTGCTATACATCATAGTGGAAATGCCGACCAGCTGTTGGAAGTTTCCTGAACTCCCAACTTACACAACTTCAACTCAAACAACCACTAGTGTCGCTTCCCTCTTGACTGGGATGTGAAACTTACCCTAGTTTCATACCCGAGCTAGCTCCCAAAGATTCTCATCGATTATCCCCCACTTGGATTCTCCGAAGCTCTTCCATCCTACAAAATTTGTTGGATTCCAATCCATCTTATCCTCACGAACCGACTAAGACCTATGCTTGCCAATAAAAGAGTTTTAATACTAGCCTATCTCGATGATTGTCTAACTCCTGATTCCTGAAGAATATTCTCCGAAAATCTAGAAAGTCCGATAATTTCAATCGCTTCTCATGATACCACACCAAATCCTCAAGTCCTTCTTATCCTGGCGACTAAAGCCATATCCCTTGCTCTAAACTGGAAATCTTTACACTAACTCCTCATCCTCAAATGAATCTCTGGATTCTATCCACCTACAATCCCTCGAAAAAAAAATTACCCCGACACCTCCAATGACTTAACTACTCATACAACGGACACCTCCATTTCCTTGCTATCGCTCATTCTCTAGAAAGATGGTGAATGATCCCAAAGGTTCTCTCCTGGAAAACTGCCAGTCCTACCTAAACGTATGATATCCGTTCCGAACTCCGACTTTGCTGATGAACTATTCCCGCTAATTTGACTATAGATCTTCCAACCCATGCCCTGAACTGGATCCATCAAAAGAACCGGAACAATCCATTGAACAACGGAATCCTGCCCAGCAAGATACGACCCGCCGATGTCTCTTGGCATGCAAAATGGCATATGAATGTTCACAATACATAAATCAAGCAAAACATAGAACTAACCCGAAGATACCACTTACCCATACCTAGCAAGATTTTAAGGAAGATACAATACTGCTCAAGAAAAATTTCATCATAATATCACTTCAGATTTGTGGTTCAAATTACATACCAGAGATTTCTTGCGGCTCGACCTCGACCTCCTGGGGAATGATAAGCGTTGGAACCTTGACTCCTTCCGCCTCTAAAGAAGGACAACTGGACCTAAAATGACCTAGTTAGTTTCAGTAAAAGCATGTCTGATCCTTCTTACAAACCCGTTGTGCATGCCCTCTTTCCCTACACTTGAAACACTTGAACTTGTGACAAGCAAATCCGTAAGCTCCCCCACACTTGCCACAGACCTCATGATTCTCCTAACTCCCAGTACCCAGGTCAAAAGCCTCATTCACCTCGTCCTCTGCTGAGAGATCCCTCTTCCTCTTCCCTAGTTGTGTCCCCACAACCAGATCTCCCACAACAACCATCTCATTCGCAGCACCTCTCACAGACTGCAAAGTTGCAGTTTGCTCCTCGAACCTGGCAATAACCCTGCCAGTGATCCGATCTACAACACCGGACAATTCTTCTTACAAAATCTAAAAAATCTCCACAGTAATCATCTCCAACATCTGATCAACAGACAACACCAGCCTATCCTGGCAACTAGCTCCCGATCCTACTCTGGATCCGGCCTCCAATCGTCTCGTCATCACCATACTGAACATAAACCAGGGAGATATCAGATGAAACACATATCATACCATGGGAGCCAACTCCCAACAAATCCCTAGGGGTTGTGACTTACTTGCTACGCGTACGGGACTTGTGCTTTCAGTAGTACAGGCCCGTACTACCTTCCACACCTACATGTATTTGTCTTAGAGGATCATCATAACAACCCAACCAATACCCACACACTATAATACTCATACACTCTATCCTAACTTCCTAGAGGAATACTAAACATGCTACGACTGGATGGTTGATCCCCCACAACTCACCCTACCACTGACTGCCACACGACGCTTCATTGGTGCCAGATAACTATCGCATAAATACAATCACATGTCGTACAACTTAAACAATCTTAGGCAAAAAGATTCAATCCTACAATGGTTGGAATTAGACAAGAGCTGCGCAGCAGGACCAAATCCCTTATCCTAAGATCGTTTAACCCATGTAGCATGTGACTTAGCATGCTGGTCTAACATATCATAACATAAGCACAATTAATTGTGTGGTAATTTGGGGTCTACTTACTAGCTCCGGCTGATCGGACACATCGCATCCTCCTTGATTATTTTGAAAACCAATTGAAAATTGTTTTAAAAATCTTTTTCCTTAGTTTGAGACTGGATTCACACGAGTGTTCCTCCAATTCACTCAAACTAAGGCTCTAATACGAACTTGTAACACCCATAAAAATCATGAAAATTTTAAACTTTTAAAACCACTCCACAAATCATCATTGTTTACAATATAGTTTTCAAAACATGTTTAATATTAGAGTTTTCCCAAAATCATAAAACAAAGAACGAGGAGGTGTACGATCACGCTTTCGCCTTCCTGCGGTCATCTGAGGTACCTGAAACATAACCCAAAACTATATGCCCAAATCTTAGTGAGTTCCCCCAAAGTACGAACACACAAACAAATAACACGTATACAATAATAGCATTGAATGGGTCCAAAACTAAAAGACTGGATTACCCCAAAGCGTACAACATAAGTTATGCTTGCCCTCGAGGCCCACATATTATCTCTGGCTTACTCCCCGATCATATCATTCCTCGGACTAAATACCACCAAGCCCTCAGTACAAGTCTGGCATGCCTTACCCTGCCCTCAGCTCGTATCTGGAATGCTCATGAGCCCTTAGTATGAGTCTTCAGCTCGTATCTGGAATGCTCATGAGCCCTTAGTATGAGTCTGGCATGCCCTACCCGACCCTCAACTCATATCTGGATTTCTCCAGGGTTTGTTGGCTACCACACAGAGTAGTACAACCTCAACCCAACCCACACAATATGTTGACATATAACAGATACTAACATATACAGATAATTATACAAACAGTATCACAGGTAATCCTACCGATCTACCATACTATCATAACATAACTAGCATGCATATCTATTCCATACTCAACATATCAATGAATATCATGTTATCAAATCAATGGGCCGGCCTTGGTGCCTTCGACCCATAAATACAGTGAGGAAAAGTCACCTCGCAAACTGACCAGAACTGTTGACGTCCGACTCCGAATCTCATCTGTGTAACCGATACCTATTTCCATCAGGTGACCAATTCTATCAAAATCCCAAAATACCCTCAAGGTTAAAATTGGTCAAAGTCAAAGTCAATTGGTCAAATCCACTAAGTTAACTGAGTCAACCCAACCGAGTTAACTTAACCGAGTCAACTCAACAAGGCTGACCCATGCGAGTACTCAGAGCATACTCCGGAGGTACACTTAGCGTACGCGACGCCTCGCCGTTGACTGCTCATCAGGGTGATTGACTGAGTACACGGGGCGTACTCCTATGTACGCGGGGCATACCCTCGCATCCCACTTAAAACTCCATTTAGTGCTTAATGACATAAGCACTTAAGCTCATTTTTCAGATCCATCATCAAAACACATTCTAGAGTCATACAGTTCCCAACTTTATGACTTTACACGCCTAATAAGAACTTAACACAAGGTCTTAGACCATTAAGACCTTCTACAAGATGAATGGAGCAAATCTAACCACATGGGCTTCATTTTTATGGCTAAGGAGCCCTCCTAAGGTCTAAAAGGACAACTCAAAATGTCCAGAACATGCCATATTGAAGATAAGAATTTTGGGACCAAGAACGTGAAATAAAACCCCCATTTCTAGTTCTACAAGATTACAAGTCAAAGGTGCAAGCTTTATACCTTGAAAGGCTTGCCAAAGAAAGATCAATCCCAAATCTAAGATAGTCCTACCGCACGGAGCAGTACAACCTCAACCCAATCCACACAATATGTCGACATATAACAGATACTAACATATACATATAATCATACAAAGAGTATGAAAAGTAGTCCTACCGATATACCATATTAGCATAACATAACTAGCATGCATATCTATTCCATGCTCAACATATCAATGAATATCATGTTATCAAACCAATAGGCCGACCTTGGTGCCTTCGACCCGTAGGTACAGTGAGGAAAACTCACCTTGGTGCCTTCCAGGCATGACAATTTGAGTATTTCTTTTTGAGTTATGAGGAGGGACTCCACGAGTTGAGGCGTAGACTCGTCGAGTAAGATCGCGTGTGCTGACTGGATTAATGAACGGACTCGACGAGTCGGAAAGGATGGACTCGACGAGTCGGAAAGGATTGACTCGACGAGTCCGCGCTGTGGATTGAAACCCTAATTCTCGGGGTCTGTGCCCTATTTAAAGGCCTCTATGGCCTCCATTTGTGGCCACTTCACCCCTGAGAAACCCTAGAGAGTAGAGAGATCGTTTGTGGTGCAAGAGGAAGGCTAATTCACCATTTCTTGTGTGTTTTAGCAAGAAGGAAGGAGGTAGAACAAGATAAGTGGGTTGAGGAGCTTGGATCTACTTCTATTTTATCAGAGGGAGCTGTTGGAGGTAACAATCTGTGCCATTCTCGTGTTTATAATGATTCTAGTGAAATTTAGGGTTTTCTTTATGCCTCTTTTAGTTGAATCTGGAGTATGTGAAGTCCCAATACGAGATGGTTCATAGATCTGGACCTTAAGAGGTCCAGAGAGTCCTTACCACTCTGCTTTATGCCATACCTTTTGAGTTATGAGCCTAGGAGGCCATTTTAGTGGTTATTTCACCAAAAGAAGCTTTGGGTGTGTTGCATGTGTACCAAGATTTGACCTTTACGATCTGAACTTAGAAGGTCATTTGAGTATGAAAATGGAAGCAACTCGCCGAGTTCATAAGTGGACTCGACGAGTCGAGTCGGGGTTGCCCCGCGATTCGTGACAGGAGGAACCCGTCGAGTGGAAGGATGACTAGACGAGCAAAGAGAGGCCAGAAGGATTCAGAGGACCCGCATGGACTCGTCGAGTCGCTCATGTGCACTCGACGAGTCGGGTCAAAGTTTGACCGTTGACTTTCGTTGACCTTAGGGTTCTGGTCAAGTTTGATTCAAGAAACTTCAGGGAGGGGTAGAATGGCCTTCTACCCAATCTTTAGAGATGAGACTATGAGAGAGTATTGATCGGGGATGTTATTTGAATGATAGGAGGAGGCTAGGTCGGAACGATGAGCACGAGAGTTATCCGACTTCATTGAGGTGAGTCTTCTCACTATACAGTACCTGGAAGGGTACCTATGTGTGACCGGAAGGTCTTGTATGTTATGAGATGTATGTGCTATATGCGATTATGTGATATGTATGTGCAATGTATGTTATGTATGGTATGGACTGGAAGGTCAAGATGATATGGAACGGAAGGTCAAGATGACATGGACCGGAAGGTCAGGAGGTTACGGACCGGAAGGTCGATACGGGTAGGACCGGAAGGTCTACCGGGATTCGGGACGGAAGTCCCCTGAGACACTTGGATCAGAATATCGCACAGAGTTATGGCCTGGAAAGGCGTATGTGTTGTATGTGGTATTTGGGGAACTCACTAAGCATTTATGCTTATAGTGGTTGTGTTATGTGTTTCAGGTACTAGCAAGGATCGTGGGAAGGCGCCGACATGGTATGTACAGACTGATGAAGATTTATGTACTTGAGATTCTGGGGTTGTTCATTGAGATATTATGTGATACAATGGGTTTTGTTATGAATGAATTATGTTTTAAAAATGAAAAATTGTTTGAAAATTTACGTTGTTACAAGTTGGTATCAGAGCCTTGGTTTGAGGGATTCGGACACAGCTTCGGGCGTATCTGAACTCAAACTGAGGATTTGAGAAAGTTTTTCATATAAAGGAACAATTTTTATAAAGGAGTAAAGGACTTTAAGAAAAGCAGAAAGGAGCAGTTTGTACGACCAGCCAGCGCCCGAACGGTGATTTCCCAAAATACCCTTACATTATGTATTATGAGATATGATATGATATGATATGCATGCTAGAGTAGGCTAGGTATTCATATTAGGACTAGAGTGGCCTAATTTGTGATGCCTTAGCCTAGGAAGATTTATGCTGCTATGTGATGCTTGAGAGTGAGTAGGTAGCAGTGAGGAGCTTTTGAGAGGTCTATCGAAGGGTAGCCTATGCCAGCGAGATGTAGAGTACCGTTGATCTGGGATCCTAGGAGGAGGACTTGGGGTGAATACCGATGCGGTGTGGACGGTAGTATAGGGCCCGTACTACTGGAAACACCGGATCAGTGAGCAGTCCAAGTAAGAATCCTTAGGGTACCAAGGGACAAGTAGGGTTGGGTGATCGAGTGCGAGTATACTCGATCGAGTCTTTGGTATCTTTGTGTTGTGTTTCAGAGACATCATGCTTGGTACACCACACACATCGGAGAGCAGCGGTGTTAGCTATGATGAGATTCGCCGTATGATTCACGACGAGATGACCGTGACGATCCGGAAGGCTAATCCGGAGGATTATAAGTAGCGGATTGAGAAGTGATGACATGGTTCGAGTACCATGATAAGTAGCGGATTGAGAAGTGATGACATGGTTCGAGTACCATGATAAGTAGCAGATTGAGAAGTGATGGCATGGTTCGAGTGCCATGATGTGAGGTGGAATAAGAAGAGGGAACATGGTTCGAGTACCATGATTCGTAGAAGATTAAGAGGAGATAACATGGTGCAGGTACCATGATTCATAGCAGATCGAGAGGTGGCCACGCGGTTTGAGTACCATGACATGTGGCGGTTAGTATTTTTGGTTTTTACCGGTTATTTCGTGGGGATTGTCTACACTGAGATCAGAGGTGAATGAGTATGGGGCCAGAAGGCCTTGATGAACATGTTTTAGTGGAGCATCCCTTGAAAAGGGAAATCGAGTGAGCTCCGAAGGATTGTGGGTGATATGCCAGTTGGAGTCGCCAGACTCAGGGATGAGTAGGGATGGTGCATTATGGGAGAATACGGTCTGGGCTGGGCGACCGGCCGATAGTGGAGAAGTCACTTTATGTGACCCGAGTGGTGCTATTTCCATTTCCTGTGGGAGACGTAAGAGGTGATGAGATTTCGGTTTTTGAGTTTAGGGGTGAGCCTTGTGAGATTTCACGGATGATGATCTCCAACCATAGAATATGGCAGTAGGTCTGCCGCGAGGTAAAGATATAGCTCGAACAGGTCGTCAGTGGGGACTGAGATGGTCAAGGACCAGAATACACCCTAATTGAGTATAGTAGGGCATGTGTTAGCTGCAGCGTCGGACGATCAAGAGGAGTATATCAGGGCGGTGGCCCTTATTGTCTTTGATGGGTATTAAGAGTAGAAATATGGTCTCTGCTCTTATGATAAGTGGCGTGATGGAACGTTGGTTGAGGAGTCGATGATGAGGACTACGGTAGATCATTACTTCCAGACTAAGAGTCAGGGTTAATACTGGACAGTTGGGAGGTCCGGTGATGGAATGGTGTGAGATTCTGAATGACTAGAGGCAGTCATGGTGGGAAGTTCTGAGGATTACATCTGAGTTTCAGGGCATTTGGAGTTGCTCGATCTCTGTCGGGAGATTATCGAGCGTTGCGTAGCACCTTCCAAGAGTAGGTGCGATGATTACTGGTGGAAACAGTCGGTGTGATAGATTGCTGGTACGCCAATTGGGGATGGTTCGAACCCTAAGTGGGGGAGAACCGGGTATTTTATTGAGGGGGTCAGAGATTCGGTCGAGAATGGTTAGAGATATGGATATAGAGACCGGTGGTGCAAATTCATGAGCTAGGGTTATTGGTGATTGAGACGAGGAGCAGAGCGAAATAATGCATGTGTTATGTTTGAGTGCCTCCACGGCAAGTGGCCGTTGGTCGGAGACCTTGGGGTGCACAGGAATTCTTCGAGGTCATAATGGTGAATTCGAGATGGTTGACTCGTAGGGTGAGTTCAGCAATTGAGGAATTCTGGTTCAATGATGGGGCTGTTATTCAGCACGGGAAGATCAAAAGTTGATTAGACAACCAATTTCAGGTTGTGGAACAGGAAGATCAGTGGATGAGACGAGACGTCGTGAGGTTCTAGGTGGTGTATCGAGGTATCCGAATTTAATGCATTGGATTTCGGATAATTTTAAGTCTTGAGTGGAGACGGCAAGTGGTGGGTCAAGCATCGATGATTCCAGTGGGAGCCCTTCGGTTAATGACAGCAAGAGAGGTTGTTGTGATGCTACAGGAAGCCGTAGTACTCACTAGTCAGAGGTTGTTGTGATGCTATGGGAAGCCGTAGTTCTCACTGGTCAGAGGTTGTTGTGATGCTACGGGAAGTCGTAGTACTCACTAGTCAGAGTTTGTTGTGATGCTACGGGAAGCCGTAGTACTAACTAGTCAGAAGTTGTGGTGATGCTACAGGAAGCCGTAGTACTCACTAGTCAGAGGTTATTGTGATGCTACAGGAAGTCGTAGTACACACTAGTCAGAGGTTGTGGTGATACTACGGGAAGCCGTAGTACTCACTACTCAGAGGTTGTTGTGATGCTACGGGAAGCCGTAGTACTCACTAGTCAGAGGTTGTTGTGATGCTATGGGAAGCCGTAGTACTCACTAGTCAGAGGTTGTGGTGATGCTACGGGAAGCCGTAGTACTCACTAGTCAGAGGTTGTTGTGATGCTACAGGAAGCCGTAGTACTCACTAGTCAGAGGTTGTTGTGATGCTATGGGAAGCCGTAGTACTCACTAGTCAGAGGTTGTGGTGATGCTACGGGAAGCCGTAGTACTCACTAGTCAGAGGTTGTTGTGTTGCTACGGGAAGCCGTAGTACTCACTAGTGAGAGGTTATGGTGATACTGCGGGAAGCCGTAGTACTCACCAGTCAGTTAGAGGTTGTGGTGATACTGCGGGAAGCCGTAGTACTCACCAGTCAGTGAGAGGTTGATATGGTGCTAAGGGAAGACGTAGTACACACTACCTAGCGAGAAGTTGTTATGATAAAGTACTCTTTGATCAGAGCATGGCTCAGAAGAGTTTTAGGCATGAGGTGTCCCTAATTTATGAGTTTTTGGGAACCTGGTGGTCAGGCCAGGGGCGAGATCGGGGTCTCCTCAATGTTAGGGGATCATTATGTTCTGAGTAAGGTGTGGTCATTGCAATCCGAAAGAATGGGATAAGTGAGGTACGCATGAGTTGCGGGAAATGAGTTCTGAGTTGAGTGCTTCGTTGGGACGAGTGGTTCCAACTCTGGGTCGGACCAAACTCCCGAGTTTGAGTTTGGCTCTGGTGGTGCGTTGGATAGGTGAGATGAGATTCTGGATTCTGAGGTGGATCCATGTTGAGGGGTATTGTTTTTCATCTGATGTCTTAGACCTATGTGGGTCAGTACTCGGGTACGGGAGGTACCACAAGTGCGTGGAACGATGAGTAACAGATGACAGAGGTCGGGGTTGATTCGATCTTCAGTTGGGAAGGTAGCATTCGCTTAGGGTTAAGCGAACTTCGTTACTTGCGTGTCATATTGGGCCGATGTGGTTATAGTAAGAAGGAAACCATGGAGACGGTTGGGATAATGCAACGGATGACCCTGGGGGTTAAACTGTTGGGTCGAGATCAGACCTGGTACTCAGTGTTAAAAAGGGGTACGAGGGATGTAGTTGAGGCTTATGATTTTAGATGTATGAGGACTTCCGTGCGAGCATGATTCTCTTATGTCAGAGAACAGGATGTTGAAAGTTTATTGTTCAGATGGATTACGATAGTGGTTCAGTGGATGAGCCCTGGTGGGAGGTAAACCCTTTCGTTCCTTGGGGCGTGATTCAGAGTGTTTTGGTACGTTGGTATGAGTGATCGGTAGTCGATTGTCAGATTTTGTCTTGTGAGAACCAGAGGAGCAGTGAGTTATCAGGGTTTGATGTTGTAAAGCGAATATCATGGTGATAGCATGAGTGAGCGGTCTGGCGGCAGGCCAGGCCACTAGAGTTTCCCCGATTCTGGGAAGGTGAGAAAGGGGTATTTTAGCGTCAGAGGGACCGGTTTTGTTCCAAATTTGGAGTTCCTGGTCGAATCCAGGTATTCATGGAAAAAGATATCGTTTTGGTGTGAGAACCTCTCAGTGGTGCTTTTCGAGTGTTTGGTTTCTATCTATGTGGTTGAGGAGTGATTTCGAGGGCAAAATCTATTTCAAGTGGGGGAGAATTGTAACATCCGGATTTCCAGGCATGACAATTTGAGTATTTCTTTTTGAGCTATGAGGAGGGACTCGACGAGTTGAGGCGTAGACTCGTCGAGTAGGATCGCGTGTGCTGACTGGATTAATGAACGGACTCGACGAGTCAGAAAGGATGGACTCGACGAGTCCGCGCTGTGGATTGAAACCCTAATTCTCGGGGTCTGTGCCCTATTTAAAGGCCTCTATGGCCTCCATTTGCGGCCACTTCACCCCTGAGAAACCCTAGAGAGCAGCGAGATCGTTTATGGTGCAAGAGGAAGGCTAATTCACCATTTCTTGTGTGTTTGAGCAAGAAGGAAGGATGTAGAACAAGATAACCGGGTTGAGGAGCTTGGATCCACTTCTATTTTATTAGAGGAAGTTGTTGGAGGTAACAATCTGTGCCATTCTAGTGTTTATAATGATTCTAGTGAAATTTAGGGTTTTCTTTATGCCTCTTTTAGTTGAATCTGGAGTATGTGAGGTCCCAAGACGAGATGGTTCAATGATCTGGACCTTAAGAGGTCCAGAGAGTCCTTACCACTCTTCTTTATGCCATACCTTTTGAGTAATGAGCCTAGGAGGCCATTTCAGTGGCTATTTCACCAAAAGAAGCTTTGGGTGTGTTGCATGTGCACCAAGATTCGACCTTTACGTGATTATCATGCTTGGGAAGGTCAGATCTATATACTAGAGAAGCAGATCTGACCTTAGAAAGTCATTTGAGTATGAACATGGAAGCAACTCGCCGAGTTCATAAGTGGACTCGACGAGTCGAGTCGGGGTTGCCCCGCGATTCGTGACAGGAGGAACCCGTCGAGTGGAAGGATGACTCGACGAGCCAAGAGAGGCCAGAAGGATTCAGAGGACCCGCATGGACTCGTCGAGTCGCCCGTGTGCACTCGACGAGTCGGGTCAAAGTTTGACCGTTGACTTTCGTTGACCTTAGGGTTCTGGTCAAGACTGATTCAAGAAAGTTCAGGGAGAGGTAGAATGGCCTTCTACCCAATCTTTAGAGATGAGACTATGAGAGAGTATTGATCGGGGATGTTATTTGAATGATAGGAGGAGGCTAGGTCGGGACGATGAGCACGAGAGTTATCCGACTTCATTGAGGTGAGTCTTCTCACTATACTGTATCTGGAAGGGTACCTATGTGTGACCGGAAGGTCTTGTATGTTATGAGATGTATGTGCTATATGCGGTTATTTGATATGTATGTGCTATGTATGTTATGTAAGGTATGGACCGGAAGGTCAAGACGATATGGACCGGAAGGTCAAGATGACATGGACCGGAAGGTCAGGAGGTTACGGACCGGAAGGTCGATACGGGTAGGACCGGAAGGTCTACCGGGATTCGGGACGGAAGTCCCCTGAGACACTTGGATCGGAAGATCCCACAGAGTTATGGCCTGGAAAGGCGTATGTGTTGTATGTGGTATTTGGGGAACTCACTAAGCATTTATGCTTACAGTGCTTGTGTTATGTGTTTCAGGTACTAGCAAGGATCGCGGGAAGGCGCCGGCATGGTCTATACACACTGATGAAGATTTATGTACTTTAGATTATGGGGTTGTTCATTGAGATATTATGTGATACAATGGGTTTTGTTATGAATGAATTATGTTTTAAAAATGAAAAATTGTTTGAAAATTTACGTTGTTACACCCCGCCCACGAATCCCCCTTATTACCCCCGCCCGCGCCCCCATTCCACCGCCCCCGATTGATTTTGGGCTGCATTTTTTTGGGCTAAAAGAAGTTGTTGTTTGGGCTAAAAGAAGCTATTTTTTACGTAACAAATAATTCTTTATAGTATAATTTTACATGTTAAAAATAAAAAAGTTATGGCATCTTAAAAACATTATACTAACAACATAAAAACATGTTTCTTGTTGAATTTTGGAAGCTCAAAAATCATTTAATTGTTTCTTATATTAGTATAATTAATATATGTAAATATATGTATAATTTATTAACGAGGTCCCCATAGGGGTTTCGGAAGCTCAAAATCATGGGATTGCCCACCCCCGTCCCCGCCCTCGAAATTAAAATGGGGGTTAACCTTGCCCCTGCCCCCGATTTTTTTAAATAAATGCCCACAAACGGGACAGGGCCCCCATCGGAACGGGGTCCCACGAGACTTTTTGACATCCCTATAAGGACCCCTCCTAAGGTCTGAAAGGACAACTCAAAACGTCCAGAACATGCCATGCTCAAGATAAGACTTTTGGGACCAAGAAGGTGACATAAAACCCCCATTTCTAGATCTAAAAGATTACAAGTCAAAGGTGCAAGCTTTATACCTTGAAAGGTTTGCAAAAGAAAGATGAATCCTAGATCTAAGATGCTTCTTCCTCCAAGTCTCCTCAATGCACCTTCTTTCCTTCTTCAACACACTAAGAACACACATTTAAGCTCAAAACACACACTCCAAGGGCTAGGGTTTGCAAAAACCTCTCATGGGAAATGGAGGCTAAAGAGGCGAGGGAAAATGAGGCTTAATGTTGCTTAAATACCACCCAAACCCTAAAAAAATAGGGTTTTCCTCCTGAAGCTAGTACACCCCGTGTACATAGGTTTACGCCCAGCGTACTAGGGCACGCCCTAGTACGCTCAACGTACACACATGTATGCATGGTGTACTCCTGCATTAATTACGAAATTGCCACTAGGGCTTCAAAGCACAATTTCTTCGACTTAGGGGCCAAAATGACATATAAGAAAATTAAAGGGATAAATTTAGATCTACCAAAACACCGGGATGTTACATTAAGATACCCAACTATCAATCCACCGACTTCCAGGAACCTAATAAATATCCCTTTTAATGTTAACCGAACATAAATACGGGTCATACCCATGTTTTACGCATAATTCCGTTCACAGTACAGGAGGCTACCAATGCAAAATTTAGGCGAAAACATGGTCACACACAGCCATAGAATGAGATAGGCGGTTTCACTATTGTTCCAATCTATGAGCTACAAACCAATTAATAAACATGCCAATAACTCGAGACAAGTGTTCTCATATTATCTTATTTAACCTACATATATCCCCAAGGGAAAACATATAACCAACCCTAGATATACTGCACTCCTTCCTCACAACCCTTACCCATCGTGTGTGGTACCAGTAGATCTAACAAAATGATGAACCTCAACCACTAACAGAAACATCCTCATAAATGGCTGAAGACTAAGATCCTACACCTTGATTGAAACCGAACAGATCCTACCAATATGAAAATAGCATGATAAAACTTCCAAATCCATCAGAATGTTGTGAAACTCTGGTCGGGTCAATCCAGATACCAACCCCACCGACACGACACACCAAAATTGGATTCTATGCAGATCCCAAGCCACACCTGAAGAACTCCACAAGGTTGCCCCAATATCCGAACTTCCACAATGTTGAATAATAATTTCACAAACAACCATTGAGGGTACCCATACCTAGAAACCAAACAATGTACATATTTTGGCAATAGGTTGACACATCCCTTGAACTCCAACTAATACAACTCTAAACTTCCGAAGAGCCTCTGCTATTGACGAAGAACAAAAAGACCAATGATTGAGAGTGCATTTACAACTATTCATGATCCAATCAACAAATGTCCAACCTATATTATAGATATCAATCTATACAATGAGCTAAAAAATCCCTCAACAATCGATTCTCAACCTGAGCGACCCAAACGCATCTCGATCTATACATCGACTTTCCCGAAAGGAGCCACTGGCTATAGCGACCTCCCTGACCAACAAATTCCTGTCGTGAAGATAACTCATGCATTCCTAAGTACATACATGTGATGGAAACTTACTCTGCACTCTCGTCTCGACCAAAGCCTGAACCAAAGTCTCGCATACCTAAATCGTAGGTTCCTGTGACCTATTATTCTGAACTCAACCTCGAACAGATCGATGACTCTTCAAACAGACTACTCAGTACTCCCCTACTTAGGGTTTGAACCATCACCAAATGACGTTGCAACAACTCGATGCCACCTTTTCTGCAACCTTTTCTTGAAAGTGTTGCATGTTGCTGAATTATTTATCTTTCAAGAAGCTTTTCAACTTTTGCAATTAATGGATATTTTCTCAAGAGGAGCTTCAAGAACAACATTACTTGTAGATTTTTGGTCCCTTTAATTGTCCTTTTAGGAATGGACTTGACATTTTTGTGTTGGTTCACAAAATTTCATTAGATGGTTGGTTTATGCACATATGTTTATGCATGCTTGAGTTGTTTCTTTAATGTTATTTTTATGTGTGGTTGATAAATTAGTTTTTTACATGCTAAAATAATTTTGAAGAAAAATAAATATCGCATGGATTTTCATTTTCAAAATTTATAATGTGGACATAAGATATAACAAGTTATTGTTTTAAAATAAAAACTGATTTTATAAAAAAGTTAATAACGGCAAATTTTGAAATACTCAATTATAAGTTTTAAAAATGGTGATTTTTGTAAATTATACAAACTCCAAATATATAAGTAATAAAATGAAGTTTTATTAAAGATATAAAAGGTTTAAAAGCGCTCAAACTCAAACTTAATATGTGTTAATAAATTTAAAATTGAATCACGTCAAATTATAGAAAAACTAGTTTTTTTATATAGAACCTTTAAAAGTGATTTTATTTTTGAAAAATGGTATAATGGCTTATTATATGCATGTAATAACAATGATATCATATTTTTTTTAAACTAGATTTATAAAACATAAAAGGACCCCTTATAAACCTCAAATCTATGCAATATGTTTTGAAGGCACTCACACATCTCTTGATGCACTAGCGGAATAAAGGATACCTAACTGCTTAGTGTTATCTTTTGATGGTCGAGGTGTATTCGCGATTTCTATAAAAAAGTTATAGACCGTTTACATAAGTTTTCAAATTGGATGATTTGGTCGGAAATATTTTGTGATAAACGATACCTAAGCAAGAGAGTTTCGAGGCATAGATGGGATCAAATATATCTAATTAAATTTGTTATTAGTGATCACATAAATCTAGGAACTATATAGTAGAATATAATTGGTAATTGATATCTACCGCGTTCAATTCAAATGAATGGGATAAAGGTAACCTAACCATTTATTTGTTTGGCAACATGGATCTTAGACTTTGATAGTTAATGTTTTTTGGATGCTAAAAGGGTATTATTTATTAAATCTTAAATATTGAAAATACTAAATGAATTCGTTTTTAAATTTTGTAGATAAATAATCTATTCTCATTACAATTCATTGTGATTTTCTTTAAATGACTTGAAAAACAACAACATTCGATAAATACAACTTTAATGAATGGGTTCATGTCCTGAGATACAATCTCATGAGAGATGTGAAATTGTATACACTTAAAGGTCATTGTCCTAAACAAACTGCTTTGAGCAATAGATCTGGACATGATACTTAGTAAAGACATCACTGTGATGCTCAAGATGCTTCTAACATCACACTAGGAAAAGTTATTCCTGACTTTCAGGAAGTCATGAATCATATATATATATATATATATATATATATATATATATATATACATATGTGTATATATATATATATATATACATACATATATATATATATATATGTATATATATGTATATATATATATATATATGATGATATAACATGTTAAGCAATATTCCAATAAATACAGTGGTATTTGTTTTAAACCAGTTTGAACAATGAAATAATGGAAGGCTGAAAAGAGTCACCTTGTGTCATCTAAGAGACGCATGTTTCATGGATTAAACACCTTTAAGCCCAAGAAAATCCAATAGGTCCCACATATATGGATCTTGTTACTTCTATGAAGAAACATGATACTGGAACAGGAACTGTTCCTTTGACTGAAAAGAAAGTCTGGAGAGACTAGTACTTTAGGTATCTACTAGATAGAAATCTTACTTTTCATATAACACTCAAGTACTTGGTACTTAATGTTAATCTATATTTGTAAATGGCTTGCAGATATTTATAGAAAATTAACCAACTAAGCACAATCAAGTTGGAACTACACTCTCGGAGTTTACTTTATTATTTATACTTTGAACATAATGTACTTGTATTGTAAAGCAATGTTTGTTTTGGAACAGTGTATGTTTTAATTTAGCTTGTCAAAATACATGTCTCAGTTAATTTCTGAATGATTCATTATTTACTTAAATCTTTTTTTCATAATGATCACCTCCATATTCGGAAATGATTAAAATTCCTTTTATGAGACTAGATCTCTTAATAAGAATTATAAAGTAAATATCAATGTTTCTAAATAACAAGTTCTACATACAAAATACTTTCGACTTAAAATTTGTTTTGAATCAAACTCATCTTTGACATTGTTATCTTTATTATATAAATGGTATTCACACATTCCAACTTCAAGAAAGGTGTCTTTGAAGACAAATAATGTAGTTTATTTGACATATGTAAATCTTATATATATATATATATATATATATATATATATATATATATATATATATATATATATATATATATATATATATATTATATATATGTATAAGATTCCTAATGATATTTACATTAATTGTAGAGAAAATAATTATTAAGGAACTATACACTGTGATGTACGACTTCCTTTCTAATGAATGTCTAAGATTTAGCATAAGAAACCAAATCAACATTATTAACAACTATAGTTATTATAAATTATATTTTACATGTTGAAACATAATTACGAAACCTTTGTTGAAGTTTTCAAATATAAAGTTGAAATACAAACCAGTGATACCATCTAAAGCCTTAGGGATGATAAATGATGAATTAAATCTTACTTGATATAATTTACTTTCTAATCAGTGGAAATTATCTTACTTTCTAATCAGTGGAAACCATCTAAAGTCTTAGGGATGATAAATGATCAATTGCACTTCGAATACAAGCAACAACTAATAAGTAGATAAAACATTTTATTTATAACATTTTGTATGGAAAGGCTCCATCCCTATCTTATTTAATGTTTTGTGGATGTGAAGTCTATGTTAGATGGAAGCTTCTATACCCAAAATCTACTAAATAAATATTTGTATAGTACTGTAAACATGGTTTATATTATTATATGAAAACCCACCAAGATTAAATTCTCCTATTCTTCTGAAAGCTAAGTTAGGAGAAAACAAGTTTCTAAAAACAAAGCAAGTGGGAGACACATGGAACTTGAAGTAGCTCAAGAACCATAGCCTGATGTAGTAACAGTTAGCATTAGTTTTAACAAGGGATTGTTAACCTTGAATAATATTTATTAATAAACACAAATTGTTCACAATAATCGTAGAAATCATCTATGACTTGAGAAATATGGATTCTTTCATTGATGAGCTCTTCTTGATCGTGTCTAGTAAATCCATCAACTACCAAAATGCTAAATCAGATATTGAATCTGATAAATGAATTAGAGTCATGAACATGACATGTAACCCATGTATAATAATCGAGTACGGTATTGTTTAAACTTCCTCTCTATAGCAAGGCTAGAAGGAGTAAGTGATTCTTCTAGAAAGAGTACATATACATGGGCATCTATACAGATTTAGCAAAACTTGTCATAAAAGGATTCTCTCATACTCGTGTCATTGACTATGGTCCTTATCATACTCATGACATTGACTATGATCAAATTTTTTCACAAATTGCCTTGGTTAGATAAACAAGGTTATTATTTACTATAAATTAATATTCTTAATATGAGATATAACGAATAGATTTCAACAAATACCACTTTTCTTAATAGAATCCTACTTGAATATGTCTATATAGCTTCACCTGGAGGTCTTCTTAATCCATGTTATCCTAACAACATATGTAAAGCTTGAAATCCGCTCGTAGGTATAAAGCAAATATCTCAAGGTTGGAATCATCATTTTAATATGAAAATACAAAGTGTACTTTATATCAAAATAAAGAGAACATGTGTGTTTACTAAGAATTAGTGCGAGCATAGTGATAATCCTAATCCAGTATGAATAAGACGTACTTAATCATGAGAAATGACTTTCTGACCATGCCAAGCTTTTTTCACCTTGACTCAAAATGTGTTTCTTAGATAAAATACATAGGAATGACAAGATACATTATTAGAATGTAAAATCCATAGAAATAGATAAAAGATGAATGTTAAGAGTTTTATATCTTTATGCATATATTGACAATATATCTTGAAAGAGATCAAGATATAAAATTCCTTTGGAGGAATCTTGGCATTGTTACATGGCATTAATTTTGAGCTGGCATCAAAAGGACCTAGCTCATAGGGTTGAGATAAAATGATTTGTATTATATTTGCCTGACAGATAAAATTATCATTTATACCATATTATGCATAAAACCTGGTATATGATCATGTTGTTAGTACATCATAAGATACCAATTGGATATATGGGTAAGTCACTGGATGAGTATGAGAACATTCTAAGCATACCTAAGAAGAACTAAGAGAATGTATTTGAGATAATTAGTTTAGAATAAAATCTTCATGTAAAGAGCTACATATAATTCTGACTTCAAACTGATAGATATAATTATGAATTCTAATTAGATTTTGACTTCAATATGGAACGAAGAGTAAGTTTAGTTGGAATGAGGTCCAAGCAAAACATAATGACACAATCTACTACAAAATAAGAATATACTACTTTAGAGTTTGTAATAAATATGATTGGATGAATGAGTTCATTGAAAAACGATGTTGATTTTTGTCATTTAAGGATTATGTATAAATCTTTGTGATTTAGAGAGCATACTTAATGAAGGTAAGAGACTCTATGTCATGAAAGAAAACCAATCATATTCTCCAAGATATTTACTATACCTAGAGTAAAGTCGAATATGAATATGATAGTATTCTCAGAATTCATACAAATTAAATTTAGTCAGACCCATTACTAAAGCCTTTTCTTTTAATTTAGGTATGAATGGTCACACTTCAGCAATACGACTTTATTATTCTAGAATGGGTTTTTGATTTAGATTTAGTATTTGGATATTGGAACATTGTAACAACAACTATTACATCGTGTTTTGATGTACTAGGATATGATCATCACATTAATACTTGTTGTGTTCTAGATTAACATGTTTAATCTATGAGTAATCTTATTATTCTAAAAGGTTCATTGTTGTTTATAATTGTGGGAGCAGTTATGAAGTAAGACTAATATGAATGGTATTGGTAGACTCTCACAAGATGAAAGTAGGTAAGTGGTTGTACCCAAGATTCATAGGTACTTGTCAGCGAACTAGTATTGAAATGACCCACATAAAGATCACCTAATGAATAAAATCATTAGTGACACTTGATTAAAATGTACTACCTTTGTATCCTTAACACCTAAGATACATAGTGGCACTTGAGTGTAAGGAGTGCTATGCTTAGATACACTATAAGAAAAGTATCCTTTACGGACGACATCTATGCCGACGACCTAGGTCGTCGGTAAAACGTTAGTTATACCGACGAGATGTCGTCGGTACAGGTTTCTGAAAACTTTGACCAACTATCTTTGACCTGGACTCTATTCCGACGACTTATAGTCGACATAGATAAGGCGGGAACGAATTTTTTTTGGCGGTCTACTGAAAACTTGGCGATCCGTGTGAAAAATCAAAAGTGGGAAAAAGCGAAACGATGTAGCTTTTTCTAACCCTATACCGACAACATGTCGTCGGCATAGGGTTTAAACCTAACAAATCTAAGTCAATCGACTTCATTTGCAGCGCGTCTTTGTCTTGTTTCTCTGTCGATCTCTCAACGAAGAATTACCCCTCCGACGACTCTCCTTTACCGGCGATGAGTTGGTATGCTTTTTAATCCTTCTATTCTTCTATGTTAGTGATTGCTCAAGTTATTTACTACGATTTTGGGTGATTTTTTTTCTCCGGTTGGCCTTCACAGTCCTTCGCCACCGTCGGCATCTACATCTCCTTCCGGTGAGCTTATTTCGGTGTACATAGTCGGTCCTTCACCACCTCTCATATCATCGGTAATTTTGAGTTAAAGTTCTGATTTTATTTTTTTTTCTGTTTTCGGATGTTTTTGGGATATGTTATATAATTGACTTATGTTTATTGTCACACCCCGCTAAAGCGGAAACACAGGGCGTGGCAGTACAAAGGGTTTCATCGCAAAAGTTAAAAGACAACACCAACCATAGTATTAAAAATCATTACAAATTCACAATGGGTTTGAACAACTTTTAAAAGAAATTATAATGTAAATTGAAATACAACACATGCGAATGCTCCTAAAAGTGAAGTGTCCCTAAGTGGCACTTACTCGATGATTCCTGAAAAAGCATGTAAAACGAGCGTCAACTATAAAAATAGTTGGTGAGTACTCACAAGTTTAACAAAATAATATTGGTTCATGAATTGAAATCAAAGTTTTGATAAAAGTTTCCAATAATAAAAGTATATTGTTAAAAGGAGTAAATAAGTTTGTAAAAACAAAGTTCTTTGTCATCATGAGAGATAAGGTATGTTGCCCAAATAAGATGCAACATTCATATTCTCATGGAAGATAAAGTTCGTTACTCAAACGAGTAAACAAGTTTCATTGCTAAAATGAGCAATCAATTTCGTTGCTACAAGGAGCAAACAATTTCATTGCTAAAACATGTATATAAGGTTTCAGTAATAACAGTTCGTTGTTGTAATGAGAAACAAAGTTCATTGCTATAATTAATAAATAAGTTTATTGCTATAATAAGTAACGAGTTTATTGCTATAATGAGAAACAAAGTTGATTGCTATAATTGATAAACGAGTTTATTGCCATAATGAATAACAAGTTTGTATGTGTATGAGCAAACATTGAGTTCTCAACCAAACCTATGACTGAAGCCCTATCAAGATCTATGCTTATCGTTCCATAGATTAATATGGTATCATGCACTCCAGCAATAGGGCGAGTGAGGAGTTGTCAATTCCTAATAGCGCTATCCATAATGACCATTGGCTCAAAGAGTTAATGTTTAGAGATAAGGGAAGGGCCTTAATACGATAAGTTCTCATGTTCCGTGTTGCATAGACATACATAGAGAGATATAACAATAAAATAGCAATCATGTTTGATACAAATCAATTTAAATACAACATTCAAATAATAGTTTTTCGGGACATGCTTTTCCACCTTAAAACATAAAAAAAAACTGAAAATAGGGGAGTGCGTGAATACTCACAATATGCAAAATATAGTAATCAAGTTTATACGAGTCAACTAAATATAACGAACATAAATAGTTTAGGACATGCTTTTCCACCCCAAAACATAAAAACCGAAAATAGGGGAGTGCGTGAATACTCACAATGCATTGAGATGATGCAAATGATGCCTTGATCTACGCTCCACTCGTACCACTATCGTTTTCCTACAACGATGTTACACACTAATGAGTCTCTAATTGAAATCTAATACTAGTATACTTACTACTACAATAGAATTATGCCAATAATGTGTCAAAATTTAATATTGATAAGTTACAAACATTTTTCTGTGGAAATTAAGTTTCAAAGAATCAATTGTTATATAACAATTTAAGTGGAAAATTTCGATTATTGAAATGTTAATATTTAACATTTTAGAGGTGTTCCAATGATTAAATTTTCAAAACGAAATCAATTTAGTTGTAAACTTTCCCAAACTTTGTATTTTATTTTTAATTGAAGTCAAACACCTTAAGATAAATTTTCTTGAATTTTTGATTTGTCTAACTCTTTTTCACCATTTAATTCCATGAATAATCATAAAATCATGGAAAATAGTAAATTATCATGAAAAATTCTTGTAATTTTTGTGTAACTATTTTACAGTGTACATAATCTAGGAAAAATATTAATATGTGTTTTCAAAAAGTTTAACACAATTTTTCTGATTTTTGTACATTTAAGTGTATTAAATCTTGGGAAAATAGAAGAAAAATAGCATACGGAAGATAAAAATCATCAAAATTTTTATGTATCATCCTAACATATTATAAGAGTTTCTGGTAAATTTTCATGAATTTTGGATGAGTAAAACTATTTTTCCTGTTTTTAGTCCATTATAAACACAAAAATTCAAGACAAATAGATATACATTTTTAAAAATTCCCAAAATATTTTTCGGAGCTTTAAATATAAGGTACAAGCTGCAAAAAATAAGAAATAATATTTTCACATTCCCTAAAGTGGTTTTATGATTTATTAGAGCTAAATAAAAAGAAAATTAAAAACCATACTAAACAGTAACAAAAATCGATGAAACTTCATGAGAAATGTTTAGTAACTTAACGGGTCATCCACTAATATTTCCAAAATTTATTTACAAGTTTAAGTATTTTATATGCTTTAACACTCTATTTTATTATTATTTTCATGTAAAAATAAAGAAAATATATATTGAGCTGAAAATTTCCAGAATGCAACTTCAACCAATTTAATAACAATGAAAAATTGTTTTCTTATTTTTGATGTCGAAAAACATGCCTAAAGGCTCAAACAATTATAGAGAAAACTTGATTCTTGTGATTTTGGTAAAAATTATTGATGTTACTTTGAGAATTTTTGCAACATGTTCCAAAGGCTTTTGAATCAAGATATTTTTATACCTCTTAATACATGATGTTAAGTGCTCAAATTAATTTTTCCTTGATTTTTAGTGATGAATAAGATCTTTTAACATGCAATACAAAACTAGTATTCACAAAAAGGTGCTGATTGAGCAACAGTTTTGTAAAAATTGCTAAAAATCGAAATATTTGAATTTTCCAGTGAGGTCAGATGGGTTTGAAAGCTAACTCAAAATATTATATTTCAGAAAAAGAATCCCGAATTTTGGTTAAGAAATGAGTGAGATATGACAGTTTAAACTCAGGTAAAGAAATCTGGCAGATTGCATGCATGGTGATTGGTTAGAAAAATGAGTTTTCATCATTTCTTTGAGTAAATCTTTTGAAATATTTTAAAAGATATCATGATAAACTTATATTCTAGTCATGGTTCCAGAGATCAAAAGATTAAAACTTATCAAAATGTATACATTCATTTATGAACAAAATTTTGTTTCTCAAAAACTCTTAACTTGAGTTTGATGTTTTAATCCTTAAAATCGATTTTTGCACTAAGATCATGAACATGCAACCTTGTTTATCATACATGCATGGTGTTAAAACACATCCATGATGTTCTAAAAACCATTTTTACAAAAAGAAAACAAGTTTGAAGAAGATGAAGAAGTAGAAGTCGGTTTTTGAAGTAAAATGCACATGCATGGCTTAAATCATTGTTGTGGATCTTCAAGAGATGTATGTTCTTTACCTTAAATTTATTTGTGGCTTGAAACACCCTTATGAATCTCCATAATTTCGTGGTTAAGAGGCTGTGGTTGTGGTGTTTGGAGAAAAAAATTAGAGAGAAGGTAGAGAGAGTTTTCTAGAGAGAGAAAGAAGAGAGATGTGTGTGTGTTGGAGAATGAGAGTGTGAGAGAGAGATATGGGAAGAGAGGGGTCCGAAATTTTGAGTATAATAACCCTTTATCATTCATTTTGTTTTATAAAATTTAAGTTATTTTATAAAATATCTAAATTTTATATAAAATGTGCACTAAAATCAAGTTTTTATTCATGAAACCTTGATTTTTGACTTATAAATTAAGGATGAATGTTAATGACTTAAATTTTTATTTTCCTTGATTATATTTCCCTGAATTTAATTGTTTTAAGATAATATTATAAGTTTCATAACTATTTTTATAGAATTCTTGATGTTAAACTTTATAAAATTTAAGTTTTAGGGTTTTTAGGGTTTTTGAGAGTTTGTAAAAATTTGGATATCAAAATAAATAGAATATTTGAGACTTTAAATTTACTTATGGTATTATAACTCTTTTATAGTTATAAATAATGTTTGTAATTTATTTTTATCGGTTTATTGGCATTCTATGTAGTGATTCCGAGATTCAAGCGAAATTGAGGAATCAAGTATACTAGTCCTAGTCTTCAACTTTGACTTAAGTTTCTATGATACTTTGACCTAATTTCTACTTCTAGGTCAAGTGCATGATGTGTGTATATGATTCATGAAAAGGTGTTCGAGTCAAAGAGTGACCCGAATATGGATAGCCTCTACAGTTAAGTAGTTGTAGAATTCACATATCAATGTGAAATCTAAGTACATTATCCATTGTTTCTAGTTGCTTCCAAGTTTCTAGTAGGTTATAACTGAGCTTCTAGTCACTAAGTCCAGTATGTGTCGTGCGTATATGTGCAACTAAGTTTATTCAAATCTAGAACCGACGCGAATTTTGACGGTTCTCACATTTATGCTCACTATGATGTATGAAGTCTTAATTGCTAAACCGAAATGTGTGTTTGGATGAAACCGTAATGATTTATACAGTTCTTGGGGGAAAATTATATTATAGAAGACATCTGGTGATTCTTTGTCCATTCTAGAGCAAACATTCACTTTTGATTCTGTAGCTGATGCAACATCAAATCAGGCAGGTTTCTAATATTTTCATATGAAATAAATATACATTTTAACACTGATGAGATGTTATTCTGTTTCTGTTGCATTCAATTTGCTTTTACAGGTTGATATATTCCAGCTTGTAGGAGCTCACCTTGTAAAAAATTGTATTGTTGGATTTAATAGTTCTGTGTTTGCATACATACAAGTATTGTTTGTCTTCCTTGTGTTGACTATAAATGTAACAACTTTCTTTCATTGGTTTTCATGGTTACTTATAATTACACACCATCAATTAAATTTGAGTAGACTGGGAGTGGAAAGACATACATATGGGGGCCTTCCAATGCCTTGTTGGAAGACGAGTCATTTAGTGATCAACAAGGATTGACACCCTGCTTTTTTTTTGAAAGGCTATTTTTTCGCATAACTGAGGTGAGATTGCATGGCATGTCTTTGTTTCACCTGCTAAGTGTATATTGAATTAACTTAATGTTTACTTGCACTGTTCAAGATTTAATATCAAAATAAGATTGAAAAGTTTTGTTGAACAACCGAATATAAAATTAAATTGTTGAATCTTATAAGGCAAAAGGAATAAAACATGACAACTACCCATTTTGTAAGTGGAGATCCCATCTCTTAAAAGTTTATTTATTTTATATCCAATTGAGTTTGTATATGTCATGGTCTACTATGAGTATCTTAACATACGTGTTTAGATATATTATGTGGCCTTAGATATTTGCAGTTTGCTTCCTACCACTTCATACCCATCTACAGATGTACTGGTTAAATGAAACAAAATATTATTCCATATTAAACAAATGAACTGATGACTTAATGGAAATTTGCATAGGAACAAAATAAACATGCTGACAAGCAACTTATGTATCAATGCCGCTGTTCTTTTCTTGAGGTAACATGATAATTTATTTATCATGAACAATTGAGCTGTTGTTACAATTATCTTATATCTTAACGCATTTGGTTATAATATATTTGATATTATTCTACATATACACTGCATATGTATTGGGTGACTACTTACAACAGTAAGTTTAATTATGACATTTGGATATCTAAATAGAAATTGAATATGTGTCCCTTTTTGTCCATATGACCTATTATAGTTTTTTTGTTCTTCAGGGTGTACTTTCCCATAGCCTATGGCCTTGATGTCTCTATTTGGGAGGATGAATGCATAGCTTTTAGTGCTCTAGATTATAATAATGCACTTGCGTCCCTAACTTTCAACCACAACCAATGCCATAATTTACCCAAAATACCCCCTACCCAACCAACGAGCCCGAGGAAATGAGAACAATAAAAATTTTGATTAATCCTTTTGTTATTATGAACATGAAGACCTGTTTTTTTTTATGTAGTAGATTTTGAAGTGTAATGGTTATAAAATGTTTGATATTATTCTGCATATACACTGCATATGTATTGGGTTTGTTTTAAAAAATAGGTTTCGTTAATATAACAAATCTTTGAAAAATGTTAAGAAAATAAGAAAAAAAACCTTATACCGACGACATGTCGTCGGTATAGGTTTTAACTGTAAAAACTGTTGGAAACTTTTCCCGACGACATGTCGTCGGTATAGCCCTCCCTGTCCCGACGACATGTCGTCGGTATACATTTATAATAAAACTTTTTTTACCTTGAAAATCTTTCCCGACGATCATTTATAGACGACAAGTCGTCGGCATAGGTAGATCTGTACCGACAATATTTTTGACTTTCGACGGAGCTATACCGACGACCTTTTACAGTCGACAAGTCGTCGGTATAGGTTTTACCGACGACATGTCGTCGGCATAGGTGTTGAAAAAGTCGTCGGTATAGGCCTCGTTCCTTGTAGTGATATGGTCAAATGTTGGTTCTTAACTGGACGGTTATAAAAGCCATTTTTAGGTATGGTGTGAACTATGCAAGAGGTTCATGTAGTCAAGATGGGGTTTTTTTCCTTTTATGTGTTGAGAGTTAGACATCTAAGACACCTTACAAAAAGTTGAACACCTGATGAGGTTGATTGCGATCCAAATCTCATGTTCAACATGATGTCTATGACAAAGGGATAACTGATAACTTACCTTATACATCAATTACAGCTTTAAGCTTCTGCGGAATTGAATGTTGACAGAATAGCATAAAGTCGTACGTTGTTAGGGGAAGTGAAATGTTGCTAGACGTTCACCACTATCTATATCAGTCTAATATGAGTCTCGCATAAGTGGGAGATTGAAAGATCTTGAATGCTCAAGAGTCATATTAAAGTGATATTGCTAATTAACATGTGATCATAAGGGTCACACTAACAGCAACTTGATATAATTGATTATTTATTAGAAATTGATTTAATAAATATTCAATAAACTCTTATAATTAAAAGGAAATTATTTATTTCATGGAAATATTAATTTTCAATGGCAAGTAACATAATATATCATATGGTATGATTTATTATGTCATGTACAACATTTTGGACTTGAAATACTTTTGTGTTTTAGCCAAAAGCCAAAGTTTATATTTATAAAAGTGTTTTGTAAATTTTATAAACTTTTGTCTTCTCTTTGGCTAGTTTTTTTTCCAAAAATGAGAGAAAGGGAAAGAGACACGGTCTGTTGAGTAGTTTAATCAAAAGTAAGGGCATTATTTCAAGCATAGGGGACATTATGTCTTAGGTGCATGGTTTGACTAAAAAGATTAGGACCCTTTATGTAAAGTTTGAACTTAATGGGCTTGCATTAATCTTCCCTTTTATATATATAAAACCATAAGATTCTAAAGGCATGCTTACTCACTCACTTTTGTTCATCATTTGAAGAATACTTGCTTTTAAAACTTTTCAAAAACAACCATTAACCATCATTGTTTACAAAAGAACCATTGTTTCAAAAGTAAAGTCATTTCAGAGTGTCCCAAAAGTCGATATCATGAAAATAGGAGGATGTACACGGTCAGGCCTTCGTTTTCCAACGATCCTATGAAGTACCTAAAACAATAAACTAAAACTATAAGCCAAAGCTTTCTAAGTTCCCCCAAAGTACCATCACCCAACATAACAAGAAAAGCATGAAAATATGAGCCTTCAACCTGACTAGACTGCCGCGCGGGACCTACAGCCTATCTGGACCACTCTACGTAACTTCAGCCTAATTGGACTGCCTCGTAGGCCCTAAAGCCAATCCTCACCACCCCGGGTGTCTTGGCCTTCAGCACAAAGCAAGACCGCCTCAACCCAAACACAATATGTCGACATATGTAACAAAAAAACATAACACATGACCATCAAATATGGATAACCATATAGATCTACTAATCAATCATATACTAGCATATCACTACCTTATAACCAGGATACAAAATGTATTGGGCCGACATTAGTGTCTTCGACCCACGAGTACAGTGAGGAAAACTCACCTCTCAGTCTGATCAAATAGATGAATAGGCCTCTGCTCCGAATCTCAACTCTTCCTGTCACCTATTCATCAAATAGGGACCAATCTCAATTACCACTCAAAATACCCAAAATGCCCTTAGGTCAAACTTGGTCAATCTTAACTTGAATGTCCCACAGTCATTAGTCACTTCGTGACCCCTAATGGTCATGTTGTGACCTAATAAATCCAAAATAGTCAAGGAACACCATCCTCACGTCGTGACACCCCTTAGGCTCATGTCGTGAGAACGCTCTGATCAGAAGTTCTTAATGAAACTCTTAATCTCTTTTTGGCCAAGCAACCAAATCCCCCATAGTGTGTTATTTACTCCAGAACATCATAAAAATCATGGCTATTTAGACATGCATGTCACATGCACTAACTAGGGCACAAAAGAAGGAAATGACACCAAACCTCATGCGAGAGTCTTAAATTTCAATCAAACTCCAGATCTAGCAACTATACTAATCAATAGACACTAGAGATCCATAAAGTTGGCAACTTTAAGGATTCTAACGACTACATCATCTTGAATTTGAAGGATTAAGCATATAAACCTAGATCTAAGCTTATGGACTCATACAACAACGAAAATGATACTCACAAAAGGCTAGAAGATGAGCAAACGCATGGTGGTGAGACTTGAATGCATAAATAATGGACTACATGCTCTTCCTATCCTTCTCCTTGGCTAAAATCCCCATAAATAAGCTTCAAAATCAAATATGGATACTAGGGTTTCAAAGGGAAGTGCAAGGAGGTGATGGAGGTTGAGGGTGGGCTAACCCTAGCCCTTACTTCCTTTAAATATGGGAATAAACCCCCCCCCCCTAAAGATTAGGGTTTCCCCCCAGGCATGTCTCACATCGTGAGCCCAAACATGATGCTCGTACTCATTAAACTCTTCACGACGAGACATGCATTCCTTAGGTTGTGATTAGGGTTAAATCCTTTGAAAATTTAAACTCGACAATTGCTCACCTGAACTGAATGTTACATTAAGCTTAAGAGTATAAGAGTTTAAAGACTAGCACGTTAAATCATGAAAAGTGAACCTATAGAAATCACACAGGTTCTGAGGTCAGTAGATGAGTCCGAGATGAGATGAATTTCCGAGATAAGAAGATCATCCCGAAATGAAACGCAATTACGAGATTAGCTGTCTGTTCAAACAATTAATGTATTTTGTCTTATTTTTGATGTAACATTTGATAGGACTTTTCCTAATGTATCTTTTGGATAACAGTTTGTCAAATACTGTGTATTATCCAGTCCCAGGAATGTTTCTCAGTTTGTACTGTGTAACTCCTTTCATTATAAAAGGAGTGATTGTCTCTTCATTTAATAGTAATCAAAAATCTCATGTTCTACTCAAAAGATAGTATTTATTCTCTTTACATCACTTTCACTTTAAATTCAAGTCAAAGTTTTTTCATAACATTCTTATTGTTCTTTAAAATATCTTTGCATTCATTATACTCTAAATATTCTTTTCATTTGTTACTTGAACACTTTGTTGAATATCCCATTCAAGTCTCGACTGGTATTACCATATTCGACTGGAACCATTAATTAAGAGTAGGCATTGATCTTAAAGATTAACTCAAGGTTTGAGTTTTCAAATCTTGTCCTTGCACATTGATTCTTGTACTCACAATTGGTATCAGAGACTGAGTGGTTGTCCTTTGACTCCATAAGAACATATTATAGTTGATTTGAAATTACGTTGGGATTTCCATCATTTCTGAGTTCAGGATAAAAGTTCTTCTATATACCGCTTCTGCTCTAATATCTTAACTTCAATGGCTTCTCCTAATTATCAACAAATGTATTCAATGCAAATAGCAAATAGCTTGGGTTGCCCTTCTCGTGCCTATTGCTATTTGTTGAAGAGTATGATCACTGGAAAGTCAGAATGGAAAGGTTCTTACCTGGTAAGGAAAAAGGTGAAGAAATATGGAAATCTATGAAAGAAGGTCCACATGTTCCAGTCAGACAAACTGTGATAGATGCTGCTGCAACTCTCATGTGTCAAGAAGAACAGTGTCCAACACTTCTCTCTGCTAATGACATCGAGAAACTGCATGCAGATCAAGTTGCATTTTCTGAGATGGTGTTCGGTGTTCCTCCTTCTCTCTTTGAGCACATTAAGTTGTGTAAATCTGCTAAAGAGATTTGGGACACTCTCCAAGACATGTTCGAGGGATCAGAAAACATGAAAGATATGCATCTGACTTCGGTTGTCAACGAGCTCGATACTTTCACCACTACTCCCGGTGAATCAGTTCCCTTTGCCTTTAACAACATGACAACTCATGGGATTGTCCGAACTCCACTAGAATACAATCTCAAATTCATCAATAGTCTTGGTAAAGAATGGGGTATCATGAAATCGTGTCTTCAGAGTAATGGATTTGTGAAGAAGCTGAAGCCTTACCAGCTATTTGATGAACTTCAAGGTCGTGAATCAAATGTTGCACAATGTGACAACCTGAAATATTTTTGTCGTCTACCCTGGTTAAGGGTCATTCTATTGGGTTTTAAACCTAGTACACTTGAGGAATGAGTGTTAGAATGTACCTGCTAGAGACATTGTGCAACATTCAAGCCTTAGCACCACCAAAAAGGAGTTCACGGCCAAGACACATGAGTTTACGGCCGTAAACTCAACCAGGGCCGAAAACTCTAGCCTATAAGTATGAAGCTTGGGCCATTTTCTTCACTTTTTCCATTTCCAAAGCTTGGAACTCGAAAACTCTCTCAAGTTTCATAGGATTTTGCTTCAAAACCCTCAAAATGTAAGTGATTCCTTCCATCTATGTGTTAATACATCTCTTATTCTTGAATCACCTTTGAATTCATCCATGAAAACGTCTTTTGGCTAGATCTTCAACTTTCACCAAGAACACCAAGAACACACACTTGTTCTTGGTGGCCGTAAACACCGCAAAGCCTTCCAAAGGTGATTATTCCTTCAATACAGTTGCTATTTAGTAGAATCAGTAGTCTAACCACCTGGAACAAACGATTTGAGGATGATCTCCAGGAGTTTACGACCGTAAACTGCCTTGGCCGTAAACCCATAGACCGTAAACACATAGGGCCGTAAACCCCTAGGGCCGTAAACACATAGGGTCGTAAACACCTTGACCGTAAACTCCACTTAGTGGCCATACACTCCCCTTTGATGAATCACATGTGATTCTAACACTTGGTCCAAGTGTTTCCTAGTCGCTAAAGGTGTTTCCTTTCATATAGTTGCTTATAAACACTATATTCAAGCCAATGCATGCCTTATATTTGATTTAGGACTCGTTTGTGTCTCGGTACTTCATTCGTGGAACTTCTCATCCTTACGCGCATATTCGTTTGAATCATCCACATAAGGTGAGTTCATACCCCGTAATCAATCTTTTAAACTGTTTTAAATGCTTTTAAGGGGGGGAATACAAGTTGAACACAATGATAATTGTGTAATTGTTTGTTATAAACATTTTCCAAAAGATTGCTTATGTCATTAATAAGTAGTTAAAACATTTCAAAAACTCTTTTAAAAGTTATGTTACTTTATAGTTTAACAAAACTCTGTTTTTAAAGTACAAGCATAACTTAGTAGTAAAATGAGTCTTTTCAATAACAGTTCAAGTAAAATACTAGTAAACTATAAGGGGTATAGTTTAGAGGTTCAGTTCATACTAAGATACTATAACAGAACGAAGATACTAAGATACTATAACAGAACGAACATACTAAGATGCTATAGCATAGAACAACTACAAGATCTAATTATACCAATGAATCACTAACTCATTGTTCTTAACAAAAGGTGATAGTTAAATTGGGTATACATGATCATATAACTTTAATGTGAATTACACGGCTAGCAATTGTTTGCTGCAGTCGCGTTTGGTTCCCAGAATCTCTTGACAGGGAGAGCGTATAGTATGGGTACTAGCCTTCACATTATTACCTTACTAAAACAAACATGTTTTAAGGTAATTAGTACTATATGATGTCAATTCAAAAGACAACAGTGTACTTATAATTTCCCATTACTTTCATTTTGTGACAGTTCCACTTGAAAGTTAATGCAAACTATTTTCGAGTCAAGATAGTTATAAACTAGGGAAAACTTACATTTTACAAACGACACACAGAACAGTCGAGTCTAGTACATTCAGTAGAAAGGGATCTATAATGCTAACTTTATGATTCCTTAGTGTATGCATTCAGGGATATATATTAATCGGGTCCGACAGGTAGTAGGATGTGTGCTTTCCTCTTCATTTCTTGTTCCTTGTTTGGTTGTGGGCTTAGAGCAGATACACCCAGCCTATTATCTATCCGAGCTTAGCTATATATATGTTCCGTATACACCAAGTAATCATAAGGGGTACCATGTATGGGTCAGGTCATAGGACACTAATTCAATGCACCGTTTTGTAGTACAAAACATACTTTTCAAATGAAGAACTTTTGGAATACAAAACTAGAAACTTAATCAGTAAAGGGTTTAATCCATTTTATTAAACCAGTAAAACTTAAAGGACCTTAGGTGGTTAATTCTATAATACCTTAGTTTATACACCAGGGTTATATATAATTAATATCTGATAGGTAGTTGGATGTGTGCCTTCCGCCTCATTCCCTGTTCCTTGTTTGGTTGTGGGTTTTGGGCAGATTCACACAGTTAACTATCTGTTCGATATTAGATTATATATAGCTAGTATAAACTAAGTGATTATAGAAGGAACTACTGTGGTTATTATTTTATTATACGAAATAAGGGTTTTCTTAAAGGATCTTTTCATCAAATATAAAGGAACTATTACAGTTAACTCCGTGAGTACCGAGTGAATACGCATGGGTTATATACAACGATGATCTAACAAACAATGGGATGTGTGTCTTCCGCCTCATTTCCTGTTCCTTGTTTGGTTGTGGGCTTGGGGCAGATACACATAACGGATTGTTTATTTACTCTGGGTTTTATATAACTTGTATCCATTTAATACTCATAGAAAGGACTGTAGAGTCATTTTTACTTATTTTTCATCAAAGCAGAAAATATAGGATTTTCTGGATGAACAGGCAAACTTTTCTAAACAAGAACTTACTACAACTTACTACAACTTTCTACAAACATTCTTACTACTTACTACATCACTAAAATCTTATGAACTCACTAGCTTAAATGCTGATCTACGCTTTCAAAATAACTTGTATTCTCAGGAGACCAGTAGACAGGTTCACGCACTGGGATTCAGAAGATGGAGCCGTATAGCTTCATGTCTTTTTGTTATTTGCTATGTATTCTATATTATGTGAACCACATACCTTGTAAACACTTTCTTTCTAATGAAATGGTTGTTTATTACTTTGATTACTATGATACATGTCTTGTGATACTAAACATGACCTCCTCCGCCCCAGATCGTTTCCGCCGTTCCGGTTTTGGGTTGTGACAGATTGGTATCAGAGCATTGTTTATAGTGAACTAAGTATATCAACCGATAAAAGATATACAACTATAAATACAATGGGGCCGAAGTGCTCTGGATAAGAATATATTTTAAGTATATAATGATACCTTATAAAAGTATACATACTTGCTTATACATATATACATACTAGAACAAGTATCACGAGAAGAACAGATCAGAAGAAGTTAAAGGTTGAACACTATGGTCAAACATGGACAGTTATGTAATCATAGCTAGGATCAATATAGCCTGATCAACTATATTCATTCGAGATGTGACCGACATGTGTTTGGGAGTGATGTGGTGTTGCAACGGTTTTAAAACTTACCTAATACTAGTCAAGAGAATACTAGATCAAGTATAGAGAGTTAGAATACTATAGGAGTATTCTATGATACTATAACGCGATAACAAGTTTAAAACATACCAAGTAGATTACATTAAAATACTACAGGAGTATTTTAGGCACTATACAAATAACTTATGTGATAACTTAAAAGACCCTTACGGATAGGTCTATAATCTTGCAATGTATACTCCCAAGGTTATATATAATTGAGATTTTATAGACTTTGAATTTGTGATCTACGCTTCACTACCTGTTCCTTGTTGGGTTGTGGTTTTGGAGTAGGATCACTTATTCGAAGGTCTAATTAATCTTGAATTATATACAACTTGTATACATTGTGAAATTATAGGAGGACTCTGTAATGATCACCCCATAATGTTTCACTTAATCTCATAGATTCTTTAGTCACTTCCATTCTCGCACGACAAGCACAGGTAGATGTAACCACTTCCTCATAGTAGACAACAGAAGAGTCAGGAGGAAACGAGAGCAATCATGAGGAGCTTTCAAAGAAGGATCAACCGAAGTAACCAAAACGTCTTATGCGTCACAGTAATAAATAATAATCTTGTTTAACTTAATGAGCGAGTGGAGACACTGCTCACATTATGTGTTAGGATTATTTTCTTACATGCAGCTGGTAACAGTCATTCAGGTAACATATATTCATTCGAGGATAGCCATTTCAAATTCATAGAGTTTATTAGGTATAGACTCTTTTATGAATTGTTTCCAGAACCCTATGGAAGTCAGGACCCGATACACCTAGAACTAGGATCACCTTGTCTTTTCAGCTTTCGACTTGTGTCCATTGCTTTAGACTTATTCCATCTCATCTTTGTATTCTTTTAGCAAAGATGCCTCCACGCAGATCAAACAGACGCGATACTACGATAACTCCAACTCCACCTCCGCAATTCGATCCTGCTGCTCTTCAAGCAGCGATATCCTCCGCAGTGGCAACTGCTCTAGCTCACTTCGGTGGAAGTGGTACCCTCGAATCTGGTAGCGGTACCCACTTAACCAACCCCGGAGTTACTCTCGAACACCCAAGGGAGTGTTCGTGTAAAGACTTCATGAACTGCAAATCCAATTCCTTCGATGGAAATGGTGGAGTCATCGCTCTGATGCGATGGTTCGAGAAAACAGATTCGGTCTTCGAAATCTGTTTGTGCCCTGAATGGAGCAAAGTGAAGTTTGTTGCCTGCACCTTCTCCGACAGAGCCCTGACATGGTGGAACAGCCATGTTAAGTCACTGACCCTATCAATAGCTAACTCAATAGGTTGGGAGAACCTAAAAGAGTTGATGTTGGAAGAATATTGCCCGTTGGGCGAAGTTCAAAAGCTGGAACAAGAACTATGGGAACTCACAATGGTCGGCTCAGACATAGTGGCCTACACTGACTGGTTCAGCGACCTACCAGCTCTATGCCCCGGGATGGTTACCCCGGAAAGCAAGAAGATAGAGAGATACATCTGGGGTCTATCTGCCCCGATCCAAAGAGATGTGCTGTCTTCTAACCCAGCCACATTTGACAGTGCTAAACGCCTGGCTCAGCGACTCATCGACCACGGAGTCTGCCATGGTATGGAAGTCCCCATTCCCGAGCCATCGAGGGAAGAGGACAATATCCAGAAGTCGGGGAAAAAGAGGAAGAAGAAGCAAACAACACAGGACACCCCGCAGGAGGAACAATCGAGTACTATGTACGCCGCCACGACACCTGCTACTCCAGCACCTGCCAGTCGATATGATGGAACCCTCCCAAAGAGTGGAAAGTGCAACTATCACCACACCGGAGTATGTCGGGAAATGCAGTGCCTGAACTGCCACAGAAAGGGACACACAGTATGTTTCTATAGGGCACCGGCTCAACCGATCTCCCAAGTCCCCGGAGTTGAAGAAAACCAAGCCTGCTATGGTTGTGGTGAGACTGGACACTACCAGGAGGACTGGCCGATAACAAAGAACTCAGGAGCAGATGGACGAATTCTGATAATCACCGCAGGAGAATCGACCTCGGAGTCGCCATCAAGTAGCGGTACGTTTTCGAAATAGTAATTACTTTGAAAATTAATTTATATTTATATAAGATTAAAACTTGGGGATAACTTTAGTAATTATAATAACTCACATAATGAAGTAGGTCACAGTATTCAAAAGAACTAAGAGATCCGTTCTGAGAAGCTATGATGGCTTAGTATGTACGTTAGGGTTGTGCATAGCTACGATTTTGCAGACTTAGAGTGAGTGATTCCGCCTTAATTCCCGTTCCTTGTTTGGTTGTGAATTTGAGGCAGAGTTACTCAGTCGACCGTCTAATTCATCTTAAGTATTCATAACTTGTATATTCCAGGCGATCGTAGTGGTACCAAGGAGGATCGTAGTTTAAGTATCGATACTAGATAACAAAGCACTTTCGCGGTATGTACACGCACATCGCGTTACAATACGTAGAAGTTTTAACAACAAGAGGAAAACAGAAAGCACTAGAACATTTGCAAAGAGTATATTTTTGAGCACACTAGGGAAGTACATCATCGTATAACATACATTTCTTTCAAATCGGGCAAACTTTGTTCAGTAAAGAGTCTGGTTCTATCTTTCGTCATGAATTGGCGTGGTCTTCACCATACTAAGTTCATATGTTTCTATCGCCTCGACCGTCAAGTTCACGAAACCTTCGTCATTCGTAACGATAGTCCGACCCAGACCTCAATTTTGTCTTTCGTATTCTAAACCCCGAAGTACTCGTGCGAAGAGTACTTTGTCCTTCGAAGCCTTGCCGTCGTATGTCCGCAGACCTTTCCGAAATACCACTCGTCCAGCAGACCATGTTCAAGCACAGAGTCTAAGGACGAATACAGCCCACCTATCACTATTAAGTGTATACGCGAGGGTAGTATATGATTATGATTACGCACATCTAGTATGTGTGTTTCCCCCTATCTCATGTTCCTTGTTTGGTTGTGGACCTGGGCCAGAGTCGCACATTCGACCGTCTTACTAATCCTAATTATATACGACTTGTATACATGAGGTAATGGTAGATGGACCGAGTATGAATCCTATCATGAACAGTAGGGTAAAGTTGCCAGGTCTACGTGTGGGTATTCTGCCAATCAGAGGAGCGCAACCCCAGTAGTACTGCTAAGAAAGCTAATTTAGGGGCGAAATTCCATCTAACGGAGGGATGATGTGACAACCCGAAATATTTTTGTCGTCTAGCCTGGTTAAGGGTCATTCTATTGGGTTTTAAGCCTATTACACTTGAGGAATGAGTGTTAGAATGTACGTGCTAGAGACACTGTGAAACATTCAAGCCTTAGCACCACCAAAAAGGAGTTCACGGCCAAGACACATGGGTTTACGGCCGTAAACTCAACCAGGGCCGAAAATTCTAGCCTATAAGTATCAAGCTTGGGCCATTTTCTTCACTTTTTCCATTTCCAAGGCTTGGAACTCGAAAAATCTCTCAAGTATCATAGGATTTTGCATCAAAATCCTCAAAATGTAAGTGATTCCTTCCATCTATGTGTTAATACATCTCTTATTCTTGAATCACCTTTGAATTCATCCATGAAAACGTCTTTTGGTTAGATCTTCAACATTCACCAAGAACACCAAGAACACACACTTGTTCTTGGTGGCCGTGAACACCCCAAACCCTTCCAAAGGTGAGTATTCCTTCGATACACTTGCTATCTAGTAGAATCAGTAGTCTAAACACCTGGAACAAACGATTTGAGGATGATCTCCAGGAGTTTACGACCGTAAACTCCCTTGGCCGTAAACCCATAGACCGTAAACACATAGGGCCGTAAACCCCTAGGGTCGTAAACACATAGGGTCGTAAACACCTCGACCGTAAACTCCACTTAATGGCCGTACACTCCCCTTTGATGAATCACATGTGATTCTAACACTTGGTCCAAGTGTTTCCTAGTCCTTAAAGGTGTTTCCTTTCATATAGTTGCTTATAAACACTATATTCATGCCAATACAATCCTTATATGTCATTTAGGACTCGTTTGTGTCTCGGGACTTCATTCGTGGAACTTTTCATCCTTACGCGCATATTTGTTTGAATCACCCACATAAGGTGAGTTCATACCCCGTAATCAATCTTTTAAATTGTTTTAATTGCTTTGAAGGGGGGAATACAAGTTGAACACAATGATAATGTGTAATTGTTTGTTATAAACATTTTCCAAAAGATTGCTTATGTCATTAATAAGTAGTCAAAACATTTCAAAAACTCTTTTAAAAGTTATGTTACTTTATAGTTTAACAAAACTCCGTTTTTAAAGTAAAAGCATAACTTAGTAGTAAAATGAGTCTTTTCAATAACAGTTCAAGTAAAATACTAGTAAACTATAATGGGTATAGTTTAGAGGTTCAGTTCATACTAAGATACTATAACAGAACGAACATACTAAGATACTATAACAGAACGAAAATACTAAGATGCTATAGCATAGAACAACTACAAGATCTAATTATACCAATGAATCACTAACTCATTGTTCTTAAGAAAAGGTGATAGTTAAATTGGGTATACATGATCATATAACTTTAATGTGAATTACACGGCTAGAAATTATTTGTTCCAGTCGCGTTTGGTTCCCAGAATCTCTTGACAGGGAGAGCGTATAGTATGGGTACTAGCCTTAACATTATGACCTTACTAAAACAAACATGTTTTAAGGTAATTAGTACTACAGGATGTCAATTCAAAAAACAACTGTGTACTTATAATTTCCCATTACTTTCATTTTGTGACAGTTCCACTTGAAAGTTAATGCAAACTATTTTCGAGTCAAGATAGTTATAAACTAGGGAAAACTTACATTTTACAAACGACACACAGAATAGTCGAGTCTAGTACATTCAGTAGAAAGGGATGTATAATGCTAACTTTATGATTCCTTAGTGTATGCATTCAGGGATATATATTAATCAGGTCCGACAGGTAGTAGGATGTGTGCTTTCCGCTTCATTTCTTGTTCCTTGTTTGGTTGTGGGCTTAGAGCAGATACACCCAGCCCATTATCTATCCGAGCTTAGCTATATATATGTTCCGTATACACCAAATAATTATAAGGGGTACCATGTATGGGTCAGGTCATATGACACTAATTCAATGCACCGTTTTCTAGTACAAAACATACTTTTCAAATGAAGAACTTTTGGAATACAAAACTAGAAACTTAACCAGTAAAGGGATTAATCCATTTTATTAAACCAGTAAAACTTAAAGGACCTTAGGTGGTTAATTCTATAATACCTTAGTTTATACACCAGGGTTATATATAATTAATATCCGATAGGTAGTTGGGTGTGTGCCTTCCGCCTCATTCCCTGTTCCTTGTTTGGTTGTGGGTTTAGGGCAGATTCACTTAATTAACTATCTGTTCGATATTAGATTATATATAACTAGTATAAACTAAGTAATTATAGAAGGAACTACTGTGGTTATCATTTTATTATAAGAAATAAGGGTTTTCTTCAAGGATCTTTTCATCAAATATAAAGGAACTATTACAGTTAACTCCGTGAGTACCGAGTGAATACGCAGGGGTTATATAAAACGATGATCTAACAAACAATGGGATGTGTATCTTCCGCTTCATTTCCTGTTCCTTGTTTGGTTGTGGGCTTGGGGCAGATACACACAACCGATTATTTGTTTACTCTGGGTTTTATATAACTTGTATCCATTTAATACTCATTGAAAGGACTGTAGAGTCATTTTTACTTATCTTTCATCAAAGCAGGAAATATAGGATTTTCTGGAGGAACAGGCAAACTTTTCTAAATAAGAACTTACTACAACTTTCTACAAACTTTCTTACTACTTACTACATCACTAAAATCTTATGAACTCACCAGCTTAAATGTTGATCTACGCTTTCAAAATAACTTGTATTCTTAGGAGACCAGTAGACAGGTTCGCGCACTGGGATTCAGAAGATGGAGCAGTATAGCTTCATGTCTTTTTGTTATTTGCTATGTATTCTATATTATGTGAACCACATACCTTGTAAACACTTTCTTTCTAATGAAATGGTTGTTTATTACTTTGATTACTATGATGCATGTCTTGTGATACTAAACAAGACGTCTTCCGCCCCAGAACGTTTCCGCCGTTCCGGTTTTGGGGTGTGACACACAAACCTTAGAAGAACTCTCAGGAGGTCCTCTTGCTCTTGTTAGTTCTTTCGATCCTCAAATATGGAACCCTTCTGTTTCGGATCCTTTCAAAGTTGTTACATCAACCATTCCATCTGTTACAGACCCTGCTCTTGCTAAATCCAACTATCAGTTTTATGGAGATCTCGATCCTAAAGAAATGGACTCCAAACTTTGCTTTCAAGAAGAGTTTGCTTTGTTTTCCATGAAATACAAGCGACCATGGAACCCCACTCACAAACCATATCACAACCGTTTCCAAGCTCCTCATCAAAGCAATCCTTAACCATTTCCAAAACCCTCCAAGAACCCACCTGCATACAAGCCAAACATCCCGACATAAAATCATCCCTCAGAATCCCGCGAGATTCTGCAATCAGACAAACCGAAGGCAGTGTGTCACAAGTGTGGTCATGGAAATCACTTTTCCGAATACTGCATGACTGAAGCCTTTAGAATCAAAAGATCAAGGACTTTGCATGCTATGCCCGCAGAGCCCAAGAAATGGTTGTAAGTGAAAAAGTGTTTGTCGTCACTATGTTAAGAGATGTGGAAGGCTATTGGCCATCTAGCGATGAAGATGATGAGAGTTCTTGAAGAAATATGTCTCTTATGGATAGACAAACTATCGAGTGTGATTAAGGCTATTGGTCATCTGGATCAGAACGAGATGATGAAGATGCTGAACCAAACTTCCGCTACATAGGGACCAACGATCCACCGGGTCGAAGCATCATTCAACAGGTAAGATTTATGATTATTGATAATGATTTTTATTTATCTATTTGTGAACCATATCTAACCCAAATCCAATCAAATATGAACATCATCTATAAAGCCTACGATTCTGCCATAGAAACCAGTGAGAAGGTGGAAAGTGAATTGAGTCGTCTTCAGTTACGTTTCAAGCATAGAAACTTAAGATTGAGTCGTTAGAATGAGAACTCGTAATGTCACAAGATGAATGTATCATTCTTAAAGACAAATGTTAAATAATTATTCTAAAAGGAATGTTTTAATCTCTGATAACAAACACATGAATGCCAAAATTGATGCTTTACATCATTCCATATATATTCTTGAAGAAAATGAAAGGATGACTCACAATTTTTGTCATCCTTGGTCCAAAGCACCTGGTCTCGGAAGTGATTTTACGAAACCTATTGCTCGTCCCTTGAAGGAGTTACAGAATCTAACTTTTATGGGAGTCATTCCGAACAACAAACATTCGAATACTCCTGTCTCACCTTTTTCACCCCTTCCTGAGACCTCAGATAGATTTTCTTCTCTAATTCCTGAGTTTCAACCAATAGTTTTCAAGTGTCCTGATTCCACGCCTCTTCCGCCTCTGATACAACTGGACCTGAATCAGACCTCAGAATCATTCCCTAGCATCACCCATACTGAAGTTCAAATTCCGAACCTCGGTCCTCCTAACAACTGCGTTGTTTAAGAATTCATTCCGTACACAACTAGACCTGACTCTGATAGATCAGATTTTTTTTGGCATCTTTAGATAATGATGTTGAAGTAGAAATCTTTAGTGATAATTCATCTGTCTTGTGTATTTCGGACTCTCAAGTAATTTCAAAAACCACCTTAGTGCCAATCAAACCCATGTTTAACAACCCATCTACTGACCAAACTTTCAAGTCATCATCTGACTCCAGGAAAAAACCTTCATTAAATAGGAAAGATGTCGTCGATCCTCAGACAGAAGCCAAAAATGCCCTCAAAAAGGAAATTAGATCAAGACATGACTCCAGGTTCATTGAGAATTCCAAAAAGAAAGTATCCATGACTGTCATCCCAACCACTAGGATCCATAACACATTTGCGCCTGGTAAGATTCTTAAAAGGCCATCCATTCCTCCTAGTTCGGTAGTTCAAAACAAGGTTGTCAGTTCCCTCCCGAAAAAGGCTAATGTTGATACTTGTCCCACAAGAAATAATTCTCCTCAGACTGTTTCCTCTGTTTTCATTGCTAAATCTGATGGTATGATTTTTAAATCACAACAACTTTCAATACTAAATGTACCATCAAAACAGTAAACAAAAAACGAGTTGCTAAGAACGTTGTCACTCAAAAAATTTCAAATAGTCCAAAACAAAAATTTGAGTGGAAAGTTAAAAGTGTTGAAAAAGAAAATGCAATTTCAAGTAAGACCGTAATTCCCACTACTTCCAAAACAGTGTGTCCGAGAAAAGTTGTTGCCAAACAATTAATTGTTGAATATGATTTCTGGATCAATGAAAAGACTATGGCTTTTTGCTTCTTTCCCAAGGTATCTCGGAATCAACCCTCCGAGACATAGGTTTCTCAAAAGTCACAATCCAATTCCAAAGCCTGTGACAAAGTCCCAAAACCTAACTCGGAGCCTAAAAACTCCAAACTTCTCTAATTTTGTAGGCACTCTATGCTTCAGAACAAGATACAATATGGTATATTGATAGTTATTGTTCCATGCACATGACGGGGCAAAAAACCTTTCTACGTGATCTCAAACTCTCACCAAATGTTGGCAATGTGACGTATGGCAACAACTCCAACTCTCAGATCCGACGTTATGGCATTTTCACCATTGGCAATTTCTCTGTCTCAAATGTGGCGTACGTAGGTGACCTGAAGCACAATTTGATTAGTATATGTGACAACAGCCAAATCTGGTCAAACAAAGTCAACAGATGTCAAACCGGACAACTTAACTTGTATTAGAAATTTAGGATAAATATGATATCCTCTACTGTTTCTAATGTACTATTTATAAATTATTATACGAAGTACCTCTCTGGATTGCAAATTATCAAATATAAACCCTAATTAGGGTTAGTAACGTAAAAACTCGATAACTCAACTATATATTATTTGGGAATAAATAATAATCATAACACAATGTAGTGGAGTTCATAAACCTAACACTACGTGGCAAATTCATAGCGAATGCTACAAACACAAATTTTTTTGGTGAATTGGTGATCAAATACGACAAAGTCTATACCCGACTAAACACGCAAATTTTAACGAAACAAACTTGGAAATTCAACCTAACTTTCATGTAACGTATTATTATTTTGATAATAATGTTTGTTGTAATAATTTTAATTTTTATAATTCAAATTGAATATTTTAGACATCCTTTATACCATATTTATTTTATAAAAACACCATCATTCTTAGAAAATACCAAAAGTTTATAAAGGTTGGACTTTTATTTTATAAAAAGTCACTAGTTACTAATGTGTACCTTCATCTTAAATTGGCAACCACTTAAACCCTAGAGTAGCTTACCATTTGTCTAATCCATGTCCCCCCATACCACCCCCTATAACCCACCCTACCCACCCCCACCCCTCTTCCCCCTCTCTCTCTCTCTCTCTCTCTCTCTCTCTCTCTTATTTGCGGCCGAGAGTGCCTTCACCACCATCATTTCTCTTGATTCTTGTTCTTCTTCTCCAAGAAAGGCCCTCAACTTCCGTACCTAATTTCTTCCAAGTTGGTTCTCGATTTTTTGGTAAGTACTTCCTTCATAATCTAGTGATTCTACACACTTGTATACTAGTTTCAATCAATTTACACACATTATCATGTGTTACTATTCATAGGATCTTCAAATCTTCAAAGTGTTCTTCAACTGTTCTTGACTTGAAACTTTCCATCTACAACCTTTCTTTCACCAATAAAACAAACATAAGGTGAGTTCATACCCCTTCATTTTCGATTTTTACAAGTTTTTAGGGGTAGAATACAAGTAAACTTGTATAAATATACAAGTTGTTATTCATGCTTACTTATATGTTGTGTAAAAGGGCTAAATACATGAAATGATGTTATTACCTAGCATTATGAACATTTGGATGTAAAAGTTTGTTTAAAATACAAAACTATGAAAAGCAAGTATAAACATGATATATGTTCTTAAGAAAAAGTTATAAACACAAAACTATAAAAACTAGGGTTTTTATGAACATAATATGACTTTTCTAGCAAAAATGGTAATAACCAAGTTATTACATCGTTTTTGTGAGTATAAACCAAAATATGTTATTCGGGACATATGTCTTGAAACTAGTCAAAAGTACTAAAGAGCTAGTTTTACAAAAAGAAAACTTAAAAATCTATCATTTTATGTAAAAGTGGGGTTTCTAAAAAAAATGGACATAACTAAGTTATGGTACCATTTTTGTGGGTTTTAACCAAAAATATGTTGTTTAAAACATATAAAGTTAACTTGACTTAAAAACACAAAAAGGAAAAAATAAGTTTTACATAGTTATATTTCACTATTTACCGTTTGTGACGTTAAAAGTCAAAAACTAGAAAATTTGACATTTTCATACCAAGGACTCACTTATTGGTGCTAGATGTAAAATACTTGTTATTTATGAATTTCTAAGCATGTTAGACTATCTCTCTCTCTCTGTATATATATATATATATATATATATATATATATATATATATATATATATATATATATATATATATATATAGAAGTAAGTTCAAATAAAAACAGTAAATAGTGTGAGAACGTAAAAACATTATGTTTATGTTATTATTCTGTAATGAATTTTGTATATGTGTATTGTTGAAGTAATTCTAATATAAATATTAACTTTCGATTAGTCATATATTCATTACAATGTTATTATTCTATTATAAACTTATGTATGTGCATTTTTGTAGTAAATTCTAATTTTAATTTTAACCTTTGACTATTCATTAATTCTTTGCTGAATAATGACATAAAGTTGTCGATACAAAATTCATTGCAGAATAATAACATAAAAAAGTGTTTTTACGTTCTCACACTATTTACTGTTTTTATTTTAACTGTCTCCTATATATATATATATATATATATATATATATATATATATATATATATATATATATATATATATATATATATATATATATATATAAATCGAACATTATAATAAATTATAATAAGTATAGTTTATGAGACATTAACACTATTGTAACATTTTTGAACAAGACGGATAAATATATAAAGAATTGTATAATTATTTTATACTCTTTTATTATCATGGAAAAGTGATAATTACGCATACAAAGGTTTTCGTTACAACAAAATGTAAACGGGTTGAATCAATTTTGTGAGACAAAGTCTTCATCGTACCTACCAAGGTACCTACAAAAGTCATGTATTATAACAAGAATCTCCTGTAAGAGAGCGTGATACTTGTGTATAGATCTATACGGGACTGACAATACCACACCTAAGCTACTTGCTACAGCTAGACCGGCAGGTCTGGGGTGACAAATGTCTAATATTCTGACGCCTGAAGAACTTCGTAACAGGGCATTTATGTCTTTAACACGGTTATAATAACTCACATGTGGAATCAACGATACATTTAGTTTATGGGAAAACGTACATTCAAATGGTTTTATATTGGTTAAAACTACATATTACTACTTTAAGTTTTGAAATACTTAAACATTTCGGTATTAGGGTTTCTAAGACTACTACTTATTTTCAAGGAAAATATTGGATTTTCTAGAAACGAACACTATCATTTTACAAGGAAAGGCTTACAATTCCTAATACAAACTCTTATGAACTCACCAACTTACTTGTTGACACTTTTCAAAACTACTTGTATTGTTAAGAAATCATTAAATCAGGTAACTGCAAGCTTTTGAGGATGGGACGCTAAGGCGTCAAACAAATCTTTTCATCATCATATTGTAATTGGTTTTGAAACATACAACTCTTACAACAATGTAACTATTTCAATTATATTTATGATGGTTGTGTATTGCTTTGATCACTAATATTCATTATGTTATGATACAATACATGAAAGTCATCCACCCCAAGACGTTTCCGCCATCCTGGTTTGGGTGTGTGACAATGTAGCTCAACTTACTGACTCTAATCGAAGAGTTGAATTCTGCAAAAAGCACAACTATGTAATGACAGAAGATCGGAAAGAATGTCTCATTAAATCGAATCGAACCAAAAATATGTATCCTCTAGACATTAACATGATCATTAGCAAGCCTCAACTCTGTCTTCTCTTAAAAGTCGTTCCTGACATCAGTTGGTTATGGAATAGGAGGCTTGCTCATCTAAACTTCCGACATATGAATGATCTTGTTTCCGATGAAATGGCCAGCGGTCTGCCTCTCCTCAAGTTTGAAAATGATCATTTGTGTGATGCGTGTGAATATGGGAAGCAATCCAAGAAAGGTCATCCTGTTATTCTTGAGAAACCAATTTCGGAACCATTAGAACTCTCCGCTCGCTACGCTCCTCAACAAATGGTGTTGTTGAACGAAGAAACAGAACCCTCGTTGAAGCTGCTCGATCGATGCTCAACTTTGTTAATCTTCCACTCTATATTTGGGCTGAAGCTGTCTCCACTGCTTGCTTCACTCAAAATCAAAGCATCATCAATCGTCGACTCAACATGACACCTTATGAAGCCATGAATGGTTGAAAGCTGAGTATCTCGTTTCTACATGTCTTTCTCTGTCGGTGCTTTATCAAAAGCAATCGTGATCAACTCACGAAATTTCAGCCGAAAGTCGATGAATAAATTTTCCTTGGATACACTGCAAAATCAAACCCTTACCGAGTTCTAAATCGTAGGAATTGTGTTCTTGAATAAAGCTTTGATGTCACCTTCGATGACAACTATGTTCAGAATTCTAGCCCAACCCATGTAACAACCCACATCATGGAGTCGATTTTAAAACCATGTTCGGACCATCTGAAATAGCACTTGATTATTCATGAAGTCGATTTTGAAACCCTGTTCGTACCACCTGAAACAGCTCTTGATTCGGAATCTCGATCAAGACAATCCTCATCAATTGTAGCTGCAATTTCACAAATTTTTTCTGGTTCGTCTCCCACATATCCTCCTTTTGATTCCAAACCGATTCAACCTTCTCAGGTTGAGGGGGATAATGGTCTTCCCTCTCTTGAATCAAATGTTGAAGGATTCCAAGATGCAGCGGATCAATTTGCTGAATTCGATCTTATTCCTGACAATAATGACGACAATGCTAACTTCTTTAACTTTCCGGACGAAAATGATGCTGATATCTCCGGTTCAGAAGTTCAGGGGGAGCATCATCCTCAAATTCAAGTTGTTCAGGGGGAGCAACATAACCCCATTGTAGATTTCGGATCTTCTACTGCACAAGAGCTTCCGTGACTACATATCTGGACCAAGGATCATCCTCCCAACCAAGTTATAGGAAATCTCAGCGCTGATGTTCAAACTCGTTCTGCTACAAACATCCAAAATGAATGTTATTTCTCGACATTTATCTCAATGGTTGAACCAAAATTCATTAACGAAGCATTAAAACATGCTGACTGGATTACAGCCATGTAAGAAGAATTAGCATAACTCGGTAGAACGAAGTGTGGAATTTCGTCCCTCCTCCTTAGGATCACCTTATCGTTGGTACGAGATGGGTTTTCCAAAACAAACTAGACGATTCTGGAGTTATCATCATAAACAAAGCAAGATTAGTGGCCAAAGGATTCACTCAGATTGAAGGACTCAATTATGACGAGACCTTTGCTCTTCTTGCTTGTCTTGAAACCATCAGAATCTTTCTTGCTTATGCAGCTCATAAAGGCTTTAAAGTTTACCAAATGGATGTTAAGAGTGTTTTTCTTAATAGTGAACTTGATAGCGAAGTTTATCTCCAACAGCCTCCTGGTTTTGTCAATCTTTCTTATCCGAACTACTGCTACAAACTCCAAAAAACTATTTACGGCCTCAAGCAAGCTCATCGCGCCTGGTATGAGACTCTCACATATTTTCTAAAGCGTTCTCGTTTCCAAAGTGGAATTCTCGATCCTACTCTCTTCCGAAGATAAAATGGAAAACATCTCATGTTGGTCCAAATCTACATTGACGATTTCAAATGAGCATGAATCGTGAACTAAGTTTTTTTATCGGTCTCCAAGTAAAATATACCAATAGAGGAATCTTTATTCACCAAGAAAAATACATTTCCAAGCTTCTCAAAAAATATCCGATGGACACTTTTTCCTCTACAAAGGTTCCTATGGGTTTCGGACATAAGATCTTCTCGGACCCAACAGGTGTTGCTGTCTGTTGGGTCTAGTAGGGTTGCGTCCTTGGGCTCGGCCTTAGCCCAGTTTTGTTAGACGGTTTGGGCCTGTCCAACCGTGTTTATTTTATTAGGGTTTAGTATTTAAGGTGCATGCATGCATCCTTTGTGAGTAGCGTTTTATTTATTATTCTCATCATTGTACTACAAACCCTAGCTCGCCTCTACAGTGGAAGTTCTTCATTGAGCTCTGCTGAGGCGTGACTACATTTGAATCATTAAGCATTACTTGGTTGTATATCGTGTTTAGTGTCTTTGTTTGCTTTTATTGTTTAGCCTGTTGAAGATCGAATCGATCTAATCGTTTTTCAACTCATCAATTGGTATCAGAGCAGGTGACTGTGTAATTCATACACATCTCTTCTATTAAAGAAGATCTTAGGGTTTTCTGCTTTGATTGATATTGTTAGGGTCGTCATTTGCTATTGACGTAGTTCTATAAATACTCGATCTTACCCTAACGTTATTTACAAGTCTGATCTTAAGCAGGTTATGAACAAACATCACCATGTCCATAGATGATTCTCAGTCAAACCCAATCAATATCTCCAACATCATAGGATCGACGACAAGGATTCCTATATTGTACACTCATGATTATGAGGTCTGGGCACATCATTTTGAAGACTACGTGATTGGCTCAGAAGACAATGGATACTTGATCTGGGAGGCAATTAATGTAGGTCCATTCGCTCACTCAAGCACTTCAAGAATTGTTAAAAATCAGAAGGAGTACAATCAACTCGTCAGTGATGTGAAAGACATTCCCCAAGATAAGAAGGAAAAGTTTCAGTGCAACATCAAAGCTTTAAGAATGATTAGGTTTGCTTTACAATCGGACACGTTTCAGTTAGTTAGCTCATGCACAACGGCAAAAGAAATGTGGAACAGATTGAAGGAATTGTATTCTATGGATGAAGATATTGAGCATTCAATCCAAACATTGTTGCTCTCAGAATTTGGTGACTTCAAGCAGAAGCCCGAAGAGAAGCTTATTCAAGCCTTCGATCGCTTAAATCATCTCCTTAGTAAAATGATAAAGCATGGGATTGAAAGGAAAGTCATTAAACAGAAGGTGACATTCATGAATCGCCTTAGACCCGAATGGATTGCTGTGCTGTCTACTGTGAAGGCTCATGAACAATTCAAGTCTTATTCACTAGCAAAACTGGTGGGAATATTAAAGTCACATGAGAGTGCCTTGACTAAAGAAACGAATGTGGTATCTGGCATGGGTTCCTTGGCCCTAATTTCCAAAGGAAAGAATGCTGCTGAAGAAGAAGAAGATTTCGATCTTTCAGCATATGATCTAACAACTGAAGATTATGCTTTGATGGTGTCTAATCCCAAGAAGTTCATCAAAAGAAGGTTCCCAACAAATAAGAACCGAAACTGGCAAGGTAGCTATAGTGCCGAGAAAGCAAAGGAGGAACCGAAGAACCAAAGAAGGAAGTAAAACTTGGTGGTGACTCGGGCATTAATTGTCACTACTGCGGAGGCAAAAATCACTTCGCCAAAGATTGTATGCGGAGAAAGATGTCAGAAAAGAATGAAGATGAGGACGAGGAAGCGAACCTCACACGACGATTGGAAGAAATAAAGAAGAAGAAAGTTGGATCTAATAACACTATGAATGCTCTTATTGTGCAGGTAAATATTGTTGACGATGAGTTCGGAGGTGTTGAAGTTTGGTACACTGATTTAGAAGATGAAGAAGTGAGGAAGCCTACTCATGGTAGGGCTTTGTTGGTGAAAGAAGAGGACGTTGCAGGAAATTGTCTAATGGTGACTTCTGGGGTGTCAAAAATGAGAGGCTATACCACTGATGGGGGACTGGATGAAGCAAAGGAGCGAGAAGACAAGTGTTTTGCAGCGAAACCTGTCAGTGAGCAGATCAACGAATGCGACAAGTTGATCAAGAAGGTACAATCTATTCTTATTTCCTTACAAATTCCCATCACGAACTATGAAAAAGAACTAAATGGATTAAAATCTAAATTTTCTATTATACGTGGTAGTTTAACTCAAACTCACGTCACAAACTCTAACCTAACTGATCAAATCAGCAGGGTATCATCAAAGAGTGAGGAGAGGCGTATGTGGATTGAGCAGAAGGAGAAGGAGTTGATTAGGTCTAGGGATGAAAAAATTTATTTGCAAAGAGATAATTTAAAGCTTTTAAAACAACGAAATGTTTTTTGTTTAATTGCTAAACGATTATATTCCAACATTACTCAATTGCATCTTGATTTTGAAATAGGGAAGAAGATACATCGTATGATTTTACCCTTCCTTGAGTTAAAGAAGGATGAAATCGATGTCGATGCTTATAACTGTGAAAACGTTGTTTCTTCTGATGATATTTCTCCCACTTACAAAATTGGTCTTGACAAAATTGAGTCCTTCATAAAGACAAAAGACCATAAGGACATCCTCAAAAATTTGTTGGATGAAAATGACAAATTAAAAACCAAAACCGAAACGGTACAGAATTTTGACTCTTTGAATGCCAAATTGAGTTTAGAAAATAAAATTGATATTGAAAACACTTCTGAATTCAATGAGGATGATGATATGAGTGAAATATCTGTAGAAGATGTGGTTGATTGTTCCGAATTTGTGAAGAGCGAACCTGAAACCAACAAAAACCTTTTTTCTGAAAATTTTGTTGAGTTCGCTCGTGTGTCCAAAGACAAGACCAAAGTCCTCAAGGAAAAGGCTGTTGTATATCAAAAGGTCCAAACGACTCCAAATTAAGTTTATAAAGTTCATGGAGTTACGCAGCAACAGACATCCGAACTGACAGCTTTAGTAGCAGAAGATAATGCTGATGGCTGTGATGAGTTTTTCTGGTCAGCACCGATTGATAACGCTGATGAAATAGAAGGTCTATCTCAGAAAACATCATGGAGAGTAAAAGGTAGATATGTAGCAGAACCACTTAATGATCCTACACGCTTTGATGTGCCCAGTACAAGTGGTAGCAAAATTCCTTCTGGTGAACCGGTCATGGTGTCTAGCGAAACCTCTTCGCTAAAGAGCGAGCCTCATGCTCAAAGACCAATGAAAAAGGCCAACATCCATAAAAATCCAAAACAGCAGTTAGACCGAAAACATCAACGAAATTTGAGATACAAGAAGAATCTCACTGAAAGGAAACCGTTTTGGCGATCTCAAAACCCTAATTACGTTCGCTACGAAAAGCCTTCTAAGTCAAAGGGGGAAGGAAAACCAAACTCCACTTCTCGTGCTCAACATGATGAAAACAACCGAAAGAAGAGTTTCGGTCCCCAGACTCAAAACATCCGAAAATAGAGTTTCAGTCCTCAGACGGACAACAACCGAAAAAGAAGTTTCGGTCCTCAAGATGAGAGAAACGAAAAGGGTGGTTTAAGTCCTAGACCAACCAATGAGAGGAACCGAAGGGAAAGTAGTTTTGGCTCTCAACCAAGTAAGAGCAATGACCGAAAGCTTAACTCTGCTCCCAAGTCTCATCTTTCTCATTCTCACTCTCACTCACAGAATGATTGAAAGGGGAAAGGAAAGCTCTTTCTGGAAAACGAAAAGAAGACGTCGTTTAAACCTGATTTTGAGAAACAAAAGACTGCCAATGTCAAAATCTCAAATTCAAAAACTCAACCTAAAGTACTCAAATCAAATAAAATCAAAGTTTTCACCTTAAAAAGAATAGATGAAATAACCTTAATCAAAAGAACCTTTTTAGTTGATGTTTCTCTTACAATTCCCTGTTCTGTAAAAGGCTCACAAGGACCCAAGAAACTTTGGGTTCCTAAATCTGCTTAATTTTTGCAGGTTATACGTGACAAGCAGTTTGACAATGAATGGTACATAGACAGTGGCTGCTCGCGTCACATGACAGGAAGAAGGGAAGAACTGCAGGAGTTTCGGTCCCTTACAAATGGAGGAAGTGTCAATTATGGTAATAATTGTTTTGGCACGATTAAAGGTTATGGTATGATCACTAATGGCGATTTCTTGATACGAAAAGTGGCATATGTTGAAGGTTTACAACACAACCTTATCAGTGTTTCTCAACTGGTGGTTGGTACTGGAGTAAAAGTTTCGTTCGATGACGATGGCTCAGAGATTATTGAAAAGAAGACGAACAATATTCTGCTGAAATCGAAGCGAAAAGGAGAGATGTACCCTCTGAATCTCAAACCCATACAAGGGAAACCAACAATATGCTTACTAACAAAAGCTCATTCAAATGAAAGCTGGCTTTGGCACCGAAGACTCTCCCATCTCAATTTTAAAGACATCAACAAATTGGTGCTTGGGAATCATGTTCGAGGTCTTCCTGTTCTGAAGTTCGATGAAGAACACTTGTGTGCTGCATGTGAAATGGGAAAGCAAAGTCGACATAGTCATCCTTCTCGAGTCAACACAAAAGTTATTGAACCACTTGAATTACTTCACATTGATTTATGTGGTCCATCTTCAATCGAGAGAATTGGTGGTAACAGGTATATACTTGTAATAGTGGATGACTTCTCTCGTTTTACTTGGGTGTTCTTTTTGAAGAAGAAATCAGAGGCCACTCCCAAGCTTAAACTATTTATCAAGCAGATAGAAGTTCAACTACGGTAGATAGTTCGAAACATAAGAAGCGACAACGGGTTGGAGTTCAAGAACAAAGACTTTGAAGATTTTCTAGCGGAGAAGGGGACAACTCACAACTTCTCGGCTTCATATACTCCACAACAGAATGGAATTGTCGAAAGGCAAAACCGATCTTTATGTGAAGCAGCCCGAACCATGCTGAGCTTTGCTTCTCTACCTCTATATTTATCGGCTGATGCCATTGTTGCTGCGTGTTTTACACAGAATAGATCTTATCTCAACAAACGTTTCTCTATCACTCCCTATGAGATCTTGAACAACCAAAAGTCTAATGTAAAGTTTTTCCACGTGTTCGGTTCAAGATTCTTCATCTTCAATTCAAAGGAGCACCGAAAGAAGTTTGATGTCAAAGCAGACGAAGGAATCTTTCTGGGTTATTCCTTAACCTCCAAAGCATATAGGATTCTCAACAAGCGTTCAAAGAAAATTGAAGAGACCTATTATGCCACCTTCGATGATAACTACGTCAAGAAACTGAAGACAACCGAAGGTTCTGTGGAGGAAATATTTCCCAAATCTGGTCAAGTTACGGTACCAATTTCAAACCTCTTTGAGCAGTACATGCTGCTATTTGATGAACCAGAAAAAGTTATTCTCTCTGAATCTGGAGCTGCAGAAAACAAGGTGGACAACTTGAAGAAGATAATCGACGATGGTGCTAAGAAAATGGCAGAAGAACAACCGGTAACAACCGAACAGCCAGACACAAGCGAACCTCCAAAAGATAGTTCTCATATTCAGGGGGAGGGTTCATCTTTTCAACATAACCAAGATTCACCATTCTAGGGGGAGAGCTCATCATCATTTGTTCCAACCGAAAGTCAAGTCCAGGGGGAGAATTCTGAGCCTGAAACTGAGGAAGTATCATCATTCGAGGGGGAGAATGCGAATACAAACGATGATGATACTCAGTCAGAATTTGAAGAATAAGTGAATGCTGAACTGGATCCCTCATATTATCCTAATTACCCTCCTCTCACCAAATGGACCAAAGATCATCCACAAACACAAATTATTGGTGATTCGACAGAAAAGGTTCTCACACAATCACAACTGAAAGAGAAATAAACTGCACTTTTCTCTAAAGTGGAATTCTGCATGTTTAATTCGTTCGTCTCCAAAGTCGAACCAAAGACGATCAAGACTGCACTCGATCATTCTGATTGGGTACAGGCGATGCAGGACGAACTCAATGAGTTCGAGCAAAATAAAGTGTGGAGACTGATTCCAACACCAAAGGATGCTTCCGTGGTTGGATTAAAGTTGGTTTTCAGGAACAAGATAGATAAGGAAGGAAATGTGATACACAACAAGGCAATATTGGTTGTGAAACGTTACTGTAAAAAAAGAAGGCATAGATTACGAAGAGACCTTCGCTCCAGTAGCAAGGCTAGAATCGGTTCGTACTTTTCTCGCCTATGCTGCACACAAGAACTTTGAAGTATTCCAAATGGATGGGAAGTGTGCCTTTCTAAACGGAGAACTGGAAGAGACGGTCTATGTAGAGCATCCACCGGGTTTCGTGAACGAGAAGTATCCAGATCACTGCTACATTCTGGACAAGGCAGTCTATGGTCTCAAGCAAGCACCACGGGCATGGTATGAAACTCTAACTAGATTTCTCAAAATGTCAAAGTTTAAACACGGTTCGGTTGACCCAACCTTCTTTCGTAAGAAAGAGGGTGACCACCTAATGATTGTTCAGATTTACGTTGATGATATCATCTTCGGTTCCACAAATCCTAGCTTAACCACTAAATTTAGGAAGTTGATGGAAACTAAATTTGAAATGAGTTCAATGGGTCCTATTAACTTTTTCCTTGGCTTGAATATAAGATAGGGACCTGAAGGCATTTTCATTAATCAAGAGGCTTACACGAAGACCTTGCTTGCCAAGTTTGGAATGATGGGAGATTCAAAAGTAAAGGTTCCTATGGCGTTTGGCACAAAGCTAACACCTTCTCTGGACAAACCGGTTGCTGACATGACCCTTTATCGTCAAATGATAGGGTCTCTAATGTATCTAACAGTTAGTCGACTAGACATAATGTTCTCTGTTTGTTATTGTGCCAGGTTTCAAGCTAATCCATGTGAACCTCACCTGCTAGCTATGAAGAACATCTTTCGATACCTGAAGCGAACCTCTTCTCTCGGTTTGTGGTACCCAGCCAAATCAGGGTTCTTTGTCCAAGCATTCTCAGATGCTGATATTAGGGGATGTGGACTGGACCGAAAGAGTACCACTGGAGGATGCCAATTTCTGGACGGAAAACTTGTTAGCAGGCAATCCAAGAAACAAACATGTGTGTCTCTCTCCACTGCCGAAGCAGAATATATAGCCGCAGTATCATGCGCATCTTAGGTCATTTGGATATAAAGTCAACTTCGAGACTACGGCCAGAACATGAAGAAAATCCCACTATATTGTGACTCAGAGAATGCAATTAGGATTTGTCATAACCCAGTGCAACACTCAAAGACGAAACACATAGCACTGAGGTATCACTTTATCAAAGATGATGTGGAAGATGGTAACGTTGAAATTCATTTCGTAAGAACCACTAATCAATTGGTTGACATCTTTACTAAGGCCTTGCCTGAAGCAAGTTTTAATAAAATCCTACAAGGCTTAGGAATGATGGAAGCTGAATCTATACCGAAATCTCTTTTGTCTCAATAAAAGTTTGAAGCGAAATAGAGCAAACGTTCGGTCCATTTCGGGTTCGGTTCTTCCGGGAACCGAAATGAACCGAACGCTCGGCCTATTTCGGGTACGGTGTCACCAGGGTCGATTCGCCTCTCATCTCCAAATGATGATTTCGGTTGTATAATATGTATACGATTTTCTCGCAATTTATTTTATGTTTTTCCTTTTAGTTTCATAAAATTCAAAAATATTTTTCTCTCTGTTTTAATTCTTTTTCAGAAAAACTTATAAAATTCAAAAATATTTTTCTTTTTGTTTTAATTCTTTTTCAGAAAATCTTATAAAATCCAAAAATACTTTCCTTTCTATTTTATTTCTTTTCAGAAACTTCAAAACTCAAAAATATTTTCTTTCAATTTATTGCAATTTGCTTCTCTCTTAAATAATTTGTGTATAAGGACTATTCTCAATGATGGAGCTGGGGCAGGTATAATTCTTTATCTATATACTAGCTAATTGTCCCTAGAAGCATGCTGCTGCATGTTGACCCAAGCCTCAAAAGATTTTGAGTGAAGCCTTAATGACTTGATATATACAAATCCTGTCTTCCCAATCAGGCTGTTACATTCACTCTAATCATGAGCTACCTTACTCTTTTCAAATTGAGTTAAGAGTTTTTCTGCTTAGTCTATCTTTTATAGCAGAGGTACATTCGGTTCTTTAACCATCACTTATTTATTCTCCATCATACTTTATCTCATAAATGTAACCCTTGAGACTCTCAGCATTACCACTGAGGTTTACGGTTACACAACTTCTGTGTTAATGATCTTAGTTTTGTGCCACTACGTGCTAAGTGAAAGCCAACATTCAAAACCGTTAAAGCATTGACGGTGAACAATTAAATGTTCTAGATTTCACCTTTTGAATTAACGAAACTACTTTTGTGGAAGTACCTTGAAATCTCTTTTTATTTTGATAGATCCTTATGAAAATGTCTTGCACCACGACTTTTCTTCCCAAAGGATCCAATTTTTTATTTTTTTTTTGGATTTCTAATTAACGCTTATCAACAAGTCACTGAATATGTTCCAAATCTACTTGTTTAACAGGCCACATCGGTCTCACAAGTACTTCGTTTTCTTTCGGTCTTATGTGAAGTATCGTAAACCAGAATTGAAGCGAAAGCCACCCTTAATAGCCTTATATATAAAAGATGCCTTTCAATCCTTCTCAACAAGTACTTGATTGTAATTCAACGGGAATCTAAACAAGCACTTTGAAGTCTCTCTTGACTTTGAAGGAAGAGATTCGTGCCCGGGATCCACTGCTTTATGTCTTAAATGACATCACAAATTCCCACAAATAGTTTGATTTATTTCTTTATCTTTGACACTATCTTGCACGAAAATCTTGTATTTTCCAAAAGTCTTGTTTTAGCTATTTATAAATATATAGCTTTGGTTCCTAACGATGTAATGCAGTTATTTCCAAACGAAGGGGATGCGTCGATATAAAGCCTTTGGTATATAAGGGATTGTCTAAAGTTATTTCCAAACGCGGTGACTCAGCAGGAAGTCTAATCAATTGGTGATTTGAAAAGAGGATAAGTATGGAAGGCGCGTGAATTTGAATCGTTACATAATCATGCGTCATCAGCTGTTTCATCGGAGTTGCTAGTTGTCAAATTACGCCTTTTAAGCGTCGTTTCCCAAATTCATGGAATCATTGCTCACGATTTTTCTCTCTCTTCAAAATCGTATATAAGGGATTGATCTCTGTGGGATTTTTCTCTACCACACTTCAACTCTATCAAGAAAAAGAATGCGATGTAGTTTTAACTGTTCATCTTCTTCTTCTTCAAGCTTCAACAATGGCAGAATCTTCCTCTGTTCAAGAAACCACTGCACGCTCCACTCTTCTAGCAATCAAGGCCAACCAGAACTTGTTGATCGATCTCACACCGTTCCTCTACGATACTTACATCTATCAAGTGGTGGAATGTCTAAAGTATTCCCCACTCGTCAAAGCTCTCTCCACGGTGGAAGTCGTACCAATGGCTTGCCTCTCTCAAATCTATTCCACTGCTACGTACGATAAAGGTGCAGAGAAGATTTACTTCGACATTCTCAACCAGAAAGCTTCAATCTCCAAGATCCGATTTTGCTCGTTGTTAGGGCTCACTTATGACGAATCCATGGTGAATCCTGATTCCATCTCCACAGGTCAGCTTTTCTCGATGTTCTACAACATGGCGTACATTCAAACCCTAACTACTGTGACCAAGTTCAAGAAATGATGCCTTCCTCCTCAATGGAATGGCCTCTTTACCCTTCTCTTCAAAGGGCTTTCTAAACGAAGTGCAGGATCTGATGGTGCTAGAAAGTCAAATTCAGATTTGTTTCTGCTATCTTTTAGCACTGTTTAGAGTCTGTTTGAGTGTTCTAAGCCTAGTATAATCAAGAATCGGGTGTAAAGAAGTATCTTCTAGGGTTTAATGTGCAACAATCAAGCCTTAAACCCCATTATGAGGTGTTTACGGCCAAACTTCATGAGTTTGGGTCGTAAACTCATCCTTGGCCGTGAACTCATGCTATATGCATGATTTTACATCATTTTTCATCATTTCCTTCATTTCAAGTCAAAGAACTTCCATTCTCTCTCAAGTATCATCAAGTTCTTCATCTTGATCTTCCAAAAATGTAAGAATCCCTTCCTTTGATTTGTTGTTACAACACTTTATCTAGTAAGGATCATTGATTTCATCCATGAAATCACTCCATTTTGATAGATCTTCAAGTGTTCTTCATTTCACCAAGAACACCAAGAACACACACTAGTGTTCTTGGACTTTAATCACCCTATCAAGCTTCTATATTGTAAGTACTCTTGCCTTAGCTTGTTATATGCTTAAATCACTTAGTTTACACCTTGAAAACATCAAGAAATCAAGAACAAAAGGTGTTTATGGCCAAGGCAATCTCCTTGGGCCGTAAACCCTCATTAAGGGTGAAAATGAGCCATAATCTCTTCCTAAGCTTTGGACTTGAGTCTAGAACACTTCATTGTAACTTGTAAGACTTTAAAACACAACTTGGTACAAAATACCATGAGTTTACGGCCGTAAACTCATGGGGGTTTACCCCTGGGCCGTAAACTCATGTGATACATCCATTTTGGCCGTAAACTCCAATGTGAGGCCATACTTCCATTAGATGCAACCCTTTGGTACTTCTAGAACTTGAATTAAAGTGTTTTCCATGTCCTAGGGTGTCTTTACTTGCTTAATTAGTTGTTAAATCACTAATTAGATACATATATGTGTCACTATATGTTGAATAGGATTCGTGTGTGTGCTCAAGTCTTCACTTGACACTTAGCATCCTATACCACTCGTTCATCCAAACCACTCACTACATGTGAGTTCATACCCCTTCATCTATCTTTTAAATGATTTTAAATGCCTTTATGGGGGGGAATACAAGTAGAAAACGTGTTAATTATATAATCAATCACATGTGATTTATAACTATGTTTCAAACAAAGGATTTCATACACTTCAAACTGTGTTTCAAGCAAAGGATTTCTTATACTTTCAAACTGTTTTATCAACCAAACTGCTTTTAAATCGTTTTATAAATTGACATCAAATCATCAATATTTATTATTAAACTCTTCAAATGTTTTACAAAACTTCTTTTTAAACTTATATATTGTGAAATGCATGTACATATATGTATAGTTATATAAGAAATGTTTAAAGGACTTAGGACTGATAACTCGCTTTATTTCCTTTTCCTTGTTTGGATATGGCCTGAGAGTATCGGTTATTTGTCCGAATGTCGTTTAAATATCATTTATATATTATGTATACATATATAGATATAAAAGTACTATCAATCAGTTCAGTACCTTGGGTAGCAAAGGCATACCTGCATTCATTCAAACTACAGAAATTACTAGTAAACTATAATAGGTGTAGTTTAGGGGATTATTATCATATACAAATAGTATAACATAGAATACTAGAAAGAGAATACTATAATAGACAATACTAGACAGAGAATAGTATAACAGAGAATACTATACAAAGGATACTATACAGAGAATACTATACATAGAATACTATTACTATAACAAGTATACTATAACAAGATTCAGAAATAACATAATGTGAGATACTACTTCATGACACATCAACCATTTCGTTATGTCACGTTTTGTAACCAGAATCTCCTGGAGGGAGAGCGTGAGTTTGCGTATAGATCTATATTGGATTGACTATCCTACACCTTGTTGTTCGCTACAGTGGGACTTGCAAGTCTACGGGTGCCAAATGTCATTTCTTCCGACGTCTTTCATCGTCGTGTTATAGTCGGTTTAGTATGGTAAAAATCTTATCAAATTTTGCCTTAATTAAACCATTGTTTTAAGGTAGTTATTACTTCAGTAGTTAATACAAATAATACTACAGTACACATACATTTTCCCATTATATTCAAATTGTGATCTGGTAACGATAGTCATATTTGGGAAAAGCTTCCACTTTTACAGAGAAACATACACAACAGTCGTGTCTTGGTAGGAGACTACTTTTAATACTAGTAGAAAATATAGGATTTTCTAGGAGTTTTTCAAACATATACAAACATTTACATTGAAGATTTACAAACATTTTCATCAAACTTATACAAACATTGACACTAAATACTTATGAACTCACCAGCTTAAATGCTGATCTACACTTTCAAAATAACTTGTATTCTCAGGTCACCAGTAGACAGGTACCGATGACCAGGTTTTGAGAAGACGGAGCATGTTCAAGACTCGTCTTTTATTTTGATTCATTTGTGGTGTCTTATTACTATGAAAGAACACACATGTATTAAACTATACTATTAATACAATGGATGATGTTGTTGCTTATTTACTACTTTGCATTGTTATGATACTGTACATGACGTCCTCCACCCCCGAACGTTTCCGCCGTTCTTGGTTTTAGGGTGTGACAGATTGGTATCAGAGCATTGTTTATATTGAATCGAGTATATCAACCCATAAAAGATATACAAACTTTAAACACATAGGGATTAAAATACTCTGACCAAGAATTTATACTTTTAAGTACTAAAATACTTAACTAGAAGTATACATAATTACATACCTACATACTTACTATAGAACAGTGTCATACTAGAACATAACAAAAGTATTGCGATTGTTGAACATCACAAGTAAGCTCGGGATGTATGGTCAGTTCTGGGAGTGACATAGCCTGATCAACTATGTTGGTCCGAAAAGTGATTAGCATATGCCGAAAATGGTTGTGATGTAGCAACAAGTCTAAAAACTTACCAACACTACTACAATGAGAACATTAGAACAGAACATAAACTTCAAATACTATAGGAGTATTTTGTGTTACTATAATTACTTATTTGAGAACTAAACAGGTATTTATTAGTATGCCAATAGTTGCTGAGTGGATACACTACGGTTATATGTAACTAGGGTGTCATAGACTTAGAATCTGTGATCTTTGCTTTACTTCATGTTCCTTGTTTGGTTGTGGACTTAGAGTTAGGATCACTTATTCGAAGGTCTATCCTGTTTTGGTTACATATGACTGGTATGCACTACGCAAATGTTGAAGTAACTGATGAGGATCATCTTATAATTATCTTAGTTAGTACGTCTATTAACTATTTCTTTTACCCCTACTTCTCGCGTAGATAACATGGTTGGATTCCATATCCCCGGAGACCCGTACTTCCCAAATCAGGGCAATGCTGGATGGCTTGATGAAGAGCCAGAAGATGATCATCCAATCCCTTGGATGATCACCTCGCAGAAGGCTTTTAGGATGGTTCTGACTCCGAACCAGAAGTCAACAACCTACCTCAAGAAGTTTAAAACCCAAATCTCAACCCCCGAAATGCATTTCAAGGTCCCACACCCTTGTGGGCGACAAACTTGAATCTTTGGAGTGATGAACAGGGTCAACCATTACCCTTCAATGGAGACCGAAGCTTTTACAATCTCAGCGAAGGAGGCTCAGCTGACCGAGTCCTGCCCATTATGGTCCGTAGGATTGCTCGGAATAATAAGCAAGGTAGAGCAGCCATCGACCGAGTCATGGAAATTGACGCTAACTCTAGCGTTAACACGGTCCGCATTTGCCAACTCGAAGAAGCCATGGAAAGGACTAGGAGAACCAATGAGGCTCTGCAGCAACAGCTGGCTGCATCCCGAGCTGAAGTCATAGAACTTCGAGTGCGTCAGAGAGCTCATGAGCGACATCTTCAAGACGTAGTACGTCAACTAGCAGATCTGAGGGTTCGCCCGAGGAATACCCGTCGCCAATAGAAGATGTCTGACTCATCTTTTCTTTTGGTTTAAGGAATAGCCTTTCGTATCGGTGCTCTATGAGGCACTTTTCTGTAAAATATGCCTGTCATTCAAGCACTTTAACTAGACTTCTAAACTGTCAAAATTTTACTACTTCTGATATGATGTAAGACCTACTCTTAGGTCAATTTTTCTCCAAACTAATTACATCCTTAATATCAATGATATTGGCAGTCAGCTAATCTTTAGTAGAAATCTTTGTTCAAATACTTTCATTCTTGTAATTCTAGAACTCTATTGAACTCCTACTCTTATCTAGTTGTTGAACTATGGCGATTTACTTCATGGGACTCATTCATTAACTTCACTATTGAATTCTTATCATTGTGCTCATCTTTTAAACTTATAGTTGAAAGATGCCTCCTCGTAAGTCAACAAGGCGTAATCCTCCGATTATTCCAACTCAAACACCACCTCCACCACCCCCTCCACAATTCGATACGGCAGCTCTTAATGCTGCGGTAGCTGCAGCTGTTGCTACAGCCATGGTATAATACCACAGCATGTCACACCCCAAAACCGGAACGACGAAAACGTTCGGGGGTGGAGGACGTCATGTACAGTATCACAACAATGCAAAGTAGTAAACAAGCAACAACATCATCCATTGAATTAATAATATAATTTAATACAGGTGTGTTCTGTCAAGTTTTATAGACACCAAAAATATACATCAAAATAAAAGATGAGTCTTGAACGAGCTCCATCTTCTCTCCTACCTGGCTTCGGTACCTGTCTACTGGCGACCTGAGAATACAAGTTATTTTGAAAGATTTTATCAGCTTTAAAGCTGGTGAGATCATAAGTATATTAGTGTCTTGTATTTGTATGAAAGTGTTTGTAAGTCTGTAATGTATAAGTTTTGTAAAAGTTTGTAATTGTTTGAACACTCCTAGAAAACCCTATGTTTCCTACTAAAAGTAGCCTTCTACCAAGGCATCTAGTGTCTGTGTGTGTGTCTCTTGTAAGAGTATGTATTTTCCCAAATTTGACTATCATTAACCAAAAATATAGTTTTTACATTATTGTTTATTGTGTGAATATCACAAAGTAAATGTAAAGGGAAAATGAAATAGTACTGTAGTGTTGTATTAAGTAACTACTGATGTACTAACTACTTTAAACCAATTGTTATTTAAAGTACCATGTGTTCGGCCTGTATCCTGCTACCGACTCTAGTAAAACGACGATGTAAGACGTCGTAATAAATGACGTTTGGCACCCGTAGACTTGCAAGTCCCACTATAGCGAGCAACAAGGTGTAGGATAGTCAATCCAGTATAGATCTATACACAAACTAATACGCTCTCCACTTAAGGAGATTCTGGATACAAAACGGGTCATGACAGGTAGTGCCATGCCCCCGTTAAGTGGCTCACATAACTATAAGTAACGTATATGTATATGTATATGTATGTGCTAGCTGTATTGTGTGTTCTTTCTCTGTCTAGCCTGTATGTTTTGTTTCTCATATCTGTGTATTATGTTTGTTTCTCATCACTATGTATTATGTTTCTTTCTCATCACTATGTATTATGTTTGTTTCTCATCACTATGTATTATGTTCGTTTCTCATCACTATGTATTACTCATGAACTGACTCATTGTATGTTTCATTGTTCTAGTAATAGTATCTTCCTAAACTATACCTATTATAGTTTACTAGTAATGTTGTTTGTGTATATGAACATGTTTGTATACCTTTGCTACCCAAAGGCATTGAACTGAATGAAAGAAGTAACCTTTTATATATATACACATATACATGATATATAACTAGGATTCAAACGACCTTCGGACAAATAACCCGAATACCCTAAGTCCACAACCAAACAAGGAACAGGAAGTAAGGTGAGCTATCAGTCCTAAGTCCTTTCAATCCTACTTATATAATTATATCCATATAGATACACATAATATAAGTTAAAAGAGTTTAATGAAAGTATTTCATATGTAAAAGAGTTTGTAAAACAGTTTGAAGTAAAACAGTTTGATAACACAGTTTGAAAAGTAAGAAATCCACTTGTTTGGTAGTTAGTAATCACATGTGATTGATATAATAACTATAATAGTTCAACTTGTATCCCCCCCCCCATAGAAGCATTTAAAAACATTTAAAAGGTTAATTAAGGGGTATGAACTCACCTGTAGTGAGTGGTTTGGATGAACGGAATGTATAGGATGCTAGGTGTCAAGTGAAGACTTGTACACACACGATGATCCTAGTTAACATATAATATCACATATATGTATCCAATTAGTCTTTAAACAACTAATTAACAAAGTTAAGACATCCTAGGACATGTAAAACACCTTATTTAAGTGCTATAAGTCCTAAGGATTGCATCTAAGTGTTGTAGGACATTGCTATTGAGTTTAGGGTTCAAGGGGACCCTTTATTAGAGTTTACGGTTTTGTGACCATAACTCATTGAGTTTACGGTCGTAAACCCATGAGTTTACGGCCGTAAACTCATGGTACTTTTACCATGTTGAGTTTTGAAGCTTTACAAGTCCTAAGAAGCATTCCTACTTCATGTATAAGCCTTAGGAAGAGATTAGGGCACAATTTCACTCCTTTAGGGAGTTTACGGTCCTTGGACCATTTGTCTTTGGGTTTACGGCCGTAAACCCAAATGATTTATGATCTTTTGATGTTTTCAAGTCCTAAACAAATTAAGGAAGGGGTCTAGGCTAGTTTCCGAAACTTTGTAAGGGCTAGGGCACACTTTGGCACCCTTTTTAGGGTTTACGGTCCAAGGTGTTCTTGGACCGTAAACACCTTTGATCCTTTGATTCTTGGTGTTTTCTAGTTGATTAAGAAGTATAACAAGCCCTATAACACACTAGGGTAAGAGTACTTACAAGTAGAATCTTGAAAAGGTGCTAAAAGTCCAAGAACACTAGTGTGTGTTCTTGGTGTTCTTGGTGAAACTTGAAGATCTACACTTTTGGAATGATTTCACGGATGGAATCATGTTAGATCACTAGATTAAGTAAGATATCAACTTTTTAGGGCTAGAAACACTTACAATGTTGAAGATCAAGAAGAAAAGTCGATGATACTTGAGAGAGAATTGAGTTTTGGATCTTGAAATTGTGAAAAGTGATAAATAATGACTAAGTGTCATATTTATACCCTCTTTTAGGGTTTACGGCCGTAAACACCTTTGTTTAGGCCGTAAACTCCAAACTCTTGGAGTTTTTGGACATTATTGTTGCACAATAAACCCTAGGGCATCCTCTCTCCTGTTATCTCCTGAAGTACTAATCTTAAAATACTCAAACTTATTCCAAAAAGCTTGAAAATTAGCTGAAACAGTTTTGACTCCTATTGAAGTGAATGGTTGTACAAAATAGAAATTTCAGGTTATCACATCATTCCCCCGTTAGAAGGAATTTCGTTCCGAAATTAGAATTTAAGCAAATAAGTAGTTACAAATAACTAAGCAAAAAGACGAGGATATTTCAGTTTCATCTGATCCTCTCGTTCCCAAGTGAATTCAGGTCGTCGCTTGGCGTTCCAGCGAACCTTCACTATCAGGATACGGCTTTGTTTCGTTTGCTTGACCTCCCGGTCCATGATCTCTACAGGTTCTTCCATGAAGTTGAGGCTCCCGTTGATCTCGATTTCGTCGAGTGGGATTACAAGAGTCTCGTCAGACAGACACTTTTTCAAGTTCGAGATGTGGAAAGTAGAATGTACGTTACTGAGCTCACGGGGTAAATTAAGTTTGTAAGCTACAGGGCCGATTCTTGCGAGAATCTTAAAAGGCCCTATGTACCTTGGATTTAGCTTTCCACGCTTTCCGAAGTGTATCAAGCCCTTCCAGGGTGAGACCTTCAATAGAACACGGTCGCCCACCTGGAATTCCAACGGTTTCCTTCATTTATCAGCGTAGCTTTTCTGTCGGTCTCTAGAGGCTTTCAATCGTTCACGAATCTGAACGATCTTCTCTGTCGTTTCCCGAATGATCTCCGGACCTGTGAGAGTGCTGTCAGGAACTCATCCTTTGTCACACCCTCAAAACCAAATGAACGGCGGAAACGTTCTGGGGTGGAGGACATCATGTACAGTATCACAACAATGCAAGTAGTAAACAAGCAACAACATCATCCATTGCATTAATAATATAATTTCATACAAGTGTGTTCCGTTAAGTTTTAAAAACACCAAAACAATATACATCAAAAATATAAGATGAGTCTTGAACGAGCTCCATCTTCTCAGGACCTGGCTCCGGTACATGTCTACTGGTGACCTGAGAATACAAGTTATTTTGAAAGAGTTTATCAGCTTTAGAGCTGGTAAGTTCATAAGTATATTAGTGTCTGTGTTTGTATGAAAGCATTTGTAAGATGTTTTGTAAGATGTACTGTGTGTTTGTAAAAGTTTTGTATTTGTTTGAACTATCCTAGAAAACCCTATGTTTCCTACTAAAAGTAGCCTTCTACCAAGGCATCTAGTGTCTGTGCGTGTATCTTTTGTAAAAGTGAGTATTTTCCCAAATCCGACTATCATTAACCAAAAATATAGTTTTTTTACATTATTGTTTATTGTGTGAAATCACAATGTAAAATGTAAAGGGAAAATGTTATAGTACTTTAATGTAGTATTATGAAACTACTGCTGTACTAACTACCTTAAGCCAATTGTATATTTTAAGGTAACATGTGATCGGCATGTATCTTGCTACCGACTCAATAGTAAAGTGACAATGTAAGATGCCACAAAAATGACGTTTGGCACCCGTAGACTTGCAAGTCCCACTGTAGCGAGCAGCAAGGTGTAGGATAGTCAATCCAGTATAGATCTATACACAAACTCATACGCTCCCCAATTAAGGAGATTCTGATACAAAAACAGTCATGGCAGGTAGTGCCATGCCCTGTTTAATGGCTCACATAAATGTATTAATGTAAATGTTATGTGAATTGTGTGCTAGCTGTATTGTGTGTTCTTTCTCTGTCTAGCCTGTATGTTTGTTTCTCATCACTCTGTTTCATGTTTGTTTCTCATTATAGTATGTATTGACTCATGTATGAACTGAGTCATTGTATGTTTCATCGTTCTAGTAATAGTATCTTCCTAAACTGCCCCTATGGTAGCTTACTAGCAATGTATGAACATGTTTGTATACCCTTGCTACCCAAGGGTATGGACTTGAATGAAGGAAAACCTTTTATATCTATATACATATACATAATATATAACTAGGATTCAAACGACCCTCGGACAACTAACCTTGATACCCTAAGACCACAATCAAACAAGAACAGGAAGCAGGGTAGACTAGCAGTCCTAAGTCCTTTCAATCCTACTTATATAACTATATTTATATAGATACACATACTATAAGTTAAAAGAGGTTGATAACCAACCTTTTATATCTATATACATATACATAATATAGAACTAGGATTCAAACGACCCTCGGACAACTAACCTTGATACCCCAAGACCACAATCAAACAAGAACAGGAAGCAGGGTAGACTAGCAGTCCTAAGTCCTTCTTAATCCTACTTATATAACTATATTTATATAGATACACATAATATAAGTTAAAAGAGTTTGATAAATGTATTTGACAATAAAAGAGTTTGTAAAACAGTTTGAGGTAAAACAGTTTGATAAACAGTTTGAAAAGTAAGAAAATCATTTGCTTAGTAGTTATTAATCACATGTGATTGATATAATAACTACAATTGTTCAACTTGTATCCCCCCCCCCCATAAAAGCATTTAAAAACATTTAAAAGATTAATTAAGGGGTATGAACTCACCTGTAGTTGGTGGTTTGGATGAACTGAAGAAATAGGATTGCTAGGTGTCAAGTGAAGACTTGTACACACACAATGATCCTATTTAACATATAAATACAACATATATGTATCTAATTAGACTTTAAACAACTAATTAGCAAAGTTAAGACATCCTAAGACAAGTTAAACACCTTATATAAGTGTTATAAGTCTCAAGGAATGCATCTAAGTGTTGTAGAACAATGCTATAGGGTTTAGGGTTCAAAAGAAACCCTAACTTGAGTTTACGGTTTTGTGACCTCAACCCAATGGGTTTACGGTCGTAAACCCTAGAGTTTACGGCCGTAAACTCCCCCTCTTTTGACCATTTGATGATTTGAAGGTTTCTAAGTCCATTGAAGTGTTTCCACTTGAAGTATAAGCCTAAGGAAGAAGCTAGGGCACCATTCCACTCCTATTTGGAGTTTACGGCCCAAAGACCACATCCCTTTGGGTTTACGGTCGTAAACCCTTATGGATGTTGGTATTTTGATGATTTCAAGTCCTTAACACCTCAAGGTAAGGATCCAAGTTAGTTACCTAGGCTTAGGAAGGGACTAGGGACATTTTGGTCCCTTAAAATGGGTTTACGGTTCAAGAATGTTCTTGGACCGTAAACACCATTTTCTTGGTGTTTCTTGGATGATTTCATGTTATAATGAAGTATAGCAAGCTTAAACACACTCTAGGATAGAAGTACTTACTATATGGAAGCTTGAAATGAGCCAAAATGCCAAGAACACTAGTGTGTGTTCTTGGTGTTCTTGGTGAAAATGGAAGAATCAACCTTTTGGAATGATTTCACGGTTAGAAAGGTGTTAAAACACTAGATTAAGTGATCTACTAACTTGAAATGGTTGAAAACACTTACTAGATCGAGATCTGGAATAAATCCCGGGATGATACTTGAGAGGATTTGCTTTTGTTCTTGACAATTTTGGAAAATGACATAAAATGACAAGTGTCATATATATACCCCAAATTTCTGGGTTTTTGGCTGCAATTATTTTATTCCGGCAGTAAACTCCAATTTCTTGAAGTTTAGGAATAACAGTGTTGCACTATAACCCTAGGGCATCCTCTCTCCTGGTATCTCCTAAAGTGTATATCCTAAAATAATCAAACTTAATCCAAAAAGTCTGAAAATTTAACTGTAACTGATTTGACTTCTATTGAATTGACATGTTGTACAGAATAGAAATTTCGGGTTGTCACATCATCCCCTCCTTAGAAGGAATTTCGTCCCGAAATTAGAATTTAAGCAAATAAGTAGTTACAAGGAACTAAGTAAAAAGACGAGGATATTTCAGTTTCATCTGATCCTCTCGCTCCCAAGTGAATTCAGGTCCTCGCTTGGCGTTCCAGCGAACCTTCACTATCGGGATGCGGCTTTGTTTCGTTTGCTTGACCTCCCGGTCCATGATCTCTACTGGTTCTTCCACGAAGTTGAGGCTCTCGTTGATCTCGATCTCGTCGAGTGGAATTATAAGAGTCTCGTCGGACAGACACTTTTTCAAGTTCGAGACGTGGAAGGTAGAATGTACGTTACTGAGTTCGCTCGGTAAGTTAAGTTTGTAAGCCACTGGGCCGATTCTGGCAAGAATCGCGAAAGGCCCAATGTACCTTGGATTTAGCTTTCCACGCTTTCCGAAGCGTATCAAGCCCTTCCAGGGTGAGACCTTCAATAGAACATGGTCGCCCACCTGGAATTCCAACGGTTTCCTTCGTTTATCAGCGTAGCTTTTCTGTCGGTCTCTGGAGGCTTTCAGTCGTTCACGGATCTGAACGATCTTCTCCGTCGTTTCCCGTATGATTTCCGGACCTGTGAGAGTGCTTTCAGGAACTCGTCCCTTAGCTAACTGGGTATCACCCACCTCAGCCCAGCACAGAGGGGATCTGCACTTTCGGCCGTAGAGGGCCTCGAATGGAACAGCCTTTATGCTTGTGTGATAACTGTTGTTGTAGGAAAATTCTACCAGGGGTAAATGAGTATCCCATGTTTTCCCAAAGTCAATCACACAGGCTCGCAACATGTCCTCTAAGGTTTGGATAGTCCTCTCACTTTGCCCGTCTGTCTGCGGATGGTAGGCTGTACTCATGTCCAGCCTAGTTCCTAAGGAACCTTGTAGTGATTGCCAGAACCTAGAAGTGAACCTACTATCTCTGTCCAAGATAATGGATATAGGAACACCATGTAGTCGTACAATCTCTCTAATGTAAGTTCTTGTAAGTTTCTCCATCTTGTCTGTCTCTTTGATAGGCCGGAAGTGCGCGGACTTGGTCAATCTGTCGACGATGACCCATATGGTATCAAGTCCACCCATTGTCTTGGGCAACTTGGTTATGAAATCCATAGTGATCCGCTCCCACTTCCATTCTGGGATCTCAGGCTGTTGAAGAAGACCTGAGGGTTTCTGGTACTCGACCTTGACCTTTGCGCAAGTAAGGCATTTACTTATGAAGGTAGCAATCTCTGCTTTCATGTTAGGCCACCAGTATAACTTTTTAAGATCCAGATACATCTTATCTGAACCTGGGTGAACGGAATAACGAGTGGTATGCGCCTCCTTCATGACCAAATCTCTGAAACCACCAAGTTTCGGGGTCTAGATCCGGTTCATGAGATAATAAGCTCCGCCACCTTTGACTTCCAAGTTCTTATCCATTCCTCGCAGGGATTCATTGGCCACATTTTCAGGCTTCAAAGCGTCGAGCTGAGCCGCCTGTATTTGTGTGGATAAGTGTGAATGGATAGTCATAGTCAATGACTTGACTCTACGACCAGAATATTCTTTCCGACTTAGGGCGTCAGCTACTACATTGGCCTTGCCGGGATGATAACGAATTTCGCATTCGTAGTCACTGAGTAGCTCGACCCATCGTCGTTGTCTCATATTGAGCTCCTTCTGATCGAATATGTGTTGTATGCTCTTATGGTCTGTAAAGATTGTGCTCTTCGTACCGTACAGGTAGTGTCTCCAGATCTTCAAAGCAAATATAACTGCTCCTAGTTCAAGATCGTGCGTCGTATAGTTGACTTCATGTGTTTTCAGCTGCCTCGAGGCATAGGCGATGACCTTACCTCGCTGCATCAGAACACATCCGAGACCTTGGTTCGATGCATCGCAATAGACAACGAAGTCTTCTATTCCTTCGGGGAGGGATAGTATTGGTGCAGTGCACAAGGCTCGTTTGAGCGTTTGGAACGCTCTCTCCTGCTTTTCTTCCCAGTAAAAGGGTACGCCCTTCTGGGTAAGCATTGTAAGAGGCTTTGCAATGCGGGAGAAGTTCTGAATGAACCGGCGATAGTAGCCAGCGAGGCCTAGAAATTGACGAATTTCTGTAGGCGTCTTCGGTGCTGACCAGCTCTCAATGGCTTTGATTTTGGATGGGTCTACGTGGATTCCCTCTTCGCTAACCACGTGCCCTAAGAATTCGACTCGTCGGATCCAAAATTCGCATTTCGAGAATTTCGCAAAAAGATTCTCCGCGCGCAGTGTTTCTAAGACTTGTCGCAGATGTTGACTATGTTCTTCCTTACTACGAGAGTAGATAAGTATGTCATCGATGAAGACGATGACGAACTGATCCAAGTAAGGACGACACACCCTATTCATTAAGTCCATGAATACAGCGGACGCGTTTGTTAATCCGAACGGCATCACTACGAATTCGTAGTGCCCATAACGAGTTCGGAAGGCTGTCTTTGGAACATCCTCCCCTAGTACTCGTAACTGGTGATATCCGGATCTTAAGTCGATTTTAGAAAAGAAATTCGCCCCTTGAAGTTGATCGAATAAATCGTCTATCCGAGGCAAAGGATAACGATTTTTGACGGTCAGTTTGTTGAGCTCCCTGTAGTCGATGCACATACGAAACGATCCGCCTTTCTTTTTGACGAACAAGACTGGAGCTCCCCAGGGTGAGAAGCTTGGTCTTATAAAGCCCTTGCTGAGCAGTTCGTTAAGTTGACAGGATAGTTCTTGCATCTCTGCAGGTGCTAGACGATAAGGCGATTTGGCTATGGGGGTAGCCCCTGGAACTAAGTCGATTCTGAACTCGACTTGTCGTTGCGGGGGTAATCCTGGTAGCTCTTCTGGAAAGACGTCGGGAAAGTCGTGTACTACTGGAATGTTCTGAATAGATTTAGTTGCTTGGCTCACATCGACAACATGAGCAAGGAATGCGCGACATTCCTTTCGCAAGAATTTCTAAGCTTGAATGCTGGAGATGATACGAAGGTTTGTGTCGGGTTTGTCGCCAATAACTACTAGGGTTTCGCCAGACGAAAGATTAAGGTGGACTGCCTTTTCGTAACACATGATGTCGGCATGCTGAAGACTCAACCAATCCATGCCAATGATGACGTCGAAACTTTTAATTGAGACTGGCATGAGATCGATCGAGAATGAATGGCTATCTAAAGTTAAGGTACACCCTATGTAAATGCAGCTAGTGCTCTTTGTCTTCCCATTAGCCATTTCTACTGTGAACGGTTCTTTGAGTGCTCGTGATTTTTGCTTAAGTAAATGAGCAAATTTCTGATTCACGAAGCTTCTCTCCGCTCCACTATCAAATAGTATACAAGCATAAGAGTTGTCGAGGAGAAACGTACCAGTGACCACGGTGGGGTCGGCAACCGCCTCCTCATGGCCTATAGCCAGAACTCTTCCTATTCCACCGGCATTCCCTGCCTTGGGGCAGTTCCTCTTGTAGTGGCCCACATCGCCACAGTTGTAGCAAGATTGGCCCACTCCAGCGCCGGGGACTTGGGTGATTGGCCTCGCCGGAGATTTACAGAAACGGGCTGTATGCCCCTTCCTGTTGCAGTTTACACACTGCATGTCCCACTCGACGAAATCGAGATCAACGAGAGCCTCAATTTCATGGAAGAACCAGTAGAGATCATGGACCGAGAGGTCAAGCAAACGAAACAAAGTCGTATCCCGATAGTGAAGGTTCGCAGGAATGCCAAGCGAGGACCTGAATTCACTTGGAAGCATGAGGATCAGATGAAACTGAAATATCCTCATCTTTTTACTTAGTTAATTGTAACTACTTATTTGCTTAAATTCTAATTTCGGGAGCGCGAGGATCGGATGAAACCGAAATTTCTATCTTGTACAGTCAAGCAATTCAATCAAATTCAGACTTGTTTCTGCTATCTTTTAGCACTGTTTAGAGTCTGTTTGAGTGTTCTAAGCCAAGTATAATCAAGAATCGGGTATAAAGAAGTATCTTCTAGGGTTTAATGTGAAACAATCAAGCCTTAAACCCCATTATGCGGTGTTTACGGCCAAACTTCATGAGTTTGGGCCGTAAACTCATCCTTGGCCGTGAACTCATGCTATATGCATGACTTTACATCATTTTTCATCATTTCCTTCATTTCAAGTCAAAGAACTTCCATTCTCTCTCAAGTATCATCAAGTTCTTCATCTTGATCTTCCAAAAATGTAAGAATTCCTTCATTTGATTTGTTGTTACAACACTTTATCTAGTAAGGATCATTGATTTCATCCATGAAATCACTCCATTTTGATAGATCTTCAAGTGTTCTTCATTTCACCAAGAACACACACTAGTGTTCTTGGACTTTAATCACCCTATCAAGCTTCTATATTGTAAGTACTCTTGCCTTAGCTTGTTATATGCTTGAATCACTTAGTTTACACCTTGAAAACATCAAGAAAACAAGAACAAAAGGTGTTTACGGCCAAGGCAATCTCCTTGGGTCGTAAACCCTCATTAAGGGTGCAAATGAGCCTTAATCTCTTCCTAAGCTTTGGACTTGAGTCTAGAACACTTCATTGTAACTTGTAAGACTTTAAAACACAACTTGGTACAAAATACCATGAGTTTACGGCCGTAAACTCATGGGGGTTTACCCCTGGGCCGTAAACTCATGGGGGTTTACCCCTGGGCCGTAAACTCATGTGATACATCCATGTTGGCCGTAAACTCCAATGTGAGGCCATACTTTCCTTAGATGCAACCCTTTGGTACTTCTAGCACTTGAATTAAAGTGTTTTCCATGTCCTAGGGTGTCTCTACTTGCTTAAATAGTTGTTAAATCACTAATTAGATACATATATGTGTCATTATATGTTAAATAGGATCCGTGTGTGTGCTCAAGTCTTCACTTGACACTTAGCATCCTATACCACTCGTTCATCCAAACCACTCACTACAGGTGAGTTCATACCCCTTAATCTATCTTTTAAATGATTTTAAATGCTTTCATGGGGGGGGAATACAAGTAGAAAACATGTTAGTTATATAATCAATCACATGTGATTTATAACTATGTTTCAAACAAAGGATTTCATACACTTCAAACTGTGTTTCACACAAAGGATTTCTTATACTTTCAAACTGTTTTATCAATCAAACTGCTTTTAAATTGTTTTATAAATTGACATCAAATCATCAATATTTATTATTAAACTCTTCAAATGTTTTACAAAACTTCTTTTTAAACTTATATATTGTCAAATGCATGTATATATATGTATAGTTATATAAGAAATGTTTAAAGGACTTAGGACTGATAACTCGCTTTATTTCCTTTTCCTTGTTTGGATGTGGCCTGAGAGTATCGGTTATTTGTCCGAATGTCGTTTAAATATCATTTATATATTATGTATACATATGTAGATATAAAAGTACTATCAATCCGTTCAGTACCTTGGGTAGCAAAGGCATACCTTCATTCATTCAAACTACGGAAATTACTAGTAAACTATAATAGGTATAGTTTAGGGGATTACTATCATATACAAATACTATAACATAGAATACTAGACAGAGAATACTATAACAGAGAATACTAGACAGAGATTACTATAACATAGGATACTATACAAAGGATACTACACATAGAATACTATTACTATAACGAGTATACTATAACAAGATTCAGAAATAACATAACGTGAGATACTACTTCATGACACATCGATCATTTCGTTATGTCACGTTTTGTAACCAGAATCTCCTGGAGGGAGAGCGTGAGTTTGCGTATAGATCTATACTAGATTGACTATCCTACACCTTCATGTTCACTACAGTTGTAGTGACATAAGAACATGGTTTGGCATGTGGAATTAAAGTTTGCACAATGAACATGGTGATTTGGGTGTTCAAGAGATGTATTGATTGTATATGGTGTTACACAAAAAGGATCTAGATCCTGACTACATAAATAACACACACTTACACACTCACTTATACATCTCTCAAGCACACCTCTACAAGTGGTATGAACCCACTATTTATAGAGGTGTTTACATGTCTCTCTCTCACTCTCTATCTCTCATGTGTCACAACGCTAATACTCCACATGCAAGTGGGTTTTACAAAAGTCAAACATTACAAAGTCATTCAAGGAAAACTTTGTACCCCAACATTCTCCCCCTCAAAGTTAGGAATGAATGACCCACTTCAAATCTTCCAAAATCGAGCAACTACGCGATCCGAGCCTCAAGGGTGACACATGTCGAAACGAACTTCAATCTTCAATTCTTCCATGATTCTTCAATTTGGGCTCTAGGATGTGAAACCATACAAACTGAGCATCAACGAATGATCACGAGCTTCTCAAACTCCAAATTGATCACCAAAAGTTGAGCATAAAAACACACCCTGAAAATATTCAATAAAAGCAAACCCATTTCGAAAATAAATCATTTCTGAACTTCCAATTGCATCATTTCGTAAGCTTCAAAACTTCAAGATCACTTTGGTCTTCAAATCCGCGTAATATGAAAAATTCAAGTTCGAATTTCCATATAAATTTCTCCCCTTTTTATAATCGAAATTTAATTATAAAACCTTCAAGGAAAGAGAACGTGCTCTATTTAGAATTTTTCGTGTCAAAACTCCCCCTTAACATGTGGCATAAACTTTGTGCTTCAATCTGGAAAATTCAAAAAATATTGAATTTTTAGCTTCGTTCACGGATCGCCTTTGACAAAATTTCTCAAAAATGGGTAGAAATTGTCAATTTCAAAATTCTGTAGTGACCCGGTGCGCCCAAAACAGCAAAATATGCAAAACTCTCCCCCTTTTCCAAAGCTAGGTAGAAAGCGTCAATTTGCACAAACTGCAGGGGCCTGAAATGCATTTTCTTCAATTTTCAGCAAAAACAGTCCTTTTTCGAATTTGGATATGAACCGCCAAACATTCGAAGCCTCAGGGACTATTTTCGAAAATTCTGCCATTTGTGTTCCAAACATACGAAGAGTTGTCCCAAACATTCGAAATTTCAGAAAATTTTCGAATTTGGGTGAAAAGTGTCAAACATTCGAAACTTCAATTAATTGATGAGGTTGCCAAATATTCGAAAGTTCAGGGGCTGAATTCGAAAATTCTGCTTTTTGATCAAAATATACGAAATTTGATCAATTCATACGAAGCCTTTTTCCATTTGTCAACCATTCGAAACTTGAGGGACTATATTCGAAAATTTTGCTTTTCCATTCCAAACATACGAAATTTTGCAACGCTTCGTAGGAGAGCATCCCCTCTTCATACGAAAATTTTCTCAAGCACACGAATTCGAAGGCATTCGAAGCCTCTTAATGAACAGTAACCTCTTAATTATCCAACCTCTGAATCGAATTAACTCACTTCGTACATTCAACCCAAAATCAAACCCATAGACTGTATAATCAAAATTTCGACCATCATGAGTAATAAATTTCGTTCTTTGACCAACGACTTAGGAACCCAAATCCAAACTTTCGTTATGCTCAGTTCGTTCTCAAGCACTGACCCTACCTGTAACGATTCGATTTTCAATTCCAAAGGCTTCGATCGAACGATTCCAATAAACCCATTTCACCTTAAACATAGACCTTTCGTTCAAAACAATCGACATCAACATCGACGATCGATCCATCGAATCTTCAAAATCCAAACACAGGGACCCTTCGTTCATCAATCGATCAAAATCATCTTCCCAAAAGGCTTCGTCATCAACAATCGAAATCAAAATCCATGCCAATAACGAATCCATCCTCCAAAATCTTCGTTAGTCCCGTAATCACTAAAACCTTCGAAAATAACATCAAAACCAAATCTCTTGACCTAGTTGACTTTGCTTTTACAGACCCATCGATTGAGAATTGAAGATCCAAAATCGAATCCAGCCACTTGACATCAAATTTCTTTCGTTAACATACCATTCTTATCAAATGATATCAGAATCAACTCTATTAATGAAATCCAAGTCATCGAACAACATTCATCCACTGTGTTTGACATCAAGAACATAGAATCAACCAATTTTCGAAATTAACTCCAAATTGAACTTGATTTCGACACACACAGCCTCAAAACAACCTGTATCTATCGATTTCAGCATACAAGTCACCGATTCACCTCTTGAATTCCATCTTTGACTGTTCTAAACATGTTCTTGACAAGAATTTGAAATTTCTTGATCAATTTGTTCAAACTCAAAGATTCAGTTGTTGACTTCCAGACAAGGTTTGAACAAAATCGATTTCTTAAAGATAACTTGATCATTATCGGTTTTGAATCACATAATGTAAAACCGATTCACAAGTTTAAAATCTCAAACAAAATTAATCGATTTGCAAGGATGACGAGTATAAATCGATACACAAGAACTCTGATACTGCTTATGTTAACCAGATGTACAATTGATGTATGCGTATGATGCAAAAAGACGACGCAAGCAGATAATCGAATTGGTTTTGGAGAATCATTTGGGCTCAAGGAAAGATATCGAACAAAAACATTATGGGCTAAAAATCTAGATGATGAACACTAACACACACGTGATTGGGCTGCATTTTTTTAGATCAAGATTTTAGACTAGTCTCTTCAAACTATTTGATTGAAATGAACAGTATCATAAGAACATGTACTTGATTTAATTCATTACAAGATAGATTTTGATTCAAATGAATATTTGCAATTTGAAAATCAAATCAAACAAACGATTATGAGAGTGGATCGGGATTTGATCAACAAACAAATTATTGGATCACAACAAATGGGTTTTTCAAAGAAAATTTGATCCAACGAGTCAAACAATCACAAATCAAAAACGTAACGCACGAATTCAATAAAATTAAGAGAGATCATAGAGAGAGACTCACCAAAAATTCCTCCAATTGCGACAAAAATTGCCAAACCGAGAATCGTTCTTCAAAAATCACCTTGATCTTGAAGACCCGCTCTGATACCAATTGTAGTGACATAAGAACATGGTTTGGCAAGCGGAATTAAAATTTGCACAATGAACATGGTGATTTGGGTGTTCAAGAGATGTATTGATTCTATATGGTGTTACACAAAAAGGATCTAGATCTAGACTACATAAATAACACACACTTACACACTCACTTTTACATCTCTCAAGCACACCTCTACAAGTGGTATGAACCCACTATTTATAGAGGTGTTTACATGTCTCTCCCTCACTCTCTATCTCTCATGTGTCACAAGGCTAATACTCCGCATGCAAGTGGGTTTTACAAAAGTAAAACATTACAAAGTCATTCAAGGAAAACTTTGTACCCCAACAACAGTGGGACTTGCAAGTCTACGGGTGCCAAATGTCATTTCTTCCGACGTCTTTCATCGTCATGTTATAGTCAGTTTAGTATGGTAACAATCTTATCACATTTTGCCTTAATTAAACCATTGGTTTGAAGGTAGTTATTACTTCAGTAGTTAATACAAATAATACTACAGTACACATACATTTTTCTATTATATTCAAATTGTGATCTTCTCACATAAAGGGTAATATAAAACTATATTCTGGTAACGATAGTCATATTTGGGAAAAGCTTCCACTTTTACAGAGAAACAAACATACAAAACAGTCGGGTCTTGGTAGGAGACTACTTTTAATACTAGTAGAAAATATAGGATTTTCTAGGAGTTTTTCAAACATATACAAACATTTACATTGAACATTTACAAACATTTTAATCAAACTTATACAAACATTGACACTAAATACTTATGAACTCACCAGCTTACATGCTGATCTACGCTTTCAAAATAACTTGTATTCTCAGGTCACCAGTAGACAGGTACCGATGACCAGGTTTTGAGAAGACGGAGCATGTTCAAGACTCGTATTTTATTTTGATTCATTTGTGGTGTCTTATTACTATGAAAGAACACACATGTATTAAACTATACTATTAATGCAATGGATGATGTTGCTGCTTATTTACTACTTTGCATTGTTATGATACTGTACATGACGTCCTCCACCCCCGAACGTTTCCGCCGTTCTTGGTTTTGGGGTGTGACAGTGTCAACTTTGGTTATGGTTCGGTTTTGTGGCTTCAACTTGTCCAAAGTTTGTCATCTACTTCTCGCCACACAGAAATTTCATGTGCCCGGTTTTGGACCATTATCACTCAATGGATTATGGAACGTTATCATGTTCCTATCATGGCAGACTCACTGCTCTCCTCCATTGCTACATTTCATACCACAAACATCCTTGTCTCTCATCCGTCGAAGTTTATCTTCGTTGGCTCACTTCCTGAGTCAATGTATGCTTGTGTGTCCCCTGCGAGCAAGCTTATTCAGGAGTACAAGAAGCTCCCCTCTTCTGGTCCAAGGGAACTTACTCCTGAAATGGTAAAATCAATTGAGGAAGCAGACAAACCTGCTAAGCGGGGCAAGAAGCAAGAAGCGAAAAAGGGGGATAAAGGAGGTCAAGTATCAAAGGTTCAGACTCCAAAGAAGCGAAAGTCTGAGAAGGCAGCACCTTCCCAGCCCAAGCAGAAGAAGGCCAAGAAACCTGCTCGGAAGCTTATTCTTCAATCATCAAGCGACTCTGACTCTGAGTACGTGCCTACTGGTCATCAATCTACCATTCCTAGCGAATCTGAGAGCGAAAGCTCAGATGATGAAGGTTCGGCTCGTGGTGGTACACCACCTCGCCAGAGGTACATGTTCGCTCCCAAGCACCTTCTCCTCCACCTGTTTCCATTCCTATTTCCTTACCTCACACTTTTCCAATAATCACCTCTCAACCTTCCTCTATCATTCCCATTCCTACACCTATTTTCTCTGAAGCTACAACCACAACCACCACTGGAGTTCAGACAAACGTATCTGATACGGGGGTTTGTACTTCAGCACCCTTAACCCCTGTTACTACCAAACCTCCATCTCCTACCCAATCGACAGAGACCAATACCGTTCTTGGTGGTGAAAATGTTGATTATGACACCTTCTACTACAGTCCCTACAGGGTGTTAAGCGACGATGATGATGATGCCCCTGTCACCAAGCGTCATCTCAAGGAATTGAATGAGAAGCTAGATAAGCTGATGGCCTCTTCCTCTACTCAGGATTCCTCTTCTGAGTCTACTATAAAAGGCTTGATAGCCACCTAGGTCAAGGAACACGAAGCTTCCATCTCCAAATCCACTTTCGCTATTGATGCTTCAACAAAAGTTTGCACAGAGGCGACCGAAAAAGTCGATAAACTAATTTCTAACACAAACAATTTACTTGAATCTTTACAGGGCGCTGCAGAGCAGAATGCTAACAAGGTCAATGCCTCAGTTAAGTCCCTCACTCAATCTCTTCAACAAGAGAAAGAGCTATTTGAGGTGCTTCGCAAGGATCTCACCTCTGATCACATCAAACATCAAGCTTCTGTCTCTGAACTTTTGAATAAACTTCAGGCAGATCTTGCCTTGGAAAACAAAGTGATGGATGCACTTGCTCTAAGGACCACTCAACTCAAACCCAGACTCTCAAGCTTAATCAAGCGAACAAGGATCTTGAAGCACTACGTTCGGAGCGGTCTGTGGTTAAAAACTCTGTTGGTAATGTTCACTCTATTCTCCTTCATCTTCTTGAAGCCCACGATTCCCTTCTTACCATCTCGATTCGACGTCATTTGGCTGAGAAGTGACGGCCTGCTCTGGATATTCTGAGCCGGAGTCTTCATCTCAACCACAACAACCGAACGTGGTTACTGAACCGAAGGGGAAAGAAGCTTCGGGTTCGGGGATGCAGGATAGGGGAAAAGGAATTGCTGATGATATGATGAGGATGATGTTGTTATTGAAGAAACGGTTCCTAAACCAAGTCCTCACAAAGCCAAGTCCACTACTCAGGAGATTAAGGAAAAAGTCACGGATGCCCTTAATAAGGAGAATGAGAAGAGAAAAGCGAATTTGCTTAACCAGAGGAAATCGATGTTTCCTCTGTGGACGTTGGAAAGGCTACGAAAGGGGGTTATTAAAACTCCAAGTTCGCATTGGCTGGAGCCTGTTCTTTCTTTTAATGTCGAGAATTCTAAATATTCTCTATTTGACATGCCAATCACTCGTAAAGCCTTCATCTTTCATTGCTTCGAGTCTTAGTGGAGGTTCCTTCTCATGACCCGAAGGTTGATCAGGACTTACTTGAATATTATCATGAATTCTCTCAACCTCAGTACCTTACCTGGAGTAACAAGAAGATCACAACAATTAAGGTGCTGAAACCTACTGCAGCAGGGAAGTTCATAAACATCAAGTTCAATGTGACTCAAGGATCAGATGGGTCGGTCCATATGATTTCCCTTGCTGATCTGCCAAATCTGAATCCACACGATTGGATTCTTATGAACAATATCCTACTCTCCAATCAGAAAGAATAAGAGCCCATCATTGATCACATCAAGCGTATGCTAGTGTGTTACATTCATGAAGTGGCGAAGATGGATCAAGAGATTGCCACTACTATACGCAAGAGGCCCTCAATCAAGCCTACTGGGAAGGATGCTGACACTAAGCTGATGGTGAAAGGAAAAATTGATCCACAATCTCACGCTGTCATGTTTCTTAGAGGCGAAGGTCAAAGATGCTTATTTGCTCTGGCTGACAAACATCTATTCTCCAATTCCTGTTTGAAGCACATTCTTGAGCTTATCCATGGGTGTGATCAAAATAGTGAAGCAGACAAGAAACTGTTCTCCGATATGCTTCGGTGGTATATGGCTTTCAGACAAACTCTTCTTGCCATTATTCCAAAGTTGTTCAAGGTTGTGAAGCGAACTAGTTAACCTCCACCGAAGTGAAGACCGAAGTGAAGTCTCGCACCATTTGACGCAAAGGGGGAGATTGTTGGGTCTAGTAGGGTTGCGTCCTTGGGCTCGGTCCTTAGCCCAGTTTTGTTAGACGGTTTGGGCCTGTCCAACGATGTTTATTTTATTAGGGTTTAGTATTTAAGGTGCATTCATGCATCCTTTGTGAGTAGCGCTTTAATTATTATTCTGATCATTGTACTACAAACCCTAGCTCGCCTCTACAGTGGAAGTTCTTCATCGAGCTCTGCTGAGGCGTTACTACATTTGAATCATTAAGCATTACTTGATTTTATGTCGTTTTTAGTGTGTTTGTTTGCTTTTATTGTTTAGCATGTTGAAGATCTAATTGATCTAAGAGTTTTTCAACTCATCACTGTCGATGAAAAGAAGTATAGGGGAATGATTGGGTCGCTTCTCTACCTAACAACAAGTCGTTCGGACATCATGTTCTCCATATGTTTGTGTGACAGATTTCAAGTCAATCCAAAGATGTCTCATCTTTTGGCTATTAAGCAAATATTCTGATACCTCAAAGGTACAAAGAATCTCAGAATCTGGTATCCAACAAATGAGAGTTTCCTCCTTCAAGCATACTCTGATTCGAACTATGGTGGTCTTCAATTGGATAGAAAAAGCACCTCTGGTGGCTGTCAATTTTTGGGTGGAAAATTGGTTAGCTGGTCATCTAAGAAATAGAACTTCATTGCTCTTTCAACAGCCGAAGCGGAATACATTGTTGCTGCTAGTTGCACTTCTCAAGTTCTTTGGATGAAATATCAGCTTTTGGATTATGGATATCGATTTCAACAGATTCCAATCTACTGTGATTCTCAAAGTTCCATTGTGATTTCTCACAATCCAATTCAACACTCTATGACGAAGCACATTGACAGTCGGTACCATTTTATTAAAGATCATTTCTTAAAAGGAAACATTGAACTTATTTTTTATCCATCTGACGATGAAATTGCTGATGTCTTGACTAAGGCATTAGACGAAACCAAATTCAATGGTTTCTGAACCAAATGGGTATGATGTTGCCTGATCCTCAATTCTTCCAAGAGGTTTGTACTCTCTGATGGAAACATCGGAAAGTAAATTAATTCCGAAGTCTATATATTTTTTATATCGGAATTATTTACTCTCGGAATAAATAGGATCATTTTATGTGTCTTTTTATCTAACATCTTCTTTTACTTTAAGTTGTATAGCTCACTCAATCTTTTGAAGTTCATATGACCAATATATTTACATTGGTACTTTGCTCTTATCTCACATCGGAATCTACCTCAAAGGATGTTATAAAATTCACCTCGAAATTCAAGTCTGAAATGGTAATGAGCCTTCACCTCTTACCCCTATCCGAGATCTGACTTTTTATTGTCTCGAAATCTCAAAATTTGTTTATAAAATATGTCCTCTAAGATCTTCTTGCACTTTACCTCTGATATTCAGTTTGAGTCTGTCCAATCTCAAACTCGATATCATGTACAAGTGTTTTCATTTTCTCCAGGGAAGTATCTTATGTCAATACATCTCGGATCATCCTTTTTCCGAGATCCACAGTTTCAAAAGAAGTTCAAAATGCTTTTCATTCATTTTTGTTTCCAAAACATTTTCTTAATTGGATTAACGGTCATTTTGTTTAATGATTATCCTATAATCCTAAGTTATCGCGCTTTTTGCACAGGTATCGATAAAGTGCACATCTTTTCAACTGAAACGACGGTTTTCCATTTCGCACATATTGTCATATTACCTTTCATCATTGCAGGTCAAACCCATGCCAATTTTGGAAACACATTTAATGCGATCCGTTTGCAAACCGGGTTTCATCATTACACCTTTTCTTACCACAACCTGATTTTCCAAACTATATAAGGATTTCAAAACCCATCAGTTTCCTTTTACACTCTCTTTCTCTCCTCTAAAATACTCTCTTCAAACTTGTTCTTCAAGCTCCCAAACCTGTAACAATGTTTTCCTCACAAAAAGCTCATGAACTCACAAAAACTGTTCCCAAGAAGAAGTCTTCCAAAGGTTCTGCTTCATCCTCCTCCACAGAGCCCTTTCTTCGTGATACTACCAACTCTTTTCTCTTGATTCCATGGACTATGATGAGTCCATCAGAGTTATGATTCCATTCAAAGAAAATAAATTCAAGAAATCGGCAGTACCTGGCCTATGGACCGTACTCATGCACCTCATCCTTCAAGGTCTCTCATGAAAACATGGAGGAACAGACACGATGAGCAAAGATTGGCTTTATGTTGTCTATAGTATTTACTCAGGGAAGACGAATGTCGTTGACCTAACCGATGTCTTGTGGGAAGACTTTCAGAAATTCGTTGTGAAGAGAAAGCCTCAAGAGATTTTGAGCCCGAGATTCTGGGCTCTTACCATTCAAAAGCTCTACCGAGAGAGGCAATAACCAATTCATGTCAGCACCATTCCAAAAGAGGTATTTCTCTCCTTTAAGGCTATCAAAACTTACAGACTTCCGAACCAAGCTTCTTTTGGACCGACACATAGACTGCCACAACAAATGTTGACCACTCTACCGTACGAGTCCCCTCATTTGAAATATGAATTAGAGAACTCGAGTGTGTACAACCCTACACAGTATATCGCTATCTCTGTTGAACCCTCCTTGGATATGGTAAAACCAGTCTCGACTGGTGGAAAGAAGAAATAGGCAGCAAAGCGAAAGGTCTCTCCTGTCAAGCCAAAAACCAAAAAGATAGCCAAAGTCGATGTTTCCTCTCAAAAGGAATCTATCAAGGACATTCCGACTGACTCTGGTCATCCGCTCACCCTCCCTGGCCACTCTTCCGAAGTACCCTTTGGAGCTTCAACAGCACGTGCACACACTCACGGGGAGTCTCCTCACAAGGTGATGTTGGTGTTGACAAAAGTTCCTTGCACCCCCCTGGAACACACCCACGAGTCATCTTTTATATCCCTCATCTTTCTACACAAGCACGATCTGAGGCCCCTGCCTCGGATCCAAAGCTTTCCGAGCTGGGGTAGTCCATCCAACCTTGGAAGCCACAACTGGTCTGATACCTGGCTCAGGCAAAGACGACCTGGTACTGATGACCTAAATTGGTTGGATTTTGTCAGCAAGGCTCACACAAGACATCCAAATCTCACTCGATCCAAGTTGAATCTGTAAGTCCCAAATTTTGCTTGATGTATCAATCAGATCCACTTGATGGTGCGGAATCCCAATCAAGTGGATGATGCAAGATCAATTGGAGAAGAAGGAGAATAAGAAGAAGGTGAACTTGATGAATCTTCAATGTTTATATGATTAGAATGATGTTCCAACACAAGATTCATACACACATATACAAGTTCTCTCACTTTCTCTCTCTAGAATATGCTCCACTCAACAATGGCTTCCCTCCTCCACTCTCCCAACCGAAAACGCCCCTCCCTTGCTAATGATCTCAAAAACACTCCTCTAGCACCCTGTTTATACTTATGGACCAAAACTCAAGCCCAAGACCAAAAACACATGCGTTTTCGGTCGAAACTACAAATATATTAATAATATTTTCGGCCCAAGACTAAAAATAATAAATGTTGAGAAAAGCAAAGTATAAACCATATTTTTGACCCAACAATCTTCCCCTTGGTTTATAGCTTTCTTTTCTTTGACCCAACAAACTCCCCCTAAGAATGTAGCTGGCTTTTCTTGTCAATCTTCATTTGGAGCTTGGCTTCAGTTTTTTGTCTTCTATTTCTTCACAACTTCAAGATGAACAACTGAATCTTCTAGGTGAATGAATTCATCTTAAACAGTTGGGCTTTTCTTCAAAATTTGACTTTGGACGCATGTTGAGTGAGGAGGCTTCTTGAAAGGATTCTTGAAAATAAGCACTTTCAGCTTGAGAATCGTCAGAGAGAATAGAGAACGAAACTTCTGGATCACTTTAGCAGGTACATAGATAGTAGTAAATTGATTGAGGAGGCTTCAATGCAATTCGTCACATAATCTTCAAGTCAGCTTCACCTTGCTTCTGGGGTTGAAAGATTGTATGTTGAAAAATGATCTTCACTTCTAGTTCCTTCGAATGAACGTTCTTGAATGATCACCGTTGCGCCTTGGAAGTAACAAAAGACTAAAAAGTCCCTGTGGATCATAGAAAGAATCATAAAGACCCTTCTCACCACAGTTGTTCAAGGATGAATCCTTGGCTCAGAAAGAGACTTCTCACAGTATCTGTGTGAACTCGGAGGAACACACTGCGATTTGTTGAGTATAGGAGACCTACTATTGGCTATTTTTGATGTTAGCCCCTGTATATCCTTGATCATAGATCTCAATACAGTTATCAAGTTAACAAGTTAACTTGGCCCTTGGCGAGACGTTCAGCGATACCTGTTTCCCTATTGGGTGAATCGCCCTAGTGTCGTGACAGTTCTTACGTAGAGAAAGCTGACAAGACCAATCTGACAATTTGTACCGTTTCAGACTTTCAATTCCTTAGATACTACAATTCTTAGATAAGAAACTGCATGACTTGCATTTTGTACAATGTCACACCAGGTATGAGCCATTATCCGTCAATTCATGGGTGAAATCTAGAACATTTAAAAAAATGTTCACCGACAATTTAGAAATAAATGGTTTTGGATTTTGGGTTTCACTTAGAGTCATGGTAACAACGACATCTAAGATCATAAACAAAGACTTTTTGGCAACCGTCAGCCGAGTTGTTTTATACTCGAACCTCAAGGCGTACCGGTACGTGAAAATGATTTGATGGAGAAAATTTTAGATATGGGTGAAGAATGGTTGGATGTTTCACATTAGTCATGGTGAAAATGACCTTTGATATTCATTAACATTTGATGCGAAGACTCCTGTTAAGACTGGTATATGTCTCAATATAGAAGAGTCTATCACTCGCATTTGAATCTTCCATCAATTCCTTATGAAAGTAGTGTGAAGTGTAACGACCGTCAATTCCTTTCCACTTTCAGGTTTCTTCTCCTTGCTCAGAATATTTCGATACATAGTCCTTGAGTCTCATCTTCTCCTGAATTCACTTTACAAGACAAATGAAAAATTTTAAGATAAAAATAAAGTAAACTTAGCACACTAAAAAATAAAAAATAAAATACGCTCAAAAACAATATTTTTGTATTTTTGATTTTTCTGAAAAAGAAATAAAAACTGAAAGAAACATATTTTTGTGATTTTTGAGATTTTATAAATTTTTGTTTTTATGTTTTTGTTTTTTTTTTTTTTTTTTTTTTTTTTTTTAATTTCTCCCCCTAAATTTGTGCATATAAGAAAATGTGAACAAATTTAATCAAAAACAAAAGTAAAATACAAAAACTTGTGGGATCAAAGTTGTCAAGCAATTTAACTTGCCATTTATCACTAAATCTCATATCATTTCCCAATAATACCTACCAAGGAAAGACACATATTTTTTTAATTTTTTTATTGTATTTTGATTTCTTCCCCTTAATTTGAGCATAGGGAAGAAATAAAATAAATGCGCAAAATTAAAAGAAATTTGACTTTGAAACGAATCATTTTAAGAAAAACTCAAGAGTATCGAAAGAACTCAAACCGAAAGTCAGCAATTGAAGACGCAAGCAGCAACGAATTCAGCCTTAGCTGTGTTTCAATCTCGGAACAGATCCAAAAATTCTTCACATCATTAAGCGCAAACCCTATTTGTGATCCTCTCCTTTTCTTCCTTTCCTACAAAGGACATATACTCTCACTTAAAGTTCTGAGTGTTGTACAGTTGTGAGATGTCCCCTACCATGTGCTTGGAACAGCTACTATCAACAAACCGAAATCTGATGATATTCCTCCATAGTTGCTCCAGCACAGAGTGCGGGATTATTTGGTCTTTGGAACCCAGTCCATTTTGAATCTGGGTTGACCTTTTTCATCCATGCAGACTACTCTCTCCCATGACATATCCTACTTACCACATACAGAAGGCGAAGAAATGTTAGAGTCATTAGAAGATTTTGGAGAGTGAACCTTCGGAACCCATCTTTAGTCGGGTTTAACCCATTTCTTGTTCGAGCGGATGGGTGCCTCGGCACTTGATTTTGAACTTGAAGTCGATCTTCGAGATGACTTTGATCTAACTGATCTTGGTTTCACTGGAGCATCTTTTTTATTTGACTTCTTGGTCGGCATTCCCTTCTTGACTTTAGGATTTTGATTCTTGGCCTTCTGCGCGTTCCAGTCACCATTTTTTGAACGTGGCCTCGAAGGGTTTCTTTTGGAAAGGCTCCCTCTTTCTGCATTCTGCCAGCCTTGAGCATAGTAAGGAACGTATGCGCGATTTGGACAATTTCTGGCAATGTGTCCAGGTGTTCCACAGTGAAAACATGTCATTTTCTCCACGTAGGAATTGTTTCTTCCTGCCCCTGGTGGTGTGCCCTTGCCTTGTCTATGATTGTTCCCACAAGCACACTTGCAGCAGGCACTTTGTTTCGCTTGTTTTGGTGGCCTGTATTTTCTAATAGCAAGTTGATCAGAAGTAACTGAGTTAGAAGCAAAAGATTCAGAGTTCAAGGAGACATTGGTCTGTTCAATAGTGTCCTCCTTGTTCTCATCTTATTCTACTTTACCTGAACAAGAAGTATAATCATTAAAAACGTTCACCTTAATATTCTCAGTTGGCCCAAATGATTTAGTCTTAACTGAAGCAGGTACAGGGGTATAGCCATACTGAGTAGGTGTGTCTTCCTCATTGGTCTCAAGGGGTGGGTTATAGTTATCATTGAAAGGAGGTAGCACATTATGATACCCTAGACCCTTGTTTTGATTATCTTTAAAAGTTAATTGTTTTTCAATCATCGACGCAACTACCTCACTTGATACATCAATTTTTTTAAAGGTAAACTTTGCATCTTTATATTTAGCTTTCAATGCATCAAGTTTGGCAGTCACGTTAGCAAGTTGTTCCTTAACATAGGTATAATTCGCACATTTGTGGCTATATTCTTCTTGAAGTGTTCTAAAGTCCTTAATTTTGGCCTCTAGTTGTGCTTTTAAGGGTTTTTGACCTTTCCTTAGAGTATAGCCTTCATATTTAAGGTCCTCATTTTCTCTTTTTAATAAGTCGATTTGATCTCGGAGAAATTTAATAGTAGTTTCACAAGATTAAGAGCATGAAACTTCGTTGACCGGGATGTTTGAGGAACTCATTGTTTAAAAAAAATTGTCATTTGACTTAAAACCTCAAAAGTCAACCTTTAAAAGTCAAGCTTAAAAAGTCAAACTTAAAAGTCAAACTTGAAAAGTCAAACTTAGAAGTCAAACCGAAAAGCTAAAAGTCAAAATTTGAAGGTTAAACAAGAAATTCAAAGTTTAAATTCAAAGGTCAAACTTGAATGTCAAAGTCAATTTTAAGGTCAAAAGTAAATTTAGAAAGTCAAAAATTAAAAGTCAATGTTTTGGGTAGAAAATGGAATTTTAAAATTTGAAAATTTGATTTTTGGGCTAAAATTATCAAAAATCCGAAAATTGGATCGAAATAGCGAAGCTATATGATTTAATTAGGGAAGATGTTTAACAAGTGGCTTGCTAGATCAACTGGTAAGGTGGCGAGTTGTGTGCGTGGGAGACCCAAGTTCGAATCCTTGCACTCCCAAAAAATTTTCAATATTCGCTGCAACTGAGAACAAGTAACGCGCGTGCGAGGACTGCAAACGAGCACTGGCCGAACACATGTTGCTAGCCGCAAACGGACCGAACACGTGCACAGCTGAGAACTGTCCGGCCGCAAACCTCTTGCAGATTACGAACAAAAACAGCGTTTTTTCACCTTTTTAGCTCCAAAACTCGATCAAAAACTCATTTTTATGAAAAACTCGAAGAACAAACCCCCAATATTTCTTCAAAAACTATCCAAACACGTAAAATCCTTCAAGAAAAAGTGCAAAAACGCTCCAGATCTTGCCTAAATGATTGATACAATCCAAGCTCTGATACCAACTGTAAATCCCAAATTTTACTTGATGTATCAATCAGATCCACTTAATGGTGCGAAATCCCAATCAAGTGGATGATGCAAGATCAATTGGAGAAGAAGGAGAAGAAGAAGAAGATGAACTTGATGAATCTTCAATGTTTATATGATTAGAATGATGTTCCAACACAAGATTCACACACACATATACAAGTTCTCTCACTTTGTCTCTCTAGAATATGCTCCACTCAACAATGGCTTCCCTCCTCCACTCTCCCAACCGAAAACGCCCCTCCCTTGCTAATGATCTCAAAAACACTCCTCTAGCACCCTATTTATACTTATGGACCAAAACTCAAGCCCAAGACCGAAAACACATGCGTTTTCGGTCCAAACTACAAATATACTAATAATATTTTTGGCCCAAGACTAAAAATAATAAATTCTTAGAAAAGCAAAGTATAAACCATATTTTTGACCCAACAGAATCAACTCTCGTCTCCATGAGAAATCCATATATATCCAGAGCAATAGACTATTTTTTGCTCCATCTGACGATGTCACTGATCAAGAGTTTGCATCAGGAGAGACTCATCAAGACAACATCATCTCGGACGATCCTCCAAAGTCTCGTCACCATGATGCATTCCATCCTGATCCTGATGCAGAGCATTCAACTGAATTCATGTTCGATGACGACAGTGTCTCCATTGCTGCTCCTCTAGTCTTCTCTTCATTTCACACTCTGCAGAAGCCATCATCATCAAGGCACATCTATGACTTCAGTCCCTCATCATCTTCATAAGAGCCTGTTGATGAAGAAATTCAAGTTGATAACCAAGTCCAGCACATACTTAGAGCTGAAACACGAGCGAATCCTCCCAAGGAAAATCAGACAACCACTGCAAACAATCCTGCTCCTTCCGAACCTCCAGTCAATCAAGAAGGTGATAAAGATAATTCTGAGAGTTCCACCTCGGACACTAGATCATCATCCGGTAAGTATGTTGATCCATTTGTCATGTTGGAACTCCAAGACAATGTTTCTGCTACAATATCAAAAGTGGAATCCCTAGGCAAGTCAGTTGCACAGCTTGATTCCAAAATCGATGCCAAAGTTTCTAGTCTCGACACCAAGCTTGATACGATTATCCAGTCCTTATCCGAAGTAAAGAAACTTGGGCCCTCGGATGCAGAAAGGGCAGAACAGTTGGATCAACTCATCTCATTCCGACTCAAGCACACCATTGAGTAGGTTGAGCAAAAATATAACTCAAGTCTGGACCACTACCTTGACACAATCACCATTATGCTTAAGGTTCATGATGACATGATCAGCACCACAAATGAGCTAATTAAGCAAACACATGTTAGGCACGAGAAGCAAATTCAGAGTACGAAGAAAGAGATCAAGAAGAAAGATGAAATGAATCGCATCATGCAGCAGGTCCTCATCAAACTCCTACAAGCTTGTTGGAACATAGTTGACGTTCCGAACAACAAGTTCGACGAAATGTTTTCCATCCTTGCCTCCCTATTCGATCACTTGAAAGCTCAAGCTCCTACCGCTGAATCCTATGATGCCCTTACACTGCAGATGAAATCCAAAAGGTGTTTGATAGGCTCTCAGAATTCAAAGCATCAGCTAAGCTTGCCTTAGAAGTTAGGCCATCCAATGCAAGAGGGGGAGAAGGAAGCAAAAGGGTTCATACCATCTCTTGGAAGCCTGCCTCAGAGTTTGGCCTCCGAGATGAATCTGACGATGATGATGTTCAAATTGTGTCCACAGGTATTCCTTCTAATGATGATGAAGAAGTCGAGCACATTACAAATGATATGGTTGGTATTCAAGCTCCTAGAAAATTTTCGGCGAAAGTTCTTTCATAAGAAGAGCAAAGGATATGGTCTACTGTTTCATGGCCATCATCCTTGGCTGATGTTTTACAAAGAAGCCATGAAATGGCTAAGGCGAAGACTAAGCTCACAATCGGCGCATTTCGAGCTACCCATTCGATTTTTCCTCCAATTCCCTCTCTAAGAATAGTTCTTATAGATGAAGGTTCTCCTCTTCGGAAGCCTGAAAACATTCCAGAAGAGCCTCTGATTCCTCCACCTCCAGAGTTCACAATCGCTGAGAACATTCAACAAGTCATCTCTGACTTATCCAAACATCAACAAGACAAAGGGAAGAAGCTTGTCTCGGAACGAAACAACCCTGATCATACCTACGAGAAGCCCGATGGATGGTCACAAGCCCAAATAGGTCAAGCCCAAATAGGTCAAGCCCATGAAGAGAGCATTGAGATCCAATCCCTCAAAGACCATCTGAATCCAATGTTCGGCCTATCCCCACTTTTCGTGAAGGGATAATTCATGATCTGTACATAGTGTCATTCATGTATTATGATCTACCGAAGCAAGATGCAGACCAACTCGATCTTCCAATTTCTCCATATGGAAGATATTACATCAAATTTTCTTCCCACCACCCAGATGATGATCCAATGACGATTTAAGACCAAAAGAGAAAGACCGAAGACATTCTACTCCATGAACGCACATCCTTAAAAACAAGTGTGGTCTCGGAAGAGAATTACAAAGATCTCTGGGTTCGGAAGAAAAGTCTTAAGAAAATTCGACATGGACTGCTTGATGAGTTTTGTCGATGTGAATTTGAGCTTGCTCATCTGTTCGGAACTAAAAAGTTCATGGCAAAGATTGACTACAAGTTTCCTGAAGCTGAGATTCTGGCAGAAGGGCCAATTGATGAACCAGTGTTGGGATATGTCTACATGAAAAAGAATACCAACAAGAAGGACTTCTTCCGAGTCCTAGACAAGCATTTAGTTCCCACCAGGATTCTTCAAAAGTTCATATCAAATGCAACCAAGTCAGATGCTCCTGAGCATGTGAAAAGGAAATTCATCAATCAACTCCAATGGTACCTGGAAGTTCGGAACTGGCTATATAGAGCTTATGTGTTTACCAATAAAGAAGCCAATTAAGCTGGAAATATTGCTAAGTTCCTTTAGGGGGAGATTGTTAAATCATGAAAAGTGAACCTCTAGCAATGACACACGTTCCGAGGTCAGTAGATGATGATGGGTTTGAGCCAAAACAACATCCTATGTGCTCATGCAAACCCTAAATCTTGGATCTAGGCTTCTCTATTGTACATGCAATTCATCCAAGACTTAAGAACCCTAGATCTAGCATATATATTTCGAAAATAACATATGAAAACAGATCTAGATGATTACCTCTTCAACAATGGCTTGAATCTTCTTGTCTTGGAGCTTAGAGTCACAAATGTCACTCCTCTAATGGCTTACAAAACACCACACAGGGAATAGGATGATATTGGAGAGAGGGGAGAGGCACAATTTCGGCTATGGAACTCTCTAGGGTTTCAAGTAGCCGAAAATAGATGCCCTAGGGGTTCTATATATACTTGTGCTGCTAGGGTTTCAGTCAAAACCCTAATGGACAGCTTAGCCCTTAAGCAATCCAAGGAAGCTTCTGGAATCGGGCCCTTATGGCCGAAATTAGGATGGACACATCCCTAATTTTGTCCATGCCTAGTCCATAAGGTTCCTCAACCCAATATCCAACTATCACACATTTGACAATTTAAGTCCTCGTTATTTAATTAATATCCTTTAGCCAGAGAATTAATTATTAATTAATTCTTGTCTATTATTAATTAAACTATATAATTTCTCCTTTAATATATTATTCATATAATATATTAATAAACCATAATAACCTCTCTCTTCGTAAATCACCCTGTCAAGTTGCTCTGGTGAAGGCAACCCAAAATGACCATGCACAACCGGGTCAAATACTTACCAAATATAGTTACGAGCTTAGACACTAATCCAACAGTCTTCCACTTGGATAAGTCTAGCAACTATAGTGTAGGTACAATCTAATTAGAAATCGTAGCTCTCAAAGACGTTGTCAGACTCTGATCTTATCAGTAACCTGTCCTTTAGATAAGGGATCGTGTAGTCCTCCGTTCTAGATATCGTGTGGACAATTACATGGAACATAGTCATACTTATTGTCCAGCAGTTTGTTTCTCGATCTCTGATTCGTCTGACATAGAACTTAATTGAAAGCATCAATTCAGTCCTGACCGGGCCCGACACATAAGTCAAACCAAATCATCGAGGGGCCCAGATATCGTTTTTACCCTCTTAGGATAAAAGGAATAGATAAACTTCGACTTATATGCATTTACCATTCACTCATCAATTTATGCACAACAATGCGTTTTATAACATCAACTTACTGATGTGTTTACGCATTATCAATGCACAACCAACTTGCAAATAGCAAACCATATATCTAGGTTTTAAGACCATATGATATTATCATCTTGCGATCACTCGAGATAAATTCCATGAAGTGATTCCAGCAAGCGCGGGTCTAATCCAATGCTCAAATCCAGTTCAAAAGCACTCATGAACGTTGCAGCAATCCTTTGCTATGTCTAATACACTTTAGACAATCTACAAACCAATTCATGACAATCTTCTTTCATACCTACTCCCAAAGTATAAGTGATTGTGGAACTTTCGAATAATCTTATTATTCAGGAAGTCAAAAGATGCAAAATGAAACAATAGGTAAATAATCAAGATAAGACAGTAACATTACTTATTAATAATACTCTTCTATTTAATCATCAAATGTCAAATACATTTATCTATTACACGTTTCGAAGCTATCTTATCTAAACTAATATCGTCCTTCAGCCCGATGCTACTAGCATGCTGCAAGTGCTTAACCCTACTCAGTCCCTTCGTAATGGGATCTGCTGGGTTATCTTCTGACGATACCCTCTTCACTACGAGGAGTCCTTCTTCGACCCGATGTCTAATGAAATGGTATTTCTTGTCGATATGCCTGGATCTGCCATGATCCCTCGGTTCCTTGGTTAAGGCAACCGCTCCTTCATTATCACAGAAAATTTCCATTGGCTCCTTTATGGCTGGCACAACTCCAAGGTCTCCAATGAAGTTCTTCAACCATATTGCCTCCTTTAACGCTTCGCTCGCTGCAATGTACTCTGATTTGCACGTTGAATCAGCTACGGTCTCCTGCTTGGAACTTTTCGAAGTCACTGTTCCTCCATTAAGGGTAAAGATCCAGCCCGACTGCGAACGGTAGTTGTAACTGTCGGTTTGAAAACTGGCGTCACTATACCCTCGTACCCTTAAGTCATAACTCCCACCGAGGACTAGAAACCATTCCTTGGTCCTCCGAAGGTACTTAAGAATATTCTTGACCGCGGTCTAATGTGATTTGCCAGGGTTCCCTTGATATCTGTTGACCATGCTCAAAGCGAAGGCCACATCAGGACGAGTACAAGTCATAGCATACATGATTGAGCCAACTGCGGAAGCGTATGGTACTCGGCTCATTTCTGCTATCTCGACTTCGGTACTCGGACTTTGAGTCTTACTCAACTTGGCATTACTTTGGATTGGTAACTCCCCCTTCTTATAATTCTCCATACTAAAACGTTTTAGCACCTTGTCCAAGTAAGTGTTCTTAGTTAGTCCTATTAGTCTCTTACTTATGTTTCTCACTATCCTTATTCCCAAAATATAGGCAGCCTCTCCGAGGGCCTTCATAGCGAATCACTTCCCAAGCCAGGACTTGACTTCCTGCAAGGTTGGGATGTCGTTTCCTATGAGTAGTATGTCATTGACATACAATACGAGGAAGCTCACTATACTCCCACTGGCTTTGACATATACACATGATTCATCCTCACTTCGTAGAAACCAAACTTTTTGACTTTCTCATCAAAACAAAGATTCCATCTGCGAGATGCTTGTTTCAGTCCATAAATAGACTTTTCAAGCTTACACACTCTATTGGGGTGCTTCGCATCGACAAAACCCTCTGGCTGACTCATGTAAACATCCTCAGCCAACTTTCCATTAAGGAAAGCGGCTTTGACATCCATCTTCCATATTTCATAGTCATGAAATGCAGCAATGGCTAGCATCACCCTAATAGATTTTATCTTCGCAACCAGTGAGAAGGTCTCATCATAGTCAACTCCAGGAGTTTGAGTGAAACCCTTCGCAACCAATCGCGCCTTATAGGTATGTACATTCCCATCCATGTCGGCCTTCTTCTTGAAGATCCACTTACACCCGACCGTCTTACGACCTGGCACATTGTCAACCAAATTCCAAACTTGGTTGTCATACATGGACTGAATCTCGCTGTCCATGGCCTCTTTCCATTTTGCAGACTCCGGGCCTGCCATGGCTTCCTTGTAGTTGTTAGGTTCGTCCAAATTCACTAGTGTGCTATCACTAATGAACGTATCCCCTTCTGTAGTAATATGAAAACCATAGAACTGGGGTTGAACCCTAACCCTTTCGGAACGTCTAAGAGGTAAGGACTCGTCAATCGGCTCAATCGGAGTTTCCTCCTAGGGTTGAGCGCCAGTGTTAGAGGTTCCTTCATCGTTCAATTCTTGAAGCTCTTCAAGATCGATTTGCCTCCCACTGTCCCCTTGGCTTATTAGTTCTCGTTCTCGGAAAACTCCTCTCCTTGCAATGAAGACAACATTGTCACTCGGTCTATAGAACATATATCCAAAGGACTTCTGCGGGTAGCCAATGAAAATACATCGCTCACTACGAGGTTCGAGCTTTTTGTGAGTCTCTCGTCTTACGAAAGCCTCGCAACCCCAAACCTTGATATGTGACAACGAGGGAGCTTTCCATGTCCACATCTCATGAGGTGTTTTGGCAACCTTCTTCGTAGGGACTAAGTTAAGGATATGGGCGGCAGTCTCTAAGGCATACCCCCAGAATGAGATAGGTAGTGAAGCACGACTCATCATGGAATGAACCATGTCCAGCAGGTTTCGATTACGCCTCTCAGCCACACCATTCAAGTGCGGTGTCCTGGGAGGTGTCAATTACGAAACGATTCCGCATTCCTTGAGGTATTCGTGAAGTTCAAGACTTAGGTACTCTCCACCTCGATCAGATCGAAGCATCTTGATTTTCCTGCCCAACTGATTCTCCACTTCTTGCTTGAACTCTTTGAACTTTTCAAAGGTTTCTGACTTATGCCTGATTAAGTAGATATACCCATATCTACTATAATCATCGGTAAAATTCACGTAGAAGCGGCACGCATCCCTTGTGGTGGATCTAAAAGGTCCACATACATCTGTATGTATGAGATCCAATAAAACCTCACCCCTTTCACAAGAACCAGTGAAGGGTGACTTGGTCATCTTTCCAACTAAACAAGACTCGCACACGTCATCGTCCCTAAGGTCGAATGACTCCAACACTCCATCCTTTTGGAGTTGGGATATGCGTTTCTTGTTAACATGTCCAAGACCACAATGCCACAAGCATGCTTTATCCAAACTATTGGAAGAATCAATACACAACACATCATTTCCTAAGTTATCTACAACCATCACAGTTTCATATATTCCATTACAAGTCAATGCTTCAAAATAGAAAACACCATTAAGATAAGCATTAATAGAACCCTTTTCATTATCAAATGATTATCTAAACCCTTGTCTATACAAACCATGAAAAGAAATGATGTTTCTTGCCATATCTGGCGAATAGCAAAAATTATTTAAATCTAATCCTAATCCATTACTAAGCACTAAAGAGTAAACTCCAATCTTGGTGACAGGCGACGATCTTCTGTTTCCCATGATCAGGTTTATCTTCCCATGCTCCACATCCCTATCTCTTCTTAGGCCCTACAAGTCAGAACTAATGTGAAAACCACATCCTGTATCAAGAACCCAAGAAATAGCATGCAATGAATCATTAGATTTAATAGTGTAAATACCTGCGTAGGATGGCTTGATCTTTCCATCCTTGATGTCTTGCAGATATTTCGGGCAGATTCGTTTCCAATGCCCTATTTCGTGGCAGTAATGGCACTCTGCCTCCTTGGGGTTGGAGTTGGGCTTAGCAGAACCAACTTTGGTTCCACTAGAAGAGGTACCATCATGGAACTTTCCCTTATGGTGTCTCTTTGAGGGAGCCTTCCTCTTCTTACCCTTTCCTTGCCCGATTGCCAAGACTGGGGCAGCAGCAGGAGTTGGAGTTGATGCAACAGATTTATCTTTGAGGTTGCTCTCAGAAGTCCTTAGTAAGCCCTGAAGCTTGCTCAAAGAGACCTCCTCCTTGTTCATGTGGTAGGTTATGCGGAACTGGTTGTAGCAGGGAGGCAAGGAGTGAGGGATGATGTTAATTGCCAGCTCTCCATCAAAGTTAACATTCAACTTTAGCATACGATCAACATATCTCTGCATCTTTTGCAGATGAGCAGTAAGGGACTCTCCATTACCCATTTTGGCAGTGATCATTTAAGTGATGATCTCGTACCTTTCTTGCCTAGCGCTTTGGTGGTACCGGTCCAGTAGGTCTTGATTCATCTCATAGGGGTACATGTCCTCATAGGACTTCTGGAGTTCTGCAGTCATAGTCTCCAGCATGATGCAATGGACTTTCGTGGCATCATGCTCATGGGCCTCAAAGGCAGTGATATATTCAGCAGAGGCAGTGTTGATGTTGATTTCCTTCAGCTTCTCATCGAGGACATACTCTTTGTCCTCGTAACGAGTGACCATTCGGATGTTGCGGATCCAATCATTGAAATTGGACCCATCAAAGATCAATCTCCCATACAAGTTCATGAGTGGGAACGAGCCAGAGGAATTTGAGCCGGAAGCGTTGTTGTTGACGTTTGACATCTGAAATAGAAAAGAGACAAGTTTGATTAGAAATGAATCCCCAATTAAACACCCAAATGAGAAATTAAGGCTAGGATCCAACAACATTATTTACAAATTAGAAGAGGGATGGCGTAATCTAACAAGCAAATAATTTGAAGTTAAGTGAATGACGATTCACTAATTTCCACCATGAAAAACAAATTAAGGGTAAGTTTTAAATGTATTGAAAACTCCTAGATCTTTTGAGATTCATTAAATTTCAATGGCATGTTTAAATCTCGATATTCCCCTCAAGTTTGTGACTGGGATGCCAAGGATCACAAAGCAGGTGTGTATAACCATGCAAATATACATGGTGCCCCCAATGTTACAGTCACCTATTCGACGTGCCGAATAACCACACACGCTCCATCGAACTATGACAAACATCGAGTCACCCTTTGCCACCTTTTCTTAGAGCCCAATTAGTGTGCCGGTTAACCACACACGCTCCGCTAATGTCTTAGCAAGGGTACAAAGTGTAATTTCATGGAATTACATCAATTCACTTTTGCCTAAAGTAACTAAGATTGGGAATTTCTTTGAAAAAGCATTAAGTTACTTTATGAATTCATTATACTTTTAATGAGGAAAGGTTTGCCCTATCCTACCCGTTCGGCTAACGACGCTCCACCAATCAAGGAAGCGGTAGGTTAGAGTGGACACCCATTAAACGACCATGTTAAAGGTCATAACCTTATAACCCCCTGATAGATCAGCTTCGTGAATGAAGTCTACTAACGGTAAGACTAGCATTTCAGTTATATATATATATATATATATATATATATATATATATATATATATATATATATATATATATATATATATATATATATATATATATATATATATTAATCTTATAATACATAAAGTATAAGGTTGAATTTTAAACTTGTAAAATGCTAGGGTTTGAAATTTAAATAATTCACATTAAACTTTTAATTAAAATTTAAATTTCAAAACTTGAGAGCAAGTTTTTAACTTTTCAAAACACATAGGATCAAATAGCAAATAATTTAAATTAAACATTTAATTTAATGATTATCTAAATTTGATCTATTCTATTTTAATCACAAGATAATTCATCAAATAATTCAAATAATCAAATTTTATCACATAAGGAATTTATTATTCAATTAATTGGTAATTAGCTTTTGTTTTGGTAAGGATAATCATATAATAACAATAAAAATCAGATTTTATTAGTTAAAAATAGTTATGGTAATTATCCTTCAGCAAAACAACAAGAAATCCCGAGATATCCTCTGTCTGACAGCTAAACTCGTCGAGTTCATCCAACTCGTCGAGTTCCTCATTAGGACTCGACGAGTTCTTCAGGCAGAGGGCCAAAAAATGAATTTTCAAAGCATGAATGAAATACTATGCATCAAATACAATAGAAACCAATCAAGGCTCTGATACCACTGATGGGTTTGAGTCAAAACAACATCTTATGTGCTCATGCAAACCCTAAAGCTTAGATCTAGGCTTCTCTATTGTATATGCAATTCATCCAAGACTTAAGAACCCTAGATCTAGCATATATATTTCGAAAATAACATATGAAAACAGATCTAGATGATTACCTCTTCAACAATGGCGTGAATCTTCTTGTCTTGGAGCTTAGAGTCACAAATGTCACTCCTCTAATGGGTTACAAAGACCACACAAGCAAGAGGATGATATTGGAGAGAGAGCAGAGGCACAATTTCGGCTATGGAACTCTCTAGGGTTTCAAGTGGCCGAAAATAGATGCCCTAGGGGTTCTATATATACTTGTGTTGCTAAGGTTTCAGTCAAAACCCTAATGGACATCTTAGCCCTTAAGCAATCCAAGGAAGCTTCTAGAATAGGGCCCTTATGGCCGAAATTAGGATGGACACATCCCTAATTTCGTCCATGCCTAGTCCATAAGGCCCCTCATCCCAATGTCCAACTATCACACATTTGACAGTTTAAGTCCCCGTTATTTAATTAATATCTTTTAGCCACAAAATTAATTATTGTCTAATATTAATTAAACTATATAATTTCTCCTTTAATATATTATTCATATAATATATTAATAAACCATAATAACCTCTCTCTTCATAAATCACCCTGTCAAGTTGCTCTGGTGAAGGAAACCCAAAAGGACCATGCACAACCGGGTCAAATACTTACCAAATATAGTTACGGGCTTAGACAGTAATCCAACAGATGAGTCTGAGATAAGATGAAGTTCTGAGATAAGAAGATCATTCTGAAATGAAAGGCAATTTCGAGATTAGCTGTCTGTTCAGACAATTAATGTATTTTGTCTTATTTGTGATGTAATATTTCATAGGACTTTTCCTGATGTATCTTTTGAATTACAGTTTGTCAAACACTGTGTATTATCCAGCCCTAGGAATGTTTCTCGGTTTGTACTGTGTACCTCCTTTCATTATAAATGGAGTGATTGTCTCTTTATTTAATAGCAATCAGAATATCTCGCGTTCTACTCAAAAGATAGTATTTATTCTCTTTACATCACTTTACTTTTCCTTCAAATCAAAGTTCTTTCATAACATTCTTCTTGTTCTTTAAAATATCTTTGCATTGATTATACTCTAAATATTCTCTTCATTTATTACTTGAACAATTTGTTGAATATTTCATTCAAGTCTTGATTAGTATTACCAAATTCGGCTGGAACCATTAATTAAGAGCAGACATTGATCTTAAAGATTAACTCAAGTTTTGAGTTTTCAAACCTTGTCCTTGCGCATTGATTCTTGTACTCACATAACATCATCATCAAGTTGGATTATTGTTGGTGTCTCAAAGGTTTCTACATTATTCTACAACTTCCAAGCCTCCCCTTGAGGATTTATAGTCTACAAAGGTTGTTAAACTCTTCTTATACTTTGGTGGCTATTTTCTTTCTAAACTTTGCAAGATGATCCATGGTTGGTTATAAACTAGTTTTATGTTGTTCAAAATATCAAAGTCTTCCGTTGCTAAAATCTCTTGTTTTTTAAACTAAGTTTTAGATAAAAACCCAATAGTGAGCACTTAGAATTCCTTCGTAGGCAACCATAGGAGGAGAAGGAGCGACATGAGGAAGATCAAACGACGAACTATTTGGAAATTCTTCGGACTAGCAAGGTAGATTTGTTGCCCCGAGATGTCGGAGTGCTTCGAGTGATGAAGGAAAAGATTTGGAAAAGATATTTGGACTAGGACTATCGTTTATGTTTTTAAATTAGGATTATCGTTTTTGTTTTTAAATTAGAACTATCGTATTTTTTTTCTTATAATGTTAGTTTTAGTTTTTAAATGTTATGTTTAATTTAGGATTTATTTAAATATCATATTTTATTAATTTATATGTGTTTTTATAATTGTTAAAAAATCAAAAAAAAATGATGACATGGAAATTAGTGGGTGTTATAGGATGTTATAACATAATGTCAATTTTCTCAATTGGTGTTATAACATCATTGGGGACATGACATATGAGATGACATATTTTTGATGTGATAACATGACTTAACATGTTCCACATACATAGTAGTCTTAGGTTACAGGAAGTGATGAAGTGATGTCATCAATTTAAAAATGAAAAAAACAGGAGAAAGGATAGGAGACGCCCGATAATCAGATGTCGTTTTTTCGGCATGTCGTCCGTAGGGGCCTGTGTTTCCTCTTTTACCATCCTTGTCTGTTTTTCTACCAGAACCCTACTCCGTTATCAAAGTCGGCGTCCTCTTTTACCATCCTTGTATGTTTTATCAAAGTCGGTGTCCTACACCACCGTGACTCAACACTAGGCATGAGCAGCGGAACTGCGTACTCGCTTCTGGAAATGAAACAGTTGGTTCCGGAATCGTAACCACCTTGAGTGGTTCCGGTTCAGGTTCTTATTTTTATTGAAATGTTACCCGCTGTATGTAACGGCGTAAATTTTCAAACAAAAATTTCATTTTCAAAACACAATAAAACTCATTTTCCAATCTCAAAATCACAAGTGTCTAAAATGTCAACAATCCACAATGTAAATCACAATCCCAAAATCATAAAATTTTCTCTCGCCAGTGTGTACAATCATGCCGGTGCCTGCCCGCAATCCTCGGAACTACCTGAAACACATAACACATAACACGGTAAGCACAAAGCTTAGTGAGTTCCCCAAAATACCACACACAGCTCGTTAGCCACTCGAGGCTCAAACTCAATAAGACCCTCCGGTCAATGTGTCCCAATGGGGCCCTCCGGTCCCACAACTCAGTTGGACCCACTGGTCCCTCAACTCAGCAACTCAATACAATACACATTATGCATATCTCAAACAAATAGCAGGATATCTCAATACACAAATAAGCACATAAGACATCTCAGTCATACGAAAATACCACTCATGGTAAAGTATAGTGAAAAGACTCACCTCGTAAGCTAGCAAGTGAAAATCTCGTATTCGGAAATCTCGAACTCTAACCACCGGTCGAGCCTCCGCCTAACACATATAATAATTATCCCTAATTAATAATGACCCTCAAGAAGCTAGACTAACCCTTCTACAAAATTACAGGAGGGTAAAAGACTATTTTACCCCTCCATAGGCTTAATACTCCACAATTTGACCAAACTCTAAAAGTCAACAAAAGTCAATGGTAGGGAGTACGATGCACGTACTCCATCTCTACGTTGGGCGTACTCGGCTACCAAGCAGGCATCGGTGAAGCGCGACCCTATGTTGCGCGTACTGGAAGTTACGCCCGGCGTACTCTCCAGTTTCCTCTTTCTCACTCATTTGGTCTTAAACAGTTAAGACCTTGGCTCATATCGTAGATCCAGACTCTCTAATGGCCCTTAACCCATAAAGTCATTGACTTTAAGCCTTTGCATGGCTGAAATGGTCACCAACCCTCAAAATATACACTATTTTGTCTCAATGAGCTCATAACTCATGCATGGAGTGATTCCAACGTCCAAGATTGGATTTTTATGACATTACACCACTCATATGTCCAAAAGGGGGAGGTCCTAGTCTCTGGAGTCCAAGATCTCATCAAATCTCCACCTTTTTGGGACAAAAGCCTAAAATGCTCTATTAGGATGCTCATAACAAAAGAGAGGTAAAGTTTGAAGCTTTATACCTCTATAAGAAGCTCCCAACTCAGATATGCTCGGATCTAGAAGCTTGGATTCCCACTCCTTCTTCTTCAAGGATTTCTCTTCTCTTCAAGAACACACAAGAACTCTCAAAGGCTCATAAATACACTCACAAGCTCCAAAACGAGGGTTAGGGCACACTTAGGGTTTGTTGTCCGAGAATGGTGGCCAGAAATGAGGCCATAATATCCTTTAAATAGGGGAGTCACCCTAGATTAGGGTTTTCATTCTGGGCCTAGTACGCCCAGTATACCCACGGGTACGCCCAGCGTAGTAGGTGGTCTCCGTGTCACTTGCACGCTCACGAGTACGCTAAGTGTAAATCTTAGGTACGCCCCGCGTACTCGTTTTTCACCCTTTTCATAATAAGGGCCAAAATAGACAACAACTCAGAAGATAAAGGTTCACAAGGTATACCTGGACTCGGGACGTTACAATTCTCCCACACTAGAATCAGACTTCGCCCTCGAAGTCATGCTCCGCAAATAACTCTGGACGCATCTCCCACATCTCTGACTCCGACTCCCAAGTCATCTCGAACCCTTTCCGATGCTGCCACTGAACCTGGACCAGGGGCACCTCCTTGTTCCTCAAAATCTTTACCTTTCAATCCACAATTGCGATCGGTCTCTCAATGTAATTCATGCCCGCATCCACCTGAATGTCCTCTAGTGGTACCACTGCCATCTCATTGGCTACACACTTCCTCAACTGGGATACGTGGCAGGTGTTATGAGTCTGGCTCAACTCCGCAGGTAGCTCCAAACGGTACGCTACCTTACCCGCTCTGGCTGTCACCCTGAAAGGACCGATGTATCGGGGCCCCAGCTTGCCCCTCCTCCTAAACCGTATCACCCCTTTCCACGGGGATACCCTCAGGAGAACGAAATCTCCAACCTAGAACTCAAGCTTGGATCGTCGCCTGTCCGCGTAACTCTTCTGGCGACTCTGAGCCGTCATCAACCTGACCTGCTGAATCTGCTGATTCGTCTTGAGCACTATCTCAGTGCTACCCATCACTCGCTGCCCCACCTCTCTGCAACAGATATGAGTCTGATACCTCCTCCCATAGAGAAGCTTAAAAGGAGGCATACCGATACTGGAATGGTGGCTGTTGTTGTAGGAAAACTCAGCCAAGGGCAGGTATGTGTACCAACTTCCACCGAAGTCCATAACACATGCTCGAAGCATGTCCTCGAGCGTCTGAATTGTCCGCTCACTCTGCCGGTCTGTCTGTAGGTGGTAGGTTGTACTGAAATGCAATCGCGTACCCAACTCCTCATGAAACTTCTTCCAGAATCTGGAAATAAAACGCACATCCCGATTTAACACTATCGATGTCGGCACTCCATGCCGAGCTACCACCTCTCTCACATATATCTCAGCCAGCCTGTCTGCAGAAGAACTCTCACTGATAGCAAGAAAATGGGCGCTCTTCGTCAACCGGTCTACAATCACCCAAATCGCGTCGACACCCTGCACGGTCCTTAGCAACTTGGTGATAAAATCCATGGAAATCTATTCCAAATTCCATTGGGGAACCTCTAGTGGTTGTAACTTGCCATGAGGACGCTGGTGCTCGGCCTTAACCCGACGACAGTTCATGTACCTCTCGACTACCCAAGCAACAACCCTCTTCATACAGGGCCACCAGTAGTATCTCTTCAGGTCCAAATACATCTTAGTGACCCTGGTATGGATCGAGAATCTCGATCTATGCGCCTCCTCCATCAGTATACGTTGTGCTCCGCCCGTATAGGGCACCCAAATCCTCCCTCGAAAAATCATAAGCCCTTGGCTGTCAGTCACAAACTCGGACACCTGCCCAATCACCCGCTACCTCTTGCGGTTCTCCGGTCTCACGGCCTCCGCCTGGGCCTCTCGAACGATATCTAAGACTGGAGTCACCACTTTCATCCTCATACACACGTCTCGAATCGGGGTACTCTCTGCTCTGCGGCTCAAGGCGTCGGCTACCACGTTAGCCTTGCCCGGATGATACAAGATCTCGCAGTCATAATCTTTCACCACATCCAACCATCTCCTCTGTCTCATGTTCAGGTTGGGCTGATCCATAAGATGCTTCAAACTCTTGTGGTCCGTGTATATGGTACATCGAACCTCGTACAGATAGTGACGCCAGATCTTGAGGGCGAACACCACCACCCCCAGCTGTAAATCGTGGGTGGGATATCTCGTCTCATAAGGCTTCAACTGCCTCGATGCGTATTCTATCACGTGCCCTCTCTGCATCATTATCGCACCCATGCCCGTAATAATTGCATCGCAATAAACCATAAAATCCTCCATTCCCTCCGGAAGGGCTAACACCGGGGCTTCGCAGAACCTCCGGCGAAGAGTCTCAAATGAGATCTGCTGCTCGGGACACCAAATAAAAGTAACGCCCTTCCGGGTCAACTTGGTGAGGGGGAGGAAAATCTTGGAGAAATCTCTGATAAATCTCCGATAGTAACCGGCCAGCCCAGAAAACTCCTGATCTCAGTGGGGGATCTCGGCACCTCCCACCCTATAACCGCCTCAATCTTGGCCGGATCAACCAAAATACCATTCTGATTAACGAGGTGTCCCAGGAACTGGACCTCTAGTAACCAGAAATCACACTTGGAAAATTTGGCATACAGTCTCTCCGATCTCAGTACACCAATAATCTCTCTCAGATGCTCCTCATGTTGCTCTCTGGATCTCGAATACACCAAGATATCATCGATGAACACGATCACCGATCGATCCAACATAGGCCTGCACACCTGGTTCATGAGGTCCATGAACGCTGCCGGTGCGTTGGTGAGCCCGAAAGGCATCACCACGAACTCATAGTGCCCATAACGCGTCCTAAAGGCCGTCTTTTGGACATCCTCCTCGCGAACTCTCATCTGATGATACCCAGACCTCAAATCGATCTTGGAAAACCAAGACGCCCCCTGCAACTGATCGAACAAATCCTCGATCCTCGGAAGTGGGTAACGGTTTTTGACCGTCAACTTGTTCAACTCCCGGTAATCAATGCACATCCGGTGTGAACTATCCTTTTTCTTGACAAAAAGGATCGGAGCTCCCCACGGCGAGCTACTCGGCCTGATAAACCCTTTCCCCAGCAGCTCCTGCAGCTGTGAGGATAACTCCTGCATCTCTGGTGGTGCGAGGCGATAGGGTGCCTTGGCAATAGGCGCCGCACCCGTCATCAAATTGATCCGAAACTCTACCTGTATCTCGGGAGGCACACCCGGCAACTCCTCGGGGAAAACATCTGGAAACTCGCACACTATCGGAACCTCGGAGATAGAACTCGGTCTCCCTACAGCAGTCCACGTATCCATCACATACGCCAGAAACCCCATACAACCCTGCTGTAAACTCTGTCTCGCACTGGCAGCAGAGCAGAAAGCTGATCCAGATCTAGTACCCTCGCCGTACACCGTAAGTACTCCCCCACTAGGGTCTCGTATAGTCACTAACTGTCGGTCGCAGTCTATCACCGCTCCAAATCGGCTCAACCAGTCCATGCCCACTATGACACAAAAATCACCCATAGCGATCGGTACCATATCTATAGGAAACTTCACACCCAAAATCTCTAGGGTGCACTCACGGATCACGTCTGTAGCAAAAACTGCGTGCTCATCGGCTATAGAAACCCACAAAGGCCGACTCAACGCTTCACGTCGTATACTGATGTGATGACTAAATACTATGGACACAAAAGATCGACTCGCACCCGAGTCAAATAACACCAAAGCAGGTACAGAACTCACAAGAAAAGTACCTATACACAATCATAATATAAGCACAAAATATCTCAAAAGAAGTACAATAATAATACATACCAGCCACGACGTCAGGTGCTGCGCGAACGTCCTCCGCTGTCAACTGAAAGGCTCTCCCACGAACCCTCGGTGTCTCGGCCTTCGCTGACCGACTCTCAGTAGCACGCACAAAAGTAGGTGCAGATCCCTGGGCTGATCCCTGCATGAGCTGAGGGCACTCGGCCTTCTTGTGGCCGGTCTGGTTGCAATGGAAGCAAACCAAGAACCCCTTGGGGCAATCCTTCGCCAGGTGCCCCTCTTTGCCACATTTGTAGCAATTCCCCAAACGGCATGAACCCTCGTGACTCTTTCCGTACTTGCCACAAGTGCGGCCCTTCTAGCCCCCAGCTCTGGTATGAGCGGGCTTAGCCCGCTTCGTCGCTGGCTGCAACTGTACTGGTCTCCGGTCCCCACCCCGGGACTCCTCCTCCTCCCTGGTCTGCAGCTCAAGCTCAATCTCCCTCCTCCTGGCATTGGCCTGAAGCTCCGCCAATGTCCTGTACGACAAGTTCGCCACGAACTCTCATATATCCCTCCTCAGTATGCTTAAATATCGGCTCACACATTCCTGCTCCGTAGACACGTGCTCAAGGCAAAACATCGCCCTCTCATGGAACATCCTCGAAATATCTGTCACTGACTTTGTCTTCTGCTTGAGAGACAGAAACTCCTGTGCCAAATGTTCCCTCTCTACCGGGGGAACATACTCGTCTCGAAACATCTGAACAAACCTCTCCCACGTCACCGCATCATGATGTGTAGAGGTAAAACCGGCTGTCACAAACTTCCACCAGTCCTTCGCTCCTAAGCGAAGCTGGTTCAACGCAAACGGAACTCTCAAGTTATCTGGGCATGAGCATGTGTAAAAATACCCCTAGACATCAGAGATCCATCTCATCGCAACAAATGGATCCTATGTCCCATCAAACTCTGGTGGCTTCATGTTTCTAAACTCCCGGAACAACAGCGAGTCACCTCCCTGAGGCCTAGCAGCGGCGACGGCTGCAGTGGCGGCAACAGCAGCCTCAGTGATAGCAGCGTATCGCTCATCAAAATTCTCAATCAGGGTGGTCTTAATAGACCCAAACATCTCTGGAATCTCCGCTCGGATAGCTGCGGCCACCTCCTCGTGAATCATCTTCTGTATCTCCTTGTCACTAATCCCACTGCCTCCAGGGTTGTGGCATGTACTCACCATGATGTCTCTGAAACAAAACACAAAATGATCAGAGACTTGCTCGAGTATACTAACACTCGATCACTCGCCCCTACTTGTTCCTTAGTATCCTAAGGATTCTTACTTGGACTGCTCACCGATCCGGTGCTTCCAGTAGTACGGGCCCATTAATACCTTCCACACCGCATCTGTATTCACCCCAAGTCCTCCTCCTCGGATCCCAGTTGCAAGTATGCTATACCTCACCAAACATAAGCTACTCTCACAGTAGATCCCTCATAAGGTCGTTCCTGCTAAATACTGATTCTCAGCTCATACTCAAGGCGAATTACCGATAGCAGAAATCCCTAGGCTATGGCATCACAAATCAAGCCACCCTAGTCCTAATATATGAAATACCTAGCCTACTCTCTAGCATGTATAACATCTCATAATATATCATAAATATCTTATAACACAAAAGTAAGGGTGTTTTGGGAAATCACTGCTCGGGCTCTGGCTGATTGTACACACTGCTCCAACTCGTTTGCTCTAAAACTCTTTCTCATTTTTAGAAAAAGTTATCTCTTTTGAAAATCTTTCTCAAATCCTCAGTTTCAGTCCAAACACACCCGGAGGTGCATCAGAATCCCTCAAACCAAGGCTCTGATACCAACTTGTAACGGCGTAAATTTTCAAGAAAATTTTTCATTTTCAAAACACAATAAAACTCATTTTCCAATCTCAAAATCACAAGTGTCTAAAATGTCAACAATCCACAATGTAAATCACAATCCCGGAATCATAAAATTGTCTCTCGCCAGTGTGTACAATCATGTCGGTGCCTTCCCGCGATCATCAGAACTACCTGAAACACATAACACATAACACGGTAAGCACAAAGCTTAGTGAGTTCCCCAAAATACCACACACAGCTCGTTAGCCACTCGAGGCTCAAACTCAATAAGACCCTCCGGTCAATGTGTCCCAATAGGGCCCTCCAGTCCCACAAGTCAGTTCGACCCACTGGTCCCTCAACTCAGCAACTCAATACAATACACATTATGCATATCTCAAAAAAATAGCAGGATATCTCAATACACAGATAAGCACATAAGACATCTCAGTCACACGAAAATACCACTCATGGTAAAGTATAGTGAGAAGACTCACCTCGTAAGCTAGCAAGTGAAAATCTCGTATTCGGAAATCTCAAGCCTCCGCCTAACACATATAATAATTATCCCTAATTAATAATGGCCCTCAAAAAGCTAGACTAACCCTTCTACAAACTCACATAAGGGTAAAAGACTATTTTACCCCTCCATAGGCTTAATAGTCCACAATTTGACAAAACCCTAAAAGTCAACAAAAGTCAATGGCAGGGAGTACGTTGCGCGTACTTCATCTCTACGTTGGGCGTACTCGGCTGCCAAGCAGGCATCGGGGAAGCGCGACCCTACACTGCGCGTACTGGAAGTTATGCCCGGCGTACTCTCCAGTTTCCTCTTTCTCACTCATTTGGTCTTAAACAGTTAAAACCTTGGCTCATATCGTAGATCCAGACTCTCTAATAGCTCTTAACCCATAAAGTCAGTGACTTTAAGCCTTTGCATAGCTGAAATGGTCACCAACCCTCAAAATATACACTCTTTTGTTTGAAGGAGCTCATAACTCATGCATGGAGTGATTTCAACATCCAAGATTGGATTTTTATGACATTACACCACTCATATGTCCAAAAGGGGGAGGTCCTAGTCTCTGGAGTTCAAGATCTTATCAAGTCTCCACCTTTTTGGGACAAAACCCTAAAATGCTCAATTAGGATGCTCATAACAAAAGAGAGGTAAACTTTGAAGCTTTATACCTCTATAAGAAGCTCCCAACTCATATATGCTCGGATCTAGAAGCTTGGATTCCCACTCGTTCTTTTTCAAGGCTTTCTCTTCTCTTCAAGAACAAACAAGAACTCTCAAAGGCTCATAAATACACTCACAAGCTCCAAAACGAGGGTTAGGGCACACTTAGGGTTTGTTGTTTGAGAATGGTGGCCAGAAATGAGGCCATCATATCCTTTAAATAGGGGACTCACCCTAGATTAGGGTTTTCATTCTGGGCCTAGTACGCCCATCGTACTAGGTGGTCTCCGCGTCACTTGCACGCTGACGAGTACGCTAAGCGTAAATCTCAGGTACGCCTCGCGTACTCTTTTTTCACCCTTTTCATAATAGGGGCCAAAATAGACAATAACTGAGAAGATCAAGGTTCACAAGGTATACGTGGACTCGGGATGTTACACTGTATATCCACCGGAACCAATATATATATATATATATATATATATATATATATATATATATATATATATATATATATATATGTATATATATATATATATATATATATATATATATATATATATATATATATATATATATAATCACATATTTTATACGGCATCTAAAATAAATTCCTTTAAAATTCTAGTTGAATAATTTGTTTTGAACCTTTAAAGGTTTTAAGAAACATGCACATATTTTTTGGCATGTTATTCAACTTTACAATTGATATATTTTTATATGTTTTAAAAATTCAACAAATTTAACGAACCGTATATCCGATATTGAAACCGCTATCCGCCGGTTCCGGTTCCAACATTTTAGGAACCACCGGTTCCGGTTCCAGAAAATTAGGGCGGGTACTCGCCTACGCTCATCCCTACTCAACACATAGATGTATATCCTCATCGAGCCGATTGTGTTAGTGTATCATATATTGATGCGATACAATCTTAAAAGTGACTATATATATTGGAGTCTCCCTCTTTCCATAAGAACTCTTTTGAAGAGTTAATATAGGGATCGCCATATATTTAGACATACTCACAAAGTGTTTGACATGGAGGTTTTTTATACATAAATGTTTTAACTTTCAACTACTAGCTTTCCATAAGGGCTTTTTTTCCGACCACTTATATACAAATAAAAGTTTTAACTTTCTACTACTAGCTTCCAATTATCAGCTAGTTTGTCAAACATACTCAATCTTAATAGATGATCATTCTTTTTTTATGTACGTAGCCCACTTTGATCTCTAACCAAATAAATAAAATAAAACATATGTTGATTGAAAATTTGAAATATTTATAATATACGGCATAAGTGTTGTCTTCATTCCGGAGGTCGAGAGTTTATGTCTCGTCTGAAACACAATGTGAAATTAAAAATAGTTTAGGAGTAGATTAAATTTATTGTTTTATAAAAAAAATTAAAATTCGTTCACTGTTTGAATATTAATATTTAATATATGAACTATTTATAGAAAAAATTGGAATATACCAATTGATAATGTACGTCTTCAATACGTAACGCTTTAGACCCCCTTTGACCACATTTTTAATATACATTGAGATGTATAATTTAATAATTTTTTTTTCAAGATTTAACATCTCAAATATTATTCGTACTTAATGACTTATTCATATATAATGATCATAGAACGGATTTGCTATGGATTTTCCAGCGAATGCAGTTTACTAAAAAAAATGCAATTAACATAATTACATTAAGTAGAATGACTCATAGTCTCATACTGTCGAATGTGGGCCTGTTGATGCTGGATTGGGCCAAAATGACACATCAACTGCTATGAGGGCTAAACTATTGAGGAGTGCAAATCGTATGCCATTACTAATACTAATAGCATAATACCCCTTCTTTAGTTATTAAAGAGGATAAGGACAAAACAAAATTGTCAAATTGAGCAACAAAAATTCCTCATCGAGAATAAAGACTTGTGCTACAAGAGCCTTTTATGTCCGGACCATCTTCTTCAAAACAAAAGTTTGGCTTTTTCTATAGTTGACGAGTTATGTCATGCTATAGATTTAGCAAAGGCGTTAGGATATAATATCAGGAGTTGGAAACAATCATTATTGGAATGGGAGGTTAACACGTTCATCAAATATCATTTTAATAAATAACGAAGATGGATATCTAAAATATAAAATGTATATTAAGTGTAAGATTAACTTTTTAAAAGAGTTATTTTGTAGAGAATGCAGGTTCGATTATGTTGCAATGATCTAAGATACATTAACAAGACTAACATGTTGTGTTTTGACAACAAAATATCAATTTTTATGGTATACGTTGAAGTGTTTAGATGTGGCGGTTGTACAATCATTGTGGGTAACCTTCACTTCGCTTTTGTTGGTAGTAGTGCAAGGGGAAGATCCGAGGCATTCTTTGAAGATCAGACAAGACTACATTTTCTTAAAAAACATGTTTTGATCACAAATTATTTTATTTAATTTTTACTAAAGATATATGGGCAAATTATATTACCCGTCTGAAAATCATTGATATTCATGTTTATACTTAGTCTAAGGGGTACTAAAATGATCGTAATTGATATGTATAGATATGATGAATTTATTTTCTCTATAACAACTGCTATTTAAAGATTAAAATGGCTTGACAATCAGGGACTGGCAAAAAATGTATATTTGAGTATTTGCAAAAAGAGTTTTAACATGGATGGCACGTAAACAAGTTAAGCCGAAGTCGTTAATAGAATAATTTAAACTAAACCCTTATAAAAACTAAAAATGCCAATTTTACACCATTATTCATAAACGTGGCACGTGTTTCTACTAGTTATTGATGTTGGTTATGATAAGTGAGGAATCTAGAATAGAAAACCACGTAGTTTTCTAACTGGGTTCAACCGTACCGGTTCAACAAAAAAATCAGGTTTAAGCAGAAAAATAACCGGTTCAACATGTATAAAAATTGATGTATGAAAATTGATGGTGAGAGCATCAAACCCAAACCGATCCTTCATTCAATTTTCTTTTTTTACTAAAACAACCTTAAACTTGGAGTAAAGATGGTCTAAACCAGGGGATAGTCTAAATAGATGTAGTTTTTTTGTTGGTGATTTTAGTGTAACTAAACATTTTGTGTAATTAGAACCAATATGTGAGCTAAGGGGTTTATGATTTGTACTTTATATTATATGTTTGGTGTGTGCGGAGTGCATACATATATAAGATCGAATTATAAACTGCTACGGCAAAATGACGAGGGTGAAGGGGGTTGCACCCATTGTAGGGTCTTAAGGGCAGTGTCCCTGGCAGGGTCCAAGGGGCAGAGCCCCTGGCAGAAACCCTAAATTGTTAAGTATAAATACGACTCTTATCTTTGAGATGTGTACACCCTTCTTGTAACACCCGTTTCACATAATGAATGAGGTGAGGGATTGGTGGGATCAGAGATCAGATTTTTAGGAAAAATCTGTGGCCACGACGTTGTGAATTGAGCACCACGATGTGGCATAAGTTGTTCAAGAATGCACGTTTGGATGGTTGCCACGATGTGGCAAGGGAAAGGCCATGACGTAGCAGTTGTGGCAGCCCAAGCTCATGATTTGTAGGGGTTTCTCCAAATTTAAACACATAATCTTAAGGATTAGGGCATCCTTTTCAGTCTCCAACCCTTTCAAACGAAACCCTACTGTAACACCCATACATTTTTTTTTTCCAAATTTAACTTAAAAACTCATTCCAAATTCATCAAACATTACAAACTGGTTTTCAAAATGTATATATCAGAGTTTTCCCAGAAACATAAGCAAAACATGAGGATCTGTACGATCACGCCTTCGCCTTGCTGTGATCCCCTGATGTACCTGAAACAATAAACTGAAACTGTAAGCCTGAGAGCTTAGTGAGTTCCCCCAAAATACTGATACACTGCACATAACACATATATAAATAACAGCATGTACTGGGTCCACAACTTTACAGACTGGATTACCCCCTGGGCCCACAGTGTGAGTCTGGATTGCCTTACGGGCCCACAGCTCACATCTGGCTTGCCATCGAGCCCACAGTACGAGTCTCCCTCAGCTCGTAACCGGAAAACTCTCGAGCCCACAGTACGAGTCTCCCTTAGCTCGCATCTGGAATGCTCCCGGGTTTGTTGGTTACCGCACTGAGCAGTTTCACCTCAACCCATCCCACATAACATGCCCACATATAAACATAACCACTGTGCATGCAATTAATCATATAACAACGTCGGTAACCCTACAGATCTACCCAACTGGCATAACCACTAGCATGCAATCACTAATCCACACTCAACACAATAACACTACTTGGATAACATATTCAATGGGCCGGCCTTGGTGCCTTAGACCCCTTAGTATAGTGAGGATAACTCACCTCGCAACTGTCGTCTGAAACTAGAAAGCTCAACTCCCAGATCACCACCACAAACTCCACCACCTATATCCGACACATCACAAAGTTCATAGGTTCCCAAGATACTTCCAGAAGTCCAATAGTCAACCTTTGCCCAAAGTCCAAGTCATATTTCAAGGTCAACAGTCCAAGTTGACCTCAACTCGTCGAGTACCCTTAGCTACTTGCCGAATTCCTGGCATGACTCGCCAACTCGCCGAGTCACTCGAGTGGCTCGTCGAGTTCCTAGTGTCAGTGCACGTAACCCCTTGGCCAACCCGCATAGTTTTCCCTTTACAACTCGCCGAGTTCATACGTGTCCGAAGGTTGGGAAAACCCTAACTGACTCGCCGAGTCATTCTACTGACTCGCCGGGTCTACGACAATCTTCAACGGACTCGCCGAGTTGTTCATCCAACTCTTCGAGTACATGACCATCTTCATGTGGGTCGCCAAGTTGACTATGCAACTCGCCAAGGCCCTTCAGACCTTCATACATACATGTAACGCCCGCAGATCCGGGCTAGTCAATTTAAAGACGATGAGCATCAAAAATGAGTTTTTGATGGAAGATTATTTAGAAGGATTAATCTTAACCAAGTTGTAGTATATGTTACAAGGGTTCCGTACATATAAAGAACGGCGAAATCCGAGTTATAACGAAGAAGTTATGGCCCGTCGAAGTTTTACGGCAAAACCGGCACGGCACCGGGAGACGTAAATAGTGAATTTACGGTAGAAGACTTTTTAGCCTTAGTGATCTAAACAAAATTTGTAGTATACGTTAAACCGAGAACATACAAAAAAAGAATGCCCAAATCTGACTTCGTATGAGGAAGTTATGAATTTTCTAAGATTTGGCATAGCAGTGCACGACCCGAAACTCGAATTTTAGTTCGAGCGGTTTTTGGCCTACGCGACCTAAATGAGAGTTGAAGATCTCATTAATAGGAACTCAACGGTAAAAAAACAGATGAAAACGGAGTCCGTATGTAGAAGTTATGAATTTTACGCGGACATTTAACAGTATAATCTCCTCCTACTGTTAAATTTAAGATCGGTCGAGAATTAGCCGACGGAGTCTAAATGAAAGTTTTAAATCTTGTTTTTACCTACGCGTGGATTGAAAGAACTTCGAGAATAGAGCTTTTATGTTAAAGATATGGAAGAAACTTGGTCCCTACTCTTCGAGCGCGATAAATTCGATACAGTTTTGTAAATCTGAGATATAATGAGAATTAGCTGACGGCGTCTAAATCAAAGTTGTAGTACTCGTAAATACCAACGCGTGGATATAAAGAACGTCAAAAATGGAGTTTGTATGAACGAGTTACAAATAATAATAACATATTTACGTATTAAAATAAAGTATAAATCATATATACGTACACATATATATACAAATGTATATATCATTAGAAAGGTATTGACGATGCGGTTATTATAAGACTAGTGTTTAGTACTTTTGACATTAGTTTAGTACAAATATCGTTAAATCTATTTAAAATAGTATTATGAAGGGGTGTTTAGTCGTTTATCTAACAATAAGGTCATTAAGTAAATATGGAGGGTAGCTTTTGTAAATTCAAGAGTAAATTAAACGAATGGTCCTTATGGTTTAGGGCAATTTACGTGTTTGGTCCCTAACTTATTTTTTTAAATCGGAAGGTCCCTACTGTTTGTTTTTGTTACGCGTTTGGTCCCTGTCTTACCTAAAAAGACTATTTTGCCATTGATTTTTTAATTTATTTATATAAACACATCCCCAACCCCACCCCTCTCACCTTACCTTACCTACCCCACCATTTTTCCCTATATAAATAATAGTCTTTTTAGGTAAGAAAGGGACCAAACACGTAACAAAAACAAACAGTAGGGACCAAGCACGTAACAAAAACAAACAACAGGGACCTTCCGAGTTAAAAAAATAAGTTAGGGACTAAGCGCGTAAATTACCCCAAACCATAGGGACCATTCGTGTAATTTACTCTAAATTCAATTACTCTAAATAAGAGGCTTGGGCTGTCATATTTCTTGCACCATTCTCTTGATTCAAGAGTCTTTCTCTTCTTATCCCCGAGCATTTCGGTCCCTCGTGATTCGACTTCTCTATCTGTAGTTTTAGTATAGTAAGGTGAGCGCTGAAGCGCTACACGAATCTTTCTTAGAAAGATTCAGCGACAAAGTTCTGCCCCTACATAGCCCGACTCCTAGCTAAAACCCCCTTGTAAGTAAGTTATGCTTACCTATTTTAATATAGCTTATATTTAAAATTAGTATTGTTATTATGAACTTATAATAAATATTTGAGCTATTATTATGACTTATATAAGTGTCGTTATAATATCTTTTTAACTACTCGCGGTACGGGGAACTGGTTTAAAGGGCCGCATAGGGTTGTTGGATTTCAGAAGTGATATATGCCAAAATGGTCCTGCCCTCCGGTGTTTTATGTCTGGCGCCTGTCTGTACATAGTGGTTGGAAAGTATTGTTTAAACGCTTATATAATAATAATAATAATAAGACTAATAATTAGTCACGGTAAATATTAGACTAAAATCTAGTGGTAATAATACTGGGTTTCGTCGAAGGAAATTATTTTAAAGTAAACGAAGCGTTGTCCGAGTACCGAGTCAGCACCTTATCAAGTGAGTGCATAGTTACTTTCATCTTACATACATATATGAAGTATTTAATATAAATTACATGCTATGTGTGCATATTGTCTGTATACTTGCCGTCTATGCTGGGTGAAAGATTTTTATACATGTTTTAAATGATTTAAACTGTATATGTATTTTATATCTACAAAATGTGTTGGGTAAAACATGGGTAGATGAAATAGTTGTTGTGTGACAAAAACAAAATGAGGGGAGGTGATATAGACCATGAGATAAGGGTGAGAGGTGAACCATGAGAGAAGCCTTTTACCCAAGTGTTGGCCCCGTCATCTAGCAGAGTATGGATGACAACCACAGACTATTCTAGACCGTCCAGTGGAACACTAGCAGGCTCGCAACCTGTAGGTGTTATTTGAACTGTGTATTCACCAGCTGTACTCTAAAAACCCATTGACATGTATTGCGAGTGGATTCTCGGAAACGATACTGTCGATAAACGAGATAAAAACCCATTGACATGTATTGCGAGTGGATTCTCGGAAACGATACTGTCAATAAACGAGATAAACCTGGCAGATGCGCCTAAAGGACTCTATCGGCAGAAGCGCCTAATAGAGAACCTCATAACCCCGACAGATGCGCCTAAGGGACAATACCGACAGATGCGCCTCATAAGGAATGTCACAATTCTGACAGCTGCGCCTAAGTGATAATATTAGTAGTTGTGCTTGACAGATGTGTCATTAGCAACGATGGATTTCGTGCCTATTCCTTAGGATAATTCTTAGGAATGAATGAACGAGAAATAGCTGATTCTTAGGGTAGATCCTTAGTAGTAAATAAGATAATGGGGATGGGTAATTGGGTTGATTGATTGTTTGATGATTAAAAATAATAATTATATTATTGTGGGTTGAAAACCCTATGTACTCACCAGGTTTCCTAACCTGACCCACTCAGTTTATTTATATCACAGGTGTTGATATGAAGTCAAATTACACTGAGAGATTAAGGAGATATAAATAGCTAGTGATAATGAATGTAAGTTCTGTTTATGCTTATGTTTCTGTATTGACGATGACATCCCAAATTTTTTAAAAGGAATAAAAATACTTTTCTTCGGAAATGACTTGATAACGTATTTATCATGTTTTACTGGGAAACAATTTCGCAACATTTTTATTAAAAGAGGTACTCTGATTTTTATAAAGCATAAACAAAATCCGTCTTTTCTGGCCGTGAAAATAGGGATGTCACACTTGGTATCAGAGCATTAGTTTAAGCGAACTAGGAATAAGGATTTATTTCTAGACTTAAACTTAGAATGCTAAGCGATGATCGTGAGGAGTGTGTCTAATATATTTTAGGAAGTACGCCTGAATAGACATAAGCACTAGCTTAATTAGGGAAGATGCCTAAGATGCTTTTATGTGCTTAATAATTTGTGATGTTTTATGCTATTGTTTGATTGGATCTATGGTATGTTGCCGATCGGATGTGGAAATTTTATGTGTTCAGATTTCTAAACGTTTAATTACGATATTAGAACTGGCATATAATTTTTCGAGGTAATAAGGAGGAATACGCCTCTAAACCTTCATCTATATTTATTCTCGTCTCAATACACCAAACAATTGCTTTGGTGTACAGAACATCATGGTGAAGACTTGTAGTGAATTGAGTAAATGGAGGAAATAAGAAGGCTTACAATACTGAATGGTACTTATCGGAAGATATCATAAGAGTGATATCTTGCCTTTAGAATGCATCTAATAAATAATACATCTAGTACGGGAGAAGTAAACTTTCGATTTGCAGAAATAAATATTTTTGGTATAATCCATGAAGTTATCCCATCGTCTGACATTTCCATCACCAACCGAGTTGAAGTAGAGTCTAGGGAAAATTTTATGATTGATTGGACACATTTTTATGTGTTAAAATTGTTTTTGTGATAGTAACTTGGAAAGCTACGAGACAATACTTGGGACGAGTATGAGTAGGTGTGAATGGTAGTAGAGGCCTATACTACCGGAAGCACAGGACTCATGCTTGGATTAGGGAAAGTCACAAGTTTACCAAGGAGCTAGTAACTGATTTCGTTTTATTCAAGTATGTCGTTACCATCGTTTCGGTAATGACTAAGAAGATGATTGTTATTCCGACCCTAGTGGTCATATCAAATTGAGTCCGACTACGCTCAGTATGTTATGTGGTTCAGAGAATCAAGTTCTATGTAGCATCTGACTTAAGACGGAAGATTGAAATTAAAAGCGCTCAGTAGAGGTATCGCGAAAAGTTGCTTGTAGCTAGAAATGCTACCTTTTAAGATGAGATTAGAACATGAACGAAAGTATAGTCTGTTCTGGAAGACTCTAAGAGACCTGAGTCGAAGCGCTGCAACATACGATGATAGGTCATTAGAATATGACACATCGTTCCATTGTAGTAATAAAGAAAAACTTATCTTAAGTTCGTATCCAGTGAGGATCGAGATTGTGACTTGAAGGTCATAATTTGGAGTCTAATGTGAGATAAGGAGCAAGTGCAAGATCGAGCTCCGCCTGCAGTCGAGAAGTCCAAGAATTAGATACTCATTCGAAGGAACATAGAAGTTACGATTATTACCTAGGATAAAGAGATAACGTACAGAGTCATTATACAGCACTGTTTCGTTGATGATTCCGGGACGTAATCATCCTAAGGGGGAGATAATTGTAACGCCCGCAGATCCGGGCTAGTCAATTTAAAGACGATGAGCATCAAAAATGAATTTTTGATGGAAGATTATTTAGAAGGATTAATCTTAGCCAAGTTGTCGTATATGTTACAAGGATTCCGTACATATAAAGAACGCCGAAATCCGAGTTATAACGATGAAGTTATGGCCCGTCGAAGTTTTACGGCAAAACCGGCACGGCACCGGGAGACATAAATAGTGAATTTACGGTAGAATACTTTTTAGCCTTAGTGATATAAACAAAATTTGTAGTATACGTTAAACCGAGAACATACAAAAAAAGAACGCCCAAATCTGACTTCGTATGAGGAAGTTATGAATTTTCTAAGATTTGGCATAGAAGTGCACGACCCGAAACTTGAATTTTAGTTCGAGCGATTTTTGGCCTACGTGACCTAAATGAGAGTTGAAGATCTCATTAATAGGAACTCAACGGTAAAAAAAAACAGACGAAAACGGAGTCCGTATGTAGAAGTTATGAATTTTACGCGGACATTTAACAGTATAATCTCCTCATACTGTTAAATTTAAGATCGGTTGAGAATTAGCCGACGGAGTCTAAATGAAAGTTTTACATCTTGTTTTTACCTACGTGTGGAGATAAAGAACTTCAATAATAGAGCTCGTATGTTAAAGATATGGACGAAACTTGGTCCCTACTCTTCGAGCGCGATAAATTCGATACAGTTTTGTAAATCTGAGATAGAATGAGAATTAGCTGACGGCGTCTAAATAAAAGTTGTAGTACTCGTAAATACCAACGCGTGGATATAAAGAACGTCAAAAATGGAGTTCGTATGAACGAGTTACAAATTATAATAGCATATTTACGTATTAAAATAAAGTATAAATCATATATACGTACACATATATATACAAATGTATATATCATTAGAAAGGTATCGGGGATGCGATTATTATAAGACTAGTGTTGAGTACTTTCGACATTAGTTTAGTACAAATATCGTTAAATCTATTTAAGATAATATTATAAATGGGTGTTTAGTCGTTTATATAACTATAAGGTCATTAAATAATTATGGAGGGTAGTTTTTGTAAATTCAATTACTATAAATAAGAGGATTGGGCTCTCATATTTCTTGCACCATTCTCTTGATTGAAGAGTCTTTCTCTTCTTATCCCCAAGCATTTCGGTCCCTCGTGATTCGACTTCTCTTTCTATAGTTTTAGTATAGTAAGGTGAGCGCTGAAGCGCTGCACAAATCTTTCTTAGAAAGATTCAGTGACGAAGTTCTGCCCCTGCAGAGCCCGAATCCTAGCTAAAACCCCCTTGTAAGTAAGTTATGCTTACCTATTTTAATATAGCTTATATTTAAAATTAATATTGTTATTATGAACTTATAATAAATATTTGAGCTATTATTATGACTTATATAAGTGTCGTTATAATATCTTTTTAACTACTCGCGGTACGGGGAATCTGGTTTAAAGGGCCGCATAGGGTTGTTGGATTTTAGAAGTGCTATATGCCAAAATGGTCCTGCCCTCCCGTGTTTTATGTCTGACCCCTGTCTGTAAATAGTGGTTGGAAAGTATTGTTTAAATGCTTATATAATAATAATAATAATAATAATAATAATAATAATAATAATAATAATAAGACTAATAATTAGTCACGGTAAATATTAGACTAAAATCTAGTGATAATAATACTAGGTTTCGTCGAAGGAAATTATTTTAACGTAAACGAAGCGTTGTCCGAGTACCGAGTCACCACCTTATCAAGTGAGTGCATAATTACTTTCATCTTACAAATAGATATGAAGTATTTAATATAAATTACATGCTATGTGTGCATATTGTCTGTATACTTGCCGTCTATGCTGGGTGAAAGATTTTTATACATGTTTTAAATGATTTAAACTGTATATGAGGAGAGGTGATATAGACCATGAGATAAGGGTGAGAGGTGAACCATGAGAGAAGCATTTTACCCAAGTGTTGGCCCCGTCATCTAGCAGAGTATGGATGACAACCACGAACTATTCTAAACAGTCCAGTGGAACACTAGCAGGCTCGCAACCTGTAGGTGTTATTTGAACTGTGTATTCACCAGTTGTACTCTAAAAACCCATTGAGATGCATTGCGAGTGGATTCTCGGAAACGATACTGTCGATAAACGAGATAAAAACCCATTGACATGTATTGCGAGTGTATTCTCGGAAACGATACTGTCGATAAACGAGATAAAAACCCATTGACATGTATTGCGAGTGTATTCTCGGAAACGATACTGTCAATAAACGAGATAACCCTGGCAGATGCGCCTAAAGGACTCTACCGGCAGAAGCGCCTAATAGAGAACCTCATAACCCCGACAGATGCGCCTAAGGGACAATACCGGCAGACGCGCCTCATAAGGAATGTCACAATTCTGACAGCTGCGCCTAAGTGATAATATTAGTAGCTGTGCTTGACAGATGTGTCATTAGAAACGATGGATTCGTGCCCATTCCTTAGGATAATCCTTAGGAATGAATAAACGAGAAATAGCTGATTCTTAGGGTAGATCCTTAGTAGTAAATAAGATAATGGGGATAGGTAATTGGGTTGATTGATTGTTTGATGATTAAACAAAATAATTATATTATTGTGGGTTGAAAACCCTACGTACTCACCTTGTTTTCCAGCCTGACCCACTCAGTTTATTTATATCACAGGTGTTGATATGAAGTCACATTACACTGAGAGATTAAGGAGATATAAATCACTAGTGATAATGAATGTAAGTTATGTTTATGCTTATGTTTCTGTATTGACGATGACATCCTAAATGTTTTAAAAGGAATAAAAATACTTTTCTTCGGAAATGCCTTGATAACGTATTTATCATGTTTTACTGGGAACAAATTCCGAAACATTTTTATTAAAAGAGGTACTCTGATTTTTATAAAGCATAAACAAAATCCGTCTTTTCTGGTCGTGAAAATGGGGATGTCACAATACAGGTACTTTTTAAGCCATGCAATGACTCCATATTGCAGATCCAAGCTTCTAATGGAGCTTTACACCTTAGGCGAGTCTCATTCTTGCAAAGGCTGGAAACTTTATGGACTTAGAGACCCAAGATAGTTCAGATCTGAGGTTGCAACCTCAGATCTTAGCTCAAACAGAAGAAAGGCTTCCTAATAAGCTAGAAAAGCCCTAAAATCCACCCAAAATAGATCTAGAATGAAAAGGGGGTTAGGATAACAGCTTAATAACTTCCAAAAAGGATGTCAACTGAGGTAGATTTCTAGTTCCACATGTTCCTTGCTCCTAGTCACTTGATCTCCAAGCTTCTTCCCACCAAAAATCATCTTCCCAAGCTTATGAACACAAATGGAGTACACTCGCACGAATTAGGGTTTAAGGGTCTCAAGTAACTGTAAAGGGAAGGCTGGGAAAGGCCAATGATCCTTTAAATAGGGTGCAATACCCCGGGATTTAGGGTTTCATCTGCCAGCTCCTACTCGTCGAGTCCCTTCTTGGACTCGGCGAGCGAGTCACTAAAATACGTGGACCAACCCCCTGCTACTCGATGAGTAGGGCAACCAACTCGTCGAGTAGACCTTGAAATCAAAGAAATTCTTATATAAATCAATACCTGAGAATCGGGGTGTTACAATTCTCCCCCACTTGAACTAGAATTCGTCCTCGAAGTCTGCCGCGACGAACAACTCCGAGTAGTGCTCCCGCATCTCCGCCTCTGGCTCCCACGTCCACTCGGACCCCCTCCAATGTTCCCACTGTACCTTTACCAAAGGTATCTCCTTGTTCTGCAGGACTTTCATCTTCCTTTCCAGTATGGCCACATGCCTCTCCACGTAATTCAGGTGCTCATCGACTTAAATATCATCTAACGACACCACTGCTTCCTGATCCATAATGCACTTCCGCAACTGTGAATCCGACTAAGCTCTTCCGGTAGCTCTAGCCTGTAAGCCACGTTGCCAACCCTGGAAATGATCCTGAACGACCCAATGTAACGGGGGTCCAATTTCCCCTCTTCCTGAAGCGAATCACACCCTTCCAGGGTGAGACCTTCAGGAGTACCATATCACCCACCAGAAATTCTAACTCAGATCGACGTCTGTCAGCGTAACTCTTTTGCCGACTCTGAGCGGTCTGCAAACGCTGCCTAATCTGCTGAATCTTCTCAGTAGTCTGCAAGACTACTTCCGTCTGCCCCATCACCCTGTGTCCAACCTCACCCCAACAAACCGGTGTGCGACATCTCCGTCCATACAACAGCTCGAAAGGCGGGGCGCCAATGCTGGAATGATAGCTGTTGTTGTAGGCGAACTCTGCAAGGGGCAGGTGGGAATTCCAACTCCCACCGAAGTCAATAACGCACGCCCTCAACATATCCTCGAGGGTCTGAATGGTCCATTCACTCTGACCATCGCTCTGCGGATGATATGTTGTACTAAAGTGCAGCCGCGTGCCCAGTTCCTCGTGGAACTTCTTCCATAATCATGAGGTAAATCTAACATCTCGGTCGGAAACAATTGAGACGGGAACTCCATGGCGAGCGACGATCTCGCGAACATACACGTCGGCCAACTTCTCGACCGAAGAACTCTCCCGAATAGCCAGGAAATGGGCGCTCTTGGTCAATCGATCTACGATAACCCATATAGCATCAAATCCCTTTGACGTCCTCGGAAACTTGGTAATGAAGTCCATCGTGATCTGTTCCCACTTCCACATGGGAATCTCTAGAGGCTGCAACTTACTATGTGGACTCTGATGTTCGGCCTTGACCATCCTGCAGGTCAAGCAGCTCTCGACGTACCAAGCGATTTCCCGCTTCATACATGGCCACCAGTAACTCAAACTTAGGTCTCTGTACATCTTGTTGGCCCCCGGGTGAATAGAAAAATGAGACTTGTGAGCCTCTTCCATGACCGTCTGCCTGACCCCACCATACATCAGAACACAAACTCGACCACATCGGGTCAACAATCCTCGACTATCCTGCACAAACCGGGTACTCTCACCCTTGATCCTCTCTAGCTTCCAATTCTCCGGTCGCATGCCCTCAACCTGGGCATCTTTGATCAAACTCACAAGCGGAGAATCGACCGCTATCCTCATACAGCTCGCTGGGGTGGAAGACCCAGCTGACTTGCGGCTCAGAGCGTCCGCCACCACATTCGCTTTACCGGGGTGGTAAAGGATCTCACAATCGTAGTCCTTGACTACATCCAGCTACCTGCGTTGCCTCACGCTCTTGTGATCCGTGTATATGGTGCAACGGACCCCGTATAGGTAATGTCTCCATATCTTGAGAGCGAACACCACTGCTTCCAGCACCAAATCGTGCGTAGGGTATCTCGTCTCATGCGGCTTCAGCTACCGCGATGCATAAGCTATCACTCGTCCTCTTTGCATGAGGACCGCCCCCAAACCTGTGATGGATGCATCACAGAACACCACAAAATCATTCTCTCCCTCCGGGAGTGTCAAGACTGGGGCCTCGCACAACCGCTGTCGGAGGGTCTCAAACGCCCTCTGCTGCTCAGGGCCCCACCGGAAATCCACCCCCTTCCTCGTCAGACGAGTGAGGGGTACTGCAATCTTGGAGAAATCCTAAATGAATCTCTGGTAGTACCCCGCTAATCCCAAAAAGCTCCTGATGTCCGAGGGAGATTTCGGAACCTCCCACTGCATGACCGCCTCGATTTTGGCCGGATCGACCAAAATCCCCTCCTGGTTAACGAGGTGTCCAAGGAACTGGACTTCTCGTAACCAAAACTCGCACTTCGAGAACTTGGCATAGAGCCGTTCTCGCCTCAAGACTACCAATAACTCCCGTAGATGCTTCTCATGCTGCTCTCGGGTCTTGGAATACACCACGATATCATCTATGAACACAATGACCGAACGATCGAGCATCGGTCTGCAGACCCGATTCATCAGATCCGTAAATACTGCTGGCACGTTGGTGAGCCGAAACGGCATCGCCACGAACTCGTAATGTCCATAACGCGTCCGAAACGCGGTCTTCTCTACGTCCTCCTCCCTCACTCCAACCTGATGATACCCGGATCTCAAATAGATCTTGGAAAACCAAGATGCACCCTACAACTGATCGAAGAGATCATCTATCCTCGGGAGTGGATAACGGTTCTTCACCGTTAACTTGTTCAACTCCCGGTAGTCGATGCACATCCGGTGCGAACCGTCCTTCTTCCGGACAAAAAGAATCGGTGCTCCCCACGGAGAAGTGCTAGGTCGGATGAAATGCTTTCCCAGCAGTGCCTGCAGCTGTGGCGACAGCTCCTGCATCTCGGGTGGCGACAATCGGTACGACACCTTCGCGATAGGGGCCGCACCAGGCACCAGGTTGATCTGAAACTCGACCTGCCTCTCCGGAGGTATCCCTGGCACCTCCTCCGGAAACACATCTGCAAACTCCCTGACCACAGGAACATCGGAAACCGCAATCTGATCCTTGGCTCGCATATCCAATACATACGCTAGGTAATCCGCACCCCCGTGCTAAAAATACTGCCGAGCCCTGGCGGCTGAACAAAACCTTGATCTCACTCTGGTCCCCTCACCATATACAATCAACTCTCCCCCACTTGGGTTTCGAACCACTACCCACTGACCCTCGCAATCAATCATGGCACCGAAACGATTGAGCCAGTCGATCCCCACAATCACGCATACATCCCCCATGGGGATCGGAATCAATTCTATCGGAAAAGGTATCCCGAAAATCTCCATCTCACACCCTCGGTAGATCGAAGAAGCAGAAACACCGTGTTCGTTGGCGATAGAGACTCGCAACGGACACCCTATCTCGCCTACTGGCACTCTGAACTCCCTACTAAAGGTCTGAGATACAAAAGACCGACTCGCCCCCGAGTCAAATAAAACCAATGCAGGTAAGGAGTTCACAAAAAACGTACCTAATCACAGGTACAACAGACAAGCATACATCAGATATAGTAAATGAGATAAAGGATAGAAACATACCCGCAACCACATCCGGTGCTGCCTTGGCCTCCTCGGCCGTAAGCTGAAAGGCACGCCCCTGAGCCTTCGGGGGCTCTGCCCTACCCTACCTCCCATCGGTAATCCTCAGTGTAGCCGGCTTAGTGGCAAGTAACGAATAGTTGGCCTTCACGTGGCCAACCTGATCGCAACGATAATATAACCTCATACCCTGAATTGGGACTGCCTGGCGACATCCCTTTGCATAATGCCCCTCCTTGCTACACCTGTGGCACCCACTACCAGCTCGACACACCAGAATGACCCTTGTCACACTTCCCACAAGTGTATCTCTGCTGAACCCCGGTCCTAGTATCAGCGGTCTTAGACCTCTTCAGCGCCGGATGAGACTGTGCTGGGGCCTGCCGCTGCTCTCTTAACTGCAGCTCAATCTCCAACTCGCGCCGTCTAGCGGCCTCCTGCAACTCCAGAAGAGTATCACATCGTTGGGTAGACACAAACTGACGGATATCCGTCTTGAGCATGCTTAGATAACGGGTCATCTGGGCCTGCTCGGAAGCAAACTCCGAGAAAAACATCGCCCTCTCAGTGAACATACGGATGATCTCCGTCACCGACTCCCCATCCTGTCTCAAACTCAGAAACTCCTGTGCCAAACGTTCCCGCTCGACACACAGAATTTACCGGGCACGGAACATGTCCCTGAACTGCTCCCAAGTAACAGCAGCTCTCTGATCATCAGTGTACGACCAAGTCGCAAATCTCCACCAGTCCTTGGCCCCGGACCTTAGCAGGTTCAGAGCACACCTGACCTTCTGGTCAGTAGGACACGAGCAAGTAAAGAAACACCCCTCCACATCTAAGATCCACCTCATAGCCTTGATGGGGTCCTGCGTCCCATCAAAAGTAGGGGGCCTCATGTTATTGAAGCCCCTGTACTGAAAGCCCCTACTAACTCCTCCCCCTGCCGCGGATACATCTGATGCAGCTGTTGTCTTTGCAAGAGCTGTGTAGCGCTCATCAAAGTACTCAACCATGGCGGTCTTAATCGACCCGAACATCTCCGGCAGGTGTGCCTAGAACGCAGCAGCAACCTCATCATGCAGGATCTCCCGAATCCTGGCATCCAACTCCTCTGTACTCATCTGCACCACGAGCTCAGGTGCTGTTGGCCCCTCCTGGCCTCCATCTCCTGATCCTGATCCTGAACCGGATCAACCACAAAGTGTCTCGTCATCACCATTCTGAAACATACCACAAGATATCAGATAATCCACATAAATAATTGGGAGCCAACTCCTGAACCGGATCAACCACAAAGTGTCTCGTCATACTACCTTCCACACCTACCCATATTTGTCTTAAGTATCACCACAACACCGTAATAATACATAAGCATAGCGAGCGCTCAATCTCCACTCCAAGAGGAATGCTAAATATCTCATAACTGGCCTCCCGGCCTCTCACAACCCACCCATCCATGAAGCTTTCACCAACCATGCAGCATTAGTGTATGCTAACCATACATAATGCTGGACCCTATAGATTTTCAAATATCCAATCCTACCCTAAGCTCCCAATCAAACAAGAACAAAACAGAACATAAGGCCAAATCAAACATTCTCAGGCTATAAGATCTTAATTATGTATAACTGTAATGCATACACTAAGCAACTACAGTAATGATGTCAATTTCATATAAAGAAAACCCTAGGCTAGCAGGCATCATATAATAAGGCAATTATATCATGCAATTCTTGAAGTTCCCTAGCCTATCTCTAGCATGCTGTTCTAACATATCACATAATCAAATAACTGTATGGCATTTTGGGGTCTACTTATTGGCTCCGACTGATCGTACACCCTGCCTCCTCCTTTACTTATTTTGAAAAAACCATTTTTCTGAAATCATTTGAAAACCTTTCCTTGATTTGAGACTGGATTCACACGCATGTTCCTCCAATTCACTCAAACCAAGGCTTTGATACCAACTTGTAACACCCATAAATGTTTTTTCCAAATTTAACTTAAAAACTCATTCCAAATTCATCAAACATTACAAACTGGTTTTCAAAATGTATAATATCAGAGTTTTTCCAGAAACATAAGCAAAACATGAGGAGCTGTACGATCACGCCTTCGCCTTACCACGATCCCCTGATGTACCTGAAACAATAAACTGAAACTGTATGCCCGAGAGCCTAGTGAGTTCCTCCAAAATACCGATACACTGCACATAACACATATTTAAACAATAGCATGTACTGGGTCCACAACTTTGCATACTGGATTACCCCCTGGGCCCATAGTGTGAGTCTGGATTGCCTTACGGGCCCACATCTTACATCTGGCTTGCCATCGAGCCCAGAGTACGAGTCTCCCTCAGCTCGTAACTGAAATACTCTCGAGCCCACAGTACAAGTCTCCCTTAGCTCGCATCTGGAATTCTCCCGGGTTTGTTGGTTACCGAACGGAGCAGTATCACTTCAACCCATCCCACATAACATGTCCACATATAAACATAACCACTTTGCATGAAATTAATCATATAACAACGCCGGTAACCCTACAGATCTACCCAACTGGCATAACCACTAGCATGCAATCACTAATCCACACTCAACACAATAACACTACTTGGATAACATATTCAATGGGCCGGCCTTGGTGCCTTAGATCCCTTAGTATAGTGAGGATAACTCACCTCGCAACTGTCGTCTGAAACTAGAAAGCTCAACTCCCAGATCACCACCACAAACTCCACCACCTATATCCGACATATCACAAAGTTCATAGGTTCCCAAAATACTTCCAGAAGTCCAATAGTCAACCCTTGCCCAAAGTCCAAGTCAACTTTCAAGGTCAACAGTCCATGTTGACCTCAACTCGTCGAGTACCCTTAACTACTCGCCGAGTTCCTAGCATGACTCGCCAACTCGCCAAGTCACTCGAGTGGCTCGTCGAGTTCCTAGTGTCAGTGCCCGTAACCCCTTGGCCAACCCGCCGAGTTTTCCCTTTACAACTCGCCGAGTTCATATGTGTCCGAAGGTTGGGAAAACCCTAACAGACTCGCCGAGTCATTCTATTAACTCATCGGGTCTACGACAATCTTCAACGGACTCGCCGAGTTATTCATCCAACTCGTCGAGTACAGGACCATCTTCATGTGGGTCGCCGAGTTGACTACGCAACTCGCCGATTCCCTTCATACCTTCATCCATACATGTACTTTTTAAGCCATGTAACGGCTCCATATTGCAGATCCAAGCTTCTAAGGCATGTTTATCACGTAAAGTTGCAAACTTTACGTGCATGCAAGGCCCTAGAGACTCTAAATGACCAATCTAAGCTTCTAATGGAGCTTTACACCTTAGGAGAGTCTCATTCTTGCAAAGGATGGAAACTTTATGGACTTAGAGAGCCAAGACAGTTCAGATATGAGTTTGCAACCTCAGATCTTAGCTCAAACACAAGAAAGGCTTCCTAATAAGGTAGAAAAGCCCTAAAATCCACCCAAAATAGATCCAGAATGAAAAGGGGGTTTGGATAACGGCTTAATACCTTCCAAAAAGGATGCCAACTGGGGTAGATTTCTGGTTCCACACGTTCCTTGCTCCTAGTCACTTGATCTCCAAGCTTCTTCCCACCAAAAATCCTCTTCCCAAGCTTAAGAACACAAATGGAGTACACTCACACGAATTAGGGTTTAAGGGTGTCAAGTAACTGTAAAGGGAAGGCTGGGGAAGGCCAATGATCCTTTAAATAGGGTGCAATACCCCAGAATTTAGGGTTTCATCTGCCAGCTCCTACTCGTCGAGTACCTTCTTGGACTCGGCGAGTAGGTCACTAAAATATGTGGACCAACCTGCTGCTACTCGACAAGTAGGGCAACCAACTCGTCGAGTAGACCTTGAAATCAAAGAAATTCTTATAAATCAATACCTGAGAATCGGGGTGTTACACCTACCCTCCTTGGAGCGATTCTTGTTGTGTTTATGGTGATTCTTGAAGTTTGAAGCTTTGGCTTGCATTTTGGTAGAAGGAGAGGTGTGCTTGCTAGTTGGAAGATTGCATCACTCCAGATCTTGCACCTCATGCATCTTGTGGAACTTGGGAAAGTATAAAGCTTCCATATTTTTGGTTCTCTCTTCATAGATCTAAGATTCATTGCATTTCTTGGCTCATATTCGAGTTTGGGTTGGTTTGATGAGATAAAGTTTGCAACTTTATATCTGACCTTGGTCCCTTGGTCACTATATCTTTTGGATCTGAAGTTTGATTGTGTATTGAGTTCCATACATGAGATTTTGGTCTCCTTTCACAATTTTGACATAGTTTGATATCTAGAATAGTATTGGGCATGCATGTCCAAAAAACTATGATTTTAATGTTGGAATAGAAGTAAGAAATCCTTCTGGAAGTTTTTGATTTGTGGCTTGGTGATTAAGAGCTTAATGGTTGAGTCCATGCCTTAAGTTGTCATTAAGGATCTAGGTTTAGAGATCTAGACTTATTGGGATGCCTTAATGGGTAAAGTTGGAATAATTAAATCTAAAATGTTTTAATTAAAGAGATGAATAAAAGATTTTATTTAAATTAAAAGTTTATTTAAAATGATAATAATTAAATCTAAAATGGTTTAAATTTTAATTAATTACTAGTTAATTAAATCATGAAATTTGAACCTTGTATTCTTAAAAGTTTAATAATACACCCTTATATATTATAAGAGTTTATAGTATATATAAGATTAAATATTCTCATTGAAGCCAAGAGAATGCCCCATTCACGAAGTTATACTATAAGAGAGGTATAAAGACTCGACTTATAAAATGACCGCCAAATATGTGTTGTTTTCACAACCGTTTTTTTGCGTAGTGGAGGGTAATTAGCCAAAAGGGTTCTGATAGGAAATTAATCACATTAAAAGTATAATATAAGTTATTAGAACATTCTATAAAATCCCACTTTAGTTACTTTAGGAAAAATGTGAAATTGTGTGCTAATCCATGAAAACGCACATCATTTATTTGTGAGTCGTTAGTGGAGCGTGTGTAGTTAAGAGACACACCAACTTGTGACTACAAAGATGAAGTGATGGTTAAAAATCGAATTTTTGGTTGTTAATGGAGCATATGTGGTTAATCAGCACATTAACCTGAGATCATAAAGGGCATCGAGGGTGTCATGCAGGTTTGCATGGTTGTTCACATCTTGTTTATGATCCTCGGCATCCCATTCATGAAAGGGAAAGCATTTCCTGAGATTAAACATGCCATTGATAAGATTCAATGAATCTCAAAGATCTAGGAGTTTCATAGAGAATGAAATCATTAATAATACTTACCCACCTAAAATAGATTCGCAATTTGATTACGACATCCCTCATCAAAGTTCGAATTGAATATATGGATCCTAGCCTTACATATTAAATTGGGTTAAAATATTAAATGGTGATCTTCCTCCTCCTCCTAACCCTCCAAGTTCAAACTTTACCCTATTGTCGATTTTGTCTAAGGAAAACCTCACTAGTCCAAACTATATAAACCGGATGCACATCTTGAAGATGACACTTCGATATGAGAACAAAAGGTATCTTCTCGATACCCCTATTCTTAAGATCGACATTGAAACTGCTTCTCCATAGGAAATAATTGATCAAAACAAACACATTGACGATGCCACTGAGGTTACTTGCATCATGATCACTACTATGGCGCCAGATTTGAAAAAGTCATATAAGGACTACTAGACATATGAGATGAACAATGATCTTGGTGAAATGTTTCACAAGAAATCTAGGCAAGAACAATTTGAGATCGTCAAAGCCCTAATGGCATGTGTGCTCATGTGCAGAAAATGCAGAGACACATGGAGAGATTGGAGAAGCTAAATGTTAAATTTGACCAAAAGTTGGCCATGTAGATGGTTCTCAACTCTTTGCCAAGTTGTTCTGATCAATTCATCTTGACCTATCATTTGAACAACACAGAAACGACATTAGTGCAACTCCACAACTTGTTGCAAATAGTTGAGGTAGGAATGAAGAAATCTCATCCTCCTAGTGTTGCAAGTGCTCCTGTCATGGCTATTCATCAAGGCAATGGAAAGAAAAGGAAAGTTCCCGCCCAAACCAAGTTGAAACGGTAATCCCACGCTGGATAATATAATGGGTCAAAAGGGAAAGCTAACTATGAAGTCCCACCTATCAGTGATCTGAAAGAGGGATTTTTCTTTCATTGTGGCCAAAGCATATGGTTCTACTTCCGGTATGTACACTATCAAAATCAATAATACAAAATTCTATAATTCTTGGATCCTCGATACCGGATGTGGTTATCATATTTTTCTGATAATCAAGGTCTAAAGGAAAGTAAAGAGGTTGAGCATGGATGGCTGAACCTGATTGTGGGGAATAGATGTCTTCGCTTGTTACTAGGATTGGGATTTACGAGGTCGTGTTTGATTGTGGTATTAGGGTTGGTTTATTATATTGTCGTTATGTAACGACCTAATTTTTCAAAAGAAATTTTTAATTTTTAATTAACCAAAACACGTTCCATCATTCATGTAATCACAAATACAATTGTTTTCAGTTTCATAACAACAACAATTTTTATTTTTAAAACATCAGAGTGTCCCTAACGACTGGGAGAGAGTGCACGTCATGCCATTAAGCCTTGCCCTTGCCCTTGGGCTCAGATATACCTATCCAACAACTCAGAAACGGGGAAACCCTACCCCGACTTGTCGAGTCAGCTAAGCGACTTGACGAGTTCCTTCAGTCTCTTTTCAGTCTAACCCTTTTTAGTGGGATCTAAGGTCCCAAACTCCAGATCCAAACTATCCTAGTGCAGATACCACGTAAAGTTGCAAACTTTACGTGCATGCAAGGCCCTTCAAGGCCATAACATCGAAACTAGGCTTCTTACAAGGTTTTTGTGCATGGAAGGGGTTAAGCTATATAAAGTGAGCAACTTTATGTCATTGGGGACCTAGAGAGGTCCAGATCTGGAACCATATCCTTGTGATAAGTCCAAATCCGAGTTTGACTCCATTTTGCACCAAATATGGTCATTTAGTTCGAATAAAAGGGATCTAATCAACTAGAGATCAAGGTGACGGCTTTATACCTCAAGATGAGGGCCAATACAGAGTAGATGTCGGATCTACTGCTTCTCTCCTTGTTTCTTCCTCTTCAAGCTCTAGAATCCTTCACAAATACCCCAAAATTGCTAACAAAAGCTCTTACTCTCACTCAAGAAGGTACAAGGTCGAATTAGGGTTTTCTTTGGCTAACAGGGTGATGAGGGAGGCCACAAGAGGCGGATTATGTTCTTTAAATAGGGTGCAAACCCTAAAAATTAGGGTTTCTCTTTAAAGCTCCTACTCGTCTAGTCGGGGCCTTCCGACTCGTCGAGTAGAACCCGAATCCTGCGTCCTCATAATAGTCTCTACTCGACGAGTTGGAGCACCCCACATGGGTAGCGTCCTCGGTAACTTCGTGATAAAGTCCATAGTGATCTCCTCCCACTTCCACATGGGAATGGGTAGCGGCTGAACCTTGCCATGAGGTCGCTGATGCTCGGCCTTGACCTTCCTGTAGGTCAAGCACCGTTCCACAAACCAGGTGATCTCCCGCTTCAGGCAGGGCCACCAGTAACGCAGTCTTAAATCTCTATACATTTTCGTAGCCCCCGGATTTATAGAGAACTTGGAGTTGTGTGCCTCCTCCAATATCTTTTGTCTCACTCCTCTAGTCAGCGGTACCCATACCCGGCCACACTATTACAGAATACCTCGGCTATCCTTAACAAACAAAGGATACTATCACCGAATGTTTTTCAATTTTCCTTCTTCACACCCTCGACCTGGGCCTCCTTGATCATATCAAACAATGTAGAGATCACCGTCATCCTCAAACAAACGTTACCAATCGGGGAACCTTCCGCCTTGCGGCTCAAGGCATCGGCCACCACGTTGGCCTTCCCTGGATGGTACAAGATCTCACAGTCATAATCTTTCAGCACATCCAACCACCTCCTCTGCCGCATGTTGAGGTTCTTCTGATCCATCAAATACTTCAAACTCTTGTGATTAGTATAAATAGTGCACCCTACCCCATACAGATAGTGCCTCCAAATCTTGAGGGCGAACACCACTGCCCCCAATTCCAGTTCGTGAGTGGGGTAATTCGCCTCATGAGGCTTTAACTGCATTGAGGCGTAAGCTATCAAATGCCCCCTCTGCATCAGTATCACGCCTAACCCTGAGATCGACACATCACAATATAACACCAAATCATCTAACCCCTCAGGTAGTACTAGAATCGGAGCCTCGCATAACCTCCGTCTCAGCGTCTCGAAAGCCAACTACTGATCCATTCCCCATCGAAATATCACATTCTTCTTAGTCAAGCTGGTCATGTTGGATAAGGTGTCAGTCCATAACTATTTCTGGTATGTACTTGACCCGGTTAGCATGGTCTATTTGGGTTGCATGACATTGCAATACTTGGGGTTGGGTTGCATGGCATGGTCCACATGGGAATGGGTAGCGGCTGAACCTTGCCATGAGTCCGTTGATGCTCGGCCTTGACCTTCCTGCAGATCAAGTACCGCTCCACAAACTAGGTGATCTGCCGCTTCAGGTAGGGCCACCAGTAACTCAGTCTCAAATCTCTATACATTTTCGTAGCCCCCGGATGTATAGAGAACTTGGAGTTGTGTGCCTGCTCCAATATCTTCTGTCTTACTCCTCCAGTCACCGATACCCATACCCGGCCACACTATCTCAGAATACCTCGGCTATCCTTAACAAACAAAGGATACTATCACCGAATGTTTTCCGATTTTCCTTCTTCACACCCTCGACCTGGGCCTCCTTGATCATATCCAACAATGTAGAGATCACCGTCATCCTCAAACAAATGTTTCCAATCGGGGAACCTGCCGCCTTGCGGATCAAGGCATCGGCCACCACGTTGGCCTTCCCTAGATGGTACAAGATCTCACAGTCATAATCATTCAGCACATCCAACCACCTCCTCTGCCGCATGTTGAGGTTCTTCTGATCCATCAAATACTTCAAACTCTTGTGATCAGTATAAATAGAGCAACCTATCCCATACAGATAGTGCCTCCAAATCTTGAGGGCGAACACCACTGCCCCCAATTCCAGGTCGTGAGTGGGGTAATTCGCCTCATGAGGCTTTAACTGCATCGAGGCGTAAGCTATCACATGCCCCCTCTACATCAGTAGCGCGCCTAACCCTGAGATCGACGCATCACAATATACCACCAAATCATCTAACCCCTCAGGTAGTACTAGAATCGGAGCCTCGCATAACCTCCGTCTCAGGGTCTCGAAAGCCAACTGCTGATCCGTGCCCCATCGAAATATCACATTCTTCTTGGTCAAGCGGGTCATGTTGGATAAGGTGTCTAAGTCCATAACTATTTATGGTATGTACTTGACCCGGTTGGCATGGTGCATTTGGGTTGCATGGCATTGCAATACTTGGATAGACCAAATGAGAGAAAGGACACTTAAGGTTTATTAATATATTATAAGCTCTAATATATTAATAATATTATTTAACTAGTATCGATCAAGAATTAATTTGGAATTAATTAAGTGATCAAAAAGAGACTAATTAAATATATGGGGTTGATTGTGTAAATCATTCATTCTTGTATAGTGGGCTAATGATCCATGGTTTATATAAATTAGGCTAACACCCATAAGGTGCTCCATGAATAGTCCATGGAGGTTATAAACCCATGGATCATGGAATATGAAAACCCATGCACATTAGGGTTTACATGGAGTAACCCTACATGTGGCATACTATATAAGGAGCCCTATGGTAAGCAAAATCGGCCACTAAGTGAAGAACTAGAGGGCTAGCCGATTTTGAGGTTTAGTGAACTTCTCTCAAGGTTATTCCAAGTGTTATGGTGTTGTGTGAGACATTTGAGGCATCACACTTGAGGTGCTAGGCTCACAAGGTTCTCAAGGAATCCAAGAAACAAGAAAGGTATGTTTTCTCACTTGCTTTTATGATTCAAGTTCCCCATGCCATGCTAGATAGGTTAAGAACCTTGGAAATCAAATTTGCATGTATCTTAGTAAAACATAGATCCAAGGTTTCTAGGGTTGCATGTACACCTTAGGAGTGTTAGAATGCTCAAAACCCATCAGTGGTATCAGAGCCTAGGCTTGTTTTCTTGATACTTGATGCAAATTGTTATAAAAAGTCGAAAAATATGCATTATGCTGAAGGAACTCGCCGAGTCCATGGGGGGACTCGACGAGTCCATGTGTAAAATCATCCTACTCGTCGAGTAGGTTCATGCACTCGACGAGTAGAATGCCCAGAGTGCAGTTTTTCGACTAGAAACATTACCCTAAAATGTTTTGGTCTTATAAAACTTGTTTTAGATGGTGTAATGGTTATGCTAATCCATTTTCAATAGCAATTATCAAAATTTCAAGTCTTATATGTGTTTTTTATGATTCTTGAAATTGTTGATATGAATATTCATACACTTATGAGTTTAGAAGATCATAGGAATTATTTGCAACTTGCTTATTAGTTTAATTTTGATCATTATGTGTTTTAATGGAATCCGTAATTTGTCCTAAAGTTATGGATTACCAAAAGTCACTCTTTTAAAGTCCATTAAATAAACACATAGGTTACATAAAATGAAAAGTCTCTCATTTTAATAAACCATTAGCTCATACGTTATGAATGATGAAAAGTTTTGAAAGTTACAAAACTTCCCCTCAAGTTTTGGAACATGTAAAGTCACCTTAAAAAATTTAGTTCCAACCCCTAGAATTTTAAAAGTTAACATTCAACCCTTATACTTTATAATATTATAAGTTAATAATATATATATATATATATATATATATATATATATATATATATATATATATATATATATATATATATATATAAGAACAAGTCATTTTACCGTTAGTAGGCCTCATTCACGAAGCCGGTCTATAAGGGGGGTATAAGGTTGTTTCCTATAAAATGGCAGCTTAATGGGTGTCCACTCTCACCCACCGCTTCCTTGACTGGTGGAGGGTCGTTAGCCGAACGGGTAGGACAATGACTTTAATCCTCATTAAAAGTATGATGAATGTAAAGTAACTAAATGTTTTTATAAATTCCCAATCTTAGTTACTTTAGGAAAATGTGAATAAGGTGCTAACCCTTGAAATTACACTTTGCACTCTGCTTAAGTCGTTAGTGGAGCGTGTGTGGTTAACCGACGCACTAACCTGGACTGAACAAGGTAGGCAAAGGGTGGCTTAAGGTTTATCATAGGTCGGTGGAGCGCGTGTGGTTAACCGACACATCGATTGAGTGATAAACATTAAGAGTACCAAGTAATTTGCATGGTTACTTCACACCTTGTTTTGTGATCCTCAGCATCCCAGTCACAAAACTTGAAGGTCACACTCGAGATTGAAACATGCCATTGAAAAGTTCAATGAATCTCAAAGAATCTAGGAGTTTCAAAACCATTTAAAACCTAATAATCTATTTTGTTTTTCATGGTGGAAATTGGTGAATCGTCATTCACCTACCTTCAAATATTTTATAGCTTGGATTACGACATCCCTCTTCTATGTTATAAAATATTGTGTTGGGTCCCAACCATAATATTATATTTGGGTGTCTTATTAAGGACTATCTTTATATCTAATCTAAACTTGTCCTTCTTTCTTTTCAGATGTCTTCCAACAATGCTGCTTCTGGCTCAAATCCTACTGGCTCCTTCTCTCTCTCATGAACCTTTATGGGAGAGTCATCTTTGATGGATCCAACTTTATGGATTGGATCAGGAACATCAGGATGGTCACTCGGTATGAGGACAAGGAATATGTCCTCGAAAAGGAGCTTAAGGAACTTGATGAGTCGGCTGTTACTCCTGAGGAGATCGCTGAATACCATGCACATGAGAGAGATGCCACTAAAGTGGCATGTATCATGTTGGCCACAATGACAGCTGAACTCCAAAAGTCCTATGAGGATTATTACCCATTTGATATGCACCAGGACTTGATGGACCACTACCATCAGAGTGCTCGTCAAGAGCGGTATGAAATCATCTCCTCCATGACAACAATCCGGATGAAGGATGGTGAACCCACCACAAACTACATGCAGAAAATGCAAAGGTATGTGGACCGTTTGCTGAAACTGAATGTGAAGTTCTCAGAGGAGTTGGCAATTGATATCATTTTGCACTCCTTACCTTCGTGTTATGATCAATTCCGAATTACATACCACATGAACTAGGAGGAAGTTACACTCAGCAAACTTCAAGGACTTTTGAAGACCGCATAAAGTGGTCTTAAAGGTAAGTCGGTTGTTACTACTCCTACTCCTACCGCGGCCCCTGTCTTGGCAATCGGGCAAGGCAAAGGAAAGAAGAGGAAGAGCCCTTCGAAGGGTACTAAGAGAAAGTCCCTTGATGGCTCCTCTTCAAGTGGAACCAAAAAAGGTTTTGTCACTCCTTCTACTAACCCTAAAGAGGCTGAATGCTTCTATTACCATGAAAAGTCGCACTGGAAGCGAAACTACCCGAAGTACCTGCAAGATGTCAAGGATGGGAAAGTAAAACCCGACCATGCAGGTATTTACACTATATTGTCTAATAACTCACCCTATTATAATTCTTGGGTCCCTGATACAGGTTGTGGTATTCACATATGTTCTGATTTGCATGGACTAAGAAGAAGTGAGAATGTGGAGCATGGGCAGATAAACTTGATCATGGGGAATAGGAAAGTTACACGTGTCACCAAGATTGGAGTTTACTCTTTGTTGCTAAGTAGTGGGTTAACATTATATTTGAATAAATGTTGTTACTCGTCTGAAATGGCGAGAAATATTATTTCCTTTCATGGTTTATACAAAAAAGGTTTTACCTTTTCGTTTGTTAATGAATGTGGTGGTATTAATGCTTTCTTTAATAATGTTCTTTATTTTAAAGCATTACCTTGTGATGGTGTGTATGAAACTGTGTCGGTTGTAGACAAAATAGGAAATAATGTGTTGTGTATCGATTCTTCCACTAGCTTGGATAAAGCATCATTTTGGCATTGTCGTCTTGGACATGTAAGCAAGAAACGCATAGGCCAACTCTAAAAGGATGGAGTCTTGGAGTCATTTGACCTAAAGTCGGATGATAGTTGTGAATCTTGTTTGCTTGGGAAAATGACAAAGTCACCCTTCACTGGTACTTGTGCTAGGGGTGAGGGTTTGTTGGACCTCATACATACTGATGTGTGTGGACCCTTCAGAACCACCATAAGAGATGCTAACCGCTTCTATGTGACTTTTACTGATGATTTTAGTAGATATGGATATGTCTACTTAATCAAGCATAAATCAGAAACCTTCGAAAAGTTCAAAGAGTTTAAACAGGAAGTGGAGAATCAGTTGGACAGGAACATTAAGATGCTTCGATCCGATCGAGGTGGTGAGTATCTTAGTACATAGTTCCTTGACTATCTTAAGGAATGCGGGATTGTCTCACAATTGACACCTCCCAGGACACCACTGTTGAATGGTGTGGCTGAGAGGCACAATCGAACCTTGTTAGATATGGTACGTTCCATGATGAGTCGAGCTTCGCTACCAATCTCATTTTGGGGGTATGCCTTAGAGACTGCCGCCCATATCCTTAATCTAGTCCCTACCAAAAAGGTTGCCAAAACACCTCATGAGATGTGGACTGGAAAAGTTCCCAATCTAGAACACATCAAGATTTGGGGTTGCGAGGCTTTTATGAGGCGCGAGACTCATGATAAGCTCGAACCTCGAAGTGAGAGGTGTATTTTCATCGGCTACCCACAGAGATCCTTTGGTTAGCTCTTCTACAGACCTAGTGATAATGTGGTCTTTGTAGCAAGGAAAGGAGTCTTTCGGGAGAGAGAGTTCATAAGCCAAGGATACAGTGGGAGGCAAATTGACCTTGAAGAAATTCAAGAGTGAAGTGGTGAAGGAACCTCAAACCCTAGCAATCAACCTGAGGAGGAAACTCCTGTTGATCCGACAGATGAGTCTGTACCTCTGAGGCGTTCCACGAGAGTTAGGAATGCACCTGAACACTACTATGGTTTCCATATTACTGCGGAATGTGATACACTTATCAGTGATAGCACACTGGTAAGCCTGGATGAACCTAAAAGATACACGGAATCCATGGAAGGACCTGAGGCTGCTAAATGGAAAGAGGCTATGGACATCGAGATACAGTCCATGTATGACAATCAAGTTTGGAACTTGGTTGACAATGTACCAGGTCGTAAGACGGTTGGGTGTAAATGGATATTCAAGAAGAAGACCGACATGTATGGTAATGTACACACTTATAAGGCGCGACTAGCTGCAAATGGCTTTTCTCAAACTCCAGGAGTTGATTATGATGAGACCTTTTCACCAGCAGCAAAGAATATGTCTATTAGGGTTATGCTAGCCATTGCTGCATTTCATGATTATGAAATATGGCAAATGGATGTCAAAACCGCTTTCCTTAATGGAAAGTTGGCTGAGGATGTTTACATGAGTCAGCCAGAGGGTTTTGTCAGCACGGAGTACCCTAATAGAGTGTGTAAGCTTGAGAAATCCATCTATGGATTGAAACAAGCACCTCGCAAATGAAATCTTTGTTTCGATGAGAAAGGCAAAGAGTTTGGATTTTCGAGGAGTGAAGATGAGTCCTGTGTATATGTCAAGGCTAGTGGGAGTATAGTTAGCTTTTTGGTATTGTATGTGGATGACATACTACTCATAGGAAATGACATCGCAACTCTGCAGGAAGTGAAGTCCTGGCTTGGGAAGTGTTTCTCTATGAAGGACCTTGGAGAAGCTGCCTATATCCTAGGGATAAGGATTTTGAGAGACAGGAGTAAAAGACAAATTGGACTTAGTCAGATTACCTACTTGGATAAGGTGTTGAATAGGTTCAGCATGCAGAATTCCAAGAAAGGAGAGTTACCGATCCAGAGTAACGCCAGATTGAGTAAGACTCAGAGCCCGAGTACAGAGGATGAGATAGCTGAGATGAGTCGAGTACCGTATGCTTCCGCTGTAGGCTCGATCATGTATGCTATGACTTGTACTTGTCCTGATGTGGCCTTTGCGTTGAGCATGGTCAGCAGATATCATGGAGAACTCCAAGAAAGGAGAATTATCTATCCAGAGCAATACCAAACTGAGTAAGACTCAGAGTCCGAGTACCGTTGTTGAGATAGAAGAAATGAGTCGAATACCATATGATTCTGCAGTTGGCTCGATCATGTATTCTATGACATGTACACGCCCTGATGTAGCCTTTGCTTTGAGCATGGTTAGTAGATATCAAGGGAACCCTGGTAAATCTCACTGGACTACAGTAAAGAACATTCTCAAGTACTTGCGGAGGACTAAGGACTGGGTCCTTACCCTCGGTGGGAGTGATGACTTGAGAGTAGTAGGGTATAGTGATGCTAGCTTTCAGACTAATAGGGATAATTTTTTCTCTCAGTTAGGCTGGGTCTTTACCTTAAACGAAGGAGAAATTTCTTGGAAAAGTTCCAAGCAGGAGATAGTGGCTGATTCAACTTGCGAATCAGAGTATATAATAGGAAGCGAGACAACAAAGGAGGCTATATGGCTGAAGAACTTCATTGGAGACCTTGGGGTTGTACCAACTATAAAGGAGCGTATGGACATTTTCTGTGATAGTGAAAGTGCAGTTGCCTTAGCCAAGGAACCAAAGGATCACGGGAGATCTAGACACATCGACAGAAAATACCATTTCATCAGACATAGAATAGAAGAAGGACTCCTCATGGAAAAGAGGGTATCATCGGATGAGAACCCAGCAGATCCCCTCACGAAGGGACTGAGTAGGGTTAAGCATCTCCAGCATGCAAGGCGCATAGGGCTAAAGGGTGATATTAGTTTTAGTAGTTTGATAGCTTTGAAATTTGTAAAGTGTAATTGACATTTAATGATAAATAAAAGTTGTTGTTTATTTATAAGTAAAGTGTTGCTATCTCCTGTCAATCGTTTACTATCACTTCATTTTGCATGTTATGACTTCCAAAATAATTATGTTATGGTATATCATATTATTCAAATTCTCCACAGTCGGTCGTATGTTGGAAGTAGATATGAATTAAGATTGTCATGAGTTGGCTTCTAGACGTCTAAGATGTTGGACATAGAAAGAGTTGCTACAACACTAATGAGTGCTCATAAGTTCTGAGTATTGGATTCAACCCACGCTCACTTGTATCACTTCAAGGAATTTATCTCGAGTGCTCGTGAGACGGTAATATCATATAAGTCTTCAAATCTATACATATGAGTTGTTGACTATGAGATGGTTATATATTGATTGTACGAAAACGCATTGGTAACTCGATGTTATAAAACGTGACTTTGTGTATAATTCAACAAGTAGTAGAACAAGCATATGAGTCGAAATTTATCTGTTCCTTCTTGGATTAGAAGCGATATATGGGCCCCTCGATGATTTTGTTGTGACCTATGTACCGGGCCCGGTCAGAACTAAATTAACGTGTTCAATTAAGTTCTATGTCAAACAAATCGGAAATCGGGAAACAAACTGCTGGACAATAAGTAAGACATTGTTACATGTATTTGTCCGGCTGATTTCTAGAACAGAGGATTAAATGATCACTTATCTTAAATGGCGTATCATCATCATCTCAGTTCCGCGAGACCTTGAAAGAGCTACGATTGCTGATCGGTTCCTGAAGTCATACTTTCAGTTATAGTTATTAGACTTATCCAAGTGGGAGACAGTTGGATAAGGTGTCTAAATCCATAACTATTTCCGGTATGTACTTGATCCGGGTGGCATGGTCCATATGGGTTGCATGACATTGAAATACTTGGATAGAACAAATGAGAGAAAGGACATTTAAGGTTTATTAATATATTATAAGTTCTAATATATTAATAATATTATTTAATTAGTATTGATCAAGAATTAATTTGGAATTAATTAATTGATCAAAAAGAGACTAATTAAATATATGGGGTTGATTGTGTAAATCATTCACTCTTGTATAGTGGGCTAATGATCCATGGTTTATATAAATTGGGCTAACACCCATAAGGTACTCCATGGATAGTCCATGGAGGTTATAAACCCATGGATCATGGAATATGAAAAGCCATGCACATTAGGGTTTACATGGAGTAACCCTACATGTGGCATACTATATAAGGAGCCCTATGGTAAGCAAAATCGGCCACTGAGTGAGGAACTAGAGGGCTAGCCGATTTTGTGGTTTAGTGAACTTCTCTCAAGGTTATTCCAAGTGTTGTGGTGTTGTGTGAGACATTTGAGGTATCACACTTGAGGTGCTAGGCTCACAAGGTTCTCAGGGAATCCAAGAAACAAGAAAGGTATGTTTTCTCACTTGCTTTTATGATTCAAGTTCTCCATGCCATGCTAGATAGGTTAAGAACCTTGGAAATCAAATTTGCATGTATCTTAGTAAAACATAGATCCAAGGTTTCTAGGGTTGCATGTACACCTTAGGAGTGGTAGAATGCTTAAAACCCATCAGGTCAATGACACAACAATTTTGGAGAAATCCTGGATAAATCTCTGATAATAGCCCGCTAAACCCAAGAAACTACAGATCTCGGATGCATTTTTCGGTACTTCCCACCGCATCACTGCCTCAACCTTGGCAGGATCAACCGAAATGCCTTCTTAGTTGATGATGTGCCCCAAACAATGTACCTCTGGTAGCCAGAAATTAAACTTGGAGAACTTGGCATACAACCTCTCCGCCCTCAGGGTCTCCAATACCTCTCTCAGATGCTACTCATACTGCTACTTGGTCTTAGAATAGACTAGGACATCATCAATAAAAACTATCACCGACCATTCCAGCATCGGCCTACACACCATGTTCATGAGATCCACGAACGCTACTGGGGCATTGGTGAGCCCAAATGGCATCACCACAAACTTATAGTGCCCATACCGAGTCCTGAAAGCTGTCTTCAGTATATCCTCATCCCGAATCCTCATCCGATGGTATCCCGATCGAATATTAATCTTGGAAAACCAAGACGCGCCCTATAGCTGACCGAACAAATAATCAATCCTCGGTAACGGATAACGGTCCTAGTAACTCCTCACGAAAGACATCCCGAAACTCCTGTACCACTAGCACACTGCCCATATCTGTCGTGGTCTCGACCCACGTATCCGAGATATAAGCCAAAAAGCCCATACATCCCTGCTGCAGAAATCTCCTAGCCCTTGCAGCCGAACAGAGGGTTGGCCCTTGTGAGGCCCTCTCACCATGTGTAACCAGTTCTCCCCGACTTGGGGTTCGAACCCTCACTAACTGGCACTCGCAATCGATCATGGCCCCATTGGCCCCCAACCAATCCATCCCGACAATCACCTTCAGTCCTCGGAACGATATCGAGACTAGATCCACACGAAACCTTTCCCCAAGCACATTCAGGACACAGTCCCGATACACCCTCGCAACACTCACGGTGCAGTCATCCGCAATATCCACCTCGAGCGGGGAATCCAAAGTTCCCGGCGCATCCTGAAACTTATTGCTAAGCGCAAGAGACACAAACGATCGTGTAGCTCCCGAATCGAACAAAAAACATGAGCCGACATACCATTGACTAAAAAGGTCTCTATACATAAGAACAATGTACACATAAGTACTGCAAATAAACATAGAGTAGAGAAGAATAAATACATACCAGCCACGACGTCTGTCTCTACCCGAGCCTTATCGGTAGTCAACTGAAAGGCGCGACTCTTTACCGCTAGAGCATCCGCCTTAGTAGGGCGACCATCTGTGATCCTCAGTGTGGCGGGCGCTGGAACTTCCACTGCTCCACCCCTCCCTGCAACCTCAGACAATCGGCTCGCTTGTGGTCGGTCTGGTTGTAGTGAAAAAAAATCAAGCCCTTCTTGGGGCAATCCCTGATCACGTGGCCCGACTGGCCACATGCACAACATCCCGAGCCTGCCGCCCGACAAGCCCCACTGTGCGGTTTACCGCACTTGGCACACCGGCCACGGCCCTGCTGGCCCCTGCTGGAAGGATTCGAGTTCTTAGGCTTTTTAGCCTGACCCACTGCTGTCTGTGCCTGCTCAGGCTTCTGCTTGGTACGGAAGTACAATTCCTTTTCCCGCTCACAGGCCTTCTCCACCATCTCGTTCAGGGTTTTGCACCCTGTAAAGCTCACAAACTCCCAGATATCATCCCTCAGTATGAATGATATCTTGTCCGCCTCATATCCTCATCCGTAGTGTACTGTGGGATCAACAAAGCTCGTTCCCGAAACTTGGCGGTGATCTCCGCCACAGTCTCGGTGGTCTGTTGAAGGCCGTGAAACTCCCTCACTAGAAGTTGGAACTTAATAGGTGGTGCAAAGTCATCATCGAATCGCCGAACAAATTCGACCTATGTCATCTCAGCCACACCGGCTGCTCCTACCTTGCTGGTCACCTCTCCCCACCAATCTTGGGCACTGTCTCTCAGCATACATGAATCAAAACCCATTTTTGCCGCATCAGGCCAAGAACTCGAACACTAGGCATTCTCAATATCCGCCACCCAACATCGGCTAACAGTGGGGTAACTGACCCCGAACAACTCTGGCGCCCCGCACGCCTTGAACTCCCGAAATGAAGGAGTTCGGGCCCCGACCTGGCCCGCAACAATCTCGGCTCTAAATGACCTAAGCCTCTCCTCCATAATCTCCATCATACCCTCCTTGACTGTCCCAAAGATCACTGGGGTAGCGTCAAGGATACCCTTCGTCAGTTTGGCTGCAATGAGCTCGTGTAGCCTCTCATCAATGGGCTCAGTACCAATGCCCGAACCGGATCCAGATCCCAATCCTGATCCTGATCCCCCTCCTCCAAATCGTGTCACCACCATGCTGAACTGAAATGTCATGAATCATAATAATAGTATACATAATTGGAGGATTCTCTCACACCGGTCCTCCTTAGAGCTTACAGATCTAACATTGGTTCGGGTACAGGTCCTGTGCTTTCAGTAGTACGGGCCCAATACTACCTTCCACACCTACCTGGGCCTTACCCAAGGCTCTACCTGCTAACTCTAATTCGTTCCAAAAATAAATCATATCCCACAGACTATCACATATCTCAAATCCCAGGCTATCATAATATTTTCTCTACTCACATCAATCAAACTAATCATAACAGGTTGCCTTTATGCATGCAAATTATACACAGAAAAGGATCAAATAGACTTTCGAATAAGAGATTCTACCCTAGGACCACAACCAAACAAGGAATAGGAAATAACGCCAAATCAATCATTCTAAGGCTATAAGCTGCTAACCGTATACAATTTTAAAAGCATACACATAGCAAAATCCATACGATTATCATAGCTCAAATATCATTATAATATGGCTAATCATATTAGGGAACTACTTACTGTGCTCGACAGATCACGCGCGTTGCACTCTCATCTTTTCCATCCTTTAAAAGTTTTAACTTTTAATTTATTTTTGAAAACCATTTCACCATATCCTTAGTTTGAGTCCTGACACACCCGAGAGTGTGCCTGAATCCCTAAAACCAAGGCTTTGATACCAACTTGTAACGACCCAATTTTTCAAAATAAAATTTTCATTTTTAATTAACCAAAACACGTTCCATCAATCATGTAATCACAAATACAATTGTTTTCAGTTTCATAACAACAACAATTTATATTTTTAAGACATCCGAGTGTCCCTAACGACTGAGAGAGAGTGCATGCCGCACCATAAAGCCTTTCCCTTGCCCTTGGGCTCAGATGTACCTGAAACAAATCCACAAACTGTAAGCTAACGCTTAGTGAGTTCCGCAGAGCATACGCCACACACAATCCACATAACACATATCATATTGGCTATAGAAGCTACTTATATATATATCACATAAGCCATGCATACAACAAATAGGGATGCCATGGGCTCGTCCCCAGGGTCTTACTCCAGGATGCCATGGGCTCCCCATATGGTCTTACAATTAAGTGCCATGGGCTCTCCCATGGTCTTTAATAGGAGAGCCATAGGCTCTCCACATGGTCTTACATCCAAGTGTCATGGGCTCTCCCATGGTCTTCCATACAACATACCACATATACCACTAACAGACTTCCTAGCTCATACCAACTAACATGCCACATAATACAACTTCAGCTAGGTTACCACATATCATAAAATGGGCCGATATTGGTGCCTTAGACCCATTGGTATGGTGAGGAGACTCACCTTTCGACTGTTGAGCTGAATAGCTAAGATCAGATGTATCACATGCACTGCTCCTTCTCAAATGCCTATAACCAACATGTGATTAACTTGTTATAATCCTATAATTACCCTCAAGGTCAACCCAGGTCAACCCTGGTCAAAGTCAAGGTCAACAGTCAAGGTCAACAATCCATGTTGACCTCAACTCGTCGAGTGCATCCTAGCAACTCGTTGAGTTCATCAAATGTCCAGAAAACTAAATTCCGTTCAGACCAAAACCCTAATCCTTCACTGCACCTATCCAGCAACTCAGAACCGGGCAAACCCTACCCCGACTAGTCGAGTCAGCTAAGGGACTCGACGGGTTCCTTCAGTCTCTTTCAAGTCCAGCCCTTTTCAGTGGGATCTACAGTCCTAAACTCCAGATCTAAACTCTCCTAGTGCAGATACCATGTAAAGTTGCAAACTTTACGTGCATGCAAGGCCCTTCAAGGCGATAACATCAAAACTAGGCTTCTTACAAGGTTTTTGTGAATGGAAAGGAGCTAAGCTATATAAAGTGAGCAACTGTATGTCATTGGGGACCTAGAGAGGTCGAGATCTGGAACTATATCCTTGTGATAATTCCAGATCCGAGTTTGACTCCATTTTGCACCAAAAATGGTCATTTACTTCCAAGAAAAGGGATTTAATCAACTAGAGATCAAGGTGACGACTTTATACCTCAAGATGATGGCCAATACAGAGTAGATGTCAGATCTACTGCTTCTCTCCTTGTTCCTTCCTCTTCAAGCTCTAGAATCCTTCACAAATACCCTAAAATTGCTAACAAAAGCTCTTACTCTTAATCAAGAAGGTACAAGGTCGAATTAGGGTTTTCTCTGGCTAATAGGGTTATGAGGGAGGCCACAAGAGGCGGATTATGTTCTTTAAATAGGGTGCAAACCCTAAAAATAAGGGTTTCTCTTTACAGCTCCTACTCGTCGAGTCGGGGCCTTATGGCTCGTCGAGTAGAACCTGAATCCCATGTCCTCATAATAGCCTCTACTCGGCGAGTTGGAGCACCCAACTTGCCGAGTTCATGCACAAAACCCTAAAATCATATAACTTAATCAATACCTGGAACAGGTGTTACACGTTATTCTTGTGATATGACAGACAACATTATTTCATTTCATGCTTTACTTTGACAAGAATATCGTTACTCGTTTGATAATGAGAATGGTTCTATTTTTATTTATAAGAATGGTATTTTCATTTTCAAAGCTTATCCTTGTAATGGTGTGTATGAAACTATTGTATGTATTGAGAATGATGGCAATAAGGTGTATAACATTCATTCTTCTAATGGTTTAGACATGGCATGCTTATGGAATTTTTGTCTTGGCCATATAAACAAGAAGCGCATCGCCCAAATCCAAAAGGATGGAATGTTGGAATCATTTATTCTTAGGACAGATGATGAATGCGAGTGTTGTCTGTTAGGAAAGATGACTAAATCACCATTGAAAGAGACTTGTGAAAGAGGTGAAGGTTTTTTAGACCTCATTCACACTGATGTGTGTGGACCGTTCAGACATGCCATAGGGGATGCTAATTGCTACGACGTGACGTTTATAAATGATTACAGTAGATATGTATATATGTACTTAATCAAACATAAATCATAAACCTTTGAAAAGTTCAAAAAGTTTCAATACGAAGTAGAGAATCAACTGGGCAGGAAGATAAAAGATGCTCCGATCTGATAGGGGTGGAAAATATCTTAGTATCGAGTTCATCGACTACCTCAAGGAGTGTGGAATATTTTCACAATTGTCCCCTCCGAGGACACCCAACTAAACGATATAGCTAAGAGGAGAAATAAAACCTAGGTAAACATGGTTCGTTCCATGATGAGTCAAGCTTCACTTCCTATATCATTTTGGAGGTACGCTTTACAAAAAACTTCACATATCCTAAATCTTGTTCCAACCAAGAAAGTTTACAAAACACCTCATGACATGTGGAGTGGGAAAATTCCCTCACTCGTACATACTAAGGTCTGGGTTGTGAGGCGAGACCCAAGATAAACTAGAACCTAGATCTAAGAGGTGTGTATTCATTAGATACTTATAAAAGTCATTTGGATATTTGTTCTACAAACCAAGTGAGAACATGGTCTTTTTAGCTCGAAGGGGAGTCTTTCGTGAGAGAGAGCTCATATTCAAAGAGGACAGTGGGAGTGCCATTGATCTTGAGGAAATTCAAGAGTCAACCAATAAGGAGACTTTAGTTAACACTAGAGATCAACCATAGGAAAAAATGCATGTTGGGCCAATTGACAACTCATTACCTCTTCGATGATCTAGTAGAGTTATCGCCCCCATCCAATTTTTATGGATTTTACGTAACATCGGATGAGGACATGTATATCAGTGATAGAAAATTAGTAAATTTGGATGAACCAGCTAACTATAAGGAAGCAATGGTGGGCCCTTAAACGGGAAAGTGGAAAGAGGAAATGGACTGTGATATTCGGTCCATATATGATAACCAGGTGTGGAACTTGGTAGATTAGACAGCCGGTCGAAAAACAGTGAGTTGTAAATGGATCTTTGAGAAGAAGACTAACATGGATGGGGATGTACATACGTTCAAAGCTAGGTTGGTTGTGAAGGGCTTTACTCAAACCCAAGGGGTCGACTATGACAACACCTTCTCACCAGTAGCCAAGATCAAGTCTATTAGGGTAATGCTTGCCATAACTGCCTTCTATGATTATGAGGTATGGAAAATGGATGTTAAAACCACTTTCCTGAATGGGAATCTGACTTAGGATGTTTACATGACCTAGCTGATATGGGCTTATTTAGTCATAAAAATCATGCATGATCTTAACACTTTATGTTAATTTTATCTCAAATAATGAACCAAAGGTGCTTAATTAGCTTAAATATTTCATTTTCAGCAACAAAGAAATGCTCGAAAGGAAAATGAAGCGGATTTAGCAATTGGAAGCTTGGATCTTGGATTTTGAAGAAAGAAGGATGTTGCTGGACAGCTTGACCCCTCGTCAGTGTTTTGGCCATATCTATTGAACCGTAACTCCGATTGACGAGATTCAAAATGTTCTGAAAACTAGACACAATTTCAGACGACTTTCATGTTTTGAGAAAATGTTGATTCCAAATGGACTCGACAAGTAGGCCGTGAACTCGACGCGTTGGTCAGAAGTTTCGCGATTCTTGACTTTGCCTTGCCGTACACGGGATTTTAAGTGATGGACTCATCGAGTAGGTCACTGGACTCACCGAGTAGCCCCTGTTTTCAGAATATATATATAGAAACGCTTCTCATTCAAACCCTAACGAATGAGGGAACCCTTGGGGGTTAATTTGCGACTGGAGGTGCAGCTAGAAGCCATGGAACTCGTGGAACAACCCTAGCTTTCAATTTTGAGAAGATAAAAGGAAATTTAGGTTTACTCTTTACTTAATCTTTTGTTTGAACTATGTGTAAACTATTAGATTTTGTTTTTGATAAACTTTCTGCTGTAATCATGAGCAAAAACTCATATCTTCTGTTTAGGGTAGATGAATTTATGACTATGTGTTGATTTTTGTGGTTGGATTAATTGAAATTGGTGAATTTGTTTTGTTAAGCTTGTTAAAGATCCTCATGTGTTAACAACAACTATTTTCTGTTAATTAGCTAAGTAATTAAGCTGCATAAACATCTCTTAACTTCTTATCTCATGTGATTTATGTGAACACATTGTTATGTGCCTAGGAATAATGAATGTGAAACTAGGGTTAACTAGAAAATAGGTAAATTAATATGTGAGCCTTGTGTGACGAACCATCAACAAGAGGTTAATTGAATTAGTAATTTGATTAGCTAATTACAAGTCTTACTTAACCCGAATCAATAGTCTAGGAAACTCATTAGTTTAACCAATTGGCCAATGTTTGAATTAATTTGTTTTCTAAGGATTAGTAATAGCGAACGTGAACCTAATCACACTAATCGGTAGCCAATAACGAATAATTAATTGCACTTACCATAAAATCAACCATAGGAGTAAATGAGTCGAACATAAATAGAAGTCTTCTCCATTATTGAATTTAGTGATTGTTTATTTGCTTTAGCTGTTAGTTGCTTAGTTTGAGTTCTATTTCATTGTTAAGTTTCTAGTCTTGCAAAACTGGAGAAACCCCCTTTTCTATTACTTGTTTTATTTAGATAATATTAGCATTTATTTTAATTGTTTACCGTTCCCTGTGTTCGATACCCTACTTGCTTGAACTATATTACTAATCGATAGGTACACTGCCTTTCGTGTGTTTATTTTGTGTCTAAGTTAGTAGGATTAAAACTAGTTCGTTTCACACACATCAAGTTTTTGGCGCTGTTGCCGGGGAAAGGTTGGAGGATTTAATTCAGAAAAAGATTTGGAGGAGCTGGAAAGGTTGCTAGCAGAGAGGTCAGACGAAGGACAAGAACAAGCTGAAGTGCAGGAACCAACCTGTGGTTTGACCATTACCACGACATGGCCCCCTGTATTTCCGGTTTGTGTTTCGAAGCATTGGGTGACAACTCCAACTTTGGAGAAAGTTCTGAAGCGCGATCCATTTCTGATTAGTATCCAACCGGTCCCAACCCTTATCAAAATTCTTGGGTTTTATAAATTAAAGCTCGTCTGGCCAATTTTAGAAGCAAAGCGCAAAATTTCACAAATTGGTTCACCAAAGAAAATATTCAATGCAACGGATAGATTGGCATTGAGTTTATTGGAATTTTATTAAGTTGGGAGTCCAGCTAAAGACTCGCACAAAAAGAAGCGCTTACGGGAGGCAACCCGTCATTAGAGTTTGCTTTTCTTTTTCTTTCTAAACTTCTAGTATTTAGGGATAATTTAGGATTTTTATTTTGATTTTTTTATTACTTGGTATTTTTTTTTGATCTTTTCAGAATATAGGGTGAGGGATAGAATGAACGAATAAAGCGTGAGGAATAAAGTGAGGGGTCGGGTCGTTTACGAGAAGATTAGAAGATTTGAGTGATACTATGAGTCCGATGTTTATAATGGCTAAAAAGGGGTCTCGTCATTGAAGAAAATAAGGAGATGTATTACCCTAATAGCCTCCTTGAAGACAAAATCAGAACTGAAGCATAAAGAAGAAATTACCTGAATAGAGCCGAAAACTCGTCGAGTGCATTCTTATAACTCGTCGAGTCCTAGAGAAAATTCGCGACTTCTGCCCAAGTGACGATCCAACTCGACGAGTTTCTCAGTCATTTATTTTCGAGTCGGTGATTTGATTCCATTCGAGGCGGTCACTATACACATTTATGAAGTTCAGCTCGAAGTTTTCCAAGAAACTTTTTCCTGTATATTTAGAGTTGTCAACCACACGAGATGTTTGACACCCAAGGCATGGATGAGCTATTCCCATGTCTAAAGTCAGCTAAAGATGGAGCTTTAAATAAAGAAGATCAACCTCGCAACTACTATCCCAGGGGAGTTTGTTCCAATTCCCTCTTTATTTTATTGTTCTTTATCATGCATAATATGCAATGGGGACATTGCATAAATTAGGTGTGGGGTAGGGGGTTGGTTACATTAGTTAAAGTTTTAGTTAAATTTTGAAAATTTTGCATTAAAATTGCTAGGGCTAATTTATAAAATTTTGGTAAAGCAATTAGGGATCATGCTAGTATTATATTTGATGATTCTATGAACACCCAAATGTTTAGTTGAGCCTATATACGTTATAGTGCATTTGTGACCCCCTTTATTCTAGTGAAATCATGGGACAAAAACACAACCTCGCTTAGTTTGAGGAATGTAATATGTTAAGCATTGTGTACTTGAAATGTATCCAGGAAATTTTTTATCTTTAATCAATAAAGGTTGAAGTTGAGCGCCTCTGCTTAAGCATGTAGGTATTGAGTGAAAAAAAAGTGAGATACATGTAAAAAAAAGAGAGAAATTACCAAAAAGTTGAAAGAGTTTTGGAGCTGTCAAAGTGAAAATCCGAAGAGCAAAATTCAAAAGTTGAAGATACGAAAAATCAAAAAGGTGGTGAATTCAAAGAAATCAAAGATCAAATATCAAAGAAGTGAAGAATTCCAAAGAGCTCCATTGTGGTATCAAAAATTGTAATTTTCTAGACTATGCATGCTTGGGTTGCTTGACCAAAAATACCTTGAGGTTGGGAAGTTTTATGCGGATGGATTCGGAGGGATGCATAAAATGAGCGTTGTTTAAAAGAAGTGGGCGAGTGTTTATGAGGATTGTAAGTATTTAGGATTAAGGAGGGTCCTTAGGAAAAATTTTAGACACAAATGCATGCGTTGCGGTCTTGACATAATGGCTGGGTTTGATTGGGATTGTCGTATGTGATATTGGTGTGCTAAAATTCAGTTTTGCTTGGGGGCAAGCAAAAGTCAAGTGTGGGGTATTTTGATATGGGCTTATTTAGTCATAAAAATCATGCATGATCTTAATACTTTATGTTAATTTTATCTCAAATAATGAACCAAAGGTGCTTAATTAGCTTAAATATTTCATTTTCAACAACAAAGACATGCTCGAAAGGAAAATGAAGCCGATTTAGCAATTGGAAGCTTGGATCTTGGATTTTGAAGAAAGAAGGATGTTGTTGGACAGTTTGACCCCTCGTCAGTGTTGTGACCATATCTCATGAACCGTAACTCCGATTACCGAGATTCAAAATGTTCTGAAAACTAGACACAATTTCGGACGACTTTCATGTTTTGAGAAAATGTTGATTCCAAATGGAATCGACGAGTAGGCCGTCAGCTCGACGAGTTGGTCAGAAGTTTCGGGATTCTTGACTTTGCCTTGCCGTACACGGGATTTTAAGTGAGGGACTCGTCAAGTAGGTCACTGGACTCATCGAGTAGCCCCTGTTTTCAGAATATATATATAGAAACGCTTCTCATTCGAACCCTAACGAATGGGGGAACCCTTGGGGGTTAATTTGCGATTGGAGGTGCAGCTAGAAGCCCTGGAACTCGTGGAACAACCCTAGCTTTCAATTTTGAGAAGATAAAAGGCAATTTAGGTTTACTCTTTACTTAATCTTTTGTTTGAACTATGTGTAAACTATTAGATTTCGTTTTTGATAAACCTTCTGATGTAATCATGAGCAAAAACTCATATCTTCTATTTAGGGTAGATGAATTTATGACTATGTGTTGATTTTTGTGGTTGGATTAATTGAAATTGGTGAATTTGTTTTGTTAAGCTTGTTAAAGATCCTCATGTGTTAACAACAACTATTTTCTGTTAATTAGCTAAGTAATTAAGCTGCATAAACATCTCTTAACTGCTTATCTCATGTGATTTATGTGAACACATTGTTATGTGCCTAGGAATAATGAATGTGAAACTAGGGTTAACTAGAAAATAGGTAAATTAATATGTGAGCCTTGTGTGACGAACCATCAACAAGAGGTTAATTGAATTAGTAATTTGATTAGCTAATTACAAGTCTTACTTAACCCAAATCAATAGTCTAGGAAACTCATTAGTTTAACCAATTGGCCAATGTTTGAATTAATTTGTTTTCTAAGGATTAGTAATAGCGAACGTGAACCTAATCACACTAATCGGTAGCCAATAACGAATAATTAATTGCACTTACCATAAAATCAACCATAGGAGTAAATGAGTCGAACATAAATAGAAGTCTTCTCCATTATTGAATTTAGTGATTGTTTATTTGCTTTAGCTGTTAGTTGCTTAGTTTGAGTTCTATTTCATTGTTAAGTTTCTAGTCTTGCAAAACTGGAGAAACCCCCTTTTCTATTACTTGTTTTATTTAGATAATATTAGCATTTATTTTAATTGTTTACCGTTCCCTGTGTTCGATACCCTACTTGCTTGAACTATATTACTAATCGATAGGTACACTGCCTTTCGTGTGTTTATTTTGTGTCTAAGTTAGTAGGATTAAAACTAGTTCGTTTCACACACATCAAGTTTTTGGCGCTGTTGCCGGGGAAAGGTTGGAGGATTTAATTCAGAAAAAGATTTGGAGGAGCTGGAAAGGTTGCTAGCAGAGAGGTTAGACGAAGGACAAGAACAAGCTGAAGTGCAGGAACCAACCTGTGGTTTGACCATTACCACGACATGGCCCCCTGTATTTCCGGTTTGTGTTTCGAAGCATTGGGTGACAACTCCAACTTTGGAGAAAGTTCTGAAGCGCGATCCATTTCTGATTAGTATCCAACCGGTCCCAACCCTTATCAAAATTCTTGGGTTTTATAAATTAAAGCTCGTCTGGCCAATTTTAGAAGCAAAGCGCAAAATTTCACAAATTGGTTCACCAAAGAAAATATTCAATGCAACGGATAGATTGGCATTGAGTTTATTGGAATTTTATTAAGTTGGGAGTCCAGCTAAAGACTCGCACAAAAAGAAGCGCTTACGGGAGGCAACCCGTCATTAGAGTTTGCTTTTCTTTTTCTTTCTAAACTTCTAGTATTTAGGGATAATTTAGGATTTTTATTTTGATTTTTTTATTACTTGGTATTTGTTTTTGATCTTTTCAGAATATACGGTGAGGGATAGAATGAACGAATAAAGCGTGAGGAATAAAGTGAGGGGTCGGGTCGTTTACGAGAAGATTAGAAGATTTGAGTGATACTATGAGTCCGATGTTTATAATGGCTAAAAAGGGGTCTCGTCATTGAAGAAAATAAGGAGATGTATTACCCTAATAGCCTCCTTGAAGACAAAATCAGAACTGAAGCATAAAGAAGAAATTACCTGAATAGAGCCGAAAACTCGTCGAGTGCATTCTTATAACTCGTCGAGTCCTAGAGAAAATTCGCGACTTCTGCCCAAGTGACGATCCAACTCGACGAGTTTCTCAGTCATTTATTTTCGAGTCGGCGATTTGATTCCATTCGAGGCGGTCACTATACACATTTATGAAGTTCAGCTCGAAGTTTTCCAAGAAACTTTTTCCTGTATATTTAGAGTTGTCAACCACACGAGATGTTTGACACCCAAGGCATGGATGAGCTATTCCCATGTCTAAAGTCAGCTAAAGATGGAGCTTTAAATAAAGAAGATCAACCTCGCAACTACTATCCCAGGGGAGTTTGTTCCAATTCCCTCTTTATTTTATTGTTCTTTATCATGCATAATATGCAATGGGGACATTGCATAAATTAGGTGTGGGGTAGGGGGTTGGTTACATTAGTTAAAGTTTTAGTTAAATTTTGAAAATTTTGCATTAAAATTGCTAGGGCTACTTTATAAAATTTTGGTAAAGCAATTAGGGATCATGCTAGTATTATATTTGATGATTCTATGAACACCCAAATGTTTAGTTGAGCCTATATACGTTATAGTGCATTTGTGACCCCCTTTATTCTAGTGAAATCATGGGACAAAAACACAACCTCGCTTAGTTTGAGGAATGTAATATGTTAAGCATTGTGTACTTGAAATGTATCCAGGAAATTTTTTATCTTTAATCAATAAAGGTTGAAGTTGAGCGCCCCTGCTTAAGCATGTAGGTATTGAGTGAAAAAAAAGTGAGATACATGTAAAAAAAAGAGAGAAATTACCAAAAAGTTGAAAGAGTTTTGGAGCTGTCAAAGTGAAAATCCGAAGAGCAAAATTCAAAAGTTGAAGATACGAAAAATAAAAAAGGTGGTGAATTCAAAGAAATCAAAGATCAAATATCAAAGAAGTGAAGAATTCCAAAGAGCTCCATTGTGGTATCAAAAATTGTAATTTTCTAGACTATGCATGCTTGGGTTGCTTGACCAAAAATACCTTGAGGTTGGGAAGTGTTATGCGGATGGATTCGGAGGGATGCATAAAATGAGCGTTGTTTAAAAGAAGTGGGCGAGTGTTTATGAGGATTGTAAGTATTTAGGATTAAGGAGGGTCCTTAGGAAAAATTTTAGACACAAATGCATGCGTTGCGGTCTTGACATAATGGCTGGGTTTGATTGGGATTGTCGTATGTGATATTGGTGTGCTAAAATTCAGTTTTGCTTGGGGGCAAGCAAAAGTCAAGTGTGGGGTATTTTGATATGGCCTTATTTAGTCATAAAAATCATGCATGATCTTAATACTTTATGTTAATTTTATCTCAAATAATGAACCAAAGGTGCTTAATTAGCTTAAATATTTCATTTTCAACAACAAAGACATGCTCGAAAGGAAAATGAAGCGGATTTAGCAATTGGAAGCTTGGATCTTGGATTTTGAAGAAAGAAGGATGTTGTTGGACAGTTTGACCCCTCGTCAGTGTTGTGACCATATCTCTTGAACCGTAACTCCGATTACCGAGATTCAAAATGTTCTGAAAACTAGACACAATTTCGGACGACTTTCATGTTTTGAGAAAATGTTGATTCCAAATGGAATCGACGAGTAGGCCGTCAGCTCGACGAGTTGGTCAGAAGTTTCGGGATTCTTGACTTTGCCTTGCCGTACACGGGATTTTAAGTGAGGGACTCGTCAAGTAGGTCACTGGACTCATCGAGTAGCCCCTGTTTTCAGAATATATATATAGAAACGCTTCTCATTCGAACCCTAACGAATAGGGGAACCCTTGGGGGTTAATTTGCGATTGGAGGTGCAGCTAGAAGCCCTGGAACTCGTGGAAAAACCCTAGCTTTCAATTTTGAGAAGATAAAAGGCAATTTAGGTTTACTCTTTACTTAATCTTTTGTTTGAACTATGTGTAAACTATTAGATTTCGTTTTTGATAAACCTTCTGATGTAATCATGAGCAAAAACTCATATCTTCTATTTAGGGTAGATGAATTTATGACTATGTGTTGATTTTTGTGGTTGGATTAATTGAAATTGGTGAATTTGTTTTGTTAAGCTTGTTAAAGATCCTCATGTGTTAACAACAACTATTTTCTGTTAATTAGCTAAGTAATTAAGCTGCATTAACATCTCTTAACTGCTTATCTCATGTGATTTATGTGAACACATTGTTATGTGCCTAGGAATAATGAATGTGAAACTAGGGTTTACTAGAAAATAGGTAAATTAATGTGTGAGCCTTGTGTGATGAACCATCAACAAGAGGTTAATTGAATTAGTAATTTGATTAGCTAATTACAAGTCTTACTTAACCCGAATCAATAGTCTAGGAAACTCATTAGTTTAACCAATTGGCCAATTTTGAATTAATTTGTTTTCTAAGGATTAGTAATAGCGAACGTGAACCTAATCACACTAATCAGTAGCCAATAACGAATAATCCATTGCACTTACCATAAAATCAACCATAGGAGTAAATGAGTCGAACATAAATAGAAGTCTTCTCCATTATTGAATTTAGTGATTGTTTATTTGCTTTAGCTGTTAGTTGCTTAGTTTGAGTTTTATTTCATTGTTAAGTTTCTAGTCTTGCAAAACTGGAGAAACCCTCTTTTCTATTACTTGTTTTATTTAGATAATATTAGCATTTATTTTAATTGTTTACCGTTCCCTGTATTCGATACCCTACTTGCTTGAACTATATTACTAATCGATAGGTACACTGCCTTTCGTGTGTTTATTTTGTGTCTAAGTTAGTAGGATTAAAACTAGTTCGTTTCACACACATCAAGTTTTTGGCGCTGTTGCCGGGGAAAGGTTGGAGGATTTAATTCAGAAAAAGATTTGGAGGAGCTGGAAAGGTTCCTAGCAGAGAGGTCAGACGAAGGACAAGAACAAGCTGAATTGCAGGAACCAACCTGTGGTTTGACCATTACCACGACATGGCCCCCTGTATTTCCGGTTTGTGTTTCGAAGCATGGGGTGACGACTCCAACTTTGGAGAAAGTTCTGAAGCGCGATCCATTTCTGATTAGTATCCAACCGGTCCCAACCCTTATCAAAATTCTTGGGTTTTATAAATTAAAGCTCATCTGGCCAATTTTAGAAGCAAAGCGCAAAATTTCACAAATTGGTTCACCAAAGAAAATATTCAATGCAACGGATAGATTGGCATTGAGTTTATTGGAATTTTATTAAGTTGGGAGTCCAGCTAAAGACTCGCACAAAAAGAAGCGCTTACGGGAGGCAACCCGTCATTAGAGTTTGCTTTTCTTTTTCTTTCTAAACTTCTAGTATTTAGGGATAATTTAGGATTTTTATTTTGATTTTTTTATTACTTGGTATTTGTTTTTGATCTTTTCAGAATATACGGTGAGGGATAGAATGAACGAATAAAGCGTGAGGAATAAAGTGAGGGGTCGGGTCGTTTACGAGAAGATTAGAAGATTTGAGTGATACTATGAGTCCGATGTTTATAATGGCTAAAAATGGGTCTCGTCATTGAAGAAAATAAGGAGATGTATTACCCTAATAGCCTCCTTGAAGACAAAATCAGAACTGAAGCATAAAGAAGAAATTACCTGAATAGAGCCGAAAACTCGTCGAGTGCATTCTTATAACTCGACGAGTCCTAGAAAAAATTCGCGACTTCTGCCCAAGTGTCGATCCAACTCGACGAGTCTTCACATATAACTCGACGAGCTTCTCAGTCTTTTATTTTCGAGTCGGCGATTTGATTCCATTCGAGGCGGTCACTATACACATTTATGAAGTTCAGCTCGAAGTTTTCCAAGAAACTTTTTCCTGTATATTTAGAGTTGTCAACCACACGAGATGTTTGACACCCAAGGCATGGATGAGCTATTCCCATGTCTAAAGTCAGCTGAAGATGGAGCTTTAAATAAAGAAGATCAACCTCGCAACTACTATCCCAGGGGAGTTTGTTCCAATTCCCTCTTTATTTTATTGTTCTTTATCATGCATAATATGCAATGGGGACATTGCATAAATTAAGTGTGGGGTAGGGGGTTGGTTACATTAGTTAAAGTTTTAGTTAAATTTTGAAAATTTTGAAATTTTTGCATTAAAATTGCTAGGGCTAATCTAGAAAATTTTGGTAAAGCAATTAGGGATCATGCTAGTATTATATTTGATGATTCTATGAACACCCAAACGTTTAGTTGAGCCTATATACGTTATAGTGTATTTGTGACCCCCTTTATTCTAGTGAAATCATGGGACAAAAACACAACCTCGCTTAGTTTGAGGAATGCAATATGTTTAGCATCGTGTACTTGAAATGTATCCAGGAAATTTTTTATCTTTAATCAATAAAGGTTGAAGTTGAGCGCCCCTGCTTAAGCATGTAGGTATTGAGTGAAAAAAAAGTGAGATACATGTAAAAAAAAGAGAGAAATTACCAAAAAGTTGAAAGAGTTTTGGAGCTGTCAAAGTGAAAATCCGAAGAGCAAAATTCAAAAGTTGAAAATACCAAAAATCAAAAAGGTGGTGAATTCAAAGAAATCAAAGATCAAATATCAAAGAAGTGAAGAATTCCAAAGAGCTCCATTGTGGTATTAAAAATTGTAATTTTCTAGACTATGTATGCTTGGGTTGCTTGACTAAAAATACCTTGAGGTTAGGAAGTTTTCTGCGGATGGATTCGGAGGGATGCATAAAATGAGCGTTGTTCAAAAGAAGTGGGCGAGTGTTTATGAGGATTGTAAGTATTTAGGATTAAGGGGGGTCCTTAGGAAAAATTTTAGACACAAATGCATGCGTTGCGGTCTTGACATAATGGTTGGGTTTGATTGAGATTGTCGTATGTGATATTGGTGTGCTAAAATTCAGTTTTGCTTGGGGGCAAGCAAAAGTCAAGTGTGGGGAATTTTGATATGGGCTTATTTAGTCATAAAAATCATGCATGATCTTAATACTTTATGTTAATTTTATCTCAAATAATGAACCAAAGGTGCTTAATTAGCTTAAATATTTCATTTTCAGCAACAAAGACATGCTCGAAAGGAAAATGAGGCGGATTTAGCAATTGGAAGTTTGGATCTTGGATTTTGAAGAAAGAAGGATGTTGCTGGACAGCTTGACCCCTCGTCAGTTTTGAGAAAATGTTCTGAAAACTAGACACAATTTCGGACGACTTTCATGTTTTGAGAAAATGTTCATTCCAAATGGACTCGACGAGTAGGCCGTCAACTCGACGAGTTGGTCAGAAGTTCCGCGATTCTTGACTTGGCCTTGCCATACACGGGATTTTAAGTGATGGACTCGTCGAGTAGGTCACTGGACTCGCCGAGTAGCCCCTGTTTTCAGAATGGGGGAACCCTTGGGGGTTAATTTGCGACTGGAGGTGCAGCTAGAAGCCCTGGAACTCGTGGAACAACCCTAGCTTTCAATTTTGAGAAGATAAAAGGCAATTTAGGTTTACTCTTTACTTAATCTTTTGTTTGAACTATGTGTAAACTATTAGATTTCGTTTTTGATAAACTTTCTGCTTTAATCATGAGCAAAAACTCATATCTTCTGTTTAGGGTAGATGAATTTATGACTATGTGTTGATTTTTGTGGTTGGATTAATTGAAATTGGTGAATTTGTTTTGTTAAGCTTGTTAAAGATCCTCATGTGTTAACAACAACTATTTTCTAGTTAATTAGCTAAGTAATTAAGCTGCATGAACATCTCTTAACTGCTTATCTCATGTGATTTATGTGAACACATTGTTATGTGCCTAGGAATAATGAATGTGAAACTAGGGTTAACTAGAAAATAGGTAAATTAATGTGTGAGCCTTGTGTGATGAACCATCAACAAGAGGTTAATTGAATTAGTAATTTGATTAGCTAATTACAGGTCTTACTTAACCCGAATCAATAGTCTAGGAAACTCATTAGTTTAACCAATTGGCCAATGTTTGAATTAATTTGTTTTCTAAGGATTAGTAATAGCGAACGTGAACCTAATGACACTAATCGATAGCCAATAACGAATAATCCATTGCACTTACCATAAAATCAACCATAGGAGTAAATGAGTCGAACCTAAATAGAAGTCTTCTCCATTATTGAATTTAGTGATTGTTTATTTGCTTTAGCTGTTAGTTGCTTAGTTTGAGTTTTATTTCATTGTTAAGTTTCTAGTCTTGAAAAACTAGAGAAACCCCCTTTTCTATTACTTGTTTTATTTAGATAATATTAGCATTTATTTTAATTGTTTACCGTTCCCTGTGTTCGATACCCTACTTGCTTGAACTATATTACTAATCGATAGGTACACTGCCTTTCGTGTGTTTATTTTGTGTCTAAGTTAGTAGGATTAAAACTAGTTCGTTTCACACACATCACTAGCCAGAAGGTTTTGAACATGTCAAATATCCTAATAAAGTGTGCAAGCTTGAAAAGTCCTTCTATGGACTAAAACAAGCATCTCGTAGCTTGAATATTTGCTTACATGAGAAAGTCAAAGAGTTTGGATTCTTTAGAAGTAAAGACGAGTCTTGTATATAGATCAAACTTAGTAGGAATGTTGTCACCTTGCTGGTCTTGTATGTTGATGACATACTCCTTATAGGAAATAATATTCCAACCTTGTAAGAAGTAAAATATTGGCTTGGAAAGTGTTCCGCTATGAAGGATGGATTCACAAGAATAGAAAGAAACGCCTAATTAAACTTAGCCAGAGTACATACTAGGATAAAATATTGAAGTGTTTCAGTATAGAAAATTCCAAGAAAGGGGATTTGCCCATTCATCATATTGTTAAATTGAGTAAGACTCAATGTCCCAATAATGATAAAAAGATAGATGACCTAAGTCGAGTCCTATATGCTTCAACTATAGGATCGATCATGTATAATATGAATTGTAATCATCACATTCATCAGGCCCCGCCTGGCATCGGCCCCTGCCCGGTATACATATAAACACATAAACACATGCAAGAATCAAAAAGATAAATAACATATAATATACTCATTAGGCCCCGCCTAATATACATATCAGATATCATACATGCAAGAGCCATGCAGACAACTAGCATCCTAATCATAATAAACCGTGGGCTGACATTGGTGCCTTCAACTCGCCAAGGATAGTGAGGAAACTCACCTTATGATGTTAAATATCTCAGATAAAGTTCAGACTGCCGATCCGGAAAAATCCCCATGCTAGCATCATCAAATAATACCAAATTAATAATTGGTCCACATCCCATAGCTGTAATCCTAGTTCGATTGTCCAACACTCAGGGTAAAAGTCCATTTTACCCTTTCCTCACTTGGCCCAAAATCCGAGACCCAATCCAATAGCACCAAAAAGCCCAATATGGCCCCACTTCCTAATTGGGCCCAAAATCCATCATGAGCCTAATTCCAAGAAGGCCCAAAGCCTAGAAATGGCCCAAAAATCAAAAGGGTAATGGCCAAATAGGGCCCAAAACTCTTCTAGCCCAAAATTGGCCCAAACCGAAAGTCAACCGAAGCCAAGGCTGCTGAGTACGCCCGACGTACTCTGGGTTACGCCCTGGTGTACGACGATGTCTTAACACGTAAAGTTGGTAACTTTCCCATGCATGACTTAGTGGGACCCAAAACTCAAATAGAACCATAATAAAGATCCTAACACATGCATGGACGAATATAACTCATAAATATTACATTTTTATAGACAATGGACCTCAAACGTGCTAAGATCTATCATCTATGCCTTCTAGAATAGACCATACTCTCAAATATGGCTTAAAGGACCCAAAATGCACAAATAAAGCCCTAAATTGGATCTAGCATAAGGAACCATCAAGTTGAGAGCTTTGTACCTCAAATAGCTTGCAAATTTGATGATGATTCTAGATCTACAAGCTCAATCCACACCAAAGAAACCTCCAAGTGTTCTTCTTCCTTCCATCACCAAAGCTCATTTCCAAGCTCAAATCTCACAAATGGAAATTAGGGTTTTGTTCTTAGGGTTTAGAAAGATGGAGGCTGGTCATAAGAAAGTCCAAGGGTGTCATAAGTTTTTTACATAGGGCACAAACACTAAAAGTTAGGGTTTGCCCCTGTATAGTGTACGCCCAACGTACTCCCACGTACGCCCAACATACATGGGTGCCTCCGCGTCCAACCTTCGAGCCAGTACGCCCAACATAATCATAGAATATGCCTAGCGTACTCGGATAGGGACTAATATTGCAAGGATTCTAAAACAAAGGGTTTAAAGCGAAAAACCTGAAATACGGTCTTACAATTCTCCTCCACTTGAATCAGACTTCGTCCTCGAAGTCCTCTACTTTAAATAACTATGGGTAATGCTCCCTCATCTCATCCTTCGACTCCGATGTTCATTCTGAACCCTTGCAGTGTGACAAACCGAAAATTTTTAAATTTTTGCCTCGCAAAGCTTAGTCAGTCAACTCAACTGAGTGTCAGACTAATTGGAAATGAGTCCTAGTCTGGTTAAAGGTCATTCTAAGGAGTTTTAAACCAAGTACACTTAAGGAAGGAGTGTTACAATGTACCTGCTAGAGACACTGTGCAACACTAAAGCCCTAAACTCCAACATGTGGAGTTTACGGTCGTAAACATGGAGTTTACGACCGTAAACATGGAGTTTACGGCCGTAAACCCAATCCTGGCTGTAAACCCAAGAGTATATAGGTGGTCCTTGATCATTTTTAGCTATTTATCACATTCCAACCTCAAGAACACTCCTATTCTCTCTCAACTATCATCCGAATCTTCACTCGAGAACTTCAAAAACGTAAGTGTTCTTTCCTAGATTTGTTGTTATAACACTTCATCTAGTAGTTGTACATGATTTCATCCATGAAATCTTGTCTTTTTCATAGATCTTCAAGTGTTCTTCAAAACACCAAGAACACCAAGAACACACACTAGTGTTTTTGGACCATAAACACTCTTACAAGCTTCTCATAAGTAAGTACACTCCTCATAACTAGTTACTTACTTAGAATACTTGTTAAACCATTCACAAACATCAAAAACCCCCAAGAACACATGGATTTACGGTCAAGGCATCTCCTTGAACCGTAAACACCATCAAGTGGTGTATAAGTGCCACCAACACCTTCTATGACTTGGATATGGGACTAGAACCTTGCATGCATGAGCTAAAAACCCCAAACCACGAAATGGTAGAAGTTACCATGAGTTTACGGTCGTAAACTCATGGGTTTACGACCGTAAACTCCAAGGGAGTGGTCCATGAACCGTAAACTCCCTTGGCCGTAAACTCAGAACCGTAAACACCAAACCATGACCTTAAACACTCTTTAGTTGAATCACATGTGATTCCAACACTTGGTCAAGGTGTTTCCTAGCCCCGTGAGGTGTTTCCTTGCATTTGGTTACTTCTAAACACTATATTTATGTCAATATATGTCGTTATATGTCTTTTAGGACTCGTTAAGTCTCGGGACTTCATTCGTGGAACTTCTCATCCTTACACGCGTATTCGTTGAATCACCCACATCAGGTGAGTTCATACCCCGAAATGAATCTTTTAACTATTTTAAATGTTTTAAGGGGGGGAATACAAGTTGAACACAATGATAATTATGTAATTGGTTGTTTTAAATATTTCAAGAGGATTACTTATGTCATTTATAAGTCGTCAAGACATTTCAAAAAATCTTTTAAAGTTATGTTACTTTATAGTTTCACAAAACTCCGGTTTTAAAAAGTACTGGCATAGCTTGGTAGATAAAAGAGTCTTTTCAATATCAGTTCAAGGAAAACAATAGTAAACTATAATAGGTATAGTTTAGAATTCCAGTTCATGCTAGATACAATACACGATAATATAAAGAGAACCCATTATAAAGAGAAACAGGGAGGAATACACCATACTAAGTACCGGGAAAAATCACGTTATATATCTTGCCGGGTCTGCATTGACACTGGTACGATTTCACGTACTAGGACTAGCAGGCACGAGGTGATAAACCTAATAATATATCTTGTCGGGTTTGCATTGACACTGGTACGATTTCACATACTAGGACTAGCAGGCACGAGGTGACAAACCTAATAATATATCTTGCCGGGTTTGCATTGACACTGGTATGATTTCACGTACCAGGACTAGCAGGCACGAGGTGATAAACCTTTAAGTAACCGACTTAGGACTAAAGGCTACTTTAGACTCCCCGAGGTGTATTGTTCATTTAATACTACCTGGATTCAGTATTTTATTACTTTATAACCATCAGTGCCATTGCTGAGGTGAAACATTATTTTCCCTATTACATTTATTTGTGATCTTCTCACATATTCATTAATGTATAAACTATATTTAGTCAAAGATAGTCCCATTTGGGAAAATACCTACTAATACAAGGAAAGAACACCTATAACATTTGATGCCTTGGTAGAAGGCTACGTTTAGTAGAAAGGACCATAATGCTAACCGTATGATTCCCTAATGTATACATCAAAGGATACATTTATATCAAAAGAATCTGACAGGTAATAGGATGTGTGCTTTCCGCTTCACTTCCTGTTCCTTGTTTGGTTGTGGACTTGGAACAGATTCACCCAGTCTATTATCTATCCGATTCTAGATATATATGTCCAGTATACATTGAGTCATGATGAGGGTACCAGGTATGGTCAAGTCATAGGACACAGAGTCAATGCACAGTTTTCTAGTTCGGAATATACTTTCCAAATCAGAACGTTTGGTATACAAAACTAGAAATTCACTAGCTGAGGGTTTAATCCATTTTATTAAACCAGTCTAAACTTAAAGTACCTTAAGTGATTAGCTCTATAATACTTTAGTTTATACATCACGGAGATATATATTATTAATACCCAATAGGTAGTTGGATGTGTGCTTTCCGCCTTACTTCCTGTTCCTTGTTTGGTTGTGGGCTTAGGGTAGATTCACCCAATTAACTCTCTATTCGATATTATATCATATATAGCCAGTATAAACTAAGTGATTATAGGAGTAATCACTGTGGTCACCATTTTATAATGAGAAATAAGAGTTTTCCTTAAAGAATCTTTTCATTAAATATAAAGGAACTATTACAATTAACTCCATGAGTAACAAGTGAATACACCGGGATTATATACTACAATGATCAAACAAACAATGGGATGTGTGCTTTCCGCCTTAGAGCAGATGCGCTCAATCGATTGTTTGTTTACTCTGAGTTGTATATCACTTGTATCCATTTAGTACTCATAGAAAGGATTCTAGAATCATTTTTACGTACCTTTCACCAAAGTAGAAAATATAGGATTTTCTAAGAGGAACTGGCGAACTTTTCTGAATAGAATTTACGATTTACTAATACCATTAAAATCTTATGAACTCACCAGCTTAATTGCTGATCAACTCTTTCAATTAACTTGTATTCTCAGGAGACTACTAGACAGGTACTCGCACTGGGATCCCGAAGATGGAGCAGAATAGCTTCAAGTCTTGTTTTGTTAATTGCTATTGTATTCTATGTTTTGTGATCACACACTTTGTAAACACTTTCTTTCTAATGAAATGGTTGTTTATTACTTTGATTACTATCATGCATGTCTTGTGATACTAAACATGACGTCCTCCACCCCATAACGTTTCCGTCGTTCCGGTTTTGGGGTGTGACATGCAGTGCTGCCACTAGACTTTCACCAACTTAACAACCTTATTCCTCAAGGTTTTCGTCATCCAGTCAAGAATCACCACCGGTCTCTCGATATAATTCAGGTGATCATCCACCTGAATATCCTCCAATGGAACCAATGCGGAATCATCAACCAAACCTTTCCGCAGCTGACAGACATGAAATGTGCTAGGGATTTGACTAAGCTCCTTGAGAAGATCCAAGCGATAAGCAACCCCGCCCACCCGGGCTAAAACCCTGAAAGGACCAATATACATAGGGCCCAAATTTCCCTTCTTCCTGAATCGAATGACACCTTTCCGAGGTGACACCTTGAGGAGAACCATATCCCCAACCTGGAACTCTAGGTTTGATCAACGCTTGTCGGCATAGCTCTTCTGCCGACTCTGTGATATCGGAAGTCTACTCCGAACCTGCTGAATCAACTCGGTAGTCTTGAGTGCCACTTTGGTACTCCCCATGACTCGCTGACCAACCTCACCCAAATCGGTGTCCTGCATTTCCTCCCATAGAGCATCTCAAAAGGAGGTCGATCGATGTTAGTGTGGTAACTGTTGTTATACGAAAACTCTGCCAAAGGGAGATACATATCCCAACTCCCACCAAAATCCAATACACATGCCCGCAACATATCCTCCAAGGTTTGCGTAGTCCGCTCACTCTGTCCGTCAGTCTACGGGTGGAAAGCCATGCTGAAATGCAAACGAATACCCAAATCCTCGTGAAAGCTCTTCCAAAACCTGAAAGTGAAATGAACATCTTTGTCTGAAACCACGGAAACCGGAACCCCATGTGAAACATCCCAAAATACGACCCAAAAATTTTTGTTTTAATATTACTAAAAATCACATCAACGAATGACATACGTACTAAGAACCATAGAATGAGTAACTCAAAAGTCAAGTAACTGTGTCAAAACAAATACTGTATCAATCATATCAAAATATCTAAATAAAACTCCCAGGATAAAACTGAAGCTGTGGTGTGTGCGATGCCATCATCCCGAGCTCTTCCCCTTACTAGCGGAAGTACCTGAAACCAAAAACTGAAACTGTAAGCACAAAGCTTAGTGAGCTCCCCCAAACTACCACATACCATACAATAACATATAAAGCAACTACTGGGCCTTGCCCACTGCATCGGACCGAAGTCCGGGACTAACCAGGGACTTGCCCTCTGCATCGAACCGAAGTCCGGAAACTGCATCGGACCGAAGTCCGGAACTAACCACGGCCTTGACCTCTGCATCGGACCGAAGTCCGGAAACTGCATCAGACCGAAGTCCGGAACTAACCAGTGCCTTGCCCTCTGCATCGGACCGAAGTCCGGAACTGACTGAACATAGCATAGCATAATCATAACTACTAGCATAAACACATATACTGCATACTGCATCAGACCGAAGTCCGGAACACATAACACAAAGACATGCTTGAATCAAAAAGACATCAAGCATACTGAACTACTGCATCAGACCGAAGTGCGGAACTACTGCTAACTAAACGGGCTGGCATTGTGGCCGTAGACCCGTTCCTACTAGAAGGAAACTCACCTCGTACTGCTGAAGCTGCTGATAATCCCCTGGCTGCTATCCAACAATTCTCCAAACTGCTGCTCCTCTAGCTCCCCGAGCTACCAATACCAATAATAGAAACACTTAGCCTAACTGTCCTCAAGAAGTCAACTAAGTCAACTCTGGTCAAAGTTTTTCTCAAGGTCAAAGTCCTGGTCAAAGTCAACCTTCCAGTTGACTCGACTCATCGAGTTGTTCTGCCAACTCGCCGAGTCCATGCTCCTCAAATCCCAAACAACCCCGACTCCACTCGTCGAGTCTAGCGAGAAATCGACGCATTCTCCTTCATCTAACACTTCGGGACTATCTTCAACCAACTCGCCGAGTTCATCCTTGAACTCGTCGAGTTCGTCATCATCGAATGAATGTCTAGACCATGACTCGCCGAGTTGTATAAACAACTCGTCGAGTTCATCTCCATAACTAAGGAGATTGTCTTGGACTCGCCGAGTTCCTCTTCGGACTCGTCGAGTACCATGATCTTCATGTCCATTACGGACCCAGACTGGTTGAATCCTTTACTAACTGCACTCACTGATCCGAGTCATAAACAGAAGGGTTTGGGTTTGCGACCCGACTCGCCGAGTCCATGAACTGACTCGCCGAGTCCACCTTGTGACATCTCTATTCTGTCGATTATAGACCATCCCAACACCTCTAACTCATAGATCTGGACTCCTTATGCTAACATTGCACATAAAGTTGCTAACTTTACGTGCATGCAAGGTGTTATGGGGCTAAAACACTTAATCCAAGCTTCAAAGAGGACCTAGGTCATGAAATGGGACCTTAGCTGGATAAAGCCAACAACTTTGAGCTTCTAAAGCTCAAGAGTGTCCAGATCTGTTGTCCAAACCATCCTACAGGGTTTAATACTCGGGTTAACCTTGGGAATGATCCAAATGTGACCAAAAGCAAGCTAGAAAGGGGATCTATCAATTGAAAGATCAAGGTCCAAACTTTTTACCTTCTAACACTTGCCAAATCGATGTGAAGGCTGGATCTACACTTCCTTCCTTGCTCCTTTCTCCCAAGCCTTCAAAATCCACTCCAATGGACCTTAATCTTCACCAAAAGCTTCAAAAATGAAGTTGGGTGGCTAGGGTTTTGGGGTTCTGAACGAGAGAGGTTGTAATGAACCCTAGGGAAGAGAATAAGATGCTTAAATAGGGCACCAAGTCCCGGAATTAGGGCTTCCTAACGCAGACCTGACTCGCCGAGTCCACTCTCCGACTCGTCGAGTCGGTCACTTAATCTTGCACCTGGATCCTGCTCCGACTCGTCGAGTTCTTCCTTGGACTCGACGAGTTGACCCCCCTTTGACTTAGGGTTTTACTTTCCTTTCTTGGCCTTTCTGATACCGGGTGTTACAACTCTCCCTCACTTAAACTAGACTTCGTCCTCGAAGTCCGCTACGGCCAACTGTCTTGCAATCTGCTTTCAACCTTTCTGCCTGATGAATCTAACTCCTGCTGACCATTTCCATTGACCTTCCGCCCGATCATTCAGACTAACAATAGTCTTGCAAATCACAATCCTCAAGTGCACTCTGATCCCGTTAATCCTGAGAACACAACTTACTCAACTGACAATCCTTCCGGTACTCCCCGAGTACTTATGCTGGACATCCTAGGGGTTCGCCCACTTTTCCGTGCGCGTTTACTGGCCTTCCCAAGGCAACATTCCATAACTAATCATTTCCTCTATCACTGTGAAGGACATATCCTTCGCGGTATCCATTACTCCAGCCACTCCCAGTGCCGGTCACTACTGCCGATACATACTGAATACTTCTTACTACTATAACTTAGTGCCAAGCACCCAACCCAGCGTATGGATCAGATAATCCTTCGAGTAAAAGATTCATCCCTGTAACGGTTAGCCTGCAACGAGCGTTGCGCAACAGGGTCAAACCCTTCCCTCTGAGAATATCCCACCCTGCTGTGAGAGGCGTAGCACTCCTCGGTCAACTAGCTGCTCCATCAGGAACTCTCCTATCGCTATCCCCGACCAAGATCCTGTTATCCCCTGTCCGATTTCTGGATGAAACGAGACCACCCTGGTCCCAACTAATCTGCCATTAACGGGTTTACCGGACTTCCACCGGTTACTGAACCCAAGCTTAATCGCTCAGTCGCTCCCAGCAACTTCTGAAGAAACTTCGACTATCTAAGCTGCGCTATCTATTCTGCCACTCTGGCGCTACAAGTCCTTGGATCCCCGATCCCCTATCTTGACCCTAAGGTCCTTACCAGATTCCACTTGCGCTGCAAAAATCTCACGGCCTTGCCCAACTGAATCTTGGAGTGGCCTCTCCCTCAGGTCTCACCTATCTAGGGCTATGTAGGCCTGCCTCCATAGCAAATCTCAACGAACTATGTCTACCTGATCCCGACCAATCATCAAAAAGCCCTAACATCGGCAGGCGAACTAATTCCTCGCAACAAGATTACATGTAATCTTGTCTGAAATTTGTTGTCTCTAGATGATCTGAGTCCCTAACAGACCACTCACACTGAATCATTATAGATGAACCCCGCGGGGGTGACTAAGCATTACTCAGCCATCTGTTATGCTTATCATACATTGTGGTCCTCAAATACCATTACTGTTGGAGACCCAAACTATCTGAATCACTGATCTGCCTGAAAACACTGAACTGCCTGAAACACTAACTGTCTGAAACACTGAACTACCAGAACACTGAACTGCCCGAAACACTGAACTGCCTGACACACTGAACTGCCTGAAACACTGAACTGCCTGAAACACTGATCTGCCTGAAACTGTATGCTGTCACATAGCTGCTTCCGAACATCTACCGAGACCTACCTGGTCTCAATTTTCCGTCAATCATCTGAAATATCAGGTCCCAGCCCGACTGCGGAGCCAAAGGACTCCCTACTTAGTCGCCTCACGCGACTTCTAAACGAAATCCTTCTCTGGAACTATTTGCTACTAATTATCTTGTCACTGTGGCTCTAACGGCCTTCTGATCTAACTGATTTGTTCCATGCGTCGAATCCTGACGTCACCAAACCCAAGGCCAAAAGTGATTGCTACATGACCATTGGTAGCCTTATGTCATAAATGACCTTAAGCAGTCCACTGCTTCCTTGCTCTCATAGTTGTAGTGGCGCTTCCACAGTCTTACCACTGGCTTAACCAGGTCTAATACGTCTGGGTAATTCCGAAATCCAACCCGTGGATTTCAATATCCTCACTGCTACACCCGAACTGGTGGGTACTATTGTTCTTTCCGCGTCCTAACAACACACTCACGCTATCTACCAATCTAGTGAATGTTACGGCTACGCCCGCAGACGTACAACACTCTAATACTATCTGGCTGCTAGTGAATGCTACGGCTACACCCGCAGACTTACAACACTCTAACACTATCTGGCTGCTAGTGAATGCTACGGCTACACCCGCAGACTTACAACACTCTAACACTATCTGGCTGCTAGTGAATGCTACGGCTACACCCGCAGACTTACAACACTCTAACACTATCTGGCTGTTATTGAATGCTACGGCTACACCCGCAGACTTACAACACTCTAACACTATCTGTACTGGATCGAACACGCGCTTGTCCCGCACTCAGCTGAACTCATGTCCTGACTGGAATCCCCAACCTGATTCCTTAAGACTTGCTAGCAATCATTACGGGAATGCGTTCTCCTTATGGGAAAGTTTTTCTGAACTTCCTTGTCACACTATCCTCCAACCATACAGCCACTTGGCCTGTCTTCCTTCCACATAAGGATGCGGAACTTATCCCAGTTTCAAAACTACTCCGACTTCTGAATCCTTGGATGATTCTCCCCCACTTTGATTCCACTAACGTTCCACAACACACAATACTGGAAGGATTCTCAATCCTTCTTATCATCCATGACCGATCTGCTAAAAACTGATGCTTACCGCTGCTGGTGCTCCAAAACTAACCAATACCATGACACTACCGCCCCTAAGAACTAGAGAAATACTTCCCGAGTCCCAAATCACACTTGCTACAGTGACTGCATTCTGAGAACCTGCTCTAAGGGGAAACATCTTTGAACCACTACCCTAACATCCATGGTATGCAGATGGCCTATAACTTATTCATAAGCAGGAAACATAATATGCTGAAATATACTTACTAACACCGATGCAGTACCATAACAATAAAATTATTATAGAAAGGGGAATTTAAGTTACATACCCATGATCTATTGCGGCTCGATCTTGACTTAATGCGAAATCATGGGCGTTGGGACCTGGACTCCCTTTCTCTGCCAAAATATCTGCGATGAAACCTGAGCTGCCTTAAACACTACATGGGGGCAACTTGCCCTGATATGTCCGGGCTGATGACAACGATGGCACAACTCTTCCTAAAGTGTGCATTCCCAACGCTTGTGACCCTTCCATCCACACCTGCCACACTTAGACCTAATGCGGACACTCTCACGTGTCCCTTCATCCCTTGCACCCCCTCTACGACCACTCCGGTCTCTTGTGTTAGCTATGGTAGCGTCAGACTGCTCAGATCGTTGATCCTGACTAGAAGTCCGCTTCCTCTTCCCTAGCTGCATATCTAACCCAATCTCTTGCTCCCGAGTCATCCCGACTACCGCATCAACCGCCTGCAAAGTTGTTGTCTGACCCTGAAACCTAACGGATACCCTGCCAGTAACACGCTCAACAATGTCGGGTAACTCCTCGCATACGGCTCGCCAAACCTCCACAGCGACCCAATCATGTAGTAGTCTCTCCTGGAGACTAGGTGCGCAATCCACCTCTAATCCCTGATGATAGGAGCTAATAATGGGATCCTCCCTACCAAGGAATCCCAGAGATCCATAAACATTGGGCCCCAGAGGAGCCCCTAACTGTCCCGTAGCGATCTCGGCCCGAAAGGCCTCGAGACGGCTATCTAAAAGCTCCAAAATTCCCTCCTTGACCGTGCCAAAGATCAAAGGAGTCTGGTCTAAAATACCGCGCGTAACCTCGGCTGATACAAACTCTCTCATCTGCTCCTCGAGCTAACTGTTTCCTGAACCCGAGCCTGATCCCTTGCCGGCGCCTGAACCGCCCACTGGCCTCTCACGTAACATCACCATACTACATGATTCGTAACATAACTATCAACAATACTCATCACTACTGAGGAATCTCACACTCACTACAAGTTCCCCGGTTTTATCTCAGCCCTCCTTGACTCGAGTACAGATCCTCTGCTTTCAGTAGTATGGGCCCCTACTACCTTCCACATCTATCCGTACTTTCCTCAAGAATTGCCTCGACTCCACCAAGTCCCTTACTACTACTACTACTCCCAGCACTATTCTCATCCTAGGCTTGCCCTAGGGTAACCTCCAACCCGACCTCAGTCCTCAGCTACTGAAGGTATCCTCATAATGCCAATTAACCACTACCTGAATACCATTATATGTGAGGAGGCTCAGATAATCCTTCGAGTAAAGGACTCGTCCCTACAACGGTTAGACTCAAACGAGAGTTGCGCAATAGGGCCAAATCTAGCACTCTGAGATTATTCGACCCTGATCACATGTGACTTAACGTGTTCACCTCATGGCTAACTCCCATCACTCAGAGTCCCACAAAGCACAAAGCAAGTAGCATTCAGACAAAAGGGAAACCTAACCACATAATCCAATCATACTGCTTTATCCTTTACTCAGGAATCTATACTAGCATGCAATTCATAAGGCTCATACACATATAACAGGCACATAAGGCATCCATCTAGATCCTTAGTCCTAATCTAGCATGCAGTTCTAATAAGCATATCATGACATAACTTGTATGGGTATTTTGGGGTACTTACTTGAGCTCGGCTGATTGCATGCACCACACCCTTTTCTCTTTTCCAAAACTCTTTTCTCTTTTTAAGTTTCTTTTTCAAAAATTCTTTTCGGAAATGATTTTCTTTTGAAAACCTTATACCATTTCCTTAGTTTGAGTTCAGACACACCCGAAAGCGTGCCCAAATCCCTCAAACCAAGGCTCTGATACCAACTTGAAACATCCCAAAATACGACCCAAAAATTTTTGTTTTAATATTACTAAAAATCACATTAACGAATGACATACGTACTAAGAACCATAGAATGAGTAACTCAAAAGTCAAGTAACTATGTCAAAACAAATACTGTATCAATCATATCAAAATATCTGAATAAAACTCCCAGGATAAAACTGAAGTTGTGGTGTGTGCGATGCCATCATCCCGAGCTCTTCCCCTTACTAGCGGAAGTACCTGAAACCAAAAACTGAAACTCTAAGAACAAAGCTTAGTGAGCTCCCCCAAACTACCACATACCATACAATAACATAAAAAGCAACTACTGGGCCTTGCCCAATGCATCGGACCGAAGTCCGGAAACCGCATCGGACCGAAGTCCGGGACTAACCAGGGCCTTGCCCTCTGCATCAGACCGAAGTCCGGAAACTGCATCAGACCGAAGTCCGGAACTAACCAGGGCCTTGCCCTCTGCATCGGACCGAAGTCCGGAAACTGCATCGGACAGAAGTTCGGAACTAACTAGGGCCTTGCCCTCTGCATCGGACCGAAGTCCGGAACTGACTGAACATAGCATAGCATAATCATAACTACTAGCATAAACACATATACTGCATACTGCATCAGACCGAAGTCCGGAACACATAACAAAAAGACATGCTTGATTCACAAAGACATCAAGCACACTGAACTACTGCATCAGACCGAAGTCCGGAACTACTGCTAACTAAACGGGCCGACATTGTGGCCGTAGACCCGTTCCTACTGGAAGGAAACTCACCTCGTACTGCTGAAGCTGCTGATAATCCTCTGGCTGCTATCCAACAATTCTCCGAACTACTGCTCCTTTAGCTCCCCGAGCTACCAATACCAATAATAGAAACACTTAGCCTAACTATCCTCAAGAAGCCAACTAAGTCAACTCTGGTCAAAGTTCTTCTCAAGGTCAAGGTCCTGGTCAAAGTCAAACTTCCATTTGACTCGACTCGTCGAGTTGTTCTGCCAACTCGCCGAGTCCATGCTCCTCAAATCCCAAACAACCCCGACTCCACTCGTCGAGTCTAGCGAGAACTCGACGCGTTCTCCTTCATCTAACACTTCGGGACTATCTTCAACCAACTCGCCGAGTTCATCCTTGAACTCGTCGAGTTCGTCATCATCGAATGAATGTCTAGACCATGACTCGCCGAGTTGTATGAACAACTCGTCGAGTTCATCTTCAAACTAAGGAGATTGTCTTGGACTCGCCGAGTTCCTCTTCGGACTCGTCGAGTACCATGATCTTCATGTCCATTACGGACCCAGACTGGTTGAATCCTTTACTAACTGCACTCACTGATCCGAGTCATAAACAGAAGGGTTTGGGTTTGCGACCCGACTCGTCGAGTCCATGAACTGACTCGCCGAGTCCACCTTGTGACATCTCTATTCTGTCGATTACAGACCATCCCAACACCTCCAACTCATAGATCTGGACTCCTTATGCTAACATCGCACGTAAAGTTGCTAACTTTACGTGCATGCAAGGTGTTATGGGGCTAAAACACTTAATCCAAGCTTCAAAGAGGACCTAGGTCATGAAATGGGACCTTAGGTGGATAAAGCCAACAACTTTGAGCTTCTAAAGCTCATGAGTGTCCAGATCTATTGTCCAAACCATCCTCCAAGGTTTAATACTCGGATTTACCTTGGAAATGATCCAAATGTGACCAAAAGCAAGCTAGAAAGGGGATCTATCAATTGAAATCTCAAGGTCCAGACTTTTTACCTTCTAACAGTTGCCAAATCGATGTGAAGGCTGGATCTACACTTCCTTCCTTGCTCTTTTCTTCCAAGCCTTCAAAATCCACTCCAATGGACCTTAATCTTCGCCAAAAGCTCCAAAAATGAAGTTGGATGGCTAGGGTTTTGCGGTTCTGAATGAGAGAGGCTGTAATGAACCCTAGGGAAGAGAATAAGATGCTTAAATAGGGCACCAAGTCCCGGAATTAGGGCTTCCTAACCCAGACCTGACTCGCCGAGTCCACTCTCCGACTCGTCGAGTCGGTCACTTAATCTTGCACCCGGATCCCGCTCCGACTCGTCGAGTTCTTCCTTGGACTCGACGAGTTGACCCCCCTTTGACTTAGGGTTTTCCTTTCCTTTCTTGGTCTTTCTGATACCGGGTGTTACACCATGATATGCCACAACCTCCCTAATGTATATGTTGGCCAACTTCTCCGTAGAGATACTCTCTTCAATCGGAATAAAATGTGCGCTCTTGGTCAATCAATCCACGATGACCGAAATCGATTCCACTCTGGGTGCTGTCCGAGGCAACTCCGTAATGAAATCCATGGTAATCTCTTCTCATTTCCAAATGGGAATGTCTAACAATTTCATCTTGCCGTGAGGTCCCTGATGTTCAACCTTGACCTTCCTGCAAGTTAAGTACCTCTCCACATACCATGCTACATCCCGCTTCATACATGGCTACCAATAATCAGGACGGAGACCTCTATATATCTTTGTCGCCCCAGGATGAATAAATATTCTCGACTTGTGTGCCTCCTCCATCAAAATCTGCTATACACCACCCCAGTACGGAACCCACACCCTCCGATGGAGAGTCCATAACCCCCAACTATCATAATTGATGGAAGCCACATGACCCACTATGCGCTCACTCTTCCGATGCTCTTCCTTCATAGCCTCAACCTGAGCCTCTCGAATCTTCTCTAAGAGTGGAGTAAGCACTGTCATCCTCATGCAGATATCCCTGATCGGAGCCGGGACCGCTTTGTAGCTGAGAGCATCGGCCACCACATTGGCCTTCCCCAGATGGTAAAGGATCTCACAATCATAATCCTTCACCAAATCCAACCACCGGCGCTGCCTCCTGTTCAGATTCGACTGATCAATAAAATACCTCAGGCTCTTGTGATCTATCTAAATAGTATAACGAACCCCATAGAGGTAATTTTGCCAAATCTTGAGGGCGAATACCACAACCCCCAACTCTAAATCATTCATAGGTTAATTCACCTCATGAGGCTTCAGCTGCCTCGAAGCGTAAGCAATAACGCAACCCCTTTTGCATCAGAACTGCACCCAAACTCGTGATCGACGCATAAAAATAAACTACAAAATCCTCAACACACTCTGGTAGGGTCAGAATCGGTACCTCATGCAATCTCTGTCTCAGGGTATTAAAAGTTGCCTGCTGCTCAGATCCCCAACAAAAGGTGACCGCCTTCTTTGTCGATCGAGTCAGAGGAACCGCTATCTTGGAGAAATCCTGAATGAATCTTCGGTAGTTACCTACCAAAGCAAGGAAACTCCAAATATCAGAAGGAGACCTCGAAAACTCCCATCTCATCATGCCTTTGACCTTGGCGGGATCGACTAGAATACTTTTCTGGTTGACAAGGTGCCCAGAAACTGCACCTCGCGCAACCACAACTCACTCTTGGAGAACTTCTCATACAATCTCTCCCTCATTAGAGTCTCCAATACCTCCCTCAAGTGCTCCTCATGAAATTCCTGGGTATTGGAATAGAACAGGATGTCATCAATGAATACAATCACATACCGATCCAACACCGGCCTGCATAAGTAGTTCATGAGGTCCATGAACGCGATTGGAGCATTAGTGAGCCCAAAGGGCATCACCATGAACTCGTAACTACCATAACGAGTCCGTAAAGCCATCTTCTGCACATCGTCCTCTCTGACCCTTATCTGATGATAACCCGAACATAGATCAGTCTTGGAAAACCAAGATGCACCCTAAAGGTGGTCAAACAAATCATCAATCCTCGAAAGTGGAAAACGGTTCTTCACCGATAGCTTATTCAGCTCCTGGTAGTTAATACACATCCAATCCGACCCATCCTTCGTCTTTACAGACATGATCGGCGCTCCCCATGGCTAACTGCTAGGTCAAATGAACCCTTTATCTAACAGCTCCTTCAGCTGTGTAGACACCTCCTGCATCTCTGGAGGAGCTAACCGGTACGGTGCTTTGGCTATCGGAGTCGCACCAGGAACCAAGTCAATCCTAAACTCCCCTTGTCTCTCTGGAGGCACTCCAGGAAAGTCCTCCGGGAACACATCTGGGTATTCCCGAACAACCGGCACGTCATCCACAGTCGGCCTACCCTTTTCCCGGTTATCCATAACATAGATAGCATATCCGGAACAACCCTGCTGAAGATAGCGTCTGACCCTAGCTGTTGAACATAGAATCGACCCATACTGAGCACTACCTACCTGAACCACTAACTCTCCCCTACTTGGGGTCTGAATATGTACCATACGATGCTTACAATCAATCACTGCCCCATTAGGGCTCAACCAACCTATCCCTACAATAACCTTGTTCTCATGTAAAGGAATAGGAACCAAATCAATCAGATACTGCTCGGTGAACATCTCTAGAACACAGCCCCGATGAAGCCTCAATACCCGGATAGATCGGTCATCTACAATCTCAACCTCTAATAGACAATCCAGATCCCCCGGAGCACCAACAAACCACTTACTGAGCACAAGAGATACAAAAGATCGCGTAGCCCTCGAATCAAACAATACCAAAGAGATATGGAGAAGGTACATACCCGTCACCACATCAGGTGATACTCGAGCCTCCTCGACTATCAGTTGAAAATCTTGCTCCTCACAACCGGCGTATCTTCCTTGCCCTGGCGGCCATCAGTAATCCGTATAGTCGCTGGAGCGGGTGCTACCACTGGGCCCGTTCTTATGGTTCCTCTGATTGCAATGGAAGCAAATCAGGTCAGATGTCTGGGTAGTGGTGGTAGTAGCAGTGCAATCCCTGCTAATATTACCCATCCTGCCGCACTTGAAGCAGCCAGAACCACCCACCCTGAATGCCCCATCGTGTGCCTTGCCGCAGTTGCCACAGTGGCCCCGGCCCTGCTGGCCTCTCGATCTCGAGTAAAACACCTTGGGCCTCTTACCCGAACCCTCTGAACCCTGAACCTGATCCGGTTTCCTCTTCATCTCCATCTCTAAGTCAACCTCTCTCTCTCTTTAGCCCTTGCTATCATATCATCCAACGTCCTGCAACTGGATCAGCTCACAAACTTCCGGATATCACTCCTCAATATCTCATGGTATCTTGCCTTCTTCATCTCCTCATCTGCCACATACTGTGGAAGCAACAACGTCCTCTCGTGGAACATAGAGGTGATCTTAGCCACCGTCTCAGTAGTTTGGCAAAGGTCCTGGAACTCGCTCGCGAACTGTTGGACCTCAATCACAGGTGCGAACTCGACCCGAAAGCTCGTCAAAAATCCTCCCAAGTCATGGACTCAATCCCCTTGCCTCCCACAACATGTCCTACCTCCTCCCAACAGTCTCGAGCTCTGTCTTTCAAAAGACATGCAACAAGTATGACCTTTTCCCCATCAGGACAATTGCTAGTGTGGAAGGCATTAGCGACATCTTCTAACCAACGTCTGCTCATGATCGGGTCCTTCTTCCCGATGAACTCTAGGCTCCACATGCCCGAAACTCATAGAAAGTCAAAGTGCGAGCTCCCATCATCACTACCATCTTAGACAGAATGAGCCTAAGCGCTCCTCGAAAACCTCCATCATACTACAGGTAATCTCTGACGAAATAAAAGCATATCATAGCCCTAAACTAGCATGCTATTCACAGATTCACAAATCAAAGCATATCATAAAACATGTATGGGTATTTTGGGAAAACTTACTTGAGCTCGGTCGATTCCATGCACCACACCCCTTTCTTTTGTTAGAAAATTCTCTTTTTTTATAAAACATTCCTTTTATAAAAATCTACCAAATCCCCAGTTTAAGTTCAGACACACCTTAGAGTATGTCTGAATCCCTCAAACCAAGGCTATGATACCAACTTCAAACGTCCCAAAAATTATGTCCAAAAATTTCAATTTTTAGAATAATAAAACATCTTTCAAAACATGTTCATAAAACCATAATAGAATCAAAGTATAACCAAAACATCCAAATACATCAGGGTGAAATAAAATGCGGAACAATGTAGAGTGTGCGATGCAATCACCTCGAGCTCTTCCCCTTGGATCCAGAAGTACCTGAAACATAAACTGAAAACCGTAAGCACGAAGCATAGTAAGTTCCCTAAAACACCACATACCATACATATCAAACATATAACAGGCCCTGCCCGACATCGAGCCCCGCTTGGAACAGATCTGTCAGAAATATGAGATGGGCCCCGCCTCAACACATCCATCAGGCCCTACCCGGTATACATATAAACACATAAACACATGCAATAATCACAAAGATAAATAACATACAATATACTCATCAGGCCCCGCCCGGTATACATATCAAATATCATACATGCAAGAGTCACACAGATAACTAGCATCCTAATCATGAAAAACCATGGGCCAGTATTGGTGCCTTCAACCCGCCAAGCACAGTGAATAAACTTACCTCAAGGTGCTGAATATCTTAGATAAAGTTCAGACTACCGATCCGGTAAAATCCTCGCACTAGCATCATAAAATAATACCCAATTAATAAGTGGTACACATCCCATAGTTGGAATACTAGTCCAATTGTCCAAAACTCCGGGTAAAAGTCCATTTTACCCATTCCTCACTTGGCCCAAAATTTGAGGCCCAATCTAAAGCACCAGAAAGCCCAATATAACCCAACTTCCTAATTGGGCCCAAAAACAATCATGGGCCTAATTCCAAGAAGGCCCAAGGCCTAGAAATGTCCAAAAAATTAGAAGGCTAATGGACCAATAGGTCCCCAAAACGCTTCTAGCCCAAAAGTGGCCCAAACCGAGAAAGTCAAACAAAGTCAAGGTTGTTGAGTACGCCCAACGTACTCAGGCTTACGCCCCGCGCTCTACCTCGGTGGCCAATATGCGCAACATACGAGTTGGGTATGCCCAACGTATGACGGAGTTGAACACGTTCACGCTTAAGTGTTTAAACGATTAATCCATTACTTCCAACTCTCATATCTGATCCCTAATGATGTCTTAACACGTAATGTTGGCAACTTTACTCCCATGCATGATTTAATGGGACCCAAAACTCAAAGAGAACCATAATAAGGATCCTAAGACATGCATGAACCAATATAACTCATAAAGATTGCATTTTTATGGACAAGGGACCTCAAAGGTGCTAAGATCTACCATCCATGACTTCTCGAGTAGACCATCCTCTCAAATATGGATTAAAGGACCCAAAATGCACACATAAAGTCCTAAATTAGATTTAGCATCAGGAACTATCAACAATGGTTATCACACTAGCATAAATGCTCCTCCATTTGAGGCCTTATACAGATGCATATGTTGTTCTCTGATATGCTGGGTAGAAGTTGGAGATACTCAACTGGCTAGAAAGCATGTTGGAGATACCCTATTTACTGGACCTAAGATCATTCCTGAAATGACGGAAAAGATCATTCAGATAAAGGAACGATTAAAGGCCGCACGTAGTCATCAAAAAAGCAATGTTGACGTAAGATGTAAACCTTTAGAATTCAAAGTAGGAGACCGTGTTCTACTAAAGGTCGCACCATGGAAATGTGTCATTAGATTTCGAAAACTAGGTAAACTAAATCCTCATTACATCGCACCTTTTGAAATCTTGGCAAGGATTGGTCTAGTGGCTTACAAACTCAAGTTACCTCAAGAACTCAGCAAAGTTCATGATACCTTCCATGAAAAAGTCAAAGAAATTGGTTTTTCTAGGATTGAAACAAGCATCTCACAGCTATAATCTTTTCTTCCATGAAAAAGTCAAAGAAATTGGTTTTTCTAGGAGTGAGGATGAGTCCTACGTGTATGTAAAAGCTAGTGGGAGTATACTAACTTTTCTAGTGTTATATGTTGTTGACATACTACTCATGGGAAATGACATTCCAACCATACAAGAAGTGAAATCTTGGCTTGGAAAGTGTTTTTCTATGAAGGATCTAGGAGAGGCTGCCTATATTCTCGGGTAAAGAATTTTGACAGATAGAAAGAATAGACTAATTTGAATTTGTCAAAGTACATACTTGGAAAAGGTTCTAAACCGGTTTAGTATGGAAAATTCCAAGAAAGGAGAGCTACCTTTTCAAAGCAATGACAAATTGAGTAACACTCAAAGCCCAAGTACAAATGAAGAGATAGCTGATATGAGTCGATTCCCTTATGTTTCGGCTGTAGGATCGATCATGTACGCTATGAAATGTACTCGCCCTGATGTGTCCTTTTCTTTAAGCATGGTTAGTCGCTATCAGGCAAATCCCGTAGAGCTCATTAGACAGCAGTTAAGAACATTCTCAAGTATTTACGAAGGACAAAGGACATGGTTCTAGTCGTTGGTGGCAGTGATAGGTTGAGAGTGATTGGGTATAGTGACGTCAACTTTCAAACACATAAAGACAACTTTGGTTCTCAATCTGGCTGGGTGTTTACTTTAAATGGAGGAGCAGCTACTTGTAAAAGTTCCAAGAAAGACACAGTGACTGATTCTACGTGTGAATCAGAGTACATAGAAGCAAGTGAAGCATCAAAGGAAACAACATGGTTGACGAACTTCAGTGGAGATCTTGGAGATGTCATAACCATTTAGGAACCAGTGGAACTTTTTTGAAATAGTGAAGGAGCGGTTGCTTTGACTAAAGAACCGAGAGACCATGGCAAGTCAAGATATATCGACAGAAAGTACCATTATATCAGACATATAGTAGAACGATGTCACTTCATTGTGCAGAGGGTATCATCAAAAGAGAATCCTAGAGATCTTTTGACGAAGGATCTAAGTAGGATTAAGCACAATCAGCATGCTAGAAGAATTGGATTGAGAGATGATGTTAGTTTTAGTAGTTAGATGATTAGTTTGAAATTTGTAACAAAATAAATGTAATTGACTTTTGGTGATTAAATAATAAGAGATTATTTATGAGTTTGTTTATTGCCTTTGTCAATTATTTATTCTTGTGTTTCATTTTGCATGATTTACTTCCCAAATAATTTAATTATTCAAATTCCATAGTCGCCCATACTTTGGGAAGTAAGTAGTGAATTAAGACCGTCATGAATTTTATTGTAGATTTTCTAAGGGAGTTAGACATTGTCACACCCCAAAACCGGAACGGCGGAAACGTTCGGGGGCAGTGGACGTCATGTTTAGTATCACAAGACATGCATCATAGTAATCAAAGTAATAAACAACCATTTCATTTGAAAGAAAGTGTTTAAAAAGTATGTGGTTCACATAAGCTAGATTACAAAAGTAAATAACAAAACAAGACATGAAGCTATTATGGTCCATCTTCTGAATCCCAGTGCGCGTACCTTCTACTGGTCTCCTGAGAATACAAGTTATATTGAAAGAGTAGATAAGCATTTAAGTTGGTGAGTTCATAAGATTTTAGTGATGTAAGTAAGTTGTAAGTTTGTTTTAGAAAAGTTCGCCTGTTCCTCCAAAAAATCCTATATTTCCTGCTTTGATGAAAGTTAAGTAAAAATGACTCTACAATCCTTTTTATGAGTACTAAATGGATACAAGTTATATAAAACCCAGAGTAAACAAACAATTGATTGTGTGTATCTACCCTAAGCCCACAACCAAACAAGGAACATGAAATGAGGCGGAAGGCGCACATCCCATTGTTGTTAGATCATCGTTGTATATAACCCTGGCGTATTCACTTGGTACTCACGGAGTTAACTGTAATAGTTCCTTTATATTTGATGAAAAGATTCTTTAAGAAAACCCTTATTTCTTTTAGTAAAAATTGTAACCACAATAGTTCCTTCCATAATCACTTAGTTTATACTAGCTATATATAATCTAATATTGAACAGATAGTTAGTTATGTGAATCTGCCTTAAGCCCACAACCAAACAAGGAACAGGAAGTAAGGCGGAAAGCACACATCTAACTACCTGTCGGGTATTAATTATATATAACCCTGATGTATAAACTAAGGTATTATAGAATTAACCACCTAAGGTCCTTTAAGTTATACTGGTTTAAATAAATGGATTGAACCTTTACTGGTAAGTTTCTAGTTTTGTTTACCAAATGTTCTATTTGAAAAGTATGTTTTGTACTAGAAAACGGTGTATTGAATTTGTATACTATGACCTGTCCCATACCTGATACTCCTTATGATTTCTTGGTGTATACGGAATATATATATAGTTAAGATCGGATAGATAGTAGGTTGGGTGAATCTGCTCTAAGCCCACAACCAAACATGGAACATGAAATGAAGCGGAAAGCACACATCTTACTACCTGTCAGATCCGATTAATATATATTCCTGATGTATAAACTAAGGAATCATAAACTTAGCATTATAGGCCCCTTCCTACTGAATGTACTAGACTCGACTGTTCTGTTTGTCGCTTGTAAAGATGTAAGTTTTCCCTAGTTTATAACTATCTTAGCTCGAAAATAGTTTGCATTAACTTTGAAGTGGAAATGTCACAATATGAAAGTAATGGGAAAAATGTAAGTACACATTTGTCTTTTAAATTGACATACTGAAGTACTTGTTCATGTTACTAGTATGTTATGTAGCGTTGTTCTATTGATTAGACAATTACTAGGAATAATAAATCCTATATTCTTAACGCCTTTATCGATACTGTTGTGAGTTTTGTATATATTTATGTGTTTTATTTATTAATATCCGGTACTTTGTAGATGTACCCCATATATAACTCCGGTACTTTGAAATGTTATTGGCTTAAAGAAAAGACTCATTTATCTACTAAGTTATGATTGTACTTTAAAAACAAAGTTTTATAAACTATAAAGTAACATAACTTAAAAAGAGTATTTGAAATGTTTTGATCACTCACGAAAACCTAAGCAATCCTTTAAAATGATGTTTATAACAAAACATTTACACAATTAACATTGTGTTCAACTTGTATTCCCCCCCTTAAAAATCATTTAAAACAATTAAAAGATTGATTATAGGGGTATGAACTCACCTTGTGTGGGTGATTCAATTGCAGATTCGTGTAAGGACGTGGAGTTCCATGAATGATGTCCCAAGACACAAACGAGTCCTAAATGACATATAATGGCATATATTAGCATGAATTTAGTGTTTAAAAGCAACTAACATGCAAGGAAACACCCTTAGGGACTAGGAAACACTTGGACTAAGTGTTAGAATCACATGTGATTCATCAAAAGGGTGTATACGGCCACAGTATGGAGTGTACGGCCATGGGTGTACGGCCATGGAGTGTACAGCCGTACACTCATCGTAAAACATGCACAAGAGGGTGTTTGAACCATGGGGAAGCTTGAGGGTCTATTGCTCAACAAGAATGTGCACTAAGTTCTCATTTTGGAGGGCCTTTGGGAGTGTTTTGAGGGGTGTATGGCCATGCAAGGGTGTACGGTCGTACACTGCTTTTGTTCCAGATAAAAGGTCGATTCTAAGCTGTTAAACAAGAGTATCTAACGTATACTAAGCATAAGGAAAGGATACTTACGTTTTGGAGGCTTGGAGGGGGTTCACAGCCACCAAGAACAAGTGTGTTCATGGATGAGTCAAGAGATTTTTCAACACTAAGGAAGATATCAAGAAGGGTAGAAGAATCACTAACGATTTTTGAGGATTTGGATGAAGAACTCGATGATAGTTGAGAGAGAAATCCGATTTCTATACTTGGAAGTTGAAGAAATGGCTAGGAAAGAAGGGATCCTCTACATATGGGGTGGTTGTACGGTTAACATGGGTGTACGGCCGTACAACCATGTGTACGGCCGTACACTCCCTTTGATGGAGTGTTCGACTTGATTTCAACACAAAGAACTTTAGCTGACACATCCCTAAAACCATAGCTTGATTGTACTGAGCTTAGAACCCTTAAACAGACTCTAAGCAATGCCAAAAGATAGTAGAAATGAGTCTGACACACGATTGAATTGAATGGCTGCGATTACAAGGCAAAAATTTTCGGGTTGTCACAGACATGGCAATTGTATTGCTACAACATTCATGAGTACTTAGAAATTAAGATTTAAGTATTAGATAAAACCACGTTCAGAGAATTACTTCATGGATTAAATCACGAGTAATTCTAAGACGATAATATCTTATATTCTTGAAACGAAGATATATAAGTTGTAATTTACAAGTCAGTTGTGCACATGTGTTTTGTAAACGCATTAGTAACATGATGTTATAAAACATAATATCATGTATGATTTGGTGAGTAAAGTATACAAGCATATAAGTCAAATTTTATTCATACATTTTCCCTAAAGGGAAAAGCGATACCTTTGGGCTCTTCGGTGATTTGGTGTTGGGCCCAGTGAAGACTCAATTGATGTGTTCAATTTGATGTCTTATGTCGTCATCACAAATCAAGAAATCGGGAAACAAAATTTGGACACGGAGATTGATTCTAATCCATGTCTTATGATTTTATGATATCTAGTATAATGGAGGAATATTTGATCACTTATCTAAGGACCAATGTCTGTTTAGATCAGAGTTGAATAGTTAGTTCAGAAAGCACACTTTGTTGTTTAATTTGGAAGTGGTAATTTAGTTATAGACTTATCCAAGTGGGAGACTGTTTGATTAGGTGTCTAAGCTATTAACTAAATTATTATAAACTTAAATTATTAGCAAAGTCCTTTTGGGTTGCCCTCAGCCAAGACTCAATTGATGTGTTCAATTTGATGTCTTATGTCGTCATCACAAATCAAGAAATCGGGAAACAAAATTTGGACATGGAGATTGATTCTAATCCATGTCTTATGATTTTATGATATCTAGTATAATGGAGGAACATTTGATCACTTATCTAAGGACCAATGTTTGTTTAGATCAGAGTTGAATAGTTACTTCAGAAAGCACACTTTGTTGTTTAATTTGGAAGTGGTAATTTAGTTATAGACTTATCCAAGTGGGAGACTGTTTGATTAGGTGTCTAAGCTATTAACTAAACTATTATAAACTTAAATTATTAGCAAAGTCCTTTTGGGTTGCCCTCAAACCTAGTAGGATACTGGAATTCTATTTGGAGAGAGAGAGACTGATTTATTAATTTATTATATGATTAATAAATCAATTAGAAATCAAAATAAATAATTTATTAATATGTTTTGAGAAAAATATATTAATTCAAAAATATATTGTATAATTATAAATTAATCAGAAATTAATTGGAATTAATTTTGTGATTAATTGAAATAATTAAAAATAGAAGGACTAAAGGCGATAATGTTCAAAATAGTTAGCATTGACCAATTCTAGAACCTCCCTAAGGGTTGCACAAATTCTAGAGGGGTCCTGCAAGGTTTCTAGAGGTTATCTTGGGCTCTAAGGGAACTTTGGGGAAAAGCAAAAGAGATAAGGCTTATCCAAGGAAACCTGTCGTATCCAAGACCCTTCTAGTCACCTATATAAACCCTCCTTGGGTCTCTAATTTTCAGCCATCATATCCCTCAGAGGAATTCCGAAAATTCCCTTCTCTCCCCTATCTCTTCAATAAGCCGCCAACTTCTAGTGTTTGGGTGTGAGCCATCAGAGGCACGAGATTTCTTGTCCTGGCATTCTGAAGTTCTACAAAGAAGGAATTCAAGTTTATTTACAATAATATAATAAAAGGTATGTTTTCTAATAACCCTTCTTCACTTCTGAAAATAATAGTCTACTTTAAGGTTCTTGAATTCAAATTGTTGTTTGCAAATCATAGTGAGAACATAGATCCTTTAGGGTGTATGTGAACTTAGGGTTTTATATTTTCCGCCAAAAATATGATTTTTGTTATATATAAAACCCTTCAAAAACACCTTTTGGTTTTCAATGTTTCCCTAAAGGCTCTTTATAAAATCATTCATAAATATGGTTTTACTTACAAAGAAAATACTTTTTGATCGTTATAAAGATATCATTATTGCACTAGCAGGAAACCTGTAACTCTCACCAACCTCGTGTTGACCCTTAATATTACATGTATTCTCAGGAGTTCATTAATCAGGTTTTCAGACGAAGGAATAGTCATGGATTTCAGGTGACCTAGTTTTCTAGTTTCTTTTATATCTGCCTTCCTGTTTAAGGCGACTCATGTACTCTATTATTATCTGTAAGAACGTTGTATTCAAACTTCAAGATGAAATACAACTACTGTTTTGTTATTGTTGTACTTGTTCTATATATTCAATTGCTTGTGATTCATGAACTAAGTCGCACAGCCCAACATGTCCCGCCGCCTTGGTCGGGAGTGTGACATAAATCTATGGAGGATGCAATACAGTCACGCCTGGCTCTTCCCTTTGTCAAAATAAGTACCTAAAACATTTAAACTTAAAACTGTAAGCACAAAGCTTTGTGAGTTTTTTTTGAGTTCCCGAAGATACCACATACCATACATATAATGGGCCCAACCCTAGGGTTATATTTCAACTCATGTGAATGTTATGATCCAACCATAGTCTTACAATCACTTTCATTGCTACAACACAACTACAGTCTTTCCCGCCATGATCCAACCATGGTTTTTCATTCAAGTCACAAAGACAAACATACATACAATGACACATAATGTGAATGATACAATCTGACCATATTCTTACAATCAATTCTGTTGGTACAAGACAACTGCAGTCTTTCCTGCCATGACCCAACCATGGTTTTTCATGCAAGTCACAAACACAAACATACATACAATGATACCTAATGCGAATGCTATGATCCAACCACAATCTTACAATCCCTTTTGTTGCTACAACCCAACTAAAATCTATCCTGCCATGATCCAACCATGGTATTTCATGTAAAAGTCACAAAGACAATCTAGCATATCACGAAACATAGTGTCCTACATAGTATAATGAGAAAAATCACCTGAACTACTCAACAGAAGCTCAACAGCTACCTCAACAATAGAACAGCTAACACAAGCTACCTAATGCCAAATCGAGACCATTCCTTAGAAAAATACTCGATTCTGACAAGGTCTGATCAAAATTTAAACTGGTCAAAAAGTCAACGGTCAAAGTCAACTCAACAGATCTCCAAGTCGTGGCCAACTGTTGGCCACGTCGTGGGTTTTCCTTGTCCACGTCGTGGTTTCAGTCTAAACATAATTTTTTTATTAAGAGCTTAATCCATAAATACCAAGGCTCATAACCTTTGATCTAGTTCCTAATAGCTTCATAGTGGATAAAGTTTCCAACTTTATCCATTAGGATGGTCCAAACAAGAAAGATTTTGACTTTAAGTCTCAAAGGGACCAAGAATGCATCTTTCTCAACTTAATCCATTAAGTCCAAGTCTCCAAACTTCTGATCTAAATCAACATGATGTGTAAATGGATAAAGTTTCCAACTTTATCCATTATAAGGCCACAAACTTCCAAGATCTAAAACCCTAAGTTGAGAAATGACCAAAAAGCCATCTTTCTTTATGTATGGGGTAAAGAGAACTCTTTCATGCACTCTCTACTCCTCCAAATGACCATATATTATCCCAAACGTCAATCAAAAACTTAAGAGCCCTTCAAACTCAATGAAATAAGCCAGCAAGGGACCAAAACTCATTAAAAGGGACAAAAACTCCATGTATTTTTAATATAAAGATAAAAAAACAATAAATCTTGACATTTTGTGAATTACAAAGGTCCAAAAGGTGAATGGAGGCCGAATACTTAAAATGTACAACTTCAAAGACGAATCTTTCTTGTTATTCTTTTGTCTAGAGCATAATACCACCAAAAGAAAGCACCAAATGGACATTTAGAGAGTACCAAAATGGATTTAGGAGAGATGATGAGTTCCAAACACTTCAATGGAGGCTAGGGTTTCATTAGAGGTGTTATGGAGGTGGTGGATGTGACAACCCTAAAATTCGTGTCCTATAAAGTTCAGCTATTCAACTCAGCCGATTGTCAGCCTTCGTTTTGCTATCTTTTAACGAAATTGTGGGTCAATATGAGTGTTCTAGGCTTAGTATAATCTAGATATGAGTCTTGGGAAGGGTTAGAAAGTGTGTAGCATCACAAAATCGGGCCAAACACACCAAAGAAGGTGTGTGCGGCCGCACACCCGCGTGTGCGGCCAGCCAGCCGCACACCCAACCGCACACTCACCCTTATTTATATAAGGTGACCCTCTTCATTCATTCTTTTCATTTAGCTGCACTCTACTTTCTCTCACTACTTTCTCTATCTAAAAACTTCATCCAAGAACACTCTAAAGGCCTCAAAAACGTGATCTACTTCATCATTGAGCTTGTTATATTGGTAAAACACTTGAATCTAAGCCTAAAACTCATAGTGTTCTTCGTGTTCTTCATCCCTTGAAGGTGTACGGCCGCACACCTTCATGAGGTGGCCGCACACACCTTAAGACTCTCCAAAGTGAAGAGTTTGGCCTCCATTTGCTAGTTGGACTTGGTATTAGCACTAGAACACCTCAAAATCGAATATTTCGGGCACAAATGAGGAGTGTACGGTCGTACACCCCTGTGTACGGACGCACACCCTCTCTGTACGGCCGCACACTCTTGTATGCAACCGCACACACATGCTGACCGGACACCCTGGCCGTACACCTGGCCGCACACACATAAAAGTCGAGTTTGGTGGCCGCACACACTTAGGGACCTCAATAGGTGTTTGTAACACTTAATTCTAAGTGTTTTCATGTCCCTAAGGTGTGTCCATGTGTCTATTAGTGGTTATATACCCCAAGTGTATTCATATATGTGTTATTACATGTTAAACTGGGATCCGTTTGTGCTCACGACTTCATTCGGCACCCGACGATCCTATATCAATCTTTCTTTCGAGTTACTCACTTCAGGTGAGTTCATACCCCTTAATCAACCTTTGAAATGATTTTAAAATGCTTTTATGGAGGGGGGGGGGAATACAAGTTGAACTATTAAGTTATTATATCAATCGCATGTGAATAATAACTATCAATCAAATAGATTTGTGCATGTTAAACTGTTTTATTCAGCTAAAGGTTTTCATATATTACTTTCAAATCTCTTTTAAAGTACTATAATCTCTTTTTAAATTACTAAGCTTTTATCAAAGTCTTTTAAACTTATATTCTTGTTGGATTCATGTCTATATAGATATAGTTATATAATTAGGGTTTGAAGGACTTAGGACTGATAGCCCGCTTTATTTCCTGTTCCTTGTTTGGTTGTGGACTTAGAGTATCCGGTTATTTGTCCGAGTGTCGTTGAAGTCCTAGTTATATATTATGTATATCTATTTAGATATTAAAAACTCTTACTCCAGTTCAGCGCCTTTGGGTAGTAAAGGTACCTAGATAACCTCTCAAGTAAACTATAATAGGTATAGTTTAGAAATCAACAATAACTTTTATGAGGAGAAACTAGCTATATCAATATTCTAAAACCTGTACTTTTAGTAAAAAGAAATGTATATAGCAAATCAAGCACGAGATACATCCTCATGACGCGGATTTCACCGTTGTCGAGTTGGTAACCAGAGTCTCCTGGAGGGAGAGCGGGCATTGTGTGTATAGACCATCCCACATCCTGACTGCTAGCTACAGTCCCGGCCGACCAAGCCAAGGGCTGACAAATGTCACATTTATTTCGACGCCAGTAGAACGTCGTGTTTACATCCGTCAATCAGTATGGTTACGAGTATCTTCACATTTACCTTATATTTCATGGCCTTAAGGTAATTAGTGCCACGGTAGTTTCTACATATAAAACTACGGTACTATAATATTTTTCCTTAATACATTAAACTTGGAACGTTTTTTACATAAAACGATAATGTAAAACTACATTTTGATAATGATAGTAACATTTGGGAAAAATGCTCTTTAAACATGAAACAGTCGGGTCTTGGTAGAAGACTGCTTTTAGTAGAGAAACTCGTTCTTTTAAACATGAAACAACCGAGTCTTGGTAGAAGACTACTTTTAATAGAAAATACAGGATTTTCTAGAAGGAATTCAAATACTCTATAAACTTTTGTGAGATTATTTTGAGGAAAAACATGTATTTATATCAATGTCATTAAAATACTTATGAACTCACCAGCATTAAAATACTGATCCTCTCTTTCAAAATAACTTGTATTCTCAGGTCGTCAGTAGACAGGTACACTCCGGGAGCTTTTGCGAAGCCAGCCTAGTACCGAGCTGCATCCTATGTTATTTTCTATATATCTACTCTTGATGTTGTTGCTAAATGTAACCTATGTAAAAACTTATACTTTTAATGCAATGGTTGTTGTACTTTGATTACTATACTGCATGTGTTGTGATACTTGACATGACGTCCTCCACCCCAGAACGTTTCCGCCGTTCCGGTTTTTGGGGTGTGACAGATTGGTATCAGAGCATTGTTTATAGTGAACTCAGTATATCAAATCATAAAAGATATACAACTATAAATACAATGGGATAAAAACACTTTGACCAAGAGTTATACTTTAAAATATAACCATATTTTATAGAAGTATAAGTACATCCACAATATAAAAACCCGAACAAGTGTCACAAGAAGAACAAGAATAAAAGTCTTTGGATGTTGAGCATTACCGTCAAACCTGGGCAGTTATGTAATCGTAGCTGGAATAAATATAGCCTGATCAACTATATTTATTCGAGATGCGACTAACGTGTGTTTGGGAGTGATGGTGGTGTTGCAATGAATCTGAAACTTACCATGTAGGAATGCTAGAGCCAAACATAAAGTTTAAAATACTATAGGAGTATTTTATGATACTAAAAGAGTAACAATAAATCTAAAAGCATGTTCAGAAGTTCTACAATCAAACATGTAATTAGAATACTATAGGAGTATTTTAGGAACCATAAATAACCTTGCGTGAAAACTAAAAAGACTCTTATTGATAGATCTATGATTACAGAGTATATGCTCTCAAGGTTATATATAGTGAGGATCTCATAGACTAAGAATGTGTGGTTTCGCTCTACTTCCTTTTCCTTGTTTGGATGTGGATATAGAGTAGTATCACATATTCGAAGGTCTATTAGATCTAAGTTATATATGATTTGTGTACACTATGTAATTATAGAAGGACCCGATAAGGATCACAAAGTAAAATGTTTTAATAATCCCTTAAGATTCTTTAGACATTACCATTCTCGCATAGACTCTTTTAGAAAACGTTAACCACTTCAGTAATCGGCAGAGGAGTCGATAAAGACCCAAAAGAGGTTCATTGAGAAGATTTCCAAGTAGGAAATAAATGAATAGTGATGAGACTATTGAAATCGCCATGTGCTTATACCCTTTTAGGGACATCAGTGGGAAATTCGCCTGAACGTCCGAGATTCCAGTCATCCATTATGAAGTGACGACGATCGGGGTAAGAATCAGAAGTAAGACGGAGCAGAAATTCAATATGTCCACAGGAGAAGAGAACCCCATAAAAATACCTGGAGAAAACCAAGGTTCATTTCAGCCAAAAATAAGCGGTGAACAGAGGGAGCCAATGCATGAAACCCGAGAAGTGTTTCTAGCTCTTTAACGTCACACTAATAACCCATAAAATAATACAACTTAGTGAGCTAGTGATTACACTACTCACACTATGTGTTAGGCAAATCGTCTTTCCTGTCACGATTAATATAAATTGATTGGATCACAAAGTCTCAATTGAGAGTGATGAACCCTTAGCATTCATGAATCTTTCCCTGTGTAATCTTCGTTCCGAAGTTCTTTCAAATATTTTCAAAGCCGGAGAGTGAACCTCTCCAATATGAAGATAACTTAGTTCGAACGACATCCATTTTATGGCTTTCCGATACATTTACTCTACCCTGTTGTCAGGACTGCATCATAGGGATGTAGGACGACACTTAGATAACCATAACTCAAAGCGCGGGAAAAATGTATGCCTATTATAATAAAGAAAGATACGTCTAAGGGTAACTATCGTATCTCATCCGCTTGTGTTCCTCATCGTGTAGGAAAAACCATGCCTCCGAAGAAAGGTAACCAACCTGCTAGCAAGACACCGTGTCACAACTAGGAATTCTGATACGTTGTAGACACTTAACAAAGAATGACATTGTGCCTAAAACTAGAAAACATGTATGGTGTTATTCAATGACAACAAAATTCCATCAAATACCCTATACAAACTTTCAAATAGTCAACAAAAGTTGGAAACCCTAAAAATCCCGGTTCAAGTCCATTTTGGACTAGGATTTTCTTATTGGGCCTAATGGACCAATAAGCTTCCAATTTGACTATTTTGGGCTTAGAATTCTTATATGGGCTCTAATTGAACCCACTTTCATTTATTTTAACATTTTGGGCCATAATGGACCTAGAATGAAATAAAACATTCTTATTGGACCATAACAAACTTACTTAGCTCTAAAGGGCCATAAAACTCATACCTTGATTGTTTTGGGCCGTGAACCATCTCCAAAGACCAATTGGGCCGAAAATTATCAAATTGGGCTCATAATATGGATTTAAGCACAAAAAGGCCCAAATTCTTTTCTTTCTTCTCCCTCTCTCGGCCCAGCTACAAAAAAAAGAGGGAAAAGAGTTGACTTATTGATGCCACGTCACAATTGTACATGGGGTATCCATGCACTCTTCTCATGTTCCCATGCATGTCCACTCAACTCACTCTATTTTCTCTCTCCTTTCTATCCTCGGCCGAAGACACCCAACACACACACACACATTTCATCCATCTTTTGCAAACCAAACTCTCTCTAGAAAAGTTCTTTCTTCTTCACAAATTTTCGAAGATCTAAGGAGGATCAAGGAGATTTCCACCAAAAAATCACTCCTTTCTTGGTAAGTCCTAACACATCTAAGTTGTATAACTTCATCCTTGTGTTAAGATCATTCATTCTAAGCATTTTTGTGATCACACTCTTAGAAAACCTCCATAAGTTCGAAAGCAACCCAAGAAAGCTTCCTAGGGCCGAGAATAGCATCAAACTTCTTCCATTTCTTCAAAACCGAGATCCACAAGAAAAGGTGAGTTCATACCCCTCTCTTTTCTGTTTTCACAAGTTTTATGGGGGATAATACAAGTAAAATGTGTAGATCTATGTGTATGTGTATGCTATGTATGATTTCATGTATGTATGTGTGATTATAAGTGTTTATGTGGTAAATATGCAACAAAAAGGGAAGAAATCACGAAACCTATGGCACAAGAAGGAAAACAAACATGAACTAAGATATATTACACTAAACAAGTCAAGAAAAATACCCTCTAAGATTAAAATAAACATATTGCAACATAAAACCCATTTTTGGGCTTAATTTGTCAAATAAACAAAAGTTGGGTTAAAAATTGCCATTCACGGTTCTTCTTAAGGATCAAAAGAGTCAAAACAGTTAAAATAAATGTTCTTATGAATATTATGCTCTTCAAAGGATTAGAAATGTAATTTGTAGCTTAATGGGCCAATTTTTGGGATTTTCGGCCCATTAAGCCCAAAATTGCGAAAAACATAATTTCAAGGGACTGAAATGATCAATTCCTCAAAACAGGGGATAAAGAGGGTAAACAAACCAATTCAGGGGTTAAAATGATTTATTTTCCAAACAAGGATAAAAAATGTAAACTTTTTGGATTTTGGGCCAAAATTGTAAAAGTGCGAAAAGTTGGGCTTTAACTGAAAAACTCTTTACTGGAAGGGCTGAACCTGCCAAAGAGTAAACTTTGAACTAAAAACATCACTTCAACAAGTCTATGGGTCAAAAATGCCAAGAAAATGGTTTAAGGGCCAAAAATGTATTTTTTTTAAAATAAAGGGACTAAAATGGTCGTTTTTATTAAAGAAAGGCTGAATAGGTCAAACCAATATTTTGAGTCAAGTATTTTGGTTTAAGACATTTGAGTGAAAGGAATACCAATTTACAACTTATGAAAATAGAATGAAGAATATACATATATTTTCAAATATCATTATAAACAACCGAACAGTCTCGTGTCGATACGAAGATAACAATCGGCAATCAAACTTTCCAACAATTATACTACACTTAAAACAACTAAATATCCAAATAGTTGGGCTTGAAAGATCCTAATCATGCTTATCGGACCTTCGTGGCCCATTGACATGACTTTTGGGCCTAACGCTAATAATAACACATGTCTATTGGGCCTCCTGTAACCCAATTACATGTTTAAGGGACCCTCAATGGCTCATATGTGCTATTGGACCTTGGTGGCCTATTAGCATTGCTAGTAAGGTCCAAATTAAATCAAATATGAAATGGGCCAACGCGTCCTTTGTATAACCAACAGCCTTAAATAACACGCGTAATTAGCAGGACCTTGTATTCCTCTTCTCCACGTTTGTTAGGCTTATTTGAAATCAAAGTAAACAAATTCAGGTCGTTAATCAATAGTAATCAATGTTGTTTGGATTAAGTGAGTAATAACGGGCGACACCTCTAAGTGTCGTTCGTAGTCTGTACTTATAATCAAAGTCTCCTGGAATGAGAGCGAGAGTTTGTGTATAGATCTATACGGGGGTAACTCCCCACACCTCAGTTGTTCGCTACAGTTAGACTCGGCCAGTCTAGGGTGACAAAATCTTAAGATCAATCCCGGCGTACGTTAGGTTACCAAGACAGACGAACTAGTCATTATTATGCATGGTTATAACGACTCACATAATTAATTAAATCCAATACCATCCGAGTAATCAAGGAAGAGTAATCAAAATCATTCGTTGTGGCGGTATAGCAATTTGAAAAACAATTATATTTTATGTTATCGGAAAACATCGGGTTTTTCGAGGGAAATCAACACCACTCGCTTGTAATTTTTCTATAACTATAATACAAAACTTCCTTTTATACACGTTTTAAAATCATTCATGCATTAACTTATGGATCTTCACACTTTGGTAAACAATTGTCTTTTCAGAAAATATCGGACTTTCTAGGTTTTATAAACTACACAAATCATTTTTATCACAACCCTGCTTATGAACTCACCAACATTTCATATGTTGACGTTTTTTCAAAATAACTTGTATTCTCAGGTAACAGGTAAGTTGAAGGGTAATATTAAGTATATTAGGATGTTATGTTTTGAAAACTCTCAAACAATTTATGTGATGGATGTGTAATATTTAAAACAATGTACTAGATGTGAACAATATCAGTTGCAATGTATTGATGGATCGTGATGTTTATGTTATGATTCATGTATATTCATTGTGATGATATTCAATTTAAGTCACGCGAGCCCTCGGACGTTTCCGCCGTCTGGTTTCGGGGGTGTGACAGGTTGGTATCAGAGCTCTGTTTATCGTGAACTGGCATATCTAACCACACATTGATATGCAACTATAAACCAAAGAGTGACTAAAACAACTCTGAACAAAACAAAATAAAACACAACGATAAAAACATCTTTACTTGTGCGATATAGGAGAAAGAACATAATACCAAATCAAATAAGATAATACTGACATCTCGGTTAAGTCGGGACTGTTCATGGTTGTATTAAGGGGTGAATGTAACCTGATCAACTACATTTTCTCCGAAGTACAACTAATACATGCCCCGGTAAAAACCTCGATGGACGGTAAACCTAAAAACATACCCCTTCTTACCAAGAAGAGAACACCAACTCAAATTACATAATAACTAAAACATATTAGGAGTAATAATAGTTTACTCATATACCTCCTCTCAGTCACCATGGAAGGAGAACACCAGGGCATTCAGTTTCATCAAGTCTTAGTGGCCCACGGGATGATTGAGGACGAACCCGAGGGAGATCAAGGGGGAGCACACGATATTGGGCCCGACGAGTAAACGGACACAGACTACGAGTTTGATAGTACCGACGACGACATGGATGAAGAACAAGACTCAGGCAAAAATTCTGCCACATCACCTACCAGCGAGATGCAACAGGACCACCCCGCCCCACCAGGGAATCCCGCGAGGGAGAATCGCTCTCCGGAAGATGATATTGCTGCTCTGCGCCAACAACTATTCGCCATGGAAGCACAAGCGGTGCAAGCTGGACAGGAAAGAGATGAAGTCATTGGAGAAATGACTGAGATGGCCCAGTTGGTGGCACAACACTTCGGTATATGACCTTACTACCGCCGGCGAGCGCTCCTTAGAGTGTTAGGACTAGTCATATCTATCCTTAGTATTATGCTTATATGATCTATGCTATGTACCATCGACTCTATGTTTAAGTGATTACACTACTCATAGAGTCGTTACGCTGCCGAACTTGCACCACTTATGTATTCTCTTTCGAGCAAATTTTCATGTAACAAAGTGCGGATAATATTAATGGAAAATTTTATGTGTTGTATTGTGATGTTATGATCTGTTATGTGTTATGTATCCATGATTGTATGCTAATTTGTGAAACTACTTAGGGTCATGAAATACACCTAGTTTATAGGACCACAATCTCACAAAAATCATAGGCAGTCAACATCTTTCCGTTCCATGACAAAAAGATGCCCCAACGACCAACCCGTGGAAACCCTGGACCAACCACACCCGAAGTCAACTCAGCTGCATTCCAAGCAGTTGTATCTGCTGCGGTTACTGCGGCCATGGCTCAAATCCACCAAGGGAATAATGGTGGAGTTAATGGACAAGGGGCTGGAAGTTCGAACAACGGAATAAATCAAAGACCTACCAAGACATGCTCCTACAAGGACTTCACCAACGCCAAGCCACGAACCTTTAATGGCACGGGTGGAATGATAACCCTAAAGAGATGGATGGAAAAGGTGGAATCAGTATTTGAGATATGTGAATGCCCCGAAGAGGTGAATGTGAAGTTCGCCACATGCACATTTGTTGACCAGGCGCTCACCTGGTGGAATGGACATGTAGAGGCCATGACTCTCCCTGTAGCCAACGCTATGCCGTGGGCGGAGCTGAAAGAAATGCTGATGGTCGAGTACTGCCCACGAGGCGAAATTCAGAAAATGGAGCAAGAGCTGTGGAATCTCACCGTCCGAAATTCTGATATAGATGCATACATATCAAGGTTTAGCGAACTGTCATTGTTGTGCCCTGGCATGATCAGTTCAGAGGGAAAGAAAATCGAACGATTCATCTGGGGATTAACCTCCCCAATTCAAGGAAATGTAATTGCTACAAATCCTGAAACCTTCGACAGTGCCAAGAGGTTGGCCAAGAAACTATACGACCACAACAACAAGAAGGGTGAGAAGCCAGCAGAAACTGAAGGCAAGAAGGAGAGTGACAACAAGAAGGGAAAGAACAACAAGAGAAAAGGGCGACAAGGCTCAGAGTCGTCAAAGAAACAACAAACAGTGACAGTCAATGCTGCAACCACCCAAGTACCCTCCACACCACATGCTCCAGCCTCAGCTAATCCAAGTGCCCCTAGGCAGTATTCCGGGAATCTCCCAAAGTGCAACAAGTGCAGTATTCATCATAATGGCGAATACAGATAGATGCATTGTACCAGTTGCAATCGGAAGGGTCACACGACAAGGTATTGCAGGACCTATACTCCCCAAAACCAGTAACAAGGAAACAACAACAACCGCAACAACAACAACAACACCAACAATAGCGGCAATAATACAGGATCAAGCCCCACCTGCTATGGATGTGGAAAGACTGGGCATATCCGTCGAAACTGCCCCAGGATCCCGCTGTTGTTACCGGTACGTTTCTCCTAAACCACACTTATGCATGCATCCTATTTGATACCGGGGCAGAACGAAGTTTTGTGAGTAATAAATTCAAACACTTGTTAAAAATGTTGGATTAATGTCTAAGTCCATAGCTATATTTGGTATGTACTTGACCCGACCCGGCATGGTCCATTTGGGTTGCACTTCACCGACACAATTTATATGGATAGTCTTTTGAGAATAGTATATTTATGATTTATATTAATATATTATAAGTTCTAATATATTAATATGGAATCATATTATTTAATTAGTATTGATCAAGAATTAATTTAGAATTAATTAAGTGATCAAAAAGAACTAATTAAATATGGACTCTTATATATATGGAATGGGCCAAGTTCATTTAGGTTGGGCTAAGCTTTCATGGATGGTCCATGGAGCTTTTAACCCATGGATCCTATGTAAATGAAAGGTCATGGATATTAGGGTTTACATGGATGTAACCCTAATCCTCCATAATATATAAAGGGGTCCTTGGCTCACAAAATTGGCACAAGTGTGTGAAAATAAGAGTGGGCCGATTTTAGTGTGCATACATATTCTCTCAAGTTCTTCCAAGGTGTTTTGGTGATTTGTGATTCCATTTGAGGCTTCCACACTATTGGGGCTAAGCTATTAAAGCTTGAAGACATCAAGCTACATCAAAAGGTATGTCATCTAACAAGAACTTTGTAGTATAGGTGCTTCATAATATGCTAGTTAGGATGAAACCTTGGAATAGTTAATATTTGCATGTATAATAGAGAAAACATAGATCCAAGGTTTATAGGGTTGCATGTACACCCTAGGAGTGTTAGAATGCTCAAAACCCAACAGTGGTATCAGAGCCATGGGTTGTTTTCTGTTATATTGATGCAAATCTTTTATTTTCAAGTTGGAAAAAAAAGGAAAAAAAAACATGACGTTTGTCAAATTTTAAGATAATTACTTGTTTTTGTGAAAAACTAATTATTTGTAAAATTTGAATCATTTGCTATATGAGTTGAATTAGGTCAAATTTAGTAAAATATAAAATGATATGTTTATTTTATTAGTTTTAAAATTTTAATCTAAAGAGTTTTTTGAAACCTCCATAAGTTATGGATATGAAAAGGTTTTTAAAAAAATTGATTCAAAGTTTTTTATGGAGTTACAAAACTTGGTCTTAATGTTTTAAAGAATTCCATAACTTGTTCTTAAGTTATGGAACATGAAAAGTTTCATCATAAAACAAGTATTTAACTCCATAAGTTATGGAATCCAAAAGTTTTCAAGAGTTACAAAACTTGCCCTCAAGTTTTGGAATTTGGAAAAAGTTTTTATGATAAAAAAAAAGAATTGAATTCTAAAACTCTTGGGTTCATAACTTAAACAATTAATTAAATGGTTTTAATTTTGAATTTAATAATTGGAATTATGATGTTTTTATTGAATAATTCAATTAACTCTTATGGACTTTATTAATAGATAATTAAAGTGTTTAATTAAAAGAGAATTAATAATTCCATAATGACATGGTTTAAATTTAATAAAATTAAGAGTATAGTTTAATTAATAGATTAAACCACCAAGTATTTTAAATGTCTAAAATACACCCTTATACTATTATAATATTAAAAGTTTAATATATTATATGTATAAGAGCAAGTCGTCTTACCATTAGTAGGCCTCATTCACGAAGCCGATCTATAAGGGGGGTATAAGGTTACTGCCTATAAAATGACAGTTTAATGGGTGTCCACTCTCACTCACCGCTTCCTTGACTGGTGGGGGGTCGTTAGCCGAACAGGTAGGACAAGGACTATAATTCTCCCTTCATTATAAGTATAATGATAAATACTAAGTAACTAAACACTTATAAATTCCCAATCTTAGTTACTTAGGAAAATGTGAATAAGGTGTTAATCCATGAAATTACACTTTGCACTTTGTTTAAGCTGTTAGTGGAGCATGTGTAGTTAACCGGCACACTAACATGGACTTAACAAGGTAGGCAAAGGGTAACTTAATGTTTATCATAGTATCGTTGGAGCGTGTGTGGTTAACCGACACATCGATTGAGGGGTAAATATTAAGGGTACCAAGTATATTTGCATGGTTACTTCACACCTTGTTTTGTGATCCTCGGCATCCCAGTCACAAAACCTGAAGGGCACACTCGAGATTGAAACATGCCATTGAAAAGTTCAATGAATCTCAAAAGAATCTAGGAGTTTCAAAACCAATTAAAACCTAATAATACATTTCGTTTATCTTGGTGGAAATTGGTGAATCGTCATTCACCTACCTTCAAATATTTTATAGCTTGGATTACGGCATCCCTCTTCCATGTTATAAAATAGTTTGTTGGGTCCTAGTCTTAATATATCATATTGGGTGTTATATTAAGGACTTAAATCAACTTTACGTGAATTTCTCCCATTGTTGATGTCTAGTTTACACAACAATGATCTTTCCAAACCAAGCTTTCCTAATGAATATGACTTCCTGAGTTTGGCTCATGGAAGTCATACTTCTCTTCCTCCACCTCCTCCAATTATTCTCCCTAACCCACAAGTTCAAGGTCACTCAAGCCCTAATGGAAAGCAAGGTCTATGTGTGATCACATCTTAGAGATGAAGTCACATATTGACAAGCTGGGAGAGTTGGGTGTCAAAGTCTTGAGAAAGTTGGATGTTCAATCACTTTCTAAGTCACATAGTGAGTTCCTTTGGGACTACTATGAAACAGACTATGACATGAACCTTAATGATCATATCTATTTGCTTGGTGCTGCTGAATTAGCAATGATTTGGAACGATAGTAAAGCAAATTTGATTAGAAGATCAACTTCCCAAAAACTTTATGGACAGTGACAATGGTGACACTGGAAATCCAGAAAAAGCATTCTCTTCCCAATGGAAAGGGATTGGCCATAGTCAACCCGGTTGACCAAATGGTAAAGAGAAAGGCTAAGTCTGAGATAGTCCCATTACCAAAGGGTCCATATGTTTATTTTGCCAAAGGAAGGGGCGTTGATTGCAAAGCTGCCAAATTTACCTAAGGATGTTAAAGTCAATAAGTTTGACTCTACATCAGGTAGAGCCCATTATCTAACTCTGTTAAGTTCTATTCTGAGATCCTCATTACATGATGTGACTGGGTCACATGTTGATGTTTTAAGAATCAAAGAATAGAGAGAAATCTTAAAGGATGTATATGCTGATTCTGATCGCGAAGGTGGATTTCGATCGCATCAGAATTTTGAGCAGTTGCTTAAGAAGTTATGATATATTGGTAAGGAATAGATAACAACAATTTTCCATGTGGATTGTAAGGATAAGTTTTTCCGCAAAGTTTTAAAATAAAATAAAATTGTTTAACTTTATTTATTTGAAGTATCCTTACAATTGCATTTGTGGAAAATTGTTGCTTATATGATTCAACTGACAGCAATATTGGAAAATGGATTTGATTCTTTCATTTGTGGTAGTGTCTAAATTTACCAAATCAGGAAAGTTCCTCATCGCCCAAGTTTCAATTGGACCGAAACTTGGAATCATGCAAGTTGAATAGTATGATGAATGAGAACTTTCAAGCATTGGAAAATCAAGACTAATTACTTGTTCACATACATGTGTGAGTCAAGTGAAGGACTAAAGGGATCGAGCACACATTCTTGTGCACTGGTCATGTCCACCACAAAGCTCGTTAAGACTATTTGATTTACTAAAGTTTAGTAAATACGGTTATACTTACAAGTTTATGTATAATTCTGAAACATTGGAAAAGTCTCAATGTATGGCAGAACGAATGGGAAGAATCAAATTAGGCAGAAAGATAAAAGTTTCTCAAATCTGAAAAGATGGGAGAGTACTTTAGTATCATGTTTGTGATCATCTTAATGATTTAGAAATCATATCACAATTAGTCCTCTAAAGGTCATCTTAGTGCATTCTTATGACTAAGAAGAGGAGTCATGAATTGTTGAAATGGTTAGATCAGGAAGATGAGTCATACTTCGTTCCAAAACAATTCTTAGAGTCATACTCCAAGATTGTAACTTGAGTGACATATCTTAAAGAAAGGTTTAAAACACTTGTCAAATGTAAGAGTAAAAGTGTCCTACTCTTGTACATTTGAAATTGGTAAGTTGTGTTGTTTTGGATAAAACAAAGACCAACTAAGGCCAATTGTGTGAAGTGTTTGTCTTGATAAAGAATCCGCACTATCTCTTGAATATTTGGCAAGATAGTCTTATATGTCAAGAGGATAGTGGGAGTCTTAAAGATCCTAAAAAGAATTTGAAGAACTAATCAAGAATAAAACTTGAGGTTCTTCATTAGCACACGAATTGAGGTTTATAACCTATCGTGTTGACATATTCTGTGCCGATTCCAGTTAAAGTTGGCTTTACATAGGAGTTCTGAAAGTTCTCAATTGGTTGCATAACAACTTGGAAGCAATGGTAGGCCCTGTACTGCCAGGTGGCAAGAAGTTAAGATTGCATAAGTTCAGTCCATATGAGTTTGGATTTGTCATTATCCTTGTCTTGTGACTATGGCTTTGACGATTCACATGGATAAGAACACATACACCATAAAATCTAAGGGTCATAAGGTTTCTCTCCGATTCATGAAAATGATGGTGAGGAAACACTTCCACCAAGTAGATTTGAAGCAGATGGCAAAAGGTCTAAACAATTGAGACTATGATTACGTCATCCCTTTTCATAGTTCTGAAATTGTTTAGACACACATGCATGCTATCTAAGGAAAGGTGTATGATTTTGATAAAGTTTTATCAAAGCATCTCGTATCAGAAATCTGAACTTTCGTAAGAAAGTCAATAAAGTATTGATTTCTAGAAGTCCAGCTGATTTCTGAGTACATGTCAAAGCTAGTGGGAGCATAAGTGTTATGCTAATAATCATCATGTTAGTGGGAGCATGATAATTATTGATAGTTTTGCAAGTTAGCAATGTTAATTATAGAAAACAAAAGTTTCAATTCGTGAGGCTGCAGGGATTGAAAAAGTTGTTTTGCTATAATTAAGGGAGAGGATATACTTCATTTCAGTTCTAAAGGCTTAGATTGAGACCTTAATCATCTTTAGTCAAGAATATATATATGAATTTCATGTTGGATTGGTTCAACTTAAGGAAATTCTATATATTGCGTTCTCAAAATTCGATTATGATTACGGCATCCCTCTTCATAGTCAAATTTTGAAAACATGGCAAATAAAAATATTGTAGCAAAAGACTGGTCTAGAATCATGTCTTTATGTGAGACATCATGAATCGTGTACCATTTGCTTTGGGTGGAAGTTATCTGTGTAAGATTAGAAAACTTAATGCAAGAAGCATGTCCAAAGCAATGTACTTTGAATATGAGACTTAGTTTCCATGGAGTTGATCTCCATTGGAATACCTTATAATGACTGTTGACAAGTCTTTCTGACTTTGTACATATTCATTACAGGAGGGTCAGTGCATATAAGTTTAAAATCTAAACAGATTTCGATAAATGATAGGAATTTGAAATTCTCACATTTTTCGATAAGGATTTGGGAGTGTGAAATTAGAATCATTGAAATTATGTTCAATTGGTTTATTTCACAAAGTAAGGATCGTAGACAAACATAGAGTGCATACTTGGTGTATGGCAAAGCTATTGTTTAAGAAAAACATAGTGTACATGCTTGGAGCATGGGACAACTAGTGTTTTTAATTCAAGTATAAAGTTGATAAAACCGAAACAATGAATAATGAGTAATCAGTATGGTGATAAATAAAAGTGTTTATTTATATTCATAGGGTTTGATACCATATTTGATTCATTTATTCTTGTGTTTCACTTTGCATGTTTTGACTTCCAGAATAACTAAGTCGCTCTTTCTGAATGATTAAGTTATTCAAACCATCCTCATTCGGTCATATGTTGGAAGTAGATATGAATCAAGACTGTCATGGGTTGGTTTGTAGAGGTCCAAGTTGGTGGACAAAGTGGTGCTACAACACTCATGAGTGCTCTGAGTATTGGATTCAACCCGCGCTCATTTGAATCACTTCATGGATTTTATCAAGAGTGATCATGAGACGATAATATCTTATATTCTTCAAACCTAGAGATATGAGTTGTTACTATGAGTTGGTTATACATTGATTGCATGAAAACGCATTTGGTAACTCGATGTTATAAAACGTGCCTTTGTGTATGATTCAACAAGTAGTAGAACAAGCTATATGAGTCGAAGTTTATCCATTCCTTTTACCTTCGGGATAAAAGCGATATCTGTGGGCCCCTCGATGATTTAGCGATGACACATGTGAGTGCTTGGCCAAGCCAGGACTGATTTGATTTGTTCAATCAGTCAGTCATCATAAATCGAAAATCGGGAAACAACAAATGGACAGAGAGAATGATTATAATCCATGTCTCAGTCCATATGATATCTAGAATGGAGGAATATATGATCCCTTATCTAATGGACAAGTCATTGACAAGGTCAGAGTTCGACAGCGGCTTTAAGAGCTACGATTGCCAGTTAGGTTTTGAAGTCATACTCAATAATAGTTTTAGACTTATCCAAGTGGGAGACTATTGGATTAATGTCTAAGTCCATAACTATATTTAGTATGTACTTGACCCGACCCAGCATGGTCCATTTGGGTTGCACTTCACCGACACAATTTATATGGATAGTCTTTTGAGAATAGTATATTTATGATTTATATTAATATATTATAAGTTCTAATATATTAATATGGAATCATATTATTTAATTAGTATTGATCAAGAATTAATTTAGAATTAATTAAGTGATCAAAAAGAACTAATTAAATATGGACTCTTATATATATGGAATGGGTCAAGTTCATTTAGGTTGGGCTAAGCTTTCATGGATGGTCTATGGAGCTTTTAACCCATGGATCCTATGTAAATGAAAGGTCATATATATTAGGGTTTACATGGATGGAACCCTAATCCTCCATAATATATAAAGGGGTCCTTGGCTCACAAAATTGGCACAAGTGTGTGAAAATAAGAGTGGGCCGATTTTAGTGTGCATACATATTCTCTCAAGTTCTTCCAAGGTGTTTTGGTGATTTGTGATTCCATTTGAGGCTTCCACACTATTGGGCTAAGCTCTTAAAGCTTGAAGACATCAAGCTACATCAAAAGGTATGTCATCTAACTAGAACTTTGTAGTATACGTGCTTCATAATATGCTAGTTAGGATGAAACCTTGGAATAGTTAATATTTGCATGTATAATAGAGAAAACATAGATCCAAGGTTTATAGGGTTGCATGTACACCATAGGAGTGTTAGAATGCTCAAAACCCAACAAAAACAACAACCCCAGAAGCTTAATGAAACCTTTACGGTGGAAATGGCTAATGGGAAAACAGAATCCACTGGGGAAATCTACATTGGATGTACCCTGACCTTAAATCATCACGTCTTTCAAATAAACTTAATGCCTGTTTCCATTAGGAGTTTTGATGTGATTATCGGCATGGACTGGTTAAGCCCCCACCATGCTGAAATTATGTGTCACGAGAAGGCCGTTCGCGTTCTCCTCCCAAATCACGAAACCCTAATTTTATTCGGAGACAAACCCAGCACGAACCTTCGTCTTATCTCGTGCATTAAGGCACAGAAGTATCTACGAAAGAAGGACTTGACGTTTCTATCTCATATAGTGGATAAGTCCAAAGAAGAGATCAATATTCGAAACATCCCTATGGCTTACGATTTCCCGGATGTCATTCCGGAGGATCTTCCGGGGATACCCCCAGAAAGACAAGTCGAGTTCCGAATTGATCTAGTGCCAGGAGCTACTCCCATCGCCAAATCGCCCTACAGATTGGCTCCTGCGGAGATGCAAGAGTTGTCCAGTCAACTCAGCGAACTTTTGGACAAAGGATTCATGCGACCCAGTTTCTCACCTTGGGTAGCTCCGGTTTTCTTTGTTAAGAAGAAAGACGGTACCTTCAGGATGTGTATTGACTACAGGGAACTTAATAAGCTCACCATCAAAAACCGCTATCCACTTCCGAGAATCGACGATCTATTTGACCAACTCCAAGGAGCAAGTTACTTCTCTAAGATAGATCTGCGATCTGGATACCACCAACTCAAAGTCCGGGAGGAGGATATCCCCAAAACCGCCTTCCGAACTCGTTATGGACATTATGAATTTTTCGTAATGCCCTTCGGTCTAACGAATGCCCATGTCGCATTCATGGACCTAATGAATCGAATCTGCCGACCATTCCTTGATAACTTTGTCATCGTTTTCATCGACGATATCCTAGTCTATTCCCGAAGCGAAGAGGAGCACGGCCGACACCTCCGACAAATCCTGGAAACCCTGCGAACCGAAAGGTTATACGCAAAACTCTCTAAGTGTGAGTTTTGTCTCCGTAGTGTGAACTTTTTAGGTCATGTTGTTAGTCAAGAAGGGATACATGTGGATCCTTCTAAAGTCAAAGCCATCGAAGGATGGGCAATCCCAACAACACCCACCGAAATTCGTCAATTCTTAGGTCTCGCAGGCTACTACAGGAGGTTCATTCAGAACTTCTCCAAAACAGCCAAGCCACTTACCTTGCTTACACAAAAAGGCGTACCCTTCGAATGGACGGATAAGGAAGAAGCTGCATTCCGAACTCTGAAGCAAGCACTCTGCAGTGCGCCGGTACTATCACTACCGGAAGGAACAGATGACTTTATAGTTTACTGTGATGCGTCGAATTAGGGTTTAGTCTGTGTACTCATGCAGCGTGGAAAGGTGATAGCTTATGCGTCCCGGCAACTAAAGACACATGAGGTGAATTATACCACCCATGATCTGGAATTAGGAGCTGTGGTCTTCGCCCTGAAGATTTGGAGGCACTACCTTTATGGTACCAAGTGCACCATTTTCACCGACCACAAGAGTCTCCAACACATCTTAAATCAAAAGGAGTTAAACATGAGGCAACGAAGATGGGTTGAATTGCTGAACGATTACGAGTACGAAATCAAGTACCACCCAGGTAAAGCTAACGTAGTAGCTGATGCCTTGAGTTGGAAGGATTACTCGAATCGTCGTTTGAAGACTCTCTCCATAACCATCCAATCCCACCTGACCTCGCAAATCAGAGCAGCCAAGTTGGATGCCATGAAGGCAGAAAACAGAACGAGCGAAGCGTTACGTGGAATGGAAAAGAATTTCGAAGTGAAGGAGGACAGAGCATATTACTTCATGAACCGCATTTGGGTCCCTAAACTTGGGGGATTCAGAGATGTAGTCATGAATGAAGCCCACAAGACACGATACTCCATCCATCCAGGTTAGCAAGTGCCTCACATGTGCAGAAATTGCCTAACATGAAGCCAGAAATTATTGGTGGCCTAACATGAAGGCAGAAATTGCCACGTACGTTAGCAAGTGCCTCACATGTGCTAAAGTAAAGGTGGAATATCAAAAGCCCTCGGGATTACTACAGCAACTAGTAATTCCCGAGTGGAAATGGGAAAGGATTACTATAGACTTTGTGACCAAACTACCCAAGTCGACTGATGGTTTGGATACCATATGGGTAATAGTTGACAGATTAACAAAATCCGCTCATTTCCTGCCAATAAAAGAATCATACAAGATGGAACGTCTGACAAGGATCTATATCAAGGAAATCGTCAGACTCCACGAAGTGCCAATATCTATCATCTCAGATAGGGATAGTAGGTTTACTTCACGCTTTTGGCAATCGGTTCAGAAGGCTATGGGAACACAACTTGACATGAGCACTGCCTACCACCCGCAAACGGATGGTCAAAGCGAGCGAACCATTCAAACGTTAGAGGACATGCTTCGCGCCTGTGTGATAGACTTTGGAAGGTCGTGGGATACCCACTTGCCTCTGATCGAATTCTCGTACAACAACACTTACCACTCAAGCATCAAAGTTGCTCCTTTCTAGGCATTGTATGGGCGTAAATGTAGATCACCGTTGTGTTGGGCTGAGGTAGGGGACACTCAGTTAGCAAAAGGACAAACATCAGATAATGCACTAACGGGACCCAAAATCATACGCGAGACGACCGAGAAGATAATTCAGATCAGGGCCCGACTGTGATCATCACTAGATAGAAAAAAGAGCTACGACGATAAGCGGCGAAAGCCCTTGGAATTTAGAGTCGGGGATAGGGTGTTATTAAAGGTCTCTCCGTGGAAAGGGGTGATTCATTTTAGGAAGTGGGAAAACTAAACCCCCGATACATTGGACCCTTCGAGATTCTTGCCCGAATCGGTCTAGTGGCTTATACACTGCAGCTACCCGCTGAGCTCAGCAGTGTACACCCCGTGTTCCATGTTTCGAATTTAAAGAAGTGCTTATCCGACGAGACTCTCGTCATTCCATTAGAAGAAATCGAAATCAACGAGAATCTCCTGTTCATCGAAGAACCAGTCGAAATCCTGGACCGGGAAGTGAAACGTACTAAGCAAAGTTGCATTCCGATTGTGAAAGTTCGATGGAACGCGAGACGCGGACCAGAGTTCACATGGGAACGCGAAGACCAAATGAAGCAGAAGTACCCTCATCTATTCTCACATTCTCGAATCTAGCTTTAAAAAGAATTTCGGGACAAAATTCCCTCTAATGAGGGGATGATGTCACAACTAGTAATTCTGATACGTTGTAGACACTTAACAAAGAATGACATTGTACCTAAAACTAGAAAACATGTATGGTGTTATTCAAAGACAACAAAATTCCATCAAATACCCTATACAAACTTTCAAATAGTCAACAAGAGTTGGAAACCCTAAAAATCCCGGTTCAAGTCCATTTTGGACTAGGATTTTCTTATTGGGCCTAATGGACCAATAAGCTTCCAATTTGACTATTTTGGGCTTAGAACTCTTATATGGGCTCTAATTGAACCCACTTTCATTTATTTTAACATTTTGAGCCATAATGGACCTAGAATGAAATAAAAAATTCTTATTGGACCATAACAAACTTAATTAGCTCTAAAGGGCCATAAAACTCATACCTTGATTGTTTTGGTCCGTGAACCATCTCCAAAGACCAATTTGGCCGAAAATTATCAAATTGGGCTCATAATATGGATTTAAGCACAAAAAGGCCCAAATTCTTTTCTTTCTTCTCCCTCTCTCGGCCCAACTACAAAAAAAAAGAGGGAAAAGAGTTGACTTTTTGATGCCACGTCACAATTGTACATGGGGTATCCATGCACTCTTCTCATGTTTCCATGCATGTCCACTCAACTCACTCTCTTCTTTCTCTCCTTTCTATCCTCGGCCGAAGACACCCAACACACACACATTTCATCCATCTTTTGCAAACAAAACTCTCTTTAGAAAAGTTCTTTCTTCTTCACAAATTTTCGAAGATCTAACGAGGATCAAGGAGATTTCCACCAAAAACTCTCTCCTTCCTTGGTAAGTCCTTACACATCTAAGTTGTATAACTTCATCCTTGTGTTAAGATCATTCATTCTAAGCATTTTTGTGATCATACTCTTAGAAAACCTCCATAAGTTCGAAAGCAACCCAAGAAAGCTTCCTAGGGCCGAGAATAGCATCAAACTTCTTCCATTTCTTCAAAACCGAGATCCACAAGAAAAGGTGAGTTCATACCCCTCTCTTTTCGGTTTTCATAAGTTTTATGGGGGAGAATACAAGTAAAATGTGTAGATCTATGTGTATGTGTATGCTATGTATGATTTCATGTATGTATGTGTGATTATATGTGTTTATGTGGTAAATATGCAACAAAAAGGGAAGAAATCAAGAAATCAATGGCACAAGAAGGAAAACAAACATGAACTAAGATATATTACACTAAACAAGTCAAGAAAAATACCTCTAAGATTAAAATAAACATATTGCAACATAAAACCCATTTTTGGGCTTAATTTGTCAAATAAACAAAAGTTGGGTTAAAAACTGCCATTCACGGTTCTTCTTAAGGATCAAAAGAGTCAAAACGGTTAAAATAAATTTTCTTATGAATATTATGCTCTTCAAAGGAATAGAAATGTAATTTGTAGCTTAATGGGCCAATTTTTGGGCTTTTCGACCCATTAAGCCCAAAATTGCGAAAAACATAATTTCAAGGGACTGAAATGATCAATTCCTCAAAACAGGGGATAAAGAGGGTAAACAAACCAATTGAGGGGTTAAAATGATTTATTTTCCAAACAAGGATAAAAAATGTAAACTTTTTAGATATTAGGCCAAAATTGTAAAAGTGCGAAAAGTTGGGCTTTAACTGCAAAACTCTTTACTGGAAGGGCTGAAACTGCCAAAGAGTAAACTTTGAACTAAAAACATCACTTAAACAAGTCTATGGGTCAAAAATGCCAAGAAAATGGTTTAAGGGCCAAAAATGTATTTTTTTTTAAAATAAAGGGACTAAAATGGTCGTTTTTATTAAAGAAATGATGAATAGGTCAAACCAATATTTTGAGTCAAGTATTTTGGTTTAAGATATTTGAGTCAAAGGAATACCAATTTACAACTAATGAAAATAGAATGAAGAATATACATATATTTTCAAATATCATTATAAACAACCGAACGGTCTCGTGTCGATACGAAGATAACAATCGGCAATCAAACATTCCAACAATTATACTATACTTAAAACAAGTAAATATCCAAATAGTTGGGCTTGAAAGATCCTAATCATGCTTATCAGACCTTCGTGGCCCATTGACATGACTTTTGGGCCTAACGCTAATAATAACACATGTCTATTGGGCCTCCTGTGACCCAATTACATGTTTAAGGGACCCTCAATGGCTCATATGTGCTATTGGACCTTGGTGGCCCATTAGCATTCCTAGTAAGGTCCAAATTAAATCAAATATGAAATGGGCCAACGCGTCCTTTGTATAACCAACAGCCTTAAATAACACGCGTAATTAGCAGGACCTTGTATTCCTCTTCTCCACGTTTGTTAGGCTTATTTGAAATTAAAGTAAACAAATTCAGGTCGTTAATCAATAGTAATCAATGTTGTTTGGATTAAGTGAGTAATAACGGGCGACACCTCTAAATGTCATTCGTAGTCTGTACTTATAATCAAAGTCTCCTTGAAGGAGAGCGAGAGTTTGTGTATAGATCTATACGGGGGTGACTCCCCCACACCTCAGCTATTCGCTACAGTTAGACTCGGCCAGTCTAGGGTGACAAAATCTTAAGATCAATCCCGGCGTACGTTAGGTTGCCAAGACAGTAGAACTAGTCATTATTATGCGTGGTTATAACGACTCACATAATTAATTAAATCCAATACCATCCGAGTAATCAAGGAAGAGTAATCAAAATCATTCGTTGTGGCGGTATAGCAATTTGAAACACAATTATATTTTATGTTATCGGAAAACATCGGGTTTTTCGAGGGAAATCAATACCACTCGCTTGTAATTTTTCTATAACTATAGTACAAAACTTCATTTTATACACGTTTTGAAATCATTCATGCATCAACTTATGGATCTTCACACTTTGGTAAACAATTGTCTTTTCAGGAAATATCGGATTTTCTGGGTTTTATAAACTACACAAATCATTTTTATCACAACCCTGCTTATGAACTCACCAACATTTCATATGTTGACGTTTTTTCAAAATAACTTGTATTCTCAGGTAACAGGTAAGTTGAAGGGTAATATCAAATATATTAGGATGTTATGTTTTGAAAACTCTCAAACAATTTATGTTATGGATGTGTAATATTTAAAACAATGTACTGGATGTGAACAATATCAGTTGTAATGTATTGATGCATGGTGATGTTTATGTTGTGATTCATGTATATTCATTGCGATGATATTCAATTTAAATCACGCGAGCCCTCGGATATTTCCGCCGTCTGGTTTCGAGGGTGTGACACACCGACTCTTCAGATCGATGAAGCTACGTTCCAAGCTGCAGTTTCAGCAGCCATAACAGCTATCATGGCTCACCTGAATGCTAACAACGCAAATGTTAGCAGGACCCCTATCGGGAATACCGATCATAGCAATGGACAGCAGCAACCAGCACCGGTGTGTAAAGCCACCCAAGAACTCCAATCTAATCCCCTGAAAAGAAAGTTTGAGAACGAGAAGGGGAGTACCTCGGCTCAAGGACTTTTCGTAGGGCAGCAAGCTGAGGTAGTTGATACCCCTGTCAACCCGCCTGTCTCGACACCAAGAAGACCATACCTAGGAAATTTCCCCCACTGCAGCATGTGTGACTACCATCACTATGGAGTCTGTCGAGAACCCTTTTGCCTGAGGTGCAACATGAAGGGGCATACTGCTCGCAACTGCAGAACGCCGGTTGAGTTCATTACATCAACCACCCATGTTGGGACCAGCCCAATATGCCACCTATGTGGTGAAATTGGGCATCTCAAGAGGGACTTCCCAACTGAAAGAAATGACAAAGACACAGGAGGAGTTTAACACTAATACCTAGGGGAACATCAAAGAACCCGGTAGAATTTTGGTACGCCTCTCAACCTTAAGTAGCTAATCGAAAACTTTAAATAATCAATTCTAATTGTAATTACTCCCTCGTTAAGGCAAAAGTCGCAGCATTGTTGTAAAACTTAAAAACCCATCAGGTAAAGCTATGATGGCTTAGTATATACGTTAAGGCCATTTATAATTAGGATTGATAGACCTCGAGTGAGTGATGCGGCCTTATCTCCTGTTCCTTGTTTGGTTCTGGATTTAGGTTAGAGTCGCTTAGTCAACAATCCTTTTAATCTTAATAATACATGACTAGTGTATACTAGGCGGTTATAGAGAGGCCTCGTGAGAAATCTGTTCATGAAAAGTACACTATTCCAAAACATCAGGACCCCTAGCGTGCAGCGTCAATCATGCCGGTCCAAGTATTCACGATAGTAATACCACAGACGAACCCGAGACGCTAAGAACTTGTGTGCCCTGTTCAGCACATGGTCCTATCAATATTCATTCTATATCGTGTCGATATTTATCAATTTCGACACTACCATTTGACATGGTTCGACTTGGTTCGACCACGCGAAAATCCCTAGTGCTGTGTAAAAAGAACTTTCACCTTATCCTAAGCGTCAAATAAAATCATTTCGAACCTAATAAAAAAAACCTAATACGAACCATTTGTCGTCTCTCTCATCCAACCTTTAGAAGTACCCAGGAGAGGGGTACCACGCGCTGTTAACCAACCCCATTAGACATTAAAACCAGAAGCGGAAGGCACTGCGGATATTCCGGAAGGTAACAACCGCCCGAGGCCTACTCAATAGATCCTCCAGAAAGACCACTTGCACCGCACGATCTAGTTCGTGAATCAAGAGAAATAACTCATGGGATTAACTTACTACTACTGAGTATATGCATTGGAGTGGTATATAATTTAGGTCGATAAGATTTAAGATGTGTGCTTCCGCCCTACTCCCTGTTCCTTGTTTGGTTGTGGGTTTGGGGTGGGGCCACACATCTGAACATCCTGTCAATCTCAATTATATACGACTTGGATACACTGAGTAATAGTGATTGAGCCGATTATGAGGTCTACCATGAATCTTAAAATAAAACCCTTCATCATATAACCATAGGAAAGGAGCTGAAGTCAAGAGAATAATTGTGGGTTAAGCTACTAAAATGACTACAAATTCGAAATTTGTTGTCATCCCGGTTAAGCCAACATAGTAGCTGACACCCTCAGTTAGGAAAAGTAACTCAAATCGTAAGAGTCAAACGCATTGACTACGACCATCCATTCACGCCTGACCTCACAAATCAAGCATTTCAGTAGTGAGCCAAGAAACCTGGAAAGTTGTGACAGGTTCAACTCTGAGAAGAATGGATGGGGAAATTAGAGGTTCTGAGTGGCAGAGTCTTATGCCATCTAGATTTAATCTAGATAGAGAAACTCGGTAACATCGGAAGAGTAGCTACAAGGGATGCTTGCACTACTGAAACACTTCGTTCATACAGATACATACGAGAAGTGCCTAGGTCGGAAAGAGTTGTGATAGTGCCTCGTCATGCGGGAAAAGTTACCGTCGCCCTATAGATGATAGACTGCATTCACCAAAGTTAATACTAGGATGCTAAGAACCGCATGATTACCTCCGCGACCGGGAATACTTGAGTAAAGTAGGCAGCAAGTTGCGTTAAGCTTTATAACCCAGGTAAAGAGATTGTGGACTCGACACCAGTCTAGGTGTTAGTCGACGGGCTATACAAGATCACGCGCTTCCTACAAACTAGAGGAAACAAACACAATGGAGAATGGGGCATGGCTTGGAGATTTGTTAGACTAATAGGTGACCCAAGGAACATTATCTCTAAGAGATAGTAGAACCACCTCCCGAGATAGTCAATCACTTCATAAAATCTCTAAGGGCTAAGCTAGCCCTGATCAGAGACTGCTATCCATGAAACAGCGAACCGAATGAGAGAACGATTCCTTCCGATTAGGGATCATGCTGTGAAAGCATCTATTAGACTATGATGAAATTAGAGTTATCTAAGCATAATCTGGTAAAATTCTTTATCATCCCGACATTTGAGGTGTTTCTGTTCGAAGCCCCTCATGAGTCGAAAGTGCAGGTCCTTTCTGCACTAGGCTGAAGTAGATGCCACGGAACCAATAGATGCCAGCATATAGTCGGCACCTTCAATGATCCAGAAAATCTCCGAAAGTCAACCAGTAGGAAATATGAATCCGAATACGACCTAAGACCCCTAGGAATCCGATTAGAAGGACTACACCTCCAGTAAAAGAAAACTTTTGGAACTTCAGAATGGTGATCACGCCAAGTGATGATCACACCATGGAAGTACATTATGTTTTGGGTACGGAATGTTCTATTTTCCCAAGAACTTAGGACCATCATATATTCTTGATAAGAATTGGTCCAGCATCCGTCAAACCCCAACGACTTTAGGGATCCCATAAATTCCACTCTAACCTGTCCACGTCTCAGCGAATGAACCGGTAGTACCCGACAAAACCCTCACCATTTTCTCGATTTGATCAATGGAAACCAGAGCCACGTTTGTTAAAGGAAACGGGAGAAATCTAGCTCAGTAAAAGGGAACCGATGAAACCTTATCTCGTGTGGCCCAGAGATCGAAGAAGAAACTATAGCTCGTAATGAAAATTCGCTAAAACTCAGTATGGACCTGATTTCCCTAAGGAACGGGCGGATCAGCTAGAGCATGAAGTACCCACATCTTTCGTATCCATCCTTGAGTGTTCGTTAAGATTTTAATTTCGGGACGAAATTCCCTCTAACGGGGGGATGATGTGACAACCCTAAAATTCGTGTCCTATAAAGTTCAACTATTCAACTCAGCCGAGTGTCAGCCTTCGTTTGCAATCTTTTAACGAAATTGTCGGTCTATATGAGTGTTCTAGGCTTAGTATAACCTAGATATGAGTCTTGGGAAGGGTTAGAAAGTGTGTAGCATCACAAAATCGGGCCAAACACACCAAAGAAGGTGTGTGCGGCCGCACACTCGCATGTGCGGCCACCCAGCCGCACACTCACCCTTATTTATATAAGGTGACCCTCTTCATTCATTCCTTTCATTTGGCTGCACTCTACTTTCTCTTACTACTTTCTCTCTCTAAAAACTTCATCCAAGAACACTCTAAAGGCCTCAAAAACGTGATCTACTTCATCATTGAGCTTGTTATATTGGTAAAACACTTGAATCTAAGACTAAAACTCATAGTGTTCTTCGTGTTCTTCATCCCTTGAAGGTGTACGGCTGCACACCTTCATGAGGTGGCCGCACACACCTTAAGACTCTCCAAAGTGAAGAGTTTGGCCTCCATTTGCTAGTTGGACTTGGTATTAGCACTAGAACACCTCAAAATCGACATTTCGGGCACAAATGAGGAGTGTACGGTCGCACACCCCTGTGTATGGCCGCACACCCTCTCTGTACGGCCGCACACTCTTGTGTGCAACCGCACACACATGCTGACCGCACACCCTGGCCGTACACCTGGCCGCACACTCATAAAAGTCGAGTTTGGTGGCCTTACACTTAAATCCAAGGACCTACACCCATTTAGGGACCTCAATAGGTCTTTGTAACACTTAATTCTAAGTGTTTTCATGTCCCTAAGGTGTGTCATGTGTCTATTAGTGGTTATATACCCTAAGTGTATTCATATATGTGTTATTACATTTTAAACTAGGATCCGTTTGTGCTCACGACTTCATTCGACACCCGACGATCCTATATCAATCTTTCTTTCGAGTTACTCACCTCAGGTGAGTTCATACCCCTTAATCAACCTTTGAAATGATTTTAAATGCTTTTATGGGGGGGAATACAAGTTGAACTATTAAGTTATTATATCAATCGCATGTGATTAATAACTGTCAAGCAAATAGATTTTTGCATGTTAAACTTTTTTATTCAGCTAAAGGTTTTCATATATTACTTTCAAATCTCTTTTAAAGTACTATAATCTCTTTTTAAATTACTAAGCTTTTATCGAAGTCTTTTAAACTTAGATTCTTGTTAGATTCATGTCTATATAGATATAGTTATATAAGTAGGGTTTGAAGGACTTAGGACTGATAGCCCGCTTTATTTCCTGTTCCTTGTTTGGTTGTGGACTTAGAGTATCCGGTTATTTGTCCGAGTTTCGTTGAAGTCCTAGTTATATATTATGTATATCTGTTTAGATATTAAAAATTCTTACTCCAGTTCAGCGCCTTTGGGTAGTAAAGGTACCTAGATAACCTCTCAAGTAAACTATAATAGGTATAGTTTAGAAATCAACAATAACTTTTATGAGGAGAAACTAGCTATATCAATATTCTAAAACCTGTACTTTTAGTAAAAAGAAATGTATATAGCAAATCGAGCACAAGATACATCCTCATGACGCGGATTTCACCGTTGTCGAGTTGGTAACCAGAGTCTCCTAGAGGGAGAGCGAGCATTGTGTGTATAGATCTATATGGGACAGACCATCCCACATCCTGACTGCTAGCTATAGTCCCGGCCGACCAAGCCAAGGGGTGACAAATGTCACATTTATTTCGACGCCAGCAGAACGTCGTGTTTTCATCCGTCAATCAGTATGGTTACGAGTATCTTCACATTTACCTTATAATTCATGGCCTTAAGGTAATTAGTACCACGGTAGTTTCTACATATAAAACTATGGTACTATAATATTTTCCCTTAATACATTAAACTTGGAACGTTTTTGACATAAAACGATAATGTAAAACTACATTTTGATAACGATAGTAACATTTGGGAAAAATGCTCTTTAAACATGAAACAGTCGGGTCTTGGTAGAAGACTGCTTTTAGTAGAGAACTCGTTCTTTTAAACATGAAACAGCCGAGTCTTGGTAGAAGACTACTTTTAATAGAAAATACAAGATTTTCTGGGAGGAATTCAAATACTCTATAAACTTTTGTGAGATTATTTTGAGGAAAAACATGTATTTATATCAATGTCATTAAAATACTTATGAACTCACCAGCATTAAAATGTTGATCCTCTCTTTCAAAATAACTTGTATTCTCAGGTCGTCAGTAGACAGGTACACTCCGGGAGCTTTTGCGAAGCCAGCCTAGTACCGAGCTGCATCCTATGTTATTTTCTATATATCTACTCTTGATGTTGTTGCTAAATGTAACCTATGTAAAAACTTATACTATTAATGCAATGGTTGTTGTACTTTGATTACTATACTGCATGTGTTGTGATACTTGACATGACGTCCTCCACCCCATAACGTTTCCGCCGTTCCGGTTTTGGGGTGTGACAGTGGAGGCTGAAAATTAAGAAGTGCTTAGGGTTAATGGCCTTTAAATACCCATAAAACCCTAATAAATGTGCAGCCTACTGGGTCGAGGTCGCCCCACGCTCTTAAAGGGTGCTCATCGCTCCTTAGACAAATTGATAATTTTTCAGTTTTTTAGCTTCCACTTCAAATATTAATAACTTCTTCATTCTAACTCTGTTTTAAGTGATCTTTAGATGCACATGAAGGTATTGACGAGCCCCACAATCTTATCCAATTACTTTTGGTTTAAATCATACGTAAATTAATTTATTAATACATGCAAAAGTACATAATATCACTTTTCTCGTTTTACCCCTTTGCATCCAAAGCACAAATCAAGGACTTCAATCACTTAACCAACATTATCAATATCCAGTAAGGTCTAAAATTTATTCCCTTGAAGTCCAAGATCTTTAGTTGATCAAATTACTGTCCACAATCCCTAAATAATAAACATCCCGAAACAGAGTGTTACAACTCTCCCCCACTTCAAGCTGGATTTCACCCTTGAAATCCATCTCGGTTAGAATCCTTGAAAATAGTACCAACAAATTCTATAAGCTCCCTCCAACGACTTCAAAAATCAAGGTATCCTTAAGAAAACTCGAGACACCAGTTGGAACCCCAAAGCTGCCAACTAACAGCCCATCACTTGTAAAAAATACTCAAATGCAACAACCACCCCACTCTCTCAAACTGTAAGAACCAACTCAGAGCAAAAACCTTTCAAACAACGAAACTCTCAAAACTAGAACTACAAACCAATTCCATCAATATACTTCCCAAAACCGGAAACCCATTAGTCTAAAGTTTAGAAACCACACCCTAAGACTGATGATCATCCATTTGTCGTACCTACCCCTAGTCCCTAACAAGGAACACCATCCAACCATGCAAAATGAACATCCAAAACATCCCGACCGTGAATTTCAACTAATATCAAATATAAAATTTATGCTTAAATAACCAACTTGAATTCAAATACATACTTGACTTCCGGACAAGTCATCACTCACCCACCGCTCCCACGAACATAGTAATGGTCAATACAAGAATCTTGTGTTGAATCCATAATCCCACGCCAACTCAAGTGTACAACCACCTGAAAAATCATTCAAGACATTTATAATGAATTTCATGAACTGAATTTTTAGAACCTATTGCCAACACTGGTAAGCAAACTCCTAATAAATAGCCCACAAGCAACTAGGGATCCACAAATGTAAACATTTAGCAAACGAATTCTGATGCACAATTAAGACTTCCAACAAAACAAAATTTCAACATCCTCATGATCTAAACCAGTTGGCCATTAAGCCTCCTGAATCCCTAAAATGTTCTAACACTCAACTATCCCAAAAAGACTAACGATCCCAAACCTAAAAGTCTGAATTAAATGACTATCGGGTCCCACCGACATGAGTCATAGAATCATTGGTTCACGATACGTCGTGACACCATCTAACAATTACAACGATAAGCTCACGGTACAACAACGATCTTGCCATAATTTCATCAATAGACTGAAGACTCATAACAAGCACCATAGGGGACTAAAGGTATTTAACCATCATCCCATCGACTTGCAGGAACCTAGTCTATAACCCTCTCGACACTTACCAAACACAACACACGCTATATAATTCTATAACACACAATCCTTCCATAGTCGAAGCTGATAAAGACGCAAAATCAAACAAAAACATGGTCGCACGAGACCAGAAAAAAAGATAGACAGTTGAATGCTTTTTCCAACCGAAAGCAATAAATTAAACGAGCACCAAACCATAAAGTCAGACCATCTTTCTCAGGCTATCTTATTTTTTTCACCTAAAAACCTCATAACAATATTTGAAGAACTACCACATTACACAACCTGTCACACCCTCGGCCGGTGGCAGAAACGTCGAGCTGTGCGATGTAGGGACAATTTGACAGAAATAATAAAAGACCGATAGATTCTATATTACGAAATTGAATCAATGAAATGGAACGATGATGATTGAATAGAAGTTGAACTCCATTAATCTCAGCAATAGAACAGTTTGTTAGGAGGAACTATTCTTTCTAGCTGGAAGAGAACGATACAATAGTTGTTATATAAAAGACAAAATATAGACCCTATATAAAGACCAAATAAGAGAAAAATTATGAAAATGGACATGCTTCAGAATCGAAACAGGACGTAATTCCAAAAACAGCTTATCTGACACACCACTAAATATGACTTAACAATCTCCCCCTTTGTGTCAAATCGGAAGGAAGTCTTCTTTATTGCCTTTGAGAGTCAAAAATCTTCGGCATGATCATCAAAAGGGATGCCCAGACAGATATGTACCAACGAATCATGTCCGAAACACATTTGACATACGCAGCTGAGTTGGTTATGTTCGCTTCAGCCCTTGTAAGAATGGAGCTTAGAGCACTTGTAGATTACAAATGCTTATCCCTCAAAAAGAACATTCAATTGTTAATTTATTCACCCTCCTTCATTTTGTAGACGATGCTCCAGTGCTTTTTGCCAATGAGTCCTCCCTTTAGATGTTGGATGTCTTCTGGTTGATCACACAGCTTCAAAATTGGTCTCTTTTTGAGAACATACGCTATTTCAACATACATTTTCGCAATCTCTACAATATAACACATAATCATCCTTTTCAAGTGTTCAAAGACGGGATCATATTTCTTCACATCCTTCGCAACAATGTTAAATATAGAGATTCAATCAAATGGGTTCATAAATGGTAGATCATGAAAAGTGAACTCGTGAGGAACATGATTGGAACCCCAAAATCCTTTGAATTGTACATTCAGAAAGTCTTCTGTTTAAACCAGAAAGCCAACCTTCAGTCCCATAATTCTTTTAAAATTCCATGACTCGTATTGCGATTTTGCATACTTCAAATAAAACGAGAAGAGCTTTCAGTTTACAACACTGTTGGAGACCAAAGAATTGTCTATCTTTTCAAATCATCTGAAGAGAAACGCCCTTGGAGTGATGGGTAAATTCTACTTACACTCTACATCATTATTTGTGTCAAAGGAAGTTGTTGGTTCCAACAAATAGAGATTTGGATAATCGATTGCTTCCTTCTTTATTCGCTCAAGAGTCTAGGCTGGAAATAAGCTTTTCTAATTTTCAAGGATCAATTTTGAATTTTTGACTTCAGCTTCTTTGGCATCAAGTTTTTTCCTGAAGGCATTGAGTTCGTCATGCTCTTTATCCCTTTTCTCTCTTGCTTCCCTTTCGGATTCAGTCATCATTGGGTCCTCTTCAGTATCCTCTTCAATTTTACCTTTGCCTTTTCATGATCCGGAATATACATTACTCTACCCATCATACACATTTTTCAAGTTTTCCTCTACTTTTCCCCCTTGTTTCGAAGAAGCCCTGCTTCCCGAAACACCCTAAATTTGATTCAACATTATGAACACAGGTTTGAGCTTTTCGGAGAGAGTCTGACGCATAAAGAAGATGACGCACATTGCGTACCATTAAATCCCCTGTCATTTAAGAAGATTACACGCATTTGAGTGTCATAAACTTCAACAACCATTTATGATATACATTTACGACACTTCTTTACGATACTCATTTACGCATAATACAAAAATATGGAAACAAATATATACCAAAACAATCAATTTCATCCAATAACATTAGGTCAAAAAATGGTAATAGATTATTATCTACATATTAAACGTGTGTACCAACAAGAATAGTGAACTGGACAATAGTTTGGCAGAAAAGGCCCCCTGTTTATGGGTGTACCTGCAATTCCGTCTTCATTTTTACTGGGGGTATTTTTTGACATTATGTGTATTCTTTGTGAACACGTGTTGGCAATCTATCACCGCCTCCAGATCCTTCCACACCAATATGTTATCTTGCGGATCTCATTCATCGACAACAAACTCTGCTTTTCTCTGTACCGACCACCGGTCTAACTCCCCACCATCGCTACATCATCGAAAACCCTAAAGCCCCTTTCATATTAAAGCCACATGTCCACCTGCTTCCTGATTCTGATTGTTGGTGAGGCTTTACGCTTTTGTCGATGACCATTAGAAAACTTACCGACAATCACAACAACACAAGCACAACCTCCTTCCATATCTTCGGTGGAGGTGAGTACACCTATGGAGGAGGTAAGGGAGAGAGGGTAACGACGAAGATGACACCACTGAAGCCGGAGCAGAAGGTAATTGGCTTCAAATCAAGTCAGAACCCATGAAATTAGGGCAGAAATATGGAATTCATGATCGACAACCCACCTAGATTGTGTGGTATCAGGTTCTGATTATTACTCCTTCTACCCCTTCTGTCTCTCCTGTCGTCGATTTTCTATCATCACGTCTGGCTAGAAGTCTTCGCTTCCTGAGGAAAACCTCCGATTTAGCCCCACCTCAGCTCACGGACATGGAAGAAACCACATTTTCCTTCTCTTTCTCAGGTATAAAATCGATTTCCTAATAGCTCGAGTATCAAAACGATTTCCTAATACCTGAAATCGATTTTATTCTCGGTTCTTATCACGGTATCGCTGATCAATTGGACCCTCTGTATAACCAATTGCTCTACTCCTACATTCGAATGGGAGGTTGAACGTACCCATGTCACCATAATGTTACATGTTTCATATTACAAGTAATAATTTCTTTTTTATCTGGTAATTTTATGCAGTTTTTGATGTGTGTGTTCTTTGAGTTGGTAGGGATACCATTTACTTACTTTGGTTTCCCATGTTTTCATGCTTGCATCTACAGTTCCGTTCCTATGGTCCAATGACTAAGCTTTTTATAAAAGAGACATGTTTTGCTCACAGGAGAGGTAAGTTTTTCAATTAAATTTAAACTTATAGCAATGAATATGTTTTATTAATATTTACAAAAAAAAAAAGTTGAATTTGATGTGTCATTGTTTGTGAAGATGTTACCTACACTCCAAATCAAATAAGAAATATGGAAGAATCAGTGTGAAAACACATAGAATCTAAACCTATAAAGCTGATGGAAATGGTAAGATTCATACATGATTTTCATTGTTTAATTTTTCATAGATTGTGCTTATATATTCATTAGTTTTTATTTTTACAAGGTTAAAGAGATCAGAGCATGGTTAAACAATCACAGGGGAAGTTTTGCAATGTTTCAGACAAAAAGCATGGTTAAACAATCATATGATTGTTGAGTTGAATTCTTATATCTGGAAGTAAATTAATGAATTATTGTGCTGCGGATTTGTTTATTTTCTCGGATTTTTTTTCGTTCCATGGTTATTTACTTATCAACTGTCTCTTATATACCCTTTCTGATTTCCTTTTCGTTTATTTTTATTTGTATACAATTTAAGCAAAAAAAATACCACACCCCATCTCCATTCAATAAAGACAACCAGTCAATTAAAAGAACATGTTGCTTTTTGTCACAATGATTTTCTGCAATATGGGAATGTTACGATCAATGAAGAGACAAAATCCATCACCCTGATTATGAGTTCATTTATGTTCTGTTTTGGTTCTGGATTGATTCATCATGATGGGTAAAAATGTCTTTTTTGTTGCATAGCATATTGAAATGAATTTAATTTTGAACAGGATTACGAGTACGCGAGCTACAACCCTATAGCTTATGATCTTCCGAATCATTTCTGTGAATAGGCTGCAAATTATCACACTGATACACCTCATGTTTTGGATTATAACATGTACCCTGGTAAAGTTTTCTAATTATTTTTTTTAATGCAAAATCTCAAATTAAAAGTTGCTATTTGTTTCAATTGGCATTATTTCAACATGAATAGATTTGGGTCCAATTTTTTTTTTATTTTTTTTTAAATTCTTGCCGTGTATTTAACTATTTTGGATAATTTTCGCCAACAACCAACAACTTTCTTAAATTCGTGTATACCTACATTTACGTGGTCTATCACCGTCACACATCAAAATGTCATTTAGGTAATATTACTCAAGCTGTAAGATGTTAGATGAAATGGGGTTTTCTTCTTTGTATCTAATCTTTACAGGAAGTTGAAAGTAATTTTCATGCACAACACCTGCTCGATAAAATGCCTGAACCAAATGTTATTATTATTTTGTTTTTAAAACCTCATAAAATGTTCCACAACTGCTGCTTTGTTGCCACATATCTCTCAAAAGCTAATGTTTCGGCGTGTATAATTCATTAAAGAATTAAATAGTTATTTCAAAATGACTTGATGGATTCATGTTGCAGACCAATTGTTTGTTGCTGAGATGAGTATGAATGATTCTTGGTTCCGTGATAGTGGTCCAACTGTTAACTTCTTCTTCCATTTCAGTTTCCTTTTGATCAATTCTCTGTGTTACCCTATAGTTTGTTGTAAGTGAGTAGAAATCAAGTTCAGGACATAATGTTGCTGATATTGATTGGAACTTCAATAGTTGGCGATGCCAGCTTTTTATTTTAATAGATTTAGATATTTTATTTTATAAAATAATAAATATTATCGATACATATATTTGGAACTTCAAAAGATTTACATCATGTATAAAAAAAATAACACCCACGTTCCCATCCTCTTAAATTTTTCTTAAAAGATTTCCATTAATTTTGGTTTTGCTTTTTCCTATTAGATTCTTTCAATGGAGAGGATTCTCCGTTTTGCACAATCCATAATTCTTGAAGGTGGAAGCATTCATGTAGATGCTGAAGGTCACAACTTTTATATTGTTGTTTGTGTATTTTATTATTAGGTAGATTTTTACTAATTTTATATCTCATATTTTTTTCTTAGGGACATGGCTTACTATGGAAGAATGGTTATTGAACAAAAACAAGAATGCACGTCTGACCAAAGAACAAATAAAAGATGAACTTAAAGCCTATCCTGGAGTCAACAAGATTATTTCGTTGCCCCGAGGAGTATTTGGTACATTTTCAAAAAGTATTAAATGCAAGAAATAACAATGTATGGACACATACACAATATGTGGTGTTTTTTTAGTTCTTACCTGATTTCTGTTTTTAGTTAGAAATTCAGGAAAAAATGAATTTTTATTATTATTATTTTGGTTTAAATTCTTATCGCTAACTTTTCTGCAGGTTCTGACATTCTAATAGACAATGAAGGAAATTTGAAGCTAGCAGATTTTGGTCTTGCCCGTTCATTCTCAAATGATCACAGTGGGAATCATACAAATCGTCTCATCACTTTATGATATAGGTATCCACGTCAGCACTCTCTCTCTCTCTCTCACACACACACACACACTCACACACACCAAAATCTTTCGGTTTCTAACCGGTTGGTTGTCTAATCACCCTTTGATATCTTTTATTTTTTTTTTTATTTTTTTTTTGTTTTTACATTGCAAAAAATAGAAATGTACTTAACCTCTATGCTCTAATGTTTACCGATAATAACAACATACTTAGAATTTTCAATCAGTTTTGTTAATGGACAACCTCTCATATTGCATCTTCTATTTATCGCTTCAATAAACTGCTTATTGGAACTTTTTTTGTTGTAGGGCACTCTAAATATTATGAAGATTCAAGTTCTCAAACTGTTGGAATGATTTGATTATAGGGACATTTTAATGTTGCATTTTTTTCAAATATTAGTTATTATTTTGTTCTTCAACCAGATCTGACTTGTTCGAATAATTTGATTTAGGGGCAGGGGCATAATCGAAAAGTTGATGGTAAACTTCTATTCCTTTTTTTGTCCAGATGTTTGTAAAATGCTTGTATTATTTACAGTTGGTTTGTTCTTTGGAGGAATCACGGTTGTCGGTTATTTTTTTGTTTCGACATCCTTTCACAAATTGATAGAGGTAAGCTACTTGCTTACCTTTGTTTTCTTCTTTCTAATAAAAAGATTTACTATTCCTATGAACATTCAATGGGTTTTAAAATATTTTTAGGTTAAATTTTTGTGTTTATCTTCTTTTCTTTCTGCAGGTATTTGCTAAAGGAATGGACTTTCACTTGCTATAATTGAATAAATTTTTGGGTTTTATTAACCTTTTTTTTGTTAAAGCGAACATATATTTTATAGATAGACTTTCACTTGCTATAATTGAATAAAATTTCCAAAGTACAATGATGCAATAGGAAGAAATGGAAGCATGTTGCTATTTATTGTATTAACACATTTTTTTTCCCACTTGTAGGCTGGAGGTTTTTTTTGGATCAATGTAAACATCCAGGAAGAACATTTAACGGATCAGTTGAGTAGTCGCATGGTCCGGTTAAATTATGTTGTTCTTTTGATCTAAGAAAATGATCTCCTTTTGAACATATTGTACTTTAACAATTAAGCAACATACTTTACAAAGGAATATTGTACAACTGTTTCCATACTACAACATATTTGACTATTATGTATTTGTAAATGAGTGAATTGTAGACAATAGCAACATACTTTACTCGTCTTAACCGAACCTCGCGGAGCGGGGTTTCCTAGCTACTTGGTATTAAGGGGATCTGATTGTACATTGCTATTAAGAGGTTTTCCCTAACTATATAACCTAATACTACATTGCTATTACGGGACACCTCATTGTTTCTACTTCTTATTGTTATGCTTCTTCTGTTTCCACATGATACCTGTTTTCATCATCAACCCATTAGTATTCAAAAAGGCTTCATGCATCATCAATCTATGTTATAAAATATTAAAATTTAATACACATGTAGTAAAATACCTTTTGCCAAGAATCCAGGATTCAATACAGCCCATACCTGTATAAACTATTAAAACAAGAAGCATGTAAGATTTTTCAGCTTTTTAGACACCTCTAATCGACTGTAAAATGTAAATACACCCAAAATAAATAAATAAATATAAAAATACAGTTGAGGATTCATGATGAAATAATAATTGAACACTTTGTAAACAGACTGAATGATGTTTCTTCTCCTCTGCATGTGGTGAGGAAATTTAAATAAAGAGGATCACAAATGGAAGGGGGGAATTTTGAATATAAATAAAAAACAGACACAGCTTAATAATTTCTAAATTATAATACTTTACTACGAGTATATGACATAAATGATAGCCACAAGAGAGATCCATTGTTGCATTTTGTGGTTAAAAACAACTCAGTATTCCTATTTCACATAACAACGATGGCTAATGAGATCAAACAAAGGATTACCGATGTAAAAACAAACTGAGAAGAACCATACACTTCTACCCTCTCCATAACAAAAAGCCATGATAACTGAGGGTAGATGGGACATTTCTCGCATTTCAACTTGTAAAATAAACCATTTAGATTTCAGCTTCAACCATACATTGGAACATTGTCACCAGCACCATGAGGGCATTGAGTAAACTTAATCAAGGAAATGAAAGTTCAAATTTGAAATTACATGTGTGGTGATCAGATGGATATGTAAGTCTTTAATTGATGTAGTAAACCTACCATTGGACACATGTATCCATCACCATAAGCACGAGAATAATTTCCATCTGTATTGCCATAATAGTGAGAAACACTATAAGAAAGTAGAGGTAACTAAGTATATACCAGCACCCCATGATCTAGAATCAGAATTTGTAAATTCTTCCCGAAGCATTTCAACCTCATGAGCCATGGAAACCAAATTCTTTTCCATTGATTGTTTTTGATCCATCAACTTAGCACTTGCACTCTTCTCATAATCAGTAGCAACTCTACATGAAGGATCACAATAGTTAAAAAGATCCCATCTTTTAATACATACAAGAAATTTACAACAATAACAGGGATATCAATTGTCAATTGTCAATTGCCAAACCTAGCATGCATAAGCTCCTTGTGTAGTCCCTCAACCACTGATCTTAAAGCTGGAAGTTGCTTATTTCTAGCTTATAGTTTTTCAAGGTCTTTTGTGAGAGTATTAACTTGCCCAGATAGATCATCCCTAATAGAAATAAGTCTCTCTACTTCACCATGGAGTTGTGCAACTTCTTTTTTTAGAGGTTCAGTGGCGCACCAAAGATTGTAAGAACCTACACCAAGTGAAGACAATAAAAAAGTGCTTCGGTGTTTTTACTTTTTAGGCCAATAAATAATCAAAAGGTGTAAAATTAAAATATACCTTGGTTTCTGCAGCTAGATATTCATGTTCAAGGCTTTTTCTTTGTTCGATATCTTGTAAAAATTCTTCATCTGGGTCAATTGCTTTGTCATACCTACCACATTACCAAAACTGTAAACCCAAATTTAATATTTTTGATAAAAAGAAAAAAGAGAGAGAGAGAACTTTTCTTTTTTCTCTCCACATAAACTAATTTACAAACAAAAATAAATTCTTACCTTTTCAAGTTCTTCGCATGTTCCCTCAAAATGGCGATAGCGGGTCCCAGTGCATCCTTAAAAGAACAAGACATATATAAAAAACGAGTAAGATGCAATGAGATTATAGTTTATATGGTAAGTAAAAATGGAGTTTAACAAGTTTATAATTAATTACCTTATAAGCAGATAAAAGACTCCTAGCCACATTTATAAAGTATTCTTCATGAGTCTCCAATTCATCACTTGAGTATGTCGAATAAAACATAGTATTTTTCAGTAAGTGAATGTGTATATATACATTTGAATATGAAAATAATCAGAAATTACATACTTGACCTTCTTTTCCTTTTCCTCCATAAAAGAATACTGGAAATCCCAAGCAGCTTCTAGAAACTCAACAAATGCATTACAAGTATCTGCTTCTAGAGTTCATCCTCCTATGCCATGAATCATGATCATGAAATTCAGATTTGGGTTTATAACATGGAATTGTAAAATGTCATGAAATTATCCTATGTTTTTTAAACCTTAAATTGTATTGGGACCAAGACATTCCAACCTTTGACTTGAAGTGTACAAGAAGCTGATTATTAGCATCATCAAACTGTTCCCTTTCCTTTGTGACATTTTGAAGACAACCATTTGCAACAGACAACAAGTTTTTGACCTAAAACAGGGAGTTACTTTCAGACAATCACACTGACATATATATGATGCTCACTAATCGGAAGGCTGAAGACACCTTCTTTAATTCAGTTTCAAGTTTGTTTCTTTGCTTTTAAAGTTCATTAATTTCAGCTCCCAACTCCTGGAAATTGTCAAGTGACATTTTCAGAAGTATTTATAATAAAAGTATAGGGATTTGTACATCAATATTTCATTTAAAATGGATAAAATTCATCTAGCAATACATTTTCACTTCTGATGCAAAAGAGTAACTTTTTAAACCCAAAACTGCAGTACAAACACTTCATTGATGATGGTACTATTTACATAGTTTAACAAGGTGGCACTTGTATTAACTCCAATTCATAACATTGCAAGTGACAAGACATCTTAAAACATGTCATCTACTTATGACTTAGCACATAACACTACATGCAATTAGTGGTTCCCTTTTCTTGATTTTAGTTAATTTAACCATCATAAATAACAAGACAACTTCACAAGTGAGTGTACGCTGATGTACCTATATGTATATTTATGCACTCTGTTTGGACATGTTTCATATAATCAAACACAAAATTCCACTCTCTATGATTCCCAGAGTATAATATATGCACTAAATCTTGTTCCTAAAGGTATGTGACGGAGTTTGAAACCAAGTACATGCAAGCAACATGAAGTAAGAAATATCACCCAAATTTGATTGATATTCAAACCACATCATGTTTCGGAAGAACTTGTATGTTAGAAAATCCTTCTCAGTAAGCATTTATTCAACAGTCAGCACACATAAAGTGTCAAAACAAATGAATCATATAAGTAAGAAATATCACCCAAATAGCTCACATAGTAGCAAGATTTCTTCCTTGTCATACAAAAGAGTGAACCTGCGGTTAAACTCCATGAATCAACAAAAATAATCATCATATATAGTACTCAAAGAATGCATCATGAACTAAAGACAAACAAAAAGATTAAAATTCACATGAAATGATGAAATGAATTTAGGTGCCTTACTATTTATAAACGAATATTAAGTACAAATACTAGAGAAGACTTTTCTGAGGATTACTTACCATAGACATTGTTATGCCTGCAAGAGACTGACTATGCAACAAAACATCACGAAAATTCACTAGTGATACACCAAGATCTGGTTCATAGTATAACTCCTGTCAATCGAGAAAATAAGTGATGGATAAATAAGCAATCAGATTATATGATGAATTGGTAAAAAAACTCAAATAAAGCAACTGAGAAAATCCAACTAAATGCAATCTTCTATGTTCCAGTAAGATTCTAAAGCCTATATATAATTTGCATAAATTAACTGGTGCACATTTAGCAATTGGAGCAACATGAAAAATGGCAGAACGACAAAAATAGGGCAATATTTTCTCACTTACAACATCTGGATTTCCAAGAGAATGATTCTTATTATTTGGTGTAAGGAGAGAAATCCCTAAAAGAAATTGTAGAAGATTTCAATTCAATATTGATATGGTGATGTTAGGATGAGAGAGGAGAAAATAGAGCACAATCAAGATTTATACAGGTAAATGGAAATAATCTCACCTGAACATCGGGAATCACTCTAACTTCAGAATTTTGCATTGTCGGTTCCTATTTCAACCTGCTTCAGAAGGTGGTGATGGACTTACGAACGGCGGTGAGTGGTTGTCGTGTGGCTGCAGACGTAATGGTGGTAAATGGGGATTTATGTAGAACAAATGAGAAACCTAGTGGAGAATTGGATGGACCTGAATTCGAAGCCATAATCACCAAAATCAATGAGTTTTTCAGTATATGGTGATGAAAAAGGAGACCAATTGGAACGATCGATGAAAGAAACAACACCTAGGTAGAAGGATGACCGGAAAAAGGCCTGCGAGCATCTGCAAAATCTAGGAATTGAAATTAGGCCTATAAATCATACAAATCGAGATATGGAGTGAGGTTTAGAGATTGAAAAATACACCTGTTGCAAGAAACATATGCAGATAAACAGAAGATTATGTGATGTTCTGGTATGCAAAGCCGGCGGGGTGCTTATCAAAAGCTTTGAGAAGCATCTAACTCGGTGTTCTTATCAAAAGCTTTGAGAAGCATCATAAGTCGTAACAATAATAGGTGCATTCTTCATGTTTCTTCTCTTTTCGTATCTGCCTCAGAGGGAGACTATGTCACACCCCCAAACCAGAACGGTGGAAACGTTCGGGGGTGGAGGACGTCATGTACAGTATCATAACAATGCATAATAGTAAAACAAGCAACAACATCATCCATTGCATTAATAATATAATTTAATACAAGTGTGTTCTGTATAGTTTGAAAGGCACCAAAATATGAATCAAAATATAGGTTGAGTCTTGAACATGCTCCGTCTTCTCAAAACCTGGTCATCTGAACCTGTCTATTGGAGACCTGAAAAATACAAGTTATTTTGAAAGCGTAGATCAGCATTTAAGCTGGTGATTTCATAAGTATTTTAGTGTCAATTGTTTGTAAAAGTTTGATGAAAATGTTTGTATGTGTTAATGTAAATGTTTGTAAGTGTCTGATGTAAATGTTTGTATACTTCCTAGAAAATCCTATATTTTCTACTAAAGTAGTCTTCTACCAAGACCCGACTGTCCTTTATGTTTGTTCTTTTGTAAAAGTGAGTATTTTCCCAAGAATGACTATCATTATCAAAATATAGTTTACATTACCGTTTATGTGAGAAGATCAATATATGAATGTAATGGGAAAATAACGATGTACAGTAGTATTGTATAAAGTAACTACAGATGTACTAACTACCTTAAAACCAGTTTGTTTAATTAAGGTAAAATGTGATGAGATTATAACCATACTCCATTAACTAGTGAAACACGGCGTTCGAAGACGTCGAAGTGGTATGACATTCGTCACCCGTAGGCCTGCATGTCCCACTGTATCTACCAGCAAGGTGTAGGATGGTCAATCCCGTATAGATCTATACATAAACTCACGCTCTCCCTGTAGGAGACTCTGGTTACAAAACGTGACACAACAGTATATTGTCGTGCCATGAAGTAGTGGCTCACATTAATGTTATCTTTGTTATTGTATTAGTGTAGTAGGCTCCTTCCGTTCTAGTGTATAGTATGTTCCTTCTGTTCTATTTATAGTATGTTTGAACTGACTCATGTATGAACTGACTCTTGTAAGTTTCATTGTTCTAGAAATAGTAAGTAGTAACTTCCTAACTATACTTATTATAGTTTACTAGTACTATTGTTTGAATGACTGATCATGTTTGTATACCTTTTCTACCCAAAGGTATTGAACTGATTGGAAGAACTTTTATATATATACATATACATAATATATAACTAAGATTCAAACGAAACTCGGACAAACAACCGATACCCTAAGTCCACAACCAAACAAGGAACAGGAAATAAAGCGAGTTACCAGTCCTAACCCCTTTCAACCTTATTTATATAACTATATCTATATAGACATGATTTGGACAATATATAAGTTTAAAAGAGTTTTGTAAAACAATAAAGAGTTGAACATATAAAGGAGTTTTAACCATTTGAATGGTTATTGGTGACTTGATGTCAGTTTAAAAAACGATTTGAAACAGTTTGTTTGATAATACAGTTTTGAAGTATAAGAAATCCTCTTGTATGACAGTTATAAATCACGTTTGATTGATGTTATAACTATATTGTTTACAACTTGTATTCCCCCCCCCCCATAAATGCATTTAAAATCATTTAAAAGATAATTTAGGGGTAAGAACTCACCTTTAGTGAGTGATTCGAATGAAAGATCGATATATGATGCTAAGTATCAAGTGAAGTCTTGAGCACAAATGGGTCCTATTAAGCATATAATGACACATATATGTATATAATTAGTGTATATAACAACTAATCATGTAAGGGAACAACCTTAGGGACTAGAAAACACTTGCAATGGAGTCTTACAATCACATATGATTGTATAAAGGGTGTTCACAGCCACACAATGGTGTGTTTACGGCGAAGATGTGTTCGCGGACAATGAGTTTACGGCCATACATGAACAAGCTAGGCTTTATGGCCATGACTTGAAGGGTTTACGACCATGACATAAACTAAGAAGGGTTTACGGCCATATGAAGATTTTACAGCCGTAAACTCTTGATGTTCATGCCAAAATGGTTGATTCTTGGTTGTAATTCAAGAGCTTCTAATGGATAACTAGTATAAGGAAAGGATACTTACGTTTTGGAAGCTTGAAGGGGGTGATTACGGCCCAAAGAACTAGTGTGTGTTCTTGGTGTTCTTGATGATTTGAAGATCTAACCCAAAAGAGATGAATTCAAGGATGAAATCATAGGGTTTTACTAGATTAAGAAGGATATCAACTAATAATGAAAGAATCACTTACAACTTTGACGAGAAATGGAAGTGATCTTGATGATACTTGAGAGAGAAATGACTGTTCTTGACTTGAAGGTGTGGGAAGTGATGAAAAATGAAGGAAATCCATACTTAAGAGGAATAGTTCATGGCTGGACTGTGACAACCGTCAAAATTCGAGTCGGTTCTAGATTTGACTAAACTTAGTTGCACGTACAGGCACGACACATACTAGACTTAGTAACTAGAAGCTAAGTTATAACCTACTAGGAACTTGGAAACAATTAGAAACAATGGATAATGTAATTAGATTTCATATTGATATGTGAATTCTACAACTACTTAACTGTAGAGGCTATCCATATTCGGGTCACTCTTTGACTCGAACACCTTTTCATGAATCATATACACACATTATGCACTTGACCTAGTGGTAAAAATTAGGTCGGAGTCTCGTGGAACTTAAGTCAAAGTTGAAACTATGACTAGTATACTTGGTTCTTCAAGTTCACTTGAATCTCGGAACCACTACATATAAATGCCAATAAACCGACAAAAAGGAATTAAAAACATTATTTATAACTATAAAAGAGTTATAAGACTCAAAAATAATTTGATGCCTCCAAAATTAAATCTACCTTGATATCTAAAGTTTAGTAAAATCCGAAAAACCCTAAAAACCCTAAAAGCCCTAAAAACTCATATTTATAAACTTTAACCTTAAAAATCCTATAAAAACAATTATGAACCTTATAATATTATCTTATCATAATAATTATTATGAAATACAATCATTGAAAAATAAAGATTTAGTTATTAACATTTACCCTTCATTTATAAGTCAAAAATCAAGAGTTTTATGCATAAAAACTAGGTTAAGGTGCACATTTTATAAAAAGTTGGATATTTTTATAAAAGATTTGAATTTTTATAAAAGAAACAAGAGAGAGGGAGCCTCTCCTCCCCTAAATTTCGTTCTCTCCCTCCCCATATCTCTCTCTCACACTCTCATTCTCCAACATACACACATCTCTCTTCTTTCTCTCTCTAGAAAACTCTCTCTACCTTCTCTCTAATTTTTTTTTCTCCAAACACCACAACCACAGCCTCTTAACGACGAAATTATGGAGATTCATAAGGGGTTTTCAAGCCACAAATAAATTTAAGGTAAAGAACATACATCTCTTGAAGATCCACAACAATGATTTAAGCCATGCATGTGCATTTTACTTCAAAAATCGACTTCTACTTCTTCATCTTCTTCAAACTTGTTTTCTTTTTGTTAAAATGGTTTTTAGAACATCATGGATGTGTTCTAACACCATGCATGTATGATAAACAAGGTTGCATGTTCATGATCTTAGTGCAAAAATTGATTTTTAAGGACTAAAACATTAAACTCAAGTTAAGAGTTTTTGAGAAACAAAAATTTGTTCATAAATGCATGTATACATTTTGATAAGTTTTAATCTTTTGATCTCTGGAAACATGACTAAAATATGAGTTTATCATGATATATTTAAAATATTTCAAAAGATTTACTCAAGGAAATGATGAAAACTCACTTTTCTAACCAATCATCATGCATGCAATCTGCCAGATTTCTTTACCTGACTTTAAACTGCCATATCTCACTCATTTCTTAACCAAAATTCGTGATTCTTTTTCTGAAATATAATATTTTGAGTTAGCTTTCAAACCCATCTGACCTCACTGGAAAATTCCAATATGTCGATATTTACCAATTTTTACAAAACTGTTGCTCAAATAGCACTTTCGTTATGAACATTTGTTTTGTGTTGCATGTTCAAAGGACTTATTCATCACTAAAAATCATTCAAAAATTATTTTGAACTCTTAATATCATGTATTAATAGGTACAAAAAGATCTTGATTCAAAAGTCTTTGTAACATGTTGCAAAAATTCTCAAAGTAACATCAATAATCTTTACAGAAATCACAAGAACCAAGTTTTCTCTATAATTTATTGAGCCTTTAGGCCTGGTTTTCAACATCAAAAATAAGAAAACAATTTTTCATTCTTATTAAATTGTATGAAGATGCATTCTGGAAAGTTTCAGCGCAATATATATTTTCTTTATTTTTATATGAAAATAATAAGAAAATAGAGTGTTAAATCATATGAAATACTTACACTAGTAAATAAATTCTGTAACAATTCTTGCATGATCCTTTAAGTTAATAAACATCTCCCATGAAGTTTCAACGACTTTTGTTACTGTTTAATATGCTTTTGAAATTTCTTCTTGTTTAGCTCTAATAAATCATAAAACCACATTAGGGAATATAAAAAGAGTATCTAATAATTTTCGCAGCTTCTACCCTATGTGGAAGACTCAGGAAAATATTTTGGAAATTTTTCAAAATGTATATCTATTTTTCATGATTTTTTTGTGTTTATAATGGACTAAAAACAGGAAAAATAGTTTTACTCATCCAAAATACATGAAAATTTACCAGAACACCTTATAATATATTAGAATGCTACATAAAAATTTTGATAATTTTTCTATTCTGTATGCTATTTTTCATCTATTTTCCCAAGATTAAATACACTTAAATCCATTTTTATTAGAATAAATGCAAAAAAATCATAAAATTGGGTTAAACAGTTTAGAAATTGATTTTTATATTTTTCCCAGCTTAATTATGTCTAATGGCAGTATTATAAAAAGTTTGGGAATTTTTATCATCTGGATCCTATTTTTCACGAATTTATATTGTTATGAAGGCTTAAAAATTGGGAAAAATAGTTAATCACATCAAAAATTCAAGGGAAAATTTCTGGAAGACCTCTACTGTGTTTAGAATGAAAATGCAAAGTTTGAGAATTTTTGGAAATTGTTTGATAATATTTTGGCTTTTTAATAGCTTAAAACACATTTAAATGTGTTGAAATACCCTCAATTAATATTACAAAAATCTGGAAATTAATATCCAAAATTGTCTTAATCACATGAGATATAAAATTTCACCACTTCAGAAAAATGTTTGTAACTTATCAATATTAAATTTTGACACAATATTGGCATAATTCTATTGTAATAGTAAGTATACTAGTGTTAGATTTCGATTAGAGACTCACTAGCGAATACCATTATTGTAGGAATTGGTAGTGGTACACGTGGAACGTAGTTCAAGACATCATTTTCATCATCTCAATGCATTGTGAGTATTCACGACTCCCCTATTTTCGGTTTCTTTTAAATGTTTTGGGGGTGGGAAAGCATGTCTTAAACTATCTATGTTCATTGTATTTATTTGACTCGTATAAACTTGGTTGCTATATTTTGCATATTGTGAGTATTCATAGCCCATATTTTACGTTTTTAATGTTTTGGGGTGGAAAGCATGCTATAATTTTTATGAACATTATTTTATGAACTTGTGCTATGAACTATATGATATGAACTTTGTTGTATGAACCTTGTATTATGAACTTGTACTAATGAATTTAGTATTATGAACTTGTACGATTAAGTCCCCGGAGAACCGATACAACCTATTAACTCATATTCGAGCCGATGGTCTTATGGATAGCGCTATTTGGGGTCGACAGCCCCCACTCGCCCGGAATCGCGAGTGCATATTTTCATGAACTGACATCATGGGAACCATGGACATGATGGAATGGGGGCAGGAACGGTCATTAGGCTTGGGTTGTGAACTCATGAATGGAAACTTGATGCATATACGAATCTTATATCGTATTTTAGTAACGAAACTTGTATACTCATTTTATCAACGAAACTTATATACTCATTTTAGCAATGAAACTTGTTTACTCGTTTTAGTAACGAACTTTATTTCCCATGAGAATATGAACATTGCATCTCATTTGAGCAACATACTTTATCTCTCATGATGACAACGAACTTTGTTTATGCAAACTTATTTACTTATTTTGGCAATATATTTTTATTCGTGGAAACTTTTATCAAAATTTTTATTTCGATTTATGAAGCCAATATTATTTTTAAATATGTGAGTACTCACCAACTATTTTTGTAGTTGACGCTCGTTTTACTTGTTTTTTCAGGAATCATCTAGTAAGAGGCACGTAGAGACACAACACTTGTAGGAGCATTTGCATGTGTTGACTTTTAAATACATTGTAATCTCTTTTAAAAAGTTGTTCAAACTTATTGTAAATTTGTAATGATTTTTAATACTATGGTTGGTGTTGTCTTTTAACTTTTGCTATGAGACCCTTTGTACTGCCAAGCCCCGTATTTCCGCTTTAGCGGGGTGTGACAGAAATGGTATTAGAGCCGAAGGTTATACAGAATACCGGTTTTCCTTTGGAGAACCACAACTATAGCCAAAAATTTTCTAAACGTTTTTAAAATATAGAACATACTACTGGTATAACAAATTCGAGTACGCATTATTGGACTTTAATTAAGTATAGCCTGGCCAACTATGCTTAATTAAGGAAGGTTAATGTGAGGCTGGAAACGGTTATACTAGAATTATGTTCCAAACAATTTTCAACATAAACTTTTGAAAAACAAAATTTTTTCGGTGTGCGTACGGGCATTGCATATTATAGGCATTCATCTAGAGACACTTAGAAACTAAGTGCAGTTTTATAACAATGTCTTTATTTAGAAATATTCTTACCCCTTATCAAGTGCTAGGTTAACCACTTAGGTTATATCACTAGTCACTCTAGGAGCAATGCACTTAGTACTGAGAATGAGTATTCCTCGGTAGCTGTTGACTTTAGATGTAAGGTTAGTAGTTAGATATACACAAGTAATAATCTTAAGTCGAAACCTATTCCAATTATTCCTCAATACCTCTTCATCGTCTTCGTACTAGAGTTACAACTAGGAAAGCGTTCCGATACCGACACAGATGAAAATTGGAGCATCGCGTAAGGAGGTTTAACCCATACGTGAGACCTTATTACTACGTTACGACTTAGCTCTAGGTTGTTTCCACCTTGAGCTTAAAACTTAACATAGGATGTCCCTTTGACCTCTATAAAAGGTCATAAACTACATTGACACCGTAAAACGTTTTTCAAACAATTTTCATAAATAATTTTTTTTCTTGTCCTTTATCTTGAGGAAAAGACATCAGTACTCGCCTTATACTTGCCTTATACTCGCCTTAGTATTTAGGTACGATCATCTACACCAATCTACCTATCCCTTACTTTTAATCTTCCATTGAAAATTTATTTTGCTTCATCGGTTTTGTTTATCATCGATAAAATATTTTATAACCACTTCATACAACTTAGTAGACCATTCCAAACAATGTAAGCCCTATTCTCGCTAAAATCTTTTGACAACTTGCTTTAACTTAACAATTTTCTTCTAAACTCAATTTAACCAATATTGGTTTTAACAATGCCATTTCAATTTCAATTCAAATCCATTTCAATGGATAGATATGCTTTTAAGGGCATATAAACCATTTTAAACCTTGCTTACCAATTTGACACGTTTTCGAAAAACTTAGAAACATTTTCTTTTATAAAAGTGTTTCAATTCTATTCTATAAAACTTAGACATATGACATTGAAGTTCATATTATGTGTAAAAGCTTCATCGGATCTTTCAAACCACTTTTGTTTTGACTCTTTTGACCACTTTCTTATTTAGGCATTCTACTTTACTTAAATGTGTTTTCTTAAAACCGAACATGATATTTTTTTTTACAACTTTCTACTCCAAGCGTGATTACAAGGCATCACTAATGCGTACATTTCAAAACACACCTTATTTGTATATTTTATTACAAATTAGTTAAATAATCTATAAAACTTCTAAAATATAAAGCATTGCAAAACTTAGTGTTCACTTTTAAATTTCCGGTGACGCACCTTCAACAATGTATAATTACTCATCTAAATCTATTGAGTCTTTACCTTATATGTTTTAACTATTATTGAACTCCATTCTAAAAAGTCAAATTGTCAGATTTTCAACTACCATTGTAGTGCTTCTTCTTTTTCACAAATGAAGTTTAACTTAATAGATCACTCATGATTTTTAGCAAACACTTTAAAAGTTCCACATGTCTATTTAATCATCAACATACATCAAATATTGAAGTTTGAAAAATATATCGACTTGGCTTTAAATCTACCTATACATATTATTCTTAAAATTTTAACGATAGCAATCATTGTCGCCGGTACCTTCCTTTTCTATCCGTCGCACTTGATTTCTTGCTCTCCTTCTAATTTTAGATATTGCACACCCACGATAATAACATAATACATTGACTAACTTTGTTTCTGTCTATTTTGCTTCTCATGGTATCATGTTCGTACACATACAGACTAGAAGTCTACCCTTTCGTTTTGAGCGATTAATACGTGTATAGTCGTGAGACATAATTTTGATTTAGTCAACTTTGAAATATTCAATTACTCCTTTTATCATATACATCTTATTTTTATTTTGAAATCTAGTATAAACAAGTGATCCTTATTTACATTTGCTCTTTCGTTCTAAATTCGGAAACTTGATTTAAAATGCAAGTTTCATTATATTTTTCCTTATAATTAATACACAAGATGAAGACCCTTATGCTTATAATTTTTCTATATCCGGAAAATATATGTGAAGGATATGTTTCCTTATGTTTCTTCTTTCCTTTAAATACATCAAAAGTCTTGGATTTTACTATTATATATTCTCTAAATGATTGTTTTGTAGAAACACTAAATCAAGAATCCACTATTTTCAATGATCGATATTTTTACACATTTCTTAAAAATAGCATTCTACTTTGCAATTTTCAGTGAGTTCCTAAACTCTCAAACTTGTTTTCATAAATATTTTGACTCGTTTTAAACTTGTATTTGTCTTGACTTAGACAATTATTCAATTTTACAAAAAGCGTAAGATCAATATTTCTATAAATTTTTTTTTTCCCTTAATGACGACTTAAACATTTAACATTAATTAATCTTTATATTATTTTACTACTTCGTTTGATCGCCAAACATGTATTTTCATTATCTTGGAATTATTACATATTTTGATAATAGTGAGATTAATTATCATTTCTAAACACACATTTTGATAACAATGAGATTTTTATCACTTCTAAACACTTAAAATGCTATCTACACAATGTGATTTCATCGCCTCCATTTGCAATATTGACTCTCTAAATATATATATTCTTCGAATATAGTTCTATTATTGTAAGAGTAACCGTAGTAGTAATTATAGCCTCGGAGATCCTCAATCATTTCGTAACTTATTTTGTAGACGACACTTAAATAGCCTTTACATTCGAGAGGTACCAAAACTTCGTTGCCTACCCTTAGTACGTATCTTTAGGAACTTACCCTTGATCATTTATTTTCATTCGTACTACCCCTTCTTATTTTGGAATATGTATTTTCCAAATTTAGTAGCCAGCCCGGAAGTGAACAAATTGTTCTTAATCCCTTCTTTATTAGATGACGAATTTACACTTAGTGCTGATTTAGAATGCGACTTAGGAATCAATGCGGATCAAACACTCAATGTAGTTGGTGCTTCAGCCAAACTTATAGCGCTCTCTTAATTCAGATAATATCTAACTAGATGATCTTTTTTCGACTAGGTCGCCATGGTTGGATCATGATTCCATGACCCAAATTTTCCATAATCTAGACGAAAGAACTCGAATTAAGGAGACATTAATTCAATTGTAGCTAAAGAGCTGCGCTCTTCCCTTGAGGAATTAACCTAAAATAATCAAAGAGTTGTTCAAGTCACCACCTCTCCAGCTATACAATTGTATTCGGCTGAGTTCTAAGAGAATACGTCACGAATTGAATTTCGGGACGAAATTCTTTCAACCGGGGGAGACTGTGACAACCGTCAAAATTCGAGTCGGTTCTAGATTTGACTAAACTTAGTTGCACGTACAGGCACGACACATACTAGACTTAGTGACTAGAAGCTAAGTTATAACCTACTAGGAACTTGGAAACAATTAGAAACAATGGATAATGTACTTAGATTTCATATTGATATGTGAATTCTACAACTACTTAACTGTAGAGGCTATCCATATTCGGGTCACTCTTTGACTCGAACACCTTTTCATGAATCATATACACACATTATGCACTTGACGTAGTGGTAAAAATTAGGTCGGAGTCTCGTGGAACTTAAGTCAAAGTTGAAACTATGACTAGTATACTTGGTTCTTCAAGTTCACTTGAATCTCGGAACCACTACATATAAATGCCAATAAACCGACAAAAAGGAATTAAAAACATTATTTATAACTATAAAAGAGTTATAAGACTCAAAAATAATTTGATGCCTCCAAAATTAAATCTACCTTGATATCTAAAGTTTAGTAAAATCCGAAAAACCCTAAAAACCCTAAAAGCCCTAAAAACTCATATTTATAAACTTTAACCTTAAAAATCCTATAAAAACAATTATGAACCTTATAATATTATCTTATCATAATAATTATTATGAAATACAATCATTGAAAAATAAAGATTTAGTTATTAACATTTACCCTTCATTTATAAGTCAAAAATCAAGAGTTTTATGCATAAAAACTAGGTTAAGGTGCACATTTTATAAAAAGTTGGATATTTTTATAAAAGATTTGAATTTTTATAAAAGAAACAAGAGAGAGGGAGCCTCTCCTCCCCTAAATTTCGTTCTCTCCCTCCCCATATCTCTCTCTCTCACTCTCATTCTCCAACATACACACATCTCTCTTCTTTCTCTCTCTAGAAAACTCTCTCTACCTTCTCTCTAATTTTTTTTTCTCCAAACACCACAACCACAGCCTCTTAACGACGAAATTATGGAGATTCATAAGGGGTTTTCAAGCCACAAATAAATTTAAGGTAAAGAACATACATCTCTTGAAGATCCACAACAATGATTTAAGCCATGCATGTGCATTTTACTTCAAAAATCGACTTCTACTTCTTCATCTTCTTCAAACTTGTTTTCTTTTTGTTAAAATGGTTTTTAGAACATCATGGATGTGTTCTAACACCATGCATGTATGATAAACAAGGTTGCATGTTCATGATCTTAGTGCAAAAATTGATTTTTAAGGACTAAAACATTAAACTCAAGTTAAGAGTTTTTGAGAAACAAAAATTTGTTCATAAATGCATGTATACATTTTGATAAGTTTTAATCTTTTGATCTCTGGAAACATGACTAAAATATGAGTTTATCATGATATATTTAAAATATTTCAAAAGATTTACTCAAGGAAATGATGAAAACTCACTTTTCTAACCAATCATCATGCATGCAATCTGCCAGATTTCTTTACCTGACTTTAAACTGCCATATCTCACTCATTTCTTAACCAAAATTCGTGATTCTTTTTCTGAAATATAATATTTTGAGTTAGCTTTCAAACCCATCTGACCTCACTGGAAAATTCCAATATGTCGATATTTACCAATTTTTACAAAACTGTTGCTCAAATAGCACTTTCGTTATGAACATTTGTTTTGTGTTGCATGTTCAAAGGACTTATTCATCACTAAAAATCATTCAAAAATTATTTTGAACTCTTAATATCATGTATTAATAGGTACAAAAAGATCTTGATTCAAAAGTCTTTGTAACATGTTGCAAAAATTCTCAAAGTAACATCAATAATCTTTACAGAAATCACAAGAACCAAGTTTTCTCTATAATTTATTGAGCCTTTAGGCCTGGTTTTCAACATCAAAAATAAGAAAACAATTTTTCATTCTTATTAAATTGTATGAAGATGCATTCTGGAAATTTTCAGCGCAATATATTTTTTCTTTATTTTTATATGAAAATAATAAGAAAATAGAGTGTTAAATCATATGAAATACTTACACTAGTAAATAAATTCTGTAACAATTCTTGCATGATCCTTTAAGTTAATAAACATCTCCCATGAAGTTTCAACGACTTTTGTTACTGTTTAATATGCTTTTGAAATTTCTTCTTGTTTAGCTCTAATAAATCATAAAACCACATTAGGGAATATAAAAAGAGTATCTAATAATTTTCGCAGCTTCTACCCTATGTGGAAGACTCAGGAAAATATTTTGGAAATTTTTCAAAATGTATATCTATTTTTCATGATTTTTTTGTGTTTATAATGGACTAAAAACAGGAAAAATAGTTTTACTCATCCAAAATACATGAAAATTTACCAGAACACCTTATAATATATTAGAATGCTACATAAAAATTTTGATAATTTTTCTATTCTGTATGCTATTTTTCATCTATTTTCCCAAGATTAAATACACTTAAATCCATTTTTATTAGAATAAATGCAAAAAAATCATAAAATTGGGTTAAACAGTTTAGAAATTCATTTTTATATTTTTCCAAGCTTAAGTATGTCTAATGACAGTGTTATAAAAAGTTTGGGAATTTTTATCATCTGGATCCTATTTTTCACGAATTTATATTGTTATGAAGGCTTAAAAATTGGGAAAAGTAGTTAATCACATCAAAAATTCAAGGGAAAATTTTTGTAAGACCTCTACTGTGTTTAGAATGAAAATGCAAAGTTTGAGAATTTTTGGAAATTGGTTGATAATATTTTGGCTTTTTAAGAGCTTAAAACACATTTAAATGTGTTGAAATACCCTCAATTAATATTACAAAAATCTGGAAATTAATATCCAAAGTTGTCTTAATTATATTGTAACTTATCAATATTAAATTTCACCATTTCAGAAAAATGTTTGTAACTTATCAATATTAAATTTTGACACAATATTGACATAATTATATTGTAGTAGTAAGTATACTAGTGTTAGATTTCGATTAGAGACTCACTAGCGAATATCATTATTGTAGGAATCGGTAGTGGTACACGTGGAACGTAGTTCAAGGCATCATTTTCATCATCTCAATGCATTGTGAGTATTCACGACTCCCCTATTTTCGGTTTCTTTTAAATGTTTTGGGGGTGGGAAAGCATGTCTTAAACTATCTATGTTCATTGTATTTATTTGACTCGTATAAACTTGGTTGTTGTATTTTGCATATTGTGAGTATTTATAGCCCATATTTTACGTTTTTAATGTTTTGGGGTGGAAAGCATGCTACAATTTCTATGAACATTATTTTATGAACTTGTGCTATGAACTATATGATATGAACTTTGTTGTATGAACCTTGTATTATGAACTTGTACTATGAATTTAGTGTTATGAACTTGTACGATTAAGTCCCCGGAGAACCGATACAACCTATTAACTCATATTCGAGCCGATGGTCTTATGGATAGCGCTATTTGGGGTCGACAGCCCCCACTCGCCCGGAACCGCGAGTGCATATTTCCATGAACTGACATCATGGGAACCATGGACATGATGGAATGGTGGCAGGAACGGTCATTAGGCTTGGGTTGTGAACTCATGAATGGAAACTTGATGCATATACGAATCTTATATCGTATTTTAGTAACGAAACTTGTATACTCATTTTATCAACGAAACTTATATACTCATTTTAGCAATGAAACTTGTTTACTTGTTTTAGTAACGAACTTTATTTCCCATGAGAATATGAACATTGCATCTCATTTGAGCAACATACTTTATCTCTCATGATGACAACGAACTTTGTTTATGCAAACTTATTTACTTATTTTGGCAATATATTTTTATTCGTAGAAACTTTTATCAAAATTTTTATTTCGATTTATGAAACCAATATTATTTTTAAATATGTGAGTACTCACCAACTATTTTTGTAGTTGATGCTCGTTTTACATGCTTTTTCAGGAATCATCTAGTAAGAGGCACGTAGAGACACAACACTTGTAGTAGCATTTGCATGTGTTGACTTTTAAATACATTATAATCTCTTTTAAAAAGTTGTTCAAACTCATTGTAAATTTGTAATGATTTTTAATACTATGGTTGGTGTTGTCTTTTAACTTTTGCTATGAGACCCTTTGTACTGCCACGCCCCGTATTTCCGCTTTAGCGGGGTGTGACATGGACAACAGTTTACGGCCGTCAACTCTAGTTTGCGGCCGTAAACTCCTTGTGATGGAGTTTTTCGGCTTGAATGCTACACAATGAACTCTAGTAGATACTTCCTAACACCCAATCCTTGGATATACTAGGCTTAGAACACTCAAACAAACCCTTAACAAAGCTAAAAGATAGTAGAAACAAGTCTGACTGATGATTGAATTGAATGGCTTTACAAGATAGAAATTTCGGGTTGTCACATCATCCCCCCGTTAGAGATAATTTCATCCTGAAATTAGAGTTTAAGAAAATAGATATAACTAAGTAAACAGATGAGGATATTTTAGTTTCATTTGATCCTCGTGCTCCCAAGTGAATTCAGGTCCCCGCTTGGCATTCCTGCGAACCTTCACTATCGAGATACAGCTTTGACTCGTTTCCTTGACCTCTCGGTCCACAATCTCTACTGGTTCTTCCTCGAGGTTGAGGCTCTCGTTGATCTTGATCTCATCGAGTGGGATTCCAAGAGTCTCGTCAGACATACACTTTTTCAGGTTCGAAACGTGGAAAGTAGGGTGTACGTTACTAAGTTCGTGAGGTAGTTTGCGTTTGTAAGCTACAGGGCCGATTCTAGCGAGAATCTCAAAAGGCCCTAAATATCTTGGATTTAGCTTCCTACGCTTTTCGCAGTGTATCAAGCCCTTCCAAGGTGAGACCTTCAATAGAACACGGTCGCCAACCTGGAATTCCAATGGTTTCCTTCTCTTGTCTGCATAGCTTTTCTGTCGGTCTATAGAGGCTTTCAATCGTTCACGAATCTGAACGATCTTCTCTGTCGTTTCCCGAATGATTTCTGGACCTATGAGAGTGCTGTCAGGAACTCGTCCTTTAGCAAACTGTGTATCACCCACCTCAGCCCAACACAGAGGGGATCTGTACTTTCGGCCATAGAGGGCTTCAAATGGAGTTGCCTTTATGCTCGTGTGATAACTGTTATTGTAGGAGAACTCGACAAGGGGTAAATGAGTATCCCATGCCTTTCCAAAGTCTATCACACATGCTCGCAACATATCTTCCAAAGTTTGAATAGTCCTCTCACTTTGTCCGTCGGTTTGCAGATGGTAGGCTGTGCTCATGTCCAGCCTAGTTCCTAGGGAACCTTGTAGCGACTGCCAAAACCTTGGAGTGAATTTACTATCTCTATCAGAGATAATGGATATGGGAACACCATGCAGTCATGTGATCTCCCCAATGTAGGTTCTCATTCGTTTCTCGATCTTGTTAGTTTCCTTGATAGGCAGGAAGTGTGCGGACTTGGTTAACATGTCCACGATCACCCATATGGTATCGAGACCACCCGTTGTGAAGTCCATTGTGATCCGCTCCCACTTCCATTCAGGTATCTCCGGTTGTTGTAGCAAACCTGGGGGTTTCTGTTATTCGACCTTAACCTTGGCGCAAGTAAGACACTTGCTCACGAAGGTAGCAATCTCTGCTTTCATGTTAGGCCACCAGTATAACTTTTTACGATCCAGATACATCTTATCTGAACCTGGGTGGACGGAATATCGAGTTTTGTGCGCTTCGGTCATGACCAAGTCTCTGAAACCACCGTTTCTCGGTGTCCAGATTCGATCCATGAGGTACAAGGCTCCGCCATCCTTGACTTCCAAGTTTTTATCCATCCCTCTAAGGGATTCACCCGCCACATTTTAGGCTTCAATGCTTCTAGCTGAGCCTACTTAATTTGTGTGGACATATGTGAATGGATAGTCATACTCAATGATTTGACTCTATGACCAGAGTATTCTTTCTGACTTAGGGCGTCAGCTACTACGTTGGCTTTACCGGGATGATAACGAATTTCGCATTCGTAGTCACCGAGTAGCTCGACCCACCGTCGTTGTCTCATGTTGAGCTCCTTCTGGTCGAATATATGTTGTAGGATTTTGTGGTCTGTAAAGATAGTGCTTTTCGTACCATACAGGTAGTGTCTCCAGATGTTCAGAGCAAATACGACTGCTCCTAACTCACGATCATGTGTGGTGTAGTTGACTTCGTGTGTCTTTAGCTATCTTGAGGCATAGGCGATAACCTTTCCTCGTTGCATAAGAACACAACCAATCCCTTGGTTGGATGTATCACAATAAACCACGAAGTCTTCTATCCCTTCTGGAAGGGATAGTATCGGTGCGCTGCATAAGGCTCGCTTTAGCGTTTGGAACGCCTTTTCTTGTTTCTCTTCCCAGTCAAAGGCCACGCCTTTCTGGGTCAATGTAGTAAGCGGTTTCGCGATTCGAGAGAAGTTCTGAATGAACCTGCGATAGCAGCCAGCGAGACCTAGAAATTGACGAATTTATGTAGGTGTCTTCGGAGCTGACCAATTGTAAATGGCCTTTATTTTGGAAGGATCCACATGAATTCCCTCTTCGCTAACCATGTGAACCAAGAATTCGACTATTCGAATCCAAAATTTGCACTTAGAGAACTTCGGATAAAGCTTTTCTAATCGTAGTGTTTCTAAGACGTGACGCAGATGTTGACTATGCTCTCCTTACTACGAGAGTAGATAAGTATGTCATCAATGAATACAATGACGAATTGATCTAAGTAAGGACGACACACACGATTCATTAAGTCCATGAACATCGCGGGCGCATTGGTCAATCCAAATAGTATCACTACAAACTCGTAGTGTCCATAACGAGTTCGGAAGGTTGTCTTTGGAACATGCTCCTCTAACACTTGTAATTGGTGATACCCGGATCTTGGGTCGATCTTGGAAAAATAATTCGCCCCTTGCAGTTGGTCGAACAAATCGTCTATGCGAGGCAGAGGGTAACGATTATTAATGGTAAGCTTGTTTAGTTCTCTGTAGTCGATGCACATACAGAACGATCCGTCTTTCTTCTTCACGAATAATACCGGTGCTCCCTAGGGTGAGAAGCTTGGTCTAATAAATCCCTTGCTGAGCAGTTCGTTAAGTTGACCGGATAGCTCCTGCATCTCAGCTGGTGCTAGATGATAGGGCGATTTGGCTACTGGGGTAGCCCCTGGAACTAAGTCGATTTTGAACTCGACTTGACGATGTGGAGGTAATCCTGGTAGTTCTTCTGGAAAGATGTCGGGAAAGTGACGTACTTCTGGGATGTTCTTTATGTCTTTTGTCTCTTGGGTCATATCGGCAACATGAGCAAGGAATGCATGACATTCCTTTCGTAAGTACTTCTGGGCTTGTATTCTCGAGATGATACGAAAGTTCGTGACTGGTTTGTCCCCGTAGATAACTAGGGTTTTGTTACACGGTAGATTAAGACAAACGGCTTTCTCATAACACATGATGTCGGCACGATGAAGACTCAACCAATCCATGCCAATAATGACGTCGAAACTTTTAATTGAGACCGGCATGAGGTCGATTGGAAATGAATGGCTATCTAGAGTTAGGGTACATCCTATGTATATGCAGCTAGTGCTCTCTGTCTTTCTGTTAGCCATTTCTACAGTGAACAGTTCTTTAAGTGCACGTGATTGTGGTTTAAGTAAGTGTGCAAATTTCTGGTTCACAAAACTCCTCTCCACTCCACTATCAAACTGTATGCATGCATATGAGTTATCGAGGAGAAAAGTACCAGTGACCACTGTTGGGTCTGCTACCGCTTCCTCGTGGCCTATAGCCCAAACTCTTCCCAATCCGCCAGCATTCCCTGCCTTAGGGTAGTTCCTCTTGAAGTGACCCACCTCGCCACATCCGTAGCAAGCCTGGCCCACACCAACGCCGGGGACTTGGGTGATTGTCCTAGCCGGAGACTTGTAGAAACGGGCAGTGTGCCCTTTCCTATTGCAGTTGGAGCACTACATTTCCCAGCAGGGTCCATTGTGGTGGAAGCTACACTTGTTGCACTTGGGCAATCTTCCCGCATACTGCTTCGCCGACGCAGTGGCAGTAGGTGCTATCGCGGCATGAACATTCACGACCTGCTGCTTTTTGCCAGAGTTCTGCAGCGCTTTGTTCTTCTTGTTATCGCAAAACTTTCGCTTGTTGTCAGCGGCCTTGGATGGTTCTGGGATGGCTAGGGTTGTTGTCGTTGTCGGGGTGCGGACTCCATGATCAATGAGCCACTATGCCAGTCGGTTGGCACTGTCGAAGGTAGTGGGGTTTGAAGCTAAGACATTCCCCTGGAATGGAGGCACCAACCCCCATATATACCTCTCAACTTTCTTCCCCTTAGTAGGGACCATTCCCGGACATAGTGCCACCAGATCGCTGAATCTGGCAGTGTAGGTAACTATGTGGGAGCCCTTCATGGTTAGGCTCCAGAGTTCATGTTCAATTTCTGAACCTCGCCCCTCGGGCAGTATTCTTTAATCATGAGCTCCTTTAGAGCTTCCCAGCCAATAACATTAGCCACTATCAGGGTTAGTGACTTGACACGGTTATTCCACCACGTAAGGGCTCTGTCCGCGAAGGTACAAGCAGCAAATTAAACTTTGCTCCCTTCCGGACAGAAGCAGATCTCGAAGATCGACTCCATTTTCTCGAACCATTGCGAGAGGGCAATGATTCCTCCAGTCCCGTTAAAGGTACTGGGCTTGCAGTTGGTGAAGTCCTTATACGAGCACTCTCTAGAGCGCACGAGAGCATCACCTTGAGTGGAATGCACAGTTGCTCCACTCCCGCAAGTACCGGTGGAGTTGAATTGAGCTAGGGCTGCCGTAACAGCCACATTCACTGCAGCTTGGATAGCTGTTGGATTGTATTGTGGAGGCATCTTTTTGCTATAAGTTTACAACGAGGAAGATATTGGTAAGCATTCAATAGTGAGTACAATGAGAGTGAACCATGGACTAACTCACCATATCCCAACAAATGGATGAGAGTATGATTGTAATAGAGATCAAACAGTAGAAGGATGAAAGCATTTGGATAAAGAATTCCCATGAGAGTAGATGTCTGTCAATAATATTGGCATTATTAGATGTAACGAGTTTGGGAAAAATGACGTTGAAGTAGGTTTTACATCAAACCATAAAGAGAAAATTTTGACAGAAAAGAGACCTAACAGACTAGAAGTTCATGGTCTTAACATAACAGGAAAATTCACAAGGAAAGGTGCTACTTAGAGCATAGATAAGAAGGCAAATCCTTAAATCAAAAGAAAGGATGAGCAGAGCATCTCCTACTGGCGACGAGCATCCCTCGGATGAACCCTTAATTCGGCCAGCTGATGCTCCGCAACGACCAGGTGTCTTTCATAAACTCGTTGGCGTGCTCGGAGCTTTATGACTTCAGCTCGACTTGCAGTAAGTTCTCTCTGAAGGGCCTCATTGTGGTTCAGATTTCTCCTATGAGCAGCTTGTAGATGGCGAATGCGGGTTGTATTGACTCCCGTATCGGTATCAACTTCCATGACCATGTTCATGGCTGCCCTACCCTGCTCGTCATTTCGAGCAACCATGCGGACCAGAATAGGTAGGACTCTATCTGCTGAGCCTCCCTCGCTCAGATTGTAGAAGCTTCTGTCTCCGTTGTATGGTAAGGATTAACCCTGCTCTTGACTCCATCTGCCCAAGTTCTCAGCCGACAAAGGCGTCGGGCCTTGAAAAGCCGGACGAGGGTTAGGATTTGGGATTTGAGCCACCAGGGGTTGATCATTGACTTCTGGCTCTAGGTCAGAATCCTCTGGGAAGTTTTCAGCGAAGTCATCATCTAAAGGAATTGCATGATTCTCTTCTGGCTCTGCATCGAGCCATCCACCATTTCCTTGGTTGGGAAAGTACGGATCTCCATGAGGATGAAATCCCGCCATGATATCTACGCAAGAATAGGGGTAAAAGAGATAGTTAATAGACGTACTACTATAGAATAGACCTTTGAATAAGTGACCCTAACAATATGTCCACAACCAAACAAGGAACATGAAGTAAGGAAAAGATCACATATTCTTAGTCTATGACACCTTAGTCACATATAACCTTAGCGTATCCACTCAACAACTATTGACATACTAGTAAAGACCTTTTAGTTTGCACATAAGTAATTATAGTAACACAAAATACTCCTCTAGTATTTTAAGTTTATTTTTTGTTCTAAATTTTTTATTTTAGTAGTGTTGGTAAGTTTTTAGACTTGCTGCAACACCACAACCATTCCTAGGCACATGCTAATCACTTCTCGGAAAGATATAGTTTATCAGGCTATATCATTCCCAGATCTGATTATATGTCCACAAGCCTACTTGCGCTATCCAACAACCGCAATACTTTTGTTCTGTTCTAGTATGACACTGATCCTAGTATGAATGCTTGTATGAATACTTTTACTAAAATATTTTATTATTTTAAAAGCATTAACTCTTGGTCAGAGTGTTTTAATCCCGATGTGTTTATAGTTGTATATCTTTTATGGGTTGATATACTCAATTCACTATAAACAAAGCTTTGATACCAATCTGTCACACCCCCAAACCGGAACGGCGGAAACGTTCAGGGGCGGAGGAGGTCATGTACAGTATCATAACAATGCATAATTGTAAAACAAGCAACAACATCATCCATTGCATTAATAATATAATTTAATATAAGTGTGTTCTGTATAGTTTGAAAGGCAGCAAAATATGAATCAAAATAAAGGCCGAGTCTTGAACATGCTCCGTCTTCTCAAAACCTGGTCATCTGAACCTGTCTATTGGTAACCTGAGAATACAAGTATTTTTGAAAGCGTATATCAGCATTTAAGCTGGTGATTTCATAAGTATTTTAGTGCCAATTGTTTGTAAAAGTTTGATGAAAGTAACTATAGATGTACTAACTACCTTAAAACCAGTTTGTTTAATTAAGGTAAAATGCGATGAGATTATAACCATACACGATTGACTAGTGAAACACATCCTTCGAAGACGTCGAAATGGTATGACATTCATCACCCGTAGACCTGCAGGTCCCACTGTAGCTATCAGCATGGTGTAGGATGGTCAATCACGTATAGATCTATACACAAACTCACGCTCTCCCTACATGACACTTTGGTTACAAAACGTGACACAACAATATATTTTCGTGCCATGAGTAGTAGCTCACATTAATGTTATCTTTGTTATTGTATTAGTGTAGTAGGCTCCTTCTGTTCTAGTGTATAGTATGTTCCTTCTGTTCTTGTTATAGTATGTTCCTTCTGTTCTAGTTATAGTATGTTTGAACTGACTCATGTATGAACTGACTCTTGTAAGTTTCATTGTTCTAGAAATAGTAAGTAGTAACTTCCTAACTATACCTATTGTACTTTACTAGTACTGTTGTTTGAATGACTGATGATGTTTGTACACCTTTTCTACCCAAAGGTATTGAACTGATTGGAAGAACATTTACATCTACATACATATACATAATATATAACTAAGATTCAAACGATACTCAGACAAACAACCGATACCCTAAGTCCACAACCAAACAAGGAACAGGAAATAAAGCGAGTTACCAGTCCTAAGCCCTTTCAAACTTATTTATATAACTATATCTATATAGACATGATTTGGACAATATATAAGTTTAAAAGAGTTTTGTAAAACAATAAAGAGTTTAACATATAAAAGAGTTTTAACCATTTGAATGGTTATTAGTGACTTGATGTCAGTTTATAAAACGATTTGAAACAGTTTGTTTAATAATACAGTTTTGAAGTATAAGAAATCCTCTTGTTTGACAGTTATAAATCACATATGACTGATGTTATAACTATATTGTTTTCAACTTGTATTCCCCCCCCCCCCCAATAAAAGCATTTAAAATCATTTAAAATATAAGTTAGGGGTATGAACTCACCTGTAGTGAGTGATTCGAATGAAAGATCAATATATGATGCTAAGTATCAAGTGAAGTCTTGAGCACAAACGGGTCCTATTAAGCATATAATGACACATATATGTATAAAATTTGTGTATATAACAACTAATTATGTAAGGGAACAACCTTAGGGACTAGGAAACACTTGGAATGAAGTGTTACAATCACATATGATTGTATAAAGGGTGTTCACAGGCACACAAGGGTGTGTTTACGGCCAATATGTGTTCACGGCCAATGAGTTTACGACCATACATGAACAAGCTAGGATTTACGACCATGACTTGAAGGGTTCACGGCCATGACATAAACTAAGAAGGGTTTACGGCCATATGAAGAGTTTACGACCGTAAACTCTTGATGTTCATGCCAAAATGGTTGATTCCTGGTTTTAATTCAAGAGCTTCTAATGGATAACTAGTATATGGAAAGGATACTTACGTTTTGGAAGCTTGATGGGGGTGATTACGGCCCAAAGAACTAGTGTGTGTTCTTGGTGTTCTTGATGATTTGAAGATCTCACCAAAAAGAGATGAATTCAAGGATGAAATCATAGGGTTTTACTAGATTAAGAAGGATATCAACTAATAATGAAAGAATCAGTTACAATTTTGACGACAAATAGAAGTGATCTTGATGATACTTGAGAGAAAAAATGAGTGTTCATGACTTGAAGGTGTGAGAAGTGATGAAAAATGAAGGAAATTAATACTTAAGAGGAAGAGTTCAGGGCTAGACAAGAATTTACGGCCGTAAACGCTAGTTTGCGGCCGTAAAGTCCTTGTGATGGAGTTTTCTGGCTTGAATGCTACATAATGAACTCTAGTAGATACTTCGTAACACCCAATCCTTGAATGTACTAGGATTAGAACACTCAAACAGACCCTTAACAAAGCTAAAAGATAGTAGAAACAAGTCTGACTAATGATTGAATTGAATGGATTTACAAGATAGAAATTTTGGGTTGTCACAGACTAGGGCTTGAAATTTATTGATCTTCAGAGTGACACTAGAGCCGAGATCTAATGAGACGATTAACAAGTAAGGTCAGGAGTAATGGAGAAGCTGATTGGAGAGGAGGGAGAGGGGAGAATCGATTGCGAAGATGAAAGATAGAAAGAAGGCAGAAAAGAATAAGGCGGGTTTTCAAAATTTTGGGGATTTCATTTTCCCCCGTATCTACTAAACGCGCGTTCATTAAAATTATAAAGCAACACTTATAGAGGACACACATTTAAGATACAGCGCCCTCCGTGTTTTTAATTTTTTTTTTCTTATGACACTAATTTAAGGGCACGCAATAATGCGTGACCTAAATCCTTAAATTTTTTAAGAGATGACACTTTTTTTAATGTCACTCTCTTTTTTGTAACATAAATCATTGAGTGTCGTGGTTTGCGCGTCGTAAAAGGGTATTTTTCTTGTAGTGCTTTCTTCATCGGAGCTTCGTCTCGTCACTATTGATATTGATAGTGAATGGTTGGAAGACAAAGTCTGCAATCAGTTCTTGACCATCTCCGAACATGATTTAGGCATCATCATCAAAAGGAGGAACAGAAGAAGAAGGGTGTTTAGAAGTCACACCAATGTTGGCATTTGGCCCCACATCAGATGTGTTACCAGCGGTGCCTGAAGTCCTAATCTCCTCCAAAACGGATTTGATAATAGGATCTTCTAGGTGGAGTGGAGACAGTTGATGTTCTAGGTATGGTTGAGTCTGTGAAGATTGGTGAGGATATTGGGATTGAAACTGGAGGAATTGATGTTTCAACAGAACTCATTTGTGGCAGAGGAGGGATGGATGATATCAGAATTGATGAGGTGATAGGTGAGCTTGTCATTTGTGATGATGGTGGATTGAATAGAGGTGTAGGAGGTGGGGTAGTGAGGTTCAGAAGTGGTTCTCGGATAACAGAATCAAAGATGTCAGATGGAGGAATGAAAGATGATGGAGGAGAAGATACCTTGTTAATTGTTTCAACAGGGGTTGGTTCGGAAGTATGAGCGTATCTTCCTCATTATTTCATAAGATAGTAGTTCCCTGAACATCAGATTCTGTCTGCTCATCGAATTCTTCTTGAAGCATCGGAGAGGGATATCATGGTTTCGAAACCGATTTCTTGGATTTCTTTGTGACTTTGATTCCTTCAAAAGGAGAAGCCTTGACCTTCCTTTTACCACAGTGTTTTGGTTTGTTACCTTCATCAGTTATCTTCTTTAATTCTACAGGGATGGGACGAACACCAGAAGAGGGAATTTTTCGATAAGGAATAATAACGACATTGTCCAACGACACTTTCTCGAGCAATGCTTCTGGAATTGATCCAACAAACTTAAAATCCTTGGGATCTGACATCACAAATGTAGTGGTTTGTAGCATCGAAATTTTAGACTTAAGAGAATCTTGCATCTGAGGAACCCTATAGTGAATTATGGCTCTGTTCACAACGATTGACCAGAAACGAGCACATGAAATTTCCGTGTGTCGTGTGGATTAACTAGTGCTTTGAACATATTGAGTCCAAGTAACATACCTAAAATCCAAGTTCATACCATGGTATAACCTATATATCAAAGTGTAGAAAATCTTGCTTGCACTGTCAGAAGCCGAAACCCTTTCTGACAAGCTTTTGAACAGTAGGGTAAACAACCCATTCCACATCGCAGGTAAGAATGATTTTTTGAACTTCAATAGCAAAGAGATATCACCAGTGTAGCCCATTTGGAAAAACATCCCGATCAAGTACGTGGCAGGAATTGATTCAGGATTAACATTAACATCAGGCGTAACAAGCCCTAGAAGTTTGCAAAAATTGGGCTTTGTGATCGAAGCTTTGTGGTTTGAAACTTCAAAGTTGATGATATATTCAGATTTGTTGTAGATTGTAGTGGAGAAAGCTTTGGATAGATGAATGAGAGGAACATCGTCATACATTGTTAGAGCCTTCATCAATAGCGAGAACTTCAAACACTCGATCAAAGGTCTGATCAAAGCGTTGTAGTGGGATGCATCGAGATCAATGACGAGATTCTGGTTGAGTTTAACAACCAATACGATCACATAGGTAGACTGATCAGCAAACGAAACATTCTGTGAGGAAGCCATGGAAGAGTGAAGAAGATGAACAGTAGAGGGCCTTGATTTTGCTTGAAAATTCACGAGCAGTGTTTGTGGTGAGAGAAAACAAACCATTTGAGATCCTTTATATGAAAGATTGTCACACCCCAAAACCGGAACTGCGGAAACGTTCGGGGGTGGAGGACATCATGTACAGTATCACAACAATGCAAAGTAGTAAACAAGCAACAACATCATCCATTGCATTAATAATATAATTTAATACAGGTGTGTTCTGTCAAATTTTATAGACACCAAAAATATACATCAAAATAAAAGATGAGTCTTGAATGAGCTCCATCTTCTCTCCTACCTGGCTCTGGTACCTGTCTACTGGCGACCTGAGAATACAAGTTATTTTGAAAGAGTTTAACAGCTTTAAAGCTGGTGAGATCATAAGTATATTAGTTTCTTGTATTTGTATGAAAGTGTTTGTAAGTCTGTAATGTATAAGTTTTGTAAAAGTTTGTAATTGTTTGAACTCTCCTAGAAAACCCTATGTTTCCTACTCAAAGTAGCCTTCTACCAAGGCATCTAGTGTCTGTGTGTGTGTCTCTTGTAAGAGTATGTATTTTCCCAAATCTGACTATCATTAACCAAAAATATAGTTTTTACATTATTGTATATTGTGTGCATATTACAAAGTAAATGTAAAGGGAAAAAGAAATAGTATTGTACTGTTGTATTAAGTAACTACTGTTGTACTAACTACTTTAAACCAATTGTTATTTAAAGTACCATGTGATCGGCCTGTATCCTGCTACCGACTCTAGTAAAATGACGATGTAAGACGTCGTAAGAAATGATGTTTGGCACCTGTAGACTTGCAAGTCCCACTGTAGCGAGCAGCAAGGTGTAGGATAGTCAATCCAGTATACATCTATACACAAACTGATACGCTCTCCACTTAAGGAGATTCTGGATACAAAACGGGTCATGACAGGTAGTGCCATGCCCCCATTAAGTGGCTCACATAACTGTAAGTAATGTATATGTATATGTATATGTATGTGCTAGCTGTATTGTGTGGTCTTTCTCTGTCTAGCCTGCATGTTTTGTTTCTCATCACTATGTATTATGTTTGTTTCTCATCACTATGTATTATGTTTGTTTCTCATCACTATGTATTATGTTTGTTTCTCATCACTATGTATTATGTTTCTTTCTCATCACTATGTATTACTCATGAATGAACTGACTCATTGTATGTTTCATTGTTCTAGTAATAGTATCTTCCTAAACTATACCTATTATAGTTTACTAGTAATGTTGTTTGTGTCTATGAACATGTTTGTATACCTTTGCTACCCAAAGACATTGAACTGAATGAAAGAAGTAACCTTTTATATCTATACACATATACATGATATATAACTAGGATTCAAACGACCTTCGGACAAATAACCCGAATACCCTAAGTCCACAACCAAACAAGGAACAGGAAGTAAGGTGAGCTATCAGTCCTAAGTCCTTTCAATCCTACTTATATAATTATATCCATATAGATACACAGAATATAAGTTAAAAGAGTTTAATAAAAGTATTTGATATGTAAAAGAGTTTGTAAAACAGTTTGAAGTAAAATAGTTTGATAACACAGTTTGAAAAGTAAGAAATCCACTTGTTTGGTAGTTATTAATCACATGTGATTGATATAATAACTATAATAGTTCAACTTGTATCCCCCCATAAAAGCATTTAAAAACATTTAAAAGGTTAATTAAGGGGTATGAACTCACCTGTAGTGAGTGGTTTGGATGAACGGAATATATAGGATGCTAGGTGTCAAGTGAAGACTTGTACACACACGATGATCCTAGTTAACATATAATATCACATATATGTATCCAATTAGTCTTTAAACAACTAATTAACAAAGTTAAGATATCCTAGGACATGTAAAACACCTTATTTAAGTGCTATAAGTCCTAAGGATTGCATCTAAGTGTTGTAGGACATTGTTATTGAGTTTAGGGTTCAAGGGGACCCTTTATTGGAGTTTACGGTTTTGTGACCATAACTCATTGAGTTTACGGTCGTAAACCCATGAGTTTACGGCCGTAAACTCATGTTACTTTTACCATGTTGAGTTTTGAAGCTTTACAAGTCCTAAGAAGCATTCCTACTTCATGTATAAGCCTTAGGAAGAGATTAGGGCACCATTTCACTCCTTTAGGGAGTTTACGGTCCTTGGACCATTTGTCTTTGGGTTTACGGCCGTAAACCCAAATGATTTATGGTCTTTTGATGTTTTCAAGTCCTAAACACATTAAGGAAGGGGTCTAGGCTTGTTTCCAAAGCTTTTTAAGGGCTAGGGCACACTTTGGCACCCTTTTTAGGGTTTACAGTCCAAGGTGTTCTTGGACCGTAAACACCTTTGATCCTTCGATTCTTGGTGTTTTCTAGTTGATTAAGAAGTATAACAAGCCCTATAACACACTAGGGTAAGAGTACTTACAAGTAGAAGCTTGAAAAGGTGCTAAAAGTCCAAGAACACTAGTGTGTGTTCTTGGTGAAACTTGAAGATCTACACTTTTGGAATGATTTCACGGATGGAATCATGTTAGATCACTAGATTAAGTAAGCTATCAACTTTTTAGGGCTAGAAACACTTACAATGTTGAAGATCAAGAAGAAAAGTCGATGATACTTGAGAGATAATTGAGTTTTGGATCTTGAAATTGTGAAAAGTGATAAATAATGACTAAGTGTCATATTTATACCCTCTTTTACGGCTTATGGCCGTAAACACCTTTGTTTAGGCCGTAAACTCCAAAATCTTGGAGTTTTGGGACATTATTGTTGCACAATAAACCCTAGGGCATCCTCTCTCCTGTTATCTCCTGAAGTACTAATCTTAAAATACTCAAACTTATTCCAAAAAGCTTGAAAATTAGCAGAAACAGTTTTGACTCCTATTGAAGTGAATGGTTGTACATAATAGAAATTTCGGGTTGTCACAAAGATGATGAGTGAAGAGAGAAACTGCCATTTCACGTTCCCATAGTGTCAAAAAAATCAGCCAATAAAAATATGCCAGCTCAACATTTATGTGTTAGAAGTCGTTATAACAGACATACTGATGTTAGAGAATTTCAAAGGTCGCGCCACGATTTGAATTTTTATTTATGAGAACAAGGAATTTTCGGAATCACCACTTTCGGAATCATTGATCTACCCTCCAGCTTTGTATAAGTTGGAATAGTATCCTTTGGAATTACGACCAAGATCCGTGCTTAAAAAATCAAATGCGTAATTAGAACAGTAACCAAACTTTGTAAAATCACAAGGATTTTAGTGCAAGTGTGTGCCAAAGAAAAAGAATTAAGCAAATTTAGAATGTGGGATTTGTGATATCAAACAAGTTTGATATGAAAAGCAGGTGGATCCCGAGCAACGATCTCTTCCTTTGGAGTCAAGAGAGACCCGGAAGTGCTTTTGTGGTTTCACGTTGAATTACGATCATAAGTTTGTTAAGAAACTATGAAAGGAGTCTTTTATAAGGCTTGATTGGTGGTTTCAGCTTCCAACAGATTCCGAAACTTAACATAATTCCGAAGATCTCAAAGAAGTACCTGTTTAACCAGTGTAGCCATAAAACAAGTAAGCTTTGGATTTTCTTTAAAGTAACTTGGTGTTTCGGAAAATGTTCATTCGGAAATCTAAAAAAAAACCTGGATCTTTTGGGAAGAAATGACTTGGGTCAAGAACATTTCATTAAGACCAAGCAAAGGAAAAATGATATTTTGAATATTCAAAGGCACAAACAAAAGGTTTTATCTGTCAATTCAGTTGGTAACAAAAGTAGAACAATAAATTGTTCACCATCAATCCATTGGGTAAATATGTAGAACAATAAATTGTTCACCGTTAATTTAGAAAATGTATTTGGAGTGTTGGGTTTCACTCGAAATCATGGTGATAACGATTTCAAGCTCATAAACACAGATGTTGTGTAATCTAAACCTTAGTGGTAAAACCTGATAGTCTTAAGGGTTACGATACAGAATAATACATTGTGATTCGAATGGTTGGGAGTTTCACAAAAATCATGTTGACAATGATTTTGCTATCATTACCTAGAGTTTTTGTAGCCCTATACCGAAACTAGTTTTGTTCCAATAATCAAGGGACTACTTGGAAGTTGTGGTAAGATATGGTAGAAAGAAGTGACGATGTCGACCGTTAATCCTTGTTGTAGACTAAAATTCACTAATGAATTTATCATCAATTCTTTGAAAATAAAATATTTTTTTGTTTTTGATTTTTTGTAACATTAAAATGAAGAAAATATTTTTGATGTTTTTGATTTTTGAAAAGAAAATACAGAAACGAATTTTTTTTTTTGGAATTTTGATTTTCTGAAAAAAAAAAATAGAAATAAAGAAAAGAACAAAAGACTTACAAAGAGAAAAGATTTTGAAACCTGAATGACCAGTTACTTTAGAACCATTCCAAAGATCGGAATAATTCGGAAGTGAACAGTAAAATCCGACAACTTCCGAAGATCAGAACCATTCGAAATGCTACAGTAACACGGACGATTACGATGTTGATTTTGGAAATGAGTCAGCTTCAATCATTACCAACCCTTGTAGAATCTGATTGAATATGCTTCTGGTAAGACCTTCGTGAAGATATCTGCTAACTGATCTGAGGATCGAACAAAGTGAACTTCCACATTCCCATCTTCGACATGGTCCTTTATAAAGTGGTATCTCAGTGCTATATGCTTTGTATTTGAATGTTGCACCGGATTGTGGCAGATTCGTATGGCACTTTCGGAATCATAATGTAAAGGAATTCGTTTCATATTGATCCGTAGTCTCTTAGTTAATTCTGAATCCACACCACGTGAGATGTACATGATGTTGCTACAATATATTCTGCTTCCGCTGTAGATATAGACATAAAGGTTTGCTTCATAGATTACCAGATGACCAGCTTACAATCCAGAAATTGACATCCACCTGATGTGTTTTTCCGACCAAGGCCACATCCACCAAGGTCAGCATCTAAATAGGCTTGCAAAAAGAATCCCGAATTGGATGGATACCATAAACCGAGTGAAGATTTTCGTTTCAGATATCAGAATATGTTATTTACCGCCATCGTGTGTGGTTTACGAGGATTTGCTTGAAACCTGGCACGGTAAGAAACAGCAAACTTTATATCTGGACGACTGGATGTTAGATACAATAAAGATCCGTTCATCTGAGGAAACAATGTAATATCCGCTCCCGGTTTGTCTAATGAAAGAGTGAGTTTTGTTCCGAACACCATTGGAACATTGACTTTGGAATTCCCCCCTCATTTCGAATTTGGCCTGTAAAGTCTTCGTGAATGCTTATTGATTGATGAATATTCCCTCCAAACTCTGTCTTATATTTAAACCAAGGAAAAAGTTAATTTTTCCCATGGAACTCATTTCAAATATTGTTTCCATTAATTTTCGGAATTAAGGAATTAAGTTGGGATTAGTTGATCTGAAAATAATGTCATCAACATAGATTTGAACTATCATTAAATGGTCACCTTCATTCTTCCGAAAAAAAGTAGGATCAACAGAACCTTGTTTAAATTTAGCTGTTTAATACCATATACAGCTTTGTCCAGAATGTAACAGTGATTCGGAAATTTATCATTTACAAAACTTAGAGGATGTTCAACGTAGACTGTTTCTTCAAGTTCTCCATTCAGGAATGCACACTTCACATCCATTTGATATACTTAAAAGTTTTTTTGTGCATCATAAGCTAAAAATATGTGAACTGATTCAAGTCTAGCCACCGGAGAGAACGTCTCTTCATAATCGATTCCTTCTTCTTGAAATTAACTTTTAACGACCAAATGTCCTTTATTGTGAATGACATTCCTTTCTTTGTCCATATTGTTTATATAAACCTATTGAAGACCAGCCACAGATGCATTGTCTGGAGTGGGAACCAATCTCCATAATTTATTCCGATCGAATTCATTAAGCTATTCTTGCATTGCATGAACCCAATATGCATAATCAAGAGAAATATTAGTGGTTTAAGGTTCTATTTTTGAAACAAAAGAGTTAAACATGCAAAATTACAATTTAGAAAATAATGCAATTGCTTCTCTTTTTGTTGAGCACATGTGAGAACCCCTGAGAAAGTATTTTCGGTCACTTGGGATCGACGATGATCTTTAGTCCATTTTTTCAGTGGTGGAAAGTTTTGATCATAGATCGGTTCAATTTCAACAACAATTTCTTTAAATTCCGATTGAACATCCGAATCATTGTTTTCATTATTCTCCCCCCCTGGAAATTTGCGCTTGTTCCAGCATTCAAATCTGAACTCTCCCCCTGTATTGGAGCATCATGAGGTTCTGATTTAGGTGGTAATTCAGTTGTATTCGGAATAGGTTGCTCGTCACAAGTCTCTATATCTTCAACAGCTTAATCAAGAATCTTTAGTAATTCATCCACTTGATTATCCTTAGCATTTGATTCCAAAGAGCTTTCTTTTTTAGGTTCATTAAGTAAATTTAGAAAATCCTTATATAGATTCATATGAGGACTAGTCTTAGAATTTGTTGATGGAAAATTTTCTTTAGACTGACAATTTTCTTTTTGATATTTCTGTATGTAATTGTCATCAAACGTAACATAATAGCTTTCTTCAATCTTTTTTGATATCTTGTTTAGAACACCATATGCCTTTGAAGTCAATGAATATCCCAAAAAGATTCCTTCATCGGCTTTTTCATCAAAATTGTTCCGATGTTCTTTTGAATTGAACAAAAAGCACCTGGATCCAAACACATGAAAGAATTTGACATTAGGCTTTCGATTGTTCATAATTTCATATGGAGTAATCAGAAATCATTTGGTAATGTAAGAGAAGTTCTGAGTAAAACAAGAAGTGGCAATAGTATCATCCCGAAAATACAGAGGAAGATTCGCAAACGATAGCATTGTCCTTGCAGCTACAAAGAGAGAACGATTTTGTCTTTTAACTACACCATTCTGTTGTCGAGTGTAAGGCGAAGAGAAATTATGAGAAATTCCTTTGCTTGTGAAGAATTCCTCAAATTCATGATTTTTGAATTCTAAATCGTTATCACTTCGTATTTTCCTAACTGGCTTTCGCAATTGTAGCTGAACTGGCTTTCGCAATTGTAGCTGAACTCGCGTCAGATTTCTGTTTAAGAAAGAATAACCAAGTAAATCAAGAAAGATCATCAACAATAACGAAAATGTATTTGTTACCACCAATACTTTCGACAGCTGATGGACCATAGAGATCAATATGCATTAATTTTAGTGGTTCAATGATCTTGGTGTTCATAGTGGAGGAGTGACTCTTTCTGCTTTGTTTTCCAAGCTCACATGCAGCACATAAGTGTTCCTTTTCAAATTTCAGAAGAGGAAGTCCGCGAACAAGATCACCAATCACGAGCTTGTTGATATCTTTGAAATTCAAGTGAGAAAGTCGTATGTGCCACAACCAACTATCATTTGAGGATGCTTTCGTAAACAAGCAGATAGATGGTTTCCCTTGGATCGGATTTAGATTGATAGGATACATTTCTCCTTTCCTTTTTGACTTTAGAAGAATAGCTTTATATTTCTTTTCTATGATTTTTGAAACTTCTTCATCAAAATATACTTTGAGACGTGTACCTACAACCAATTGAGAAACGCTAATTAGATTGTTTTGTAAGCCTTCAACATAAGCTACCTTCCGAATTGTGAATTCTACATTCGTTATTATGCCATATCCCTTAGTTTTTCCAGTTTCATTATTTCCATATTTTAATCTTCCTCCATCTTTCAAAGTCCAAAACTCTCTTAATTCTGATTTCCTTCCTGTAATGTGACGAGAACATCTGCTATCAATGTACCATTCCGAATCGTAATGCTCGTCACACATAACCTGTAGAATTTAAACAGATTTAGGAACCCAAATCAACATGGGTCCATGTGAGAATTTCAATTGAATAGGATAAATCTTTGTTTTGTCAACCCAAAATGATTTTTTGATCACAGTTTTGTTTATACATTTCTATGTTTTGAAAACCACAATTTTGTTATCGCAAAGATTTATTTCTACAAAATTAGATTTTCGGAGAATGTATTCTTTGTATTTTGGAGCCATCTTTTTCATGAAATATTTTTCTTCCTTTTTCAAATTTGCTTCATATTCTTTGAGAGTGATTTCAGGATCCGAAAAAACTTTTTTTCAACATCAAAATCTTTTGATTTGACAATTGGTATTGAAAATTGTAACTTTGGTGAAGAACATGATTTTGGTTACTAAATTTGAGATAAATCATTGCTTTGAGTAAAAGATTTTGGTGAAAAAACAGAACTTTGATATGAATTCATTCTACTTTTCTTCCAAAATTGTTTTCTTTTAGCCAAATTCTTTTTATATCTCGCATTCATTTGCCTTTTCTTCTCAATAATTTCCTCAACTGATTTCTGAACATTTGCTTTTTGTTTTTCTTTTGCTTTAGGAATTCCATTCTTTTCCAATGAAGATTCACTAGAAATTTCTTTTGTAGCACTTGGTCCAGCCGCCACATCATAACATTTTCTCACATGATTCAACGGTTCATGAACGTATTTTCCTTTTGATTTTCAGGAGGTCATTTCTAAAAGACCTTTTGTTTCATCAATGTTGTCCATGGGTTTTGACCAAAAATACCCATCACATCCTTTTGCATTATCAAAAGCCACCATGGACGTTAATTCAGAAGTGTCATTTCTGTCCAGTTCTTGTTTTAAAAAAACTTGATTTGGAGTTGTCTGAACTCTTGAAAAAACTGTTGCTTTTTCTTTCAAATTTTTTGAACCTTCATTTTCACCAATTTTAACAAATTCATTTGAGTTTTCACGAATTAAGTAGTTATGTGGTTCATCAAGATTTTTCAAAAAAGTAGAACAATCAAGTTTGTCTTCTACAGAAATCTCACTCATTTTGCTTTCATCAAATCCAAAAATATTCTCAAAATTAAGATTATTATCCGAATTCAATTTCTTGAACAACAAGTTATATTTCTCCATAGCGCTTATTTTGATTTCTTATTTATCTTCTTCGCTTAAAATTTCATTCAACATGTTTTTGTTTTCTTTGGAACTAATGTATTCTTCAATTTTCTCAAGTCCAACTTTATAAGAATCAGAAACATCATCTCCTGAAGATATAATTGATTCACATTTAAAACAATCAGCATCAATCTCATCTTCTTTTAGTTTAAGAAAAGGCAGAATCATTTTGTGCAAACCTTTACCTATTTCGCAATCTAAATAAAGTTGAGTAATATTGAAGTACAAACGTTTAGCAATTAAGCATAAAATGTTTCTTTGTTTGAAAAGTACTATACTATCTTTCTTAAGTGAAATAACATCATCTCTAGATCTATTCAGCTCTACCTCCAAGGCTTCTATTCTTATTCGTCTATCCTCATTCTTAAAAGTTATCCTGCTTAGATTATCATTCATATTAGAATTACTGATACGAGTCTTTTTTAAGCTATCGCTAAAATCAAAAATTCATATATCGCAGATCATTCAATTATAAATCACAATGAGACGTAGGAATATTAAGAGATTTAAGAATAGAATGTACCTTGTCGACAACCCTTTTGCATTCCCTCACTTGCTCTTTGGTTGACTTTGTTGTAAAGCAGCTAGCTAAAGCTTTTCCACCATCGGTGACATATCATTTCCCTTCCAAACAGTTACTCTGAACCATCAAACGCTTTCTTGTATACCCTTGATTCTCAGAATTCACCATCAGACAGTCATCATGAGTCAATTTTCTCACTTCATCATCTTTTGAGTCAGTAGCCAACACTTTAACCTTTTTGTCATCACTGTCCTCTTGTACCATCATCACTGGTTTCACAGTTGTTACAGTTTTCTTTCGGAGTTCTTCGGTTTTTTGAGTGTAGAAGCTTCATCTTTTTCTTTCTCCTTCTTCTCATGTTGTTTATGTAGCATGCACTCCTTTGCGAAATGATTTTTACCATGACAATAGTTACAGTCATATCCAAAATCACCTAACATCTTCTTCTCTAACTTCTCATTGTCATTATGAGAATTCTTATAGTGATCCTATGTTGGCTTGTCGTAGTTTGAGTTGCCCTGCTTGCACTTGCTTCGGAAACGAGGGAAATTTTTCTTGAATAACTTCTTTGGGTTAGACACCATCAACACTTTATCTTCCTTTGACAGATCATTGTTCGAAATGTCAGATTCAAAATCATCAGCAACTAACTCCTTTTTCTTATCACCTTTAGCAACCAACACCAACAATCCAACACCAGAGACTAGCTTCGCTTCTTTTGTGACTTCATCTTCATGACATTTCAGAATTCCGACCAGTTTTGCCAGAGAATAGTTTTTGAACTTTTCATGAACCTTAACAGTAGAAACTATTCATTTCCATTCAAATATGAGACCATTCACGAATGTTTCTTTTTCTTAAATAACTTTTCGTTGAAGATTGTATATAAGTATTCTGCTCAACAGGTGATTAAAGCGAATGAAAGTTTGTTCTAGATTCTCATCTGGTTTCTGCACAAAGGATCGAAACTCTAACAAAAGTGTCGTTTGTAGAGAATGTTCCAAGTCGTCATCACCAGAATATAATTCCTTCAGTCTATCCCATATTGCTTTTGCAGTGTCGTATAAACTGATAAGACAGAATGTGTCAGGAGGAAGAGAAAATCGAAGGATTCTCATTTCCTATAAATTACACATCAATTTTTCCTTCTCATCATTTGTAATTTTTTTGTCTTTAGCGATGATTCCATCATATCGAGCTTGAGTTTTGACTTCTTCTCTGTTACCAGGATACTTGTACGTTTCAACCATCATTGCGTGCCAAATGCTAGATCCATCTGTTTCAATTCCCAACACATAATATTTGAAATGAAGAGCCCAAACCTCATAATCTTCAGGAAAAAGGATAGTAATCCTTGATGTTGGTCCAGTGCTTCTTGGAAGACTACATGAGGGATAGTGATGATCATTGTTAGGCATTTTTGCATGAAAAACAACGAAACATAATATAGAATCAGATGTGTAAGCTTAAATCAAGTCTAAGGGAAAACAAGAGATTTAGATATGAGATTTACAATCAATTTGCAACGAAGAGATTGCAAAATGCGGAAATAATTGAGATAACAAGAACAGATCCGAGAAAACTGAAAAAACCATTAAAGAAAAAACCCTTTACTCTATAGAAGAATAGCAATTAGATTGCACTATCTCCTCCTCTGATACCAATTGATAGACATAATAAAAGACTTATAAATTCTATACTAAAAAACTGAATCAATAAAATGGAATGATGATGATTGAAAAAAAGTTGAACTCCATTAATCTCAGCAATAGAATAGTTCGTAAGGAGGAACTATTCTTTCTAGCTGGAAGAGAACGATACACAAGTTGTTACATAAAAGATAAAATACATACACTATATAAAGACCAAATAAGACAACAATTCTGAAAATGGACATGCCCCATTTCGGAATCGGAACAAGACATAATTCTGAAAACAAATTATTTGACACAACACTAAGTATGACTTAACACAATTTGATCAAGGCCAACAGGTATATTGAATAATACAAAAAAATATAATACAAACAATACTTTTATTCATTATAATTTATTTGGTGGTTACATTGTTTGGTAGATCAAGCACATAGCCTCAACATAAGTCGAAAATAAATAGACAGATATAAAATCCAACAAACTTCACTGATGACATCCTCCTCTACATGGTTGTCCATCACTCTCATCTCCCTAATAATACATGTATTTTAAGAACACCAACATAACGTTGGTGAGGTCACAGGTTTTTATAGTTTTCTGCTTTATTTCATAGTTTTAATACATAATCCTTTTTCTTTTAGAAAAACATTTCTTTATTTGTTAAGGTATTTTACCAATTCTAACTTAAAATACTTTCTAGAATATTTTACTAATCCTAATTTATTATAATGTATTTTAGGATATTTTATCAATCCTAATCTAATAAATTAACTACTCGAAGACATCCCTCTAGTTAGTTGGTTCTTTAAGGTTTTTAGTTTGTATTACCATGAGCCCCCATAATCGACGTTGTGGACTAATAAGTTTTCGAGCACAACGCTTCATCGGACATCGAATGATACTTGCATATAATAATTAAAGTTACCATACCAGGATTGTAGCTAGCAATCGCAGGTCGGCGTGTCAATCCCTATTTAGATTTATACATATCTTTCTGGCTCTTGCAAGATTAACTATTATAGGTTTGGAGTAGCCCAATTTAATCAGGCTAGTGATGAATAATAAAAGCTCACTAACACTTTAAATGTTGGTATTTTATATTTTCTTTAACTTTTTTACTTAGTAACTGCTATATATATCACAATATAAGTGTTTTACTTTATATTTGATAATTATAATATATATATATATATATATATATATATATATATATATATACCTTAATTATGGTTGAGAACAAGATATTTGGGCAGAGTAACGACTATGTACAGTGCATATCCCTACAATTGACCGACATTACTTCTATGTACTAAGTTTTCCTAGGAAATTGGCCAGTATAACCTCTATGTAAAATCGTTTCCTAGACTATCGGGCATCATAGCTCTTAGGCATAATATCATAGCTTACAACTAGGTAGAGTATCGATGGCTATATTATCCTATGGTTTCGTGCTTTATATAATCACATATAAAATATATTTTGATAAAGCAGTTTGACAAGCATATATTCCCCCCTTAAAACATTTAAAATACTAAAATAGGGTCGTGAACTCACCCTTGACACGTGCGACTGCTGATATAGAGTTGAATCAGGCTCGAGGTTCCTGGGATCGCCTAGGGTAGCAACCACTTCGAGATCAAAGAGATAGATTCAGAAAAAGTTGTGTAGTAATGGCTGTCGGCTGCCTTCTGTTCACAGGCATGAATTTAGGGTGCATTCGGTACAATGATCTGTGTGCGTTGCACGTCATCATCATGGCTCCATCCAGAGGTTGCCACGTGTCACTTCCCCACTTGGCCACGTCTCTCGCAATCTACTCGAATTTGATGTCAAACTCGTGACGGGCATAGGCGCGCACCTCGCGCGCATGAAATGATTGTGTAAAAATCATAGCTCCTTCATGTGAGCTCCAATCTAAGCCCTCTTTATATCTATGTAATGATCTCTAGGAATACTACAACTCTCCTTTAGGTTGTTCTAGCTAGTTTTGACTTTCATTTTTGTGTCTACCGGGGTAAAAATATATGATTTTACAAAAATAATTTCTCTTTCATACGTACACCGTTTTTGGAATTCTTTGTTCTAAAGTTCATATCTCAAGGAGTACTACGAATCTCCTTTTTTCACTTTTAGTCAAAACTCAAACAATCTATAAGTACCGTTTTGACGTAATTAACGTTAATTACGCGGTTGATTTTTACTTTTTAGTAAATCCATAACTCCTCCAATCGGAATCGAAATTTTATGAATTTTATGTCCCCGGGATCACGTCAACGAGTATTTTCTAAATATATTAATCATTTTAAAAGTCGACACAACTTTTTGGACACTTATTTTTTAGTCTAACAGTTGATTTAATCATAAATGTAACGACATATTTGATTTTATTTTCTCGTAAGTCAAACATTACAATACTAAGCTATTACATGTATTTTCCTACTCTATCCTAACGGTGGTTGCTGACAGAAATTTCCCGGTTGTCACATTCTCCCCCCTCTTAGGAAATTTCATCCCGAAATTTTATCTTATCGTCGGGCTTCATTCGAACAAGTGAGGTTACTTCTTCTTCATTTGGTCTTCTCGTTCCCATGTGTACTCTCGTCCTCGCTTAGAGTTCCATCGTACCCTGACTATGGGTTGACCTCTTTGTCCACGATTTCGACTGGATCCTCGATGAAGTTTAGTTCAGCGTTAATCTAAATTTTATCACGCGGAATGACAAGTGTATCCTAAGAGAGACAATTTTTAAGATTAGACACATGGAAGACATCATGCACGTTATTTAGCTCTTGAGGTAGTCTAAGTCTATAGCAAACGGGACCAATCCTGTCGAGGATTTCGAATGGTCCTATGTATATAGGATATAGCTTTCCCCGCTTTCCGAATCTTATAACTCCTTTCCAAGGAGATTCCTTGACCATCACCCTATCTCTGGCATGGAACTCTAGGGGTTTCTGCCTTATATCGGCATAGCTCTTTTGACGGTCACGTGCTGCCTTCATGCTGTGTTGAATTTTTGTAGTGTATTTTCATTCATCTCATGAATAATCTCTGGACCCGTTCATAGGGCATCCCCCTGCGAATTTCTTGGCGAGTTGGGTATCGCTAACTTCAGCCCAACAAATAGTAGATCGACATTTTCGGACGTATAGAGCCTCAAATGCTGCTACTTTAATGCTTGCGTGATAGCTATTATTGTATAAGAATTCAATGAATGGAATATGAGAGTCCCATTAATTACCGAAATCTATCACACATGCTCTGGCATATCCTCAAGCATTCGAATGGTGCTTTCACTTTGGTCGCCGGTCTGAGGATGGTAGGCTGTTCTCATATACAGGCGAGTACCAAGTGATTTTTTCAAAAATTGCCAAAATCAGGAGGTAAATCTACTATCTCTGTCAGAGATAATAGATAACGATACCCCATATAATATGAAAATATCTCTAAGGTAGGTCCTGGTTAGCTTCTCCATCTTATCCGTCTCTTTTATTGGTATATAGTGGGCAGACTTGGTTAATCTGTCGACAACTACCAATATAGCGTCGTAACCAACAGTAGTCTTAGGCAATTGGTCACAAAGTCCGTTACGATATGCTCCCACTTCCACTCGGGTATCTCTGGTTGTTTCAAGAATCCCGAGGGTCGTTGATATTCTTCCTTGACCTTGGAACATGTTAGACATTTACTTACGTATGTCGCAATCTCAGACTTCATGTTTAGCCTCCAATAAAGAGCTTTTAAGTCTAGATACATCTTGTATGCTCCAAGATGGATGGTATATCTAGTCCTATATACCTCATCTAAAACTAGTTTCTTGACATCTCCGAAGTTCAGGACCCATATTCGGTTCATGAAGTATCGTGTTCTATTATCCTTAATCTCTAGTTGCTTTTCCATTCCCCTGAGGCCTTCTTCCTTAATTTTTTCCTCCGTTAAATCCTTGAGCTAAGCACTTCTAATCTGCGAGATTAGGCTAGACTGGATAGTCATCGTAAGTTCCTTGACTCTACAAGGATTAACTCGTTCTATACAGCTTAAGGCGTCATCTACGACATTAGCCTTGCGTGGATGATAATGACTCTCACAATCATAATGGTTCAACAACTCTAACCATCTCTTTTTTCTCATGTTAACCTCTTTTTGATCGAAGATGTACTGTAGACTCTTGTTGTCCGTATATACTATACACTTGATAGGTTTTATGTACTCTAACATTCCTATGGTGTACATACAACCCTAATGCTTTGATCTAAGTTTTCTCTAATTATACATGCAATATTCACTTTCCAAAGCATGAAGCCTGACTAGCATCCAAAGGTGATATATGAATCATAAAACTAGTTAGATGATTACCTTGTGTAGTAGCTTGTAGAATCTTGGTCTTAAAAGAGCTTAGCACCTCAAGTGTGATGCCTCAAACAAGTCACAAACGCCAATAAAACAACTAGATGAATATGAGAGAGGTTTTGGAGACACAAAATCGGTTATACTCTTCTTGGAATACAAGTGTGGCCGATTTTAGGGCTTAGGGTAGTTTAGAACTCCAAGAGTCATATGTAACCCTAATTCTTACACTTAAGCTTATGACCCAAAACTTTGATTTGGACTAACACCTCATGAACTATCTCATAAGCTTAGTCCATCACAAATCAATCATGGATTATTAGCCCAAACCATATGTATCACTTATTTACATAATGAGTCCCTGTTAATCTAATTAGTCTCTTTTGATAATTAAATTAATTCCAAATTAATTCTTGATCAATACCAATTAAATAATATGATTTCTCAATTAATATATTATTCTTATAATATATTAATAAATCACAAATAACCGCTTTCTCAAATATCCATCCTATCAACTTGTTCTGGTGAAGGCAACCCGAAATGGACCATGCTACTATCGGGTCAAGTACATACCAATTATAGTTATGGGCTTAGACACCTAATCCAACAGTCTCCCACTTGATAAGTCTAATAACTATAAATGCCAATGTAACATCAAAATCTGATTAGCAATCGTAGCTCTCAAAAAACCCCTTTCGAACTCTGACGCGTCCATTAGATAAGGGATCATATAATCTTCTGTTCTTCAAGATATCGTGTGGAAAAAGACATTGAATAAAGTCATAATCATTATCCAACAGTTTGTTTCCCGATTTATGATTTGTTTTATATAGAACATAAGTGAACACATCATTTGAGTCCTGACCGGGCCCGACAAATAAGTCAAAACGAAATCATCGAGGAGCCCAAGATATTGCTTCTAAACCTCTTAGGATAAAGGGAACAAATAAACTTCGACTTATATGATTTTAATAACTACTCGTTAAATCATACACAACAACACGTTTTATAACATCAAGTTACTGATGTGTTTTCGCACTATCAATGTACAACCAACTCATAATCAACAACTCATATATCTTGGTTTGAAGACTATACGTGTTAGTCCCTAATTCCTTAGATCCAAATCAGTGATCAATAGATATTGCAATAGAACAGAGTAAATGAGTAGAAGATTAAATCAAATCAAGCATGCACACATCTATATCATATAAGTGTCAGATACACCTTGAAAACACACAGATACGTCACCTATTACAGACACAAACACTTGCTATTTATACCACACCCAGCAACACACATTAGTGTACAGCCATACACGTGTGTGCAGCTGCACACAAAGTGTGTGCGGGCGTACACACATGTTTGACCGCACAAAACCATACAAATGCCATACAAAAGACACACTACACCATAACTACCCCCAAGACCCAAACAAGACCTTTACAAGATAGGTGCCTAGCCCAAACCACTATATTATGACCTTTCAATCTCCCCCTTGGTTTGTGGCTAGCATAGATATGGTCTTCAATCACTTCGTTTCTCGAACAGCCTCAGGTCAGATTTCCCCATAGATCCCATCCAAAGTTTTTCTTTTATGATCGTGGCAACTATTCCGGTAAACTCTTTTGCAGCAGCTTCCATAACCTCCCTTCTACAAATGATTTGATGACGAGCCAAGGTATGAATTTCTCTCTCTCTCTAAATCTCAAGAGATCCTTAGCGCTAATAAGCCTCAGAACTGTTTCGCTGTTCTTGAACTTTATGGCAGCAGTTACTGTTTCATCATCATAGGCCCAAAATTCCATCTCATCAACATGTCCATCATTAAAGTGTTGTGGAATTGGAATCTCCTTCACTTGACTGGTAGCAGGCCATAACATTATCTTCATGGGTTGGTTAGTTTCAGGGTCAAGGATATCTTTGTCCTTTCTAACCAACGCTTTTGCAGTCTTCATCATTGGAAAGTTATCCCTGACCTGTCTGTCCAAAAACTGCTTGAAGTTGGTAACGCTAGGATCTTGAGAAGGATTGTGGAATGGAGCCCTTGAGAGCTCAGAGAGATCGACCTTCGTCCAAGAATTAAAGTCATGAATAGTTTTGTAGTATTCTGGATTTCCAGAATTCCTCTTAACCACCCACAACTTAAGCTCAGAATCATAGCCCCACATCCTGATCCTTGTACGATCACCATATTCATCACCAAATTTTCTCTTTTTAAGATCAGTCACTTTGAGTTGAGGTTCATCAGCTTTACGGTTCTCATTTGAACTTTTCAAGAAAAGCATGCCTTCCCTATGCTCAGCAGTGACTGTTCTTTGGCCATGTTTGAATTTGATCCGTGGAATGGCGTTTACAGGCTCCTTTTCAAATCGATTAACAATTCTTGTAGTTCTTGGAGGAGGTTGGTCAACAGGAAATTCATATTCGGAAGGCTGACTGGGAGCAGTGGGAGGATCATCAATACCATGTGCCTGTTGAAACATGGATTTGAACTTGTCACAAAAGGCTTCAAACAACTTGTTCTTCAGACTGAAGTAGAGAGCAGTCACAGATCCAAGATTAGTTTGCAACTCGGAAATCTGTTTTGATTTCATTGCGTTATCTGCTTCAAGTTCAATGATCCTGACGTCATGCTTTCCAAGTAAGATGTCCTTCTCAATGTTTTGTTGTTTTAGAATCCCAATTTCTTCCTTGAGAGAGGACACATCGGAATCATCATTCCATGGACGAACTTCCTCGATAGATATTCCTTTTCCATGTGAGGAGGGTCCTGGACGATGTTGAGCCAAGAGCCTTGCTAGACTAATTGAGGCTTCATCCAGCAAAGGCCTTGACGGAGAGTATTATAGAACAAATGAAGAGCCTCCTGATTCATACACAGATCTTGGGCCCTGTTTGGTAAAAATGGGTGGTGTGGTAGCTGTTGTGGTGACAACTGTGGATGGAGCTGGGGTTGCTTCTTGTTGAATGATCACTCTCTGCCTTGGACCAAGATTCCTTCTTTTCATGGGAGGCAGAGAGGTCTGTGTTAGTGTAGGATTACTAGAAAATGGTACAGATGTAGGAATAGCAGTATCAAAGGGAGGAATCTCTGAAACTGCTTCCTTAAGACATGAAGATTATACCATCACTCTTGATGTGGGAGGCATTATTTTGAGAACGTCATCAGCAGCCCTAGACTCAGTTGCTGTTTGAACAACTTAATTGTCATTGAAAAATAACGTTTCAAGAAACTCTGAGCTTGGACCCAGGTCGTCGTTATCAAAGTCAAGGTTAAGTGGGATTGCTTCGTTGTTAAAACCGGTGAGGTCCAAGTTTTTCAGAAAATCATCATCACCGTCTATTTTTCCATCACCACTCTCTGTATTAAAGTCACTCTCAACCTCCACATCTGGTAGTTGGTCATGCTCCTCTACCACGATTGCGACACGGGGAGCACGAACTTCCTCGTTTTCATGTTCAGATGTTGAGATAACAATCTCTTCGGTTTCGACGGGTCTGGAAAGAGCATTTGATTCGGACTCTTCATTTTTTTCAGCAAATATACCAAACATGATAAGAGGGAATTTTCCTTCAAAATTAACCTTTCCAGGTCGATTTTGCTTCATAAGACCAAACACACTTGAGCCGATAGACTTGAGATCCAGAGTCTCTCCTCCCTTTTCAATATCAGGGTGATTGATATTGACGATGAGCTGCAATAACCTTGGGTACATGTAGAACTTGTCCCTCTTGTTTTCCTCGATGTTCAGAATCATCTCATACAAGATAAATTTTGAGAAGTTGAAGTCTAATCCACAGGCTAAGGCAGTAATCGCTTCGGGGTTAACCAAAGAATTTCATTTGCTCCTGATCTCCGTCCTGAAATACAACTAACAAACACATGATCTAAGTACTTCCAACACGGAGGTAGAAGCTTCTTGAGAGGGGGCGGGGGGAAGTTCCTTCATAGCCCATTTGATTCAAAATCTCTTGATCTTTGTCAAGATCAATCTCCATTGGGAATTCAGACTTGTCACCGATCTGCAGAGTTACTCGAATGATCCTTTCGGTGACCAAGACCTTCTTTCCGCGCACAGAGGCCTCAAGAAATTTTGCACCCTCGTTGTCCTTCTTCACAATTGACCTACTCCAGAATTCTTTAATCAGATGTTGAAAGATGATTAAATTTGAGGTGAGAGCATGGAGGATCAATATGAAAAATGGCTAAGTAGTGAACTTTAGCGAAATCGGGTCTTGCCATGCTGAGCTGAGAAAAACACAGAGAGATTCATCAATAATCATCAAGTATTTTCCCAAAAATCAATTAGATTAAGTTTTAATAGATTAGATTTCAAATTTTAGGGCAAATTTTGGTGCACAACTATACACTAAGGTCCAGCCGCACACGAGGTGTGTGACCGTACACTGTACATGTGACCGCACACGGGTGCACGAACGCACATGGATGTACGACCGCACAAGGATGCACGACTGCACACGGGTGCGCGACCGCACACGATGGCCGTACACGTCTGTGCAACCGCACATGCTCCAAAGAATGCCGAAAAATGATTTTCCTTCAACTAAACCGAGAATTCATGGACGATTTAGCTCAAAAACATCATTACGAGGGTCGTTTTGATAGTGCTTACAGAGAGGAATGGTTAATTTCAGGAGAAAACGAGTCCTTATGGATCATGAGAGAAAGAGAGAAGTTTATGGGTGTGCGGTCGTACTCAAAATCAGGGGGAAAAGAATGAGTCCGGTCAAACTCCTATAAATACCTCTCTTTAGACGGGGCTGCAACCCAATTGAACTTAAACCCAACACCCCAATATACTTTTTACAATTGATACATTTCAAGGACTTATAAAAATAAAATAAATAAAATAAAATCTAAGACTTTTAAACTAAGCTAAATTTAAAAATTTAAATTTTATGGTTTTCTTAGCAAAATAAAATAAAATAAAAAATAAAAGTTTAAAATTAAAATTTTAAATTGAAATGAATCAACACTAATTTCTCATTAACCAATGCCAATAATATTTTTGTGATAAAGGGATCAAAGTTGTTATACAACCATATTCCACTTATCCATACTTCTATCTTCATGTCCACGTCTGGTCGATCGCCGGTATTGTGGTCCACTTAAACACGAAAGGTTTTGATTAATTTTTGTAATTACTATAAGTGACAAGTCATTAGATCTTATGAACTTAGATAATATTCCTAAAAGACCATTCAACTGACGACGACCAAAGGTATTGTTGTCCACCTAAATTGAGCAGCGAGATCTACAGACAACTTATAAATATTCAATTTTAGTTGTACTAGAACGTGTTTCCCGCTTCCTGACATACCCCAACAATCAAGGACTTCCAGAATACTCCTTACTTCAGATGAGCAGACAATTATTAAGGAAGAATTCAGATTTAGAATGCATATGTTGTACACTCAGGTCGGATCTCTTCCAATCACACAGAGAGTGAAACATATGACTAACTAGAGTTTAGAGGGGTTTAGGAAGTAGAATGTTGCATATACTGTGTACCAGGTCGGATTATTAATCACACAAAGGAGAGAGTATATGACTAACAGGTAGGAAGAATAGCATAGAAGAAGATGCAGAGAGACAGAGTTGCATATGTTACAGTCCAGGTCGGATCTTTCGATCACACAGAGGAGGTAACATATGACTGACAGTAAGAAAGAAAGAAAATAACTTTCTACAGACCTAATTTATCGGAATTCCCCAGTCGCCCTGTCAATACCGGAATTAAGGAAAAAGTCCACAAATCGAGGAAAAGTTAATCCACAGTTCTAGATACAGATCATTTAATGTATCCGTTAATTCCCATGTATATCTCTCTGCTCAACCTACCCAAGCGTCGTATTCTCAAGCTAAAAGGAACTATCTTGGTCAAAATTTGTCAGGTCACTAAATTCCTTAAGTTCATCTGATCCTAGTCAAGTCCATTTTAAAACTTTCGTGCCTACCAGCGCATCGAACACAGAGCTTAGACAATTCAACTTTGGTACCTTACACAGATTCAGATTGCCTGTTATCACATGATTATTTCACTTCCCTTCACATCACCTACAAACAGGAACTATTAGCAACATATTTTTGATTTTTTGATTTTCTAATGTTTTTGGATTTTTAAATTTCAAATTTTTGTTTGGTTTTTGCTTATTTCTCCCCCAAAATTTGTGCATGGGTGAGAATGAAATTAAAATGCGCAAATTTAAACTAACCTAAAACAAAAATTAATCCTCAAAACGTATCATTTTCAAAAAGCTCACAAGCACATCGAATCGAGCTTTGTTAAACGGCTTTGTGAACAGATCCGTCACATTATTAGCAGTGGGAACCTGTTCCAGCCGAATGAGCGAACGCTCATAACAATCTCTGATGAAATGAATTTTGATGTCAATGTTCTTGGTTTTCGAATGCTGGACTGGATTTTTAGCAATCTGATTTGCAGCCTCATTATCACAGAATATAGGGGTTTCTAAGTAATTCAAACCGTAATCCAACAGCTGATGTTGGATCCATACAACTTGAGAGCAACAGGAAGAGGCAGCAACATATTCCGCTTCTGCTGTTGAGGTTGAGAAGGTGTGTTGTTTATTGCACTGCCAAGACACTAGCCGGTCACCAAGGAATTGACACCCCCAGACGTAGATTTCCTATTAAGCTCACAGCCTCCATAATTACTGTCAGCAAATGCATATAAATCAAATTCAGAATTTTTCGGATACCAAAGACCCAGTTTTGGAGTGGCTTTGAGTTACCGAAAAATTCTTTTGACAACAATAAGATGTGAAAGTTTAGGATTAGCTTGATAACGAGGGCATTGACAAACTGCAAACATGATGTCTGGTCTACTTGCAGTTAGATACATCAACGAACCGATCATTGATCTGTAATGAGTTTGATCTACGGATTCGCCATCAGTATCTGGAGTCAACAGGGGTATTTCGGCCATTGGCGTCAAAGCAGGTTTTGCGTCTTGAAACCCGAACTTCTCAAGTATATCGACCACATACTTTGCTTGATGGATCAGGATTCCGGTTGAACTTTGTTGGACCTGAAGCCCCAAAAACATGGTCATTTCACCTAACGATCTCATCTCAAACCTCTTTTTCATCACTCCCTCGAACTCTTTGCAAAGCTGTGGACTTGTAAACCCGAAGATAATGTCGTCAACGTAGATCTGGACTAGAATCTGATCATTACCCACATGACTGATGAACAAAGTTTGATCGACAGTCTCGCGAGAGTATCGATGTTCGAGCAAGTGCTTTGTGAGAGTTGCATACCACGCTCGAGGAGCTTAATGTAACCCATACAACGCCTTGTCCAACTTGTAGACATGATTGGGAAGATTCGAGTTAACAAACCCAGGAGGTTGATCAACGTAGATTTCTTCCTTTATTTTGCCATACAGGAAGGCTGTCTTAACATCCATCTGATAAACGGTGAAGTTCATGTAATAAGCTTATGCAAGGAAGATACGGATAGCCTCCAAGCGAGCCACCGGAGCATAAACCTCAGTATTGTGAAGACCCTCGATCTGTCTAAACCCACGAACCACCAATCTTGCTTTATTACGCACTATGACTCCGGAATCGTCTTGCTTATTGCGGTATACCCAACGAGTGTCAAGAGACTTTTTGCCTTTAGGAAGTTCAATCAGCTTCCAAAGCCCAAGTTTTTCATATTGAATTAGCTCTTCATGCATAACATCTACCCAGCTGGGCTCATTCAAAGCCATTTCAAAGTTCTTTGGCTCTATTAGAGAGATAAAGCAAGAATAGAGACATGTATTGACGTCTCCACTCTGACTTCTTGTTTTAACACCATCACCCAGCTGGCCAATGACATTTTCGATCGGATGATCGCGTTGAATGCGTGAAGGTATCTCCTGGCTGATATCATTAAGTGCAACAAGAAGATTGTGAATGTTAATAACTTCATCATCTGCCGAAGGATCCACATCAGAAGAACCAGACTCATTAGTAGGATCTGTCACAAACTCATTTGAAATTTGCTCAGGAAAGAGAAGTTCTATAAAAGTTTGAGTAACAGCGGAAGCATCTCGTGACATGAACTCTCTTTCATCAGGGGGTAAGAGGAGTGGCATAAGCATCTGGAGTTTGTTGTTGACTAGGAGATTCTGGACTAGAATTTGGAACAGATGACTCCACCGAGGGAATTGTAGAAGAAACTATCGGCGGTCTGTAAACAACGTCCTTGTCTTCATCTTCAGGTACAATCTTCGAACCAGAAGTAGTACCAGATGAACTACTTGAGCTCATATTGAAAGATTTGAACAAAGATGTGTAATTAAACAGCCAATCAGGACCCACTCTAGCATCTGTTTTATTCTCCTCCAGCCAGCGCACATCGAAGGATTCTACAATTTGCTTTGTTCTTTTTGTTGTAGACCCTGTATGCAGTGCGAGCAACATACCCTACAAAATAGCAGTCATCAACTTTGGCATTGAACTTGGTGTTGGACTCCAGGTGAAGAAGGGTACAAGGGAAGTGAAATACACGGAAATGGCTGACAGATGGCTTGTGACCGTATAGAATTTCGTACAGAGTCTTCATCTGAGCTTTGATGATCAAAACACGATTCTGAACATAACAAGCAGTGTTGATCGCCTCGGCCCAAAATAAAACTGGTAATTTTGAGTCACAAAGCATCGTCCTTGCAGCATCTTGCAGCGTTCGATTTCTCCGTTCAGCGACACCATTTTGCTGAGGCGTGCGAACTGAACTGTATTGACGCACAATTCCCTTTTCTATGCAAAAGTGATCAAGAACCACATTCTTGAATTCTGTTCCATTATCAGTTCTAAGCGCCTTCACCCAGTTATTTGTTTGGTTCTCAATCATTATGATGAATTTCTTGATCAGATCAGATACCCCAGCTTTGTTGTTCAAGAAGAAAACCCATGTGAAATGAGAGAAGTCATCAATCATAACTAGACAGTATGAGTTTCTATTGATGCTTAGGACATTTACCGGACCAAACAAATCCATGTGCAATAATTGGAGCACCTGGCTGATTGAGTTGATTTGTTTTGGCAGGTGTGGTTTCCTGTGATGCTTTCCTTGTGCACATGACACACACTTTTCAAATGTAATAAAGTCTCTGACAGGCAGGCCACGTACCATTTCGTTTTTAGCAAGACGATTCAGATTCATAGCGTTAGCATGGTCGAGTTGTCGGTGCCACAACATAGCGTTTTGTTCTGCGACTTTTGAAAAGAGGCAGGTGACTTGCTCAGGAATGTTGCTATTCATGTCTATAATGTAAGCATTTCCATCCCGCTTCGATTTGACAAGAATCCACTCATCTGGGATGACAATGCCTGGCTTTAAGATCAGACACTCTTTATCAGTAAAATGCATTGAATAACCCTTGTCGCAAATCTCAGAGACGCTTAACAAGCTATGCTTTAACTCGGGAGCATACTTGACGTTCTCAAAACTCATCACTCCGTTTGTTACAGTTCCTCTTTGTGTGATTTTTCCACCATCACCGCCCGCAAAGGAAACAAATCCCCCGTTAAAAGTCTGAATGCCGTTCAATTGGGAGATGTCTCCTGTCATATGTCGGGAGCAGCCGCTGTCGACATACCATGGTCTGACGACATTCCTCCGCAACTGTCTGTACAAAATGAGCGGGATCATTTAGATTTGGGGACCCAGGTCATTACAACTCTGGGTTCACCCTTAACGAACACAAATTTATCCTTTAATCCTTTTGATTTTGAAACATCATGTAAAGCATTTTCAGAGGATGATGATGATTGGTTGGAAGATAATTTGGGCACCCACTGACATTTAGGTTTCTTAACACTCACAGGTGATTTTGATACACTTTTCTTTTTAGTTTGCTTTGAGTATTTGAAATTTCTACCAGAAGTGGTTGAAGATCCAGATTCACTTTTTAACGAAACCGACCTTGGCTTAGCCGAGTTCGATTTTGGCAAACTGTTTGTGACTTTGTTATTGAAAACATGTTTGTTCTTTTGAAAAACTGCCTTTTTCTTGTTTTTATTATCCCTCCAATCATCATCTTGAGGACGAGTTCTCGAAGACTTCCTAGTTAAAGACCTTCCTCGAGACTCGTTCTCTCCTCTTTGAGACAAAAAATGCACAAATGCCCTATTAGGACAATTCCTAGCGATGTGGCCAGCAGTACGACAGTTAAAACAAATATGCTTATTATTATTGTAACTGGTAGTGCCTTTGTCTGATTTTCTCTCTTTATTGACACTGTTACTTTTTCCACAAGAGTATGTGCTAGAATCAGATTGTGTGATAAGTGGAGGTGAATTCGGTTGTGTGATTAGTGAAGTGGACATGCTTGAAACATGAACATCAGATTCAGGAACATTAGAGATATCAAACAAATCATCTAATATGTCAAAAAAATTTGAATCAACATTATTTAATGCAGAAGTATCACAAGAAATATCATTGACTTTAACATTTGAAACAACAGAATCCCCTTTTGAAATAGAAACATCAGGTTCAGAAACATAAACTTTTTTATTTTCAGAAACAGATCCTGCAGCTTCTTGCTTTGGGAGACTTAAGGATTTATCTGCATGGAAGTAAAAGCATTAGTATTTTCAACATTCATGATACCACTTGACGCAAATCCATACTTGAGAAATGGCTCTCTGTCTATTTCCGTTTTTGACAAAGGAACATTAGTGTATGTATGGTTAAAATGAGGAGGCACCTTATCTTATCCTAACCCCTTGGACTGATTTTCCTTGAATTTCAAATTGTTTTCAATCATTGATGCAACTACTTCGCTTGACAAATCAAATTTTCTAAATGTAAAATCTGCATTTTCAAATTTGTTTTTTAATGTGTCAAGCTCTGCAGTTACCTCAGTGAGTTGTTCAGTCACATATATATAATGTGTGCTCTTAATGCTATATTCTTCCTGAAGTTTTCTAAAATCTTTCGTTTTCGCTTCTAATTCAGCCCTCAGGGGTTTTTGTCATTTTCTAAGTTCATAGTTTTCATATTTCAAGTCCTCGTTCTCTCTACGTAACAATTCTATATGCTCAAGAAGATTGTTAACTTTATCAATGCAAGTTTGAGAACAACAGGACTGACTTACCTCATTCTTTTCAGGTTTTGACGTGGACGATACCATGAACGCAAACTGCAACTCCATCACTTCTTCTTCAAGATCAACATCAGCTTCTTCCACAAGAGTATCATTTATTTGAGCCAAGTGAGCATTTTCAGGTCCTGAAAAGTTTAGTGCCTAAATTTGGTCCTCCCAGTCAAAAGACTGAGCAACCACTGCTAGATTAGCAGTCTCACTATTTACAGCAGCATTTCTGTGACCACTTCCCACTGGAACCATTGTTCGATCACTGTTTACTCTTCTATCTGGTTTGGGACACTCACGAGCAAAATGACGTGGCTCGTGGCAGTTGTAGCAGCGCAACTTTCCCTTGTTAAACCCCACTTTCTTGTCCGAATTCATTCCCCAGTTATTCTTTCCTGTTTTCTTAGCAAATTGCTTGGCCCTGAACATGGCCATTGCAATTTGCCAAGTGATGTCCATTTCCTCCACATCATCTGGATGTATTTGATCCAGGTCAGCAAATGAAAGTTGAGGTGGGAGCTCTCCAGCTAGAAAGGCATTGTAGCAATTGACGAGCCCGGTAGCAAGAGCTAAGTTCTCATCAGTTTCTTTAGAATGGGGAGTTAGAGCCATAGTTGGTGCACTTGAGGAGGAAATAACTTGAGGAACAACAAAAGATTGACTTTGTTGATGAGAAACAGATGCTGAAGCAGCATGTGGATGGGAAACAGATGCTGAAGTGACATATGATGCAACTGATGGAGTGATAAATGTTTGATTTTGAGGCTGTTGAACAGCAAAAGCTTGACTGGATGAAGAGATAAAGGATGAAAAAGCACCGTTTGAGGAAACTCCAAGATTCGCAGTTGAGTATGAATTCACATGGTTCAATTCTCGCTGATTGTCATCAAGATCACATGCTTTAATGATTGCCATGGTTTCAGCAAGACTAAGACGATTTAAATCTTTTATCTTTTGATAACAGCAACATTCATGTCCCACGATTTTGGAAGTGAGTTCAGCAATTTCTTGTTTATCTCTGACCTAGACAAGTAAATCCCAGTTGTACTCATTTCAGTAGTAAGGGCAGTAAATTGTTGCAACTGAGCTTCCAGTGTTTCTCCGACTACATAATTGAACATTTTGAACTTTTGTCTTAACATATCCTGACGGCTTTCCTTCATATCCTCATTTCCCTCATAAACCTCTATCAATGCTTCCCACAGTGCTTTAGCTGAAGTGTATTCTCTGAAACCTTGTGCAATGTCGGGCGATAGAGCCATAGTCAAGGTGGCCAATGCTCTTTCTTGTTCTTCAATTTTTTCGAAATCCTCTTCAGTGTAATCAGTGTATGGCTTGTCAATTACTTGTCTAGTTCGAAGATTTGTAGTTATTCTGATTGGTCCTTTTAGAATGCTTCTCCAAACCTTGAAGTCTTTCATTTTGATATTTTTTTCAATTATGTACTTCCATTCTGGGAACCCTTCTGCAGACAACAGTTGGGGAATGCGGGTGGTTGTTCCCATAATAGAATCCAGTTCATGATGTATTGGTGTGTTTTGTGAGTCCATTTTTTGTTTGAGGTTAACTCTTCAGAGATGAAAAGATCAAAAACCTTAAAAAAAATTCTTAGAGTTAAGAAGATTAAGCTACTAAGTGGTTTGCGGCCGCACACTCAAAAGCACACTTCAACCACACACACAACAACACACTTCAACCACACACTCAACCGTACACACAACAACACACTTCAGCCGCACACTCAACCATACACACAACAACACACTTCAGCCGCACACTCAACCGTACACACAACAACACACTTTAGCAGCACACCTTCTTCAACAGCACACTCAACCGCACACCTTCAAACAAACTCAACCGCACACTTTCAAACAAACTCAGCCGCACACTCACAAAATTCCAATGTTGACACTGATTTGGCTTTGATGCCAATTGTTAGTCCCTAATTGTCACACCCCAAAACCGGAACGGCGGAAACGTTCTGGAGCAGAGGACGTCATGTATAGTATCATAATAATGCATAATAGTAAACAAGCAACAACATCCATTGCATTAATAGAATAATTTTAATACAAGCGTGTTCTGTATAGTTTATAAGACACCAAAAATATGAATCAAAATAGGAGATGAGTCTTGAATGTGCTCCATCTTCTCAAAAGCTTCATCGGTACCTGTCTACTGATGACCTGAGAATACAAGTTATTTTGAAAGAGTTTATCAACATTAAAGCTGGTGAGTTCATAAGTGTTTAGTGTCATTGTTTGGATGAAAACGCTTGTAAGTTTGAAGAAAATGTTTGTAAGTTCTCAATGTAAATGTTTGTAGTGAGTAATAGTATCTCCTAGAAAATCCTATATTTTCTACTAAAAGTGGCCTTCTACCAAGGCACCAATGTTATGTATGTTTGTTCCGCGTAAAAGTGTGTATTTTCCCAAGTATGTCTATCATTAACGAAATATAGTTTTAACATTTATGAATATGTGAGAAGATCACAAAATAAATGTAATAGGGAAAATAATGTTTTACCTCAGCAGTAACACTGCTGGCTATAAAGTAATAAAATACAGTCTTCAGGTAGTATTAAATGTACAATACACCTCGGGGAGTCTTTTTGCCTTTAATCCCAACTCGGTTAATTAAAGGTTTGAATGTGAACTCGTATGTAACCATGCTGATCGACGACTGAATAAATGATGACCCTCCGGTGTCATATGTAGTGAGGTGATATTTTGTCACCCCTTGGCCTTATCGTCTGGGACTGTAGCTAGCAGTCGGGGTGTGGGAGTGTCAGTCCCGTGTAGATCTATACACACAATGCCCACTCTCCCTCTAGGAGACTCTGGTTACAAAAGTGATACAACACGGTCTTGTTGTATCCGAAAATAGTATGTCACATTCTAGTTATCGTATTCGTATGTTTGTATAGTATATCATAGTGTAGTAATGTTCTCTCTGTACTAGTGTATAGTATGCTTTCTTATATAGTGTATAGTATGTTTTTGATGACTTGTAAACATACTGACTCTTGTATGCTTTGTTGTACTAGTAATAGTGAGTAGTAATCTCTTAAACTATACCTATTATAGTTTACTAGTAATGTTGTTTGTACGCCTTTGCTACCCAAAGGTACTGAACTGAAATATAAGCCTTTATATCTAAACACATATACGTGATATATAACTAAGGTTTCAACGACATTCGGACAAATAACAGGATACTCTAAGTCCACAACCACACAAGGAACAGGAAATAAAGTGAGCTAGCAGTCCTAAGTCCTTCAAATCTTACTTATATAAATATATCTGTATAGACATGAGTTTGACAATAATATAAGTTAAAAAGAGTTTTATAAAGGATTTTAGCATATAAAAGAGTTAAAAATGTTTTGAAGTGTTTGAAATCCATAAGTTTGATAAAAATCTGAAAGTAATAGAAAATCTTTTTGTTTGTTCTAGTTATTAATCACATGTGATTAATATAATAACTAGAATGTTTCAACTTGTTTCCCCCCCCCCCCCATAAAAGCATTTAAAATCATTTTAAAGGTTGATTAGGGGGTATGAACTCACCTGTAGTGAGTGGTTTGGATGGAAGTGTTGGGTAGGATGCTAAGTGTCAGTTGAGGACTTGAGCACACACAGATCCTATTTAACATATAATGACACATATATGTATCTAATTAGTGATTAAACAACTAATTAAACAAGTAAAGACACCTTAGGACAAGGAAACCACTTTGATTCAAGTGCTAGAAGTACAAAGGGGTTGCATCTAAGGGTTGTAGGGCCTCACATTGGAGTTTATGGCCCAAGTGTAAACCCCCATGAGTTTACGGCCCATGGGTTTACGGGCCATGGTGTTTACTGCCCATGGGTTTACGGCACATGGTGTTTACTGCCAATGGGTGTACGGCCCATGGTGTTTATGGTCGTAAACTCATGGTGTCTTGTACCATTTTGTGTGTTTAAGGTCCTATAATCATCTTGGAAGTGTTCTAGACTTTGTTTCTATGCTTAGGAGGGTGTTGTGGCAACTTTGCACCACTTAAATAGAGTTCACGGCCAAGGGAGATTGCCTAAGCCGTAAACACCCTTCTGGTCATGATTTCTAGATGTTTAACAAGTGATTCTAGTATCCAAAAAGCTAAGGATAGTGTACTTACGTAGTGGAAGCTTGAAAGGGTGGTTAGAGTCCAAAAACACTAGTGTGTGTTCTTTGTGTTCTTGGTGAAATGAAGAACACTTGAAGATCTACCCAAAAGAAGAGATTTCATGGATGAAATCAAGAGTGAATCAAGGAGAAGAGATGTGTTAACTCATATATGGAAGGATTTACTTACATTTTTGAAGATTGGGAGCAAAAGTCTCAAGATCCTTGGGAGGGAATTCGAGTTCTAGGCTTGGAAAAGTGAAAAGTGGCTGAAAAATGACTAAGGGCCATATATATATGATGGAGTTTACGACCACCATATGTTTACGGCCGTAAACCCATGACCCTTGGTCGTAAACTCCTCTTTTGTGGGTTTATGGCATGTTTGATGGGTTACAACTTCAGTTGGCACTTCCATTCACTTATTCCTTGGATATACTAGGCTCGGAATGCTCAAATAAACTCAAAATAGTGCTAGAAATTAGCAGGAACAAGTCTAACTTTGATTGGATTGAATGGTTTGTACAAGATTGAAATTTCAGGTTGTCACATCATCCCCCCGTTAGAGGGAATTTCGTCCCGAAATTAGAGTTTAAGCAACTAAGTTATTACAAATAACTAAGCGAAAAGATGAGGGTATTTCAATCTCATTTGATCCTCGCGCTCCTAAGTGAATTCCGGTCCTCGCTTGGCGTTCCAGCGAACCTTCACTATTGGGATACAGCTTTGCTTCGTTTGCTTGACCTCTCGGTCCATGATCTCTACAGGTTCTTCCAAGAAATTGAGGCTCTCGTTGATCTCGATCTCGTCGAGTGGGATTACAAGAGTCTCGTCGGATAGGCACTTTTTCAAGTTCGAGACGTGGAAAATAGGATGTACGTTACTAAGTTCGTGGGGTAGGTTGAGTTTGTAAGCTACACGGCCGATTCTAGCGAGAATCTCGAAAGGCCCTAAGTATCTTGGATTTAGCTTTCCACGCTTTCCGAAGCGTATCAAGCCCTTCCAGGGTGAGACTTTCAAAAGGACTCGATCTCCCACCTGGAATTCCAAAGGTTTCCTTCGTTTGTCTGCGTAGCTTTTTCTGTCGGTCTCTAGAGGCTTTCAGTTGTTCACGAATCTGGACGATCTTCTCTGTCGTTTCCCGAATGATCTCCGGACCCATGAGAGTGCTATCAGGAACTCGTCCTTTAGCTAACTGAGTGTCACCCACCTCAGCCCAGCATAGAGGGGATCTGCACTTTCGTCCATAGAGGGTTTCAAATGGAGCAGCCTTTATGCTCGTGTGATAACTCTTGTTGTAGGAAAACTCGACAAGGGGTAAATGAGTATCCCTTGCCTTCCCAAAGTCGATCACACAGGCTCGTAACATGTCCTCCAAGGTTTGGATAGTTCTCTCACTTTTTCTTTCGGTCTGTGGATGGTAGGCTGTACTCATGTCCAGCCTCGTTCCTAAGGAGCTTTGTAGCGACTGCCAGAACCTCGAAGTGAATTTACTATCTCTATCGGAGATAATGGATATAAGGACACCATGCAGTCATACTATCTCCCGAATGTATGTTCTTGTGAGCTTCTCCTTCTTGTCGGTCTCTTTGATGGGTAGGAAGTGCGCAGACTTGGTCAATCTGTCGACGATGACCCAAATGGTATTAAGTCTACCCGTTGTCTTGGGTAGCTTGGTTATGAAGTCCATTGTGATCCGCTCCCACTTCCACTATGGTATCTCTGGTTGCTGTAGTAGACCTGAGGGTTTCTGGTATTCGACCTTGACCTTGGCGCAAGTAAGGCATTTACTCACGAAGGTAGCAATCTCTGCTTTGATGTTAGGCCACCAGTATAACTTTTTAAGATCCATATACATCTTATCTGAACCCGAGTGGATGGAATATCGAGTGTTGTGCGCTTCCTTCATGACCAAGTATCTGAAGCCACCGTGTTTCGGTGTCCAGATCCGGTCCATGAGATATAAAGCTCCGCCACCCTTGACTTCCAAGTTCTTTTCCATTCCTCGCAGAGATTCACCCGCCACATTTTTAGGTTTTAAGGCTTCGAGATAAGCCTCCTTAATTTGTGTGGACAGATGCGAATGGATAGTCATGGTTAATGACTTGGCTCTTCGACCAGAATATTCTTTCCGAATTAGGGCGTCTGCTACTACGTTGGCTTTACCCGGATGATAACGAATTTCGCATTCGTAGCCATTGAGTAGTTCGACCCACCGTCGTTGTCTCATATTGAGCTCATTCTGGTTGAATATGTATTGTAGGCTTTTGTGCTCTGTAAAGATAGTGCTTTTCGTACCATATAGGTAGTGTCTCAAGATCTTCAGGGCAAACACAACTGCTCCTAATTCGAGATCGTGTGTGATGTAGTTGACCTCGTGTGTCTTCAGCTGCCTTGAGGCATAGGCAATGACCTTACCTCGTTGCATCAGAACACAGTCGAGCCCCTGGTTGGATGCATCACAGTATACTACGAAGTCTTCTATCCCTTCGAGGAGGGATAGTATCGGTGCGGTGCATTGGGCTCGTTTCAGCGTTTGAAATGCCTTCTCTTGTTTCTCTTTCCAGTCAAAGGCCACACCTTTCTGGGTCAATGTCGTAAGAGGTTTTGCAATTCGCAAGAAGTTCTGTATGAATCTGCGATAGTAGCTAGCGAGGCCTAGAAATTGACGAATTTATGTAGGCATCTTCGGTGCTGACCAGTTCTCGATGGCTTTAATTTTGGAAGGGTCCACGTGGATTCCTTCTTCCCTAACCACGTGACCTAAGAATTCGACTCTGGGGATCCAAAATTCGCATTTAGAGAACTTCGCATAGAGCTTCTCTGATCGTAAGGTTCCTAGGACTTGTCGTAGATGATCACTATGTTCCACTTTACTTCGAGAGTAGATAAGTATGTCATCGATGAAAACGATGAACGAACTGATCCAAGTAAGGACGACATACCCTATTCATTAAGTCCATGAATACTGCGGGCGCATTAGTCAATCCGAATGGCATCACTACGAACTCGTAGTGTCCGTACCGAGTTCAGAAGGCTGTCTTCGGAAAATCCTCCTCAAGCACTCGTAACTGGTGATACCCGGATCTCAGATCAATCTTGGAAAAGTAGCTCGCCCCTTGCAGCTGGTCGAATAAATCGTCTATGCGAGGAAGATGGTAATGATTTTTGACTGTAAGCTTGTTGAGTTCCATGTAATCAATGCACATGCGGAACGATCCGTCTTTCTTCTTCACGAATAAGATCGGTGCTCCCCTGGGTGAGAAGCTTGGTCTTATAAAGCCCTTGCTGAGCAGGTCGTTAAGTTGACCGGATAGTTCTTGCATCTCTGCAGGTGCTAGACGATAGGGCGATTTGGCTACGGGGGTAGCCCCTGGAACTAAGTCGATCCTAAATTCGACTTGACGTTGGGGAGATAAACCCGGTAGTTCTTCTGGAAAAACGTCGTGGAAGTCGTGTACTACGGGGAGGTCTTTTGGGTCGTTTGTTTTCTGGATCGTATCGACAACGTGCGCCAGGAATGCACGATATTCCTTACGCAAGTACTTCTGGGCTTGAGTACTTGAGATGATACGAAGGCTCGTACTGGGTTTGTCTCCGTAGATCAACAAGGTTTCGTTATTCGGTAGGTTTAGACGGACTGCTTTGTTCGAAACACAGAATATTGGTATCATGAAGACTCAACCATTCCATGCCCACAATGACGTCGAAACTCTTGATTGCCATGGGTATGAGGTCGATTGAAAATTAATGATTATCTAGTGTGAGGGTACAACCTATGTAAATCTCGTTAGAACTCTATGTCTTTCCGTTAGCCATTTCTATGACGAAGGTTTCTTTTAGTGCTTGCGGTGCTTGATTAAGTAAGTGTTTAAATTTTTGGTTCACGAAGCTCCTTTCTGCCCCACTATCAAATAAGACGCATGCATATGAGTTATTGAGGAGGAACGTACCCGTGACTACTGTGGGGTCTGCCACTGCTTCATTGTGGCCGATAGCAAGTAGTCTGTCCGCTCCTCCCGCATTCCCAGCTTTAGGGCAGTTTCTTTTCAAGTGCCCTGTCTCACCACAACCGTAGCAGGCCTGGCTCACTCCTGTACCAGGGACTTGGGTGATGGGTTTTGGTGGCGCCTTGCAAAACCGGACAGTATGGCCCTTCCGGTTGCAGTTGGTGCAGTGCAATTCCCGGCAGGGACCGTTGTGATGGAAATTCCACTTAGTGCACTTGGGTATGTTCCCTGCATATGGCTTTGCTGGTACAGGGGGAACAGGAGTTGTGGCAGCATGGACAGCCACAACCTGTTGGTTCTTGGAAGAGGGTTGACTTGATTTGCCCTTCTTTCGGTCCCAACGCTTTCTCTTGTTGTCGGCCCCTTTGTTTGGTGCTGAGACATCAGTTGTAGTTGTTGTTGGAGGAGAAGGGACCTCGTGATCGATAAGCCTTTGGGCCAATTCCTTGGCACTATCAAAGGTCGCAGGGTTCGATGCCAGAACGTTCCCTCGATATGGGGGCACCAAACCCCAGATGTATCTCTCGATTTTCTTGGTTTCGGTGGGGACCGTGTTGGGACATAGAATCACCAGGTCACTAAATCTGGCCGTATATGCCACTATGTCGGAACCCTTCATCTTAAGATTCCACAGTTCCTCTTCGAGTTTCTGAACTTCGCCCCTCGCGCAGTACTCCTTTGCCATTAGATCCTTCAGTGTCTCCCAGCCCATAGCGTTAGCTACTACCAGTGAGAGTGATTTGACATGGCCATTCCACCATGTTAGGGCCCTTTCGGTGAAGGTGCAAGCAACAAATTTTATCTTGCTTCCTTCAGGACAAGAGCACATCTCAAAGATTGCTTCCGTTCTTTCGATCCATTACGACAGCGCGATGATCCCTCCGGTTCCATTGAAGTACGCTAGTTTGCAGTTGATGAAGTCTTTATAGGTACACTCCCGTGTACGTGGTTGGATTTCACCATGGCTAGAGTTGGTGCACGTTCCAGCTCCACTAGCACCACCAGAATTTACTTGAGCCATGGATGCGGTCACAGCTGCAGTCACAGCCGCCTGAAACATCACCGCATCGAACTACGGAGGGGGTGGTGGTGGTGGAGTTTGATTTACAGGCGTGCCTCTGGTCGGACGCTTGCGGGGCGTCATTTTTTACTGAAAGTTGATAGGGATGATGACAATAGTAAGAATCAATTGTAAGTATGATGAGAGTGATTCATGGACTAAATCACCATAGTCCAACCATCAGATAGGGACATAACAATAGAGTAGGGAAACACAAGCGTAAAGACTTTCCAATAGATTAGATAACTGCCAATATTACTGGTATTAATGATGTAAATGAGTTCGGGAAAAATGACCTAATAGTAGGTCTTACATCAAACCATATAGGGAAAATCTTGACAGCTTAGGAGTCTAGTTAGAGTACTTGAAAGATAGGAATATTTTACAGACAAGTGCTACATAGGCACAGAAAAGAAAGGCTTTTCCTTAACCCAAAAGAAAAGATCAGTCGACATCTTCTACCGGCGACGGGTATCCCTTGGGCGAACCCTCAGATCTGCCAACTGACGTACAACTTCTTGAAGATGTCGCTCATGCGCCCTCTGACGCACTCGGAGTTCCATGACTTCGGCTCGGGATGCAGCCAGTTGTTGCTGCAGAGCCTCATTGGTTCTCCTAGTCCTTTCCATAGCCTCTTCGAGTTGGCGAATGCGGACCGTGTTAATGCCAGAGTTGGCGTCAACTTCCATGACTCGGTCGATGGCTGCTCCACCTTGCTCTACATTCTGAGCAATCCTGCGGACCATAATGGGCAGGACTCGGTCAGCTGAGCCTCCCTCGCTTTTGTTGTAAAAGCTTCGGTCTCCATTGAAGGGTAATGGTTGACCCTGTTCATCGCTCCAACGGTTCAAGTTTGACGCCCACAAGGGTGTGGGGCCTAGACATGCCAGTCGGGGGTTGAGGTTTGGGACTGGAGCCTCTTGGGGCAAGTTGTTGACTTCTGGTTCGGAGTCAGAACCATCCGAAAAACCTTAAGCGAGGTTATCATCCAAAGGAATTGGATGATCCTCTTCTAGCTCATCATCGAGCCACCCACCATTGCCTTGGTTGTGAAAATACGGATCGCCGGGGAGATGGAAGCCAGCCATGTTATCTACGCGAGAAAAGGGGGTATAAGAATCTTATAATAATAGACGTACTACTTAAGATAATTATAAGATGATCTTGACTAGTTACTTCAATATTTGCATAGTGCATACCAATTACATGTAACCAAAACAGGATAGACCTTCGAATAAGTGACCCTAACTCTAAATCCACAACCAAACAAGGAATAGGAAGTAAAGCAAAGGTCACATATTCTAAGTCTATTGCACCTTAGTCACACGTAACCTTAGCTTATCCACTTAACAACTATTGCCCTACTAGTAAAGACCTTTTTAGTTCTCAAATAAGTAATTATAGTAATGCAAAATACTCCTATAGTATTTTAGGTTTATGTTCTGTTCTAATGTTCTCGTTGTAGTAGTGTTGGTAAGTTTTTAGACTTTTTGCAACACCACAACCATTCTTAGGCACATGCTAGTCACTCCTTGGAAAATATAGTTGACCAGGCTATATCCTCCCAGGTTTGACTATATGTCTCTAAGCCTAATCGTGTTGTTCAACAATCGTAATACTTTTGTCCTGTCCTAATGACACTGATTTTAGTATGAATGAAGGTAAGTATACTTAGTTAAATATTTTATTATTTAAAAGTATAAACTCTTGGTCAGAGTATATTAATCCCGCTGCGTTTATAGTTTGTATATCTTTTATGGTTTGATATACTCGATTCATTATAAACAATGCTCTGATACCAATCTGTCACACCCCAAAATCGGAACGGCGGAAAGGTTCTGGGGCGGAGGACGTCATGTACACTTGTATAGTAGCATAACAATGCATAAAAGTAAACAAGCAACAACATCCATTGCATTAATAGAATAATTTTAATACAAGTGTGTTCTGTATAGTTTATAAGACACCAAAAATATGAATCAAAATAGGAGATGAGTCTTGAATGTGCTCCGTCTTCTCAAAAGCTTCATCGGTACCTGTCTACTGATGACCTGAGAATACAAGTTATTTTGAAAGAGTTTATCAGCATTAAAGCTGGTGAGTTCATAAGTGTTTGGTGTCATTGTTTGTATGAAAACGTTTGTAAGTTTGAAGAAAATGTTTGTAAGTTCTCAATGTAAATGTTCGTAGTGAGTAATAGTATCTCCTAGAAAATCCTATATTTTCTACTAAAAGTGGCCTTCTACCAAGGCACCAATGTTCTGTATGTTTTTTCCGCGTAAAAGTGTGTATTTTCCCAAGTATGTCTATCATTAACATAGTATAGTTTAAACATTTATGAATATGTGAAAAGATCACAAAATAAATGTAATAGGGAAAATAATGTTTTACATCAGCAATAACACTGCTGGCTATAAAGTAATAAAATACAGACTGCAGGTAGTATTAAATGTACAATACACCTCGGGGAGCCTTTTTGCCTTTAATCCGTAGTCGGTTAATTAAAGGTTTGAATGTGAACTCGTATGTAACCATGCTGATCGACGACTGAATAAATGATGACCCTCCGGTGTCATATGTAGTGAGGTGATATTTTGTCACCCCTTGGCCTTATCGGCTGGGACTGTAGCTAGCAGTCGGGGTGTGGGAGTGTTTGTCCCGTATAGATCTATACACACAATGCCCACTCTCCCTCCAGGAGACTCTGGTTACAAAAGTGATACAACACGGTCTTGTTGTATCCGAAAATAGTATGTCACATTCTAGTTATCGTATTCGTATGTTTGTATAGTATATCATAGTGTAGTAATGTTCTCTCTGTACTAGTGTATAGTATGCTTTCTTATATAGTGTATAGTATGTTTGTGATGACTTGTAAACGTACTGACTCTTGTATGCTTCGTTGTACTAGTAATAGTGAGTAGTAATCTCTTAAACTATACATATTATAGTTTACTAGTAATGTTGTTTGTATGCCTTTGCTACCCAAAGGTACTGAACTGAAATAAAAGCCTTTATATCTAAACACATATACGTGATATATAACTAAGGTTTCAACGACATTCGGACAAATAACAGGATACTCTAAGTCCACAACCACACAAGGAACATGAAATAAATTGAGCTATCAGTCCTAAGCCCTTCAAATCTTACTTATATAAATATATCTGTATAGACATGAGTTTGACAATAATATAAGTTAAAAAGAGTTTTATAAAGGATTTTAGCATATAAAAAAGTTTAAAATGTTTTGAAGTGTTTGAAATCCATAAGTTTGATAACAATTTGAAAGTAATAGAAAATCTTTTTGTTTGTTATAGTTATTAATCACATGTGATTAGTATAATAAGTAGAATGTTTCAACTTGTATTCCCCCCATAAAAGCATTTAAAATCATTTCAAAGGTTGATTAAGGGGTATGAACTCACCTGTAGTGAGTGGTTTGGATGGAAGTGATGGGTAGGATGCTAAGTGTCAAGTGAGGACTTGAGCACACACGGATTCTATTTAACATATAATGACACATATATGTATCTAATTAGTGATTAAACAACTAATTAAACAAGTAAAGACACCTTAGGACAAGGAAAACACTTTGATTCAAGTGCTAGAAGTACAAAGGGGTTGCATCTAAGGGTTGTAGGGCCTCACATTGGAGTTTATGGCCCAAGTGTAAACCCCCATGAGTTTACGGCCCATGGTGTTTACTGCCCATGGTGTTTACTGCCCATGGGTTTACGGCACATGGTGTTTACTGCCCATGGGTGTACGGCCCATGGTGTTTACGGCCGTAAACTCATGGTGTCTTGTACCATTTCGTGTGTTTAAGGTCCTATAATCATCTTGGAAGTGTTCTAGGCTTTGTTTCTAGGCTTAGGAGGGTGTTGTGGCAACTTTGCACCACTTAAATAGAGTTTACGGCCAAGGGAGATTGCCTTGGCCGTAAACACCCTTCTGGTCACGATTTCTAGATGTTTAACATGTGATTCTAGTATCCAACAAGCTAAGGATAGTCTACTTACGTAGTGGAAGCTTGAAAGGGTGGTTAGAGTCCAAAAACACTAGTGTGTGTTCTTGGTGAAATGAAGAACACTTGAAGATCTACCCAAAAGAAGAGATTTCATGGTTGAAATCAAGAGTGAATCAAGGAGAAGAGGTGTATTAACTCATATATGGAAGGATTTACTTACATTTTTGAAGATTGGGAGCAAAAGTCTCAAGAACCTTTGGGAGATAATTCGAGTTCTAGGCTTGGAAAAGTGAAAACTGGATGAAAAATGACTAAGGGCCATATATATATCACGGAGTTTACGGCCACCATGTGTTTACGGCCGTAAACCCATGACCCTTGGCCGTAAACTCCTCTTTTGAGGGTTTATGGCATGTTTCATGGGTTACAACTTCAGTTGGCACTTCCATTCACTTATTCCTTGGATATACTACGCTTGGAATGCTCAAATAGACTCAAAATAGTGCTAGAAGTTAGCAGGAACAAGTCTAACTTTGATTGGATTGAATGGTTTGTATAAGATTGAAATTTCGGGTGTCACATCAATTCCTTAGATCCAAATCAGGGATCAATAGATATTGCAATAGAACAGAGTAAATGAGTAGAAGATTGAATCAAATCAAGCATGCACACATCTATATCATATAAATGTCAGATACACCTTGAAAACACACAGATACGTCACCTATTACAGACACAAACACTTGCTATTTATACCAAACCCAGCAGTACATTAGTGTACAGCCATACACGCATGTGCGGCCTCACACAAAGTGTATGCGGCCGTACACACATGTTTGACCTCACACAGCCATACAAATGCCATACAAAAGACACACTACACCATAACTACCCCCAAGACCCAAACAAGACCTTTACAAGATAGGTGCCTAGCCCAAACCACTATAGTATGACCTTTCAATACGATATTATCATCTCACAATCACTCATGATAAATTCCATGAAGTGATTCATGTGAGCGTGGGTTTAGTCCAATACTCAAATCTTATTTCAAGAGCACTCATGAATGTTTGTAGCAAAACTTTTTCTATGTCTAGCACCTTATACAATCTTACAAAAACCCATTCATGATAGTCTACTTTCATAACCTACTTCCAAAGTATGATCGATTGTGGATAGTTCAAATAATCTTATTATTCTGAAAGTCAAAACATGCAAAAATGAAACAATAGTAAACAATGACACAAGATAGTAACTTTACTTATAAATAAAACTCCTTTCACTCAATCATCAAATGTCAATTACATTTAAACTATTACAAGTTTCTAAATATCTATCTAATAAATAAACTAATATCATCCTTCAGCCCGATACTCCTAGCATGCTGCAAGTGCTTAACCCTACTCAGTCCCATCGTAAGGCGATCTGATGGGTTCTCCTCTAACGATACCCCCTTCATTACGAGGAATCCTTCTTCTATTCGATGTCTTACAAAGTGATATTTTCTGTCAATGTGCCTTGATCTGCCATGATCCCTTGGTTCCGTGGCTAAGGCGACCACACCCTCGTTGTCTTAGAAAATCTTCATAGGCTCCTTTACAGTCGATACAACTCCAAGGTCTCCGATGAAGTTCTTTAGCCATATCGCCTTCTTCGACGCTTCACTTTCTGAAATGTACTCTGATTCGCATGTTGAATTAGCTACAGTCTCCTGTTTGGAACTTTTCCAAGTTACTGCTCCGCTATGTAAGGTAAATTCCCAGCCCGACTGAGAGCTGAAATTATATGTGTCGGTCTGAAAGCTGGCGTCACTATACCATGTCACTCTCAAGTCATCACTCCCGCCGAGGGTAAGGACCCAGTTCTTAGTCCTCCGCAGGTACTTAAGAATGTTCTTTACTGTAGTCCAGTGAGATTTACCAGGGTTCCCTTGATATCTACTAACCATTCTCAAAGCAAAGGCTACATCAGGGCGTGTACATGTCATAGAATACATGATCGAGCAACTGCAGAATCATATGGTATTCGACTCATTTCTTCTATCTCAACATCGGTACTCGGACTCTGAGTCTTACTCAGTTTGGTATTCTTCTGGATAGATAATTCTCCTTTCTTGGATTTCTCCATGTTGAAATGTTTCAACACCTTGTCCAAGTAGGTACTTTGACTAAGTCATATTAGTCTTTTACTCCTATTTCTCAATATCCTTATCCCTAGAATGTAAACTGTTTCCCCAAGGTCCTTCATAGCAAAACACTTCCTAAGCCAGGACTTAACCTCCTGCATGGTTGGGATGTCATTTCGTATGAGCAATATGTCATCCACATACAATACCAGAAAACTAACTATACTCCCACTAGCTTTGACATATATACATGACTCATCCTCACTTCTCGACAAACCAAACTCTTTGACTTTATCATCAAAATAAACATTCCATCTACGAGATGCTTGTTTCAATCCATAAATGGATTTCTCAAGCTTACACACTCTATTAGGGTACTCTACATTGACAAAACCCTCTGGCTGATTCATGTAAACATCATCAGCCAACTTCCCATTAAGGAAAGTGGTTTTGACATCCATTTTCCATATTTCATAATCATGAAATGCAGCTATGGCTAGCATAACCCTTATAGATTTAATCTTAGCCACTAGTGAGAGGGCTCATCATAGTCAACTCTAGGAGTTTGAGAAAATCCATTCGTAACCAATCGTGCCTTATAATGTGTACTTTCCCATCCATGTCGGTCTTCTTCTTGAAGATCCATTTGCACCCGACCGTCTTACAACCTGGTACATTGTCAACCAAGTTCCAAACTTGATTATCATACATGGACTGAATCTCGTTGTCCATTGCCTCTTTCCATTTTGCAGACTCGGGGCCTGCCATGGCTTCCTCATAGTTGTTAGGTTCATCCAAATTTACCAGTGTAATATCACTGATAAATGTATCACCTTCAGTAGTAATATGGAAACCATAAAACTCAGGTGCCATTCTAACTCTACTGGAACGTCCTAGAGGTAAGGATTCGTCAATAGGTTCAACATGAGTTTCCTCCTCGGGTTGAGCGCTAGTGTCTGAGGTTCCTTCATCACTTAACTCTTGAAGCTCTTCAAGGTCAATTTGCCTCCCACTGTCCTCTTGGCGTATGAGTTCTCTTTCACGGAAAATCCCTCTCCTCGCAATGAAGAAAACATTTTCACTCGGTCTATAGAAGAGATATCCAAATGATTTTTGTGGATAGCTGATGAAAATACAACGCTCACTACGAGGTTCGAGTTTGTCGTGAGTCTCTCGTCTTACGAAAGCCTAACAACCCCAAACCGTGATATGTGCTAACGAGGGAACCTTTCCAGTCCACATCTCGTGAGGTGTTTTGGCAACCTTTTTAGTTGGGACTAGATTAAGGATATGGGCGGCAGTCTCTAAGGCATACCCCCACAATGAGATATGTAACGAAGCTCGACTCATCATGGAACGAACCATATCCAACAAGGTTTGATTCCGCCTCTCAGCCACACCATTAAGCTATGGTGTCCTAGGTGGCGTCAATTGTGAAATAACTCCACATTCCTTAAGATAGCCATGGAACTCGATACTAAGATACTCTCCTCCTCGATCGGATCGAAACATCTTTATCTTCTTGCCCAATTGATTCTCCACTTCTTGCTTAAACTCTTTGAAATTTTCAAAGGTTTCTGACTTATGCTTGATTAAGTAGATATACCCGTATCTACTATAATCATCAGTAAAAGTCACATAGAAGCGGTTACCATCCCTTGTAGCGGATCTGAAAGGTCCACAGACATCTGTGTGTATGAGATCCAACAAACCCTAACCCTTTGCACAAGAACCAGTGAAGGGTGACTTTGTCATCTTTCCAAGTAAACAAGATTCACATGTTTCATCCGACTTTAAGTCAAATGACTCCAAAACTCCATCCCTTTGGATTTGGGCTATGTGCTTCTTGTTGACATGTCCAAGACGACAATGCCATAAACATGCTTTATCCAAACCATTGGGCGAATCGATATGCAACACATTATTTCCTAATTTATCTACAACCATCACAGTTTCATATATATCATTACAAGGCAATGCTTCAAAATAAAATTTACCATTATAATAAGCATTAATGCTACCAATCTCATTATTAAATGAAAAAGTAAAACCATGTTCATACAAACCATGAAATGAAATAATATTTCTCGCCATATCAGACGAGTAGCAACAATTATTCAATTCAAGATTTAACCCACTACTAAGAAATAAAGAATAAACTCTAATCTTGGTGACATACGACTTTTTCCTATTCCCCATGATCAAGTTCATCTTCCTGTGCTCCACATCCCTACTTCCTTTTAGACCCTGCAAATCATAACAAATGTGAAAACCACTAGACATGCACAAAGACCCGACCCGATCCGATCCGATCCGGATCCGGATCCGATCCGGTTTGATTATGTCACGCCCAATCCGATTCAGCCTTTAATCCGAACCGGTTTCAAACCGGTTTTGACCGGATTTGACCGGTTTTCCGAGCCCCGCATCCGATTCGGTGTAATCCGATCCGGATCCGATCCGATCCGAAATCCGATCCGATTTTCTCTATTTTTTTTTTTTAAATACACATTTTTTGGACTTCAAATATAACACAAAATGCAACATGGGTACATTAAAATAGTTAAAACATACATCAAACATCGAATTAGAAAGAGTTTTTAAACTAGTTAAATAATAATAATAATAAAGTGGCGTTATAACATTTAGCCAAATGGAAATAGTTTTTGTGGTCTTCCACTTCGTGTCGCCTTCATTTAATTATTCTTCAACCGCCACGCAAGTAACTAGGGGTCTCATCAATGCCATATTCTTCATCCCCGTCTTCATCTTCGACTTCATCGTCATCGTCTTCATCTTCCGGAGGTGTTGATAAGCCTTGTGCATATTCTTCATCCATGATCTCCGGTTCAACATTTTGTGATAGTGGGCCTTCTAGTGATGCCAAGTGTTGTATACGTTCCACAGAATCCAAGTAATCCTTCAAGCAAATGCAAACCTCTACCGCAACCGGGGTAAGATTCGTCCTCAACTTTGATAAAACTCTTCCACTAAAAGAAAAAGCGGATTCCGAAGCTACCGTGGAAGCTTGGACGGTTAGTAAATCACGGGCCATGACGGAGAGAATAGGAAATTGTGCTTCCTTTTCTCTCCACCAAGCCAAAAGATCCAAATTTTTAAATTGTGGTGCACTCATGATTTTTAAAAAGTTTGAACCCATATAAATTCCAAGTTCGCTACTAGGCGTTAATGTGCATGCTCTTTTGTTTTGCTCCTCCAAAAGGTAGTTATAGAGGTCGATATGAAAATCCGTTCGACCCCCACCACTACCTGATGCACCGCTAGTAGAGTCGGTTACACTTGCAAAAGTGTTTGACATATTGCCATATTTTGTAGCGTAAATGTCAAACAAATTAGGAAAAGTATCATTAAAAATGTTTATTTGGTTACGGATGTAGTTTGAGTTATCTTTGTGCAAATTTAAAGACATAGCAATTTGGGTAATCAAAGCCTCTACACCCGTAACATTGATACATGGGTTTAATGCCGCGGCGCAAGTAAAAAGTGGTGGCATTTCTTTGAAATATTTGACTAGTTTTTGTCTCATTGGTCTCGTAACCAAAACAAATATTTCACTTCTTTGTTCAAAACGTTCCAATTGTGCGGACATCAACCATAATTCATTTAGTAACAACGGACTTGTAGGGTAATACACACCCGATAGAAAACTGGTTGATTGTTTAAAAACTTTTAACATTTCCACAAACTCTTCCATCAAATCCCAATCATAATCCGAAACCGGGTTTTTTCCTTTTGAAATTGTGTCGTAAAATAATTGCAAAGCGATTCTTTGACGTGTCAAACTTTCAAACATCATGCATGTTGAACTCCATCTAGTGTCACAATCCCAATGAGGACTATATGGAGTTACGTTAATGGAAATGGCAAACTTTCGATATTTTTCCATTGTAGCTTTATTTTTTCCAAAAACTCTAGTTAACACAGTTTTGAATTTTTCAATCGTCGAATCTATCATTTTTAAACCATCTTGTACCGCAAGATTAATAATGTGACAAACACATCTAGTATGAAAAAACGAGCCATCCAAAATAGGTTTATATTTTGCAATTAATCTTTTTGCCGCGGCGGTATTGTTACTTGCATTGTCAAACGAAATAGAGAAGATTTTGTCGCGTAAATTATAAGTCTCTATAACGCTTACTAAAATTGCAAATAATCTTGCCCCCGTGTGAGGATGCGCAAAAAGTTCAAAAGCAATAACTCGTTTGTTCATTACCCAAGTAGAGGGATCTATCCAATGTGCCGTGACACAAAGATAACTTTTGGGACAACTACCGGCGGAGGACCAAACGTCACAGGTTAAAGAAACACCGGTTTTTATATTTAAAAATCCCAATTGCATATCTTTTTTGGCTATATCCCAATACTTTAAAGCATCACGTCTAAGAGAAGTGCGACTTACTTGCCGGTATTGCGGTTGCATTTTTTCCCGCAAAATCCTTGTTAATCGTGGGTTGTCGAAGTGGTTGAAAGGATAGCCCTCTTGAATCACGAACTTGCAAAAGCTTTCACGAATGTCATCATTGTTGTAAATGAAGATCGACCCGTCGGGAGTAATATTTGGTTGACTTGGATCGCTTTGACCTTTTACAGCCGGACAAGTTTTTGTTGTATGACTCCTTAACGTGCTATTGCCATCTTTTCCCAAAAACATTCCGCACTTCTTGCATCTCGCTTTTTCCTTCCCATTCGACAACAAACACAAATCGTAATGTTCCCACACTTCTTTACTCCGAGTGGTTGGTATGATTTTAACCACCGTTGCATCCGAATCTTGACCCGCGGTTGAATTTCTCGAGCTCATTTTTTTGAGTATTATGAAAATAAGTAGTAAACTTTTTGTGTAAAATTGAAATGTAGCAAATGAAAGGTATATATAGGTGTTTAGAAGTGCCAAAAAGTCAAAAAAAGTCAAAGTAGCCGTTTTTTTTAAGTTCTAACGGCTAGTTTTAAAAAAAAAAAAAAAATCAAATTTTCCCGTTTTTTAACGGTAACAAAAAAATCCGATTTCAAACCGGTTTTGGATCCGGTTCGGTCAAAATCCGGTTCTCGATCCGAGGGTCTAATCCGATTCGCTATCCGAAGTCTCGATCCGGTTTCAATCCGGTGGCCGGTTCAATCCGATCCGGTTCGGTCAAAACCGGTTTTGACCAAATCCGGTTTTCGGATCGGATCGGATCCTATAGCCCAAACCGGTTTTTGTGTGCATGTCTAAAAACCACATCCTATATCAAGGACCCAAGAATTAGCATGTGATGAGTTATTAGACAAAATAGTATAAATACCTGCAAAGGTGGTCTTGATCTTCCCATCCTTTATGTCCTGCAAGTATTTGGGGCAGCTTCGTTTCCTGCGACCCTTTTCATGACAATGGAAGCATTCTGCTTCCTTTGGATTGGAAGATGGTTTAGCATAACCAACTTCGGTCTCACTAGAAGAGGATCCATCATGGGACTTTTCCCTTCCCATGTCCAATTGCAAAGACAGGGGCAGTAGCAGTAGGAGTAGGTACAATAGATTTTCCTTTCAAACTACTTTCAGCAGTTCATAAAAGAGCTTGAAGCTTGCTTAGAGTGACCTCCTCCTTGTTCATATAATAAGTCATACGAAACTTATCATAACAAGAAGGAAAAGAGTGTAGGATAATGTAAATGGCCAACTCTTTATCGAAGTTGACATTCAACTTCAGCAAGCGGTTCACAAACCTTTGCATCTTTTGCAAGTGGGCCGTGATGGACTCCATATCCTTCATTTTGGTTGTGATCATGGAGGCAATGATTTCATACCTTTCCTGCCGAGCACTTTGATGGTACATTTCCATCAAATCTTGGTGCATTTCATAAGGCCAAAAATCCTCATCGGACTTCTGAAGCTTAGCAGTCATGCTAGCAATCATGATACACGACACTTTTGTCACGTCCCTCTCATGAGTCTTATACTCAGCAATCTGTTCGGGAGTAGCAGTGTTTTCATCAGTCTCTGTTAGTTCTTTATTGAGGACATATTCTTTATCCTCGTAGCAAATGACCATGCGGATGTTTCAAATCCAATCATTGAAATTCGACCCATCAAAAATGACCCTCCTACATAAGTTCATGAGGGAGAAAGAGCCGGAAGGGATTGGGTTTGAAGCATTGTTTGAAGTAGACATCTGAAACGAAAGACAAAGTTTAGATTAGATACGGATCCTTAATATAACACCCAATTCGGAAGAGGGATGTCGTAATCTAATTGTAAAACATTTGAAGGTAGGTAAATGACGGTTTACCAATTTCCACCATGAAAAACGAAAAATAAGATTTAGGTTTTAAGTGAATTGAAATTCTTTGATTCTTTTGAGATTCATTGAACTTTTCAATGGCATGTTTAAATCTTGATTATGCCCTTCAAGTTTGTGACTCAGATACCGAGGATCACAAATAAGGTGTGAATAACCATGCAAATGTGCTTGGTACTCTTAATGTTACATATCACTTGATCAATGTGCCGGTTAACCACACACGCTCCATTGATCCATGATTAACATCAAGATACCCTTCGCCACCTATTTTAGTCCCAGATTAGTGTGTCGGTTAACCACACACGCTCCACTAATGACTTAGCAAGGTGCAAAGTGCAATTTCCATGGAATAGCACTATTTTCACATTTTTCCTAAAGTAACTGAGATTTGGAATTTATAAAAGTTTAGTTACTTTATATAATATCATTATACTTATTAATGAGGATTAATGTCCTATCCTACCCGTTCGGCTAACGACCCTCCACTAGTCAAGGGTGCGGTGGGTAAGAGTGGATACCCACTGGCAGTCATATTATAGACCACTTCCTTAAACACCCCTTATAGACTTGTCAAAATTATCCAAATCCAATTCCTATGGGTGTTTACTATTATAGACCACTTCCTATGGTGCACATACGAACCTAATGCTTTAGATCTAAGTTTTCTGTAATTATACATGCACTATTCATTTTCCAAATCACGAAGCCTAACTAGCATGCAAAGGTGATATACGAATCATAAAACTATTTAGAAGATCACCTTGCGTAGTAGCTTGTAGAATCTTGGCTTTAAAAGAGCTTAGCACCTCAAGTGTGATGCCTCAAACAAGTCACAAACACCAATAAACAACTAGATGAATACGAGAGAGGTTTTTGAGACACAAAATCGGTTATACTCTTCTTGGAATACAAGGGTGGCCGATTTTATGGCTTAGGGTATACATTTATAGTGTAGAATTCCAACAGTCATATGTAACCCTAATTCTTACACTTAAGCTTATGATCTAACACTTTGATTTGGACAAGCACTTCATGGGCTATATCATAAGCTTATTCGATCATAAATCAATCATTGATGATTAGCCCAAACCATATGTATCACTGATCTACATAATTCGTCCCTGTTAATTTAATTAGTCTCTTTTGATCATTAAATTAATTCAAAATTAATTATTGATCAATACCAATAAAATAATATGATTTCTCAGTTAATATATTATTCTTATAATATATTAATAAATCACAAATAACCTCTTTCTCAAATATCCATCCTATCAAATTGTTCTAGTGAAGGCAGCCCGAAATGGACCATGCTACTATCGAGTCAAGTACATACCAATTATACTTATGGGCTTAGACACCTAATCCAACAACACTTTGTTTCGTAAAGATAATGACACCATATTTTTAGATCAAAAACTACAGCTCCCAACTCTAAGTCGTGGGTGGTGTAGTTGTTCTCATGCACCTTGAGTTGTTATGAGTCATAGGCTATGACTTTCTCCCTTTGCATCAATACACATTCAAGACCCTAATGTGAAGCGTCACAATATACTATGAAATCATCAGTACCCTATGGAAGGGATAGTTTTGGTGCACTTCACAACATTTCCTTCAGCTTTTGGCAAGATGCTTCTTGTTTGTCTCCCCAAACAAATTTTATGTCCTTTTGAGTCAATGTTGTGAAGGTTTTGGCTACATGAGAAAATTTTTATATAAATCTTAGGTAATAGTCAGCCAGTCCTAAAAATTGACGAACCTCAGTTGGTGTCTTGGGTGCTTCCCAATTCTTCACAGCCTCAATCTTGGAAGGGTCGACATGAATACCTTCGCTGCTTAACACGTACCCAATAAATTATATTTCTCTTATGTAAAATTCACACTTAGAGAATTTTGCATACAACTGTTCTTTCCTTAATAGCTCTAGGATCATTCGAAGATGTTTCCCATGCTCTTCCTTGGTTTGTGAGTAGATCAAGATATCGTCAATGAATAATATCATAGATTTGTCCAAGTGGGGCATTCATACTAGATTCCTGAGATCCATAAAAACCGTTGGGGCATTGGTCAGTCCAAAAGGCATGGCCAAGAACTCATAATGGTCGTATCGTGTTCTGAAGGTAGTCTTTTGAATATCCTCTTCCGTTACTTGGAGTTAATGATATCTAGATCTCAAGTCGATCTTAAAGAAGTAATTTGATCCTTGCAGTTGATCGAAGAGGTCGTCTATTCGGGGGAAGTGGATATCGATTCTTAATTGTAAACTTATTTAACTCTCTATAGTTGATGCACATACGGAAAGATATGTCCCTCTTGTTGACAAATAGAATGGGTGCTCCCCAAGGCGAGAAGCTTGGTCTAATAAAACCATGTCGAGAGGTTCTTATAGTTGGCTAGAGAGTTCTTGTACCTCTGATGGTGCCAATCTATAAGGAGACTTTTCTACTGGGGCAAATCCTAGAATTAGATCGATCTAAAACTCTACTTGTTAATCTGGCGGTAGACCTCGTAAATCTTCAGGGAATACATCAGGGTAATCGCACACCTGAGGTACTTCCTCGATCTTTTTCTTCTTATTGTCTTTCCTATCAACAATATGCGCTAGGGATAACCAATACATACTCATGATGGCGTCGAAACTTCCAATGGCTATAGGCATAAGGTTTATGAGAAAAGTATGATTATCTAACATTAAGGTACAATTATTATGTATTTCATAGGTACTACCGACTTATCCATTATCCATATCTACTCTATAGGCTTCCCTAAGTTTACTAGATGGATGGTTTAATAACTTCCTAAACTCGGGAGTAATATAGATTCTATCGATGCTGGTACCGAAAAGTACATTTGCATATAATTCATCGATTAAAAACGTACCTGTAACTACTGTCGGATCTTGGATGGCTTCTCTGGCTCCTATCATAAATGCTCTACTCCTAGTATTACCTCTTTGTCCCTTCAATTTTGGACAATCCTTCTTAATGTGTCCAACTTCCTTGTAATCATAGAATTCTCGACCTTCTTCTTCTGTTGTGGTTCCTCGAGTTGGTGGGGTTTTGCATCTATTGGCAAGATAACCTTTCTTTCCGTAGTTGGTGCAAATCCAACAGGCTCCGGTATGATGATACCCACACTCATTGAATCTCGGACTACTTCCACTGGTAGTCCCTACTGGGAATGTCGTGACTGCAAATGCTTGAACCGCTTCCCGTTTCTTCTCTGCTAATTTCCTAGCCCTTCCTTTGGATTCCTTGCCAAAATTCCTCTTCCTATTCTCCAGTTTTGGGAGATCAGCCTTCTGGACCATTGTACCGTGACATATCTCTTGAGTCTTCAGATTGAAGGCCAGTATTTTAACGATGTCATGGGTGGTTGGCTTGGAGGCAGTGAGTAAACCTTAAATGGGCTGGGATAGACCCCAAATGTACCTCTTTATCTTCTTATATACTAGAGTGTCCATTCCGGAACATAAGGTAGCAAGGTCATTGAAACGGTTTGTGTAAGCAGCAATGTCAGCTTCCTTCATCATCAGATTCCACAACTCCTATTCCAACTTCTGCATTTCTTTGGGTAGCTAGTATTCCTCAATCATGAGTTGCTTCAGCTCACTCCAAGCCATGGAATTTGCTACATTAATGCGCATGGTTTTCGTATAAACAATCTACCAGCTCATGGCTACATCAACCAGGGAAGAAGCGGCGAACTTAACCTTCAAATCCTCCAAACAAAAGCTTATCTCAAAAACAAACTCCATCTTTTCCATCCACCTAGCCAAACCAACTACACCTTCGTTTACATGGAAGGATTTTGGCTTACATCTCATAAAGTCTTTATATGAATAAACCCTGGTTGGACCACAGTTATCTGCTAGCGAACTCTCACCTCCATTACCTCCTGGACCTGTTTTCCTTTTGGATTCTAGATTTGCTATTGCATCGGCGACTTGTTGGGATACTAATGCGTCAATTGTAGTCGAGTTCATGGGTTGAGGATTGGGTTCGAGTTGTGCAGGGTTTCTCCTTGTGCGAGGCATGACTATATATTTATGGTACAAGTCATTTTTTATGATAAGTTTGAGGTTTGCTTTTGAAAAATTTAAAAGAGAGTTAACTATTTCAAGAAAACAAATAAAACAAGTAAAACAATACACAATAGGATCATATATATTTTTCATTAAGTTCCATTAACTTTAAATTCAGATTCCCCAAAAGTGACAATGATGTGGTTTGAACAAGAAAAGTATATATTTCACATACAAAGGACATATCAGTATCCTATTATCTACTATACTACTTTTCCCTCCTTCAAACCCAAATATATAGTTCCTAACTTCCCTAGCTAGAACTATCTGATGGGTTTTATGTACTCTAACATTCCTATGCTGCACATACAACCCTAATTCTTTGGATCTAAGTTTTCTCTAATTATACATGCAACATTGTTTTTCCAAAGCATAAAGCCTAAACTAGCATGCAAGGCAACATTTGAATCATAAAAAACAGTTAGAGGATTACCTTGTGTAGTAGCTTGCTTGTCTTTGACCTTTAGGATCCTAGAACCTCAGGTTTGATGCCTCAATTGTCTTATAACAAACCTAGAACAAAAGAATAGACTTGAGAGAGAAGCTTTGGAGCTCAAAATTGGCTAGCAACTCTTACTGTGCATAGGGGTAACCGATTTTAGGTGTTAGGGTCTTCTTATATAGCTTAGGATTACAACCATGCAAACCCTAATGACTCTTCATATCACATAAGCCTTTTGGGCTAAACCTTTCATGGACTTTCATTTAAGTTTAGTCCAACCCTAGTCAATATGAGTCATGAGTCCAACTAAAAGAATTACTGATTTACCTAATCAGTCCCTTTAACTTTAATTACTTTCTTTTGATCACTAAATTAATACCAAATTAATTCTTGATCAATACTAATTAAATAATGTGATTTCTCAATTAACATATTATACTTATAATATATTAATAAATCACAATAACCTCTTTCTCAAGTATCCATCCAATCAAATTGTTCCAGGGTGTTACAACCTAAATGGACCATGCTATCGTCGGGTCAAGTACATATCAATTATAGTTATGGGCTTAGACACCTAATCCAACAGTCTCCCACTTGGATAAGGTCAAAGTAGCAACTTTATAGCTCAATATGGTTGCCAAAACAGAGTAGCTGTTGGACATATTATTTCTCCCTTTACTCCAACCTCTTCAAGCTCCAAGTTCCTTCACAACCACACCAAAATCACTGTCCAAAGCTCTCACACACACTCAAGAAGGTACAAGGCTCGAACTAGGGTTTCTCTGGGTTGTAAAAACGACGATGGAGGTTACAAATGAGCCATAAGTTCTTTATATAGGGTACAAAACCCGAAAAATTAGGGTTTTCCTTCCCAGTGTTTACTCGTCGAGTCGGGCCTTCCAACTCGTCGAGTAGACCCTAACTCCCGCGTCCAAAAAGATCTTTACTCGTTGAGTTGGGGCTCCCCAACTCGTCCCGATTCCTAGTGCAAAACCCTAAATTTGAGAAATAAATGAAACCTGAAACAAGCGTTACAATATTATCCTAAGGTTTCGTGCTTTGTATAATCACATGAAAAATATATTTTAATAAAGCAGTTTGATAAGGATGTATTCTCCCCGCCCCCCCTAAAAACCTCTAAAATATTAAAATGGGGTCGTGAACTTACCCTTGACACATGAGACCATTGATGTAGGGTTGAATTGGGCTCGGGATTCCTGGGATCGCCTTGGGTAGCAACCACTTCGAGATCAAAAACAGATTAAGAGAAAGTTGTGTAGAAATGGGTTTACACTACCTTTTATTTATAGGCATAAATTTAGGGTGTGCGCGGCGTAAAGATCCGTGTGTGTCGCGCGTGATCATTGTTGCTTCATCCAGAGGTTGCCATGTGTAACCTCCCCACCTGGCCATGTCTCTCACAATCTACTCGAATTCGGTGTCAGGTGTGCGACGGGCATAGCCACGCACCTCGTGCACATGAAATGATTTTGTAAAAATCATAACTCGTTGGTGCGAGCTCCAATCTAAGTTCTCTTTACATCTATGTGATGATGTCAAGGAGTACTACAACTTTCCTTTAGGTTGTTTTAGCTAGTTTTGACTTTCATTTTTGTGCCTAACATGGCTAAAAATGAATGATTTTACAAAAATCATTTCTCTCTCATATGTATCCCGTTTTCAGCATTCTTTTTCCTAAAGTTTATATCTCAAGGAGTACTTTGAATATCCTTTTTGCACTTTTAGTCAAAACTCAAACAATATCTATGTATCGTTTTGACGTAATTAACTTTAATTACAAGGTTGATTTTTGCTTTTTAGTAAATCCATAAACCCTCCAATTGGAGTCGGGCTTTTATGAATTTTATATCCCTGGGGTCACGTCAACGAGTATTTTCTAAATATATTAACCATTTTAAAAGACAGCATAACTTTTTGGACGCTTATTTTTTAGCCTAAGAATCGATTTAATCATAAATGTAACGAAATATTTGATTTTTTTATCTCGTAAATCAAACATTATAATACTAACCTATTATATTTATTTTCCTACTCTCTCCTAACGGTGGTTGGTGACGGAACTTTCCCAGTTGTCACACAACCCCAAGGAGAACACACAACCAACCTCATATATACTACATTCCTTCCTAATTACAACCTTACCCAAAGGGTGAAGTACAAACGGATCCAACTGACTTTGTACTAAACATCAAGAACAATATCGCAAAACCTTAGGTAAAACTATCTCCATCAATCTACAACAAACATGTTAAAACTCTTAATCCAGAGGAAAATGTTGAAATCACTCAAAATGCAATTAGAACCATGATCGGATCAATCCTAATTACCAACCTTGTAGACGTGATATCCTAATTTGAACTTTGAAGTTAATTAACAGATTAACCACCACATATCCTAACCAAAGATAACTAACACATTCCGCGTGCTAACCATGTTCTCTTTATTCGATATAAAACCCGAGTAGCTCAAACGCTCCTCTATCAAGAACGTGGTACTTTCGAAAGGAACTACTGGCCAAAACTTTTAAATAGGAGGACACCACATGTGTCCCTGCAGACATAAACTTAGCGGTAATTTGCTCTACGCTAACAATATGACCAATCCTTCAATTCTATGTGACCATGAAGCACTCAGACGTTTTCTTGAGAAACAGAATGTGAAAACTTCTTAACCATGAGCACTTTGATGGTAGCCTATTTCTATTCACTTATGCATGAGTAAACCTAAATCGAAACCTCACACATTTGAACCACAAATTCCCCTAACTCATTGTACCGAAACCATGAAAACCGAACTGACTGATGATCATCTGATCAGAATACTCATTTCTTCCCCGCTTAGGATACGAACAACCCCCGACCGACAACTGCGAACAACAAAGCCTCAGATTGGCTCAACTATATACATACCAACCTTGTCACTCAGAAGGAAACATAAGATGATCCTTCAGATAGAAACCGACCAATCATAGGGAAATTCGAATCTCATATGGAGACCTCGAAAAATTTACCTAGTTTTACCACCCGTAAAGATTAAGGTCCCATGCAGATGCACAAGCAATAACTCCATCAAATCCCATTGCAATGACTCTCTTGTGCATATCTGAAATATCTTAACACAACCATACCACAAGAATGCTTTAGTGTATCCCATACTTGCCCCGAAAACCGCAACTACCTAGACCATCCACAAAAATTTCCAAAGCCTTAATCTATCACTTCGGTGGTGCCTGAACCTACACCCGCTTACTAGTCTCGTGCTAGATCTACATCACGAATATGAAATCACATGCTTGATTTCTCTCTTTTCCCCTTGAACACGTGAGACTAGAATCATATAACCTCGTCGTAGAAAACGACATCTCAAGCCATCGACCTATCACCCATCCTCATACTACAATCCTCGAGTCGATCATTACAATCGCTTCCTACTTGGGTCCCACGACTGAAACTTACTCTATTTTGAGAAAGGTCCGAGACACCTTAGAATCAGCTACTCACACAAGTCTACACTATTCACACCCAATCTGCCATGGACACTAGGTCCTGAACAATTGCCAAAATCGTCCTCATCCTGAACAACCCTAACTAAGAGACCGATAAAGACAAAAACATACTGCAACGAATCATGCCAAACCATTCTATCTACCTCAACTAGGTCCTTAGTAGCCTTTTTAAATATTACTGATCCCAATACGGATAATGTGCTTTCGGTAGTATTTGGGCCCATACTACCTTCCACACCTATTCATACGCATCCCAAGAATTGTCTCAAGGTTCCCAAATCACTAATCATTACCACTACTAAATGATATAATGACATATCCATACACTCAAATAAGTGCACGCCGCTAATCTTCCCAGATTCTCCTTCTAGGATTTGTCTTACGCGAGTGCCCACACTAGCACATTCCAACACTCTTCCTATGTCATTAGGAATTCTGATCTTATCCAGCCATCAGTTCTGGAAGAAACATCTACCAATTTCAACTAACTATCTACAAATACAATTACATGCCACAAAGAATAAACAATCCTTCGACAGAAAGATCCTGAGACTACAACGTAAGAGCTGCATAATAGGGCCAAATCAAACATTATAAAACTATTTAACCTTTGTGTCATGTAACTTAACGTATTTGCTAAATACTTAATTAATATCAATATGAGTTTCACATAGCACAAAGCAATCAACATTGAAGCAACAAGGCATAATAAAGATCAGACATTTCTAGCAAACAATTCTTGAGGATCCTTAGCCTACCCACGATCATGCATCTCTAACAGTTCGTATATCAAGCATAAAAAGGCATCTCTCCTAAGCAGACATTCTATCATGCAAACTCGAGCATATCCTTATTCTAACTTGTAGTATTCATATCATATTATAACACATATAACATATCATCATGTATGGGTATTATGGGAATCACTTACTTCAGCTCCAGCTGATTGAACGCATTGCAAACTTTTTATTTATAGAAAACCCTTTTAGAAAAACATTTTGGAAAAAGATTTTCTCAGACCTCAGTTTGAGTCCAGATGCACCTAGTGTTAGCCTGAATCCCTCCAACCAAGGCTTTGATACCAACTTGTAACGTCCTAAAATGTCAAGTAAAATTTTCATTTTTAATAAGATAAAACCATTCATTCCATTTCATAAAAGGATAATCAGAGTGTAAAATGTATTTTCAAAAAACAAACACAGAGTATTATAAAACAAAAGTGTGAAATCTTTTGAGGATGCAATGCAATCACGACTGGCTCTTCCCTTTATCACAAGAAGTACCTTAAATGTTTAAACTTAAAACCGTAGGCATAAAGATTAGCTAGTTACCCAAGATACCACATACCATACATATATTGGACCAAACCCTAGGGGTATATTTCAACCCATGTGAATGTTGGGTGTTGAGAATTCTAACACTCCTAAGGTGTACATGCAACCCTAAATACCTTGGATCTATGTTTTCTCTATTATACATGCAAACTTCAAATTTCCAAGGTATTACCGTAACTAGCATACAAAACATTGATACTTGGGTAATAAAACAAGTTAGATAACATACATTTTCTTGTAGTTGGAAACCTTGGACCTTTAAGAACATAGTGCCCCAAGTGTTGCACCTCAAATGGAATCACACAACACCACCAACAAAAGGAAGAACTTGAGAAGATGTCACTTGCACTCATAAAATCGGTTTTCCCTCTTGTGTTTCCACTCTCTTAGGTTTAGGTAACCACTAGAGGGGTTCTTATGTAGTGTGGCAAACTAGGGTTACACCATGTAAACCCTAATGACTTTTCATATCCCTCATGCTCCATGGGTTAAAACCTCCATGGAGTATCCATGGGTCACCACATGGGTTAAGCCCAACATGAAGAACTATGGATCATAAGCCCACATTATAAAAATGAATGATTTAGATAATTAGTCCGCATATATTTAATTAGTCTCTTTTGATCACAAAATTAATTCCAAATTAATTCTTGATCAATACTAATTAAATAATATGATTTCATATTCTTGTATTAGAACTTATAATATATTAAGAAACCATAAATAACCTCTTCTCAATTATCCATCCCTCAGATTGTTTCTGTGCCATGCAACCCAAATGAACCATGCTACATACCAATTATAGTTATGGACTTAAACACTAATCCAACAGTCTCCCACTTAGATAAGTCTGATAACTATTACTGCAAGTACGACTCCACAACCCGACTAGAAATCGTAGCTCTTAAAAGCCGCTGTCGAACTCTAACCTAGTTAATGACGTGTCCATTAGATAAGGGATCATATATTCCTCCATTCTATATATCATATGGACTGAGACATGGATTATAATCATTCTCTCTGTCCATCAGTTGTTTCCCGATTTCCGATTTATGACGACCGACTAATTGAACAAATCAAACAAGTCCAGGCCTGGTGTCATCACTAAATCATCGAAGGGCCCACAGATATCGCTTTTATCCACATGGGGTAAAAGGAACGGATAAACTTCGACCCAAATGCTCGCTTGTACTTACTCATCGAATTACACACAATGATATGTTTTATAACATCCAAGTTACTGGTGCGTTTACATATGTTAATGTGCAACTGACTTGCAACTACAACTCACACGTCTTGGTTTCAAGAATATAAGATGTTATCGTCTCTTGATCACTCGTGATAAAATCCATGAAGTGATTCAAATGAGCGTGGTTTGAATCAAATACTCGAATTTTATTCCAGGAGTACTCATGAACATTGCAGCCACCTTGTCCTAGACAAACTACAGACCCATTCATGAGAGTCTTGCCTCAATACCTACTTCCAAAGTATGATCGACTGTGGATGGTTTGAATAACCTAAATATTCGGGAAGTCAAAACATGCAAAGTGAAACACAAGAGTAATACTAATCCTATATGGCCCCAAAATTTTTGAGCCATATTGATTACTCATTATTCATTGTATAATGTTTTGAATAATCAACTTAATACTTGAATTAAAATAATAGTTATGCCATTCTCCAAGCATGCACACTATGTTTGTCTAAACAATAGTTATGCCATGCACCAAGCATGCATAGTATGTTTGTCCATGGTCCTTACTTTTTGAAATAGATCAATTGAAAAATATTTCAATGATGCTCATTTCAAAATTCAAATCCTTATTGCAAGTGTAAGAATTCCAAAAGTCACAGAGACTTGACCAATGATATTACAAAATATTCCTTTGGAGATTGTTACAAGACAATTCAATAGAAATGAAGTCTCAAATTCAAAGTACATTCCTTTGAACATCCTTCTTGCATAAAAGTTTCTAACTTTCTCATCTATTCTTCAACTCCCAATATGGAAACATTCCATATTTGCCATACGACAATTCATTATTAATAGACTCCTGTCTATTCATAATAATGTCAATATGATCCTTCCATTACTATACTTCCAACTGTCCTTAAGCGATTAATCATTGGCGAACCTTAGATTGTCATTAACAGTTGTTTAACCACTTTAGTCATATCCGGTTCTATTCCTTTTTCCCTCAAAATGCCCTAGGCATTCGGAAAATTAGAACACGAGAATATTATAGCATATGAATCGATCCTATACCCGAAGCATGTGGGACACGGCTCATAATGTCTAACATAAAGATATGATATTTGATCGGTCTTTTGCTATAACATTTCTATTTGCCAAGTTCTCAAATTTTTGACTATGAAGAGGGATGTCATAATCATAATCAAATTTTAAGAATGCATTTAACATTTCCATATATAGAATTTCCTTATGTTGAACCATTCCAACATAACATTCATATATATTTGACTAAATTTGATTAATATCTCACAATCAAAGCTTTTAGATTTGAAATGAAGTATAAATTCCTCTCCCTTAATTATAGCAAAACAACTTTTCAAACCCTACAACTTGCGAATTGAAACTTTTGTTTTCTATAATTAACATTACTAACTTGCAGCATTTATCATAATTGATTATGCTCCCATTAGCATAATAATTACATCCTTATCAGCATAACACTTATGCTCCCACTAGCTTTGACATGTACCTAGAAATCAGCTGGACTTCTGGAAATCAATACTTATTGACATTCTTACCAAAGTTCAGATTTCTAATACGAGATGTTTCGGTAAGACTTTATCTAGGCTTCTAAAAGTCATACACCATTCCCTAGATAGCTCACATGTGTGTCTTAACAATTTTAGAACTTACATCCATAAGTCTGAAATGTTTAGACCTTTTCCATTTCTCACAATTCGAATTATGAAGAGGTATGTCGTAATCATAATTGAATTGGAGAATGCAAATATCACAATTCTATCTTCTTAAAATCTACTTAGTGAAATCGTTTCCTCACAATCATTTTCATGAATTGGAGAGAAACCTTATGACACTTAGATTTTATGGTGTATGTGTTCCTATCCATGTAAATTTTTCATGACCATAATCACTAGACATGGATAGTGACAAATCCAAACTCACATGGACTGAACTTGTTCAATCTCAATTTCTTATTTCCTGGCAGCCCAAAGGCCTACCATTGCTTCCAGGTTGTTTTGCAACCAATTGAGAACTCTCAGAACTCACATGCATAGTCAACTTTAACTGGAATGGGCATAGAAACAAGAATATGTCAACACGATAGGTTATAAACCTTGAGTCGTGTGCTAGTAATAAACAATAGGTTTTATTCTTGATTAGTTCTTGAAACTTGTCAAGATCTTTAAGACTCCCACTGACCTCTTGACATATATGATTCACTTTGTCAAGGAACATTACTTGACAAACCAATATTCAATAGTTAGTGCGGATTCTTATCAAGACAAACACTTCACACAATTGGTCTTAGTTGGTCTTTGTTTTATCCAAAACATCACAACATACCAATTTCAAATGTACAAGAGTAGAAAACTTTTTACTCTACATTTGATAAATGTTTTAAACCTTTATTAAGATTATGTCACTCAAGGTTACAATCTTGGAGTATGACTCTAAGACTTCTTTTGGGAACGAAGTATGACTCATCTTCTTGATTTAAACTATTTCAACAATTCACAATTCCTCTTATTAGCCATACAAATGCACTAAGATGTCTTTGCAGGATCAATTGTGAAATGGTTTTCCCATAAACATTAAGATGATCATAAAACACGATACTAAAGTACTCTCCCATCTTTTCAGATTGGAGAAACTTTTATCTTTCTGCCTAATTTGATTCTTCTCATTCGTTCTTCCATACATTGAACCTTTTCCGATGTTTCAGAATTATACTTAAACTTGTAAGCATAAGCATGTTTACTAAGCTTTAGTAAATCATGACGAATAGTCTTATCGATCTTTGTGGTGGATCTTGTTGGATAAGGTGTCTAAGTCCATAACTATATTTGGTATGTACTTGACCCGACCCGGCATGGTCCATTTGGGTTGCACTTCACCGGAACAAATTGTATGGATAGTGTTTTGAGAATAGTATATTTATGATTTATTAATATATTATTAGTTATAATATATTAATATGAAATCATATTATTTAAATAGTATTGATCAAGAATTAATTTGGAATTAAGTTTGTGATAAAAAAGAATCTAATTAAATATGGACTCTTATATATATAGAATGGGCCAATGTTCATTTAGGATGGGCTAAGCTTGCATGGAAGTCTATGGATAGTCCATGGAGCTTTTAACCCATGGATCCTATGGAAATGAAAGGTCATGGGTATTAGGGTTTACATGGATGTAACCATAATCCACCATACTATATAAATAGGTCTTTCGCACTTGAAATTTGCACTAGTGTGTGAGATAACAAAGGTGGGCCGATTTCAAGAGTGCTTCATATTCTCTCAAAGTCTTCCAAGTTGTTTTGGTGATTTGTGATTCCACTTGAGGAATTCACATTATTGGTGCTAGGCTCTTAAAGCTCCAAGAAATCAACCACAAGAAAAGGTATGTTATTCTACTAGTTTTTATATTACATGTACACCAATCACATGCTAGTTGGGATGAAACCTTGGAAAATGAATATTTGCAAGTATAATAGAGAAAACATAGATCCAAGGTTTCTAGGGTTGCATGCACACCATAGGAGTGTTGCAATGCTCAAAACCCATCAGTGGTATCAGAGCCTAGCCTTGTTTTCAATTGTACTTGATGCAAATTGCTGAAAAAATCGATTTTTCCGCTCGCTGTTCAGTGAAATTGCCGATTCTATGGGGGGACTCGACGAGTCCATGTGAAAACTCATCCTACTCGTCGAGTAGGTTCTTGCACTCGGCGAGTAGGAGGCCCTAAATGCAGAATTTTGAGTTTTGTTCCTGGAATTGGACTAGGATCATTACACTAAACTGTTTTTCGATTGTTAAACCTGTTTTTCATGTGGTAATGATTGTGCTTATCCAATTTCAATGATAATTGTCAAAGTTTCAAGTTTTATATTAAGTTCATATGATTCTTGAAAATTGTTGATATGAATAATGCATGCTTATGAGTTTTGATAGATCATAGATTATTTGACATTGCATGTTAGTTTAATTATTGATCTTGAATGCATTTTAATGGACTCCATAACTTGTCCTCAAGTTATGGAATTCCAAGAGTCTTTTCCATAAAAATCATTAAAACTCACAAGTTATAGAAATGAAAGGTTTTGAATAGTTTCAAAACTTGTCCTCAAGTTTTGGAATTTGTAAAGTCTCACACACATTAATATTTTAATTCCAATCCCTAGAATTTTAAAAGTTTAAAATTCAACCCTTGTAATTTATAATATTATAAGTTAATAATATATATATATATATATATATATATATATATATATATATATATATATATATATATATATATATAAAAGATCAAGTCAGTCTTACCATTAGTAGGCCTCATTCACGAAACCGGTCTATAAGGGGGGTATAAGGTTGTTGCCCATAAAATGGCAGCTTATTGGGTGTCCACTCTCACCCACCGCTTCCTTGACTGGTGGAGGGTCGTTAGCCGAACGGGTAGGATATGACATTAATTCTCATTAAGTATAATGATTATTATTATTAAGTAACTAAATGTTTTATAAATTCCCAATCTTAGTTACTTTAGGAAAATGTGAATTTGGTGCTAACCCATGAAATTACACTTTGTACCTTACCAAGTCGTTAGTTGAGCGTGTGTGGTTAACCGGCACACTAACATGGACTAGTAAGAGTGGCAAAGGGTAACTTAATGTTTATCATAGATTGGTGGAGCGCGTGTGGTTAACCGGCACATCGATTAGGTGATAGAATTAAGGGTACCAAGTTAATTTGCATGGTTATTCACACCTTGTTTTGTGATCCTCGGCATCTCAGTCACAAACTTAAAGGGCACAATCGAGATTTAAACATGCCATTGAAAAGTTCAATGAATCTCAAAAGAATCTAGGAATTTCAATTCTTTAAAACTTAATAATTTATTTCGTTTTTCATGGTGGAATTTGGTGAATCGTCATTCGCTTACCTTCAAATATTTTGTAGCTTGGATTACGGCATCCCTCTTCCAAGTTATAAAATATTATGTTGGGCCCTAGCCTTAATATTACATTTTGGTGTCTAATTAATGATTTTTTAATTAATCTAAACTTGTCTTTCTTCTTTTCAGATGTCTTCCAATAATGCTTCTGCCCTACCGGGTCCTTCTCTCTCATGAATCTTTGTGGGAGAGTCATCTTTAATGGTTCCAACTTTAATTATTGGATCAAGAACATCAGGATTGTCACACGTTACGAGGACAAGGAATATGTCCTCGACAAGGAGCTGAAGGAAATTAATGAGTCTTCTGCTACTCCACAGGAGATCGCTGACTTTAGGACTCATGAGAGAGATGCCACCAAGGTGGCATGTATCATGTTGGCCACAATGACAGCTGAACTCCAAACGTCCTATGAGGACTCTTACCCTTTTGAGATGCACATGGACCTGATGGTGAGATACCATCAGAGTGCTCGTCAAGAGAGGTATGAAATCATCTCTTCCATGATAACAACCCGAATGAAGGATGGTGGACCCATCACGGGCCACATGCAGAAAATGCAAAGGTTTGTGGACCGTTTGCTGAAGTTAAATGTCAACTTCCCCAAGGAGTTGGCTATTGACATCGTACTGCACTCCTTACCTCCATGTTATGATCAGTTCCGAATGACCTATCATATGAACAAAGAGGAGGTCACACTCAGCAAGCTTCAAGGACTTTTGAAGACCGCCGAAAGTGGTCTCAAAGGTAAGTTGGTTGTTACTACTCCTACTCCTACCACCGCCCCTGTTCTGGCAATAAGGAAAGGCAAAGGGAAGAAGAGGAAGACCCCTTCAAAGGGTCACAAGGGAAATTCTCTTGATGGTTCCTCTTCAAGTGGAAACAAAGGTGGTCATGCTGCTCCCTCTGCCAACCCTAAAGAAGTTGAATGCTTTTATTGTCATGATAAGGGGCACTGGAAGTAAAGTTGCTTAAAGTACTTGCAGGATGTTAAGGATGGGAAAGTAAAACCCACCCATGCAGGTATTTACTCTATATTGTCTAGTAACTCACCACATACTAATTCTTGGGTCCTTGATACAGTTGTGGTATTCACATATGTTATGATTTGCAGGGCCTAAAAAGAAGTGAGGATGTGGAGCACGGTAAGATAAACTTAATCATGGGGAATAGGAAAGCTTCACCTGTTACCAAGATTGGAGTTTATTCTTTATTCCTGAGTAGTGGGTTAATGTTATATTTGAATAAATGTTGTTAGTCGTCTGAAATGGCGAGGAATATTATTTCTTTTCACGGTTTGTAGAAGCAAGGATTTACTTTTTCATTTGATAATTAATCTGGTGGTATTAATGCTTTTTATAATGGTGTTTTTTATTTTAAAGCATTACCTTGTGATTGTGAATATGACACTGTGTTGGTTGTAGATAACTTAGGAAATAATGTATTGCATATTGATTCTTCCACTAGCTTGGATAAGCCATCCTTGTGGCATTGTCGTCTTCGACATGTTAACAAGAAGCGCATAGGCCAACTCCAAAAGGCTGGAGTCTTGGAATCATTTGACTTAAAATCAGATGATAGTTGTGAATCTTGTTTGCTTGGATAAATGACAAAATCACCCTTCACTGGTACTTGTGCTAGGGGTGAAGGTTTGTTGGACCTCATACACACATATGTGTGTGGACCCTTCAAAACCGCCACAAGGGATGCTAGCCACTTCTATGTGACTTTTACTGATGATTATAATAGATATGGCTATATCTACTTAATCAAGCATAAGTCAGAAACCTTTGAAAAGTTCATAGAGTTTAAACAGGAAGTGGAGAATCAGCTGGGCAGGAACATTAAGATGCTTCGATCCGATCGAGGTGGTGAGTATCTTAGTACAGAGTTCCTTGACTATCTTAAGGAATGTGGAATTTTTTCACAATTGACACCTCCCAGGACACCACATCTTAATGGTGTGGCTGATAGGCGCAATAGAACCTTGTTGGACATGGTTCATTCCATGATGAGTCGAGCTTCGTTACCAATCTCATTTTGGGGGTATGCCTTAGAGACTGCCTCCCATATCCTTAATCTAGTCCCTACTAAAAAGGTTGCCAAAACACCTCACGAGATGTGGACTGGGAAAGTTCCCACTTTAGACCACATCAAGATTTGGGGTTGCGAGGCTTTCGTGAGGCGCGAGACTCATGATAAGCTCGAACCTCGTAGTAAGCAGTGTATTTTCATCGGCTACCCACAGAAATCCTTTGGTTATCTCTTCTACAGACCCAGTGAAAATGTGGTCTTTGTGGCAAGGATAGGAGTCTTTCGTGAGAGAGAATTCATTAGCCAAGGAAACAGTAGGAGGCAAATTGACCTTGAAGAGCTTCAAGAGTCAAGCGGTGAAGGAACCTCAAACCCTAGCAATCAACCTGAGGAGGAAACTCCTGTTGTATCAACTGACGAGCCCATACCTCTAAGACGTTCCACTAGAGTTAGGAATGCATCTGAGCATTATTATGGTTTCCATATTACTGCGGAACGTGATACATTTATCAGTGATAGTACACTGGTAAATCTGGATGAACCTAACAACTATAAGGAAGCCATGGCAGGCCCTAAGTCTACTAAATGGAAAGAGGATATGGATAGCGAGATCCAATCCATGTATGACAATCAAGTTTGGAACTTGGTTGACAATGTACCGGGTCGTAAGACAGTCAGGTGCAAATGGATCTTCAATAAGAAGACTGGCATGGATGGGAAAGTGCACACTTATAAGGCGCGACAGGTTGTGAAGGGCTTCACCCAAACTCAGGGAGTTGACTATGATGAAACCTTCTCACCAATAGCAAAAATTAAGTCTATTAGGGTTATGCTAGCCATTGCTGCATTTCATGATTATGAAATATGGCAAATGGGTGTCAAAACCGCTTTTCTTAATGGAAAGTTGGCTGAGGATGTTTACATGAGTCAGCCAAAGGGTTTTGTCAATGCAAAGTACCCTGATAGAGTGTGTAAGCTTGAGAAATCCATTTATGGATTGAAACAAGCATCTTGCAGCTGGAATCTTTGTTTTGATGAGAAAGTCAAAGAGTTTGGCTTTTCGAGAAGCGAGGATGAGTCATGTGTATATATCAGAGCTAGTAGGAGTATAGTCAGCTTTTTGGTACTGTATGTGGATGACATACTACTCATAGGAAATGACATCCCAACCTTGCAGGAGGTTAAGTCCTGGCTTGGGAAGTGTTTCGCTATGAAGGACCTTGGAGAAGCTGCCTATATCCTAGGGATAAGGATATTGAGAGATAGGAGTAAAAGACTAATTCGACTTAGTCAGAGTACTTACTTGGACAAGGTGTTGAAGAGGTTCAATATGCAGAATTCCAAGAAAGGAGACTTACCGATCCAGAGCAATGCCAAACTGAGTAAGACTCAGAGTCCGAGTACAGAGGCTGAGATAGCTGAGATGAGTCGATTACGATATGCTTCCGCTGTTGGCTCGATCGTGTATGCTATCACTTGTACTCGCCCTGATGTGGCCTTTGCTTTGAGCATGGTCAGCAGATATCAGGGGAACCCTGGCAAGGCTCACTAGACTGCGGTAAAGAACATTCTCAAGTACCTGTGAAGGACTAAGGATTGGATCCTTACCATTGGTGGGAGTGATTACTTGAGAGTGGTGGGGTATAGTGACGCCAGCTTTTAAACCGATAGAGATAATTTCCGCTCTCAGTCGAGCATGGTCTTTACTCTGAATGGAGGGGCGGTTACATGGAAAAGTTTCAAGCAGGAGACAGTAGCTGATTCGACATGTGAATCAGAGTACATAGCAGAAAGTGAAGCAGCAAAGGAGGCGATATGGCTGAAGAACTTCATCGGAGACCTTGGAGTTGTACCAACTATAAAGGATCCTATTTAGATTTTCTGTGACAGCAATAGTGCGGTTTCCTTAGCCAAGGAACCGAGAGATCATGGCAGATCTAGACACATTGACAGAAAATATCATTTCATAAGACACAAGATAGAAGAATGACTCCTCGTGGGAAAGAGGGTATCGTCAGATAAGAACCCAGCAGATCCCCTCACGAAGGGACTGACTAGGGTGAAGCATTTTTAGAATGCAAGGCACATCGGGATAAAGGAAAATATTAGTTTTACTGATTAGATAGCTATTTCTGAAACTTGTAAAATGTATTTGACATTTGATGATTAAATAAAAGTTGTTGTTTGTTATGAGTAAAGTGTTACTATCTTGTGTCAATCGTTTACTATTGTTTCAACTTTGCATGTTTTGACGTGCATAATAATTACTTTATTCAAACTCTCCACAGTAAATCATACTTTGGAAGTAGGTATAAATCAAGACTGTCATGAATTGGGCTTGTAGATTTCTAAGGTGTTTAGACATAGCAAAAGTTGTTGCAACATTCATGAGTTCTCATAAGTTCTGAGTATTGGATTAAACTCACGCTCACGTGTATCACTTCATGGAATTCATCTCGAGTGATCGTGAGAACGTAATATCATATAAGTCTTCAAACCTAGAGATATGAGTTGTTGACTATGAGTTGGTTGTACATTGATTGTATGAAAACGCATCAACAACTTGATGTTATAAAACGTGCTCTTGTGTATGATTCAACAAGTAGTTAGTACAAGCATATGAATCGAAGTTTATCTGTTCCTTTTACTCCTTGGAGGATTAAAAGCGATATCTGGGCCCCTCGATCATTTTGTTTTATCCTATGTGTCGGTATTCAGGTTTGCATGGATTACATGGATGTAACTCGAATCCACCATACTATATAAAGAGGTCTTTGGCACTTGAAATTTGCACTAGTGTGTGAGATAACAAATGTGGGCCGATTTCAAGAGTGCTTCATATTCTCTCAAAGTCTTCCAAGTTGTTTTGGTGATTTGTGATTCCGCTTGAGGCATTCACATTATTAGTGCTAGGCTCTTAAAGCTCCAAGAAATCAACCACAAGAAAAGGTATGTCATTCTACTATTTTTATATTACATGTACCCCAATCACATGCTAATTAGGATGAAACCTTGGAAAATGAATATTTGCATGTATAATAGAGAAAACATAGATCCAAGGGTTATAGGGTTGCATGCACACCATAGGAGTGTTAGAATGCTCAAAACCCATCAGATCTTGATCAGCGCAAACCCAGTGTACCCGATCCCCTAGTCCTTCACTTGACTCACATATACATGTGAACAAGGAATTAGTCTTAATTTACTAAAGATGAAAATGCTCATTCATCATACAATACAACTTGCATGATTCCAAGTTTCTGTCCAATTGAAACTTGGGTGATGAGAATCTTTCCTTATTTGGAAAATACTCGATACTAGCACACACGAAAGAATCAAATTCATATTGCTAACATAGAAACATACAAACATCAATTTTCACAAATGCCATTGCAAGGAGACATAATAAAAAATAAAAGAAAATTTTATTTATTTATAAAATGTGGAAAAAAAACATTTCCTTACAATGCAATTACAACTAAAAATTGCTGGACAATAAGTACGACGTTGTTCCATGTATTTGTCCGGCTAATATCTTGAGAACATAGGATTATATGATCACTTATCTAAAATGGTACTTCATAGTTCAACAAAGTTTTAAGAGCTACGATTTCTGGTCGATTACTGAAGTCATACTTGCAACTATAGTTATCAGACTTGTCCAAGTGGGAGACTGTTGGATAAGGTGTCTAAGTCCATAACTATATTTGCTATGTACTTAACCCGACCCGACATGGTCCATTTGGGTTGAACTTCACCGGAACAATTTGTATGGATAGTCTTTTGAGAATAGTATATTTATGATTTATTAATATATAATTAGTTATAATATACTAATATGAAATCATATTATTTAATTAGTATTGATCAAGAATTAATTTGGAATTAATTTAGTGATAAAAAAGAAACTAATTAAATATGGACTCTTATATATATAGAATGGGCCAATGTTCATTTAGGATGGGCTAAGCTTGCATGGAAGTCTATGGATAGTCCATGGAGCTTTTAACCCATGTATCCTATGGAAATGAAAGGTCATGGGCATTAGGGTTTACATGGATGTAACCCTAATCCACCATACTATATAAAGAGGTCTTTGGCACTTGAAATTTGCACTAGTGTGTGAGATAACAAATGTGGGCCGATTTCAAGAGTGCTTCATATTCTCTCAAAGTCTTCCAAGTTGTTTTGGTGATTTGTGATTCCACTTGAGGCATTCACATTATTTGTGCTCAGCTCTTAAAGCTCCAAGAAATCAACCACAAGAATAGGTATGTCATTCTACTAGTTTTTATATTACATGTACCCCAATCACATGCTAATTAGGATGAAACCTTGGAAAATGAATATTTGCATGTATAATATAGAAAACATAGATCGGAGGTTTCTAGGGTTGCATGCACACCATAGTAGTGTTAGAATGCTCAAAACCCATTGGATCATGATCAGTGCACACCCAGTGTACCCGATCCCCTAGTCCTTCACTTGACTCACATATACATGTGAACAAGGAATTAGTCTTACTTTACCAAAGATGAAAAGTCTCATTCATCATACAATACAACTTGCATGATTCCAAGTTTCGGTCCAATTGAAACTTGGGTGATGAGAATCTTGCCTTATTTGGCAAATACTCGACACTAGCACACATGAAAGAATCAAATTCATATTGCTAACATAGAAACATACAAACATCAATTTTCACAAATGCCATTGCAAGGAGACATAATAAAAATAAAAGAAAATTTTATTTATTTATAAAATGTGGAAAAAAAACCTTTCCTTACAATGCAATTACAAATGAAAACTATGTTATTACATATTTCCTAGCAATCTATCATAACTCCTAAGCAGCATCTCAAAAATCCGATCTTCGAACCGTGCGATTGAAATCCATCTTTGCGATCAGATTCATCATACTCTTCCTTTAATCTTCCTTCCCTTTGCATGATATTACAAAACATCAAAATGCAACCTTGTCACATCACGTATTAAGAATCAACAATTAGGAACTTAATAGAGTTAGACAGTGGACTTACCTGAAGCAGAGTCAAACTTTTTGATTCTACCTTGTTTTAGATCTTTCAGGTAGTCAGGGTAGCTTCGCAACCAGTGCCTCTTTTCTTGGCAATAGAAACATATAGACTCTTTGGGAATGGTACACGAGACTATCTCAGACTTAGCCTTTTTCTTTGCCTTTTGGTCAACCGGGTTGACCATGGTCAATCCCTTTCCATTGGGAAGAGAAAACTTTTCTGTACTTCCAATGTCACCATTGTCAATGCCCATGGAAGTTTGAGAAGTAGATCTTCCCATCAAATTTGCTTTTCCAGTGCGCCACATCATTGCTGATTCAGCAGCAACAAGCAAATAGTTAAGATCAATAAGGGTCATGTCGTGGTCTGTCACATAGTAGTCCTTAATGAACTCACTATATGACTCAGGAAGTGACTGAAGAACCCAGTCAACAGCCAACTTCCTTAAGCCTTCGATACCCAATACTCTCAGCCTGTCAATATGTGACTTCATCTCCAACAGGTGAGTACACACAGGCCTTCCATCTTCATGTTTCATTGCAAGTAGGATTTGAGTGACCTTGAATTTTTCAAGTCTTTGAACTTGTGGGTAAGGGAGAATTATTGGAGGAGGTGGAGGAAGTGAAGTATGACTTCCATGATCCACCGGCGGGACATCATCTTGAAGAGGAAAGCTTGTTCCAAAAGATTTGGGAAGACCATAGTTGTCTGAACTATACATCTACAATGGGAGAAATTCAAGTTAGTGTATTTAAGTCCTTAATATAACACCCAAATGAAATATTAAGGCTACGACCCAACACAATATTTTACAATTTGGAAGAGGGATACCGTAATCCAATTTGCAAAATATTTGAAGGTAGGTAAATGACGATTTACCAATTTCCATCACGAAAAACGAAAAAAAAAATTTAGGTTTTAAGAAGTTCCTACATCCTTTAAGATTTATTGAAACTTTCAATGGCATGTTTAAATATTAAACCTATAATATTATAATAGTATAAGGTTATAATTTTAAACTTTAAGTTTCTAGGGTTTGGAATTAAATGTTTCAAAAGTTAGACTTTTACATTTACAAATTCCAAAACTTGAGGGCAAGTTTTGAACTATTCAAAAAAATTTCAAATTCATAACTTCTGAGTTTAATATAGGTTCAATGAAAAGACTTTTGACATTCCATAACTTGAGGACAAGTTATGGAGTTCATAAAAGCATTTATGGGAAAAAGACTCTTCAAGTTCATTACCTATAAGTTTTAATGATCTCTTTAAAAGAAAAACTTTTCATTTTCCATAACTTGAGGAAAAGTTATGGAATTCATCAAAACACATTTAGATCAACTAATTCTAACTTACAAAAACAACAATTTGTCAATGATCTAGATTAAAGTCATAAGAACAAGACAATTCATATCAAACAAATTTCATGTAATTAGCCTAACCATCTAAACTAATATAAAACAAGAAACTTTGACAATTATCTTTTAAATTGGATTAGCATGATCATTACCACATCAAAAACAGGTTTATAAGGTCAAAAAGAGTTTAGGGTAATGATCCTAGTCCAATTCCAACTTTTAAAACTTGAAAATCTGCACTCAGGGGCTCCGACTCATCGAGTGTATGAACAAACTCAGCGAGTTGGTCTGTTTTGTGCTTGGACTCGACGAGTCCCCCAGTGGGCTTGGCGAGTCCACTGTCCAAAACAACAGAAAATCGATTTTTAAAGCATTTTCAAGCAAGTAGCAACAAGTATAATTGAAAACAACCCTAGGCTCTGATACCACTGTTGGGTTTTGAGCATTCTAACACTCCTAAGGTGTACATGCAACCCTAAATACCTTGGATCTATGTTTTCTCTATTATACATGCAAACTTGAACTTTCCAAGGTATTACCCTAACTAGCATACAAAACATTGATACTTGGGTAATAAAACAAGTTAGATAGCATACCTTTTCTTGTAGTTGGAAACCTTGGACCTTTAAGAACTTAGTGCCCCAAGTGTTGCACCTCAAATGGAATCACACAACACCACCAACAAATGGAGGAACTTGAGAAGATGTCACTTGCACTCATAAAATCGGTATGCCCTCTTGTGTTTCCACTCTCTTAGGTTTCGGTAACCACTAGTGCCAATTTCAGGAGATAGAGGGGTTCTGATATAGTGTGGAAAACTAGGGTTACACCATGTAAACCTTAATGACTTTTCATATCCCTCATGCTCTATGGGTTAATACCTCCATGGAGTATCCATGGGCCACCACATGGGTTTAGCCCAAGATGAAGAACTATGGATCATAAGCCCACATTATAAGAATGAATGATTTACATAATCAATCCCTATCACACCCCCGAACCTGGACGGCGGAAACGTCTGGGGGTGGACGACTCGTGTACAGTATCATAACAATTGAATATGAATGAAACATAGCAACCAAACATCATACATTGGAAATACACACTTACATAGTTTACATATTGAATCTTGTTCATCAGTTACACAAAAGTAAGAAAGTAAAATTTCTTGAAGTCGCACCACTTGATCTTATAGTCGAACTTATTACCTGCTATTGGGATTCCTGAGAATACAAGTCGTTTTGAAAATCGTCAACTAAAAAGTTGGTGAGTTCATAAGCAGTTTTGAATAAAAATGGTTTTTGTACTTGTTTAGAATCGTTTTCAAAGTGCTTTCAAAAATATCTGATACTTTCTAAAAAGAATGGTTTGAAATATTTGTGTCCGATCTTATATTAATGCATGTGTGTTAATGGTTACAAAAATAGAAAGAGAATGATTTACAGACAACCCGATGTTGTCTGCAATAGATAATGCTGAAATCTCAACCCCGGTGGTTGAGTACCGATGCTTATAGATTGTCGTTTTATCAAAAAGAAGGTTTCCCGTTTTATCCCAAAAAGAAAATAGAATGGTTTCCTGTTTTATCCCAAAAAGAAAATAGAATGGTTTTCTGTTTTATCCCAAAAATAAAATAGAATGGTTTTCCGTAAATCTTATAACGTTAATTCTTCTAAGTGAGTCGTTACAACCATACTAAATAATGACAATTTCGCCTGTCTTTGCGTCTTTGGGACGCCGACGGAATAGGATAAGGATTTTGTCACCCTAGACTGGCCTATTCTAACTGTAGCGAACAGCTCAGGTGTGGGGTGTCACCCCCGTATAGATCTATACACAAACTCCCTCTTTCCCTCCAAGAAACTCTGGTTATAACTACAGGCTACGATTGTACATTCAAAGGTGCCAACCGACAGGTCTCACTAGATCCTTAATATAAAATTTACACGGAAAAGAAAGAAGAACACATATAAAACTCATTCCTAGGCCCATAAACATGTAAGTGGACCACTAAGGCCCACTATACGTATGTATTATTTCCAGGCACAAAAGGAATATGAATGTCTACCATGAGCCCAATATACATGTAAAAGGACACTAACGCCCACTAAACATGTATATTATTTCCAGGACCAAATAAGGATAAGAATATCGTTTTTAACCTGTTTGTTATTGTTTTCTTTATTTTAGCTCGATTATTTACAAAATTGATATAAAAAGCCCACTTTTTGTAAAAATGACGTTCTTGGCCCAATAAGCCACAAAGTTTTCAATTAAGGCCCAATTATAGTAAAAATAACACTTTAGCCCCCATTTTGTTCAAAACTTGTGTTTTTGACTAGTTTGTGGTAAAAATAACATTTTAAACCCCTTTTTTTTTTGTCAAAAATATCATTTTTGGCTTGATTTTTGTGAAATACACATTTTTCTGGTTTTTGGCTTTTCTGATCTAGTTGTTGGAAAATTTGTAGAAAAATCATCGTAAGTCGAAATTTGGATCCGTAAATTCTGGATGTTTGGAAATTTTTTCTAATTTGTTCACAATTTTTCTCATAATTTTTATTGGCCTCTAACAAGTGTGAAATTGCTCACCTTCATAGATTGGTCCGAAATTATTTCAAATCTGATAGGCAGTTTTGTAAAATTGGCCAAAAATAGTAGAAAAATCGTATGAAAACGTGAGAGTAGTCATTTTAAAGGTAATAACCTGAACGTTTTGCATGTAAAACAGTTTTGAGAAATATTACCATTAAGGAGGTCAAAACAGTTCGAGATTGGACTAAAACTTTTCTGTCAAGGGCTGATTTTTGAGTTTAAGTTATCTAAGTTTGTTCACAACACTTGTTTTTGCTATTTTAAGTGGATAAATCCCAGATCTACAAGTTTACAAGTATTATATATGAGGACACATACATTTCTCAAGGTTTATATGAAGATCCAAGTGATAAACTTCATTTTCAAGTAAAGATCTAAAAGTTAAACACATAAACATGCATATATACATAGATCTAACACAAAAGCACTTGTATTCTCCCCCAAAAATATTATAAAACCGAAAACAAGGGGGTATGAACTCACCTTGGGGGTTTTTGAGATGTAGAAGAAGAAGATGATGAAACTTTGACCCTAGCTTGATTTTTTGGTGAGATCTTGAGATGGAGGTGGTTCTAAGGTCCAAAATCACGAAAATGAAGTTGTAAGAGGAAGGATCTTAGCATAGACTTGAAATATAACATCTAGAGATGAATATGAACTTACCAAGTTATGATACTTCAGGAAAATCTTGAGGATGGCACCCCACCCACGAATTTTTAGAGAAATGAAGGAGATTTGAGAGGAAATGGAGTTATATGCAACTTTGAAATGAGAGTGGTGATGGAGAGGTGGTATGGACGAGTTTTAAGGAGAGAAGGGAGGGTGGATGGTGCTTGGAAGTACGATGGACAAATACTCCCTTCCTAAAAGTATGTAAGATAATTACCATGGATACATGTTGGGTAATTTTGATGTGGCAACATTTTGTGAACTCTTTTTTTTTTTAATAAATGGGCTAACCAACCCAAAAGGAGTTTTTGGGCCCAATATAAAAGGATTTTCGGTTTTTTTTTAAAGCCCAAAGATAGGAGGTTTCAGCCCAATGATGTTCTAGGAATGGTATTGGCCCAAACGAGGTTGTTGGATTGAGTATTTGTGTTTAAGGCCCAAAAATGATTGGACTTGGCTTTATAGATCGAGTTTCGGGTTTATATGAGATTGTTTTGACCTAAATGTCAATGTATAAAAGTAGAATTTTAATGGCATTGAATTTTTGAAGTTCGCTAGATGAGATGTTGTAAGGTTACACAAGGAGGTTATATTGTACATGAATTTTCACATTTTAACCTAATTTTTCCAGTTGTGACAATCCCCATATATTTAATTAGTCTCTTTTGATCACAAAATTAATTCCAAATTAATTCTTGATCAATACTAATTAAATAATATGATTTCATATTAACATATTAGAACTTATAATATATTAATAAACCATAAATAACCTCTTCTCAATTATCCATCCTTCAGATTGTTCCGGTGTCATGCAACCCAAATGGACCATGCTTCTCTCGGGTCAAGTACATACCAATTATAGTTATGGACCAACAGTGAATGCTATGATCCAACCGTAATCTTACAATCACTTCCTGTGCTACATCCCATCTAAAGTCTTTCTTGCCATGATCCAAACATAGTCTTTCATGAAAGTCACAAAGATAAAAATACATACATTGAAACGTATTACGAATACTATGAACCATCCATAGTCTTACTAGCACTTCCGTTGCTACAAGTCAACTATAGTCTTTCCCTCCATGATCCAACCATGGTCTTTCATGCAAAAGTCACAAAGAAAATCTAGCATATCATGGCACCTAGTGTCCTGGATAGTATAGTGTGGAAACTCACCTGAACTAGTCAACAGAAGCTCAACAACGACCTTAGCAACATAACAGCTAACTCAAGCTACCTAATGCCAGACCGAAACCATTCTTTAGATAAATACTCGATTTTGAAAAAGTTTGATCCAAATTCAAACTAGTCAAAAAGTCAACCGTCAAAAGTTAATTTAGAAGATCTCCATGTCATGGCCAACTGTTAGCCACGTCGTGGCTGCTAAATGACAAAACAGTCGTAATGAGTCTTGCCACCATGTTTTGGTTTCAGTCTGAAAGACTTTTCTTTATTAAGAGCTTAATCCATAGAGACCAATGCTCATAACTGTTGGGTTTTGAGCATTCTAACACTCCTAAGGTGTACATGCAACCCTAGAAACCTTGGATCTATGTTTGACTAAGATACATGCAAAATTGATTTTCCAAGGTTCATAATCCTATCTAGCATACATGGGGAACTTTAATCATAAAAGTAAGCTAGAAGAACATACCTTGTAGTAGTTTGGATTCCTTGAAAAACCTTGAGAGCCTAGTACCCCAAGTGTGATGCCTCAAATGTCTCACACAACACCAAATGCACTTCGAATAAACTTGAGAGAAATGTCACACTCTTGGAAATCAGCTACCCCTCTTATTTCTTACTAGTGGTTGATTTTGGTGAGTAAAAGGTTGCTTATATAGTGTGTTACAATTAGGGTTACACCATATAAACCCTAATGTAACATGGATCTTCATTTCCATGACCCATGGGTTTAACTCTCCATGGAGCATTCATGGAGCATTCTATGGGTTTTAGCCCAACTTGATAATCCATGAAGCATTTAGCCCACTATACAAGTATGGATGATTTACACAATCAACCCATATATTTAATTAGTCATGTTTTGATCACTTAATTAGTACTAGATTAATTCTTGATCAATACTAATTAAATAATATTATTAATATATTAGAAATTATAATATATTAATAAACCATAAGTGTTATTTCTCTCATTTTAGTCTATCCAAATGCATGATGCCATGCAACCCAAATCGACCATGCGAACCGGGTCAAGTACATCCCAGAAATAGTTATGATGTTAGACACCTAATCCAACAGTCTCCCACTTGGATAAGTCTAATAACTATATCTACAAGAATAACTTCATGAACCGATCAGCAATCATAGCTCTTTCAAGGTCTCGCGGAACTGAGATGATGATGATACGCCATTTTAGATAAATGATCATTTAATCCTCTGTTCTAGATATCAGCTGGACAAATACATGGAACAATGTCTTACTTATTATCCAGCAGTTTGTTTCTCGATTTCCGATTTGTTTGACATAGAACTTATTTGAACACATCAACTTAGTTCTGACCGGGCCCGGTACATGGGTCAACACAAAATCATCGAGGGGCCCAGATATCGCTTCTAATCCAAGAAGGAACAGATAAACTTCGACTCGTATGCTTGTTCTACTACTTGTTGAATCATACACAAAGGCACGTTTTATAACATCGAGTTACCAATGTGTTTTCGTACGATCAATGTATAACCAATTCATAGGCAACAAGTCATATCTCTAGGTTTGAAGACTTATATGATATTACCGTCTCACGATCACTCGAGATAAACTCCATGAAGTGATACCAGTGAGCATGGGTTGAATCCAATACTCAGAACTTATGAGTACTCATGAGTGTTGTAGCACCACTTTGTCCAACATCTTAGACCTCTACAAGCTAACCCATGACAGTCTTGATTCATAACTACTTCCAACATATGACCGACTGTGGATGGTTTGAATAACTTAGCCATTCAGGAAGAGCGACTTAGTTATTTTGGAAGTCAAAACATGCAAAGTGAAACACAAGAATAATCGAATCAACTATGGTCTCAGAACTTATGAATATAAATAAAAACACCTTTTATTTATCACCATATTGATTACAGATTATTCATTGTATACTGTTTCAAACTATCAACTTTATACTTGAATTAAAACAATAGTTCTCCCATGCTCCGAGCATGTACACTATGTTTTATAAACACTAGTCATGCCATACACCAAGTATACACACTATGTTTGTCTAAACATTAGTCATGCCATACACCAAGTATGCACACTAAGTTTGTCTATGATCTTTACTTTGTGAAATAGATCAACTGAACATTAATTCCAATGATACTCATTTCACAATCTCAAATCCTTACCGCAAATGCATGAATCCCAGATTCCTGCCATTTACTTAAATCTGTTAGATTCTAAACTCATATGCATTGGTCCTCTTGTAATGATTATGCACAAAGTCACAAAGACTTGTCAACAGACATTACAGAGTACTCCAATAGAGACCAACTCCATGGAAACGAAGTCTCATATTCAAAGTTCATTGCTTTGAACATTCTTCTTGCATTAAGTTTCCTAATCTTTAACAGATTTAATGAATAACTTCCACCTATGCAAATATTTCCATATTCTCATTTTGACTATCACTTCTGCACAAGAGTTGCCTCTTTTCAGAATATGTCAATATGATCCTTCCAAAATTAACACTATACTTCCAACTGTCCTTGAGCAACCAATCTTTGGTAAACCTTAGATTGTCCTCGACAATTGCTTAATCAAATTAGTCATATCCAATTCTACTACTTTCCCCTCTTAATGCTCTAGGCATTTTGAAAAAAAAAATAGAACAGATGTATATTATAGCACATGCACTCGATCCTATATCCGAAGCATATGGGACACGATTCATAAAGACATGATTCTAGACCAGTCTTTTGCTATAATATTTCTATTTCTATTTGCCAAGTTCTCATAATTCAGATTATGAAGAGGGATGCCGTAATCATAATCGAATTTTAGAACGCAAATAATGGACCCATATATAGAATTTCCTTATGTTGAGCCATTCCAACATGAAATTCATATATATATATATATATATATATATATATATATATATATATATATATATATATATATATATATATATATATATATATATATATATTCTTGACTAAATATGATTAAAACCTCAATCTAAGCTTTTAGAATTTAAGTGAAGTATAATTTCCTCTCTCTTAATTATAGGAAAACAACTTTTTCCCAATTGAAACCTTTTTGTTTTCTATAATTAACATTGCTACCTTGCAACACTTATCATAATTATCATGCTCCCACTTGCATGATGATTATTAGCATAATGCTTACGCTCCCACTAGCTTTGACATGTACTCAGAAATCAGCTGGACTTCTAGAGATCAATACTTTATTGACCTTCTTACCAAATTTCAGATTTCTGATATGAGATTGCTTTAACAAGACTTTATCAAAATCATACACCTTTTCTTAGATAGCTCACATGTGTGTCTAAACAATTTCATAACTATGAAAAGGGATGTCGTAATCATAGTCTCAATTGTTTAGACCTTTGCCATTTCTCACAAGTCCATGTTAGTGTGTCGGTTAACCACACATGCTCCACTAACGATTTTAAGAATGAAAATATCACAACTGTTATCTACATAAAATCTACTTAGTGAAAGTGTTTCCTCACCATCATTTTCATGAATCGGAGAGAAACCTTATGACACTTAGATTTTATGGTGTATGTGTTCTTATCCATGTGAATTTGTCAAAACCATAATCACAAGACAAGGATAATGACAAATCCAAACTCATATGGACTGAACTCAATCTTAATTTCTTGCCGCCTGGCAGCACATGGGCCTGCCATTGCTTCCAAGTTGTTATGCAACCAATTGAGAACTCTCAGAACTCATATGCAAAGCCAACTTTAACTAGAATGGGCACAGAAAAAGGAATATGTGAACACGATAGGTTATAAACCTCGAGTTGTGTGCTTGTGATAAACTATAGGTTTTTCTTCTTGATCAGATCTAGAAGCTTTTTCAAGATCTATAAGACTCCCACTGTCCTCTTGACATATAAGACTCACTTGCCAAATATTCAAGATATAGTGCGGATTCTTTATCAAAACAAACACTTCACACAGTTGGCCTTAGTTGGTCTTTGTTTTTTCCAAAACATCACAACTTACCAATTTCAAATGTACAAGAGTATGACATTTTTACTCTTACATTTGACAAGTGTTATAAACCTTTCTTTAAGATATGTCACTCAACTTACAGTCTTGGAGTATGACTCTAAGACTTGTTTCAGAATGAAGTTTGACTCATCTTCTTGATTCAACCATTTCAACAATTCTTGATTCCTCTTCTTAGCCATAGGAATGCACTATGATTTCCTTAAAGGACCAATTGTGATATGGTTTCTTAATCATTAAGATGACCACAAAACATGATACTAAAGTATTCTCCCATATTTTTAGATTTCAGAAACTTTTATCTTTCTGCCTAATTTGATTCTTCTCATTCATTCTGCCATACATCGAAGCTTTTCCAATGTTTCAGAATTATACTTAACTTGTAAGTATAACCATATTTACTAAACCTTTGTAAATCATGACGAATAGTCTTATCAATCTTTTGTGGTGGACTTGACTAGTGCACAAGAATGTGTACTCAATCCCTTAGTCTTTCACTTGACTCATATATACATGTGAACAAGGAATTAGTCTTAATTTTCCAAAGCTGAAAGTTCTCATTCGTCATACTATACAACTTGCATGATTTCAAGTTTCGGTCCAAATGAAACTTGGTTGATGAGAATATTCTTTATTTGGTAAATTTAGAAACTACCACAAATGATAGAATCAAATTCACATTTCCATTATTGCTAGAACCATACAAACATCAATTTTTCATAAAATGCCATTGCAAGGAGATATAATAAAATAAAACAAAATTTTATTTATTTATAAATGCGGAAAAAACTTTTTCCTTACAATGCAACTTTAAATGAAAACTATGCTATTACATATTTTCTAGCAATCTATCATAACTCCTAAGTAGTAGCTCAAGAATCTGATCTTCGAACCATGCGATTGAAATCCATCTTCGCGATCAGATTCAGCATACCCTTTCTTTAAGTTTCCTTCCCTTTGCTTGATCCTGTCAAACACCAAAATGTAACCGAATCACATTTTGTATTAAGAATCATCAATAAGGAACTTAACAGTGTTAGATAGTGGACTTACCTAAAGCAGAGTAAAATCTTCTTGATTTTTTCCTTTCTCTTAGATCTTTCATGTAGTTAGGGCAGTTTCGCAACCAATGCCCCTTCTCTTGACAATGAAAACATATAGACTCTTTCAGAATGGTACACGGGACTATCACAGACTTAGCTTTTCCCTTTACCTTCTGGTCAACAGGGTTGACCGAGGCCAATCCCTTTCTATTGGGAAGAGAAAGTTTTTCTGGACTTCCAATGTTACCATTGCGCCACATCATTTCTGACTCAGCAGCAACAAGCAAATAAGATAGATCTATTAGGGTCATGTCGTGATCTGTCACATAGTAGTTCTTAACGAACTCACCGTAAGACTCGGGAAGTGACTGAAGAACCCAGTCAATAGCCAACTTCCTTGGGACAATGACACCCAACATTCTCAACCTGTCAAAGTGTGACTTCATTCCTAAGACATGAGAACACACAGGTCTTAAATCTTTATGTTTCATTGCTAGTAGGGCTTGAGTGACCTTGAATTTTTCAAGTCTTCGAGCTTGTGGGTCAGGGAGAATAAATGGAGGAGGTGGAGGTAGATAAATATGATTTCCATGAGATTTGGGAAGATCACAGTTGTCTAAACGATACATTTGTAAGTGGAGATATTCAAGTTAGTTGATTTTAAGTCCTTAATATAACACCCAATATGAAATACTAAGGCTAGGACCCAACACAATATTTTATAACTTGGAAGAGGGATGTCGTAATCCAAGCTATAAAATATTTGAAGGTAGGTGAATGACGATTCACCAATTTCCACCATGAAAAACGAAATAAATTATTAGGTTTTAATTGGATTTGAAACTCCTAGATCTTTTGAGATTCATTGAACTTTCAATGGCATGTTTCAATCTCGAGTGTGCCCTTCAGGTTTTGTGACTGGGATGCCAAGGATCACAAAACGAGGTGTGAAGTAACCATGAAAATTACTTGGTACCCTTAATGTATTACCCCTCAATCGATGTGCCGGTTAACCATACGTGCTCCATCGATACTATGATAAACATTAAGTTACCCTTTGCCTACCTTGTTAAGCCCAGCTACTGTGTCGGTTAACCACACGCGCTCCACTAACCGACTTAAGCAAAGTGCAAAGTGTAATTTCATGAGTTAGCACCATATTCACTTTTTCCTAAAGTAACTAAGATTGGGAATTATAAAACATTTAGATACTTTATATTCATCATTAATACTTTTAATGTGGGGAGAATTCTAGTCCTTGTCCTACCCGTTCGGCTAACGACCCTCCACCGATCAAGGAAGCGGTGGCTGAGGGTGCACACCCATTAAGCTGCCATTTTATAGGCAACAACCTTATACCCCCCTTATAGACCGGCTTCGTGAATGAGGCCTACTAACAGTAAGACTGACTTGCTCTTATATATATATATATATATATATATATATATATATATATATATATATATATATATATATATATATATATATTATTAACTTATAACATTATAAAGTATAAGGGTTTAATTTTAACTTTTAAAATTCTAGGGGTTGGAACTAAAGTTTTTAAAGTGACTTTACATGCTCCAAAACTTGAGGGCTAGTTTTGTAACTTTCAAAACTTTTCATCTTTCATAACTTATGAGTTAGATGGTTTATTAAAATGAGAGACTTTTCATTTTATGTAACCTATGTGTTTCTTTAATGGAGCTTAAAAGAATGACTTTTGGTAATCCATAACTTGAGGACAAATTATGGATTCCATTAAAACACATAATGATCAACAATTAAACTAACAAGCAAGTTACAAATAATTCCTATGATCTTCTAAACTCATAAGTTCATGACCATGCATATCATCTATTTCAAGAATCATAAAATTAACCATATAAAACTGGAAATCTTGATAATAGCTATTGAAAATGGATTAGCATGATCATTACACCATCTAAAACAAGTTTTATAAGACCAAAACAGTTTAGGGTAATGTTTCTAGTCCATTTCCAGCAGCAAAAGTCGAAAATCTGCACTCCGCCTGGCGAACTCGTCGAGTGCAAGAACTGACTCGCCGAGTTGGTTGAAGATACGCTTGGACTCGTCGAGTGCCCCCATGGACTCGGCGAGTCCTCTGTGCAGACAGCAAGAATTTCAACTTTTTCAGCTATTTTGCATCAAGTATCAAATAAACAAGCCTAGTCTCTTATACCACTGTTGGGTTTTGAGCATTCTAACAATCCTAAGGTGTACATGCAACCCTAGAAACCTTGGATCTATGTTTGACTAAGATACATGCAAAATTGATTTTCCAAGGTTCATAATCCTATCTAGCATACATGGGGAACTTTAATCATAAAAGTAAGCTAGAAGAACATACCTTGTAGTAGTTTGGATTTCTTGAAAAACCTTGAGAGCCTAGCACCCCAAGTGTGATGCCTCAAATGTCTTACACAACACCAAATGCACTTCGAATAAACTTCAGAGAAATGTCACACTCTTGGAAATCGTCTAGCCCTCTTATTTCTTACTAGTGGCCGATTTTGGTGAGTAAAAGGATGCTTATATAGTGTGTTACAATTAGGGTTACACCATGTAAACCCTAATGTAACATGGCTATTCATTTCCATGACCCATGGGTTTAAACCTCCATGGAGCATTCATGGAGCATCCTATGGGTTTTAGCCCAACTTGATAATCCATGAAGCATTTAGCCCACTATACAAGTATGGATGATTTACACAATCAACCCATATATTTAATTAGTCATATTTTGATCACTTAATTAATACTAGATTAATTCTTGATCAATACTAATTAAATAATATTATTAATATATTAGAACTTATAATATATTAATAAACCATAATTGTTATTTCTCTCATTTTAGTCTATCTAAATGCATGATGCCATGCAACCCAAATGGACCATGCCAACCGGGTCAAGTACATCCCAGAAATAGTTATAAACTTAGACACCAAATCCAACAATAACATTAGATATGATTCCTAATAGCTTCATAATGGATAAAGTTTACAATTTTATCCATTAGGATGGTCCAAACAACCAAGATCTAGAGTTTAAGCCTCAAAGGGACCAAGAATGCATCTTTTTCAACTTAATCCATTAAGTTTAAGCCTCTAAATTTCATATTTGAATCAACATGATGTCTAAATGGATAAAGTTTCCAACTTTATTCATTCTAAGGCCACAAACTTCCAAGATCTAAAACCCTAAGTTGAGAAATGACCAAAAGCCAATCTTTCTTTATGTATGGTGTAAAGGGAGCTCTTACATGCACTCTTTAATCCACCAAATGAACATATATTATCCCAAACGTCAATCAAAAGCTCAAGAGCCCTTCAAACTCTATGAAATAAGCCACCAAGGGACCAAAACTCATTAAAATGGACGAAAAATCCATGTACTCATAATCTAAAGATAAAACGAAATAATGCTTGGAACTTTATGACTTACAAATGTCCAAAAGGTGAATGGAGGTTGAATACTTCAAATGCATAGCTTCAAAGACCAATCTTTCTTGTTCTTATTCATCCTAGAGTATAATATGATGGGTTTTGAGCATTCTAACACTCCTAAGTGTACATGCAACCCTAGAAAACATTGGATCTATGTTTGTCTAAAATACATGCAAAATACTTTTTCCAAGGTTCATAATCTTATCTACCATACATGGGGAACTTTAAACATAAAAGATGGCTAGAATTACATACCTTGTTGTTGTTTTGATTCCTTCAAAACCTTGAGTGCCTACAACCCCAAGTGTGATGCCTCGAATGTTTCACACAACACCAAATGCTCTTGGAATAAATTTTGAGAGAATTATCTAACACTTGAAATCGGCCTTGCCCTCTTGTCTCCTTAGTGTAGCCGTTTTGGTTGCTAGAAGCATGCTTATATAGTATGTTGCATTAGGGTTACACCATGTAAACCCTAATGTAACATGGCTCTTCATTTCCATGACCCACGGGTTTGTAACTCCCATGGAGCATCCATGGAGCATCCTATGGACCTTAGCCCAACTAGATAATCCATGGAGCATCTAGCCCACTATACAAGTATGGATGATTTACACAATTCTTGATCAATACTAATTAAATACTAATTAAATAATACTATTAATATATTAGAACATATGATATATTAATAAACCACAAGTGTTATTTCTCTCATTTAGTGTATCCAATTGCATGATGCCATGCAACCCAAATGGACCATGCCGGGTCGGGTTAAGTACATACCAGAAATAGTTATGGACTTAGACACCTTATCCAACAGTCTCCCACTTGGATAAGTCTAATAACTATAACTGCAAGTATGACTTCAGGAACCGATCAGTAATCGTAGCTCTTTTCAAGGTCTCTCGGAACTGAGAAGATGATGATAGGCCATTTAAGATAAGTGATCATATAATCCTCTGTTCTATATATCAGTCGGACAAATACATGGAACAATGTCTTACTTTTGTCCAGCAGTTTGTTTCCCAATTTCCGATTTGTTTGACATAGAACTTAATTGAACACATCAACTTAGTTCTGACCGGGCCCGGTACATAGGTCAAAACAAAATCATCGAGGGGCCCATATATCGCTTCTAATCCAAGAAGGAACATATAAACTTCGACTCATATGCTTGTTCTACTACTTGTTAAATCACATACAAACGCACGTTTTATAACATCGAGTTACCAATGTGTTTTCGCACAACAAGACCAATCTCTAGGTTTGAAGACTTATATGATATTACCGTCTTGCAATCACTCGAGATAAATTCCATGATGTGATACCAGCGAGCGTGGGTTGAATCCAATACTCAGAACTTATGAGCACTCATGAGTGTTGAGGCAATGTCCAACATCTTAGACCTCTACAACCAACTCATGACAGTCTTAATTCATATCTACTTTCAACATATGACTGACTATGGATAATTTGAATAATATGTAAAACACAACATAAATATTTTGGATGTCAAAACATGTGAAAGAAATAATAGTAAACGATTGACAAAAGATAGCAACACTTTACTCATAAATAAGCACAACTTTTATTCATCATCAAATGTCAATTACACTTTACAAATTTCAAAATTATCTAACTACTAAAACTAATATCATCCTTCAGCCCTATGCTCCTTGCATGCTGGAGATGCTTAACCCTACCCAGTCCCTTCGTGAGGGGATCTGCCGAGTTCTCATCTGATGATACCCTCTTTGCCGCGAGGAGTCCTTCCTCTACTCGATGTCTGATGAAATGGTATTTTCTGTCAATGTGTCTGGATCTTCCGTGATCCCTTGGTTCCTTTGCTAAGGCAACTGCACTTTCACTATCACATAAAATCTCTATGGGCTCCTTTATAGCTGGTACAACTCCAATGTCACCAATGAAATTCTTTAGCCATATCGCCTCCTTTGCTGCCTCGCTTTCCGCTATATACTCTGATTCGCAAGTTGAATCAGCTACTGTCTCCTGCTTGGAACTTTTCCAAGAAATTGCTCCTCCGTTTAAGGTAAAGACCCAGCCTGACTGAGAGCGGAAATTATCCCTATCAGTCTGGAAGCTAGCATCACTATACCCTATAACTCTCAAGTCATCACTCCCACCAAGGGTAAGGACCCAGTCCTTAGTCCTCCGCAGGTACTCGAGAATGTTCTTTACCGCAGTTCAGTAAGCCTTACCAGGGTTCCCCTGATACCTGCTAACCATGCTCAAAGCAAAGGCTACATCAGGACGAGTATACGTCATAGCATACATGATCGATCCTACAGATGAAGCATAAGGTACTCGACTCATTTCTGCTATCTCAACCTCGGTACTCGGGCTCTGATTCTGACTCAATCTAACGTTACTCTGGATGGGTAACTCTCCTTTCTTGGAATCGTGCATGTTGAACCTCTTCAGCACCTTATCCAAGTAGGTACTCTGACTAAGTCCAATTAGTCTTTTACTCCAGTCTCTCAGAATCCTAATCCCTAGGATATAGGCAGCTTCTCCAAGGTCCTTCATAGCGAAACACTTCCCAAGCCAGGACTTCACTTCCTGCAAGGTTGGGATGTCATTTCCTATGAATAGTATGTCATCCACATCCAATACCAAAAAGCTGACTATACTCCCACTAGCCTTGACATATACACAAGATTCATCTTCACTCTTCTAAAAGCCAAACTCTTTGACTTTCTCATCGAAACAAAGATTCCATCTGCGAGGTGCTTGTTTCAATCCATAGATGGATTTCTCAAGCTTACACACTTTATTAGGGTTCTCTGTACTGACAAAACCCTCAGGCTAACTCGTGTAAACATCCTCAGCCAACTTTCCATTAAGGAAAGCGGTTTTGACATCCATTTGCCATATTTCATAGTCATGAAATGAAGCAATGTCTAACAATACCCTAATAGACTTAATCTTGGCTACTGGTAAAAAGGTCTCATCATAATCAACTCATGGAGTTTGAGAAAAGCCCTTCGCAACTAGTCACGCCTTATAAGTGTGTACATTACCATCCATGTCGGTCTTCTTCTTGAATATCCATTTGCACCCAACTGTCTTACGACCTGGTACATTGTCAACCAAGTTCCAAACTTGATTGCCATACATGGACTGTATCTCGCTGTCCATTGCCTCTTTCCATTTAGCAGACTTGGGGCCTGTCATGGCTTCCGCATAACTGTTAGGTTCATCCAGACTTACCAGTGTCTCATCACTAATAAGTGTCTCACCTTCCGCAGTAATATGGAAACCATAGTAGAGCTCAGGTGCATTCCTAACCCTTGCGGAACGCCTCAGAGGTACAGACTTGTCAATTGGATCAACAAGAGTTTCCTCCTCAACTTGACTACTAGGGTTTGAGGTTCCTTGTCACACCCCGAAACCGATGGCGGAAACGTTCCGGGGCGAAGGACGTCGTGTGTAGCATCACAACCAATGAATAACAGCAATCATAGCAACACAACCATTACAGTGAATACTTGAATAAAAATGTTTACATCAGTTGAAACTTTGTTTGAATTACATCCAATAGCTTTGTATAGTATAAACATAAAACTCTTATTGCTCCAGTTACTCGAAAATCCAGCAAGTACCTGTCTACTGATTTCCTGAGAATACAAGCAGTTTGAAAGAATATCAGCATAAAGCTGGTAAGTTCATAAGCGGTGGTTTGTAGTGAAAATCGTCGTTGAGTTCGGAAAATATTTGTATAGTTATAAGAAAATCAGATATTTTTCCTTAGTGAAAATGTAGTGTTATTAGTTCTGTAATAAACCATGAATATCTGTATGTTTACAAGAAAATCCGATATTTTCTTTAGTGAAAGGTAGCGTTATCAATTTCGTATAAAACCATGAATATTCGTTACGGAAAACTGTAGTGATGTGCGAAAATACTACCTCATGTGACTAGCTAAAACTAATCATGAAGTATAAGTATTTTGTATGTGAAACCATTGCATAATCGGTTCTGTTTGAAAAACCCCGGCTTTAACCAGTATACGTAGTGTGTATCAGTTCTATTTAGTAAAAATAAAAATGTTGAAGAGTGCCAGGTTGTAAACTAAAGGTGATTTATACATATTGTGAGTCGTATAACCATGCTTGATATGACTAGAGACCTTTCCAACGTTCTTCAGGCGTCGAGTTAAATGACATTTGTACATCTCAGGCATGCCCGCCTAACTGTAGCTAGCAGTCCAGATGTGGGATTGTCAGTAGCGCCTAAGGGTATGATAGGATTTATCCATGTATACCTAAGGGTACAATAGTGAAGTAGCGCCTCACAGTATTGTACAATCTAGTTTACATGTAGTGTAATAGCGTTCTACCGTAGTGAAAATCCGTATGTATACCGTATATAGTGATAATTACAGTTATAAATACCATGATAAAGTAGTGATGTAAACTGTAAACGGTTTCTATCTTAGTGCATATGTTTAGTAGTGAAAGTTTCTACACTTGATATATTTTAGAAAAATCCCAAACTATACCGATTATAGTTTGCATGTAAGGCGTAGCGAATAGCGTGTCCGGAAAAACTATGCAATTTTAGTGAAAACGTCCCTTATGCTCAACACAGTGAAAAAGGGTTAAAGTATGAGGTTTTCATGAGTTTTTGAAAACCTTTATGTTTAGCTTGTAGTCCCCCCTGAAAACATTAAAAATACGGAAAATGTAGGGGTATGAACTCACAGTTCTTGCGTGAAATCGCTGACTGAAATGAAGATCCTCGAGTTGTTGCACGTGACACTTAACGGAATCCTATTATCAAATAAATACATATATGTATCTAAATTAGCGATTTAGTTAGATAACATGTTAGAGGAACACTTGTATTCGGTTGAGGAATGTTACCGGGACTTGATCGAATCGATGAAAGTGGGTTTTCAGCCAAAAGCACCATCAAAAAGGTGTTTACGGTCGTAAACTATGGTTTACGGTCAACAGACAGTTTACGGCCGTGAACGGGGTTTACGGTCGTAAACTGGGGTTTACGGTTTCTGTGTCAGGGTACTTAAAGGCTTAGCGATTCTGGAGAAGTTCTGGATGAACCTGCGATAATAGCCCGCGAGACCCAAGAATTGTCGGATTTCTGTGGGTGTCTTTGGTGCAGACCAATTCTCAATCGCTTTGATCTTGGAAGGTTCCACGTGTATTCCTTCCTTGCTAATCACGTGTCCTAGGAAATTTACCTTCCTGATCCAGAATTCGCACTTCGAGAATTTCGCGTATAGTTTTTCTGCCCTTAATGTTTCAACACCTGCCTTAAGTGATGTTTATGGTCATTTTCACTCCGCGAATAGACAAGTATATCGTCGATGAACACAATCACGAACTTGTCTAAGAAAGGGCGGCACACCCGATTCATCAGGGCCATGAATACTGCCGGTGAATTGGTTAGACCAAAGGGCATTACTACAAACTCGTAGTGTCCATAGCGAGTTCGGAATGCTGTTTTAGGTACATCATTCTCATGAACTCGCAACTGATGGTACCGTGATCTTAGATCTATCTTTGAGAAATAACTGGCTCCCTGTAGTTGGTCGAAGAGATCGTCGATTATGGGTAAGGGATATCGGTTCTTGATGGTAAGCTTATTCAGCTCTCGGTAGTCAATGCACATCCAAAAGGATCCATCTTTCTTTTTCACGAATAAGATCGGAGGTCCCCATGGTGAGGAACTCGGCCTTATGAATCCTTTGCTGATCAGCTCATTGAGCTGACTGGATAATTCTTGCATTTCCACTGGCTCTAAACGGTAAGGAGATTTAGCTACAGGAGTAGCTCCGGGGATCAAGTCGATACGAAACTCGACTTAGCGCTCGGGAGGGGTTCCTGGGAGATCTTCGGGGAAAACGTCAGGAAAGTTACAGACTTCGTGGATGCTCTCGAGGTCTCTAACCTTTTGCGTTTTGTCGACAACATGATCTAGGAATGCATGGCACCCTTCCGTAGATACTTCTGAGCTTTGATGCAGGAAATGATACGGAGGTTCGAGCTAGACTTATCTCCGTAAATCATGAGGGTTTCGCCAGAGGGAAGATTGAGACGGATAGCCTTCTCGAAGCAAAGTATATCAGCATGATTGGAGCTTAACCAGTCCATGCCGATAATGACGTCGAAAGTCTTGATGGACACAGGCATAAGGTTGATGGGAAACGAATAATTGTCTAGAGTAAGAGTACAACCTATGAATATGTCGTTAGTGCTCTCCTTCTTTCCGTTAGCCATCTCGACGGTAAATGTTTCGGTTAGGGGTTGGGATTAACATTTGATTAGATGTTTGAATGTATGACTAACAAAACTCCTCTCCGCACCAGCATCGAAGAGAATGCATGCATAAGAGTTGTCAAGGAGGAACGTACCCGTAACAACGGTAGGATCAGCAACTGCTTCTTCCTGGCCCATCACCAGAACTCTTCCTGTATTGCCACCAGTTGTTGCCTTGGGGCAGTTTCTCCTGAAGTGCCCAGCCTCTCCACATCCATAACAAGTTTGACCATCGCCCGCTCCCGGAGCCTGGTTGGTTGGTTGAGTCGGTGTCTTGCAGTATCGAGCTGTGTGTCCTTTTTTTCCACAGCTGTTGCAACTCAACTCATGGCAGAGTCCGTGATGGTGGAAGTTACACTTGTTGCACAGGGGTAGTTTTCCAGCATAACCACCGGTAGGAGATTGGGTGGTTGGAACAGCAGTGGGAGCAGCAGCAGGAGCAGTAACAGCATGAACTGCCACTGTTTCTTGTTTCTTGGAGGGCTCCTGCGAAGACTGACCCTTTCGCTTGTTGCCAAACTTCTTCTTCTTCCCACCGCTTTCCTTTTGTGGCTCGGAGACAGCTACCACCTCATCTGGATCGACTCCATGATCGATTAGAGTCTGTGCCAGATCCTTGGCGCTTTCAAAAGTAATCGGTCTAGCAGTCAAGACATTCCCTTTTGTTGGTTGTGTCAGTCCCCAGATGTACCTTTCGATTTTCTTGCTTTTCGGGGTGACCATTCCCGGACAGAGGATAGCCAAATCACAAAATCTCGTGGTGTAGGCAGCGATGTCGGAACCCTTCATCTTCAAGTTCCAGAGTTCGTGTTCCAACTTTTGCACTTCTCCCCTCGGGCAGTACTCCGCGAGCATGAGATCCTTCAGTCCTTCCCAACCCATGGCGTTAGCCACAGGCATGGTTAGGGTTTTGACTCGACCATTTCACCAGGTCAAGGCTCGGTCGCTGAAGGTGCAGGCGGCGAACTTCACCTTGTTTGTTTCAGAACAAACGCAAATTTCGAAGATGGATTCGATCTTCTCGAACCATCGAGTCAGGGCGATGACACCTCCATTTCCGTCAAAGGACTTGGGTTTTGCAGTCATGAAGTCCTTGTAGGAACATTCTTTTTGATGTCCCTGACTTCCACCTGGTCTCTGTGGGTCGGTTCCACCTCCAGCCCCACCAGCATTCACTTGTTCCATTGTTGCAATCACGGCTACGGTAACTGCTGCCTGGAACATGACAGGGTCGAACTGAGGAGGTGGTGGTGGTGGCGGAGTGTCGTCGTTCCTTCTGATGGGTCTTTGTCGAGGAGGCATCTTGTTCTAGAAACAATCAGGAAGAAGAGGATGGTAAGTCCTCGAGATATATATAAAACAAGATATATCTCATCCTGATAATAAAAGTATACTACCGAGCGATAAGCACTGAAAGGTTACTGACGTAAGTAAGTTATCGCTTAAGGGAGAAAAGGTAGCAACACTTAGAGTGAATCTGTGTACTGAGTTTGGCTCTAGCGAAAATACTCCTATAGTATTTTATGTGGGATGATTTTTGGTAAGTTTTAGGCCTGCTGTAACACCACAGTCACTCCCAAGCACATGTTGGTCATGTCTTGACTGAATATAGTTGATCAGGCTATATTCACCGTAGACATGATTACATAACTGCCCAGGTTTAACCGCAGCGTTCCAACATCCAAATACTTTTTGTTTTGTTCTACTAGAGACACGAACTTTGTTATGTATGCATGCTCGCATTCTTTTATAAAATACTTATATTTTTGAAAGTATACTTTTAGCGTAGAGCACTTAGGCCCCTTTGTGTTTATAGTTGTATACCACGTAAGGTTCGGTATACTAGTTCGCTATAAACAAGGGCTCTGATACCAATCTGTCACACCCCGAAACCGATGGCGGAAACGTTCCGGGGTGGAGGACGTCATGTGTAGCATCACAACCAATGAATAACAGCAATCATAGCAACACAACCATTACAGTGAATACTTAAATAAAAATGTTTACATCAGTTGAAACTTTGTTTGAATTACATCCAATAGCTTTGTATAGTATAAACATAAAACTCTTATTGCTCCAGTTCCTCGAAAATCCAGCAAGTACCTATCTACTGATTTCCTGAGAATACAAGCAGTTTGAAAGAATATCAGCATAAAGCTGGTAAGTTCATAAGCGGTGGTTTGTAGTGAAAATCGTCGTTGAGTTCGGAAAATATTTCTATAGTTTTAAGAAAATCAGATATTTTTCCTTAGTGAAAATGTAGTGTTACTAGTTCTGTAATAAACCATGAATATCTGTATGTTTACAAGAAAATACGATATTTTCTTTAGTGAAAGGTAGCGTTATCGATTTCGTATAAAACCATGAATGTTCGTTACGAAAAACTGTAGTGATGTGCGAAAATACTACCTCATGTGACTAGCTAAAACTAATCATGAAGTATAAGTATTTTGTATGTGAAACCATTGCATAATCATTTCTGTTTGAAAAACCCTGGCTTTAACCAGTATACGTAGTGTGTATCAGTTCTATTTAGTAAAAATAAAACTGTTGAAGAGTGCCAGGTTGTAAACTAAAGGTGATTTATACATATTGTGAGTCGTATAACCATGCTTGATATGACTAGAGACCTTTCCAACGTTCTTCAGGCGTCGAGTTAAATGACATTTGTACATCTCAGGCGTGCCCGCCTAACTGTAGCTAGCAGTCCAGATGTGGGATTGTCAGTCCCGAATAGATCCATTCACAAATCTCACGCTCTCCCTCCAGGAGACTCTGGTTATACTATGATAGGATTTATCCCTGTACACCTAAGGGTACAGTAGTGAAGTAGCGCCTCACAGTATCGTACAATCTAGTTTACATGTAGTGTAGTAGCCTTCTACCGTAGTGAAAATCCGTATGTATACCGTATATAGTGATAATTACAGTTATGAATACCAAGATAAAGTAGTGATGTAAATTGTAAACGGTTTCTGTCTTAGTGCATATGTTTAGTAGTGAAAGTTTCTATACTTGATATATTTTAGAAAAATCCCAAACAATACCGATTATAGTTTGCATGTAAAGCGTAGCGAATAGCGTGTCCGGAAAAACTATGCAATTTTAGTGAAAACGTCTCTTATGCTCAACACAGTGAAAAAGGGTTAAAGTATGAGGTTTGCATCGGTTTTTGAAAACATTTATGTTTAGCTTGTATTCCCCCCCTGAAAACATTAAAAATACGGAAAATGTAGGGGTATGAACTCACAGTTCTTGCGTGAAATCGCTGACTGAAATGAAGATCCTCGAGTTGTTGCACGTGACACTTAACGGAATCCTATTATCAAATAAATACATATATGTATCTAAATTAGCGATTTAGTTAGATAACGTGTTAGAGGAACACTTCTATTCGGTTGAGGAATGTTATCGGGACTTGATCGAATCGATGAAAGTGGGTTTTCAGCCAAAAGCACCACCAAAAAGGTGTTTACGGTCATAAACTAGGGTTTACGGTCAACAGACAGTTTACGGCCGTGAACGGGGTTTACGGTCGTCAACTGGGGTTGACGGTTTCTGAAGGCTTGGTGAGTTTACGGTCGTAAACTCAAGAACAGGGTTTACCGTCTTTGAAGGCTTGGACCGTAAACTCAAGAACAATGTTTACGGTCTTTGAAGATGGCCCGTAAACTCAAGAACAATGGTGCTGATTTCGAAGAGATAAGCGTTTCCAGACATTCCGAAGTGACTCCAAACGGTGTTTCTCGATGTTTCCCAAAGTTTGAAGGTGTTTTTAGGCGTTTACGGTCAAGGTTCTTAGAGAGAGAAGGAGAGAGTTTTTGGCCAGAAATGTTCAAATGAAGGTGGAGGTCTCGTATTTATAGGGGTTTTGTGGTCGGTGGTGGGGGTCTACCCTTTGCTGACCGTAAACAGGTATACAACCGTAAACGAGTTTCCGGCCGTAAACGAGTTTACGGTCGTAAACGAGTTTACGGTCGTAAACTAGTTTACGGTCCTAAACAAGTTTACGTTTGTAAACTCACTTAGGCCAGATTTGATTTGATTTTTCGAGATAATCGGGTTTCCGCGCGATTTTTGGTTCCGGCTCGTAAATAATTTAATTATATATAACTAGATTATTTTCTAAACCAAAAAGTTTGCCGGAAAAGTTAATGAATTCGAAATTTTATTAACGAAAATCGCGTAACGGAAACAGACAAAGTTTCGGGTTGTCACATTCCTTCACCACTTGACTCTTGATTTTCTTCAAGGTCAATTTGCCTCCCACTGTTTCCTTGGCTTATGAACTCTCTCTCTCGAAATACACCCCTCCTTACTACAAAACCACATTCTCACTAGGCCTGTAGAAGAGGAAACCAAAGGATTTCTATGGGTAGCCGATGAAAATACACCTCTCACTTCGAGGTTCAAGCTTATCGTGAGTCTCGCGTCTCACGAAAGCTTCGCAACACCAAATCTTGATGTGGGCTAGACAAGGAACTTTTCCAGTCCACATCTCGTGAGGTGTTTTGGCAACCTTCTTTGTAGGGACCAGATTAAGGATATGGGCGGCAGTCTCTAAGGCATACCCCTAGCATGATATTGGTAACGAAGCTCGACTCATTATGGAACGAACCATGTCTAACAAGGTTCGATTACACCTCTCAGCTACACCATTCAACTGTGGTGTCCTGGGAGGTGTCAATTGTGAGACAACCCCACATTCCCTCAGATGGTCGAGGAACTCTGCACTAAGATACTCACCACCTCGATCGGATCGAAGAATCTTAATGTTCCTTCCCAATTGATTCTCTACTTCCTGTTTAAACTCTTTAAACCTTTCGAAAGTCTCTGACTTATGCTTGATTAAGTAGACATATCCATATCTACTATAATCATCCGTAAAAGTCACATAATAACGATTAGCATCCCTTGTGGCAGTTTTTAAGGGTCCACACACATCCGTGTGCAGTAGATCCAACAAACCTTCACCCCTAGCACAGGAACCTGTGAAGGGTGACTTTGTCATTTTCCAAGTAAGCATGATTCACAACTATCATCTCACTTTAGGTCAAATGACTCCAAGACTCCATCCTTTTGGAGCTGGCCTATGCATTTCTTGCTAACATGTCCAAGACGACAATGCCATAATGATGCTTTATCCAAGTTATTACCATTAGAAGAATCAATACACAACACATTATTTCCTAAATTATCTACAACAGACACAGCTTCATACACACCATAACAAGGTAATGCTTTAAAATAAAACACATTATTAAGGAAAGCATTTATTCCACCAACTTCATTATCAAAAGAAAAGGTAAACCCTTGTTTGTACAAATCATGAAAGGAAATAACATTTCTTTCCATTTCAGGCGAATAACAACATTTATTCAAATCTAAAGTAAACCCACTACTTAGCAACAAAGTATAAGCTCCAATCTTGGTGACAGGTGAAACTTTCCTATTCCCCAGCCGGTATCAGAACAAATATGAATACCACACCGGTATCAAGGACCCAAGAGTTAGAAAAGGGTGAGTTATTAGATAATATAGTGTAAATACCTGCATGGTTGGGTTTCACTTTCCCATCCTTCAAATCTTGCTGGTACATTGGGCACTTCCGCTTCCAGTGCGCCTTTTCATGGCAATAGAAGCATTCAGTCTCTTTTGGGTTAGAAGAAGGAGTGACGAAACCTTTCTTGGTTCCGCTTGAAGAGGAGCCATCAAGGGTCTTACCCTTGATACCCTTCGAAGGGTTCTTCCTCTTTTTCCCTCTACCTTTCCCGATTTCCAGGACATGTGCAGAGTTTGGAGTAGGAGTAGGAGTGGTAACAACCAACTTACCTTTAAGACTTGATTTTGCGGTCTTTAGGAGTCCTTGAAGTTTGTTGAGGGTGACTTCTTCCTTGTTCATGTGGTATGTCATGCGGAATTGATCATAACACGATGGTAAGGAGTGCAAAATGATATCTATTGCTAACTCCTTGGGGAAGTTCACATTCAGATTCATCAAACGGTCCACATACCTTTGCATTTTCTACATGTGACCTGTGATGGGTTCACCATCTTTCATTCGGGTTGTTATCATGGAGGAGATGATTTCATATCGCTCTTGACGAGCACTCTGATGGTAGCGGACCATCAAATCCTGGTGCATCTCAAAAGGATAATAGTCCTCATAGGACTTTTGGAGCTCGGCTGTCATAGTGGCCATCATGATGCATGCCACTTTGGTAGCATCTCTTTCATGTGCCTCATATTCAGCAAACTCCTTAAGGAGTAGCAGTCGGCTCGGGTACCTTAAGCTCCTTGTCGAGAACATATTATTTGTTCTCGTATCGAGTGACCATCCTGATGTTTCTGATCCAATCAGTAAAGTTGGATCCATCAAAGATGACTCTCCCACAAAGGTTCATGAGAGAGAAGGAGCCGGTAGGGTTTGAGCCAGGAGCAGCATTGTTGGTAGACATCTGAAAAGAAGAAAAGACAAGTTTAGTTTTAGATATAAAGATAGTCCTTAATAAAACACCCAAATGTAATATTAAGGCTAAGATCCAATCACAATATATTATAACTTATAAGAGGGATGCCGTAATCTAAGCTAAAACATATTTGAAAGGTAGGTGAATGACGATTCACCAATTTCCACCATGAAAACGAAATATATAAATTATTAGGTTTTGTTTGGTTTTTAGAAACTCCTAGATTCTTTTGAGATTCATTGAACTTTTCAATGGGATGTTTCAATCTCGAGTGTGCCCTTCATGTTTTGTGACTGGGATACCGAGGATCAGAAAACAAGGTGTGAAGTAACCATGCAAATTACTTGGTACTCTTAATGTTTTTCACTTAATCGATGTGCCGGTTAACCACACACGCTCCATCGACATATGAAAAACCTTAAGTCACCCTTTGCCTACCTTGTTAAGTCCAAGTTAGAGCGCCGTTTAACCACACACGCTCCACTAACGACTTAATCAAAGTGCAAAGTATAATTTCATGGGTTAGCACATTATTCACATTTTCCTAAAGTAACTAAGATTAGGAATTTATAAGAACATTTAGTTACTTTATAATAATAATTATACTTTTAATGAGAAATTTAAGTCATTGTCCTACCTGTTTGGCTAACGACCCTCCACCAGTCAAGGAAGCGGTGGGTGAGAGTGGACACCCATTAAGCTGTCATTTTATAGGAACAACCTTATATATATATATATATATATATATATATATATATATATATATATATATATATATATATATATTATTAAACTTATAATATTATAAAGTATAAGGGTTGAATTTTAACTTTTAAAATTCTAGGGGTTGGAACTAAAGTTTACTAGATGACTTTACATGTTCCAAAACTTGAGGGCAAGTTTTGTAACTTTACAAAACCTTTCCAATTCATAACTTATGAGTTATTAAAATGAAGACTCTTCATTTTTGTAACCTATGTGTTCTTTTAATGGCTTTAATACAAAGAGACTTTTGGTTATGCATAACTTGAGGACAAGTTATGGACTCTATTAAAACACATAAAGATCATGAATTCAGCATTAAACAAGTAATTCCTATGATCTATCAAGAACTCATAAGAACATGAATAATCATATCAAATTTTCAAGAACATATGAACACATATAATCATGTAATTTTGATATTTGCCATTGTAGATGGATTAGAACAAACATTACACCATCTAAAACAAGGTTTAAAAACACCAAAACAGTTTAGGGTAATGTTTCTAGTCCATTTCCAGCAGCAAAACTCAAAAAACTACACTCAGGAGCTCCTACTCGTCGAGTTCAAGAACCTACTCGACGAGTAGGATGAGTTTGGTCATGGACTCGTCGAGTCCCCCCATGGACTCGACGAGTTCATGCTTCAGAATGCATAAAAACGAGTTTTTTCACAATTTTGCATCAAGTATCAAACAAACAAGCCTAGGATCTGATACCACTGATGGGTTTTGAGCATTCTAACACTCCTAAGTATACATGCAACCCTAGAAAACCTTGGATCTATGTTTGTCTAAAATACATGCAAAATACTTTTTCCAAGGTTCATAATCCGATCTAGCATACATGGGGAACTTTAAACATAAAAGATGGCTAGAATTACATACCTTGTTGTTTTGATTCCTTGAAAACCTTGAGAGCCTAGCACCCCAAGTGGACCTTAGCCCAACTAGATAATCCATGGAGCATCTAGCCCACTATACAAGTATGGATGATTTACACAATCAACCCATATATTTAATTAGTCTCTTTTTGATCACTTAATTAATTTTAGATTAATTCTTGATCAATACTAATTAAATAATACAATTAATATATTAGAACTTATAATATATTAATAAACCACAAGTGTTATTTCTCTCATTTAGTCTATCCAATTGCATGATGCCATGCAACCCAAATGGACCATGTCGGGTCGGGTTAAGTACATACCAGAAATAGTTATGGACTTAGACACCTTATCCAACATAATACCATAAAAAGAAAGCAACAAATGGACATTTAGAGAGTACCAAAATGGATTTAGGAGAGATGATGAGTTCCAAACATCTCAATGGAGGCTAGGGTTTCATTAGAGGTGTTATAGAGGAGGTGGAGGAAGAAAATGACTATGTTGTTAGGGTTAATGGATTTTCAATACCCCAAAAACGCTAAAAAACGTGCAACCCATTAGGCCGGGGCACCCCACGCTTTAAAAGGGTGCTCCGCGCTCCTCAGATAAATTCCTAATTTTTTTATTTTTCAGCTTCAACTTCAAACAATCATAACTTCTTTGTTGTACCTCCGTCTACAGTGATCTTTATATGCACACAAAGGTATTGAAAAGGCTCACAATTCTATCTAATTAGTTTTGGCCTAAAGCATACATAACTTAATTTACTAATACGTACAAAAGTATACAATATCACTTTTCCCGTTTTACCCCTTTGCCTCCAAAGGACAAATCAAGGACTTAAATCACTTAACCAGCATTATCAACATCCAATAAGGTCTAAACTGTATTCCCTTAAAGCCCAAGACCTTTACTTGATCAAATTAAGGTCCACAATCCCTAAATAAGAAACATCTCGAAATTGGGTGTTATAGGTGTGGTCCAATCCTATTTCGTAGTTAAAATTTAATTAAAAATAGAAACTAATGTCTAAAGTAAATTAAAATGTCTATAAAATATCATTTTACATGCGTCAATGACAATTATGCAAGAAATTAAAACCATCAGGACCATCTATGTAAAAAAAATATTTACAGACTAAACTTATAAATCTTTATAAACAATAGGGACCAATCATGAAAATTTAATATTAATAATATATTCAAACCGGGTGCAGCTCATGTAGTCTTGCACTCCGCTCCCGAGTTTAATTTAATGACAGAAAGAGAAGGAAATGGAAAGATTGAAAAAAGATCATTGCTCCTAAATTTATTTATTAGAAAGAAGATGAGAGAAGGGAATGAAGATCCATGCTAATTTTTCCCACAAATTATCCTCCCAAATGAGGAGGTATTAGGCTGGAGGGAGTGGGACTCACCACCAGCTCGCTATGAATGCCAAACCCACTCCCAAAAAACATGTTAGGCTGCTCCCTAAGATTTGTGCGCTACTGGGGTAGCGAGATGAAATAGAAGATAAATAGAAGAGAAATGGACTCTAATTGGCTGCTCCTTTTTACTTTTTTTTTTCTTTTTTTTTCCAAATTAAAATAACATAATATTTAGTTGTTACTACTCCCTACAAATTTACAACTTCATGCTATCATCATCATATCCTATATAGCTTAAAAAAAATCCTATGTGCAAGCATGCTACCACTCCCTATAGCCTTAGAGTGAAAGGAAAGGAAGATACATTCCCTTTGTTTTTTCTTTTCTCTCACTGATCATCTTTTCTTTTCATTTCATTCCTCTAATGAACTTAGGAGTGGTGCATTAAGAGTAAGACTGATATTTGCATATTTAGCCATATATTTAGTATAGATTTTTATCAATTATTAGCTAATTATTTGCATATTATGGACAAAAGGTACTTAATAATTTTTAAATTGTATTTTCAGTCCAGAAGTCATGCTCGGGAGCAAAAAGGAGGAAGGAGATGCAATTAGAAGCTGCAGAATGAAGAAAGGAGTACAAACCTGAAGCTACTCGGCGAGTCCAATCGTCTACTCGACGAGTTTCCATGAAGATTCGCGAAGCAACACGTTAAGTCCTTACCGTACACGGATTCACCAAGGGTACTCGGCGAGTCGGTTGTCTACTCGACGAGTGGCCCCTGTTTTCAGTTATCTATAAATAGACGCAATAAATCCGATTAGAGGACTTTTCTGGCTTTTCTGGAAGATACTTTGCGACTAAGGATACCCTTGGAGACCTGGAGAACGTGAGAAGAACCCTAATCTCTCATTCTTAAGAGATTCAAGGCAACTTAGGTTTAATTTTCCACTTTATCTTTGAATTGAACAATGTTTGAGTTGATTACTTTCGTTTTTAGCTTTTTGACTACTGTAATCATGAGCTAAATTTACTAGTTTCTGTTTAGGGAAGACAATTTTACTCTTATGGATTAATTTTATGGTTTGATTAATTGTTAATTGGTGATTTTGTTAAATTAAGCATGTTAAAGATCCTTATGCATTAACCATAACTATTCTCTGTTAATATGAAGGCAATTAGGCTGCATGAACATCTCTTAATTGTTTACCTCATATGATTTATGTGAACACTTTGTTATGTGCCTAGGACTAAATATGAAACTAGGATTTATTAGAGAATGGGTAAATTAATGTGTGAGCTTGTTGATAAACCAACAACAAGAGGCTCATTGAATTAGTAATTTGATTAACCAATGACAAGTCTTATTTAATCCGAATAATTGAACTAGGGAATTAATTAGCTTAAACACTTGATCACTGCTTAAATTAATTGATTTTCTAAGGATTGGTAATAGTGAATGCGAATCTAATCACTTTAGTCGGTAACCAATAACAATTAATCTACTGCTTTGCCATAAAATTAACCATAGGAGTGAATGAGTTGAACCTAAGCAGAAACCTTTTATCAAATTTGGTGAATTTTTACTTGGTTTTAGTTGATTAGTTAATTGCGTGTTAGTTAGTGTGTCTAAGTTTCTAGTCTTGTAAAACTAGAGAAAACTGAAGGGCCTATATATATGGTTTGGGCTAGGCAACAATGTATAGATGAGTTAGGGCATTTGACAATGTATTTTGGAGTCTTTTTTGCATGTTTGGTGTTTTCGGTCTAGATGAGCTTTCAGTTAGGGAGTGACAGAAAACAGGCTTTCGGTCAGCCTGACCGAAACCTATTTTCGGTCCACATTTGTATATATAGGTTGCCAGGTTGTCAGAAGTAAGTAGTTGATCCACAGTTGTTCATTGCTAGTTTTCGGTCCATTGAGTTGTATCAGACAATTTCGTGTGTGAATTGTATGCAAGCTCAAGTTTCATTCCAATTCTACTCCATTTCTTCTTTATTTTCATTTGCTTGATTGATCATTGGTGAAGATCCTTCCATCAAGGACCTTACAATTGGTATCAGAGCAAAACCGGTGTTAATCAAGCTTATTATTCAGTTTTCAGCTTCACAGTTTGTGTTCATCAAGTTCTCGGTCAATAGAAGCATGTTTCTGCTTGAGTTTTGAAGATCAGATTGTAGCTTGTTTGGTGTGGAATCGAGATCTTCTTGGATTTCAGCTTTTCGATTGAAATCTTATTGTTTTCAGTTTGATCTTCATCAACCGAAAACATATATTCAATCGTTTTCTGTCCATATCTATCTTGTTTGAAGGCTGTGTTTGAGGTTTCAGTGTGTGGAAATCAATTTAGGATCGAAAATCTAAGTTTTTCATTGAAAACTGTTAGTTTTCGGTTCAATCTTCAGAAACCGAAAACTGTTCTTCAACCGAAATCTCTTGAATCTTCAGAAACCGAAAACTGTTCTTCAACCTAAATCTCTTGAATCTTCAGAAACCGAAAACTGTTCTTCAACCGAAATCCCTTAATTTTCCATAATCTAAGAAAGGTTTTTTTTTTTAATAAAAATTAATTTGGAGTGACAGTAAAGCATACTCCTATCCTTCAGAACCATCCAGATGGATCTCTAAAATCCATGCAATACTGGGTGTTTGATGAAACTACAGCTTCCGCTGTCATCAAACTTGAACATGGATGTATTCGTTTGTATGACAAGAGGGATCTGCTACAGTTTGGAAGGTGGGATATACATCAGCTTTCTCATCATCAGATCAAGGTGGCTGAAGACCTTTTTGAGTCTGCTGCTAAAGAGTACACTGCCATGGTTGCTGATATTATTCAAAAGGAGATGTGGAATGGAGCCATGGGAAAGTCAGACGTGTTGGTGATTGATAAAGACCGAGTCCAAGCTAGCACCAAACCAAGGGGAGATTGAAGGGCCTATATATATGGTTTGGGCTAGGCAACAATGTATAGATGAGTTAGGGCATTTGACAATGTATTTTGGAGTCTTTTGTGCATGTTTGGTGTTTTCGGTCTAGATGAGCTTTCGGTTAGGGAGTGACCGAAAACAGGCTTTCGGTCAGCCTGACCGAAACCTGTTTTCGGTCCATATTTGTATATATAGGTTGTCAGGTTGTCAGAAGTAAGTAGTTGATCCACAGTTGTTCATTGCTAGTTTTCGGTCCATTGAGTTGTATCAGACAATTTCGTGTGTGAATTGTATGCAAGCTCAAGTTTCATTCCAATTCTACTCCATTTCTTCTTTATTTTCATTTGCTTGATTGATCATTGGTGAAGATCCTTCCATCAAGGACCTTACAATTGGTATCAGAGCAAAACCGGTGTTAATCAAGCTTATTATTCAGTTTTCAGCTTCACAGTTTGTGTTCATCAAGTTCTCGGTCAATAGAAGCATGTTTCTGCTTGAGTTTTGAAGATCAGATTGTAGCTTGTTTGGTGTGGAATCGAGATCTTCTTGGATTTCAGCTTTTCGATTGAAATCTTATTGTTTTCAGTTTGATCTTCATCAACCGAAAACATATATTCAATCGTTTTCTGTCCATATCTATCTTGTTTGAAGGCTGTGTTTGAGGTTTCAGTGTGTGGAAATCAATTTAGGATCGAAAATCTAAGTTTTTCATTGAAAACTGTTAGTTTTCGGTTCAATCTTCAGAAACCGAAAACTGTTCTTCAACCGAAATCTCTTGAATCTTCAGAAACCGAAAACTGTTCTTCAACCTAAATCTCTTGAATCTTCAGAAACCGAAAACTGTTCTTCAACCGAAATCCCTTAATTTTCCATAATCTAAGAAAGGTTTTTTTTTTTAATAAAAATTAATTTGGAGTGACAGTAAAGCATACTCCTATCCTTCAGAACCATCCAGATGGATCTCTAAAATCCATGCAATACTGGGTGTTTGATGAAACTACAGCTTCCGCTGTCATCAAACTTGAACATGGATGTATTCGTTTGTATGACAAGAGGGATCTGCTACAGTTTGGAAGGTGGGATATACATCAGCTTTCTCATCATCAGATCAAGGTGGCTGAAGACCTTTTTGAGTCTGCTGCTAAAGAGTACACTGCCATGGTTGCTGATATTATTCAAAAGGAGATGTGGAATGGAGCCATGGGAAAGTCAGACGTGTTGGTGATTGATAAAGACCGAGTCCAAGCTAGCACCAAACCAAGGGGAGATTGAAGGGCCTATATATATGGTTTGGGCTAGGCAACAATGTATAGATGAGTTAGGGCATTTGACAATGTATTTTGGAGTCTTTTGTGCATGTTTGGTGTTTTCGGTCTAGATGAGCTTTCGGTTAGGGAGTGACCGAAAACAGGCTTTCGGTCAGCCTGACCGAAACCTGTTTTCGGTCCATATTTGTATATATAGGTTGTCAGGTTGTCAGAAGTAAGTAGTTGATCCACAGTTGTTCATTGCTAGTTTTCGGTCCATTGAGTTGTATCAGACAATTTCGTGTGTGAATTGTATGCAAGCTCAAGTTTCATTCCAATTCTACTCCATTTCTTCTTTATTTTCATTTGCTTGATTGATCATTGGTGAAGATCCTTCCATCAAGGACCTTACAATTGGTATCAGAGCAAAACCGGTGTTAATCAAGCTTATTATTCAGTTTTCAGCTTCACAGTTTGTGTTCATCAAGTTCTCGGTCAATAGAAGCATGTTTCTGCTTGAGTTTTGAAGATCAGATTGTAGCTTGTTTGGTGTGGAATCGAGATCTTCTTGGATTTCAGCTTTTCGATTGAAATCTTATTGTTTTCAGTTTGATCTTCATCAACCGAAAACATATATTCAATCGTTTTCTGTCCATATCTATCTTGTTTGAAGGCTGTGTTTGAGGTTTCAGTGTCTGGAAATCAATTTAGGATCGAAAATCTAAGTTTTTCATTGAAAACTGTTAGTTTTCGGTTCAATCTTCAGAAACCGAAAACTGTTCTTCAACCGAAATCTCTTGAATCTTCAGAAACCGAAAACTGTTCTTCAACCGAAATCTCTTGAATCTTCAGAAACCAAAAACTGTTCTTCAACCGAAATCCCTTAATTTTCCATAATCTAAGAAAGGTTATTTTTTTTAATAAAAATTAATTTGGAGTGACAGTAAAGCATATTCCTATCCTTCAGAACCATCCAGATGGATCTCTAAAATCCATGCAATACTGGGTGTTTGATGAAACTACAGCTTCCGCTGTCATCAAACTTGAACATGGATGTATTTGTTTGTATGACAAGAGGGATCTGCTACAGTTTGGAAGGTGGGATATACATCAGCTTTCTCATCATCAGATCAAGGTGGCTGAAGACCTTTTTGAGTTTGGTGCTAAAGAGTGCACTGCCATGGTTGCTGATATTATTCAAAAGGAGATGTGGAATGGAGCCATGGGAAAGTCAGACGTGTTGGTGATTGATAAAGACTGAGTCCAAGCTAGCACCAAACCAAGGGGAGATTGAAGGGCCTATATATATGGTTTGGGCTAGGCAACAATGTATAGATGAGTTAGGGCATTTGACAATGTATTTTGGAGTCTTTTGTGCATGTTTGGTGTTTTCGGTCTAGATGAGCTTTCGGTTAGGGAGTGACCGAAAACAGGCTTTCGGTCAGCCTGACCGAAACCTGTTTTCGGTCCACATTTGTATATATAGGTTGTCAGGTTGTCAGAAGTAAGTAGTTGATCCACAGTTGTTCATTGCTAGTTTTCGGTCCATTGAGTTGTATCAAACAATTTCGTGTGTGAATTGTATGCAAGCTCAAGTTTCATTCCACTTCTACTCCATTTCTTCTTTATTTTCATTTGCTTGATTGATCATTGGTGAAGATCCTTCCATCAAGGACCTTACAAAAACCCTTTACTTTTATTACTTGTTGATTAAAATTAGTTATTAGGTTAATTTCCGTTCCTCGAGTTCGACACCCTACTTATTCAACTATACCACTAAAAGATAGGTTCACTGCCTTTGTGTGTTTAAATTATGTTTTTAGAGTAGGAATAAAACGAGTTAGTTTACACACATCAAGTTTTTGGCGCCGTTGCCAGGGAACGGTTCAAAAATTAATTCTAATTTCTAGTTTTATCGATCCTTTGTGTGACCTTATCTTGCACAAAGTTCTTTTTTAGTAATTTAGTAATTAGGTTAAGTTTTAGTATTTAATTGTTATTATTTGTTTTTATTTATTTTTAGGCTTTTAGGCAGTGTACTCGCCGAGTGCAGTCGAACCTACTCGGCGAGTTCAGTGCTGATTTCCATTTTTTTTTATTTTCTTTCTGTTTCGTTTTTGTTCTTTTTACGCGTTTTTCTTGTTTTAATTGCAGAGTGTTTATGACCAGAGGAAGCAATACACCTTTAAGTCCACCACTTGAAGACTCGGAAGCTACTTTAAGGAAAAACAAAGACAAAACCGTTGGAGAATCCGCTTCTTCAAAGAACTCACCTTTGAAGAATCTCAAATCTGTTTTCAGCAAGAAAAAGAGCAGTAAATCAGGAGCATCCAGAACCTTTTCCTTGGCAAACGAAGACCCAATCAAGGAAGACATCGTGTAAGAATCTGAAAGGGAAGAAAGCGAAAAGGAAGAAGGTAGCGATCTAGAAGGCGAATTCGGCGACACCATGGCTAACATCGATGAAGTTACCATGGGCGAGTGGAAGAAGAGGATGCGTGAAGACACCGGTCCGAGACTCGTGCAACCCGCGATTCCAGAAAATGCCAACTTCGAACTTAAAGGCCACATACTCGCCCAACTTAAAGAAATTCTGTTCTATGGAAAAGATCACGAAGATGCGTACAAGTACCTAGAAGAGGTCAATGATATAGCCGATTACTTCAACTTTACTAATGTAGCCCGCGACACCGTTCTGCTTCGCATGTTACCGGTCACGTTTAAAGGCGCTACAAAAGATTGGCTAAAATCACTCCCTCCAGGATCCATCACCACATGGGCTAGAATGAAAAAAGAGTTTATTGATCAATTTTGCCCACCATCAAAGATAGCCAAGTTGAAGAAAGTTATAGCTAATTTTGAGCAACAAGCCGGAGAATTACTTTATGAGGCGTGGGAGAGGTACAAAAGCTTAATAAGGAATTGCCCACATCATGATCTTAATAGTCAACAAGAAGTTTCCATTTTTTATGATAGAGTAAATGTGACAACAAGGCAATTACTTGACTCGCAAGGACCGCTCACAAAGAAGGCACCCCCGATGATAAAGCAACTAATTGAGGAATTCTCTAAGCATTCTAGAGAATACCACAATCCAAGGAATGATGTGACAAGGGGATCAGCTTATGCACCTTCAGAAGATTTGTCGGCAGTTATGGCAATGTTGAAAACCGTGGATAGGAGGATGGATAAAATGGATCAAACAATCCATGCTATTCGGGTAGGATGTGAGAATTGCAATGGGCCTTATCTAACTAGAGATTGTCATTTGGACGAGAACGGGAATAAGAAAGTGCAAGTATGCTATTCTAGTGGTGATAGATTTGATGACGATTGGCGAAAACCTAAGAAAGAATTGCTTCCTTATGATGAGTACAAGAAAGTGAAGGAGGAGAAGTTTAGGCAAAAGGCAAGGGGTTTTTACCAAAAGGAGGAGCCGGTACAAGAAAAGAAACCAAATTTAGAAGAAATGCTCACTAAATTCGTAGTTGCATCCGAGAAAAGACACAATGACCACGATGCTGCAATACAAGATACAAGAACAATATTAAGGAATCAGCAAGCATCTATTCACAACATTGAGAAGCAGCTGGGGCAACTTGCCCAACAAATAAATTAAAGAGCACCGGGAGAACTTCCTAGTAATACCGAAAACAATCCACAAGGCGCACATATAAATATTGTGACAACTAGGAGTGGAAAGATAATTACTCCTCTGGCCCCTATTCAGAACGAATATCTGAAGCTGGTACAAAAGGAGGAGGTAGAAGGGCAGAACCAAAATCAGACCCAACTGAACCCAGACACTACTCACCGAGTCCAGGATATGGACTCGACGAGTCCGACATCTAATCAGAAAATTAAGTCTCCTGTTAAGCCATATCAGCCTCCACTGCCATATCCAGCCCGAGCAAGACAAGAAAAGAATGTAGAAGACTACCAGAAATTTCTAGAACACATAAAGGCTCTTCAAATTAATATACCATTCATAGAAGCGGTTGCACAAATGCGAAAATACGCCAAATTTCTCAAGGAGCTTCTAACTAATAGAAAGAAGATGGAAGAAGTGAAGAAAGTGGTTCTAAATGAGAATTGTTCAGCTGCCATGTTGAACAAACTACCAAAGAAGAAGGGTGATCCGGGAAGCTTAACCTTGCCTTGTCAATTCGGAAATTTAGCTACCATCTATGCATTGGCTGATTCAGGGGCAAGTGTAAATTTCATGTCATACTCATTTTTCAAGAAATTAGATCTCCTGGAGTCGAGGCCAATTCGAATGGCAATTCACCTAGCAAATAAAACGGTTACATTCCCAAGGGGAATATACGAAGATTTATTGGTGAAGGTTGACAAGTTTGTGTTTCCCGCGGACTTTATAGTTTTAGACATGGAAGCGGATCCTCAAGTCCCGATCATTCTTGGAAGACCTTTCCTTAACACCGCAAGCACTATAGTTGACATGCGAGATTCCAAACTTACTCTACGGGTGGGGGATGAATCAGTCACTTTTGGGGTTGATCAAGCCATGAAGCACGCAAGGAGTAGTGATGACACAACATTTTCGATTGATATGTTGGAAGAATTAATGGAGGAATGCAATAATGAAGAACCAAACAAGTCCACCATGACATTTGATGAAGAATTCGATGCTGAAAGCGACCTGCTGGAATTAGAGAGACTACTTGAGGAAGCTGATTATAATGAGCTGATCAAAAGTAATGAACAGTCTACTCACCGAGTACACTCGACCTACTCGACGAGTCCATCCAAAGAATCCCGATCAGACGCAAAATTTGCCCAGGACTCGACGACTCCCCTTACTGAACTCGACGTATGCAACATCCAGAACACGAAAACTGAGTTGAAAGCACTACCAGGTCACTTGGAGTATGCATTTCTTGAAGAGGGTCAACAAAAACCTGTAATTATAGCTTCTGATTTGACCAAACATGAGAAAGAAAGTCTTGTGGGGGTACTAAAAAAGAGGCAATGTGCTATAGCATGGAAGATAACCGACATCAAGGGAATTAGTCCAGCTTATTGCTCTCATAAAATTAACTTAGAAGATGGGGCTAAACCTGTAGTTCAACGTTAAAGAATACTAAACCCGAACATGCAAGAAGTTGTGAAAAAGGAGGTGGTAAAACTATTAGATGCCGGGATTATTTACTCAATTTCCGATAGCCCGTGGGTGAGTCCGGTGTAGGTGGTACCGAAAAAAGGAGGAATGACGGTGGTAGCAAATGAAAATAACGAATTAATTCCAACAAGAACGGTGACCTGGTGGCGTGTTTGCATCGACTATAGGAAACTAAATGATGCAACATGCAAGGATCATTTTCCATTGCCATTTATTGATCAAATGCTCGAGAGGCTGTCTGGGCATCTATATTATTGCTTTCTCGATGGTTTCTCGGGATATTTTCAAATTCCAATCGACCCACAAGATCAAGAGAAGACTACTTTTACATGCCCGAGTGGAACATTTGCATATAGACGCATGCCTTTTGGGTTATGCAATGCACCGACTACTTTTATGGTGGAGGTTTTCATGGATCACTTTTCCACGATATGATCGAGAGGTTTATGGAGGTTTTCATGGATCACTTTTAGGTTTTCGGGTCCTCTTTTGAAGATTGTTTGTCCAACTTGGATCTAATGTTAGCAAGATGTGAGAAGACCAACCTTGTCCTTAATTAGGAGAAGTGTCATTTTATGGTGAAGGAAGGAATTGTGCTAGGACACAAGGTCTCGAGGATGGGGATAGAGGTGGATAGAGCAAATGTGGACACTATAGCCAAATTGCCACCTCCAACAAATGTCAAGGGGGTAAGAAGCTTTTTAGGCCATGCGGGGTTTTATAGGCGCTTTATGAAAGACTTTTCGAAGATCACAAGACCCTTGACTCAACTTCTTTTGAAGGACGCCCCATTTAACTTTTCTAAAGAATGTCTTGAAGCATTTAATTTGTTGAAGGAAAAGTTGACTACTTCACCTATTATGGTAGCTCCAAATTGGAGTCTTCCTTTTGAGCTAATGTGTGATGCTAGTGACTTTGCAGTGGGAGCTGTTTTGGGACAAAGAATTGACAAGCATTTTCAACCAATCTATTATGCAAGTAAGACCCTGAACCCAACACAAGAGAACTACACTACTACAGAAAAGGAGCTACTAGCAGTGGTTTTTGCATTTGATAAATTTCGCTCATATTTGGTTTTATCAAAAACCATAGTTTTCACCGACCATTCTGCCCTTAAGTATCCTTTTGCTAAACAAGATGCTAAGCCAAGGTTGATTCGTTGGGTATTGCTGCTACAAGAATTTGACATTGAAATATGAGATAAGAAGGGGATGGAAAACGTGGCTGCCGATCATCTATCGAGATTGGAAAACTCGCACTTGGAAAAGTTAGAAGAAAACAAGATTGGAGATGAATTTCCCGAAGAATATTTATTGGTTATAGCAGGAGAGATTCCATGGTTTGCAGATATAGCTAACTATTTAGCTAGTGAATACATCCCAAAAGACTTGACCCGCCAACAAAAGAAGAAGTTCTTTTCAGAAATTAAGTATTACTTTTGGGATGAGCCATACCTCTTTCGTAGCTGTGCTGATGGTATGATAAGAAGATGTGTATCCGGGAAAGAAAGTCGGGAGATCTTGAAGCATTGTCATAGCGGGCCCACCGGAGGACATCATGGAGCGCAATATACGGCCAAGAAGGTTTTGGATTCGGGTTTTTATTGGCCTACTATCTTTAAAGATGATACAAAATTTGTCAAAGAATGCAATTCATGCCAAAGATCGGGAAACATATCATCACGAAATGAGATGCCCCAAAATAGCATTCAAGTTTGTGAAATATTTGATGTTTGGGGAATTGACTTCATGGGACCTTTCCCAATGTCAACAGGAAATAAATACATTTTGGTAGCAATCGATTATGTATCCAAATGGGCGGAGGCACAAGCATTACCCACGAATGATGCTCGAGTAGTGGTACGTTTTCTCAAGAAATTATTTTCAAGATTTGGAGTTCCAAGGGCTCTAATTAGTGATCGAGGCACCCACTTCGCCAATGATCAATTAGCTAAGGTGTTGCAAAAATATGGTGTCCACCATAGATTTTCAACATCCTATCATCCTCAAACGAGTGGGCAAACTGAAGTTACAAATAGGGCGTTGAAGAGAATATTAGAAAGATCGGTTGGAAGTAATAAAAAAGAGTGGTCGGATAAGCTTGATGATGAACTTTGGGCGTTTAGAACAGCTTTCAAAACACCTATTGGTACTACACCGTATAGGTTGGTTTATGGGAAAAGTTGCCACTTGCCAATTGAGATTGAGCATAAAGCATTTTGGGCTTTAAAGATGTGCAATTTTGATTTGGCTGAACTTAGAAACAATTGATTGATGCAAATGAATGCCCTTGAAGAACTAAGGAATGAGGCATACACTAGTTCCTTGATTTACAAAGAAAAGACCAAGAATTGGCATGACAAAAGACTCAAGGGTAATAAGGACTTTCACGAAGGACAAAAGGTGTTACTTTTTAATTCAAGGCTCAAACTTTTTCCGGGCAAGCTAAAGACACGATGGGATGGTCCATTTATAGTGAAGGAAATTTTTCCACATGGAGCTATTGAGCTAATATCAAGAGATGGAACTCCTTTCAAAGTCAATGGTCATAGGGTGAAAACATATGAAGAAGGAATTCCGAGAAATGAAGAACTTGAAGAATGGCTGCTGCTGGAAGGGATTACAGAAACGTAAGCGGGAAGGAGTCCAGCTAATGACTCCTTAAAAAGAAGCGCTTCCAGGAGGCAACCCGAGTTTAGAGTTTGCTTTCTTTTTCCTTTATTTTTCATTTTTATTTTAAGTTTTTCTTAGGATCTGCTTTTATCATTCTTCTTCTGAGTTTCTAATGATTGCTTGAGGGCCAGCAATGCTCAAGTGTGGGGTGTGGCGTAAAATTTAAAAAAAAAATCGATGTTCTTAGCTTCCTGAATAAAAGACTCGTCGAGTCCCTAAACCTGCTCGGCGAGTCCATTTGAGAAATCCCGATTAAACGCGGAATCGCAAAACTACTCGGCGAGTAGGTACACCTACTCGGCGAGTCCAAGTATTTACCAGAAAAAAAAATTATTTTTTTTACACATTCAGTAAAAGGGGTTTTTAACCCTAATTGAGAAACATTTCAACATTTCACAGCTGCCACCCATACACGACGAGCGAGTTCTCTCAAGGTTTTCATCTTGATTTCTTGCATTTTCTTCCAAATCCAACCACAAGGTAATCATTTTCTACTCTTAATCTGTTAAAAGTTTAAATCTTTGGTGAGGTTAGACCCTTAATTTCTGCAAAATCCCAATTTTGACTAAACTTGGATTTTAGGGTTTTGAGTTCTTGTTAAATTAGGACGTTTTAGACAAAATTTCTTACATAGTTATGCTCCTGGATCATACCGAAGCAAACCCATGAAGAAATTTTCAAATTTGGCCGGTTAATTTCATATAACAGAGCTGGACTCGCAAAGTTCATCCTACTCTCCGAGTCGGTTCGTGGACTCGGCGAGTCCATGTTGCAGAAGCCAGGAATTTTTATGTTTTTAATCTTTCTGTGTTTTGTTTTTGGTATGTTTGGTTGTGTTTTGCTGGCAGAATGTCTAGAAGAGGGCAGAGTTCGAAGGGAGGTGGCTATGGGGATCTTTCTTGGTTAAAATTTCCAATCATTACCTCAAAATCTTCATTGGCTCGTGCAAAAACCAAACTGGAAGCATTGAAACGCAAGGAAATATATGTTCCAAATGCAATTGACTGGTAGTGGATTGGTCAAACTAGTTTGGAGGAAGAGTTGAACCCTTATTTGGTCAAGTCCTTCAACAATGAGGGGATGAATATAGTATGCGATGGCTGGAGCCGACTCTTCAAAATTCAAGAACCCGTTTATCATGAGCTGTGCTGGGAATTCTTTGCTACTATTTCCTTCCGATGTGGTAGTGAATATTACAATCCAAATACTATTACTTTCTGTCTTGGAGGGGAGTTGCATCAATGTAGCATTGCAGAGCTTGCTTGGAGGATGGGGATATATGATCAAGCTGTGATTATGTCCGAAGATTTTGAAACCTTCCTAGAACAATGTCACAAAGATTTGCCCGAGGGGGTGGTAGCATCGACTTGGTGGAATACTATCGCCAACCGGGTCTATATTCCATCTTCCGCCCAATAAGGCTTTATCTGTTCACCCATCCATCGTCTTATCCACCGTCTCATTGCTAGCACCATCAACATGAGGAAGGATGATGATAAAGTTCCCACCCTTGAGATTTTTTATATGTGGAGTATTATAACTCCCGATGTTTTCTGGAACTTGCCATATTGCTTGGCGAAATATTTAGCAGAAGGGGCAGTCAAAGAGCGGATCACCTCAAAGATCAATGGGGGCATGTTAGTGTTGGATTAATGTCTAAGTCCATAACTATATTTGGTATGTACTTGACCCGACCCTGCATGGTCCATTTGGGTTGCACTTCACCGGCACAATTTATATGGATAGTCTTTTGAGAATAGTATATTTATGATTTATATTAATATATTATAATTTCTAATATATTAATATGGAATCATATTATTTAATTAGTATTGATCAAGAATTAATTTAGAATTAATTAAGTTATCAAAAAGAACTAATTAAATATGGACTCTTATATATATGGAATGGGCCAAGTTCATTTAGGTTGGGCTAAGCTTTCATGGATGGTCCATGGAGCTTTTAACCCATGGATCCTATGTAAATGAAAGGTCATGGGTATTAGGGTTTACATGGATGTAACCCTAATCCTCCATAATATATAAAGGGGTCCTTGGCTCACAAAATTGGCACAAGTGTGTGAAAATAAGAGTGGGCCGATTTTAGTGTGCATATATATTCTCTCAAGTTCTTCCAAGGTGTTTTGGTGATTTGTGATTCCATTTGAGGCTTCTACACTATTGGGGCTAAGCTCTTAAAGCTTGAAGACATCAAGCTACATCAAAAGGTATGTCATCTAACTAGAACTTTGTAGTATAGGTGCTTCATAATATGCTAGTTAGGATGAAACCTTGGAATAGTTAATATTTGCATGTATAATAGAGAAAACATAGATCTAATGTTTATAGGGTTGCATGTACTGTTGGGTTTTGAGCATTCTAACACTTCCTAAGTGTACATGCAACCCTAATAAACCTTGGATCTATGTTTGTCTAAGGTACATGCAAAATATTATTTTCCAAGGTTTATAACCTATCTAGCATGGCATGGGGTACTTTTAAACATAAAAGGACTAGTTGAATTACATACCTTTTGTTGATTGTTGATTCCTTGGAGTTTGAGAGCCAAGCACCAATAATGTGAATGCCTCAAATGGAAATCACAAATCACCACAAACTTGGAAAATGTATGAGAGAGTATACTAACACTTAGAAATCGGCCACCACTATTACACACACACTAGCGTGTTATTTCATGTAACATGAGCTTGTTTATATAGTGTGCATGGTTAGGGTGAAACCCTAATAACCCATGTCTTTTCCTTTCCAAGGATCCATGGGTTAAAAGCTCCATGGATCATCCATGGACTTCCATATAAGCTTAGCCCATTAACAAATGAGTATTAGCCCACACCATATAAATATAATAGCCCATGATTTAATTAGTCTTCCTTTTAATCACTAAATTAATTCATAATTAATTCAAGATTAAAACTAATTAAATAACATAACTTTATATTAATATATTATAACTTATAATATATTAATAAATCGTAAGTATACAATTCTCATAAAATTATCCATAAACAGTTTGGGTGAAGTGCAACCCAAATGGACCATGGCGGGTCGGGTCAAGTATATACCAAATAAGTTATGGACTTAGACACCTTATCCAACAGTCTCCCACTTGGATAAGTCTAATAACTGTATTTGCGTATGTTACTTCAGGAACCAACCAGCAATCGTAGCTCTTGAAAACTCTGTTGAACTATGAAGCGCCATTTTAGATAAGTGATCATATAATCCTCTGTTCTCATGATATCAGCCGGACAAATACATGGAACAACGTCGTACTTATTGTCCTGCAGTTTGTTTCCCGATTTCCGATTTGTTTGACAAAGAACTAAATTGAACACATCAATTAGGTTCTGACCGGGCCCGATACATAGGTCAAAACAAAATCATCGAGGGGCCCAGATATCGCTTCTAATCCTCCAAGGACTAGAAGGAACAGATAAACTTCAACTCGTATACTTGTTTCTACTACTTGTTGAATTATACACAAAGGCACGTTTTATAACATCAAGTTACTGATGCGTTTACGTGCAATCAATGCACAACCAACTCATAGGTAACAACTCATATCTCTAGGTTTGAAGACTTATATGATATTACCGTCTCACGATCACTCGAGATAAATTCCATGAAGTGATACAAGTGAGCGTGGGTTAATTCCAATACTCATAACTTATGAGTACTTATGAATGTTGTAGCAACCATTGCTATGTCTAAACACATTTAGTCATCTACAAACTCGATTCATGACAGTCTTAATTCATACCTACTTCCAACATATGAACGACTGTGGAGTGTTTAAATAACTTAGTCATTCGGAAAGAATAACCTAGCTATTCTGGAAGTCAAAACATGCAAAGTGAAACACAATAATAATCGAATCCAATATGGTCTCAGAACCCTTTTGAATATAAATAAAACCACCTTTTATTTATCACCATATTGATTACACATTATTCATTATATAATGTTTCAAATAATCAACTTAATACTTGAACAAAAACAACAGTCGTCCCATGCTCCTAGCATGTACACTTTGTTTTTCTAAACAATAGTTATGCCATACTCCAAGTATGCACACTATGTTTGTCTATGATCTTTACTTTGTGAAATAGATCAATTGAACATGATTCCAATGATGCTCATTTCACAATCCCAAATCCTTATTGTAAATGTAAGAATTCCTAATTCCTACCATTTACCAAAAAAAACTGTTAGATTTTAAACTTATATGCACTGATCCTCTCGTAATGATTATGCACAAGGTCACCAAAACCTTGTCATCAGTCATTACAGAGGATTCCAAAGGAGATCAACTCTATGGAAACGAACTCTCATATTCAAAGTACATTGCTTTGAACATCCTTCTTGCATAAAACTTTCTAACTTTCTCATAGATTCTTAATATCCAACTCCCAATATGGAAAATTTCCATATTCCTATTTTGATTATCATATCTGAACAAGAGCTACCTCTTTTCAGAATATATCCATATGGTCCTTCCAAAATTTAACACTATACTTCCAACTGTCCCTGAGCAACCAATCTTTGGTGAGCCTCAGACTGTCCTTGACAATTTCTTAATCACTTTAGTCATATCCCGTTCTAGACTTTTCCCTTCTTAATGCCCTAAGCATGTGGAAAATTTAGAAAGGATGAATATTATAGCACATGCAATCGATCCTATATCCGAAGCATATGGGACACGATTCATGATGTTTCTCATAAAGACATGATACCAGACCAGTCTTTTGCTACAATATTTTTTATTTGCCATGTTTTCAAAATTTAACTATGGAGAGGGATGCTGTAATCATAATCGAATTTTTTTTTTTTGAATTGAAAACGCAATATATATAGAATTTCTTTAAGTTGAACCATTCCAACATAAAATACATATATATATATATATATCCTTGACTAAAGATGATTAAAAAACTCAATCTAAGCTTTTAGAATTGAAATGAAGTATAATTTCCTCTCCCTTAATTATAGCAAAACAACTTTTTCAACCCCTACAACATTACGAATTGAAACTTTTGTTTTTCTATAATTAACATTGCTAACTTGCAACACTAAGCATAATAATCATGATCCCACTAACATGATGATTATCAGCATAACACTTATGCTCCCACTAGCTCTGACATATTTCCAGAAATCAGGTGGACTTCTGAAATTTAGATTCGTACACCCTTTTTTAGATAGCTCACATGTGTGTCTAAACAATTTCCAGAACTATGAAAAGGGATGCCGTAATCATAGTCTTAATTGTTTAGACTTTTGCCATTTCTCACAAGTCCATATTAGTGTGCCGGTTAACCACACACGCTCCACTAACGTCTTTGAGAATGCAAACATCACAATTGCTATCTACTTAAAATCTTCTTAGTGAAAGCATTTCCTCACCATCATTTTCATGAATCGGAGAGAAACCTTATGACACTTAGATTTTATAGTGTATGAGTTTCTATCCATGTGAATTTGTCAAAACCATAATCACAAGACAAGGTTAGTAACAAATTGAGCCTTACATGGATTGAACTTGTTCAATCTTAATTTCTTGTCATCTGGTAGCACAAGGCCCACCAATGCTTCCAAGCTGTTATGCACACAGTTTAGAACTAACAGAACTCATATGCATAGACAACTTAATAGGAACAGACACAGAAACAAGAATTATGTCAACTTAATAGGTTTCAAACCTTAAGTCGTGTGCTAGTGATAAAACTTAGGTTTTACTCTTGATTAAATCTTGAAATCCTTTCAGGATCTTTAAGACTCCCACTGTCCTCTTGACATATAAGTTTCCCTAGTGAAGAACCATTCCTTGACCAAACAAATATTCAAGGGATAGTGCAGATTCTTATTAAGATAAACACTTCACACAATTGGTCTTAGTTGGTCTTTGTCTTATCCAAGACATCACAACTTACCAATTTCAAATGTACAGGAGTAGAAAACATTTTACACTACATTTGATAAGTGTTTTAAACCTTACTTTATGTCACTCAATGTTACAATCTTGGATTATGACTCTAAGAGTTGTTTTGGAACGAAGTATGATCCATCTTCTTGATTTTAACCATTCCAACAATTCATGACCCCTCATCTTAGTCATAACAATGCACTAAGATGTCCTTAGAGTATGAATTTGTGATATGGTTTCATAATCATTAAGATGATCATAAAAACATGTATGATCCATCTTTTTGATTTTAACCATTCCAACAATTCATGACCCCTCATCTTAGTTATAACAATGCACTAAGATGTCCTTAGAGTATGAATTTGTGATATGGTTTCATAATCATTAAGATGATCATAAATACATGATACTAAAGTACTCTCCCATCTTTTCAGATTTGAGAAACTTTTATCTTTCTGCCAAATTTGATTCTTCTCATCCGTTCTGCCATACATTGAAACTTTTCCAATGTTACAGAATTATACTTAACCTTATAAGTATAACCATATTTACTAATCTTTAGTAAATCATGACGAATTGATCTTTGTGGTGGACCTTGATCAGCACACACCCAGTGTGCCTAATTCCTTAGTCCTTCAATTGACTCACATATGCATGTGATCAATGAATTAGTCTCAATTTTACAAAGATGAAAATTCTCATTCATCATACAATACAACTTGTATGATTCCAAGTTTCTGTCTAACTGAAGCTTGGGTGATGAGAACCTTTCCTCATTTGGTAAATTCAGACACTACCACATATGAGAGAATCAAACTCATATTTCCAATATTGCTAGAAACATACAAACATCAATTTTCCATAAATGCCATTGTAAGGGGATATAATATAAAATACACTAAACAAAACTTTTCTTTCTTTATTAAAATGCCGAAAAATATTCCTTACAATGCAACTTTAAATGAAAACTATGCTATTACATATTTCTTAGCAATCTATCATAACTTTTAAGTAGTGGCTCAAAAATCCGATCCTCGAACCATGCGATAGAAATCCATCTTCGTGATCAGATTCAACACACTCTTCTTTTAACCTTCCTTTTGCTCGATCTTGCTAAACATCAAGATGCAACCTAGTCACATCATGTAATAAGAATCAACAATTAGGAACTTTAACAAAGTTAGATAGTGGACTTACCTGAAGCCGAGTCAAACATTTTGTCTCTACTTGCTTTCAAATATTTCAGGTATTCAGGGCAGCTTCGCTTCCAATGTCCCTTCTCATGACAATAAAAACATATAGACTCTTTGGGAATGGTACACGAGACAATCACAGACTTAGCCTTTCCCTTTACCTTTTAGTCAATCGGGTTGACCAAGGCCGATCCCCTTCCATTGGGACGAGAAAGCTTTTCTAGACTTCCAATGTTACCATTGTCCATGTCCATAGAAGTTTGAGAAATAGATTTTCCATCAATATTTGCTTGACCATTGCGCCAAATCATTGATGATTCAGCAGCAACAAGCAAATAAGAAAGATCTATTAGGGTTATGTCGGGATCTGTCATATGGTAGTCTTTAATAAACTCACTATATGACTCAGGAAGTGACTGAAGAACCCAGTCAACAGCAAACTTCCTTGAAATAACAGCACCCAACATTCTCAACCTGTCTATGTGTGACTTCATTCCTAAGACATGAGTGCACACAGGTCTTCCATCTTTATGTTTCATTTCTAGTAGAGCTTGAGTGATCTTGAACCTTTTAAGTCTTCGGGCTTGTGGGTCAGGGAGAATAAATGGAGGAGGTGGGGGGAGTGAAGCATGATGTTGAGGGACATCATCTTCAGGAGGAAAGCTTGTTTCAAGCGATTTGGGAAGATCATAGTTGTCTGAACCAGACATCTACAATGGGAGAAAATCAAGTTAGTTGATTCAAGTCCTTAATATAACACCCAATATGAAATATTAAGGCTAGGACCCAACACAATATTTTATAACTTGGAAGAGGGATGCCGTAATCCAAGCTATAAAATATTTGAAGGTAGGTGAATGACGATTCACCAATTTCCACCATGAAAAACGAAATAATTTATTAGGTTTTAATTGGATTTGAAACTCCTAGATCTTTTGAGATTCGTTGAACTTTTCAATGGCATGTTTCAATCTCGATTGTGCCCTTCAAGTTTTGTGACTGGGATGCCGAGGATCACAAAACAAGGTGTGAATAACCATGCAAACTCACTTGCTACCCTTAATATTATCACCTAATCGATGTGTCGGTTAACCACACACGCTCCACCGATCTATGATAAACATTAAGTCACCCTTCGTGATCCTTACTAGTCCAAGTTAGTGTGCCGGTTAACCACACACGCTCCACCAACGACTTGGTAAGGTACAAAGTGTGAATTTCATGGGTTAGCACCATATTCACATTTTCCTAAAGTAACTAAGATTGGGAATTTATAAAAGGTTTAGTTACTTTATAATATTCATTATACTTTTAATGAGAATTTAAAGTCATTGTCCTACCCGTTCGGCTAATGACCCTCCACCGATCAAGGAAGCGGTGGGTGAGAATGGATACCCATTAAGTTGCCATTTTATAGGCAACAACCTTATACCCCCCTTATAGACCGGCTTCATGAATGAGGCCTACTAACGGTAAAACGACTTGATCTTATACATATATATATATAATTAACCATTAATGTTATAAATAGTATAAGGGTTGAATGTTAACTTTTAAAACTCTAAGGGTTTGGAATTAAAGTTTATTAAAGTGTGTGAAACTTTACAAATTCCAAAACTTGAGGGCAAGTTTTGTAACTATCCAAAACTTTTCATTTCATAACTTATGAATTAAAGGTTCATAAAAATGAAGACTCTTCATTTTATGTAACTTATGTGTTTTAAATGTGTGTTTAAAAGAAGTGACCTTTGGAAATCCATAACTTGAGGACAAATTATGGATTCCATTAAAACACATAAATGATCAAGAATTAATCCTAAACAATTCAGCAAATAATTCCTATCATCTTCTAAATTCATAAGAACATGAACATGATCATCAAAGTTTCAAGAATTATATGAACACATACAAAGCATGAAATTTTGATATAAGCTATTGTAAATGGATTAGAACAACCATTACACCAACTAAAACAAGTTTTAAAACACCAAAACAGTTTAGGGTAATGTTTCTAGTCCATTTCCAGCAGCAAAAGTCGAAAATCTGCATTCTGAGGCTCCTACTCGCCGAGTGCACGAACCTACTCGGCGAGTAGGATGAGTTTACACATGAACTCGGCGAGTCCCCCCATGGACTCGGCGAGTTCATCAGTCAGACAGCAAAAAATCGACTTTTTGTCACTATTTTGCATCAAGTATCAAACAAACAAGCCTAGGCTCTGATACCACTGTTGGGTTTTGAGCATTCTAACAATTCCTAAGTGTACTTGCAACCCTAATAAACCTTGGATCTATGTTTGTCTAAGGTACATGCAAAATATTATTTTCCAAGGTTTATAACCTATCTAGCATGGCATGGGGTACTTTTAAACATAAAATGACTAGATGAATTACATACCTTTTGTTGATTGTTGATTCCTTGGAGTTTGAGAGCCAAGCACCAATAATGTGAATGCCTCAAATGGAAATCACAAATCACCACAAACTTGGAAAATGTATGAGAGAGTATACTAACACTTAGAAATCGGCCACCACTATTACACACACACTAGCGTGTTATTTCATGCAACATGAGCTTGTTTATAAAGTGTGCATGGTTAGGGTGAAACCCTAATAACCCATGTCTTTTCCTTTCCAAGGATCCATGGGTTAAAAGCTCCATGGATCATCCATGGACTTCCATATAAGCTTAGCCCATTAACAAATGAGTATTAGCCCACACCATATAAATATAATAGCCCATGATTTAATTAGTCTTCCTTTTAATCACTAAATTAATTCATAATTAATTCAAGATTAAAACTAATTAAATAACATGCCTTTATATTAATATATTATAACTTATAATATATTAATAAATCGTAAGTATACAATTCTCATAAAATTATCCATAAACAGTTTGGGTGAAGTGCAACCCAAATGGACCATGCCGGGTCGGGTCAAGTATATACCAAATAAGTTATGGACTTAGACACCTTATCCAACATGTACACCATAGGAGTGTTAGAATGCTCAAAACCCAACAGTGGTATCAGAGCCATGGGTTGTTTTCTGTTATATTGATGCAAATGTTTTATTTTCAAAGTTGGAAAAAAAAGAAAAAAAAAACATAACGTTTGTCAAATTTTAAGATAATTACTTGTTTTTATGAAAAACTAATTATTTGTAAAATTTGAATCATTTGCTATATGAGTTGAATTATTTCAAATTTAGTAAAAGATAAAATGATATGATTATTTTATTAGTTTTAAAAGTTTGATCTGAAGAGTTTTTTGAAACCTCCATAAGTTATGGATATGAAAAGATTTTTAAAAAAAAATGATTCAAAGTTTTTTATGGAGTTACAAAACTTGGTCTTAATGTTTTAAAGAATTCCATAACTTGTTCTTAAGTTATGGAACATGAAAAGTTTCATCATAAAACAAGTATTTAAATCCATAAGTTATGGAATCCAAAAGTTTTCAAGAGTTACAAAACTTGCCCTCAAGTTTTGGAATTTGGAAAAAGTTTTTTTATGATAAAAAAAAAAAGAATTGAATTCTAAAACTCTTGGGTTCATAACTTAAACAATTAATTAAATGGTTTTAATTTTGAATTTAATAATTGGAATTATGATGTTTTATTGAATAATTCAATTAACTCTTATGGACTTTATTAATAGATAATTAAAGTGTTTAATTAAAAGAGAATTAATAATTCCATAATGACATGGTTTAAATTTAATTAAATTAAGAGTATAGTTTAATTAATAGATTAAACCACCAAGTATTTTAAATGTCTAAAATACACCCTTATACTATTATAATATTAAAAGTTTCATATATTATATGTATAAGAGCAAGTCGTCTTACCATTAGTAGGCCTCATTCACGAAGCCGGTCTATAAGGGGGGTATAAGGTTACTGCCTATAAAATGGCAGTTTAATGGGTGTCCACTCTCACCCACCGCTTCCTTGATTGGTGGAGGGTCGTTAGCCGAACAGGTAGGACAAGGACTATAATTCTCCCTTTATTAAAAGTATTAATGATAAATACTAAGTAACTAAACTTTTTATAAATTCTCAATCTTAGTTACTTAGGAAAATGTGAATAAGATGCTAATCCATGAAATTACACTTTACACTTTGTTTAAGCTGTTAGTGGAGCGTGTGTGGTTAACCGGCACACTAACCTGGACTTAACAAGGTAGGCAAAGGGTAACTTAATGTTTATGATAGTATCGTTGGAGCGTGTGTGGTTAACCGGCACATCGATTGAGGGGTAAATATTAAGGGTACCAAGTATATTTGCATGGTTACTTCACACCTTGTTTTGTGATCCTCGGCATCCCAGTCACAAAACCTGAAGGGCACACTCGAGATTGAAACATGCCATTGAAAAGTTCAATGAATCTCAAAAGAATCTAGGAGTTTCAAAACCAATTAAAACCTAATAATACATTTCGTTTGTCTTGGTGGAAATTGGTGAATCGTCATTCACCTACCTTCAAATATTTTATAGCTTGGATTACGGCATCCCTCTTCCAAGTTATAAAATAGTTTGTTGGGTCCTAGCCTTAATATATCATATTGGGTCTTATATTAAGGACTTAAATCAACTTTACGTGAATTTCTCCCATTGTTGATGTCTGGTTTAGACAACAATGATCTTCCCAAACCAAGCTTTCCTAATGAATATGACTTCCCGAGTTTGGCTCATGGAAGTCATACTTCTCTTCCTCCACCTCCTCCAATTATTCTCCCTAACCCACAAGTTCAAGTTCACTCAAGCCCTAATGGCAAGCAAGGTCTATGTGTGATCACATCTTAGAGATGAAGTCACATATTGACAAGCCGGGAGAGTTGGGTGTCAAAGTCTTGAGAAAGTTGGATGTTCAATCACTTTCTAAGTCACATAGTGAGTTCCTTTGGGACTACTATGAAACAGACTATCACATGAACCTTAATGATCATATCTATTTGCTTGGTGTTGCTGAATCAGCAATGATTTGGAACGATAGTAAAGCAAATTTGATTAGAAGATCAACTTCCCAAAAACTTTATGGACAGTGACAATGGTGACACTGGAAATCCAGAAAAAGCATTCTCTTCCCAATGGAAAGGGATTGGCGATAGTCAACCCGGTTGACCAAATGGTAAAGAGAAAGGCTAAGTCTGAGATAGTCCCATTACCAAAGGGTCCATATGTTTATTTTGCCAAAGGAAGGGGCGTTGATTGCAAAGCTGCCAAATTTACCTAAGGATGTTAAAGTCAATAAGTTTGACTCTACATCAGGTAGAGCCCATTATCTAACTCTGTTAAGTTCTATTTTGAGATCCTCATTACTTGATGTGACTGGGTCACATGTTGATGTTTTAAGAATCAAAGAATAGAGAGAAATCTTAAAGGAAGTATATGCTGATTCCGATCGCGAAGGTGGATTTTGATCGCATCAGAATTTTGAGCAGTTGCTTAAGAAGTTATGATATATTGCTAAGGAATAGATAACAACAATTTTCCATGTGGATTGTAAGGATAAGTTTTTCCGCAAAGTTTTAAAATAAAAGAAAATTGTTTAATTTTATTTATTTGAAGTATCCTTACAATGGTATTTGTGGAAAATTGTTGCTTATATGATTCCACTGACAGCAATATTGGAAAATGGATTTGATTCTTTCATTTGTGGTAGTGTCTAAATTTACCAAATCAGGAAAGTTCCTCATCACCCAAGTTTCAATTGGACCGAAACTTGGAATCATGCAAGTTGAATAGTATGATGAATGAGAACTTTCAAGCATTGGAAAATCAAGACTAATTACTTGTTCACATGGATGTGTGAGTCAAGTGAAGGACTAAAGGGATCGAGTACACATTCTTGTGCACTGGTCATGCCCACCACAAAGCTCGTTAAGACTATTTGATTTACTAAAGTTTAGTAAATATGGTTATACTTACAAGTTTAAGTGTAATTCTGAAACATTGGAAAAGTCTCAATGTATGGCATAACGAATGGGAAGAATCAAATTAGGCAGAAAGATAAAAGTTTCTCCAATCTGAAAAGATGGGAGAGTACTTTAGTATCATGTTTGTGATCATCTTAATGATTTAGAAATCATATCACAATTAGTCCTTTAAAGGTCATCTTAGTGCATTCTTATGACTAAGAAGAGGAGTCATGAATTGTTGAAATGGTTAGATCAGGAAGATGAGTCATACTTCGTTCCAAAACAATTCTTAGAGTCATACTCCAAGATTGTAACTTGAGTGACATATCTTAAAGAAAGGTTTAAAACACTTGTCAAATGTAAGAGTAAAAGTGTCCTCTTGTACATTTGAAATTGGTAAGTTGTGATGTTTTGGATAAGACAAAGACCAACTAAGACCAATTGTGTGAAGTGTTTGTCTTGATAAAGAATCCGCATTATCTCTTGAATATTTGGCAAGATAGTCTTATATGTCAAGAGGATAGTGGGAGTCTTAAAGATCCTAAAAAGAATTTCAAGAACTAATCAAGAATAAAACTTGAGGTTCTTCACTAGCACACGACTTGAGATTTATAACCTATCGTGTTGACATATTCTGTGCCCATTCCAGTTAAAGTTGGGTTCGCATAGGAGTTCTGAAAGTTCTCAATTGGTTGCATAACAACTTGGAAGCAATGGCAGGCCCTGTACTGCCAGGTGGCAAGAAGTTAAGATTGCATAAGTTCAGTCCATATGAGTTTGGATTTGTCATTATCCTTGTCTTGTGACTATGGTTTTGACGATTCACATGGATAAGAACACATACACCATAAAATCTAAGGGTCATAAGGTTTCTCTCCGATTCATGAAAATGATGGTGAGGAAACACTTCCACCAAGTTGATTTGAAGCAGATGGCAAAAGGTCTAAACAATTGAGACTATGATTACGGCATCCCTTTTCATAGTTCTGAAATTGTTTAGACACACATGCATGCTATCTAAGGAAAGGTGTATGATTTTGATAAAGTTTTATCAAAGCATCTCGTATCAGAAATCTGAACTTTGGTAAGAAAGTCAATAAAGTATTGATTTCTAGAAGTCCAGTTGATTTCTGAGTACATGTCAAAGCTAGTGGGAGCATAAGTGTTATGCTAATAATCATCATATTCGTGGGAGCATGATAATTATTGTTAGTGTTGCAAGTTAGCAATGTTAATTATAGAAAACAAAAGTTTCAATTCGTGAGGTTGCAGGGATTGAAAAAGTTGTTTGGCTATAATTAAGGGAGAGGATATACTTCATTTCAGTTCTAAAGGCTTAGATTGAGACCTTAATCATCTTTAGTCAAGAATATATATATGAATTTCATGTTGGATTGGTTCAACTTAAGGAAATTCTATATATTGCGTTCTCAAAATTCGATTATGATTACGACATCCCTCTTCATAGTCAAATTTTGAAAACATGGCAAATAAAAATATTGTAGCAAAAAACTGGTCTAGAATCATGTCTTTATGTGAGACATCATGAATCGTGTACCATTTGCTTTGGGTACAGGATCGATTGCATGTGCTATAATATTTGTCATTTCTAAATTTTTCCAAATGCCCAGAGGCATTAAGAAGGAAAAAGGTCTAGAATTGGATATGACTAAAATGATTAAGCAATTGTCGAGGACAATCTGAGGTTTACCAAAGATTGGTTGCTCAGGGACAGTTGGAAGTATAGTGCTAATTTTGGAAGGACCATATTGACATATTCTGAAAAGAGGCATCTCTTATTTAGAAGTGATAGTCAAAATGAGAATATGGAGTTGTCTCCATAGGTGGAAGTTATCTGTGTAAGATTAGAAAACTTAATGCAAGAAGCATGTCCAAAGCAATGTAGTTTGAATATGAGACTTAGTTTCCATGGAGTTGATCTCCATTGGAATACCTTATAATGACTGTTGACAAGTCTTTGTGACTTTGTACATATTCATTACAGGAGGGTCAGTGCATATAAGTTTAAAATCTAAACAGATTTCGATAAATGATAGGAATTTGAAATTCTCACATTTTTCGATAAGGATTTGGGAGTGTGAAATTAGAATCATTGAAATTATGTTCAATTGGTTTATTTCACAAAGTAAGGATCATACACAAACATAGAGTGCATACTTGGTGTATGGCAAAGCTATTGTTTAAGAAAAACATAGTGTACATGCTTGGAGCATGGGACAACTAGTATTTTTAATTCAAGTATAAAGTTGATAAAACCGAAACAATGAATAATGAGTAATCAGTATGGTGATAAATAAAAGTGTTTATTTATATTCATAGGGTTTGATACCATATTTGATTCATTTATTCTTGTGTTTCACTTTGCATGTTTTGACTTCCAGAATAACTAAGTCGCTCTTCCTGAATGATTAAGTTATTCAAACCATCCACAGTCGGTCATATGTTGGAAGTAGATATGAATCAAGACTGTCATGGGTTGGTTTGTAGAGGTCCAAGTTGGTGGACAAAGTGGTGCTACAACACTCATGAGTGCTCACAAGTTCTGAGTATTGGATTCAACCCGCACTCATTTGAATCACTTCATGGATTTTATCACGAGTGATCATGAGACGATAATATCTTATATTCTTCAAACCTAGAGATATGAGTTGTTGCTATGAGTTGGTTATACATTGATTGCACGAAAACGCATTTGGTAACTCGATGTTGTAAAACGTGCCTTTGTGTATTATTCAACAAGTAGTAGAACAAGCCATATGAGTCGAAGTTTATCCATTCCTTTTACCTTCGGGATAAAAGCGATATCTGTGGGCCCCTCGATGATTTAGCGATGACACATGTGAGTGCTTGGCCAAGCCAGGACTGATTTGATTTGTTCAATCAGTCAGTCATCATAAATCGAAAATTGGGAAACAACAAATGGACAGAGAGAATGATTATAATCCATGTCTCAGTCCATATGATATCTAGAATGGAGGAATATATGATCCCTTATCTAATGGACAAGTCATTGACAAGGTCAGAGTTCGACAGCGGCTTTAAGAGCTACGATTGCCAGTTAGGTTTTGAAGTCATACTTAATAATAGTTTTAGACTTATCCAAGTGGGAGACTGTTGGATTAATGTCTAAGTCCATAACTATATTTGGTATGTACTTGACCCGACCCGCCATGGTTCATTTGGGTTGCACTTCACCGGCACAATTTATATGGATAGTCTTTTGAGAATAGTATATTTATGATTTATATTAATATATTATAAGTTCTAATATATTAATATGGAATCATATTATTTAATTAGTATTGATCAAGAATTAATTTAGAATTAATTAAGTGATCAAAAAGAACTAATTAAATATGGACTCTTATATATATGGAATGGGCCAAGTTCATTTAGGTTGGGCTAAGCTTTCATGGATGGTCCATGGAGCTTTTAACCCATGGATCCTATGTAAATGAAAGGTCATGGGTATTAGGGTTTACATGGATGTAACCCTAATCCTCCATAATATATAAAGGGGTCCTTGGCTCACAAAATTGGCACAAGTGTGTGAAAATAAGAGTGGGCCGATTTTAGTGTGCATATATATTCTCTCAAGTTCTTCCAAGGTGTTTTGGTGATTTGTGATTCCATTTGAGGCTTCCACACTATTGGGGCTAAGCTCTTAAAGCTTGAAGACATCAAGCTACATCAAAAGGTATGTCATCTAACTAGAACTTTGTAGTATAGGTGCTTCATAATATGCTAGTTAGGATGAAACCTTGGAATAGTTAATATTTGCATGTATAATAGAGAAAACATAGATCTAAGGTTTATAGGGTTGCATGTACACCATAGGATTGTTAGAATGCTCAAAACCCAACAGTTTGTCACAAAGCTTGCAAGAACATATGGGATTTTTGAAAAAAGGGAAGCTCGGATGTTGACAATGGTTCCATCCCCTCCTTTTAGCACCACCTTATATAGGAGGGCGAAGATCATTGACGACTATGGTGGGGGGCACATTGGCATACCCAATGCGGACGAGGTGTTAGTACCGGAGGAGCCGGGAAGAAGGGTGAGGCAAAGGAGGGGGCAAGTCCGAGAAGACCCACCGGTCATTCCGGCGGATGATGAGTTGCCTATGGATTGGTACCACGTTGAGGAAAGAAGGTACCAAGATGACCTTGGTAGAAGTATGAATTATCACAACGAGTCATTTGTTTATCTCTTTGAACAAATGAATATTGCGCCGAGGTATGTGATGAGTTGGGAGGAGCGTGTGCAGAGGAGGAACAATCAAGCGAGTGGGAATGGAGCTGGAGGAGAGGATATTGAAGAAGATTGAAAGTTTATGTTTTTAATTTGGATGTTATTTTATTTTGTTGGTTATGTGTTTTGAACTTTTATGTATTAAGACTTAATTAGGAGTGTGCTTGTTTTCTTTTACTGCGGTTGCCTTGTTTCTTTTCAGGATTGAAGATTAGGATGCAATAGAGTCTCATTGGTCAAGGCTAGAGTGAGGATCGGGTCTAGATGAGAGTATGAAAATTCAAGTGTAGGATCGAGTCCGTTAGGAATAAGGGTGACAAAATGTGTCATTTACTAAAGAAATCGAATAAGAGTCGCTGAATTATCATAGTCCAGCAGATTAGCAAAGGAAGAAGGCAGAACATTATTTTTTTCCACTCAGCGCTCTACTCGCCGAGTGCACATATTGGACTCGACGAGTCCATCTACAATATCACGATTTTCTGCTTGGAGTCAATTTACTCGCCGAGTTCCCGTTATACTCGACGAGTCACTCAAGATTCTACTCTCATGATTCGGATTTTGGGCACATTCGCTGCAGTTTTTACTTTTGGAGATTTCTAAGAGCTTTTTCCTTAATAATTGGAGCTATTTAGATGTTTTTCCACACGAGACATGACACCCAAAACATGGATGAGCTGTTCCCATGTTTAAAGTCAATTGAAGATGGAGCTGAAGAGAAGAGATATCAACCTCGCCACTGCTATCCCAGGGGAGTTTGTTCCAATTCCCTCTTTATTTTTGCATTTTTCTTTTCATGCATAACATGCAATGGGGACATTGCATGAATTAAGTGTGGGGTAGGGGGTTGGTTATATTAGTAAATTTAGAATCCTAAATTATGCTTATTTTAAAATTTTTTTGCATTAAAATACTAGGGCTAATTTAGATATTTTGGTAAAAGCAATTAGGAATCATGCTAAGTGTTATGTTTGATGATTGCATGAAGACCCAAATGTTTAGTTGAGCCTATATACGTTATAGTGCATTTGTGGCCCCCCTTTGTTCTAGTGAATTCATGGGACAAAAACATAACCTCGCTTAGTTTGAGGGATGCAATAAGTTTAGCATGTAGGTTTTGAGTGATAAAAAGTGAGTTACATGTAAAAAAAAAGAGTGAATTACAAGAAAAGTTTGAAGAATTTCTGGACTACAAAGTATGAAGATCAAAAATCAAAAATTCTGAAGAAATTTCAAAAAAAAAAAAAGTTGAAGATACCCAAAAATCAAAGAAAATAAAAAAGGTGGCAAATTTGAAGAATTCAAAGAAATCAAAGTTCAAATTATCAACAATGTGAAGAATTCCAAAAAGCTCCATAGTGGTATCGAAAATTGTTATTTTTTTATAATGTATGCTTGGGTTACTCAACCAAAAACACCTTGAGGCTAGGAGGTTTTCTGAGGATGGATTCGGAGGGATGCATAAAATGAGCATTGTTCAAAAGAAGTGGGCGAGTGTTTATGAGGATTGTAAGTACTTAGGATGAGGGGGGTCGTTTAGGAAAAATTTAGACACAAATTCATGTGTTGCGGTCTTGGCATAATGGTTGGGTTTGATTGGGATTGACTCATGTGATTCTAGTGTGCAAAAATTCAGTTTTGCTTGGGGGCAAGCAAAAGTCAAGTGTGGGGTATTTTGATATTTGCATATTTAGCCATATATTTAGTATAGATTTTTATCAATTATTAGCTAATTATTTGCATATTATGGACAAAAGGTACTTAATAATGTTTAAATTGTATTTTCAGTCCAGAAGTCATGCTCGGGAGCAAAAAGGAGGAAGGAGATGCAATTAGAAGCTGCAGAATGAAGAAAGGAGTACAAACCTGAAGCTACTCGGCGAGTCCAATCGTCTACTCGACGAGTTTCCACGAAGATTCGCGAAGCAACACGTAAAGTCCTTACCGTACACGGATTCACCAAGGGTACTCGGCGAGTCGGTTGTCTACTCGACGAGTAGCCCCTGTTTTGAGTTATCTATAAATAGACACAATAAATCCGATTGGAGGACTTTTCTGGATTTTCTGGAAGATACTTTGCGACTAAGGAAACCCTTGGAGACCCGGAGAACGTGAGAAGAACCCTAATCTCTCATTCTTAAGAGATTCAAGGCAACTTAGGTTTAATTTTCCACTTTATCTTTGAATTGAACAATGTTTGAGTTGATTACTTTCGTTTTTAGCTTTTTGACTACTGTAATCATGAGCTAAATTTACTAGTTTATGTTTAGGGAAGACAATTTTACTCTTATGGATTAATTTTATGGTTTGATTAATTGTTAATTGGTGATTTTGTTAAATTAAGCTTGTTAAAGATCCTTATGCATTAACCATAACTATTCTCTGTTAATAGGAAGGCAATTAGGCTGCATGAACATCTCTTAATTGTTTACATCATATGATTTATGTGAACACTTTGTTATGTGCCTAGGACTAGTGAATATGAAACTAGGATTAATTAGAGAATGGGTAAATTAATGTGTGAGCTTGTTGATAAACCAACAACAAGAGGCTAATTGAATTAGTAATTTGATTAACCAATTACAAGTCTTATTTAATCCGAATAATTGAACTAGGGAATTAATTAGCTTAAATACTTGATCACTGCTTAAATTAATTGATTTTCTAAGGATTGGTAATAGAGAATGTGAATCTAATCACTTTAGTCGGTAACCAATAACAATTAATCTACTGCTTTGCCATAGAATTAACCATAGGAGTGAATGAGTTGAACCTAAGCAGAAACCTTTTATCAAATTTGGTGAATTTTTACTTGGTTTTAGTTGATTAGTTAATTGCGTGTTAGTTAGTGTGTTTAAGTTTCTAGTCTTGTAAAACTAGAGAAAACCCTTTACTTTTATTACTTGTTGATTAAAATTAGTTATTAGGTTAATTTCCGTTCCTCGAGTTCGACACCCTACTTATTCAACTATACCACTAAAAGACAGGTTCACTGCCTTTGTGTGTTTAAATTATATTTTTAGAATAGGAATAAAACGAGTTGGTTTACACACATCAAAGACCATGCTCACATATTAAAAAGCATGAAATAAAGTCGAGTTGGTGTAAATTTTATAGGTCTTTTCCTTTTCGTTCTACAGCTTGATTATGAATCCAAGAGTTTACCATAAATATTTATCTTCCAGTACAATGCAACATTCACTCCCTTCGAAACAATTTCTCAAAATCATTGGCTTTTACAAACTATTTACGAAACCTAATTCCAAAAATTTAACATAAGTTATCAAAGAACTTGTTAAGATTTCCTAAAAAAGCAAGAAAATAGATTTTGGAAAACTTAAGAATTTCAATAAACTAATGTTCGGTACACGATTAGCTTATTTTTCGAACTTTTTAGGCTGTCATGTTTGGCAAATCAAAAACTAGTTTATAACCTTACTTTTAAAACTCTACATAAACTACTGTTTCAGTGAAGTTATTGAGCTTTTTTTTTTCAAATATACATTTTATTAATTATAAAAAAACTCAATATTATATATATTTTTATGACATTTTACATACTTCAGCAAGCTTATCATCTAGTTTTAACAAAAATCAATTTGTATAACCTAATTAATCAACTACTAGATAGTTTTCGCTTAGTCCGCCAAAAACATAACCTAAATGGCTATTTTTTCGGAGAAGCCTACTGTGGTGTAAATTGTACGTAGGTTTCACAGATGTTCCTTAAAATTCTATATTTCTTTGCAAAATCTAAAATATAATGGTTACACATTCAACCTTAGTATCATTGCATTTAATTTAACTCATTGAGTACAAGTATGCATTTGAAACCACATATAATGAAGAATATGTTGTCATGAGCATGGGTTGGTTTGGACCCATTCGATGATATCGATTTTGAAATATTTAAAATTGAAGCTTAAACCCAAACCGATGGCTTCGGTCTCTCGATTTTTGGTTTTCCAAACTCGTTTTCGGGTTTAAACCCAAACCCGTTCGAAACTTTAACTTGCTGAGAATTGATAAGTTGGTATTCCTTATATAACAGTTGAATATGAGCTATGCTTCGTGTTCAGTCCGATATCGGACAAGTTTAGAATTATAAGAAACAATATGGAAGGGATATAGGATAAGCAACTAGGAAACAATTGGTATGAGAATTTCTTAAAAATAAATTCCATGGATTATATTCTTTAGAGAATAAAGAATATTACAACATTCAAAAAATATGAAATCGCTTTGTAAGTATTTACACTCTCTTCCGAGTTGTAGCAAAGAAAAGAAAAGAAGTGAATATAAAGTAAGAAGAGAAAAGAAGAGAAATGAAAGGAAAATAAATTTATCTTTTATGTTCCAAAATTGAAGAAAAGTGCAAGAAAAATGAAATAATTTATTCTTTCTCTCAAAATCTTTCAAAATTCGAAGGAAAGTTAGGAAAAAAAAATGGTCTTTCCATTTCATTTCATTTCTTTCCTTTAATGAACTCAACAATACCAATTTATTTTACTTTCTTCTAATTTCTGTTAATTTTTATTTTCTTTCGTTAAGTTGAAATCCTGAATCGGATGTTAGTATTGATTGTATCCTATTAGGGGTGAGTGAGAAATGGATCCGGACCCTGTATTTCGCACATGTCATGAATGTTTGTTGAATCATATCTTGTTAAATAAACTTTAAAGAAACTTTGAAAATCTTTGTTAAATTTTCAGATTTTATTTGATGCAAAATCTATATCTTCGAATAAACCCAAAATCGTAAAAATAATTTTCATGTAAAGTCTCAACCCCATCATTTAGAGCCGGGTTAAAAGCGACGATACAAGTTACAACCGAAGACATTTTCGAGTAAACTCTCCAAACCGGTTCCCACTAGACTGGTACCAATGACTATAATTTTAAACTTGTCCAAACAAGCGGTTCGGTTCATGAATGAGATCGGTTCATCTTGAATCGTCGAACCGGTTTTCGGTTCCGAAACCGACTTTTTTGTGCACGTAACTTCTACTTCTACTTCACTTGGTTTCATAGTAGTACATGAAATTTAAAAGAAAATACATTTATATGCTTTGAATGATGAGGATATGTACACGACTACAACACAGGGTACCAACTAAAGCATAATGGCCCATTTTGGTTCTTACGAATTTAGTACTATGGCGGTGAGGATGGTAGTCATGGTACGTCACCATCTCAATCATCGGGGGGAGTAAAATCAACACGTTATCATTAACATTAAGTAATTTATATTTATTTATTTATTTATTTTTCACTTTTTGGTGGGAAACAATAAAAACTATATTTTTTTTTACTTTAAAGCTATTTTAGAGAAAAAGAGAAAAATGTATCTTCTAATTTATCGTAATTAATATGATCCTTACTCCTTAAAGCTACCAAAAATTTATACAAAGGATATTAACACAAAATACCGTAAATTATACAGAAATTAACAAAATTAATCACATTTTTATACAATTTAAAAAAAAAATTATTATTTCAAAATAACCATTTTTTTCTAAAATGTTTCATTCCACATTTGTTCTAAGAACTTCAATTTTTTTTTGCATAAATTTTTTTTTTCAAAAATAATTCTTTACTTGTGTCGGAAATATTCATTTCTAATAGTCTAATATCAAATATTTTAAATCAAATTTCTGTTTTTAAGCCTTTGTATCATTTATATTTGTCATTAGCGATGTTTTTTTTACCTTTTCTAATATTTTATTAGAAAACGAAGTATTTTCTCGAAATCTGGAATTGTTAATCAGATTTTTGATTTGGTTTTTATTTCTAATTTTTTTTTTCGAAATTCGGAGTCCGGAATTACGGACCAAAATCCAAAATGTTTGTCTGAAATATATTTATTTTATAAGATTTTTTTATAGTGTTTGAAATCTATACCGAATTTATTGGCCGTTTTTTGAAAAAAAAATATATTTTTTGATTATTTTCTTTAAAGTTAATTTACATGGTTTGTTTAGCTACTTTTCCTTAATCATTAATCATATTGTGTATGACTAACATTGTGGTTATTTACCGAAATGTCCATTACCTTTGGAATGGTCCATTATAAAGTTAGTAGGTATTGAAAGTTCAAATATCTCATTTGCAAAAAAAAAAAGTAATAAATATTTTCCTTTCTATTTTCTCTATATCTATGACAAGTAGTGTTTTTCTAGAAAATTAGAAACTGTGATCAACCTTTGTCCAACTCCATATCTATTACATACCTTTGCTTGATTCGATACAAGCTAATCAACCATTGTAGTCTCTTTGAAAAAAGTATGCGAGCCTCTAATGTGTCACACCCAAAACACAAGAAACCCTCGGATTGGAGGAGATAGGGGAGAGAGGTAGAATTTTTGGAATTCTCATAAGAAATAGGTTAGGCCGAAAACGCAAGTGTTTGATCTCTTTATATAGTTGCCTGATAATTCTAAAAACCCTAGACTTGAACATAAAATAATATTATTCAAGTCAGTAATTAGTTAGTTTTCTTTTATCATTTGGAGACTTCCAGAACCTCTATTAAGAGCCTTTAAAATGTCCACGTATAGGAGGATTCTAAATCGTCTCTTTTGTTCAACTAATGAACAATTACAGCTCAACCCTTATACCTTTTGTTAATTCTAATTAACTCATAATTAATTCAAAATTAATTATGATTATATCTTAATTAATATATTAATCATATAATATATTAATAAATCATTTATCTCTCTCATTTGATCAATCCAAGCTTTTTCTTGGTTATGAGTACAACCCAAAAAGGACATTACATTTATTATTCATTATTATATAAATTAGTTAGGACATTAGACACCTTAATCCAATAGTCTCCCACTTGGATAAATCGATAACTACAATTGCAAGTATAACCTTGAATAACAAGTAAAGAGTGTTTTTCAAAGATAAGTGAGTAGTTATCCTTTCGTTCTTCATGATATTGTATGAACATGAGACAAGGATTAGAATCAATTTCATTATCCAAAATTATGTTTCTCGATTTCCTGATTTGTAATGACGTCACCAGACTACTAATTGAACACATCAATCTAGTCCCGACTGGGCCCAATACTATAATGTCAATATCAAATCACCGAGGGGGGCAAAGATATCTTTTTTCCTGTTAAGGCAAAAGGAACGAATAAACTTTTAGTATATAATCATACATTTTACTCACCATGTCATGCATATAATTAAACTTTATAACACCTAGTTACGAGATGCGTTGGAGTAAACCAATGCACAACTGATTTGCAAAATACGACTTATGTATCTCTATTTTAAGAATAGTAGATATTATCATCTTATAATTACTCGTGATTAAATCCATCATGTAATCTCTAAGCGCGAGTTTAACCAATACACAAAATCCCCATTTTCTATGTACTCGTGAATATTGCAACAATCTCTATGAAATGTTCAATCCCTATGGAAAATCTATAAACCATTCATGACAGTCTTAAATCAATACCTACTCCTAAAGTATGACTGATTGTGACATTCCGAATAAGTTAATATTCTAGAAGTAAAACATGCAAAGTGAAACACAAGAATAAATTTAACTGATAAATGGTATCACACACTTTGAACATAAAAAAATCAATATTTAATTAATCACCATTCAATTACAATTTATTATTGTTACATTGTTTCAAAATTATCAACTAACTACCAAAATATAAAATCTGATATCATCTCTTAGTCCAATACTCCAACCATGCTCGAAGTGATTGATCTTACTCAAACCCTTGTGAGAAGGTCAACATGGTTATCCTTTAATGTCATGTGATTCACCATAAAGTGCACCTTCTTTTACTTATGTATGATGTAGTGATGTTTCCTTTCAATGTTCCTGGATCTACCATGCTTATTCAGTTCTTTAGTTAAAGTCATCGCACCCTCGTTGTCGCGGAATATCTCCATTGGTTCTTAGATTGATGGAACAACTCCAAGATCTCCAATAAAATTCTTCAACCACATTGATTCCTTTGTTGCTTCACTTGTCGCGATATACTCTGACTCACAAGTAGAATCAAAAACCTTTTGTTTCTTGGAACTTTTCCAAGTCACCACTCCACCATTTAATAGAAAAACCTAGCCAAATTATCATTAACTGTTATCACGGCCTATTTGAAATCTGTCACACCCCAAAACCGGAACGGCGGAAACGTTCGGGGGTGGAGGACGTCATATGTAGTATCACAACATGTGACAACCCGAAATTTCTAACTTGTACGTTTTTCATTTTATCAAAGTTAGCCTTCATTTTGCTATCTTATAACGAAATTGTGGGTCCATATGAGTGTTCTAGGCTTGGTACGACCTAGATATGGGTCTTAGGAAGGGTTAGAAAGTGCGTAGCATCACAAAATCGGGCCAAACACACCAAAGAAGGTGTGTGCGGCCGCACACCTGCGTGTGCGGCCAGCCAACCGCACACCCAGCCGCACACACCCTCCAGCCTCACACCCGACCCTATATACTGGAGGAGACCCCCCTTCATTCACTCTTTTCCTCTTTTGGCTGCACTCTACTTTCTCTCACCACTTTCTCTCTCTAAAAAAAAACTTCATCCAAGAACACTCTAAAAGCCTAAAAAACGTGAACTACTTCATCATTCAGCTTGTTATATTGGTAAGACACCTGAATCTAAGCCTAAAACTCATAGTGTTCTTCGTGTTCTTCATCCTTTGAAGGTGTACGGCCGCACACCTTCATAAGGTGGCCGTACACACCTCAAAGACTCTCCAAGGTGAAGAGTTTGGCCTTTATTTGCTAGTTGGACTTAGTATTGTATGACAACCGTCAAATTCTGGTCAAGTCAAAGTCGAACTAAGTCAACAAGTCAAACCAGTCAACGCAGTCAACCCTTGTATATTAGGGTTTACGTTATGTAACTACTGAACAATTCACTGATTTAATGAGAAAACATCAGTTGGAAAATTTGTGTGTTTAAATTTTCCTTAACCTTGATAGTGCTAAACAATGAACCAAAGAGATAAAAACACTATTGCACACTCATCGGGAGTGTGTAGGACACTAAACCATGGCTTAACGGGGTTTACCAACCTTGCGTTGCGAAGCCGGACACTCAAAAAGGTCATAAATGGAACCTCTCTTAATCTCTTTCACTATATCTTTCTATATGACAAATCTCTCCCAAATCTATCCAAGTATGTGAAATCTCTCCCAAATCTCTCTCTGAATGAGAAATCTCTCCAAGAATGTCAAATCTCTCCCAAATCTCTCCAAGAATGTGAAATCTCTCCCAAATCTCTCCAAGAATGTGAAATCTCTCCCAAGTCTCTCTCTGAATGAGAAATCTCTCCAAGAATGTCAAATCTCTCCCAAATCTCTCTCTGAATGAGAAATCTCTCCAAGTATGTCAAATCTCTCCCAAATCTCTCTCAAAACCTCTCTTGATCTTTTTGTAATCAATTGGGGCATCCCGACACTTGATTTGGTGAAAAACCGTGCGAAACGGGAAGATTCCTTGGAAAATAGCCTCTTAGGGCCGGAGTCCCTCTATAGGGATCAAACCCTCCTTGAGCCGGAGTCTCCTTGAGGATCCGCGGTCACCTAGCCGCAGCCGCAGCCAGCAGCCGCAGCCAGCGAGCCGCAACCACCGACCGCAGCCAGCAGCCGCAGCCACTGACCGCAGCCATCAGCCGCAGCCACCAACCGCAGCCAGCAGCCGCAGTCACCGACCGCAGCCAGCAGCCGAGCCCCACTTCGGATCCATGGCTCCTAAGACCGAAGTCACCCTCCTGACTTCGGATTTGGCATTTTCCACCCGGTTTTCGACCACGACTCCATTTTAAGTCCGTTTTTAATTATTTTAACGCGGGATTTTCTCCAAAAATCATATTTTAACATATAAGACCCTAAATATTCATAATTTAAATATATTTTTATGAAAATCTTTATTTAAGAATAAAATCTAGTGGGTGAATAATTGAGGTGGAGTGTTGACTTTTCTTTAGTTTATGACACAAGCTACCACCCCCATTCCCACTCCATGACCAACCATTGTCCTCCCCACCATCCCTAGTCACTTCATAGTCCTTTCCTACTCATTTTCAGCCATTATCACGTTTTGGAGCTGGAACAACTCCCTCTCTCTCTCCTCATTCTCACTCACTTCCCTCATTTACACCAAAGATCAAACTCACCTTTCTCTCAAATTCTCTCACACAAATTCGAGATTTCCAAGGCATTTTCCAGCTTTTCTCCTTCATTTGGTAAGTATAATTCATTCTTCTTATGATTATTTCACTTTCTTCTTCCCAAATCATAGATTGCTTACACAAATTCCATCATATTTGTGTTAGATCTTCAAATCTTCAAGGCATCCTCCCAAGTGTTCTTGAGTTGAGCGCTTCTTTTCTCCATAATCCATCTTCTGAAATCACTCAAGGTGAGTTCATACCCCTACATTTTCATGTTTTCTTACGTTTTAAGGGGGGGGGGGGGGGAATACAAGTTAAAACACTAAGAACACAACTAAATTCTTCTAACAGCTTTCATCAGAAAAGTTGGACTCCATTCACGGACTGTTTTGGTCAACTTAAACATTTTTGTTTTTCAAAACTGTACAAGGTGCAAGTAGTTCAAGCTCTTAGCTTTAAAATGGCTACTTGCACATCACCATAAGATTTTTCTACAATTTATGGTGATTTTTACAAAACTGTCTATCATTTCAAACATCAATCCGGACCAGTCTGTGGTTATGGACTTTTTCACACAAGTTGGAGGTCATTAAAAATAATAATAAAATTTATGAACAAACTAGACTCATTTTACAAACTCTCAGAGTTTACGGATTCTGATTTGGACCTTTGATGATTTTTCTACAAATTTCCTAAGAACAGTAATAGAAATTGTTAACAACAGAAAAATGCTATCAACTTCATCACACCTTGTAACATGTTGAGCAAGGTGTATATCTTTATGTGATTATATGTTATTGCATTATATGACATTTTGTCTTAGTATAAGGACATACAACAGTTAACAAATGGATTTTGCTAGATAAAGCATAGAAATAACAAATTGTTATAATCAAAGTACATCCATTACATACAAACATTTGGATAAACTATGTTAAGTATAGTTTACATACATTACTACTACTACCCTTGTTTTGATAAACTATAATAGGTATGGTTTATGTTTCCATCAACACAACAAACACATTTCGGAAGGTTTTATTCCCACAGAAAAAGGCTTTACACTCATGCACACCACACGTAAACTTGTTAACTTAAATTGTGAGACAATCTTCTCAGTACTCCTAGAGTACGGTTTAAAATTCCTGGTAGTTATAACCAGAGTCTCTTGTAGGGAGAACGTGATTGTTGTGTATAGATCTATATTGGGTTTGACACCCCACACCTTGCTGTTAGCTACAGTGGGACCTGCAGGTCTACGGGTGACAAATGTCATAACAATTTTCGGCGCCTGAGAAACGCCGTGGCAGGTTCATTCAGTCATAGTACGGTTATAGCGACTCACATAGGGAGTTAACAACACATAAAGTTTACTGGAATTTTTAAAAATCAAAAGGGGTTTTATGTCGATTTAAAATCACTTTTATTATCAATAAGTACGGATATTACTATACACTTTCAGTCTTGGTATTTAAGACTACACAACGTCCATTACGGGATTTTCTCAACTTAAAAAGGGTTTTATGCCGATTTAAAACCACTTTTATATCTTTAAGTATGACAAATACTTGTTTATTCTAGGTCCTGGTATTTAGGACCACATAACTTTTATAAGGAAAATATTAGATTTTTCTTGGTAACATACAACTCATTACAAATATCGGTTTTCAAACTCTTACTATCAAAAGCTTATGAACTCACCAACTTAATTGTTGACACTTTTTCAAAACTACTTGTATTCTCAGGAATTCAGTGAAACAGGAAATCAACAACGTTTTAAGGATGGGACGATAAATCGTCAAACAGTTCATTTTGTCATCATAATGTAATTGATTTGAATCATGTAAACATATGCTTTGGTGTAACTTTTCCAATTATATTTATGATTGGTTGTAATTACTTTGAGCACTATTATACTCGTTGTTGTGATACTATACATGAAGTCCTCCACCCCCGGACATTTTCGCCATCCTTGGTTTGGGGGTGTGACAGATTGGTATCAGAGCATTGTTTATAGTGAACTAAGTATATCAGACCACATAAGATATACAAACTATAAATGCATTGGGACTAAGGTCTCTGATTTAACATTTTCAAATAACTATACTTTTAGAAATAAAAAGTTTCTTATATAAAGTATACGTGCTTGCATTCATACAAAAATCAGTGTCACAATGACAAGAACAAAAGTATTACGATTGTTGAATATCACAAATAAGCTTGGGGATGTATGGTCAGTCCTGGGAATGGCATAACCTGATCAACTATGCTGGTCCGAGGAGTGATTAGCATATGCCCAAGAATGGTTGTGATGTGGCAACAAGTCTAAAAACTTACCAACACTACCACAATGAAATACCATAGGGGTATTTGGTGTTACTATAATTACTTATCTGAGAACTAAATAGATTTTTATCAATAGGTCAATAATTGCTTAGTGGATACATTAAGTATTATATGTATCCAGGACGTCATAGACTTAGAATATGTGGATCTTTGCTTTACTTCCTGTTCCTCGTTGGGTTGTGGACTTAGGGTTAGGGTCGCTTATTCGAAGGTCTATCATGTCCCGAATATATATAACTAGTATGCACTAAGCAAGTATTGAAGTATCTGATAAAGATCATCTTATAATTATCTAATTAGTACGTCTACTTAGTTATTTCCTATATTCCCTTCTCTCGCGTAGATATCATGGCTGGATTCCATCCCCACGACGACCCGTACTACCCTAACCATGGCAATGCTGGATGGCTCGGAGAGGAGCCAGAGAATGATCACCCAATCCCTGTGGATGGTCACCAAGCTGAAGGCTTTGCTGATAGTTCTGACTCCGAACCTGAAGTGGAGAACCTACCCCGATAGATCTTGTTTCGAATCCTAACCCTCGTCCGGCTTTTCAAAGCCCGACGCCTCCTTGGGTAGAGAGCTTGGAAACCTGGAGCGAAGAGCAAGACCAACCTATGCCGTTTAATGGATACCGAAGCTTCTACAACATAAGCGAAGGAAGCTCGGCAGACAGAATTCTTCCAATTCTGGTCCGTAGAGTTGCCCGAAACGAGATTCAGGGCAGAACAGCTCTCCATCGTATCGCAAAGGTTGATGCAAATGCAAAAATGCATACAATCCGCACCAATCGCCTTGAGCACACTCGTGGAAAATCTGAGAGAGACCATGAAACCCTGCTGCAAGCACTGGCTGAAACACGAGCCGGAGTCATAAAACTCCGAGTACGCCAAAGGGTGTACGAAAGGCACATGCTTGATATGGAGCGGCAACTGGCTGAACTGAGGGTTCACCAGAGGGATGACCGCCGCCAGTAGTAGATGCCTTACTTTCTTTCCCTGTTAAAAAGGAATCGTTTTTCCTATCTATGTCCTATGTGGCATTCTCTATGAAACTATCTTGTACTGTAAGTACTTTTAGTTAGGCCCTTAGGCGGCCAAAACTTTCCTACTCCGGATGTGATGTAAGACCATCTACAAGGTCAATTTTCCCAAGCTTGTTACATCTTAAACATCAATGACATTGTAAGTCGGCTAAATTCTATGTCACTCTTTGTTCAAATACTTCCATCATACTATCATAGGAGTCTATCTGAAACCCACTCTAGTCAAGTTGTTGGACTAGGGTAATTTAGCTCCGGGATCATTCCCAATTCTCTTTCAAAGGTTGGATCAAATTTCAAGGTTTCACTTGGATACAAAACTACTAAAATACATGAGTTTATCATAAATAGGTTCTCATTATGAAATGTTTTCAGAACACCATAAAACAACCGAAATACGTTACAAAATGAACTAAGATAAACTTAGTTAGAAAACTCACGACGTATAGCCATTCTAAAAAAAAAACTCATTATCGTCTCACCTTTAAACATTTTGGAGGAAAGGTGCTTTCTTCGTAGACCTATAGGGTGCGATCATACGAGCACTAATACACCGGATCCCATCAAAACTCCTCAGCTAAGTGTGTTTGGGCAAACATGATCCCTAGATGAGTAAAGCCTAACGCCAGTATGAAACCTACTTTTACCCACTACCATAACTCCATCTCAGGAACGGTAGCAGAAACACTAAGAATAGTACATCAATGTGCAAAAATTTATATATGTGAATATAAATCGTACGAATGCACTTGAGATAATTATCCCCACTCACGAAGTCGTTTTTCATCATGAAACAGAGCTATGTCTTCACCAAGAGGCAACCAACCAACTAGCAAGATGCCAACCCTGCAGATAGACTCTGCTACTTTTCAAGCTGCAGTCACGGCAGCCGTGGCAGCCGTCATGGCGCAGCTCAATGCTAACCACGCCAGCAGGCACGGAGATGGTGTCGGAAATACTAACCGCATTAACAATCAAGAACACCAGTGGGCGTCTACCAACGAACATGCCTCAGGCCACAAACCTACGAACAAGAAGCGAAAGTTTTGGAACAAAAAGGAGCGCAACCAATCTCAAAGACTCGCTAAAAGACAACAACCCATGGCCACCCCTACAATTACAACAGCAGTCGCGACACACGCCTCGGCACTAGCCACAAGGTCTGTCACCCAAACACCGGCCATACCATATGAGGGATCACTTCCAAGGTGTAACCAGTGTGGCTACCATCACACAGGAGCTTGTCGGATTTTACACTGTAACAACTGCAACAGGAAAGGACATACCGTCCGTTTCTGCAAGGCCCCGACTCAGAACATCACTTCAACCACCAATACCAAGGTAAGTCCAGTGTGCTTCCTATGTGGCGAAACAGGACACTTCAAGAGAGTCTGTCCGACTGAGAAGAACGACAGGGGGAGCCGAAGGAGTGTGACAGACTAACCATCAAGAGTAACAAAGAATCTTACTAGGACTTTTGTAATGTTCCCGACGACAAAACGGTTTAAGTACCATATGTTTGTAATGAATTTGGTATGCTTGCTAAAAGCACCGTCATTCTAAAAGTAGTTAAAATACTCTCTCGTTCAAATCAAACCAAAGACACTCATATATGACCTTAGGATCATTACCTGTAAGCTGTGATGACATTGTACATACATCGGGGTTAATTATAATCAAAATACTAAAGACTTGAAACAAATAATTCCATCCTGACTCCTGTTCCATGCCTAGTAGTGGGATTAGGGTGGAGCCACCCACTCGACGATTTCACCAATATCAAATTTCATACGACATGCATATAACGCTCGATCATAGAGTGACCTGTCAGAAATCATGATATGAAGTATCTAAGGCGTTCGTAGTAACAAACTCATAAACTGTTTAAAACTAGTGCAACTAGAGTCTGATGTTTTGCGAGACCCCGTCAGTAAAGGGACCCTCGTGCTGCGTATACTTGTCTTTTGTAGTATACCCAGTTCGCAGGAATAGTCTGGTAGTAAATCTATGGTACTGTAAATCTGTTAAAAGTTGCACAGTTGGGTTTTGTCTGTAACGCATTTATGATCGAATCTAGTGCCTTTATTTCCAAGTGACTCCGATTTTTATCATACGACTGGAGTCCATCCGATCCTCACAATACCAGTTTCGTGCGTAAATCTCTTCCTCCGAAATCATCTTTCTAGCGAAGCCGTCATTCCAGAACTCCGAAGTACTCATGCATAGAGTACCTCAAGTTTCTTATCCTTTCCGAAGAAACCTCAACAAACCTCCCCGAAGTACCACTCGGGCGGTACGTCAAGTTCAATCTAATATGAACTTCAGGATGGAGACTGTCCAAGACTACGAGTAACCGCATCGTCATACGAACAAACTTAGAACCCGGTACGACTCCAGTAACCAGATCGCCCTACAGTCTAACCCCCTACCGAGCTGCAAGAACTGTCAGGTCAAACCTAACGAACTACTCAACAATGGAATTGAAGGACCAAACTTCTCACCATGGAGAGCTCCGGTCTGGTTCTTCAAGAAGAAAGGCAAATTGTTCGTAGGTCCCTCGACTTCAGAGGCCCCGACAATATCTCCAGTAGAAATCATTACTATCTGCCTCGCATAGACGAATAGGCCGACCAACCGCAAGGAACGAGGTACCCTTCAGGAATGGACCTGAGATCCGAATATCACCAGTCGCGAGTATTGGAGAAGGATGTCCGAGGACAATCTTCCAAACTCGATGCAGACGCTGCGAGTCCGTAGTAATACCCCTCGGATAGGACCAACCTGCCTGCAGTATTCATGAACTTAATGAATAGGGTACGCCATTCTTACTGGGATCAGTTCGTCATTTTCCTTATAAATGACTTGCTTATCTACCCTCGTAGTAAGAAGGAAACCAAAGAGAGCAGCTACAACAAATCGTGGAAACAATACGATCAGAGAAGCCTTACCCGAAGTTCTCTAGATACGAGTTTTGGAATTGAAGAGTCAAATTCCTAAGACACACTATTAGTGATGCGGGAATTCTTGAGGACCCTTTCAATTAATCAAAACCGTTGAGAATTTGTCAGCACCAAAGGCGTCGACGGGAATTCGCCAAAATTCTAGGTCTCGCTGACCTACCGTCTTAGTTCCTTTAGAACTTCCCGCAAATTACGGAACCTCTTACGAATTTGACCCTGAAGGGAGCAACCCTTGACTGGGAAGAGAAGCAAGAGGGATAAACCTTTAGAACTCCAGAGTGAGAGACCAAATTCCTCTGGAAGTCTCATTCTGCGAAGGCTTAGTACGCTTCGGAAAGCGTGGAAAGCTAAAACCCAAGATAATTAGGCCCTTCGAGATTCTTGCCAGAATAAGCCCTGTAACTCGCAACTTCAATCTACCCCGCGAGCTTAGTAAAGTACATTCTACCCGCCACGTCTCGAACTTGCAGAAGTATCTATCCGACGAGGCTCCTGTAATCTCCCTCGACGAGATCAAGCTCCACAAGAGCCTCACCTTCGTGGAAGAACCGGTCGAGATCATGGATCGGGAAATCAAAAGATCAAAACAAAGTCGTATTCCCATTGTGCAGGTTCGTTGGAATGCAAAACGAGGACCTGAGTCCACCTGGGAACGCGAGGATCAAATGAAACAAAAATACCCGCATCTTTTCCCAAACTCTTGAAGTCCCAGTCAGAATGCAAATTTCGGGACGAAATTCCTTCTAACGGGGGGATGATGTGACAACCATCAAATTCTGGTCAAGTCAAAGTCCAACTAAGTCAACAAGTCAAACCAGTCAACGCAGTCAACCCTTGTATATTAGGGTTTACGTTATGTAACTACTGAACAATTCGCTAATTTAATGAGAAAACATCAATTGGAAAATTCGTGTGTTTAAATTTTCCTTAACCTTGATAGTGCTAAACAATGAACCAAAGAGATAAAAACACTATTGCACACTCATCGGGAGTGTGTAGGACACTAAAACATGTCTTAACGGGGTTTACCGACCTTGGGTTGCGAAGCCGGACACTCAAAAAGGTCATAAATGGAACCTCTCTTAATCTCTTTCACTCTATCTTTCTATATGACAAATCTCTCCCAAATCTCTCCAAGTATGTGAAATCTCTCCCAAATCTCTCTCTGAATGAGAAATCTCTCCAAGAATGTCAAATCTCTCCCAAATCTCTCCAAGAATGTGAAATCTCTCCCAAATCTCTCCAAGAATGTGCAATCTCTCCCAAATCTCTCTCTGAATGAGAAATCTCTCCAAGAATGTCAAATTTCTCCCAAATCTCTCTCTGAATGAGAAATCTCTCCAAGTATGTCAAATCTCTCCCAAATCTCTCTCAAAACATCTCTTGATCTTTTTGTAATCAATTGGGGCATCCCGACACTTGATTTGGTGAAAAACCATGCGAAACGGGAAGATTCCTTGGAAAATAGCCTCTTAGGGCCGGAGTCCCTCTATAGGGATCACACCCTCCTTGAGCCGGAGTCTCCTTGAGGATCCGCGGTCACCTAGCCGCAGCCACCGACCGCAGCCAGCAGCCGCAGCCATCGACTGCAGCCAGCAGCCGCAGCCACCGACCGCAGCCATCAGCCGCAGCCACCGACCGCAGCCAGCAGCCGCAGTCACCGACCGCAGCCAGCAGCCGAGCCCCACTTCGGATCCATGGCTCCTAAGGCCGAAGTCACCCTCCTGACTTCGGATTTGGCATTTTCCACCCGGTTTTCGACCACGACTCCATTTTAAGTCCGTTTTTAATTATTTTAACGCGGGATTTTCTCCAAAAATCATATTTTAACATACAAGACCCTAAATATTCATAATTTAAATATATTTTTATGAAAATCTTTATTTAAGAGTAAAATCTAGTGGGTGAATAATTGAGGTTGAGTGTTGACTTTTCTTTAGTTTATGACACAAGCTACCACCCCCATTCCCACTCCATGACCAACCATTGTCCTCCCCACCATCCCTAGTCACTTCATAGTCCTTTCCCACTCATTTTCAGCCATTATCACGTTTTGGAGCTGGAACAACTCCCTCTCTCTCTCCTCATTCTCACTCACTTCCCTCATTTACACCAAAGATCAAACTCACCTTTCTCTCAAATTCTCTCACATAAATTCGAGATTTCCAAGGCATTTTCCAGCTTTTCTCCTTCATTTTGTAAGTGTAATTCATTCTTCTTATGATTATTTCACTTTCTTCTTCCCAAATCATAGATTGCTTACACAAATTCCATCACATTTGTGTTAGATCTTCAAATCTTCAAGGCATCCTCCCAAGTGTTCTTGAGTTGAGCGCTTCTTTTCTTCATCATCCATCTTCTGAAATCACTCAAGGTGAGTTCATACCCCTAAGAACACAACTAAATTCTTCTAACAGCTTTCATCAGAAAAGTTGGACTCCATTCACGGACTGTTTTGGTCAACTTAAACATTTTTGTTTTCAAAACTGTACAAGGTGCAAGTAGTTCAAGTTCTTAGCTTTAAAATGGCTACTTGCACATCACCATAAGATTTTTCTACAATTTATGGTGATTTTTATAAAACTGCCTATCATTTCAAACATCAATCCGGACCAGTCTGTGGTTATGGACTTTTTCACACAAGTTGGAGGTCATTAAAAATCATAATAAAATTTATGAACAAACTAGACTCATTTTCCAAACTCTCAGAGTTTACGGATTCTGATTTGGACCTTTGATGATTTTTCTACAAATTTCCTAAGAACAGTAATAGAAATTGTTAACAACAGAAAAATGCTATCAACTTCATCACACCTTGTAACATGTTGAGCAAGGTGTATATCTTTATGTGATTATATGTTATTGCATTATATGACATTTTGTCTTAGTATAAGGACATACAACAGTTAACAAATGGATTTTGCTAGATAAAGCATAGAAATAACAAATTGTTATAATCAAAGTACATCCATTACATACAAACATTTGGATAAACTATGTTAAGTATAGTTTACATACATTACTACTACTACCCTTGTTTTGATAAACTATAATAGGTATGGTTTATGTTTCCATCAACACAACAAACACATTTCAGAAGGTTTTATTCCCACAGAAAAAGGCTTTACACTCATGCACACCACACGTAAACTTGTTAACTTAAATTGTGAGACAATCTTCTCAGTACTCCTAGAGTACGGTTTAAAATTCCTGGTAGTTATAACCAGAGTCTCTTGTAGGGAGAACGTGATAGTTGTGTATAGATATATATTGGGTTTGACACCCCACACCTTGCTGTTAGCTACAGTGGGACCTGCAGGTCTACGGGTGACAAATGTCATAACAATTTTCGGCGCCTAAGAAACGCCGTGGCAGGTTCATTGAGTAATAGTACGGTTATAGCGACTCACATAGGGAGTTAACAACACATAAAGTTTACTGGAATTTTTATAAATCAAAAGGGGTTTTATGTCGATTTAAAATCACTTTTATTATCAATAAGTACGGATATTACTATACACTTTCAGTCTTGGTATTTAAGACTACACAACGTCCATTACGGGATTTTCTCAACTTAAAAAGGGTTTTATGCCGATTTAAAACCACTTTTATATCTTTAAGTATGACAAATACTTGTTTATTGTAGGTCCTGGTATTTAGGACCACATAACTTTTATAAGGAAAATATTGGATTTTTCTTGGTAACATACAACTCATTACAAAGATCGGTTTTCAAACTCTTACTATCAAAAGCTTATGAACTCACCAACTTAATTGTTGACACTTTTTCAAAACTACTTGTATTCTCAGGAATTTAGTGAAACAGGAAATCAACAGCGTTTTGAGGATGGGACAATAAATCGTCAAACAGTTCATTTTGTCATCATAATGTAATTGATTTGAATCATGTAAACATATGCTTTGGTGTAACTTTTCCAATTATATTTATGATTGGTTGTAATTACTTTGAGCACTATTATACTCGTTGTTGTGATACTATACATGAAGTCCTCCACCCCCGGACGTTTCCGCCATCCTTGGTTTGGGGGTGTGACATATTGGCTTTGAAACACCCGAAAATCGACATTTTGAGCGCGAAGGAAGAGAGTACGGCCGCACACTCCCATGTACGGCCGCACACTCCCATGTACGGCCGCACACTCCTGTGTGCAACCGCACACACAGCCTGGCCGCACACCCTGGCTGCACACCTGGCCGCGCACACATAAAAGTCGAGTTTGGTGGCCTTACACTCAAATCTAAGGCCCTACACTCATTTAGGGACTTCAATAGGTGTTTGTAACACTTAATTATAAGTGTTTACATGTCCCTAAGGTGTGTCCATGTGTCTTTTAGTGGTTATATACCCTAAGTGTATTCATATATGTGTTATTACGTGTTAAACTAGGATCCGTTTGTGCTCACGACTTCATTCGGCACCCGACGATCCTATATCAATCTTTCTTTCGAGTTACTGACTTCAAGTGAGTTCATACCCCTTAATCAACCTTTGAAATGATTTTAAATGCTTTTATCGGGGGGGGGGGGGGGAATACAAGTTGAACTATTAAGTTATTATATCAATCACATGTGATTAATAACTGTCAAGCAAATAGATTTCTGCATGTTAAACTGTTTTACCCAGCTAAAGGTTTTCAAACCTTGTTTTCAAAACTCTTTTAAAAACACTAAAATCTCTTTTAAATTACTAAGCTTTTATCAAAGTCCTTTAAACTTATATTCTTGATAGATTCATGTCTATGCAGATATAGTTATCTAAGTAGGGTTTGAAGGACTTAGGACTGATAACCCGCTTTATTTCCTGTTCCTTGTTTGGTTGTGGACTTAGAGCATCCGGTTATTTGTCCGAGGGTCGTTGAAGTCCTAGTTATATATTATGTATATCTGGATAGATATTAAAACCCTTACTCCAGTCCAATACCTTTGGGTAGCAAAGGTACCTAGATAACCTCTCAAGTAAACTATAATAGGTATAGTTTAGAAACCAACCATAACTTTCATGAAGGAGAACTTAGCTATATCAATATTCTAAAAACTTGCACTTTTAGTAAAAAGAAAGGTTTATAGAAATCAAAACACGAGATACATCCTCATGACGCGGATTTCACCGTTGTCAAGTTGGTAACCAGAGTCTCCTGGAGGGAGAGCGGGCATTGTGTGTATAGATCTATACGGGACAGACCATCCCACATCCTGACTGCTAGCTACAGTCCCGGCCAACCAAGCCAAGGGGTGACAAATGTCACATTCATTTCGACGCCAGAAGGTCGTCGTGTTTACATCCGTCAATCTGTATGGTTACAAGTATCTTTACACTTACCTTATAATTCATGGCTTTAAGGTAAGTATTATCACAGTAGTTTCTACATATAAAACCATCATAATATATTTTCCTAGTTATACACTAGGCCACATCTAAACCTTTAAACTAACCTACTTAGGATTAAAGGCTGCTTTAGACTCCCCGAGGTGTATTGTTCATTTAATACCACCTGGAGTCTGCATTTCATTCATTTAGACTCTCCGAGGCATATTGTTCATTTAATACCACATGGAGTCTGTATTTTTCCTACTTTAGACTCCTCGGGGTGTATTGTCCATCTAATACTACCCGGAGTCTGCATTTTATTACCATATAAACAACAATGTCATTGCTGAAGTAAAATATTATTTTCCCCTATTACATTTAATTGTGGTTTTCCCATATACCCATTAACGTAAAAACTATATTTTGATAATGATAGTAACATTTGGGGAAAAATGCTCTTTAAACAAAAAAAAAACAGTCTGGTCTTGGTAGAAGACTACTTTTAATAGAAAATATAGGATTTTCTGGAAGGAATTCAAATACTTTATAAGCTCTTATCACCATCATCTAATGAGATTATTTTAAGGAAAAACATGTATTTATAACAATGTCATTAAAATACTTATGAACTTAACAGCATTAAAATGCTGATACTCTCTTTCAAAATAACTTGTATTCTCAGGTCGTCAGTAGACAGGTACACTCCGGAAGCTTTTGTGAAGACAACCTTGTACCGAGCTGCATTTTATGTTATTCTCTATAGCAACTTTTGATGTTGTTGCTAAATGTAACCTATGTAAAACTATTACTATTAATGCAATGGTTGTTCTACTTTGATTACTATACTGCATGTGTTGTGATACTTGACATGACGTCCTCCACCCCAGAACGTTTTCGCCGTTCCGGTTCTGGGGTGTGACAGATTGGTATCAGAGCATTGTTTATAATGAACTCAGTATATCAAATCATAAAACATATACAACATATAAATACAATGGGATAAAAACACTCTGACCAAGAATTATACTTTAAAATATAACCATATTTTACAAAAGTATAAGAACATCCAGAATATAAAAACCCGAACAAGTATCACAAGAAGAACAAGAATAAAAGTCTTTGGATGTTGAGCATTACCGTCAAACCTGGGCAGTTATGTAATCGTAAGCTGGAATAAATATAACCTGATCAACTATATTTATTCGAGATGCGACTAACGTGTGTTTGGGAGTGATGGTGGTGTTGCAATGAATCTGAAACTTACCATGTAGGAATGCTAGAGCCTAACATAAAATTAAAAATACTATAGGAGTATTTTGTAATACTAAAAGACTAACAATAAACCCAAACGCATGTTCAGAAGTTTTAGAATCAAACATGTAATTAAAATACTATAGGGGTATTTTAGGAACCATAAATAACCTTGCTTGAAAACTAAAAAGATCCTTATGGATCGGTCTATGATTACAGAATGTATGCTTCCAAAGATTATATATAATTAGGATCTCATAGGCTGAGAATGTGTGGTTTCGCTCTACTTCCTTTTCCTTGTTTGGATGTGGATATGGGGTTGTATCACATATTCGAAGGCCTATTAGATCTAAGTTATATATGATTTGTGTACACTATGTAATTGTAGCAAGACTCGAAATGGATCACCTAGTAAGATGTTTTAATAATCTCTTAAGATTCATTAGACATTCCCATTCTCGCATAAACCCCTTTAGAGAACCTTATCCACTTTAGTAATCGACAGAGGAGTTGATAAAGACCCGGAAGAGGTTCATTGAGGAGATTTCCAAGTAGGAAATAATTGAATAGTGATGAGACTATTGAAATCGCCCTGTGCCTATACCCTTTTAGGGACATCGGTCGGAAATTCGCCTGAACTTCCGAGATTCCAGTCACCCATTATGAAGTGATGGCGATCAGAGTCAGAATCGGAAGTAAGGCGGAGCAGAAATTCAATATGTCTACAGGAAAAGAGAACCCCATAAAAATACCCGGAGAAAACCAAAGTTCATTTCAGCCAAGAATAAGCGGTGAACAGAAGAAGCCAATGCATGAAACCCGAGAAGTGTTTCTACCTCTTTAACGTCACACTAATAACCCATAAAATAATACAACTTAGTAAGCTAGTGATTACACTACTCACACTATGTGTTAAGGCAAATCGTCTTTCCTGTCGCGACTAAGATAAACAGATCGGATCACAAAATCTCGATTGAGAGTGTTTTGCCCTAAACTTTCATGAGTCTTTTCTTGTGTAATCTTCGTTCCGAAGTCCTTTCAAATCTTTTCAAAGCCGGAGAGTGAACCTCTCCAGTATAAAGATAACTTAGTTGGAACGACATTCAATTTATGGCTTTCCGATACACTTACTTCTACCCTGTTACCAGGACTGCATCATAGGGATGTAGGTCGACACTTAGATAACCATAACTCAAAGCGCGGGGAAAAATTTATGCCTACTATGATAAAGAAAGATACATCTAAAGGTAACTATCGTCTCTCATCCGCTTATGTTCCTCATCGTGTAGGGAAAACCATGCCTCCGAAGAAACGTAACCAACCCGCTAGCAAGACACCGACTCTTCAGATCGATGAAGCTACGTTCCAAGCTGCAGTTTCAGCAGCCGTAGCAGCTGTCATGGCTCACCTGAATGCTACCAACGCCAATGTTAGCGGAAGCACTATCGGGAATCCCGATCGTAGCGATGGACAGCAACAACCAGCATCGGTGTGTAAAGCCACCCAAGAACTCCAATCAAATCCCCTGAAAAGAAAGTTTGAGAACGAGAAGGGGAGTACCTCGGCACAAGGACCTTCCGAAGGGCAGCAAGCTGAGGTAGACAATACCCCTGTCAACCCGCCTGTCTCGACACCAAGAAGACCATACCTAGGAAACCTCCCCCACTGCAGCAAGTGTGACTACCATCAGTTTGGAGTCTGTCGAGAACTCTTTTGTGTTAGGTGCAACATGAAGGGGCATACTGCTCGCAACTGCAGGACCCCGGTTGAGTTCATTACATCAACCACCAATCTTGGGACCAGTCCAATATGCCACCTATGTGGTGAAATTGGGCATCTCAAGAGGGACTGCCCAACTGAAAGAAATGACAAAGACGCAGGAGGAGTTTAACCCTAATACCTAGAGGAACATCAAGGAACCCGGTAGAATTTTGGTACGCTTCTCAACCTTAAGTAGCTAATCGAAAACTTTAAATAATCAATTCTAATTGTAATCACTCCCTCGTTAGGGCAAAAGTCGCAGCACTGTTGTAAAACTTAAAGACCCATCAGGTAAAGCTATGATGGCTTAGTATATACGTTAAGGCCATTTATAATTAGGATTGATAGACATCGAGTGAGTGATACGGCCTTATCTCCTGTTCCTTGTCTGGTTGTGGATTTAGGGCGGAGTCGCTTAGTCAACAGTCTATTTAATCTTAATTATACATGGCTAGTGTATACTAGGCGATTATAGAGAGGCCTCGTGAGGAATCTATTCATGAAAAGTACATTATTCCAAAACATCAAGACCCCTAACATTCAGCGCTAAATCATATCGGTCCAAGTATTCGCGGTAGTAATACTATGGACGAACCCGAAGCGCTATGAACTTGAGTGCTCTGTTCAGCACCTGGTCCTATCAATCTTCATTCCATATCGTGTCGATGGTTGTAAATTTCGACACCACCGTCGGTCATGGCTCGACTTGGTTCGACCATGCGAAAATTCCTAGTGCTGTGTAAAAAGAACTTTCACCTTATCATAAGTGTCAAATAAAGGTTCTTTCGAACCTAATAAGAAAACTTAATGCGAACCATATGTCATCTCTCTCGTTCAACCTTTAGAAGTACCCAGGAGAGAGGTACCACGCGCTGTTAACCAACCCCATTAGACATTAAAACCAGAAGAGGAAGGCACTGCAGATATTCCGGAAGGCAATAACCGCCCGAGGCCTACTCAATAGATCCTCCAGAAAGGCCACTTGCACCGCACGAGCTAGTTCGTGAATCAAGAGAAAAGAACTCATGGGATTAGTTTACTACTACTGAGTATATGCATTCGAGTGGTATATAATTTAGATCAATAAAATTTAATATGTGTGTTCCCTCCGTACTCTCTGTTCCTTGTTTGGTTGTGGGTTTGGGGTGGGGCCACACATCTGAACATCATGTCAATCTCAATTATATATGACTTGCATACACCGAGTAATAGTGATTGAGCCAAGTATGAGGTCTACCACGAACCTTAAAATAAAGCCCTTCATCATATACCCTTAGGGAAGGAGCTGAAGTCAAGGAAAACAATTGTGGGTTGAGCTACTAAATTGACTACAAATTCGAAATTGTGGTCATCCCGGTTGAGCCAACGTAGTAGCCGACGCCCTCAGTTAGGAAAAGTAACTCAAGTTGTAAGAGTCAAAAACATTGACTACGACCATCCATTCACGCCTGATCCCACAAATTAAGCATCTCAGTAGTGGGCCAAGAAACCTGGAAAGCTGTGACAGGTTAAACTCTAAGAAGAATGGATGAGGAAATTAGAGGTGCTGAGTGGCAGAGTCTGATGCCATCTAAATTTAACCAAGATAGAGAAACTCGGTAACATTGGAAGAGTAGCTGCAAGGGATACTCGCACTACTCAAGCACTTCGTTCATCTAGATACAGACGAGAAGTGCCTAGGTCGGAAAGAGTTGTGATAGTGCCTCGTCATGTGAGAAAGTTACCGTCACCCTATAGATGATAGTCGGCATTCACCAAAGCTAATAATAGTATGCTAAGAACCGCATGATTTCCTCCACGACCAGAATTACTTGAGTAAAGTAGGCAGCAAGTTGCGTTAAGCTTTATAACCCAGGTCATAAAGAGATTGTGGACTCGACACCAGTCTAGATGTTAGTCTACGGGTTATACAAGATCGCGCGTTTCCCTACTAACTTGAGGAAGCAGACTCAATGGAGAAACTAATGGAGCATGTCTTAGAGATTTGTTAGACTACCAGGTATTCCAAGGAACATTATCTCTAAGAGATAATGGAACCACCTCCCGAAATAGTCAATCACTTCAGAAAATCTCTAAGGGCGAAGCTAGCCCTGATCAGAGACTGCTATCCATGAAATAGCGAACCGAATGGGAGAACGATTCCTTCCGATTAGGGATCATGCTGTGAAAGCATCTATTAGACGATGATGAAAATTGGTGTTATCTAAGCATCATCTGGTAAAACCCTCTAACATCCTGACGCTGAGATATTCAGTTAGAAGCACCTCATGAGTCGCAAGTGCAGGTCCTTTCTGCATTGGGCTGAGGTAGATGCCACGCCACCACTAAATGCCAGCATATAGTCAGCACCTTCAATGATCCAGAAAATCTCCGAAAGCCAACCAGTAGGAAATACGAATCCGAATACGACCTGAGACTCCTAGGAACCAATCATGAGGACTACACCTCCAGTAAGGGAAAACTTTTGGAACCTCAGAATGGTGATCACGCCAAGTGATGATCTCGCCATGGAAGTACATTATGATTTGGATACTGAAACATTCTACTTCCCTAAGAGCTTAGGACCATCAGAGATTCTTGATAAGAATTGGTCTAGCATCCGTCAGACCCCAACTACCTTAGGAATTTCCATAAATTCCACCCTAATCTATCCACGTCTCAACGAATGAACTAGTAGTACCCGACAAAACTCTTACCATCTTCTCGATTAGATCTATGGAAACCAGAGCCACCTTCGTTAAGGGAAACGGGAGAAATCTAGCTTGGTAAAGGAAAACTGATGAAACCTTATCCTGTGTAACCTAGGGATCGGAGAAGAAGCCATACCTCGTAGTGAATGTTCGTTAGAGCCAGTATAGGTCTGATTCCCCAAGGGAATGGGTGGATCAGATAGTGCATGAAGTATCTACATGTTTTCGCAACTATCCCTGGGTATTCGTTAAGATTCTAATTTCGGGACGAAATTCCCTCTAGCGGGGGGATAATGTGACAACCCGAAATTTCTAACTTGGACGTTTTTCATTTTATCAAAGTTAGCCTTCATTTTGCTATCTTATAACGAAATTGTGGGTCTATATGAGTGTTATAGGCTTGGTACGACCTAGATATGGGTCTTAGGGAGGGTTAGAAAGTGTGTAGCATCACAAAATCGGGCCAAACACACCAAAGAAGGTGTGTGCGGCCGCACACCTGCGTGTGCGGCCAGCCAGCCACACACCCAGCCGCACACACCCTCCAGCCTCACACCCGACCCTATATATTGGATGAGACCCCCCTTCATTCACTCTTTTCGTCTTTTGGCTGCACCCTACTTTCTCTCAACACTTTCTCTCTCTAAAAAAAAACTTCATCCAAGAACACTCTAAAAGCCTCAAAAACGTGAACTACTTCATCATTCAGCTTGTTATATTGGTAAGACACCTGAATCTAAGCCTAAAACTCATAGTATTCTTCGTGTTCTTCATCCTTTGAAGGTGTACGGCCGCACACCTTCATAAGGTGGCCGTACACACCTCAAAGACTCTCCAAGGTGAAGAGTTTGGCCTTTATTTGCTAGTTGGACTTAGTATTGGCTTTGAAACACCTGCAAATCGACATTTTGAGCGCGAAGGAAGAGAGTACGGCCGCACAATCCCATGTACGGCCGCACACTCCCATGTACGGCCGCACACTCCTGTATGCAACCGCACACACAGCCTGGCCGCACACCGTGGCTGCACACCTGGCCGCACACACATAAAAGTCGAGTTTGGTGGCCTTACACTCATTTAGGGACTTCAATAGGTGTTTGTAACACTTAATTATAAGTGTTTACATGTCCCTAAGGTGTGTCCATGTGTCTATTAGTGGTTATATACCCTAAGTGTATTCATATATGTGTTATTACATGTTAAACTAGGATCCGTTTGTGCTCACGACTTCATTCAGCACCCGACGATCCTATATCACTCTTTCTTTCGAGTTACTCACTTCAGGTGAGTTCATACCCCTTAATCAACCTTTGAAATGATTTTAAATGCTTTTATGGGGGGGGGGGAATACAAGTTGAACTATTAAGTTATTATATCAATCACATGTGATTAATAACTGTCAAGCAAATAGATTTCTGCATGTTAAACTGTTTTACCCAGCTAAAGGTTTTCAAACCTTGTTTTCAAAACTCTTTTAAAAACACTAAAATCTCTTTTAAATTACCAAGCTTTTATCAAAGTCCTTTAAACTTATATTCTTGATAGATTCATGTCTATGCAGATATAGTTATATAAATAGGGTTTGAAGGACTTAGGACTGATAACCCGCTTTATTTCCTGTTCCTTGTTTGGTTGTGGACTTAGAGCATCCAGTTATTTGTCCAAGGGTCGTTGAAGTCCTAGTTATATATTATGTATATCTGGATAGATATTAAAACCCTTACTCCAGTCCAATACCTTTGGGTAGCAAAGGTACCTAGATAACCTCTCAAGTAAACTATAATAGGTATAGTTTAGAAACCAACCATAACTTTCATGAAGGAGAACTTAGCTATATCAATATTCTAAAAACTTGCACTTTTAGTATAAAGAAAGGTTTATAGAAATCAAAACACAAGATACATCCTCATGACGCGGATTTCACCGTTGTCAAGTTGGTAACCAGAGTCTCCTGGAGGGAGAGCGGGCATTGTGTGTATAGATCTATACGGGACAGACCATCCCACATCCTGACTGCTAGCTACAGTCCCAGCCGACCAAGCCAAGGGGTGACAAATGTCACATTCATTTCGACGCCAGCAGGTTGTCGTGTTTACATCCGTCAATCAGTATGGTTACGAGTATCTTTACACTTACCTTATAATTCATGGCTTTAAGGTAAGTATTATCACAGTAGTTTCTACATATAAAACCATCATAATATATTTTCCTAGTTATACACTAGGCCACATCTAAGCCTTTAAACTAACCTACTTAGGATTAAAGGCTGCTTTAGACTCCCCGAGGTGTATTGTTCATTTAATACCACCTGGAGTCTGCATTTCATTCATTTAGACTCTCGGAGGCGTATTGTTCATTTAATACCACCTGGAGTCTGTATTTTTCCTACTTTAGACTCCTCGGGGTGTATTGTCCATCTAATACTACCCGGAGTCTGCATTTTATTACCATATAAACAACAATGTCATTGCTGAAGTAAAATATTATTTTCCCCTATTACATTTAATTGTGGTTTTCCCATATACTCATTAACGTAAAAACTATATTTTGATAATGATAGTAACATTTGGGGAAAAATGCTCTTTAAACAAAAAAAAAAAAAAACAGTCTGGTCTTGGTAGAAGACTACTTTAAATAGAAAATATAGGATTTTCTGGAAGGAATTCAAATACTTTATAAGCTCTTATCACCATCATCTAATGAGATTATTTTGAGGAAAAACATGTATTTATAACAATGTCATTAAAATACTTATGAACTCACCAGCATTGAAATGCTGATACTCTCTTTCAAAATAACTTGTATTCTCAGGTCGTCAGTAGACAGGTACACTCCGGAAGCTTTTGTGAATACAGCCTTGTACCGAGTTGCATTTTATGTTATTCTCTATAGCTACTTTTGATGTTGTTGCTAAATGTAACCTATGTAAAACTATTACTATTAATGCAATGGTTGTTGTACTTTGATTACTATACTGCATGTGTTGTGATACTTGACATGACGTCCTCCACCCCAGAACGTTTTCGCCGTTCCGGTTCTGGGGTGTGACACAACAATTGAATAATAGTAATCAAAGCAACAACATTCTTTAGTATAGATGTAAAAGTGTTTACATCGAGTTCAAAACATTACATGTTGTTATAATATAATAGTATCAAAAGATAAGACGAGAAACTACAACTCCGTCTTCATGAACTCCGGTGTGGATACCTGTCTTAATATATTCCTGAGAATACAAGTATTTTGAAAGCGAGTATCAGCTATAAAGCTGGTAAGTGCATAATATTTAGTTTAAAGTAAGAAACTTCTTTGACAATTGAACAAGTTTGAAAGATCGACAAGAAAAACCTATATTTTCTTAAAGTAAAGTGATACTGAAACAATTCCCTCTATAATAATTTAGTTTATACTAATTAAATATAATCAATACGAGACGGATAGTCTATTGTGTGATTCGGTCGCACCCCCACATCCAAACAAGGAAAAGGAAAGTAAAACTGAGTTCACACATTCTCTAATCTATCTAGTCTTCATTATATATAACCCTAATGTATAAACTGAAGGATTATAGCTCTAAATTATAGTAATCTATGTTATACTGATTCTGACTAAGTGATGAGTTAATATCCATGAAAACTTAGCTTATACACGTTATGATATAATCAAGATTGGGCGGATAATAAATTGTGGGGTTCTACCCTAGTTTCACATCCAAACAAGGAAAAGAAACTAAGTTAGAAATCTCACATTCTATTGTCTACCAGATCTTCGTTATATATAACTCGGGAATGTATAAGCGAGGAAATCATAATATTAACCTTCTTACGAATCCTTTATAATGAACTAAAATACCTAGTAAGTGTTACTAGAATACCTAGAAGATGTTACCATTGAACCTAGGAAATCCCATATTCCCTAACTGTTATTGAACTGTGGTTTTATCCCCTAAAACCATTCTACTGAAGGTTGGCGTACTGTATTATTGAATAGTTAGATTTAGTTTTATATCTCATGAAACCATTCTTTGTATTGGATATTATGCTATGTAAATAGCAAGTTCAGTCTCAGTTTATAGTACAATAAATATACTATAAAAAGACTATAGTACGATCGTTATGTTCCTCTGAATAGTGCTCTAAATTGTACTCTGAATACTCATTGAAAAGACAATCCTGTGATTCACTTAGTACATACTTATTATACATAATCAGAAACAGACGGACAATTATTTGTGCGATCCTGGCATACCCCCACATCCAAACAAGGAAAAGGAAAGCAAAACAGAGTACACACATTCAACCCTCTATCAGTTTCTCATTGTACATAACTTTTGTGTATATACTAAGCAATCACAGAAACTACTACCTATGTTCTCTTTTAATTGAAGGTACGAAACTGTGTTCCCGTCCCCTTCTTTAATGGATTTATAATTGAAGGTACGGTACTGTGTTCCCGTCCCCTTCATTAATTAGTTTGAGGTACGGTACTGTGTTCCCGTCCCCTCCTTTAATGGATTTATTTCTTAATATTGTTTGTACTTTCTGAATAGATAAGACTCTCTAAACTATACTCCTTATAGTTTAATAGTAATTTCTCTGTAATTGACTGATTGAACCTGAAAGAATACCCTTGCCACCCAAGGTATTGAACTGACTTAACGTGAAGAATACCCTTGCTACCCGAGGTATTGAACTGACTTATCCTGAAAGAATACCCTTGCTACCCAAAGGTATTAAACTGACTAAAAGAACTTTTATATCTACATACATATACATAATATATAACTAAATTTTAAACGACATTCGGACAAACAACCTTACTCTAAGCCCACATCCAAACAAGGAAAAGGAAATAAAGCTGGTAGTCAGTCCTAAGTCCTTTAAACACTACTTATATAACTATATCTACATAGACATCAATTATACACAATATAAGTTAAAGATTTTATAAAACATTAAAAAGCATGATCTAATATTTAAAAGAGTTTATTAGCATTTAAAAGCATTTTCCTTTATTTAAAAGAGTTTAATAACATTTAAAAGCATTTTGATGACCTGATGTCATTTAAAATATCTAAAGAGCATTTTGATGACTTGATGTCATCTACAACACTTTTATTTATAATAAACACAATTTCTTGTGTTTAGACTTGTATTCCCCCCTTAAAACAGTGAAAAGTGATAAAATGTAGGGGTATGAACTCACCTGTAGTGAGTGATACGGAAGTATGTTTGGAAAAATGATGTAGAGTGTCAGGTGAAACCTTGAGCACACAAAGGTCCTAATAAACATATAATGACATGTATGTGTATTTGATTAGTGTATAAACAACTAATTATAAGGGATAACACCCTAATAGACTAGGAAACTCTTAGATTGAAGGGATACAATCACATATGATTGCATAACTAGGGTATTTGGCCACCCTAAAGAGTTTACGGTTCAAATGGCATGACCAAGTGAGTTTACGGTCTCAATCGTTTACGGTCCAACGTGTTCACGGTCCAAGTGTTCACGGTCCATGTGTTCACGGTCCATGTGTTCACGGTCTAATGACCTTACGGTCATGGAGTTCACGGTGTAAGGAGATCCAACCGTAAACTCATCAAATCTTGCACAAATGATGGTTTTTAAGGGCTTCATTCAAAGGCATCGGATTCTCGGGACCATGCTTAGCCTTAGGAAGAGTTTAAGGTCTCTAATGCACCTTTTATTAGAGTTTACGGTCTAAGGAGATAATCTTAGACCGTAAACACCTTGTTCTTGGCAAACAATGACGTTTTCAAGGTGTTTAACTAGTGATTCAAGCATATATTAAGCTAAGGGTAGTGTACTTACTTATTAGAAGCTTGTAAATGTGATTAGGATCCAAGAATACTAGTTTGTGTTCTTGGTGAAATGAAGAACACTTGAAGATCTATCAAAATGAAGAGATTTCATAGATGAAATCATGTATAATCACTAGATATAGAAAGATATCCACAAATCAAGGGAAGAAATACTTGAGAGAGAATGAGTTCTTTGGCTTGAAATGGTAAAAATGATTGAAAATGACTAAGGTTTGAATATATAGCATGGAGTTTTTCGGCCACCTTGACCGTAAACTCAAGGTCCTGACCGTAAACTCCTTTTAAGGAGGTTTACGATTTGCTAGATAGTTTAGAACTTAAACTGACACTTCCAAATACTGATCCCTTCGATGTTCTAAGCTCATAATACTCAAACAGACTCTAAACAGTGCTAAAAGATAGCAAGAGCGAGTCTGACTTTGATTGAATTGAATGGATTTTAAAGCAAAAATTTTCGTGTTGTCACATCATCCCCCTGTTAAAGGGAATTTCGTCCCGAAATTCAGATTCGAACGTGAATAATCATGAACTATGAAAAGGATAGATACTTCTGTTCCGTCTGCATCTCTTGTCCTGGTCGGTGGGAAGGTCTTAGTTTAGCTTCTAAGTTTATTCGCATGGCAGCACGATCACTCGTATTCTTGAGCAGTCTCCGTCCTGAAGTTCATAATAGAACTCATACTAGGTTCATCAATCGCAGCCTCGTGTATACGAGTCGTATATAATTAAGATTGAAAAAAAGCAGTCGAATAAATGATTCTTCTCTAAGCTCATATCCAAACAAGGAAAAGAAGTTAAAGCGGAATCATTAATTCTAAGCCTGTAGAACCTTGATTATGTACCACCCTTGTGTATACATTCTTCTGCGATAGATTAACCGTATGGGTCCTTGGTATTGAATTTGACGTAATGTACAAGTGGTATTCCGGGGAGGTTTGCTGAGGTTGCTTCGGGAAAGTTACGAATCATAAGGCACTCTACGAATTAGTACCTCGGAGTTTTGGAACGACGGCTTCGCTAGAAAGTCGATTACGGGGAAAAGAATTTTCGCACGAAACTGGCACTGTGAGGATCGAATCGACTCAAGTCAAATGAGAATGTCAGACTACTCGGAATAACTGGCGTTAGACTAGTTCAGAAAGGTGTTATAAAAACACAACGGTGCAACCTATGAAAGAGTTTTAGTACTTTAGTTTCATCTATGATACTACAGCTGCGAAAAAGGTATACTGCAGAAAGCAAGTATAAGCAACACGAGAGTCCCTAGAACCGATGGGATCTCGCAGAATGATATGACTCGAGTTACACTAGTTTTAAAAAAATTATACATCTAACATTATCGCTACGGAATGTACCAGAATTTCAACGTGGATCCGGAGTAGTCTCTCCTGCGGCGGTGATCATTAGTATCCTTCCATCTGCGCCAGAGCTCTTTGTTATTGGGCAATCCCTCTTCATGTGCCCCGTTTCGCCACACCCGTAGCAAGCCTGGCTGAATCCGGTGCTAGGGACTTGGGAGATAGGTTGTGCCGGCGCTCTACAGAAACGGGCAGTGTGCCCCTTTCTGTTGCAGTTTTTACAATGCATCTCACGGCACGCTCCGGTGTGATGAAATGAGCACATGTCACACTTCAGAAGTGTTCCAGCATAATTATTGGCAGTTGCTGGGTTGACAGGAGTTGTAGCAATATTAATCTTCGCCTTCTGTGTTGATTTCCTTTTCTTATCATTCCAAGACTTTCGCTTGCAGGCATCCCCCTTTGATGACTCAGAAATCGGGGTAATCACAACTTGACCAGCTTCATGGTCAACAAGCCTCTCTGCCAAGCATTTGGCACTATCGAAAGTGATTGGATTGGATGATAAAACATCTCCTTGCGTCGGAGGAGATAATCCCTAGATGTATCTCTCTATCTTCTTACTCTCGGGAGTAACCATCTCTGGGCATAGTGCCGCTAGATCACTAAATCTATTAGTGTAGGTCACTATATCAGACCCAACCATTGTGAGATTCCAAAGCTCTTCCTCTAGCTTTTGTATCTCGCCTCTGGGGCAGTATTCTTCCCTCATCAGCTCTTTCATGTGCTCCCAACCCATTGAATTTGCCACTGTCAGACCCAGTGACTTCACATGGCCATTCCACCATGTGAGGGCTCTTTCCATGAAAGTGCAAGCAGCGAATTTTACCCTGCTTCTTTCTGGACATTCGCAGATTTTGAAGACTGATTCTGTCTTCTCAAACCATTGCATCATAGTAAGGACTCCTCCAGTTCCATCGAAAGCTTTGGGCTTGCAATTCCTGAATTCCTTATAGGAACATTCTTTCTGATGCACGTGGTTATGGGTGATAACACCGTCACCCGACTCGTTGATAACTGTCGTGTTGAAACATTCCATGGCTGCGGCCACTGCAGCAGTGACTGCTGCCTGTAATATTACAACATCAAATTGTGGCGGTGGTGGAGTTCCCATTGCTTGGGTGTTAAAGCGTCTAGGATTTCTTCTGGGAGGCATCTTTTATCTAAATAGATGAAAAGATAATATAGGGATAAGTTTTCAGGAACGAAGTCAAGTCAAATGCTAACTGCACTAGATTTTCTGAGTGGCTTGCAAACAATTCATAACAGAGGTCGATAGACATATGAATTTATGGTTGTGGTTATCCCTAAATGAAATCCTATGAACTGATTTACTGAAACTTACGAGTTGTAATTATAAAGACTTTAAGCCTACCACATAGTGTGAGTAGTGTATTCACTAACTCACTAGGTTGTATTGGTCTATTAGCTATTAGAGCGACGCGTAAGGTTTTCTGCCACTTCGCATGACTCGCGACTGGTTTCCTCTGTTCCCTACCCTACTCGCGACGAAAGTAATACGATGTCCTCTTATGTTTCTATGATATCCTCTGGCATACCTCTAGCTTCGTACTCCTTGTCTGATCCCTTCTCGAAGTTCTCTCTGTAGCTTCCCCTCTATTCCTCCTTGACTCCTTTGTTGACTATCCTAGTGAGGTGGTGTCTCTAGCTAAGTTGTCGGTGCGAGAATGGGAATGTCTAAAGAATCTATGAGAATACTTAATCTATTTCTAGTACTAAATTTTTAACTTGAGATCCTTATTTAGTATTTCTATAATCACATAGTGCATACAAATTATATATAACTCGGATCCAATAGACATTCAAATATGTGGTACTACTCTAAATCCACATCCAAACAAGGAAAATGAAGTAAAGCGAAACTACACATTTTTAGTCTATGAGATCTTTATTATATATAACTTTAGGATGTATACACTCTGCAATTATAGACCGATCAATAAGGGTCTTTTAATTCTCACATAATTATTTATAGTTATTTAAGACACCCCTATAGTATCTCTGTTTTGGGTTTGATTCTTAAGTTTCTTGTTATTGTACACTTTTAGTATTGTTATTGTATAGTATCTTAAAATACCCCTATAGTATTTTACTTTAGGTTTTGTTCTAAAGAATTCTTTGGACCTAGAATTTGGTAAGTTTTAGGTTTGTCGCAACATCACTATCATTCCTGAACACACGTTCACCATGCCTCAAATAAATATAGTTGATCAGGCTATATTTATCCCAGATATGATTACATAACTGCCCAGGTTTCACTGTTGTGCCCAACAATTAAATACTTTTGTTCTGTTCTACCTGTGATACTTATTTTAGTATGTATATATCTGAGCATGTATACTTCTAGATAATATTGATATATTTATAAGTATACTTTTAGACAGAGCTCTTCGGCCCCATTGTATATATAGTTGTATATCGTTATAGGTTGATATACTTAGTTCACTATAAACAATGCTCTGATACCAATTTGTCACACCCCAAAACCGGAACGGCGGAAACATTCGGGGGCGGAGGACGTCATATGTAGTATCACAACAATTGAATAATAGTAATCAAAGAAACAACATTCTTTAGTATAGATGTAAAAGTGTTTACATCGAGTTCAAAACATTACATGTTATAATATAATAGTGTCAAAAGATAAGACAAGAAACTACAGCTATGTCTTTATGAACTCCGGTGTGGATACCTGTCTTAATATATTCCTGTGAATACAAGTATTTTGAAAGCGAGTATCAGCTATAAAGCTGGTAAGTGCATAAGATTTAGTTTAAAGTAAGAAACTTCTTTGACAATTGAACCAGCTTGAAAGATCGACAAGTAAAACCTATAGTTTCTTAAAGTAAAGTGATACTGAAACAATTCCCTTTATAATCATTTAGTTTATACTAATTACATATAATCAATACGAGACGGATAGTCGATTGTGTGATTCAGTCGCACCCCCACATCCAAACAAGGAAAAGGAAAGTAAAACTGAGTTCACACATTCTCCAATCTATCTAGTCTTCATTATATATAACCCTAATGTATAAACTAAAGGATTATAGCTCTAAATTATAGTAATCTATGTTATACTGATTCTGACTAAGTGATGAGTTAATATCCATGAAAACTTAGCTTATACACGTTATGATATAATCAAGATTGGGCGGATAATAAATTGTGGGGTTCTACCCTAGTTTCACATCCAAACAAGGAAAAGAAACTAAGTTAGAAATCTCACATTCTATTGTCTACCAGATCTTCGTTATATATAACTCGGGAATGTATAAGCGAGGAAATCATAATATTAACCTTCTTACGAATCCTTTATAATGAACTAGAATACCTAGTAAGTGTTACTAGAATACCTAGAAGATGTTACCATTGAACCTAGGAAATCCCATATTTCCTAACAGTTATTGAACTGTGGTTTTATCCCCTAAAACCATTCTACTGAAGGTTGGCGTACTGTATTATGGAATAGTTAGATTTAGTTTTATATCTCATGAAACCATTCTTTGTATTGGATATTATGCTATGTAAATAGCAAGTTCAGTCTCAGTTTATAGTACAATAAATATACTATAAAAAGACTATAGTATGATCGTTATGTTCCTCTGAATAGTGCTCTAAATTGTACTCTGAATACTCATTGAAAAGACAATCCTGTGATTCACTTAGTACATACTTATTATACATAATCAGAAACGGACGGACAATTGATTGTGCGATCCTGGCGTACCCCCACATCCAAACAAGGAAAAGGAAAGCAAAACAGAGTACACACATTCAACCGTCTATCAGTTTCTCATTGTACATAACTTTTGTGTATATACTAAGCAATCACAAAAACTACTACCTATGTTCTCTTTTAATTGAAGGTACGGTACTGTGTTCCCATCCCCTTCTTTAATGGATTTATAATTGAAGGTACAGTACTGTGTTCCCGTCTCCTTCATTAATTAGTTTGAGGTACGGTACTGTGTTCCCGTCCCCTCCTTTAATGGATATAATTCTTAATATTGTTCATACTTTCTGAATAGATAAGACTAACAAGTGTTAGATCTCTATCTATTGCTATGACTTCAACGATCTACCAAGTGATAAGCATTGACTCTCTAAACTATACTCCTTATAGTTTACTAATAATTTCTCCGCAATTTACTGACTGAACCAGAAAGAATACCCTTGCTACCCAAGGTATTGAACTGACTTAACCTGAAGAATACCCTTGCTACCCAAGGTATTGAACTGACTTATCCTGAAAGAATACCCTTGCTACCTAAAGGTATTAAACTGAATAAAAGAACTTTTATATCTACATACATATACATAATATATAACTAATATTTAAATGACATTCGGACAAACAACCTTACTCTAAGCCCACATCCAAACAAGGAAAAGGAAATAAAGCTGGTAGTCAGTCCTAAGTCCTTTAAACACTACTGATATAACTATATCTACATAGACATCAATTATACACAATATAAGTTAAAAGATTTTATAAAACAATTAAAAGCATTATCTAATATTTAAAAGAGTTTATTAGCATTTAAAAGCATTTTCCATTATTTAAAAGAGTTTAATAACATTTAAAAGCATTTTGATGACCTGAATTCATTTAAAATATTTAAAGAGTATTTTGATGACTTAATGTCATTTACAACATTTTTATTTATAATAAACACAATTTCTTGTGTTTAGACTTGTATTCCCCCACTTAAAACAGTGAAAAGTGATAAAATGTAGGGGTATGAACTCACCTGTAGTAAGTGATACGAAAGTATGTTTGGAAAAAGGATGTAGAGTGTGAGGTGAAACCTTGAGCACACAAAGATCCTAATAAACATATAATGACATGTATGTGTATTTGATTAGTGTATAAACAACTAATTATAAGGGATAACACCCTAATAGAATAGGAAACTCTTAGATTGAAGGGATACAATCACATATGATTGCATAACTAGAGTATTTGGCCACCCTAAAGAGTTTACGGTTCAAATGGCATGACCAAGTGAGTTTGCGGTCTCAATGGTTTACGGTCCAACGTGTTCACGGTCTAAGTGTTCACGGTCCATGTATTCACAGTCGATATGTTCACGGTCCATGTGTTCACGGTCCATGTGTTCACGGTCTAATGACCTTACGGTCATGGAGTTCACGGTCTAAGGAGATCCAACCGTAAACTCATCAAATCTTGCACAAATGATGGTTTTCAAGGGCTTCATTCAAAGGCATCGGATTCTAGGGACCATGCTTAGCCTTAGGAAGGGTTTAAGGTCTCTAATGCACCTTTTATTAGAGTTTACATTCTAAGGAGATAATCTTAGACTGTAAACACCTTGTTCTTGGCAAACAATGACGTTTTCAAGGTGTTTAACTAGTGATTCAATCATATATTAAGCTAAGGGTAGTGTACTTACTTATGAGAAGCTTGTAAGGGTGATTAGGATCCAAGAACACTAGTGTGTGTTCTTGGTCAAATGAAGAACACTTGAAGATCTATCAAAATGAAGAGATTTCATGGATGAAATCATGTATAATCACTAGATATAGAAAGATATCCACCAATCAAGGGAAGAAATACTTACAATATTGAAGATCTAAGAGAAAAGTCGGATGATACTTGAGAGAGAATGAGTTCTTTGGCTTGAAATGGTAAAAGTGATTGAAAATGACTAAGGTTTGAATATATAGCATGGAATTTTTCAGCCACCTTGACCGTAAACTCAAGGTCCTGACCGTAAACTCCTTTTGAGGAGGTTTACGGTTTGCGAGATAGTTTAGAACTTAAACTGACACTTCCAAATACTGATCCCTTCGATGTGCTAGGCTCAGAATACTCAAACAGACTCTAAACAGTGCTAAAAGATAGCAGGAGCGAGTCTGACTTTGATTGAATTGAATGGCTTTTAAAGCAAAAATTTTCGGGTTGTCACAAAATCTGGCGTCACTATATCCACTCACTTAAGTTTATCTTTTCCACCAAGGACTAAGATCATATCTTTTGTCTTTCGAAAATAGTTAAGAATGTTTTTCACTATCGTACAATAAGCCAAAATAGGATTTCCCTATTATCTATTAACCATGCTCAAAGCCTAAAACACGTCAGGTCGAGTACTTGTCATATCATACATGATTAATCCTATATCATAAGCATATGAGACCCGGCCTGTTAGGTTGAAAGTTGTTGTGAGAAGTCGAATTGTAGTGTCTGTAGATAAAGCGCCTATAAATAGCGAATGTCCATGTGACTTTGTTATCTTAATGTATTTACAAGGTATCTGTAAGTTTCACACTATCAAGTTTAGTCCTTGTAGTTTTTGGTCCATGAGTACCGTATAAATAGAGTAAGTAATTAGAGGATTTGTAAGAACTTTTGTATTGGTCTTGATCATTTTTACTTGTATTCTCTCTTTACTCTTCCGATTATATTGAGTCGAAAACCAAATCTTATTTAGATCGACCTGTTCTTATTTGACTTTTGCGATTGATTGACTTAAACATAATTCTAATAACTCCACACGACCAATCGTATCTATTTCCTTATCACTACTGGGACGTTGAGTCTTGCTCAATTTAACAATAAGATGCATGGGTGAGTCACCATTCTTGGAGTTCTCCATACTGAACCATTTCAATATTTTTTCCAAATATGTACTCTGACTAAGTCCTAGTAAACATTTTTGCTTGTTTCTATAAATTCTTATTCCAAGAATGTATGAAGCCTCACTTAGATCCTTTATAGCAAAGCATTTCCTGAGCTAATATTTCACGTTTTGCAAAGTTGGAACATCATTTCCTATTAGGAGTATGTCATCCACATACAATACTCAGAGGGTTACTACCCTCAAACTAGCTTTGACATACATGCCAGAGTCATCTTCACTTCTGGAAAATCCAAACTCTTTGGCCTTTTCATGGACGCAAAGATTCGAACTACGAGATGCTTGTTTCAGTCCATAAATAGAGTTGTCAATCTTGCACACCTTATTAGGGAATTTAACATGTTCAAAACCATCTGGTTGAGCCATGTAAACTTCCTCAGCCAGTTTCTTGTTAAGGAAAACAGTTTTAACACCCATTTTCCATACTTCATAGTGATGGTAAGAAGTTATGGCAAGCATTACCCTAATAGACTTAATCTTAGAAACTGGTGAAAAGGTTGTTGGGTTTTGAGCACTATAACCCTCCTTTGGTGCACATGCAACCCTAAATGCTTTGGATCTATGTTTTCTATAATTATACATGCATTTTCAATTTTTCCAAAGCATTCTCCTAACTAGCATACAAATTGTCAAATGAACAATACAACTAGTTAGATTACTTATCTCTTAGAAGGACTTGTAGTTCTTGACCATTAAAAGCTTGAGCACCTCATATGTGATGCCTCTAATGGTTCACAAACACCAATATTCAAGAGGAGGCTTGAGAGAATAGGTTACTTGCACAAAATCAATATCACTCTCCAAGAAACTTGTGGCAAGATGGTTGATTTGGCCATAGGGGGTTCTATTTATAGTGTGGCAAATGCTAGGGTTACACTTTGTAAACCCTAATGACCTTTCATCTTACCTAGGATCCATGGGTTAACCTCCATGGACTATCCATGGATTATCTCATTGGTTTAGCCCATCCTAAATAACCAAGGATCATTAGCCCACTATAAGAGTGATTGATTTACACAATGAATCCCCATATATTTAATTAGTCTCTTTTGATCACAAAATTAATTCCAAATTAATTCATGATCAATACTAATTAAATAATTTGATTTCATATTAATATATTATACTTGTAATATATTAATAAATCACAAATAACCTTATTCTCAAAAGTCCATCCTATCAAATTGCACTGGTGAAGGCAGCCCAAAAGGACCATGCTACAATCGGGTCAAGTACATCCCAGTTATAGTTATGGGCTTAGACACCAAATCCAACAGTCTCCCACTTGGATAAGTCTAATAACTATAGCTGCCAATGTGACTTCCGGATCCGACATAGCAATCGTAAGCTTTCAAAAGCCGTTGTTGAACTCTGACCTAGTTAGTCACGCGTCCTTCAAATAAGGGATCATATACTCCTCTGTTATCAAGATATCTATGCGGACAAATACATGGAACAAAGTCATACTTATTGTCCTGCAATTTGTTTCTTGATTTCCGATTCGTCTGACATAGAACATAACTGAACACATCAAGGGGCCCAAGATATCGCTTTTAATCCTCTTAGGATAAAAGGAACATATAAAGTTCGACATTATATGCTTGTACTAAATACTTATCAAATCATGCACAACGACACGTTTTATAACATCAAGTTACTGATGTGTTTTCACGCCATCAATGCACAACCAACTTGTAGTCAACAACTCATATATCTTGGTTTGAAGATTATATGATATTATCGTCTCACAATTACTCATGATAAACTCCATGAAGTAATTCAGGTGAGCGCGGGTTGAATCCAATACTCAAATCATATTTCAGGACAAATCATATTTCAAGAGCACTCATGAATGGTGTAGCAAACTTTTGCTATGTCTAACTCCTTAGACAATCTACAAGCCAACTCATGGCAGTCTTCTTTCATACTTACTTCCAACGTAAGATCGACTTTGGATAGTTTGAATAATTTTATTATTCTGGATGTCAAAACAGGCAAAGTGAAACAATAGTAAATAATTTACACAAGACAGTAACCTTACTTATAAATAAAAATGCTTTTATTTAATCATCAAATGTCAATTACAGTTTAGCTATTACAAGTTTCAATTTATCTAATTACTAAAACTAATATCGTCTGTTAGCCCAATGCCCCTTGCATGTTGCAAGTGTTTAACCCTAGTGAGTCCCTTTGTAAGGGGATCTGTTGGGTTGTTCTCTGACGATATCCCCTTTACCACGAGTTGTCCTTGATCTACTTGATGTCTTATAAAGTGTTATTTTCTGTCGATATGCCTGGATCTACCGTGATCTCTCTGTTCCTTGGTCAAGGAAAGCGCCCCTTCATTATCGCAGAAAATTTCCACAGGATCCTTTACGGATGGAATGACTCCAAGGCCTCCGATGAAGTTTTCAACCATATCGCCTTCTTTAATGCTTCACTTGTTTCTATGTACTATGATTCGCACGTTGAATCAGCTACAGTCTCCTGCTTGGAACTTTTCCATGTTACTACTCCTCCATTCAGAGTAAACACCCAGCCCGCCTGATAGCGGAAATTATCTATGTTGGTTTGAAAGCTGGCGTCACTATACTCTGTCACTCTCAAGTCATCACTCCCACCGAGGGTAAGGACACAATCCTTAGTCCTCCGCATGTACTTAAGAGTATTCTTAACCGCAGTCCAATGAGCTTTATCAGGATTCCCTTGATATCTGCTGACCATGCTCAAAGCAAAGGCCACATCAGGGCGAGTACAAGTCATAACATACATGATCGAGCCAACTGCGGAAGCATATGGTATTCGACTCATCTCTGCTATCTCAGCCTCTATACTCGGACTCTGAGTCTTATTCAGTTTGGCATTGCAGTTCTCCATGCTGAAACGCTTCAACACCTTGTCCAAGTATGTACTTTAACTAAGTCCTATTAGTCTTTTACTCCTGTTTCTCAATATCCTTTTCCCTAGGATGTAAGCAGCTTCCCCAAGGTCCTTCATAGCGAAACACTTCCCAAGCCAGGACTTAACCTCCTGCAAGGTCGGGATGTCGTTTCCTATGAGCATTATGTCATCTATATACAATACCAGAATGCTTACTATACTCCCACTAGCTTTGACATATACACACGAATCATCCTCGCTTCTCGAAAATCCAAACTCTTTCACTTTCCCATTGAAACAAAGATTCCATCTGCAAGATGCTTGTTTCAATCTGTAAATGCATTTCTCAAGCTTACACACTCTATTAGGGTACTTTGCATTAACAAAACCCTCTGGCTGACACATGTAAACATCTTCAGCCAACTTTCCATTAAGGAAAGTGGTTTTGACATCCATTTGCCAAATTTCATAATCATGAAATGCAACTATGGCCAACATAACCCTTATAGATTTAATCTTCACTACTGGTGAGAAGGTCTCATCATAGTTAACTCCTGGAGTTTGAGAAAACCCTTCGCAACCAGTCGAACTTTATATGTGTGTAGTTTCCCATCCATGTCGGTCTTCTTCTTGAAGATCCATTTCCACCCGACTGTTTTACGACCTGGTACATTGTCAACCAAGTGTCAAACTTGATTTTCATATATGTACTGAATCTCGCTATCCATAGCCTCTTTCCATCTTGCAGACTCGGGGCCTACCATGGCTTCCTTGTAGTTATTAGGTTCATCCAGTTTTTCCAGTGTACTATCACTGATAAATGTATCACCTTTAGTAGTAATATGAAAACAATAAAACCAAGGTGTATTTCTAACTCTACTGGAACGCCTCAGAGGTAAGGACTCGTCAATTGGATCAACCAGAGTTTCCTCCTTAGGTTGATTGCTAGTGTTTGAGGTTCCTTCACCGCTTGATTCTTGAAGCTCTTCAAGGTCAATTTGCCTCCTACTGTTTCCTTGGCCTATGAGTTCTGTCTCACGAAAGAGTCCTCTCCTCGCAATGAAGACAACATTGTCACTCGGTCTGTAGAAGAGATATCCAAAGGATTTATGTGGGTAGCCGATGAAAATACATCGCTCACTCCGAGGTTCAAGCTTTTCGTGATTTTCTTTTCTCACAAAAGCCTCGCAAGCCCAAAATTTGACGTGGTCTAATGTGGGAACATTCCCTATCCACATCTCGTGAGGTGTTTTGGAAACCTTTTTTGTAGGGACTAGATTAAGGATATGGACGGCAGTCTCTAAGGCATACCCCCAGAATGAGATAGGTAACGAAGTTTGAATCATCATGGAACGAACCAGGTCTAGCAAGGTTCGATTGCGCCTTTCAGCCACACCATTAAGCTATGGTATCCTTGGTGGCATCAATTGTGAAACAATTCCACATTTATTAAGATAGTTTAGGAACTCGATACTAAGATACTCTCCTCCTCGATCGAATCGCAACATCTTTATCTTCCTACACAATTGATTCTCCACTTCTTGCATAAACTGCTTGAAGTTTTCAAAAGTTTCTGACTTATGCTTGATTAATCATCAGTAAAAGTCACATAGAAGCGGTTAGCATCCCTTGTGGCGATTCTGAATGGTCCACACACATCAGTGTGTATGATATCCAACAGACCTTCACCCCTTTCACAAGTACAAGTGAAGGGTGACTTGATCATCTTTCCAAGTAAACAAGATTCACAAGTGTCATCCTACTTCAAGTCGAAAGACTCTAAGACTCCATCCTTTTGGACTTGGGCTATGCGCTTCTTGTTGACATGTCCAAGACGACAGTGACACAAGCATGCTTTGTCCAAATCATTGGAAGAATCAATATTCAACACATTATTTCATAAGTTATCTACAACCATCACAGTTTCATATATACCATTGCAAGGTAATGCTTCAAAATAAAAAACACCATTACAATAAGCATAAATACCACCATTTTCATTATTAAAGGAAAAGGTAAAAACTTGTTTATACAAACTGTGAAAGGAAATAACATTTCTCGCCATATCGGCCGAGTAACAAAAATTATTCAAATCTAAATTTAAACTAGTACTAAGCAATAAAGAATAAACTCCAATCTTGGTCACAAGCGACACTTTCCTATTTCCCATGATTAAGTTTATCTTCCCGTGCTCCACATCCCTACTTCTTTTTAGTCCCTGTAAATCAGAACAAATGTGAATACCACAACCTGTATCAAGGACCTAAGAATTAGCATGTGATGATTTATTAGATTGAATAGTGTAAATACCTGCAAAGGAGGGCTTGATCTTGCCATCCTTTATGTCCTGCAAGTACTTGTGGCAGCTACGTTTCCAGTGCCTTTTTTCATGACAGTGAAAGCACTCTGCTTCCTTCGGATTGGAAGAGGGATTAGCAGAACCAACTTTGGTCCCACTGGAAGAGGATCCATCAAGAGACTTTCCCTTGCGGCTCTTGTAGGGAGCCTTCCTCTTCTTTCCCTTCCCATGTCCAATTGCCAGAACATGGGCAGAAGTAATAGTAGGAGTAGACACAACCGACTTGCCTTTCAAGTTGCTTTTTGCAGTTCTTAGAAGGCCTTGAAGCTTGCTAAGAGTGACCCCCACCTTGTTCATATGATAAGTCATGCGAAACTGATCATAACAAGAAGGTAAAGAGTGTAGAATGATATCTATGGCCAACTCTTCATCAAAATTGACATTCAATTTAAGCAAGCGGTCCACAAATCACTACATTTTCTGCAAGTGGGCCGTGATGGGTTCACCATCCTTCATTTTGGTTGTGATCATGGAGGAAATGATCTCATACCTATCCTACCGAGCACTTTGATGGTATATTTCCATCAAATCTTGATACATTTCAAAGGGATAATAGTCCTCATAGGACTTCCGCAGCTCAGCAATCATAGTAGCAATCATTAGACATTACACCTTTGTCGCATCCCTCTCATGAGTAGTATGTTCAGTGATTTGTTCAGGAGTAGCAGTGGCGACATCAATCTCCTTAAGCACTTTATCTAGGATATATTCTTTGTCCTCCTAATGAATAGCCATTCGGATGTTTCGAATCCAGTCATTGAAGTTCGAGGCATCGAAAATGACCCTCCCACACAGGTTCACGAGGGAGAAAGAGCTTGAAGGAATTGGGTTGGAAGCATTGTTTGGGATAGACAGCTATAAAAGAAGAAGAAAAAAGTTTAGATTAGATGATAATCCTTAATAATACACCCAGATGAAATATTCAGGCTAGGACCCAACACAATATTCTACAATTGCGAAGAGGGATGCCGTAATCTAATTGTAAAATATTTGAAGGTAGGTAAATGACGATTTACCAATTTCTACCATGAAAAAGATATAGATTATTAGGTTTTATTGGATTGAAATTCCTAGATCCTTTGAGATTCATTGAACTTTTCAATGGCATGTTTAAATCTCGATTGTGCCCTTCAAGTTTGTGACTGGGATGCCAAGGATCACAAACAAGGTGTGGATAACCATGCAAATTAGCTTGGTACGCCCAATATTACAAATCACCCAATGAATGTGCCGATTAACCACACACGCTCCATTGATCTATGATTAACATCAACTTACCCTTAGCCACACATTGTCAGTCCCAGATTAGTGTGCCGGTTAACCACACACGCTCCACTAACGACTTAACAAGGTGTAAAGTGTAATTTCATGGATTAGCACCCTTTTCACATTTTCCTAAAGTAACTAAGATTGGGAATTTTAATAAAACTTTAGTTACTTTATTATTTATCATTATACTTTTAATGAGGGAGAATTAATGTCCTATCCTACCCGTTCGGCTAACGACCCTCCACCAGTCAAGGAAGCGGTGAGTGTGAGTGGACACTCATTAAACTACCATTTTGCAGGCAGTAACCTTATACCCCCCCCTTGTAGACCGACTTCATGAATGAGGCCTACTAACGGTAAGACCGACTTCTCTTAACATATATATATATATATATATATATATATATAATATTAAACTTATAATATTATAAAGTATAAGGGTTGAATTTAAACTTTTAAAACTCTAGGGTTTGGAATTAAAGTTTCATAAGTGAGACTTTAAAAATTCCAAAACTCTATGGCAAGTTTTGAAACTTGTCAAAACTCTTGGTATTCATAACTTATGAGTTTTAATGCAATTTTAAAGATGAGACTTTTCATTTTCCGTAACTTGAGGACAAGTTATGGATGTCATTAAAATTCAGTTAGATCAATTTTATAACAACTAAAATATCATATAATTCAAGATTGATCTAACTAAACTCATAAAAAAGATAATTCCAAGTCAACAATTTTCAAGCAACTTTGTTTATCACATAAAACAACAATTTTCTCAAAACTTTGATAATTATCTTGTGGTTGGATGAGTAGAAGCACTACCAAATCAGAAAAAACATTTTAATGATCCAAAACAGTTTGTAGTAGTGTTCCCAATCCAATCCAGGCCAAGAAAACTCGAAATTCTGCAAATAGAGCCTTCCGCTCGTTGAGTGCATGAACTAACTCGTCGAGTCAGTTCATGTACTCGGCGAGTTCACCAGTCAGGTGCAGGAAAATCGACTTTTTCAGCTTTGAAAAATTTGCAAGCATCAAAAATAAATAGAAAAGAACCCTAGGCCCTGATACCACTGTTGGGTTTTGAGCACTATAACACTCCTATGGTGCACATGCAACCCTAATGCTTTGGATCTATGTTTTCTCTAATTATACATGCATTTTCAATTTTTCCAAATAATTCTCTTAACTAGCATACAAATTGTCAAATGAACAATACAACTAGTTAGATTACTTACCTCTTAGAAGGACTTGTACTTCTTGACCTTTGAAAGCTTGAGCACCTCAAGTGTGATGCCTCTAATGGTTCACAAACACCAATATGCAAAAAGAGGCTTGAGAGAATAGGTTACTTGCACAAAATCAATATCACGCTCTAAGAAACTTGTGGCAAGATGGTGTAACTGATTTTGGCCATAGGGGGTTCTATTTATAGTGTGGCAAATGCTAGGGTTATACTTTGTAAACCCTAATGACCTTTCATCTTACTTAGGATCCATGGGTTAACCTCCATGGACTATCCATGGATTATCTCATTGGTTCAGTCCATCCTAAATAACCATGGATCATTAGCCCACTATTAGAATGATTGTTTTATACAATCAATCCCCATATATTTAATTAGTCTCTTTTGATCACAAAATTAATTCCAAATTAATTCTTGATCAATACTAATTAAATAATATGATTTCATATTAATATATTATACTTGTTATATATTAATAAATCACAAATAACCTTATTCGCTAACAGTCCATCCTATCAAATTGCACTGGTGAAGGCTGTTGGATTAGGTGTCTAAGCCCATAACTATAATTGGTATGTACTTGACCCGAGAGTAGCATGGTACATTTGGGTTGCATATCATCAGGACAATTTGTTAGGATGGAGTTTTGAGACGAGGTTATTTATGATTTATTAATATATTATAAGTACTAATATATTAATATGAAATCATATGATTTAATTATTACTGATCAAGAATTAGTTTGGAAATAATTTAGTGATCAAAAATAGACAAATTAAATCAATGGGGACTAATTGTGTAAATTAGTTATATTTATATGTGTTAGGCTTATGATCCATAGTGGCCTAAGTTTATGTATTGATACATAAAGAGTTGGGGCACATGAAACATGGATCATAAAACCCATGGGTATGGATTTGGGTTAAACCCATGAACCTTGGAATCCTACATATAAACAGGTCACTCCATAGCCAAAATCGCCACTTGTAGTTCTTGGAGCTCATGGAGTTGATTTTGGTGTGGAAGGAATTCTCTCTGAAGAGCCACCTTTTTCCTAGGTGTGTTGTGAGCCATTTGAGGCATTTCATACTATTGATGCTAAGCTCTTAAGGCCAAATACAACAAGGTTTCAAGCTACATAAAAGGTATGTCATCATAACTACTATTACATATTGTTTTTGTCAATTGCATGCTAGTTATAGGCTTAATGCTTTGGAAACACCATTACATGTATACTTAGAGAAAACATAGATCCAAGGCATTCAGGGTTGTATGTGAACCATAGGATTTTGTACTATACTAAAACCCAATAGTGGTATCAGAGCCATGGGTTGTTTTCAATTACATTTGATGTTATTATTGGTTTTCGGAGTAAAAAAATCGATTTTCTGCTGTTCTGGACAGTGGACTCGCGGAGTCCACCGGGGGACTCGCCGAGTCCAAGAACAAATTCATACAACTCGCCGAGTTTGTTCTTGCACTCGACGAGTTGGAGCCGCTTACAGCAGATTTTCGAGTTTTTGGCCTGTTTTGGATTTGGATCACTACCACAAAGTGTTTTTTTTTTCATAAAATTTGATTTTGGTGCTATGTTAATGTTTATTCTCGTCCAAATAAAGGATAATTGTCAAAGTGTCAATATTTGTGTTAGTTTATGTGATTAGCTAAGTTCTTGATAATTGTTTATATGAATTATCTCTACTTATGAGTTTAATCTTGTTCATAGAAAAATTATTTGATTATTATGTTAATTGAAATAATTGATCTTAATGGTTTTTGTGAACTCCATAACTTGTCCTCAAGTTATGGAAAATAAAAAGTTTTTCATTTAAAAGCACACTAAGTCTCATAGGTTATGAAAATGGTAGAGTCTCTAATTTTAATGTCATCATAAAATGATTTTATGTCTTCCATAACTTGTCCTCAAGTTATGGAACTTGAAAAGTCCTCCATAAAAACTATATTAAACTCATAAGTTATGGAAACCAAAAGTTTTTGAATTTTTCACAACTTGCCCTCAAGTTTTGGAATTTGTAAAGTTTCCCCCCATGAATACTTTAATTCCAAATTAAAACCTTAGAATTTTAAAAGTTTAAAATTTAACCCCTGTACTATTATAATACTATAGGTTTAATATCTATATATATGTATAAGAGTAAGTCAGTCTTACTGTTAGTAGGCCTCATTCACGAAGCCGGTCTATAATGGGGGTATAAGGTTACTGCCTATAAAATGACAGTTTAATGGGTGTCCACTCTCACCCACCGCTTCCTTGACTGGTGGAGGGTCGTTAGCCGAACGGGTAGGACAGGACATTAATTCTCCCTTCATTAAAAGTATAATGATAAATACTAAGTAACTAAACTCTTATGAATTCCTAATCTTAGGTACTTAGTAAAATGTGAATTTGGTGCTAACCTATGAAATTGCACTTTGCACCTTGTTAAGTCGTTAGTGGAGCGTGTATGATTAACCGGCATACTAATCTGGGACTGACAATGTGTGGCAAAGGGTAGCTTGATGTTAATCATAGATCAATGGAGCATGTGTGGTTAACCGGCACATTGATTAGGTTGTTGTAACATTAAGTGTAACAAGTTACTTTGCATGGTTATTCACTCCTTGTTTGTGATCCTCGACATCCCAGTCACAAACTTGAAGGGCACAATCGAGATTTAAACATGCCATTGAATAGTTCAATGAATCTCAAAAGATCTAAGAGTTTCAATTCATTTAAAACCTAATGTTAAATTTCGTTTTTCATGGTGGCAATTGGTAAATCGTCATTTACCTACCTTCAAATATTTTGTATCTTGGATTACGGCATCCCTCTTCCAAGTTATAAAATATTGTGTTGGGTCCTAGCCTTAATATTTCATATTGGATGTTATATTAAGGGCTTAAATCAACTAAACTTGAATTTCTCCCTCATAGATGTCTAGTTATGACAACTATGGTCTTGCTTATCCTTTTGGATAAAGCTACCCTAATGAAGATGATATCCCAAATGACGATCAAGTTGAAAGATTAATCCCTTTGTTGTGCATTAATGGGACTGGAAATCATACTTCACCTCCTCCACCTCCTCCAATTGTTCTCCCTAACCCACAAGTTCTTGAATAGTTCAAGGTCACTCTATCCATATTGGAAAGCAATGTCTATATGTGCTCACATCTTGGAGATGAAGTTACATACTGAAAAGTTGGGAGAGTTGGGTGTCGAAGTCTCAAGGAAGTTGGCTGTTGACTGGGTTCTTCAATCACTTCTTAAGTCATATAGCGAGTTCTTTAAAGGACTACTATATGACAGACCACAACATGACCCTTAATGATCTTACCTATTTGCTTGTTGTTGCTGAATCAACAATGATTTGGAGCACTGGTAAGGCAAATTTGATTGGATGATCTACTTCCCAAACTTACATGGACATTGACAATGGTAACATTGGAAGTACAGAAAAGTTTTCTCTTCCCAATGGAAAGGGATCGGCCATAGTCAACTCGGTTGACCAAATGGTAAAGAGAAAGGCTAAGTCTGAGATAGTCCCATGTACCATTACTAAAGAGTCCATATTTTTATATTGCGAAAAGAAGGGGCATTGGTTGCGAAGCGGCCCTTATTTACCTGAAAGTTCACTGGGATGGTAAAAGTCAAAAATTTTACTATGCTTCAGGTAAAGTCCACTATCTAACTCTATTAAGTTCCTATTTGGAGATTCTTATTACATGATGTGACTAGGTCACATTTTGATGTTTTGTAGAATCGAAAAAAGGAGAGGAATCTTAGAAGAAGAGTATGCTGAATCTGATCGCGAAAATGGATTTCGATCTCATGATTCGAAGATCAGAATTTTGAGCTGCTGCTTAAGAGTTATGATAAATTGTTTAGGAATAGATAACAACATAGTTTTCATATGTGTTTGCATTGCAAGGATAAGTTTTTCCTCAATTTTTGAAATAAAATAAAAAATTTTGATTTATTTATTTTAAGTATCCTTACAATGGCATTTGTGAAAATTGTTGTTTACATGTTTCCATTGATAGCAATATTGGAAAATGGATGTGATTCCTTCGTTTGTGGTAGTGACATAATTTACTAAATAAGGAAAGATTCTCATCAACCAAGTTTCAGTTGGATAGAAACTTGGGATCATGCAACTTGTATTGTATGATGAATGAGAATTTTCATCTTTGGGAAATTAAGACTAATTCGTTGTTCACATGAATATGTGAGTCAAGTGAAGGACTAGGAGATTGGGTACATTTGGTTGTGCGTTGATCAGGTCCACCACAAAGATCGATAAGGCTATTCGTCATGATTTACTAAACTTTAGTAAATATGGTTGTGCTTACAAGTTTAAGTGTAATTCTGAAACATTGGAAAAGTTTCAATGTATGGCAGGACGAACGAGAAGAATCAAATTAGGCAGAAAGATAAAAGTTTCTCCAATCTGAAAAGATGGGAGAGTACTTTAGTATCATGTTTTATCATCATCTGAATGATTATGAAAAACCATATCACAATTGATCCTCTAAGGACATCTTAGTGCATTTGTTAAACTAAGAAGAGGAATCGTAAATTGTTGAAATGGTTAAGTCAAAAGATGAATCATACTTCGTTCCAAAATTGAGTCTAAGAGTAACACTCCAAGATCGAGCCTTGAGTGACATAATGTTAAAAAGGTTTAAAACACTTATCAAATGTATAGTAAAATGTTTTCTACTCTTGTACAATTGAAATTGGTGAGTTCTGATCTTTTGGATAAAACAAAGACCAACTAAGGCCAATTGTGTGAAGTGTTTGTCTTGATAAGAATCCACACTCACTCTTGAATATTTGTTTGTTAAGTAATGTTCTTTGACAAAGTGATTCTTATATGTCAAGAGGTCAGTGGGAGTCTTAATGATCTTGAAAAGGGTCTCAAGAACTAATCAAGAATAAAACCTATTGTTTATCACTAGCACACGACTTGAGGATTGACATATTCTTGTTTCTGTGCCCATTCCAGTTAAAGTTGACTATGCATGTGATTTCTATGAGTTCTCAGTTGTTTGCATAACTACTCGGAAGCAATGGTAGGCCTTTGTGCTGCCAAGTGGCAGGAAGTTAAGATTGAACAAGTTCAGTCCATATGAGTTTGGATTTGTCACTAACCTTGTCTTGTGATTATGGTTATGACAAATTCACATGGTTTCTCTCCGATTCATGGAAAAGATGGTTTCTCACCGATTCATCTTGTGATTATGAGTTTGGATTTGCACACGTAGGAACACATACACCTTAAAATCTAAGTGTCATAAGGTTTCTCTCCGATTCGTGGAAAAGATGGTGAGGAAATGCTTTCACTAAGTAGATTTTAAAGAGTTAGCATTTGTGATACTTGCATTTCTCAAATTCGATTATGATTACGGCATCCCTCTTTATAGTTCAAATTAGGAGAAATGGCAAAGGTCTAAACATTTAAGACTATGATTACGACATCCTTCTTTAAAGTTCTAAAATTGTTTAGACACACATGTGAGCTATCTAAAGAAAGGTGTATGAGTTTAAGAAGTTTAGATAAAGTTTTATCGAAGCATCTCGTATCAGAAATCTGAACTTTGGTAAGAAAGTCAATAAGTATTGATTTCTAGAAGTCCACCTGATTTCTGGGTACATGTCAAAGCTAGTGGGAGCATAAGTGTTATGATGATAAGAGTATAATTATCATGTTAGTGGGAGCATGATTATTATGTTGCAAGATAGCCATGTTAATTATAGAAAACAAAAGTTTCAATTTGCAAAGTTGCAGGGTTTGAAAAGTTGTTTTGCTATAATTAAGGGAGAGGAAATTATACTTCATTCCAATTATAAAAGCTTAGATTGAGGTTTTAATCAAATTTAGTGAAGTATATATATGGATGTTATGTTGGAATGGTTCAACATAAGGAAATTCTTTATATAGAAATATTATTTGCGTTCTAAAATTCGATTATGATTACGGCATCCCTTTTGATAATTCGAATTATGAGAACATGGCAAATAGAAAAATTATAGCAAAAGAAATGTTTCCATAAATGGAAGTTATTCTTTAAGTCTATGTAAGATTAGAAAAACTTAATGCAAGAAGGGTGTTCAAAGGAATGTACCTTGAATGTGAGACTTCGTTTCCATGGAATTGCTCTCCATTGGAATACTTTGTAATGTCTGTTGCCAAGTCTTTGTGACTTTTGTGCATAGTCATTACAAGAGGATCATTGCATATAAGTTTAGAATCTAACAGATTTCAGTAAATGGCAAAGAATCTTGCATTCTTACATTTATCATAAGGATTTGGAATTGTGAAATGAGCATCCTTGAAATGTTGTCAATTGATCTATTCCACAAAGAAAGGACCATAAGTAAACATAGTGCGCATGCTTGTAGCATGAGACAACTATTGTTTTAATTCAAGTATTAAGCTGATTATGTGAAACATTATACAATGAATAATGAGTAATCAATATGAATCAAAAGTTTTGGGGCCATATAGGATTAGTATTATTCTTGTGTTTCATTTTGCATGTTTTAACTTCCTGAATAACTAGGTTATTCAAACCGTCCATAGTCGATCATACTTTGGGAGTAGGTATTGAGGCAAGACTGTCATGAATGGGTCTTTAGTATGTCTAAATGTTTTATACATAGCTGCAGTAATCATGAGTGCTCCTAGAATAACATTCGAGTATTAGATTAAACCCACGCTCATTTGTATCACTTCATTGATTTTATAACGAGTGAACATAAGACGATAATATCTTATATTCTTCAAACGAAGAGATATGAGTTGCAGTCTACAAGTCGGTTGCACATTGATAATGTGAAAACGCACCAGTAACTTGGTGTTATAAAACGCATTGTTATGTGTGATTTGATGAGTAGATAGAGCAAGCATATGAGTTGAAGTTTATCCGTTCCTTTTACCTCATGTGGATAAAAGCGATATCTGTGGGCCCCTCGATGATTTAGTGATGACAACCTAAGTGCTCGGCCGAGCCTGGACTTATTTGATTTATTCAATTAGTCGGTCGTCATAAATCGGAAATCAGGAAACAACATATGGACAGAGAGAATGATTATAATCCATGTATCAGTCCATATGATATCTAGAATGGAGGAATATATGATCCCTTATCTAATGGACGCGCCATTGACTTGGTCAGAGTTCGACAACGGCTTTTAAGAGCTACGATTGCTTGTCGGGGTTTTGGAGTCATACTTGCAATAATAGTTATTAGACTTATCCAAGTGGAGAATGTTGGATTAGGTGTCTAAGCCCATAACTATAATTGGTATGTACTTGACCCGAGAGTAGCATGGTCCATTTGGGTTGCATATCATCAGGACAATTTGTTAGGATGGACTTTTGAGAAGAGGTTATTTATGATTTATTAATATATTATAAGTTCTAATATATTAATATGAAATCATATGATTTAATTATTGTTGATCAAGAATTAGTTTGGAACTAATGTAGTGATCAAAAGAGACTAATTAAATCAATGGGGACTAATTGTGTAAATTAGTTATATTTATATGTGTTGGGCTTATGATCCATAGTGGACTAAGTTTATGTATGGATACATAAACAGTTGGGCCACATGAACCATGGATCATAAAACCCATGGGTATGGATTTGGGTTAAACCTATGACCCTTGGAATCCTACATATAAACAGGTCACTCCATAACCAAAATAGCCACTTGTAGTTCTTGGAGCTCATGGAGTTGATTTTGGTGTGGAAGGAATTCTCTCTCAAGAGCCACCTTTGTCCTAGGTGTGTTGTGAGCCATTTGAGGCATTTCATACTATTGGTGCTAAGCTCTTAAGGCCAAATACAACAAGGTTTCAAGCTGCATAAAAGGTATGTCATCCTAACTAGTATTAAATATTGTTTATGTCAATTGTATGCTAGTTATAGGCTTAATGCTTTGGAAACACCATTACATGTATAATTAGAGAAAATATAGATCCAAGGCATTTAGGGTTGTATGTGCACCATAGGATGTTGTAGTATACTAAAACCCAAGAAAGGCAACCCAAAAGGACCATGCTACAATCGGGTCAAGTACATCCCAATTATACTTATGGGCTTAGACACCAAAATACAACAAAGGTCTCATCATAGTCAACCCATTGGGTTTGAGTAAAGCCCTTTGTAACCAACCTTGCCTTGAAGGTCTGTACATTACCATCTATGTCAATCTTCTTCTTGAGGATCCATTTTCAACCTAATGTCTTCCAACTAGGAGCTTGATTGGCCAAAATCTATACGTGGTTATCATACATGGATTAGATCTCGCTATCCATTGCCTCTTTCCATTTAGCAGCCTCATCGCCTGACATCGCTTCCTTGTAGTTACCCGACTCATCCAAATTTACCAGTATGTTATCACTGATGAATGTATCCCCATATTCTGTTATATGGAAACGAACTGAAATGGTGCGCTAACTCTATTGGATCGACGTAGATGTAGCGAATTGTCAATGGGATCAACATGTTCAACCTGAGGTTGAGAGCTAGTTTCATCAAAGGTTCCTTCATTGGATGAATCTTGGATTTCTTCAAGATCAATTGCACTCCCACTAAGCTATTTGAAAATGAGTTCTCTTTCACGAAAGTCTCCCCTTCGAGCTACAAAGACCCCATTCTCACAAAGTCTGTAGAAATAGTATCTATAGGAATTGTGTGGATAGCAAATGAAAATACATCTCTCAGCTCTGGGTTCCAGTTTATCTTGGGTATCGCGCCTAACGAGAACCTCACAACCCCAGACCTTGATATGTGTGAGCGAGGGGGATTTCCCTACCCACATCTCATGAGGTGTTTTGGAAACCATCTTGGTAGGAACAAAATTTAGAATATGGATTTTTGTTTCTAGCAAGGTTTGATTTGATGGGTATTGAGCATAACAAACAAAAACCTATGTGTGCATGCAACCCTAATTCTTTATCTATGTTTTCTCTAATTTAACATACAACTTTTGAACATCAAATAGAAAACCCTAGGAAGCATATACTAATTTCGAAATTAATAAGTAGGGTTTGAATACATACCTTTGATTTTTATTGAAGAATAACAAGAACCCTTGTGTTGTTGAAGCTTAGAGAGCAAGCACCACAAATGTCGTGCCTCTAATAGATCACACCTAACACTAGAAAGAGCATGCGAGAGGATAACGGAGAGGGGAGCTAAGGATTTTTCGGCTATCTCTCTAGGGTTTTCAAGTGGCCGAAAATCCTAAGGGGCAAAGGTCTATTTGTAGTGCAGTTAGGATACGATGGATAACCCTAATCTGAATATAATATTAGTATTTCAAATTGGTAATTATCCAGCTTCTTATTTATCCACATGGGATAGTCTAGAAACCCTAGATTATCCATATGAAAACCGCCCACCTCCTTCCCTAGGAAGGTTCTAGAACCTCTTGCTCAACTATTGAACAATTTCACTTCTCCCCCTACACTTTTAATTAATTCTTTTAATCCCAAAATTAATTCCAATTAATTTCTGATTAAATATTGCTATTTCTAATTAATATATTACTGTCATAATACATTAACAAATTATTTATTTTAATTTATCAAATAACAAATTTAACATCTCTCTCTAAAAGTCATTATAAGGACCCAATTTTCAAAAGAAATTTTTTCCATTTTTAATAAATCAAAATACTTTCCACAAATCATGAAATCCCAAATACAATTGTTTTCAAATTCGTAACCATAAGAATTTTTTTTAAAACATCAGAGTGTCCCATAAAAACACCTGAGAGAGAGTGCACGCTGCGCCATCAAGCCTTGCCCTTGCCCTTGGGCTCAGATGTACCTGAAACAATTCCACAAACTGTAAGCTAATGCGTAGTGAGTCCCTAGAGCATACCCACACACAATCCACATAACACATATCAAATTAGCTATAAAAGCAACATATATCAAATAAGCCATGCATACAACATATAAGGAAGCTATGGAAACCCTCCAGGGTCTTACACCTAGTGCTACTGGAATCCCCACGTGGTCTTAAATACTTGCCATGGGAACCCCCACATGGTCTTCCTACCATGGGAACCCCCTCATGGTCTTCTCTACCTAGCAAATACAATATGAACTAAACATGCAAATATATACTAAGATGCCATGGAAACCCTCCAAGGTCTTATACCAAATGCCACGGGAACCCCCTAGGGTCTTCCATCGAAATGTCATTATAACATAACGCATAGTCAATCGACAATCCACATATCATAAAATGGGCCGGCCTTGGTGCCTTAGACCCTTGGTATGGTGAGAAGACTCACCTCTCGAATGCTGAACTGCCAAGCTAAGATCAGATATATCCCACACACTGCTCCTCCTCAACTGCCTATAATCAACATGTGATTAACTTGTCATAATCCCATAAATACCCTCAAAGTCAACCCTTTTCAACCCTATTCAAAGTCAAGGTCAACAGTCCATGTTGACCTCAACTCATCGAGTGCATCCTAGCAACTCCTCGAGTTCCTCCCGAGTCCATTCCACTGAATCCCATGTCAACTCGCCGATTCACCTAAGTGACTCGTCGAGTTCATCAAATGTCCAGAAAACTAAAATTTCATGTAGTCCCAAAACCTATGACAACTCAAAATTTCTATCTTGTAGCACTGTTTAGAGTCTGTTTGAGTGTTCTAAGCCTAGTACCTTCAAGAGGTAATTATAGGAGGTATACTCTAGAGTTATTTGTGCAACATTTAAGTCTCAAAACTCCAAGAGTTTGGAGTTTACGGCCATAACATGGAGTTTACGGCCGTAAACTCTAAGGTATAAATATGACACTTAGCCATTTTAGTCATTTTTACCATTTTCAAGCCTATAAGTCATTCTCTCTCAAGTATCATCCGATTTTTCCTTAAGATCTTAAACTTTGTAAGTGATTCTTTCCTTGATTAGTTGATATACTTCAATATCTAGTGATTGTACATGATTTCATCCGTGAAATCTCTTCATTTTGATAGATCTTCAAGTGTTCTTCATTTCACCAAGAACACCAAGAACACATACTAGTGTTCTTGGACCTTAAACTACCATACAAGCTTATATATTGTAAGTACACTTGCCTTATCTTGTTATATGCTTGAATCACTTAGTTTACACCTAGAAAACATCAAGAAAACAAGATCAAAAGGTATTTACGGCCAAGGCAATCACCTTGGGCCGTAAACCCTAATTAAGGGGGTAAATGAGCCTTAATCCCTTCCAAAGCCTTGGAACCAAGTCTACAATACTTCCAAGAAGATTATAGGACCTTAAACATCAAAAGAACCAAGAACAAATGGTGTTTACGGCCAAGGCAATCACCTTGGGCCGTAAACACTAGTTAGTGGTGCATATGTGCCACCACTCCTTCCTAAGGCTTAAAACTTGGTCTAGAACATTTCCAACTTGAACTAAGGACCTTAAACATCGAAATGGTAGAAGTCACCATGGGTTTACGGCCGTAAACCCATTAGGGCCGCAAACCCTAGGCCGTAAACTCATGGAGAGTTTACTCCTGGACCATAAACTCCAAAGCAAAGCCCTACAACCCTTAGATGCAACCCTATGATCTTCTAACACTTGAACCAAAGTGCTTTCCATGTTTTAGGGTGTCTTTACTTGCTTAATTAGTGTTATAATCACTAATTAGATACATATATGTGTCTTTATATGTTAAATAGGATCAGTGTGTGTGTTCAAGTCTTCACTTGACAACTAGCACCTTATCCAACACTTTCATCCAAACCACTCACTACAGGTGAGTTCATACCCCTTAATCAACCTTTTAAATGATTTTAAATGCTTTTATGGCAGGGAATACAAGTTGAACTATTATAGTTATTATATCAATCACATGTGATTAATAACTACCAAACAAGTGGATTTTCTTACTTTTCAAACTGTGTTATCAAACAAACTACTTCAAATCGTTTTACAAACTCTTTTACATGTTAAATACTTTGATTAAACTCTTTTAAACTTATATTTTGTCAAATGTGTATATATATATATATATATATATATATATATATATATATATATATATACTTATATAAGTAGGATTGAAAGGACTTAGGACTGATAGCTCACCTTACTTCCTGTTCCTCGTTTGGTTGTGGACTTAGTGTATCGGTTGTTTGTCCGAAGGTCGTTTGAATCTTAGTTATATATCATGTATATGTATGTAGATATAAAAGTTCCTTCATTCAGTTCAATACCTTTGGGTAGCAAGGGTATACAATCATGTTCATTTATACAAACAACATTACTAGTAAACTATAATAGGTATAGTTTAGGAAGTTACTAATACTATTACAAGAACAATGAAACATACAAAGAGTCAGTTCATACATGAGTCAATACATACTATTATGAGAAACTAAGAGAACATACATACATACTAGACAGAGAGAACATACAACACAGCTAGTACATACTATACATTATACAAGAGAACATACTATTATGAGAAACTAAGAGAACATGCATACATACTAGATAGAGAGAACATACAATACAGCTAGTACATGCATTACATATACAAGTATACAATAACATAAATGTGAACCATCGTTCGGGGCATGGCATCACCTGTCATGGCTCGATTTGTAGCCAGAATCTCCTAGAGGGAGAGCGTGAATTTGCGTATAGATCTATACTGGATTGACTATCCTACACCTTGCTGTTAGCTACAGTGGGACTTGCAAGTCTACGGGTGCTAAATGTCATTTCTTCTGACGTCTTTCATCATCGTGTTATTAGTCGATAGTATGGTACAATCAGGTCACATCATACCTTAAATATGAATTGGTTTAAGGTAGAAGGTACAACAGTAGTTACTATAATACAACACTACAATACGTTATTATTTCCCCATTGCATTCATTGTGATCTTTTTCACATAAAAGGTAATGTAAAACTATATTTTTGGTTAATGATAGTCATACATGGGAAAATATACACTCTTACAAGAAACAAACATACATTTGATTTGATGCCTTGGTAGAAGGCTACGTTTAGTAGAAAATATAGGATTTTCTAGGAGATACAAACATTTACAAACATTTACAAACATTTACAAACTTATACATCAAGTACTTACAAAAATTTTCATACAAACAATGACACTAAAATGCTTACGAACTCAACAGCTTTAAAGCTGATAAACTCTTTCAAAATAACTTGTATTCTCAGGTCATCAGTAGACCGGTACCGATGCCATGTTTTGAGAAGATGGAGCTCGTTCAAGACTCATCTCTTATTTTTGATTTACATTTTTGGTGTCTTATAAACTTCACAGAACACACTTGTATGAAATTATATTATTAATGCAATGGATGATGTTGTTGCTTGTTTACCACTATGCTTTGTTGTGATACTGTACATGACGTCCGCCACCCCCAAACGATTCCGCCGTTCTGGTTTTGGGGTGTGACAGATTGGTATCAGAGCATCGTTTATAGTGAATCGAGTGTATCAACCCATAAAAGATATACAAACTATAAACACAGCGGGATTAAAATACTCTGATCAAGATTTTATACTTTAAATACTAAAATATTTAACCAAGTATACCAACTTGCATTCATACTAAAATCAGTGTCACTAGGACAGAACAAAAGTATTACGATTGTTGGGCAACACAATTAGACTTAGAGACATATAGTCAACCCTGGGAATGATATAGCCTGATCAACTATATTTTCCGAGGAGTGACTAGCATGTGCCTAAGAGTGTTTGTGAGGTTGTAACAAGTCTAAAAACTTACCAATACTACTACAATGAAAACATTGGAACAGAACATAAACTTAAAATACTATTGGAGTATTTTTTGTTACTATAATTTACTTATATGCAAACTAAAAAGGTCTTTATCAGTAGGTCAATAGTTGCTAAGTGGATACGCTAAGGTTATATGTAACTAGGATGTCATAGACTTAGAATCTGTAATCTTTGCCTTACTCCATGTTCCGTGTTTGGTTGTGGGTTTCGAGTTAGGGTCACTTATTCAAAGGTCTATCCCGTTTTGATTACATATAACTGGTATGCACTAAACAAGTATTGAAGTAACTGATAAAGATCATCTTATAATTATCTAATTAGTACGTCTATTTAGTTATGTCACACCCCGGCCGTCGACGGAAACACCGGGCGGTGTAACGTCATTTCTCGTATCATAGTTATCAACTTCCTGAAAACACATGCATTTAAAAATACGTCAACATAAAGTTGGTGAGTCCACAGGTTTTGACTCCATATAAAATAATACATTTTCCACATTCAAAAGTATAGTTTTGAAAGTATCATTTTGACTCTCCAACGTTTAACATATATAACCTAGGTATAAAAGTTTACTTACCAAATAAGTAGTTTACCTATAAGTCTCATATACTATGTATAAGTATTTGTAATTCCATACAAACGAAAGTTGCTACGTATAAATCTTATTTCAATTCTATACGAGTAAAACTGCTACGTATAAATCTTATTTCAATTCTATACGAGTAAAACCGCTACGTATAAATCTATTTCAATTCTATACGAGTATGTGTGTTAGGTATAATTATCTACTTAATATACAAGTAGTATACCTACCAGTTTCTTGTACCTAGAGTATAAGTGTTTGGGAAACTTATACTTAACATTAATACTTGTATAACGACAAAGTATAATGCTTCTAACAATTTGCTACCATCAGTCCGTAACCGCGGCTATATGACTAGTTTCAAACCTCTGCTTGATGCTACAAGTTTCGCATCTTGAGATAAGTTCCACACGCTTCATCAACGTCGGAACAATAAACAAACAAAAGGACAGTTCGTCACTCGCACACGGTTTTGTTGTAGCTAGCAACCACGAGTGGGGTTGTCAACCTTTATCTTATTCATACACGACTTCCTCGCTCACATGGGATTAACGGTTACAGGTCAGAGGATTTTCCCTAAGATTTCCAATCTTAGTTGATGAATACAATATCTCATGTAGACTTGTCGAGTTCCGTTAGTTGTAGTAGTAAAATCATATTCGTGTCTAAAACCCTAAGTTATTAGACTATGCTTTTAACATTACTCCTAATATTTATAATACTTAGGTAGTACAACAACTATAATTAGAATTAAAACCAGGTTTTATCTTGACATAAAACCAATAACAACAACATATAACATATTAACATATAGAACTTCCGAGTATAACTCTAGAACTATATCGCACACAGCATATATATAGAATCCTAAGTATAACTCAAGATCTACATTAGTATACTACTATAATAATAACATGCTAACAACTTCACGATAGTTGTATATTTTCAGATACGAAATAACTATATCCCGGTTATTATAACTATCTACGCTGATACTAATATATTATCATATAATAATAACGTATATATAATATTTAGCATGCGTTTTCCCCCGAAAATATTAGAAAGTGGGGCCGTGAAACTCACCTTATTAGCGTGATTATAGAATCTAAACGGTCAGAGGCTCGTTGTTGTCAGGCTCGAGAAGGGAAAACGGCCTTCGGAAACGAGAGAGAATGAAAGGAGAAGGTGTAAGGATTGAATGAGCTTTGATCGCTATTTATAGGGTGTTCTGGGGCCATTCACGTCGTGAACATGATAGGTTCACGTCGTGAACTTCCATGAGTCATCCCATAGCCTTAACGCGTGTTTTCTAGCTCCGATTAGTGTCTGTTGACTCCTCACGTCGTGAATTTTTGATGCTCACGTCGTGAGTTCAGTCAAATTAGGGTTTCTGACAGCTGCATCTTCGGAAGGCCATAACTTTTGCATACGAACTCTGTTTTCGGCGTTCTTTATATGCACACGTAGGTAATTCCGAGTACTACGACTTTATATTAGACTCCAATAGCTAATTCTAAGTCTATTTTAAATCCCTCTTGTTATAAGGCATTATAGCGTTAGAATTTATCATAACTTCTTCACGCGAAGTCAGATTTAGATGTTCTCTATATTTTTGTAATCGTATGAACGTATACTTTGAGTTGTATCATGAAAGTTCATACTTTAACATGAATTACATAGTAAGTTTATCATATTACAAGTTTAACAAAATCACATTACATGATTGGCATAATCACATGTGATTGTTATTGACCTAATTTTGACGGGTGTTAGATTCTCCCCCCGTTAGAATAATTTTGTCCCGAAATTTATCTTGAGGATGGGGTTTTGTTAAATAGTTGGGGGTATTTTTGTTTCATATGATATTCACATTCCCAAGTATATTCAGGTCCTCGTAAAGAGTTCCATCGAACTTTCACTATGGGAATACGACTTTGTTTTAATCGTTTGGTTTATCGATCCATGATTTCGACAGGTTCTTCTACAAAGTTGAGTTTGGTATTGACTTGTATCTCGTCGAGAGGTACAAAAAGAGTGTCATCCGAAAGACATCTTTTGAGATTTGATACGTGAAAAACGTCATGTACATTACTTAGTTCTTGAGGCAACTTGAGTTGGTATGCGACGGAACCAATTCTTGTCAGAAAAAGGTCCTATATTCTATGGGTTTAGTTTGCTTCGTTTCCTGAATCGATTTACGGCTTTCCAAGGAGAGACCTTCAACATTACTTTATCTCAAACTTGGAATTCTAAAGTCTTACGTCTTACGTCAGCATAGCTCTTCTGACGATCACGTGCTGCCTTGAATCGATCCTTAATTTGCACGATCTTTTGAGTTTGTCTCGTGGATTATTTCTGGCTCGGCACATAAGGTATCACCTATATGTTCTCTGGCCAATTGTGTGTCTCCAACTTCTGCCCAACACACTGGGGAACGACATTTTCATCTATAAAGAGCCTCAAATGGTGCAGTCTTGATGCTGGTGTGATGACTATTGTTGTAGGAAAACTCAATTAACGGTAAATGAGTATTCCATGCATTTCCAAAGTCAATAACACAGGCTTGGAGCATATATTCTAAAGTCTGAATGGTTCTCTCACTCTGACCATCAGTCTGTGGATGGTAAGCTATACTCATATCTAGACGTGTATCTAAGGATTTTTGTAGAGATTGCCAAAAGATCGTGAAGTGAATCTACTATCTCGGTCAGAAATAATAGAATTTGGAACTCCATGCAATCTGACAATTTCCTTAAGATAAACTCTAGTCAGCTTCTCCATCTTGCCGTTCTCCTTAATTGGTAAGAAATAGGCGGACTTAGTCAATCTATGGATTATTACCCAAATAGTGTCGAACCCACTAGGAGTTTTGGGTAACTTAGTGATGAAGTCCATTGATATCTGCTCCCATTTCCATTCAGGTATTTCCGGTTGTTTGAAGTAAACCTGAAGACCTTTGATGTTCTGCCTTTACTCTAGAACAAGTCAAGCATTTTCTCACATAAGTAGCAATTCCAGCCTTCATGTTTGGCCACCAATAATGTACTTTTAAGTCTAAGTACATTTTGTCAGATCCTGGATGCACGGAATATATGGACTTGTGGGCCTCTTCTAAGACCAAGTCCCTGACTCCACTGAACTTAGGTGTCCAAATTTGGTTCATAAAGTGTCGTGTTCCGTCATCTTTTTGTATAAGTTGCTTTTCCATTCCTCGCATAGCTTCGTTCTTGATGTTTTCTTCTTTTAGAGCCTCAAGTTGAGCTTCTCTAATTTGTGTGGCAAAGTTAGAACGGATAGTTATGGTTAATGCTCGTACCCGTCGGGTTTTAATATATTCTTTCCGGCTCAAGGCATCTGCTACCACGTTTGCCTTTCCTGGATGATAACGAATCTCACATTCGTAATCATTCAACAAGTCGACCCATCTTCGTTTTCTCATATTAAGATCTTTTTGGTTGAAGATGTGTTGGAGACTCTTGTGGTCGGTAAAAATAGTACACTTAGTACCGTATAAGTAATGTTTCCAAATTTTTAGTGCAAAACTACAGCTCCCAATTCAAGATCATGGGTAGTGTAATTATTCTCACGCACCTTAAGTTGTCGTGATGCATAAGCGATGACTTTTCCTCTTTGCATCAACACACATCCCAATCCTTGATTTGATGCGTCGCAGTATACGACGAAATCTTTTGTCCCATCTGGAGGGGATAGGATTGGTGCACTACACAACATTTGCTTCATTTTCTGAAAAGCAGCTTCTTGTTTGTCTTCCCAGTTGAACTTCGTATCCTTCTGGGTTAGTGTTGTAAGCGGCTTGGCTATTTTGGATAAATTCTCTATGAATCTACAGTAATAGCCAGAAAGTCCTAAGAATTGACGCACTTCTGTTGGCGTCTTTGGCGCTTCCCAATTTTTAATTGCTTCAATCTTGGAGGGTTCGACATGAATCCCTTTGTTACTAACTACATGTAAAAATGTGTACTTCTCTAATCCAAAATTCACATTCAGAGAATTTGGCGTACAACTTTTCTTTTCTTAGTAGTTCCAAGATTATTTTCAAGTGTTGACCGTGTTCTTCCTTGGTTTGTGAATATATCAATATATCATCGATAACTACTATCACAAATTTATCCAAGTGCGGTTTGAAAACACTATTCATGAGGTCCATGAGCGGCGGTCAATCCAAAAGCTTAAGTAGGAACTTAGATTGACCATACCGAGTCCTAAATGTTGTCTTCGGAGAATCGTCTTCTTGTACTCCGAGTTGATGGTATCCTGATCTGAGATCTATCTTTAATCTTCTAGAATCTTCAGGTGTTTTAGTCTATCAAACACCATATCCAAGTTTAGTTGTGCATTGGTCTGACCAAAATTAAACATAGGTGATCAGTCTACGTTTAGTTGTGGTTCGTACCATGTACAATAAAACTCGATTAAGTAGTTTGACCTAAAACCTTGCGTTGAATTCTTATCGAGGGTTTGGGTTTTCTATATTTTTGGGTTATATAAATGTGTTCTCATTGCGGGACTGAGTTCATACATAACTCTATATCTTTGTGTTTGTTATGTTCATGGGTATTATTAATTATTGTTTGTTACTTCAGGTCTAGCTGATAAGGCACCGGCCAGTCAGGACAGTCGGTGGGCAGGATCATTTTAGCATATAGCCGTTCTGAAATCCAACAACCCAAATCGACATGTCTATCCTTGTCACCGTTCCCGTAAGTAGTCCTTCAGTAGTATAATTTAATAATACTTTTTATTTGTAAGTTAAGGGATATACCTAAACCTAACAGAGTAAGCCCTAAACTATAGTCGTGATTTCCTAAGAAAGTACTAATTCACTATAGTTAATAGCTCTGATACCAATCTGTCACGCCTCGGCCGTCGGCGGAAACACCGGGCGGTGTAACGTCATTTCTCGTATCATAGTTATCAACTTCCTGAAAACACATGCATTTAAAAATACGTCAACATAAAGTTGGTGAGTCCACAGGTTTTGACTCCATATAAAATAATACATTTTCCACATTCAAAAGTATAGTTTTGAAAGTATCATTTTGACTCTCCAACGTTTAGCATATATAACCTAGGTATAAAAGTTTACTTACCAAATAAGTAGTTTACCTATAAGTCTCATATACTATGTATAAGTATTTGTAATTCCATACGAACGAAAGTTGCTACGTATAAATCTTATTTCAATTCTATACGAGTAAAACCGCTACGTATAAATCTTATTTCAATTCTATACGAGTAAAACCGCTACGTATAAATCTATTTCAATTTTATACGAGTATGTGTGTTAGGTATAATTATCTACTTAATATACAAGTAGTATACCTACCAGTTTTTTGTACCTAGAGTATAAGTGTTTGGGAAACTTATACTTAACATTAATACTTGTATAACGACAAAGTATAATGCTTCTAACAATTTGCTACCATGAGTCCGTAACCGCGGCTATATGACTAGTTTCAAACCTCTGCTTGATGCTACAAGTTTCGCATCTTGAGATAAGTTCCACACGCTTCATCAACGTCGGAACAATAAACAAACAAAAGGACAGTTCGTCACTCGCACACGGTTTTGTTGTAGCTAGCAACCACGAGTGGGGATGTCAACCTGTATCTTATTCATACACTACTTCCTCGCTCACACGGGATTAACGGTTACAGGTCATAGGATTTTCCCTAAGATTTCCAATCTTAGTTGATGAATACAATAGCTTATGTAGACTTGTCGAGTTCCGTTAGTTCTAGTAGTAAAATCATATTCGTGTCTAAAACCCTAAGTTATTAGACTATGCTTTTAACATTACTCCTAATATTTGTAATACTTAGGTAGTACAACAGCTATAATTAGAATTAAAACCAGGTTTTATCTTGACATAAAACCAATAACAACAACATATAACATATTAACATATAGAACTTCCGAGTATAACTCTGGAACTATATCGCACACAACATATATATAGAATCCTAAGTATAACTCAAGATCTACATTAGTATACTACTATAACAATAACATGCTAACAACTTTACGATAGTTGTATATTTTCAGATACGTAATAACTATATCCCAATTATTATAACTATCTACGTTGATACTAATATATTATCATATAATAATAATATTTAGCATGCGTTTTCCCCCGAAAATAATAGAAAGTGGGGCCGTGAAACTCACCTTGTTAGCGTGTTTATAGAATCTAAACGGTCAGAGGCTCGTCGTTGTCAGGCTCGAGAAGGGAAAACGGCCTTCGGAAACGAGGGAGAATGAAAGGAGAAGGTGTAAGGATTGAATGAGCTTTGATCGCTATTTATAGGGTGTTCTGGGGCCATTCACATCGTGAACATGATAGGTTCACGTCGTGAACTTCCATGAGTCATCCCATAGCCTTAACGCGTGTTTTCTAGCTCCGATTAGTGTCTGTTGACTCCTCACGTCGTGAATTTTGATGCTCACGTCGTGAGTTCAGTCAAATTAGGGTTTCTGACAGCTGCATCTTCGGAAGGCCATAACTTTTGCATACGAACTCCGTTTTCGGCGTTCTTTATATGCACGCGTAGGTAATTCCGAGTACTACGACTTTATTTTAGACTCCAATAGCTTATTCTAAGTCTATTTTAAATCCCTCTTGTTATAAGGAATTATAGCGTTAGAATTTATCATAACTTCTTCACGCGAAGTCAGATTTAGATGTTCTCTATATTTTTGTAATCGTATGAACATATACTTTGAGTTGTATCATGAAAGTTCATACTTTAACATGAATTACATAGTAAGTTTATCACATTACTAGTTTAACAAAATCACATTACATGATTGGCATAATCACATGTGATTGTTATTGACCTAATTTTGACGGGTGTTACAAGTTATTCTTATACCCCCTTTTCTCGCGTAGAAAACATGGATGGATTCCATCCTCACGGCGACCCGTACTTCCCAAATGAAGGCAATGCAGGATGGCTTGAAGAAGAGCCAGAAGATGATTATCCAATCCCTTTGGATGATCACCATGCTGAAGGATTTTCTGATGGTTCTGACTCCGAACCAGAAGTCAACAACCTACCCCCAGTAGCTCCGAACCCGAACCCTCGTCCAGTATTTCAAGGACTCACACCTCTGTGGGCAACAAACTTGAACAGATGGAGTCAGGAACAGGGTCAACCCATATCCTACAATGGGGACCAAAGCTTCTACAATCTAAGCGAGGGAGGTTCAGCTGACCGAGTCCTACCCTTCATGGTCCGTAGGATTGCTCGGAACACCGAGCAAGGTCGAGCAGCCATCGACCGAGTCGTGGAAATTGATGCCAACTCTGGCGTTAACACAGTCCGCATACGTCAGCTGGAGTCTGCTCATGAAAGAACTCAGAACCAGAATGCAGCCCTGCAGAGAGAACTTACTGAAACCCAAGCTAAAGTCAGGGAACTTCGGGCTCGTCAGGGAATGTCTGAAAGGCGCATGAGAGACATGGAGCGCCGTCTGTCAGAGTCAAGGACTCATTCTAGTTGCTCTCGTCGTAGATAGAGCCTACTCAACTTTCTCTTTTGGATATAACTTAGTTTATGTAAAAACTCTAGTTTAATTTCCTATCTTTGTGAAGATTATAGATCTGTTAAGTCATGATTGGGTCTTAGTTCTATCAAACTTTTCCCATCTTGGTTTGATGTAAGACCTACTTCTAGGTCGTTTTCCCGAACTTGTTACATCTGTAATACCAGTATAATTGACAGATATCTAATTTCATGCAATTTAATATCCAAATGCTATCATCTTTTAGTACTAGATCTACATTCAATCATACTATTCAATTGTGTTGTTGGGCTATGGAGAGTTAGTCCATGAGTCACTCTCATCAATTTCTCTATTCTTACCAGTATCGTCATCTTTGTAAACTTTTAGCTAAAAGATGCCTCCGCGCCGATCAACGAGACGTAATCCTCCGGTAACTTCAACACCACCACCTACTCCTCAAATCGATACGGGAGCTCTAAATGCTGCAGTAGCTGCGGCTATGGAAACAACCATGGCTCAATATCATTCTTCAAGTGCCACCGGAGGTGGAACACCTGTTCATTCTACTCACGGTGAAGCCCCCGTGCGCTCGAGATAGTGCTCCTACAAGGACTTCACCAACTGCAAGCCAAAGTCCTTTAAAGGGACTGGCGGGGTCATTACCCTCTCGCAATGGTTCGAAAAGACCGAATCGGTCTTTGAAATCTGCTCCTGTTCAGAAGGGAGCAAGGTCAAGTTCGCTGCTTGCACCTTCAAGGAAAAAGCCCTGACATGGTGGAATAGCTATGTCAAGTCACTATCTCTAGTAGTCGCAAATGCTATAGGCTGGGAAGCTCTCCGAGAGCTAATGATTGAAGAATACTGCCCGAGGGGTGAAATCCAGAAATTGGAACAGGAACTATGGAGCCTAACCATGAAGGGCTCCGACATAGTTTCCTATACAGCCAGGTTCAGCGAGCTGGTGGCCCTGTGTCCCAACATGGTTCACACAGAGGGAAAGAAAATAGAGAGGTACATATGGGGGCTGGTGCCTCCATTTCAGGGGAATGTTTTAGCTTCAAACCCCACTACATTCGATAGTGCCAAGAGGTTGGCACAGAGGCTCATTGACCATGGGGTCCGTACCCCATCAGCAACAACAACCCTAGCCATCTTAGAACCCTCCAAAGCCGCCGACAACAAGCGGAAATTCTGGGAGGACAAGAAGAAGAAGAAGGCTGCCAAAAAGCAGCAGGTCGTGGCAGTTCATGCTGCGATAGCACCTGCCACTGTTGCTCCGGTAAAGCAGTACGCTGGAAGTTTTCCCAAGTGCAACAAATGCAACTTCCACCACACAGGAGCCTACCGGGAAATGCAGTGCTCTAACTGCAACAGAAAGGGGCACACTGCCCGTTTCTGCAAGGCTCCGGCAAAGCCAATCACCCAGGTTCCTGGCGCTGGCATGGGCGAAGCTTGCTACGGTTGTGGCGAGGTGGGCCATTACAAGAGGAACTGCCCGAAGGCAGGGAACGCCGGCGGAGTGGGAAGAGTTCTGCCTATAGGCCACGAGGAAGCGGTTGCCGACCCCACAGTGGTCACTGGTACGTTTCTCCTCGATAACTCATATGCATGCATTCTGTTTGATAGTGGAGCAGAGAGGTGTTTCGTGAACCAGAAATTTGCTCACTTGCTTAAGAATAAATCGCATGCACTAAAAGAACCGTTTATAGTAGAAATGGCTAACGGAAAGATAGAGAGTACTAACTGCATATACATAGGTTGTACTCTAACTCTAGATAGCCATTTATTTTCCATCAACCTCATTCCGGTCTCAATTAAAAGTTTCAACGTCATTATCGGCATGGATTGGTTGAGTCTTCATCGTGCCGACATCATGTGTTATGAAAACGTTGTTCGCCTTAATCTGCCGTCTAGCGAAACTCTAGTAATCTTCGACGACAAACCCGACACTAACCTTCACCTCATCTCGCGCATCGAAGCCCAGAAATTCTTGCGAAAGGAATGTCGCACATTCCTTACTCATGTTGTCAATGTGAGCCAAGAAACGAAATACATTAAGAACATTCCAGTAGTATGCGATTTTCCCGACATCTTTCCAGAAGAACTCCCAGGATTACCTCCACAACGTCAAGTCGAGTTCAGAATCGACTTAGTTCCAGGGGCTACCCCAGTAGCCAAGTCGGCCTATCGTCTAGCACCTGCAGAAATGCAAGAACTGTCCGGTCAACTTAACGAACTGCTCAGCAAGGGCTTTATAAGACCAAGCTTCTCACCCTGGGGAGCTCCGGTCTTGTTCGTCAAGAAGAAAGACGGAACGTTTCGAATGTGCATCGACTATAGGGAACTCAACAAGCTTACCGTCAAGAATCGTTACCCTTTGCCTCGTATAGACGATTTGTTTGACCAACTTCAAGGGGCGAACTTCTTTTCAAAAATCGACCTAAGATCTGGGTATCACCCGTTACGGGTGTTAGGGGAGGATGTTCCGAAGACAGCCTTCCGAACTCGTTATGGACACTACAAATTCGTAGTGATGCCGTTCGGATTAACCAACGCGCCCGCGGTATTCATGGATTTAATGAATAGGGTGTGTCGTCCTTACTTGGATCAGTTCGTCATCGTCTTCATCGATGACATACTTATCTACTCTCGTAGTAAGGAGGAGCATAGTCAACATATTCAATAGGTCTTGGAAACATTACGATTGGAGAAGCTCTATGCGAAGTTCTCGAAATGCGAATTTTGGATCCGAAGAGTCGAATTCTTAGGACACATGATTAGCGAAGAAGGGATACACGTCGACCCTTCCAAAATCAAAGCCATTGAGAGCTGGTTAGCACCGAAGACGCCTATATAAATTCGTCAATTTCTAGGCCTCGCTGGCTACTATCGCAGGTTCATTCAGAACTTCTCATGGATTGTGAAACCTCTTACGACTTTGACCCAGAAGGGCGTGGCTTTTGACTGGGAAGAGAAGCAGGAGAAAGCGTTCCAAACACTAAAGCGAGCCTTATGCACAGCACCGATACTATCCCTCCCCGAAGGGATAGAAGACTTCGTGGTCTATTGCGATGCGTCAAATTAAGGGCTCGGCTGTGTGTTGCTGCAGCGAGGTAAGGTAATCGCCTATGCACGAGACAGCTGAAGACACACGAGGTTAACTACACCACTCACGATCTTGAGTTGGGAGCACTAGTGTTTGCTCTGAAGATCTGGACACACTACCTGTATGGTACAAAAAACACAATCTATACAGACCACAAAAGCCTACACCATATATTCGACTAGAAGGAGCTCAACGTGAGACAACAACGGTGGGTCGAGCTACTCAGTGATTACGAATGCAAAATTCGTTATCATCCCGGCAAGGCCAACGTAGTTGCTGACGCCCTAAGTCGGAAAGAATACTCTGGTCGTAGAGTCAAATCGTTGACTATGACTATCCATTCACACTTTTCCACGCAAATTAAGGAGGCTCAGCTCGACGCTTTAAAACCTGAAAATGTGGCGAGTGAATCCTGAAGAGGGATGGATAAGAATTTGGAAGTCAAGGGTGGCGGAGCCTTATATCTCAAGGATCGGATCTGGACACCGAAACACGGTGGTATCAGAGACTTGGTCATGACCGAGGCGCACAACACTCGATATTCTGTCCACCCAGGTACAGATAAGATGTATCTGGATCTTAAAAAGTTATACTGGTGGCCTAACATGAAAGCAGAGATTGCTACCTTCGTAAGTAAATGCCTTACTTGCGCCAAGGTTAAGGTCGAATACCAAAAACCCTCAGGTTTACTACAACAGCCGGAGATACCGAAATGGAAGTGGGAGCGGATCACGATGGACTTCATAACCAAGCTGCCTAAGACAACGGGTGGTCTCGATACCATTTGGGTGATCGTAGACAAGCTAACAAAGTCCGCACACTTCCTGCCTATCAAAGAGACGGACAAGATGGAGAAACTAACAAGAACCTACATAAGGGAGTACGACTGCATGGTGTTCCCATATCCATTATCTCTGATAGAGATAGTAGATTCACTTCGAGGTTCTGGCAGTCGCTACAAAGTTCCCAAGGAACTCGGCTCGACTTGAGCACAGCCTACCATCTACAGACCGACGGACAAAGTGAGAGGACAATACAAACCTTGGAAGATATGTTACGAGCCTGTGTAATCGAATTTGGGAAGGCATGGGATACTCATTTACCCCTTGTCAAGTTTTCCTACAACAATAGTTATCACACGAGCATAAAGGCTGCTCCATTTGAATCCCTCTATGGCCGAAAGTGCAGAACCCCTCTGTGCTGGGCTGAGGTGGGTGACACCCAGTTAGCTAAAGGACGAGTTCCTGACAGCACCCTCACCGGTCCGGAGATAATTCGGGAAACGACAGAGAAGATCGGTCCAGAGATATATAGGGCCTTTCGAGATTCTCGCTAGAATTGGCCCTGTAGCGTACAAACTCAACTTACATCGCGAACTCAGTAACGTACATTCTACTTTCCACGTCTCGAACTTGAAAAAGTGTCTGTCGGACGAGACTCTTGTAATCCCACTCGACGAGATCGAGATCAATGAGAGCATCAACTTCGTGGAAGAACCTGTAAAGATCATGGACCGAGAGGTCAAGCAAACAAAACAAAGCCATATCCCGATAGTGAAGGTTCGCTGGAACGCCAAGCGAGGGCCTGAATTCACTTGGGAGCGCAAGGATCAAATGAAACTGAAATATCCTCATCTTTTTACTTAGTTATTTGTAACTACTTATTTGCTGAAACTCTAATTTCGGGACGAAATTCCCTCTAACGGGGGGATGATGTGACAACTCGAAATTTCTATCTTGTACATCCATTCACTTCAATCTAAGTCAGACTTATTTCTGCTAACTTTTAGCACTGTTTAGAGTCTGTTTGAGTGTTCTAAGCCTAGTACCTTCAAGAGGTAATTATAGGAGGTATACTCTAGAGTTATTTGTGCAACATTTAAGTCTCAAAACTCCAAGAGTTTGGAGTTTACGGCCATAACATGGAGTTTACGGCCGTAAACTCTAAGCTATAAATATGACACTTAGCCATTTTAGTCATTTTTACCATTTTCAAGCCTAGAAGTCATTCTCACTCAAGTATCATCCGATTTTTCCTTAAGATCTTCAACTTTGTAAGTGATTCTTTCCTTGATTAGTTGATATACTTCAATATCTAGTGATTGTACATGATTTCGTCCATGAAATCTCTTCATTCTGATAGATCTTCAAGTGTTCTTCATTTCACCAAGAACACCAAGAACACATACTAGTGTTCTTGGACCTTAAACACCCATACAAGCTTCTATATTGTAAGTACACTTGCCTTAGCTTGTTATATGCTTGAATCACTTAGTTTACACCTAGAAAACATCAAGAAAACAAGATCAAAAGGTGTTGATGGCCAAGGCAATCACCTTGGGCCGTAAACCCTAATTAAGGGGGCCAAATGAGCCCTAATCCCTTCCAAAGCCTTGGAACCAAGTCTAGAATACTTCCAAGAAGAGTGTAGGACCTTAAACATCAAATTAACCAAGAACAAATGGCGTTTATGGCCAAGCCAATCACCTTGGGCCGTAAACACTAATTAGTGGTGCATATGTGCCACCACTCCTTCCTAAGGCTTAAAACTTGGTCTAGAACACTTCCAACTTGAACTAAGGACCTTAAACATCGAAATGGTAGAATTCACCAAGGGTTTACGGCCGTAAACCCATTAGGGCCGCAAACCCTAGGCCGTAAACTCATGGAGAGTTTACTCTTGTATCGTAAACTCCAAAGCAAAGCACTACAACCGTTAGATGCAACCCTATGATCTTCTAACACTTGAACCAAAGTGTTTTACATGTTTTAGGGTGTCTTTACTTCCTTAATTAGTGTTATAATTACTAATTAGATACATATATGTGTCTTTATATGTTAAATAGGATCAGTGTGTGTGTTGAAGTCTTCACTTGACAACTAGCACCTTATCCAACACTTTCATCCAAACCACTCACTACAAGTGAGTTCATACCCCTTAATCAACCTTTTAAATGATTTTTAATGCTTTTATGGGGGGAATACAATTTGAACTATTATAGTTATTATATCAATCACATGTGATTAATAACTACCAAACAAGTGGATTTTCTTACTTTTCAAACTGTGTTATCAAACAAACTACTTCAAATCGTTTTACAAACTCTTTTACATGTTAAATACTTTGATTAAACTCTTTTAAACTTATATTTTGTCAAATATGTATCTATATAGATATAGTTATGTAAGTAGGATTGAAAGGACTTAGGACTAATAGCTCACCTTACTTCCTGTTCCTCGTTTGGTTGTAGACTTAGGGTATCGGTTGTTTGTCCGAAGGTCGTTTGAATCTTAGTTATATATCATGTATATGTATATATATATAAAAGTTCCTTCATTCAGTTCAATACCTTTGGGTAGCAAGGGTATACAATCATGTTCATTTATACAAACAACATTACTAGTAAACTATAATACGTATAGTTTAGGAGGTTACCAATACTATTACAAGAACAATGAAACATACAAAGAGTCAGTGCATACATGAGTCAATACATACTATTATGAGAAACTAAGAGAACATACATACATACTAGACAGAGAGAACGTACAATACAGCTAGTACATACTATACATTATACAAGAGAACATACTATTATGAGAAACTAAGATAACATACATACGTACTAGACAGAGAGAACATACAATACAGCTAGTACATACATTACATATACAAGTATACAATAACATAAATGTGAACCATCGTTCGGGGCATGGCATCACCTGTCATGGCTCGATTTGTAGCTAGAATCTCCTAGAGGGAGAGTATGAATTTGCGTATAGATCTATACAGGATGGACTATCCTACACCTTGCTGTTAGGTACAGTGGGAATTGCAAGTCTACGGATGCCAAATGTCATTTCTTCCGATGTCTTTCATCGTCGTGTTATTAGTCGATAGTATGGTACAATCAGGTCACATCATACCTTAAATATCAATTGGTTTAAGGTAGAAGGTACAACAGTAGTTACTATAATACAACACTACAGTACTTTATTATTTCCCCATTGCATTCATTGTGATCTTTTACACATAAAAGGTAATGTAAAACTATATTTTTGGTTAATGATAGTCATTCTTGGTTAAATATACACTCTTACAAGAAACAAACATACATTTCATTTGATGCCTTGGTAGAAGTCTACGTTTAGTAGAAAATATAGGATTTTGTAGGATTTACAAACATTTACAAACATTTACAAACTTATACATCAAGTACTTACAAACATTTTCATACAAACAATGACACTAAAATGCTTATGAACTCACCAGCTTTAAAGCTGATAAACTCTTTCAAAATAACTTGTATTCTCAGGTCATCAGTAGACAGGTACCGATGCCAAGTTTTGAGAAGATGGAGCTAGTTCAAGACTCATCTCTTATTTTTTATTTACATTTTTGGTGTCTTATAAACTTCACAGAACACACTTGTATGAAATTATATTATTAATGCAATGGATGATGTTGTTGGTTGTTTACTACTATGCTTTGTTGTGATACTGTACATGACGTCCTCCACCCCCGAACGATTCCGCCATTCCGGTTTTGGGGTGTGACAAAACCCTAATCCCTCACTGCACTCATTCCGAATCTCGAAAATGTGTGTACCCTACTTGACTCGTCGACTCAACTAAGGGACTCGATGATTTCCTTCAATCTCTTTTGTGTTCAGCCCTTTTTAGTGGGATCTAAGGTCCCAAATCTTTCGATACAACCTCCCCTACTGCAGATACCACGTAAAGTTGAAAATTTTACGTGCATGGAAGGCCTTCCAAGTCTATAACATCAAAACTAAGCTTCATACAAGGTTTTAGTGCAGGGAAAGGTCCTAAGATGGATAAAGTGAGCAACTTTATGTCCTTGGGGACCTGGAAAGGTTCAGATCTGGAACCATATCCTTGTAATAAGTGCAGACCCGAGTATGACACCATTTTGCACCAAAAGTGACCATATCCTTCCATGAAATGAGATCTAAGCAAATAGAGATGAAGTTGGTAACTTTTTACCTCTAAATGGGTGCTCACAACTAGTAGATGCCGGATCCCAAGCCTTCTCCTCTCTTCAAGCTCCTTAACCTTGAAGTTACCTTCTCAAAAGCACAAGTTTTTCTCTCTAAAGCTCACACACACTCAAGGAAGCTCATAAATGTGGCTAGGGTTTCTTTTTGGGCTGTAAGGACAATGAGGGAGGCTACAAATGATCCACAAGTCCTTTAAATAGGGTACAAACCCCTAAAAATTTGGGTTTCTCTCTACAACGCCTACTCATCGAGTCGGGGCCTTCCGACTCGTCGAGTAGGGTTTAAATCCCACGTCCTCGTAATCGTCTCTACTCGACGAGTTAGAGATCCCCAACTCGCCTAGTCCATGCATAAAACCCTAAAACTTAGATAAATTTAATAATACCAGGAACAGGTGTTACAAGTCTCCCCCACTTGAACTAGACTTCGTCCTCGAAGTCTGTTGGCCCAAATAAATCCGGACAATGGTCTCGCATCTCGTCCTCCGGCTCCCATGTCCATTCGGAGCCCCTTCGGTGCTGCCATTGCACCTTTTCCAACTTCACATCCTTGTTCCGAAGAACCTTGTTCTTCCTATCTAAGATCGCAACATGCCTCTCAATGTAGTTCAAGCTCTCATCCACCTGAATGTCGTCCAGAGAAATGACTGCGGCCTCGTCGGTGACACACTTCCGAAGCTGTGACACATTTAAGGTGTTGTGAATCTGGCTAAGCTCATCTGGACAATCCAAGCGATAGGCCACATTGCCCACCTGGGTCGTAATCCTGAATGGTCTAATATATCGGGTCCCTAGCTTGCCCTTCTTCCGAAACCTGATGACTCCCTTCCATGGAGACACCTTTAGTAACACGAAGTCCCCCACCTGGAACTCAAGATCCGATGACCTCCGGTCAACATAACTTTTCTGATGGCTCTGCGCGACCCATAGCCGGTCGCACACCTGCTGAATCAACCTGGTAGTCTTGAGAACTACCTCAGTACTCCCCATGACCCGTTGTCCAATCTCGCCCCGACAAACTGGGGTGCTACATCTCCTACCATACAACATCTCAAACGAGGGTTGGGTGATACTGGCATGGTAACTATTGTTGTATGAAAACTCTACCAAAGGGAGGTATGTAACCCAACTCCGTCCAAATTCCAACACGCATGCTCGAAGCATATCCTCAAGTGTCTGGATCATCATATTGCTCTGGCCATCTGTCTGGGGGTGGTACGCCGTGCTAAAATGCAACTGAGTGCCCAGTTCCTCATGGAACTTCTTCCAGAATCTAGATGTAAATCGAACATCTCTGTCAGAGACTACCGACACCGGCACCCCGTGTCTAGCTACCTCCTCTCGTACATAAATATCTGCCAACTTCTCAGCGGATATACTCTTAGAGATCAGAATTAATTTGGGCACTCTTCGTCAATCTATCCACAATCACCCATATGGCATCCACACCCCTTGCTGTCCTCGGTAACTTCGTGATGAAGTCCATAGTGATCTCCTCCCACTTCTACATGGGAATGGGTAGCGGCTGAACCTTGGCATGAAGCCATTGATGCTCGGCCTTGACCTTCCCGTAGGTCAACCGCTCCACGAACCAAGCGATCTCCCTCATCACGCAGGGCAACCAGTAGCTCAATATTAAATCTCTATACATTTTCGTAGCTCCCGGATGTATAGAGAACTTGGACTTGTGTGCCTCCTCCAATATCTTCTGTCTCACTCCTCAGTTACCCACACCCGACCACACTACATCAGGAGACCACGACTATGCTTAACAAACAAGGGATATTGTCCCCAAATTCGCTCTATCTTCCAATTCTATTTCTTCACATCCTCGACCTGAGCCTCCTTGATCATATCTAACAATGAAGAGATCACCATCATCCTCAAACAAACGTTCCCAATCAGGGAACCTTCCGCCTTGCGGCTCAGAGCATCGACCACCATGTTGGCCTTCCCTGGATGGTATAAGATCTCACAATCACAGTCCTTCAACACGTCCAACCACCTCCTCTGTCGCATGTTGAGGTTCTGCTGATCCATCAAATACTTCAAACTCTTATGATCAATATAAATAGTGCACCGTACTCCATACAAGTTGTGTTTCCAAATCTTGAGGGCAAACACCACTGCTCCCAATTCCAGGTCGTGAGTGGGGTAATTCGCCTTATGGGTCTTCAACTGCCTCGAGGCGTAAGCTATCACATGCCCCCTTTGCATCAAAACCGCGCCTAACCCTGAGATCGATGCATGACAGTACACCACCAAATCATTTAACCGCTCAGGTAGTACTAGAATCGGGGCCTCGTATAACCTCCATCTCAGGGTCTCAAAAGCCGACTGCTGATCCGCGCCCCATCGAAATATCACATTCTTCTTGGTCAAGCGGGTCAAAGGCACAACAATCTTGGAGAAATCCTGGATTAATCTCCGATAATAGCTCGCTAGACCCAAGAAGCTACGGATCTCGGATGCATTCTTCAGTACTTCCCACCGCATCACCGCCTCAACCTTGGCTGGATTAACCGAAATGCCCTCCTGGTTGATGATGTGTCCCAAAAACTGTACCTCTCGCAACCAGAAATCACACTTGGAGAACTTGGCATAAAGCCTCTCCGCTCTCAGTGTCTCCAATATCTCCCTTAGTTGCTGCTCATGTTGCTCATTGGTCTTAGAATAGACCAGGATATCATCAATAAAAACGATCACCGACCAATCTAGAATCTGTCTACACACTTTGTTCATGAGATCCATGAACGATGTTAGGGCATTGGTAAGCTCAAATAGCATCACCACAAACTCATAGTGCCCATACCGTGTCCTGAAAGTTGTCTGCAGTATATCCTCATCCCGAATCCTCATCTGATGGTATCCCGACCGAAGATCAATCTTGGAAAACCAAGACGCACACTGCAACTGATCGAACAACTCATCGATCCTCGGTAATGGATAACGGATCTTCACCGTTAGTTTGTTCAGGTCTCGATAATCAATACACATCATGTGCGACCCATCCTTCTTTTTCATGAAGAGGATCGGAGCTCCCGATTGGTAACAGCTCGGTCGGATAAACCCTCGGTCTAGCAGCTCCTGAAGCTGCGTAGATTCCTCCTGCATCTCGGGCGATGCTAGACGGTACGGTTCCTTCGCTGTCGGAGCAGCACCCGACACCAAATCAATACGAAACTCCACTTGCCTATCCAGAGGCACTCCCGGTAACTCCTCGGGAAAGACATCCCGAAACTCCTGTACAACCGGTGATGGGTTTTAGGTGAAACAAATAAACTAGAGAACAATTCCTAAGTTCACATGCAACCTACTTGGGATCTATGTTTTAACTATTGAACATATAACTTTCAATTGCAAAACAAGAACCCTAGAGGAGAGAGGCTATTTTCAAAATAAAAAAACTAGGGTTTTAGAGTTACATGCCTTTCAATTTTTATAGCACACAATTGTTAATCCTCTTGAACTTGATATTCTTGGAAGCCTAGCACCACAAATGTAATGCCTCTAATGGAGAAACACCCAATAGCTAGCAAGAAGGAAACTTGAAGGAGAGAGAGAGTAGGGTCTGCAAAAATCGGCCCTAGGGTTTCACAAGGGAAGGAATGGCCGAATTTAGGAGTTGGGAGGCTCCTTATATAGCTGAGGGATCTAGGGTTTAGGGAAAACCCTAATACTCCTTTGCTTGGGGCCTAAGCTAATCCAAAGGCCTTATCCAAGCCCCTTGGACGAAATCCTTAGGGTTTCCCCTATAGATTTCGTCTACCTCTTTCCAAGGAGGTTCTGGAGCCTTCCACTCAACTATTTGATAATTGCAAACTAGTCCCTACACTTTATAATTAATACAATTAACCCCAAAATTAATTCTAATTAATTTCTGGCTAACTATTAATTAAACCTTATGATTTCTAATTAACATATTAATCATTTAACATATTAATAAATCATTTATTAATCTTATAATAAATCAATATCTCTCCTTTCATAATTTCCTTGTCCAGTTGCTAGGTTTGACGGCAACCCAAAAGGACTGTGCTGCTATCAATTCAAGTACATACCAATTATAGTTATGGGCTTAGACACCTAATCCAACAACCGGCACACTACTCACATCTGTCGTTGTCTCAAACCTCGTATCCGAGACATAAGCCAGAAATACCGTACATCCATGCTGCAGAAATCTCCTAGCCCTCGCAGCTAAACAGAGGGTTGGCCCCTGCGAGGCCCTCTTACCGTGAATAACCAGTTCTCCCCCACTTAGGGTCTGAACCCTCACCAACTGGCGCTCACAATCGATCATGGCCCTATTGGCCCCTAACTAGTCCATCCCGACAATCACCTTCAGTCCTCGCAACGGTATCGAGCCTAGATCAACACGAAACCTCTCCCCAAGCACATTCAGGACATAGTCCTGATACATCCTCGCAGCACTCACAGTGCGATCATCCGCAATCTCCACCTCAAGCGGGGAACCTAAAGTTCTCGGTGCATCCCAAAACTTCTTGCTAAGTGCAAGAGACATGAACGATCGAGTAGCTCCCGAATCGAACAAAACATGAGCCGACATACCATTGACCAAAAATGTCCCTATACACAAGCACAATATACACATAAGCAATCCAATAAATATAGAGCAGAGAAGAATAAACACGTACCAGCCACAACGTCTGGCGCTGCCTGAGCCTCGTCGGTAGTCAACTGAAATGCATGGCTCTTCACCGCTGGAGCATCCGCCTTAGCAATGCAGCCATCTGTGATCCTCAGTGTGGCGGGGGTAAGCACCGCCACCGCTCCTCCCCCTCCCTGCAACCTCGGACAATCGGCCTATTTATGGCCAATCTGGTTGTAGTGGAAACAAATCAAGCCCTTCTTGGGGCAATCCCCGGACAAGCTCCCCCATGAGATCTCCCACACTTGGCACACCAGCCACGGCCCTGCTGGCCCTTACTAGATGAATCCGAGGTCTTAGGGTTTTTAGCCTGACCTACTGCTTTCTGTTCCTGCTTAGGCTTCCGCTTGGTGCGGAATTCCTGCTCCATCTCCCACTCACGGGCCTTCTCCACTATCTCATTCAGGGTTTTACGCCCTATAAAGCTCACAAACTGCCGGATATCATCCCTCAGCATGGAATGATACGTCGTCCGCCTCATATCCTCATCTGTAGCATACTGTGGGATCAACAAAGCTCGTTCTCGAAACTTGGCAGTGATCTCCACCACAGTCTCGGTAGTCTGCTAATGGTCATGAAACTCCCTCACAAGCCGTTGCACCTCAATAGGTGGTGCAAACTCCACATCAAATCGCCGAATAAACTCGGTCCATGTCATATCAGCCTCACCGGCTGCTCCCACCTGGCTAGTCACATCCCCCCACCAGTCTTGGGTTCTGTCTCGCAGCATACATGAAGCAAAACCCACCTTTGCCGCGTCAGGGCAAGAACTCGTGTGCTGGGCGTTCTCAATATCCGCCACCCAGCGTCGGCTAACAATGGGGCCCCAGACCCCGAAAAACTCCGGCGCCCCGCACGCCTTGAACTCCCAGAATGAGGGAGTTCGGGCCCCGACCTGGCCCGTAATAATATCGACTCTGAACGACCTGAGCCTCTCCTCCATAATCTCCATCATACCCTCCTTGACCGTCCTAAAGATAACTTGGGTAGCGTCAAGGATGCCTTTCATCACCTCGGCTGCAATGAGCTCGCGTAACCACTCATCAACGGTCTCAGTACCGCTGCCCGACCTGGATCCAGATCCCGATCCTGATCCTGATCCCTCTGCTTCCAATTGTGTCACCACCATGTTGAACTTAAATGTCATAAATCATAATGATCAGGATATTCATATAGGGGATCTTCCCATACCGGTCCTCCTTAGAGCTGTTAGATCTAACATTGGTTCGGGTACAGGTCCTGTGCTATCAGTAGTACGGGCCCAAAACTACCTTCCACACCTACCTGTACCTTCCCCAAGGCTCGGCCTGATAACTCCAATTCGTCCCAAAATAAATCATATCCCACATACTATCACATATCTCAAATCCCAGGCTATCCTAAGATTTGATCTACCCACATCAATCAGACCAATCATAACAGGTTGCCTTTATGCATGCAAATTATCCACAGAAAAGGATCAAATAGACTTTCGAATAAGAGATTCTACCCTAGGACCACAACCAGACAAGGAACAGGAAATAAGGCCAAATCAATCATTCTAAGGCTATAAGCTCCTAATCGTATATAATTTTAAAAGCATACACATAGCAAGATCCATACGATTATCATAACTCAAATATCAGTATAACATGGCTAACATATTGGGGAACAACTAGTGCATGGCACTCTTCTCTTTTCCATTCTTAAAAAGTTTTTAACTTTTATTTATTTATTTGAAAACAATTTTACCATTTCCTTAGTTTGAGTCCTGACACACCCGAAAGTGTGCCCGAATCCCTCAAACCAAGGCTCTGATACCAACTTGTAACGACACAATTTTCAAAAGAAAATTTTCCATTTTTAATTAACCTAAATACTTTCCACAAATCATGAAATCCCAAATACAATTGTTTTCAAATTCGTAACAATAACAATTTTATTTCAAAACATCAGAGTGTCCCATAAAAACGCCTGAGAGAGAGTGCACGTCGTGCCATCAAGCCTTGCCATTTCCCTTGGGCTTAGATGTACCTGCAACAATTCCACAATCTGTAAGTTAATGCTTAGTGAGTCCCCCAGAGAATATCTCACACAATCCACATAACACATATCAAATTAGCTATAAAAGCTACATATATCACATAAGCCATTCATACAACATATAAGGAAGCCATGGAAACCCTCCAGGATCTTACACCTTGTGCCACTAGAACCCCCACTCGGTCTTAACTACCTGCCATGGGAACCCCCACATGGTCTTCCTGCCATGGGAACCCCCGCATGGTCTTCTCTACCAATCAAATACAATACGAACTAAACATGCAAATATATACTAGGATGCCATGGAAACCCTCCAAGGTCTTATACCAAATGCCATGGGAACCCCAAGTTCTTCCATTCAAATGTCATACTAACATAACGAATAGTCAATCGACCATCCATATATGATAAAATGGGCCGGCGTTGGTGCCTTAGACCCATTGGTATGGTGAGAAGACTCACCTCTAAAATGCTGAACTGACAAGCTAAGATCAGATATATCCCACGCACTGCTCCTCCTCAACTTCCTATAATCAACATGTGATTAACTTTTCATAATCCCATAAATACCCTCAATGCCAACCCTGTTCAAACCTAGTAAAAGTCAAGGTCAACAGTCCATGTTGACCTCAACTCGTCGAGTGCATCCTAGCAACTCGTCGAGTTCCTCCCGAGTCCATTCTACTGAATCCCATGTGAACTCGCCGAATCACCTAAGTGACTCGTCGATTTTATCAAATGTCCAGAAAACTAAAAGTTCATGCGGTCCCAAAACCCTAATCCCTCACTGCACTCATTCCGAATCTCGAAAACGGGTAAACCCTACCCGACTCGTCGAGTCAACTAAGGGACTCGACGAGTTCCTACAGTCCCTTTTGTGTTCAGCCCTTTTTAGTGGGATCTAAGGTCCCAAACTTCAGATCCAACCTCCCCTAGTGCAGATACCACGTAAAGTTGCAAACTTTACGTGCATGGAAGGCCTTCCAAGTCTATAACATAAAAACTAAGCTTCCTACAAGGTTTTAGTGCAGGGAAAGGGCCTAAGCTGGATAAAGTGAGCAACTTTATGGCCTTGGGGACCTAGAGAGGTCCAGATCTGGAACCATATCCTTGTGATAAGTCCAGACCTGAGTATGACCGTATTTTGCACCAAAAGTGACCATATCCTTCCATGAAATGAGATCTAAGCAAATAGAGATCAAGGTGGTAACTTTTTACCTCTAAATAGATGCTCACAACCAGTAGATGCCGGATCCCAAGACTTCTCCTCTCTTCAAGCTCCTCAACCGTAAAGTTACCTTCTCAAAAGCACAAGTTTTACTCTCGAAGACTCATAGACACTCAAGGAAGCTCAAAAATGAGTCTAGGGTTTCTTTCTGGGCTGTAAGGACGACGAGGGAGGCTACGAATGAGCCATAAGTCCTTTAAATAGGGTACAAACCCCTAAAAATTAGGGTTTCTCTCAACAACACCTACTCGTCGAGTAGGGGCCTTCCGAATCGTCGAGTAGGGTTTAAATCCCGCGTCCTCGTAATAGTCTCTACTCGACGAGTTGGAGCTCCCCAACTCGTCGAGTCCATGCACAAAACTTTAAAACTTAGATAAATTAAATAATACCTGGAACAGGTGTTACAGTCATCCTGTCTAGTTGCTAGTTTTGAGGGCAACCCAAAAAGACTGTGCTACTATCAATTCAAGTATATAACAATTATATTTATGCTCTTAGACACCTAATCCCACAGTCTCCCACTTAGATAAGTCTAATAACTATAGTTTCCAGTAAAACTTCTGTTGGGATTAAATCCTTTAAGATCGACCTGATTCAAAAACAAAATGTAAATAAGAGCACAACAATGATTCAAATGAGTTGAATGATTAATCTTCACAGCCTCAGAAGAGCTCGACAAAGAACTTCTACTGTAGAGGCGTGATTAGGGTTTACAAAAGATTACTTGAGATCAAAAGCGTGAACGACCTACGGTTGATACATGCACTATATATACATAACCCCTAATAAATGAGACAGTTGGACAGGCCCAAAACCGTGCACATGTTGGACTAAATATTGTAAGCCCAATGACGCAACACCTAATACCCAACAATCTCCCCCTTTGCGTCAATTGAGGCGAGAGATGCTTCACTGCTGAGTCTTCTTAACGGTTTTGAAGAGTTTGGGTATTAGAGCAAGAAGAGTTCTGCGAAAAGCAATATACCACGAATAATATCGTTAAAGTTTTTCTTCGCAGCAGCATCATTCAAGCTACACTTGTTAACGATCTCCAAAATGTGTTCTAAGCAGACGGTGGAGAACAAGTGTTTGTCTGATAAATAAAAGAGGCATTTTTGGAAAGCTCCGTGAGTATCAGTCACACGCTGAAACATCACAGTCATGTGGTCTGTATCAATGTTGCCCATACACATTTCGCTCATGTCGCTGGCTTTTCCAATCGGTTTGACAGTACACTTTCGCTTCAGAACTCCAACAATTTCAACATCAAACTTCGTCACTTCATATATATATGAAACCAACATTCGCTTTAGGTGAGCCAGAATGGGTTCATATTTTTGCTCTTCAGTCAGCAGGAGGTTGAGCAACAAAATCCAATCATGAGGATTAAGATTATGCAAATCAGCAAGAGTGAATCCGTGCATAACATTTTCTGAGCCTCTTGTTTCCTTGAAGTTCGCATTCACAAAACTTCCTGTAGCGATCGGTCCTGTAACTTTGACTATTGTTAAATTCTAAGCACTCCAGGTCAGATATTGAGGCTTGGCATAAGTGAGATAAAAGTCAATTAAGGCTTTATCTACTTTCGCATCAGGAAAAGGAACTGTTGCTATTGAATCAAAGCAATGAAAAACGAAGGCTTTACGTATGATTGGCATGTCGAACTGGGAATCCTTCGTGTTTTCCAATTCAAAAGAAGCAATTGGCTCCAGCCAGTGAACACTTGGAAATTCAACAACCTCATGCATTATTCGCTCCAACGTCCACAATGGAAAGAGCGTTTTTCGCTCTGTCAGAAAGATCTTTGTCTCTGAGATTAGTTTATCGACTTTTTCGGTCGCTTATTGACATGAAGTAGCAGAATCATCAACTGCATGGTTCGCTTTCTCGAGAGTGGATGCATGTTCTTTTACAAGAGCATCAAACATACTCTTAACCGATGCTTTAGAATATGCTTGGCTTGAGGAGGCAGAGGAAAATGCAATAAGAGTATCCAGCTTGGCATGGAGATCTTTGGGATGCTTTTGAGTGATAGGGGCATCATCATCACTCTCTCCTTGGACAGAGAATGGACTATAATGGAACGTGTCAAAATCGAGTCCATCAGCAGCAAGAAAATCGTCAGAATCATGTTGAGGTTGAGGAGAAAGGGGAGGTGTAGTAGAGGTAGTTGCGAAACCTGAAGTCTTTGCCCCCACATCATATGTGTTGACATTAACAGGAGGTTCGTTTGTAGTGGTAGTTGTAGTGGCTGTGGTTTCAGTGAAGATAGGTGATTGAAAATGAACGAAAGTAGGTGGTTAAGTGGTAACAGGAGGTGGGCAAGGAGCAATTGTGATAGGAATAGATGTGGAAGTATGAGATGGTGGATTAGAGAAATTTACCCCCTGATCATGGTGGTTGACATCATCCTCAGATTCGCCTCGATTAGCATCATCAGATTCGCTTGATGAAGGTGAGGAAGGAATGCGAGCTTTACGAACTGACTTCTTGACTCGCCTTGGTTTTGGAGAAGAGGGAGCTGGCTTGGAAGAGTCGCCTTTAGTCTTTCGCTTTTTGGGAGTCGGAGGGTTGGCAGATGGACCCTCTTTCGGTTGCTTCATTTTTCCCCATTTCTTGACTTTATTTGCTTCATCAAGAGTTTTATGCATCTCATGAGTGATGACCCTAGGTCCGGAACCTGTTTTCTTCTTGTATTCCCCAATGATTTTGCTCGCCCCAGACACACACCGATACATGGATTCAGGAATTGAACCCACAAAAGAGAACTTGGAGCTGTCAGCAACGATGATCTTGGTCATTTGAAATGTTGCAATCGATGACATAAGAAAATCTGCCATGACTTTAATATTGAACTTGTCGATTGCACGCCTTACCATGATGGTCCAAAATCGATCACAGGAAATCTCGTTGTGTCGAGTAGTGGAATTTGTGCTTTGCACCAGTTGAGCCCATAAAACAGAACGATAATCGAGGTTGATCCCATGGTAGAGGCCATAGATGATCGTAATGAAGGACTTACTTGCACAGTCTGAACCAGTTACCCGTTCTGAAAAGGCATTGAAGAGAAGGGTAAATAGGCCATTCCACTTGAGAGGAAGGTTCGACTTCTTGAACTTGGTGATGGAGGTGATGAGATCGATGTGCCCCATATGATAGAACATTTCAAAGATTTGAGCAGTGGTGATCGACTCTGGATTGACCATGGAATCGTCACAGGCAAGCCCTAGAAGAGACAAAAACCTAGCCTTCGTGATAAAAGTCTTCTTGTCAAGAATCTCAAAGGCTATTTTTTCCTCCTCCTTGACATAGGATGCTAAAGAATCAGCTTTTGACAACAGCGACACCAGAACACTTTCGAACTTGGTTAGGACAGTGACCAACGGTGAGTACTTCAGACATTCGACGATCGGCAACATGTATGCATCGTATTTGAATTGAGACAAATCGAGAATCAAGTTTTGATTTTGTTTGAACGTGAGAAAAGACGACTGGGCAGAGTGTTCTTGAATGGATGAAGAGTCAACCATTGTTGCAGGTTGGAGAAGAAGATGAACAGTTGTGAGAAAAATCGTCGTTTAGGGTTTGTAAAAAGCTTTGAGAATGGTAAAGATTGAATCGTGGATTGAAAACCCTTTTTATAGTTTCAGAAGAAACCAAATGACGATTGCGTGATGATCCCTGATTTGGCGCCTGGAAAAGTGGGATGTGACAAATGTAGCGGCTGATAAGGTGTCAGGTGACATCAGGCGGCATGAGGAACGAAACCGTTTGAAATTCCACGTGACTTTAATTTGAAAATCTTATCTTCAATTGCCGCGTCTGCAATTTTAATCCCCAACGTTGCAGATTCCTCGATTTCTTTTAAAGATATAATCCCCTTGTACTGTTGAGAAATAAACTTCATAAGTGCATGTATTAACGAATCTGCGAGACTAAAAAAATGCCATAAGTATCACGAACAAGACTTTTGGAAAATCATAAAGATCTTCGTGCAAGAGAGACTAAGAAGTGTATGTGTGGTTTCCCGTTGAAGTACAATCATTTGTTTGTTAAGAAAAAATGAAAGGAATCTTTTGAAGTTAGGCTTGAAAAGGTGGTTTAATCCTTAACCCAAATTACGAAATTTAACATAAGAACGAAAGTTGAATGAAGTACTTGTGAGGCCGGTGTAGCCATAACTACAAGTAGGTTTGATATTATTTCAGTGACTGGATGATGTTAGAAATCTCAAAAAAAATAAAACTGGATCTTATGGGTAGAAAAGTCTTGGTTTTAGAACAATTCATAAGGATCACACAAAAAGAAAACAGATTTTGTGGTACAATCCACAAAGGTGGAGTTACGTCAATTCCATGGTGAGAGCTAGAACTTTGAAATTGTTCACCGTCAATTCATTTATGTGTGTTGGATAATGGGTTTCACTCAGTTCGTGGTAAACGAAGCTAAGATCATTAACACATATGTTTTGTAACCATAAACCTCAGTGGTATAGCTGAGAGTCTCAAGGGTTACTTTTATGAGTATGAAGGCAAATGGAGAAAAGGGAAGATGGCTCCAGAGAAGTACATGTACCTCTGCTAAGCGAATAGGACCAAACAGATAACTCATAACTCAAGAAGAGAAGAGTAAGGCATCTCGTGACTAATGTGAATTTAATAGCCTAGTTGGGAAGAAACGAAGGGTAGATTCGGTTCATTAAGGCTTCACATTAAGTCTGTTGAGGCTTTGGTCAACATGCAACAGCATGCTTCGAGGGACTCTTAGCTAGTACAAAGATATGGAAATTATACCTGCCCCATCATTCGTTTTAGCAATTTAACCTGTAATGTTACTCAAATATATATATATATATATATATATATATATATATATATATATATATATATATATATATATATATATATATATATATATATATATATATATATATATATATATATATATATACACATATATATCAAATAAGAAAAGAAAATATTTTTGGAATTTGATAATTTCTGAAAAAGAAAGAGAACAAAACAAAAATAAAATATTTTTGGATTTTAAATTTGGAAGGGAAAAACATAAACAAATTAAATTTTTATGTATTTTGAAAGCTTCAGGAGAAGAAAAAAAACGAAACGAGAAAGCCTAACATACAAAATATACAAAAAAAAACAGACCACGTGAGTTCGCTTTAGAAAAATTGGCACGAGATAAGGCGAACGTACGTCTCATTTCGTGTACCGAAAAAATCGGAAAACGAAATAGAGCGAGAGTTCGTTCTATTTCGCTTGTCAAAAAGATTAAAAGTGAAAGCGAACAGGTAACCCGAAAGCGAAAGGGCTACCTCATAGGCGAAAGTGGTTTTGGAATTGACTCAACTTCCATCATTCCCAGTCCTTGGAGTATTATATTAAAGGATGCTTCAGGCAAGGCTTTCGTGAATATGTCAGCTAATTGGTATGTGGATCGAACGAAATTAATCTCAACATTGCCATCATCTAACATGGTCCTTGATGAAATGATACCTCAGTTCTATATGTTTCGTCTTTGAGTGTTGCACTGGGTCGTGACAGATGCGAATTGCGATTTCGGAGTCACAATAGAGTGGGATTCGCTTCATGTTCAGGCCACAGTCTTGTAATTGACTCTGAATCCATATGACCTGAGAAGTACAAGATGCAGCAGCAATGTACTCAGCTTCGGCTGTTGACAACGAGACGCATGTTTGCTTTTTGGACTGCCAGCTGACAAGTTTGCCATCAAGAAATTGGAATCCTCCAGTTGTGCTTTTTCTGTCTAACCCACATCCTCCAAGATCAGCATCTGAAAACGCTTGGACGAAGAAACCTGATTTCGCATGATACCATATACTGAGTAAAGTGGGTTGTTTCAAATATCTAAAGATATTCTTAACTGCCACCATATGAGGTTCGCGTGGATTAACTTGAAACCTAGCAAAATAACAAACGGAAAACATAATGTCTGGTCTGCTAGCTGTTAGATACATTAGAGATCCTCTCATTTGGCGATAAAGAGTCATATCAACAACCGACTTTTCCAGAGATGGAGTTAGTTTCGTTCGGAATGCCATTGGAACCTTCACTTTGGAGTCTCCCATCATGCTAAACTTAGACAGTAATGTCTTCGTGTATGCTTCTTGATTTATGAAAATGCCTTCCGGTCCCTGTCTTATATTCAAGCCTAGCAAAAAGTTAATCGGACCCATAGATCTCATCTCAAATTTAGTTTCCATAAACTTTCTGAACTCAGCTATTAAGCTAGGATTCGTAGAGCCAAAGATGATGTCATCAACATAAATTTGGAAGATCATTAAGTGGTCACCGTCTTTCTTGCGAAAGAAGGTTGGGTCGACCGAACCTTGTTTAAATTTGGACACTTGAAGGAAGCGAGTAAGAGTTTCATACCAGGCTCTTGGAGCTTGCTTCAGACCATAGACTGCCTTGTCCAATATATAGGAGTGATCGGGGGTAATTTTCATTCGTAAAACCTGGTGGTTGTTCCATATATACGGTCTCTTCTAATTCTCCATTTAAGAAAGCACACTTAACATCCATTTAAAAAACATCAAAGTTCTTGTGCGCTGCATATGCCAAGAAGATGTGCACAGATTCCAACCTTGTAACAAGAGAGAAGGTTTCTTCATAGTCAATGCCTTCTTCCTGACAGTATCCCTTAACCACGAGTCTCGCTTTGTTCCTTATGGCATTGCCTTCTTTGTCCATTTTGTTGCAAAATACCCATTTCAGACCAATCACAGATGCATCCTTTAGAATGGGAACCAATCTCCAAATCTTATTTCTTTCGAACTCATTGAGCTCGTCTTGCATTTCCTGTACCCAATCAGAGTGATCAAGAGCAGTATTGACAATTTGAGGTTCAATCTTGGAGACGAACAAATTAAACATGCAATATTCCACTTGAGAGAATAGAGCAGTCTGTTTCGCTTTTAGTTGAGATCTTGTAAGAACTCCTATAGATGACTCACCAATCACTTGTGTTTTTGGATGATCTTTGGTCCATTTTGTTAACGGATGGTAATTTGGATCATAAGATGGATCTAGTTCATCATTCACTTCTTCGAATTCAGATTGAACATCCGAATCGTCATTTGCATCCTTATTCTCCCCCTCGAATGACGAGTGGTCCTCTTCTTCAGGAATTGAAGTATCTCCTGTGAGTGGAGGTTCAAGAGACACTTTGGGAAGAGAGTCACTCGAATCAGTGGGTGGATCTAGAGAAAGAGACGAAGTGTAACCCTCCTCCGGTGATGGAGTGTTCGTTTCTTGTGGAGTAGGTTGCTCCCCCTGAGGACTTGCATTGGAGTTAGAGTCCTCCCCCTGGAATAAAGTACTCGTGTCTTGAGGAATGTTCGTTGTTGATGGCTGATTGTGCATGTCTTTTGCAGCATTATCAATTATCTTCTCCAATTCATCCACCTTATTATCAGTTGCCTTTGCTTCGGAAGTGATGGCCTTCTCAGGTTAGTCAAATAACTGCATGAATTCTTCATAAAGATTGGCCAATGGAATGGTCGCTTGGTTCGCTTGAGGAAAGATCTCTTCATCTTGACTATCATTCGCTTGTGTCTTCTTTCAGTAATTGTCATCGAACGTAACATAATAGGTTTCTTCAATCTTTTTAGATTGTTTGTTTAGAACCCTATATGCTTTCGACATAAGCGAATATCCTAGAAAAATGCCTTCATCAGCCTTCGCATTAAACTTATTTTGTTGCTCCTTTTAATTGAAAATGAAACATCTGGAGCCGAAAACATGGAAGAACTTGACGTTAGGTTTTTGCTTATTGATAATTTCATAGGGAGTGACAGCGAATATTTTATTGAGAAGCGATTTGTTTTGTGGAAAGCAAGCTGTGGCAACGGCATCAGCCCAGAAGTAAAGAGGCACTAATGCGAATGAAAGCATGGTCCTGGCTACTTCACACAAAGAACGGTTTCGTCTTTCAAAAACCCCATTTTGCTGTGGAGTATAGGGAGCAGAAAAATTGTGAGATACTCCATTATCAGTGAGAAAAGCATCGACCGCTTGGTTCTTAAATTCCAGACCATTGTTGCTTCGAAGATTGTGAACCACCTGTCGCAGTTGTAACTCAATCTGCTTGATGAAGTCTTGGAGCTTAGGAGTCGCTTCAGATTTCTGCTTAAGAAAGAACACCCAAGTGAAACGTGAAAAATCATCTACAATAACGAGAATATATTTGTTACCGCCGATGCTTTCGATTGTAGATAGGCCACAAAGATCGATGTGAAGCAGTTCGAGTGGCTCATGAACCTTCATGTTCACTTTAGTTGGATGACTTTTCCTGCTTTGCTTCCCCATTTTGCAGGCAGCACAGAGATGATCCTCGTCATATTTCAAGAGAGGAAGACCTCGCACATGATCACCAAGAACTAGCTTGTTGATATCTTTGAAGTTGAGGTGCAAAAGTATCCTATGCCACAACCAACTATCATATAAAGCAACTTTAGTGAGTAGACAAATATAAGGCTTCCCACATATCAGATTGATATTCAATGGATACATCTCGCCTTTTCGTTTTTATTTAAGCAGCACTGTTTTAGACTTCTTTTCAATAATTTCAGATCATTCATCGTCAAACGAGACCTTTAATCCAGTACCAACTACCAATTAAGTAACACTTATTAAGTTGTGTTGCAATCCTTCAACATATGCCACTTTCCGAATTGAGAATTCTCCATTCATTATCATGCCATACCCTTTGATTTCCCCAAGAGAATTGTTGCCAAACTTCACGAGACCACCATCCTTCAGTTCCCTGTATTCTCTCAATTCCTCTCTTCTTCCTATCATGTGACGCGAACAACCACTATCGATATACCATCCAGTGTCAAACTGTTCGTCACATATAACCTGCAAAAGTTAAGCAGATTTAGGAACCCAAAGGTGTTTGGGTCCTTGTGAGCCTTTTACAACAACATGATAATCAATAGAGAGATCAACCATAAAAGTTCATTTTATTAAGGTGGTTTGGTCTTTCTTATTTATTGTGAAAACTTTGATACGATTATCTTTCTTGTTCGCTTCTTTCATGTTCGTTTGTTTTTGTTTTAGTTTGTTTTTAAATTGATTTTTAACAAACTTTCTTTCTTACTCCTTAGATCTAGAAGGAGTGTGGGACTCTGAAACTATGTTTCCCTTCCCTTTATCGTGTCTCGAGGAGGTGGAAGAGTGCCAAGCTCCAGATTTGGAGAAGAAGGTGGTTTTGGGAGATGACTCATGGTTTGACGAATAGGATGGTTTGGAGACAGAGGATCAATGATGAATTGTGTGTCTTTGATCATGAGGGCTGTGAGACTTACGAGATGAGAAGCCTTTTGGATTCGTGTTTGAAGAGAATTTTTGGCTTTTAGAATTTGCAGATGATTCAACGTTCGTTTGAGGATTGAAACGCTTTTCATGGTGAACGTAGTTTGGATTTCTTGACTTCCAAAACTGCTTTCGTTCCTGTATATTTTTGTTGTATCTCGCGTTTCGTTGTCGTTTTTGTGATGCGAACTGTTCAACAGATTTGTGAAAATTCGCTTTTGCCCTTGATTTTCGCATAGGAGTGTTTGCTTGAACCGAGGAGTTACTGGTGAGATTGTCTTTGGTTCCACTGGAACTTCCCTTTTCATAGGTGGTTTTAACCTTATCTAAAGGTTCAACAACATACCTTCCATTAACTCTCCAAGAGGTCTTCTCAGATAGACCTACTGTGTCGTCTGCATTGTCAATCGGGGCGGACCAGAAGTGCTCATCACACCCATCAGCATTATCAGTTTCGACTAAGGATGTTAGTTAAACTGTTTGACCTTTAGATACTCCATTGAATGCAAAAACTTGGTTAGGTGTCATTTGGACCTTTGGAAAGACATTCGCAACTTCCTTTAGAACCTTTGTGTTAGTTTGGCAATGACGTGTGAATTCAACCAAAATTTCTGAAACGAGAGCCTTCGCTTTTTCAGGCCTATTTTTTAGGAACTGCAAGTAGTCAACCTCATCTTCTACAAATATTTCACTCATCTCACTGTCCTCATCGAATTCAGAAACATTTTCAACATTTAATTTATTGTCTAAACTCAATGAATCAAATTTCGGTACAGTTTCGATTTTGATTTTTAACTTGTCATTTTCGTCGAGTAACTGTCTGAGCATGTCCTTGTGGTCCTTGGACTGAATATATGATTCAATTTTGTCTAGTCCAATTTTATAAGCCTCTGAGGTTTCGTCCGATGAGACGATGGATTGATATTGATAACAGTCAGCATCAATTTCATCTTCCTTTAATTCCAAAAATGGCAAGATCATTTTATGAATTTTCTTACCAATTTCACAATCCAAATGAAATTGAGTGATATTAAAATAAAGCCTCTTAGCAATCAAACAAAAGATGTTATGTTGTTTTACAAGCTTTAAATTGTCTCGCTGTAAATAAATAGACTCGTCCCTAGACCTAGAAAGCTCAGACTCTATCTTCTCTATCCACATCCTTCGTTCCTCACTTTTTGATGACACCCTGCTGATTTGATCGGTTATGTTGGAGTTTGTTAGGCGAGTTTGTTTTAAACTTTCACTTATACTTGAAAAGGTAAATTTTAAATCGTTTAACTTAGTTTCATAATTAGATATAGGAACATTAAGAGATTCAAGAATGGAATGTACCTTATTAATCAGCTGATCACATTCGTTGATTTGTGCAAGAATTGGCTTCACAGTGAATCAACTATCATCCTTTCTCCCATTCGCTTCTTCTTGTCCTCCATCTGTTGCATACCCTCGTATTTGTGACACGTCATTTGTCACCATAAAACACCTTCCGCCCATATGCGAATCCTTTTCATTCGCCACAAAGCTCTTTCCATGAGTTGGTCTTCTAACTTCTTCATCCTCTGCATCAGTGGACCATACCTACACTCCACCAAACTCATCATCATCATCATTACCCTTTACAATCAAAGCAGGCATAGACTTATCAGCTTTCTTTTTCTACTTGATTTCCTCAAGCTTGCGAAGATACTAGGCCTCATCATCCTCTTCCTCTTTCTTCTCATTCAATCGCCTCAGCATGCACTCTTTAGCCAAAGGATTCTTGCCATGACAATAGTTGCAGTCATAGCGTGAATCACCTACAAGCAATTTTTCTTTCTTTTCTTTTAGCCAAAGGATTCTTGCCATGACAATAGTTGCAGTCATAGCCTGAATCACCTACAAGCAATTTTTCTTTCTTTTCTTCTTCATTCTGGAAGCTATTCACTTTCTCCTCCTTCACTTTTTCTGAACTGTAACTTCCCTGCCAGTTTCGGTTTTTGGAGGGAAACTTCTTCTTTGCGAATCTCCTGGGATTCGATACCATAAGAGCGAACTCTTCATTTGAAAGCTCAGTATCAGAGAGATTAGTCTCACCTTCATCCTCATCAACTTGTTTCCCCTTTGTAACCAGAGCCAATGTACCCATGCTAGACACAACTTTTGCTTATTTAGTCACTTCGTTTTCATGTGACTTCATAATACCTACCAGTTTTGCTAATGTGTAATTTCGGAACTGCTCATGAGCTTTCACCGTTGATACCACCGCCATCCATTCAGATCTTAACCCATTCATAAATGTTGCCTTCTGCGCGATGATTTCACGTCCAATGCCATGTTTTGTCATCCTACTCAAAAGATGATTGTAGAGATTAAACACTTGACTGAGATTTTCTTCAGCCTTTTGTGTAAAAGCACCAAATTCGGAGAGCAATAGAGTTTGAGTAGAATGCTCTAGATCTTCATCTGTTGAGTAAAGCTCTTTAAGCCTCTCCCATATGGCTTTGGCAGAGTCACAAGAACTAACATGACAGAATGTATCAGCCTGCAATGCAAATCTGATGATTCTCAATGCTTTGATGTTTCTCTGTTGTTTTCCTTTCTCATTATTAGGAACTTCCTTGACTTCAAGAAGAAGACGATTGAGATCAGATTGAGTTTTAATCTCTCTTTTTGTTCCAGAGTGAATAAAACTTCCCACAATGATAGCTTGCCAGATCAAATAACCATTATCTTCTAACCCTAGAACATAGTCTTCAAAGTGAAGTGCCTAGACTTCATATTCGTTGGTAAAGAGGATGGTAATCCTTGTTGTTGACCCAATACTGCTGATGGAATTGATCTGAGATTCGTCGTTCAACATTTTGACAAGATCTTTTCAACCTGTTTAAGAATCAGACGTGTAAAAATATACGGTAATCTTGAGATCATTGCGTCAAGAACATAGAGATGATGACTAAGCAGGATCCAATATTAACGGAAACCCTAGTAGCTTCTTGTTGGATTTTGAGCATTCTAACACTCCTATGGTGTACATGCAACCCTATAAACCTTGGATCTAAGTTTTCTCTATTATACATGCAAATATTAACTATTCCAAGGTTTTAATCCTAACTAGCATATTATGAAGCACCTATACTACAAAGTTCTAGTTAGATAACATACCTTTTGATGTAGCTTGATGTCTTCAAGCTTTAAGAGCTTAGCCCCAATAGTGTGGAAGCCTCAAATGGAATCACAAATCACCAAAACACCTTGGAAGAGCTTGAGAGAATATGTATGCACACTAAAATCGGCCCACTCTTATTTTCACACACTTGTGCCAATTTTGTGAGCCAAGGACCCCTTTATATATTATGGAGGATTAGGGTTACATCCATGTAAACCCTAATACCCATGACCTTTCATTTACATAGGATCCATGGGTTAAAAGCTCCATGGACCATCCATGAAAGCTTAGCCCAACCTAAATGAACTTGGCCCATTCCATATATATAAGAGTCCATATTTAATTAGTTCTTTTTGATCACTTAATTAATTCTAAATTAATTATTGATCAATACTAATTAAATAATATGATTCCGTATTAATATATTAGAACTTATAATATATTAATATAAATCATAAATATACTATTCTCAAAAGGCTATCCATATAAATTGTGCCGGTGAAGTGCAACCCAAATGGACCATGCCGGGTCGGGTCAAGTACATACCAAATATAGTTATGGACTTAAACATTAATCCAACAGTCTCCCACTTGGATAAGTCTAAAACTATTATTGAGTATGACTTCAAAACCTAACCGGAAATCGTAGCTCTTAAAGCCGCTGTCGAACTCTGACCTTGTCAATGACTTGTCCATTAGATAAGGGATCATATATTCCTCCATTCTAGATATCATATGGACTGAGACATGGATTATAATCATTCTCTCTGTCCATTTGTTTTTTTCCCGATTTTCGATTTATGATGACTGACTTATTGAACAAATCAAATCAGTCCTGGCTTGGCCAAGCACTCACATGTGTCATCGCTAAATCATCGAGGGGCCCACATATATCGCTTTTATCCCGAAGGTAAAAGGAATGGATAAACTTCGACTCATATGGCTTGTTCTACTACTTGTTGAATCATACACAAAGGCACGTTTTATAACATCGAGTTACCGATGTGTTTTCGTGCAATCAATGTATAACCAACTCATAGTAACAACTCATATCTCTAGGTTTTAAGAATATAAGATATTATCGTCTCATGATCACTCGTGATAAAATCCATGAAGTGATTCAAATGAGCATGGGTTGAATCCAATACTCAGAACTTATGAGCACCCGTGAGTGTTGTAGCACCACTTTGTCCAACATCTTAGACCTCTACAATCCAACGCATGACAGTCTTGATTCATATCTACTTCCAACATATGACCGACTGTGGATAGTTTGAATAACTTAGTCATTCAGGAAGAATGACCTAGTTTATTCTGGAAGTCAAAACATGCAAAGTGAAACACAAGAATAAATGAATCAAATATGGTATCAAACCCTATGAATAAAATAAACACTTTTATTTATCACCATACTGATTACTCATTATTCATTGTTTCGGTTTATCAACTTTATACTTGAATTGAAAACACTAGTTGTCCCATGCTCCAAGCATGTACACTATGTTTTTCTTAAACAATAGCTTTGCCATACACCAAGTATGCACTCTATGTTTGTCTATGATCCTTACTTTGTGACATAAACCAATTGAACATAATTTCAATGATTCTAATTTCACACTCCCAAATCCTTATCGAAAAATGTGAGAATTTCAAATTCCTATCATTTATCGAAATCTATTTAGATTTTAAACTTATATGCACTGACCCTCCTGTAATGAATATGTACAAAGTCACAAAGACTTGTCAACAGTCATTATAAGGTATTCCAATGGAGATCAACTCCATGGAAACTAAGTCTCATATTCAAAGTACATTGCTTTGGACATGCTTCTTGCATTAAGTTTTCTGATCTTACACAAATAACTTCCACCTATGGAGACAACTCCATATTCTCATTTTGACTATCACTTCTGAATAAGAGATGCCTCTTTTCAGAATATGTGAATATGGTCCTTCCAAAATTAGCACTATACTTCCAACTGTCCCTGAGCAACCAATCTTTGGTAAACCTCAGATTGTCCTCGACAATTGCTTAATCATTTTAGTCATATCCAATTCTAGACCTTTTTCCTTCTTAATGCCTCTGGGCATTTGGAAAAATTTAGAAATGACAAATATTATAGCACATGCAATCGGTCCTGTACCCAAAGCAAATGGTACACGATTCATGATGTCTCACATAAAGACATGATTCTAGACCAGTCTTTTGCTACAATATTTTTATTTGCCATGTTTTCAAAATTTGACTATGAAGAGGGATGCCGTAATCATAATCGAATTTTGAGAACGCAATATATAGAATTTCCTTCAGTTGAACCAATCCAACATGAAATTCATATATATATTCTTAACTAAAGATGATTAAGGTCTCAATCTAAGTCTTTAGAACTGAAATGAAGTATATCCTCTCCCTTAATTATAGCAAAACAATTTTTTCAATCCCTGCAGCCTCACGAATTGAAACTTTTGTTTTCTACAATTAACATTGCTAACTTGCAACACTAACAATAATTATCATGCTCCCACTAACATGATGATTATTAGCATAACACTTATGCTCCCACTAGCTTTGACATGTACTCAGAAATCAGTTGGACTTCTAGAAATCAATACTTTATTGACTTTCTTACCAAAGTTCAGATTTCTGATACGAGATGCTTTGATAAAACTTTATCAAAATCATACACCTTGCCTTAGATAGCATGCATGTGTGTCTAAACAATTTCAGAACTATGAAAAGGGATGCCGTAATCATAGTCTCAATTGTTTAGACCTTTTGCCATCTGCTTCAAATCTACTTGGTGGAAGTGTTTCCTCACCATCATTTTCATGAATCGGAGAGAAACCTTATGACCCTTAGATTTTATGGTGTATGTGTTCTTATCCATGTGAATCGTCAAAACCATAGTCACAAGACAAGGATAATGACAAATCCAAACTTATATGGACTGAACTTATGCAATCTTAACTTCTTGCCACCTGGCAGTACAGGGCTTGCCATTGCTGCCAAGTTGTTATGCAACCAATTGAGAACTTTCAGAACTCCTATGCAAATCCAACTTTAACTGGAATGGGCACAGAATATGTCAACACGATAGGTTATAAACCTCAAGTCGTGTGCTAGTGAAGAACCTCAGGTTTTATTCTTGATTAGTTCTTGAAATTCTTTTTAGGATCTTTAACACTCCCACTATCCTCTTGACATATAAGACTATCTTGCCAAATATTCAAGAGATAGTGCGGATTCTTTATCAAGACAAACACTTCACACAATTGGCCTTAGTTGGTCTTTGTTTTATCCAAAACATCACAACTTACCAATTTCAAATGTACAAGAGTAGGACACTTTTACTCTTACATTTGACAAGTGTTTTAAATCTTTCTTTAATATATGTCACTCAAGTTACAATCTTGGAGTATGACTCTAAGAATTGTTTTGGAACGAAGTATGACTCATCTTCCTGATCTAACCATTTCAACAATTCATGACTCCTCTTCTTAGTCATAAGAGTGCACTAAGATGACCTTTAGAGGACTAATTGTGATATGATTTCTAAATCATTAAGATGATCACAAACATGATACTAAAGTACTCTCCCATCTTTTTAGATTTGAGAAACTTTTATCTTTCTGCCTAATTTGATTCTTTCCATTCGTTCTGCCATACATTGAGACTTTTCCAATGTTTCAGAATTATACTTAAACTTGTAAGTATAACCATATTTACTAAACTTTAGTAAATCAAATAGTCTTAACGAGCTTTGTGGTGGACATGACCAGTGCACAAGAATGTGTACTCGATCCCTTTAGTCCTTCACTTGACTCACACATCCATGTGAACAAGTAATTAGTCTTGATTTTCTAATGCTTGAAAGTTCTCATTCATCATACTATTCAACTTGCATGATTGTAAGTTTCGGTCCAATTGAAACTTGGGCGATGAGGAACTTTCCTGATTTGGTAAATTTAGACACTACCACAAATGAAAGAATCAAATCCATTTTCCAATATTGCTGTCAGTGGAATCATATAAGCAACAATTTTCCACAAATGCCATTGTAAGGATACTTCAAATAAATAAAGTTAAATAATTTTCTTTTATTTTAAAACTTTGCGGAAAAACTTATCCTTACAATCCACATGGAAAATTGTTGTTATCTATTCCTTAGCAATATATCATTACTTCTTAAGCAACTGCTCAAAATTCTGATGCGATCGAAATCCACCTTCGCGATCAGAATCAACATATACTTCCTTTAAGATTTCTCTCTATTCTTTGATTCTTAAAACATCAACATGTGACCCAGTCACATCATGTAATGAAGATCTCAGAATAGTACTTAACAGAGTTAGATAATGAGCTCTACCTGATGTAGAGTCAAACTTATTGACTTTAACATCCTTAGGTAAATTTGGCAGCTTTGCAATCAATGCCCCTTCCTTTGGCAAAATAAACATATGGACCCTTTGGTAATGGGACTATCTCAGACTTAGCCTTTCTCTTTACCATTTGGTCAACCGGGTTGACTATGGCCAATCCCTTTCCATTGGGAAGAGAATGTTTTTTCTGGATTTCCAGTGTCACCATTGTCACTGTCCATAAAGTTTTTGGGAAGTTGATCTTCTAATCAAATTTGCTTTACTATCGTTCCAAATCATTGCTGATTCAACAGCACCAAGCAAATAGATATGATCATTAAAGTTCATGTCATAGTCTGTTTCATAGTAGTCCCAAAGGAACTCACTATGTGACTTAGAAAGTGATTGAACATCCAACTTTCTCAAGACTTTGACACCTAACTCTCCGGGCTTGTCAATATGTGACTTCATCTCTAAGATGTGATCACACATAGACCTTGCTTGCCATTAGGGCTTGAGTGACCTTGAACTTGTGGGTTAGGGAGAATAATTGGAGGATGTGGAGGAAGAGAAGTATGACTTCCATGAGCCAAACTCGGGAAGTCATATTCATTAGGAAAACTTGGTTTGGGAAGATCATTGTTATCTAAACCAGACATCAACAATGGGAGAAATTCACGTAAAGTTGATTTAAGTCCTTAATATAACACCCAATATGATATATTAAGGCTACGACCCAACAAACTATTTTATAACTTGGAAGAGGGATGTCGTAATCCAAGCTATAAAATATTTGAAGGTAGGTGAATGACGATTCACCAATTTCCACCAAGATAAACGAAATGTATTATTAGGTTTTAATTAGTTTTGAAACTCCTAGATTCTTTTGAGATTCATTGAACTTTTCAATGGCATGTTTCAATCTCGAGTGTGCCCTTCAGGTTTTGTGACTGGGATGCCGAGGATCACAAAACAAGGTGTGAAGTAACCATGCAAATATACTTGGTACCCTTAATATTTACCCCTCAATCGATGTGTCGGTTAACCACACACGCTCCAACGATACTATGATAAACATTAAGTTACCCTTTTCCTACCTTGTTAAGTCCAGGTTAGTGTGCCGGTTAACCACACACGCTCCACTAACAGCTTAAACAAAGTGCAAAGTGTAATTTCATGGATTAGCACCTTATTCACATTTTCCTAAGTAACTAAGATTGGGAATTTATAAGTGTTTAGTTACTTAGTATTTATCATTATACTTATAATGAAGGGAGAATTATAGTCCTTGTCCTACCTGTTCGGCTAACGACCCTCCACCAGTCAAGGAAGCGGTGGGTGAGAGTGGACACCCATTAAACTGCCATTTTATAGGCAGTAACCTTATACCCCCCTTATAGACCGGCTTCGTGAAAGAGGCCTAGTAATGGTAAGACGACTTGCTCTTATACATATAATATATTAAACTTTTAATATTATAATAGTATAAGGGTGTATTTTAGACATTTAAAATACTTGGTGGTTTAATCTATTAATTAAACTAGACTTTTAATTTAATTAAACTCATAGCATATATTTATGGACTAATAATACTCTTTTAATTAAACGCTTTAATTAACTATTAATAAAGTCCATAAGAGTTAATTTGAACTATTCAACAAAACATCATAATTCTAATTATTAAACTCAAAATTAAAATCATTTAATTAATTGTTTAAGTTATGAACCCAATAAAAAAAAACTTTTGAGCTCCAAAATTTTATGACAAAATATGTAACTCCTTAAAACATTTAGATCAAACTTTTAAAACTAATAAAATAATCATATCATTTTATCTTTTACTAAATTTGACCTAATTCAACTCATATAACAAATGATTCAAATTTTACAAATAATTCGTTTTTCACAAAACAAGTAATTATCTTAAAATTTGACAAACGTCATGTTTTTTTCCTTTTTTTTTCAACTTGAAAATAAAACATTTGCATCAATATAATAGAAAACAACCCATGGCTCTGATACCACTGTTGGGTTTTGAGCATTCTAACACTCCTATGGTGTACATGCAACCCTATAAACCTTGGATCTATGTTTTCTCTATTATACATGCAAATATTAACTATTCCAAGGTTTCATCCTAACTAGCATATTATGAAGCACCTATACTACAAAGTTCTAGTTAGATGACATACCTTTTGATGTAGCTTGATGTCTTCAAGCTTTAAGAGCTTAGCCCCAATAGTGTGGAAGCCTCAAATGGAATCACAAATCACCAAAACACCTTGGAAGAGCTTGAGAGAATATGTATGCACACTAAAATCGGCCCACTCTTATTTTCACACACTTGTGCCAATTTTGTGAGCCAAGGACCCCTTTATATATTATGGAGGATTAGGGTTACATCCACGTAAACCCTAATACCCATGACCTTTCATTTACATAGGATCCATGGGTTAAAAGCTCCATGGACCATCCATGAAAGCTTAGCCCAACCTAAATAAACTTGGCCCATTCCATATATATAAGAGTCCATATTTAATTAGTTCTTTCTTATCACTTAATTAATTCTAAATTAATTCTTGATCAATACTAATTAAATAATATGATTCCATATTAATATATTAGAACTTATAATATATTAATATAAATCATAAATATACTATTCTCAAAAAACTATCCATATAAATTGTGCCGGTGAAGTGCGACCCAAATGGACCATGTCGGGTCGGGTCAAGTACATACCAAATATAGTTATGGACTTAGACATAAATCCAACACTTCTTTTAACAGAAGAGATGCGTATAGATTACATAGTCTCCTGCTCTGATACCAATTGTTGGGATTAAATCCTTTAAGATCGACAAGTTTCAAAAATAGAATGTAAATAAGAACACGACAATGATTGAAATGAGTTGCATGATTAATCTTCACAGCCTCAGAAGAGCTCGACAACGAACTTCTACTGGAGAGCCGTGATTAGGGTTTACAAAATATTACTTGAGATCAAAAGCATTAACGACCTACGGTGCATACATGCACTATATATACACAAACCCTAATAAATGAGCCGACTGGATAGGCCCAAAACAATGTACATGTTGGACTAAATATTGTAAGCCCAATGACGCAACACCTAATATCCAACAACTTATAAACTGATAGCTAATTATAGCTCTCAAAAGCTATTGTCGAACTCTGACCCAGTGAGTTATGTGTCCTAAGATAAGTGATCATATATTCCTTTGTTCTACAAGATATCACACAGACATGAGACATGGATTATAATCAATCTCATTGTTCAAGATTTTGTTTCCCGATTTCTGATTTATGACGACTGAAATCAGACTACCAATTGAACACATCACTTCAGTCCAGGCTCAGCTAAGCACTTTAGATTTCGGCATCAAATCATCGAGGTGCCCAAAGATATCGCTTTCCCCATTAGGGCAAAAGAAACGAATCAATTTTGACTCATATGCTTGTACTATTTAATCATTAAATCATGTACACCAATACGTTTTCTAACATCAAGTTACAAATGCGTTTACATATTATCAATGCATAACTGACTTGTAAACAACAACTCATATATCTCCGTTTCAATAATATAAGATATTATCGTCTCAGAATTACTTGTGATAAAATCCATGAAGTAGTTATATGAGTGTGAGTTTATCCAATACTTAAAATCCTCATTTTCTAAGTACTCATGAACATTGCAGCAAAGCTATTGCTATGTCTAGTCTCCATAGACAATCTACAATACTATTCATGACAATATTAATTCGCTACCTACTTCCAAAAGTACGAGTGACTGTGGAATTTTGAACATGCATACTATGTCTCTTTATGTCTCTCTATGGTCTTTCCTTTGTTAACAGATTGATTGGACATTATTCCAATGATGTTAAGCAGATTTAGGAACCCAAATGTGTTTGGGTCCTTGTGAGGCTTTTACAATAACATGATAAGCAATAGAGAGATCAACCATAAAAGTTCGTTTTATTAAGGTGGTTTGGTCTTTCTTCTTTATTATGAAAACTTTGATACGATTATCTTTCTTGTTCGCTTCTTTCATGTTTGTTTGTTTTTGTTTTAGTTTGTTTTTAAATTGATTTTTAACAAACTTTCTTTCTTACTCCTTAGATCTAGAAGGAGTGTGGGACTCTGAAACTATGTTTCCCTTCCCTTTATCGTGTCTCGAGGAGGTGGAAGAGTGCCAAGCTCCAGATTTGGAGACGAAGGTGGTTTTGGGAGATGAATCATGGTTTGAAGAATAGTTATATGAGTGATAAAATCCATGAAGTAGTTATATGAAGTAGTTATTACTTGTGATAAAATCCATGAAGTAGTTATATGAGTGTGAGTTTATCCAATACTTAAAATCCTCATTTTCTAAGTACTCATGAACATTGCAGCAAAGCTATTGCTATGTCTAGTCTCCATAGACAATCTACAATACTATTCATGACAATATTAATTCGCTACCTACTTCCAAAAGTACGAGTGACTGTGGAATTTTGAACATGCATACTATGTCTCTTTATGTCTCTCTATGGTCTTTCCTTTGTTAACAGATTGATTGGACATTATTCCAATGATGTTAAGCAGATTTAGGAACCCAAATGTGTTTGGGTCCTTGTGAGGCTTTTACAATAACATGATAAGCAATAGAGAGATCAACCATAAAAGTTCGTTTTATTAAGGTGGTTTGGTCTTTCTTCTTTATTATGAAAACTTTGATACGATTATCTTTCTTGTTCGCTTCTTTCATGTTTGTTTGTTTTTGTTTTAGTTTGTTTTTAAATTGATTTTTAACAAACTTTCTTTCTTACTCCTTAGATCTAGAAGGAGTGTGGGACTCTGAAACTATGTTTCCCTTCCCTTTATCGTGTCTCGAGGAGGTGGAAGAGTGCCAAGCTCCAGATTTGGAGACGAAGGTGGTTTTGGGAGATGAATCATGGTTTGAAGAATAGGATGGTTTGGAGACAGAGGATCGATGATGAATTTTGTGTCTTTGATCATGAGGGCTGTGAGACTTACGAGATGAGAAGCCTTTTGGATTCGTGTTTGAAGAGAATTTTTGGCTTTTAGAATTTGCAGATGATTCAACGTTCGTTTGAGGATTGAAACGCTTTTCATGGTGAACGTAGTTTGGATTTCTTAACTTCCAAAACTACTTTCGTTCCTGTATATTTTTGTTGTATCTCGCGTTTCGTTGACGGTTTGGTGATGCGAACTGTTCAACAGATTTGTGAAAATTCGCTTTTGCCCTTGATTTTCGCACAGGAGTGTTTGCTTGAACCGAGGAGTTACTGGTGAGATTGTCTTTGGTTCCACTGGAACTTCCCTTTTCATAGGTGGTGTTAACCTTATTTAAAGGTTCAACAACATACCTTCCTTTAACTCTCCAAGAGGCCTTCTCAGATAGACCTACTGTTTCATCTGCATTGTCAATTGGGGCGGACCAGAAGTGCTCATCACACCCATCAGCATTATCATTTTCGACTAAGGATGTTAGTTAAACTGTTTGACCTTTAGATACTCCATTGAATGCAAAAACTGTTTGACCTTTAGACGTGCGAATCCAACCAAATTTTCTGAAACGAGAGCCTTCGCTTTTTCAGGCCTGTTTTTAAGGAACTGCAAGTAGTCAACCTCATCTTCTACAAATATTTCACTCATCTCACTGTCCTCATCGAATTCAGAAACATTTTCAACATTTAATTTATTGTCTGAACTCAATTTCGAACTCAATGAATCAAATTTCGGTATAGTTTCGATTTTGATTTTTAACTTGTCATTTTCGTCGAGTAACTGTCTCAGCATGTCCTTGTGGTCCTTGGACTAAATATATGATTCAATTTTGTCTAGTCCAATTTTATAAGCCTCTGAGGTTTCGTCCGATGAGACGATGGATTCATATTAACAACAGTCAGCAACAATTTCATCTTCCTTTAATTCCAAAAATGGCAAGATCATTTTATGAATTTTCTTACCAATTTCACAATCCAAATGAACTTGAGTGATATTAAAATAAAGCCTCTAAGCAATCAAACAAAGGATGTTACGTTGTTTTAAAAGCTTTAAATTGTCTCGCTGTAAATAAATAGACTCGTCCGTAGACCTAGAAAGCTCAGACTCTATCTTCTCTATCCACATCCTTCGTTCCTCTCTTTTTGATGACACCCTGCTGATTTGATCGGTTATGTTAGAGTTTGTTAGGCGAGTTTGTTTTAAACTTTCACTTATACTTGAAAAGGTGAATTTTAAATCGTTTAACTTAGTTTCATAATTAGATATAGGAACATTAAGAGATTCAAGAATGGAATGTACCTTATTAATCAGCTGATCACATTCGCTGATTCGTGCAAGAATTGGCTTCGCAGTGAATCAACTATCATCCTTTCTCCCATTCGCTTCTTCTTGTCCTCCATCTGTTGCATACCCTCGTACTTGTGACACATCATTTGTCACCATAAAACACCTTCCGCCCATATGTGAATCCTTTTCATTCGCCACAAAGCTCTTCCATGAGTGGGTCTTCTAACTTCTTCATCCTCTGCATCAGTGGACCATACCTACACTCCACCAAACTCATCATTATCATCATTACCCTTTACAATCAAAGCAGGCATAGACTTATCAGCTTTCTTTTTCTACTTGATTTCCTCAAGCTTGCGAAGATACTAGGCCTCATCATCCTCTCCCTCTTTCTTCTCATTCAATCGCCTCAGCATGCACTCTTTAGCCAAAGGATTCTTGCCATGACAATCGTTTCAGTCATAGCCTAAATCACCTACAAGCAATTTTTCTTTCTTTTCTTCTTCCTTCTGGAAGCTATTCACTTTCTCCTCCTTCGCTTTTTCTGAACTGTAGCTTCCCTGCCAGTTTCGATTTTTGGAGGGAAACTTCTTCTTTGCGAATCTCCTGGGATTCGATACCATAAGAGCGAACTCTTCATTTGAAAGCTCAGTATCAGTGAGATTAGTCTCACCTTCATCCTCAGCAACTTGTTTCCCCTTTATAACCAGAGCCAATGTACCCATGCTAGACACGACCTTCGCTTATTTTGTCACTTCGTTTTCATGTGACTTCATAATACCTACCAGTTTTGCTAATGTGTAATTTCGGAACTGCTCATGAGCTTTCACCGTTGATACCACCGCCATCCATTCAGATCTTAACCCATTCATAAATGTTGCCTTCTGCGCGATGATTTCACGTCCAATGCCATGTTTTGTCATCCTACTCAAAAGATGATTGTAGAAATTAAACACTTGACTGAGATTTTCTTCAGCCTTTTGTGCAAAAGCACCAAATTCGGAGAGCTATAGCGTTTGAGTAGAATGCTCTAGATCTTCATCTGTTGAGTAAAGCTCTTTAAGCCTCTCCCATATGGCTTTCGCAGTGTCGAAAGAACTAACATGACAGAATGTATCAGCCTGCAATGCAAATCTGATGATTCTCATTGCTTTGATGTTTCTCTGCAGTTTTCCTTTCTCATTATTAGGAACTTCCTTGACTTCAAGAAGAAGTCGATTGAGATTAGATTGAGTTTTAATCTCTTTTTTTTGTTCCAGAGTGAATAAAACTTCCCACAATGATAGCTTGCCAGATCAAATAACCATTATCTTCTAACCCTATTACATAGTCTTCAAAGTGAAGTGCCCAGACTTCATATTCGCTGGTAAAGAGGATGGTAATACTTGTTGTTGACCCAATACTGCTGATGGAATTGATCTGAGATTCGTCGTTCAACATTTTGACAAGATCTTTTCAACCTGTTTAAGAATCAGACGTGTAAAAATATACGGTAATATTGAGATCACTGCGTCAAGAACATAAAGATGATGACTAAGCAGGATCCAATATTAACGGAAACCCTAGTAGCTTCTTTTAACAGAAGAGATGCGTATAGATTACACAGTCTCCTGCTCTGATACCAATTGTTGGGATTAAATCCTTTAAGATCGACAAGATTCAAAAATAGAATGTAAATAAGAACACGACAATGACTGAAATGAGTTGAATGATTAATCTTCACAGCCTCAGAAGAGCTCGACAACGAACTTCTACTGGAGAGGCGTGATTAGGGTTTACAAAAGATTACTTGAGATCAAAAGCATTAACGACCTACGGTGCATGCATGCACTATATATACACAAACCCTAATAAATGAGACGGCTGGATAGGCCCAAAACCGTGTACATGTTGGACTAAATATTGTAAGCCCAATGACGCAACACCTAATACCCAACAACTTATAAACTGATAGCTAATTATAGCTCTCAAAAGCTGTTGTCGAACTCTGACCCAGTCAGTTATGTGTCCTAAGATAAGTGATCATATATTCCTTTGTTCTACAAGATATCACACAGACATGAGACATGGATTATAATCAATCTCATTGTTCAAGATTTTGTTTCACGATTTCTGATTTATGATGACTGAAGTCAGACTACCAATCGAACACATCACTTCAGTCCAGGCTTAGCTAAGCACTATAGATTTCGGCATCAAATCATCGAGGTGCCCAAAGATATCGCTTTCCCCATTAGGGCAAAAGAAACGAATCAATTTTTACTCATATGCTTGTACTATTTAATCATTAAATCATGTACACCAATACGTTTTCTAACATCAAGTTACTAATGCGTTTACGTATTATCAATGCATAACTGACTTGTAAACAACAACTCATATATCATCGTTTCAGTAACATAAGATATTATCGTCTCAGAATTACTCGTGATAAAATCCATGAAGTAATTATATGAGTGTGCATTTATCCAATACTTAAAATCCTCATTTTCTAAGTACTCATGAACATTGCAGCAAAGCTATTACTATGTCTAGTCTCCATAGACGATCTACAATACTATTCATGACAATCTTAATTCGCTACTTACTTCCAAAAGTACGAGTGACTGTGAAATTTTGAACATGCATACTATGTCTCTCTATGTCTCTCTATGGTCTTTCCTTTTTTAACAGATTGATTAGACATTATTCCAATGATGCTCATTTCACAATTCCAAATTCTTGTCACCACTAAATGTGTTAGAATTTCAACCTTACATGCATTGTCTTTTTGTGATGTTGAAGCTTTAAAGTCACAGAGACTTAGCAATCGATGTTACAGATTGTTCCAATGGAACATTGTTAGTAAAAAACAATTCCATGGTAATGAAGTCTCAAATTCAGGGTACACTCCTTTAACACCTTTCTTGCATTAAAATTTGTAACTTATATGTAGATTTTAAGAATCAACTCCCAGTATGGAAACATTTCCATATTCCCATATGACCATCAATTTTGATTAAGAAACAGTTGAATCTAAATCATATCACTATGGTCCTTCAACCCAATATTATACATCCAACTGTCCACCAACAACCAATCCTTTGATAAACCTCAGATTGTTCCTAACACTTATACAACAACTTTAGTCACATCTAGTTCTAGTCCTTTTTCCCTCTCAATTCCCAAGGCATTTGGAAAAAGCAGAACAAGTGAATATTATAGCATATGTAATTAATCCTATATCCGAAGCATATGGGACTTGCAAATTTGTAGACTTTGTTTACTACAAATAGTATTGCCAACTTGCAACACTTAGCCTAATAATTCTACTCTCACTAACATAATAATTATGCTCCCATTAGCTTTGACATGTATCCAGAAATCAACTGGACATCTAGAAATCAATACTCTTTGACTTTTTTACTAAAGTACAAATTTCTAATACACGATGCTTCGATAAGTCTCTAACTAGACTTCTCAAGCTTTTACACCTTTCATGAGATAGTTTATGTGTGTGTGTGTTTAAACCCTTTTAGAACTTATAGCTATATGTCTTGGAAGTTGAAACATTTCCTTGCCATTTCTCACAATTCGAACTATGAAAAGGGATCTCGTAATCATATTGCGAATTTGAGAATGCAATTAACACAACTACTAACCATAAAGATAATTTTAGTATCTTTAAAATCTACTAGCGAAAGTGTTTCCTCTTAATCATTCTCATGAATTAGAGCGAAACCTTTTGTAACCTAGACTTTATGGTGTATACGTTCCCATCCATGTGAATCTTTCATTTCCAACCTACATTCATAAGATAAGGTTGAGGACAAAACCAAACTCAATTTAGTTTTCTTTTTATGGACTGAACTTTTCTTATTCTTAAATTCTTTCCCTCTGGTAGAACAAGGGCCTACCAGTGCTTCCATGTTGTTAGTGTTGGATTAGTGTCTAAGTCCATAACTATAATTGGTATGTACTTGACCCGACTCGGCATGGTCCATTTGGGTTGCATGGCATCAGAACATTTGGATAGACCGTTTGTGAGGAGAAGACATTTTGTGACATATTAATCTATTATAAGTTCTAATATATTAATATGAAATCATGTTATTTAATTAGTATTGATCAATAATTAATTTGGACTTAATTTAGTGATCAAAAGGAGACTAATTAAATATATGGTGATTGATTGTGTAAATCATTCATTCTTATATATGTGGGCTTATGATCCATGATTCCTTATGTTGGATTTAACCCATGTGGTGATCCATGGATACTCCATGGAGGTTAAAACCCATGGAGCATAAGGAATGGGTAAAGTTATGGGTTACATGGTGTAACCCTAATGTGCACACTATATAAGGACCCCTTTAGCTCAAGAAATTGGCACTACTGATACATATATGAGGGCTAGCCGATTTGAGCATGAGTGTCTTCTTCTCATGGTTATTCCATGTGTTGGTGATGTTATGTGAACCATTTAAGGTGTCACACTTGGGGCACTAGGCTCTCGAGCTACATGGAGTCAAGCTACATCAACAAGGTATGTATTTCTATCTAGTTTATTACCCAAGTATCAATGTTTTGTATGCTAGTTAGGGTAATACCTTGGAATATTCATATTTGCATGTATAATAGAGAAAAACATAGATCCAAGGTATTTAGGGTTGCATGTACACTTAGGAGTGTTAGAATGCTCAAAACCCAACAGTGGTATCAGAGCCTAGGCTTGTTTTCTTGTTATACTTGCTAAAAGTGCTGAAAAATCGAAGTTTTTTTGCTGTCTGAACAGCAGACTCGCCGAGTCCATAAAGGGACTCGACGAGTCCAAGGCTAAACTCATCCAACTCGCCGAGTTGGTTCGTGCACTCGACGAGTTGGACCCCCTGACAACATATCTTCGAGTTTTTTTTGGCTAGAAATGGACTAGGAACATTACCATAAGCTGTTTTTCAACTTATAAACCTATTTTTGATGTGGTAATGTTGATGCTAATCCAATTTCAAAGATAATTATCAATAGATTCATGTTTTGTATTAGTTTAATGATTAGGCTAATTACATGAAAAAGGTTTGAATGAATTATCTTGTTCTTATGAGTTGCTTAGATTAATAGGAATGTTATGTGAAATTGTTGTTTTCAATCCAAATTAATCTAAGAGTTGATTCTAAAATGTGTTTTTGTAACTTGTCCTCAAGTTAGATGAAAAGTCACATTTAAGATTCACAAAACTCATAAATATTTCCATAGGTTATGAATAAAGAAAAGTCACATTCTTTAATGGTTTAAAGTCTTCCATAACTTGTCCTAAAGTTATGGAACTTGAAGAGTTTGTTGAATTAAAACTACTTTAAACACATAAGTTATGGAATTGAAAAGTTTTTTAATAGTTCAAAACTTGCCCTCAAGTTTTGGAATTCGAAAAGTTTTCTTTCATGAATACTTCAATTCCAAATTAAGCCCTTAGGTTTTTAAAAGTTAAAAATTCAACCCTTATACTTTATAATATTATAAGTTAATAATATATATATGTATAAGAGCAAGTCAGTCTTACCGTTAGTAGGCCTTATTCACGAAGCCGGTCTACGAGGGGGGTATAAGGTTACTGCCTATAAAATGGCAGTTTAATGGGTGTCCACTCTCACCCACCGCTTCCTTGACTGGTGGAGGGTCGTTAGCCTAACGGGTAGGACAAGGACTATAATTCTCCTTTCATTAAAAGTATTAATGATAAATACTAAGTAACTAAACACTTATAAATTCCTAATCTTATTTACTTAGGAAAATGTGAATAAGGTGCTAACCCATGAAATTACACTTTGCACTTTGCTTAAGTCGGTTAGTGGAGCGCGTGTGGTTAACCGACACACTAGCTTGATTTAACAAGGTAGGCAAAGGGTTTCTTAAAGTTTATCATAGGCTGGTGGAGCGTGTGTGGTTAACCGGCACATCGGTTGGGTGATAAACATTTAAGAGTACCAAGTAATTTTCATGGTTACTTCACACCTTGTTTTGTGATCCTCGGCATCCCAGTCACAAAACCTGAAGGGCACACTCGAGATTGAAACATGTCATTGAAAAATTCAATGAATCTCAAAAGATCTAGGAGTTTCAAATCGAATTAAAAACCTAATAATTTATTTCGTTTTTCATGGTGGAAGTTGGTGAATCGTCATTCACCTACCTTCAAATATTCTATAGCTTGGATTACCGTATCCCTCTTCCAAGTTATATAATATTGTGTTGGGTCCTAGCCTTAATATTTCATATTGAGTGTTATATTAAGGACCTTGAATCAACTTTCTTGATTATCTCCCAAAAGATGTCTACTTCAGACATCTATGATCTTCCCAAATCTCTTGGAACTTCACTTCCTCCACTTCCTCCAATTATTTTCCCTAACCCACAAGTATAAGGTCACTGACGCCCTATTGGCAAGCAAGGTCTATGTGTGATCACATCTTGGAGATGAAGTCACATGTTGACAAGCCGGGAGAGTTGGGTGTCAAAGTCTTAAGAAAGTTGGATGTTCAATCACTTTCTAAGTCACATAGTGAGTTTCCTTGGGACTACTATGAAACAGACTGTGACATGACCCTTAATGATCTTATTTATTTGCTAGGTGCTGCTGAATCAACAATGATTTAGAGCACTGCTAAAGCAAATTTGATTAGAAGATCAACTTCCCAAACCTTAAATGGACATTGACAATGGTAACATCGGATATCCAGAAAAAGCTTTCTCTTCCCAATGGAAAGGGATCGACCATAGTCAACTCGGTTGACCAAATGGTAAAGAGAAAGTCTAAGTCTGTGACAGTCCCGTGTACCATTTCCATAGAGTCCATATGTTTATATTGTGAAAGGAAGGGGTATTGGTTACAAAACTGCCTATTTACCGGAAGGATCATAGGGTTGATGAAGATAAGATGTTTGAATCTACTTCAGGTGAAGTCCACTATCTAACTCTGTTAAGTTTCTATTCTGAGATTCTCATTACATGATCTGACTGGGTCACATATTGTTGTTTAAGAATCAAAGAAAAGTGAAGAAACTTAAAGGAAGTATATGCTGATTCTGATCGCGAAGATGGATTTCGATCGCATGGTTCGGTGATCAAAATTTTTGAGCTGTTGCTTAGGAGTTATGATATATTGTTTAGGAATAGATAGCAACAAGTTTTTCATATGCATTTGTACTGTAAGGATAAGTTTTTTCCGCAAAGTTTTGAAATAAATTAAAAAGGTTTTAATTTTATATTTATTTTAAATATCCTTACAGTGGCATTTGTGAAAAATGGTTGTTTATATGATTCCATTGATAGCAATATTGGAAAAATGGACTTGATTCTTTCGTTTGTGGTAGAGTCATAATTTAGCATCTAAGGAAAGATTCTCATCAACCATGTTTCATTTGGATAGAAACTTGGAATCATGCAAGCTGTATAGTATGGTGAATGAGAATTTTCATCTTTGGAAAATTAATACTAATACGTTGTTCACATGTATATGTGAGTCAAGTGAAGGACTAAGGGATCGAGTACACATTCGTGTGCACTGGTCAAGTCCACCACAAAAGATCGATAAGACTATTCGTCATGATTTACTAACGTTTTGTAAATATGATTATACTTATAAGTTTAAGTATAATTCTGAAGCATTGGAAAAGTTTCGATGTATGGCAGAACGAATAAGAAGAATCAAATTTGGTAGAAAGACAAAAGTTTCTCAAATCTGAAAAGATGGGAGAGTACTTTAGTATCATGTTTTGTGATCATCTTAATGATTAAAGAACCATATCACAAATGGTCTTCTAAGGACATCTTAGTGCATTCTTATGGCTAAGAAGAGGAGTCATGAATTGTTGAAATGGTTAAATCAAGAAGATGAGTCATACTTCGTTCCAAAACAAGTCTTAGAGTCGTACTCCAAGATTGTAACTTGAGTGTCACATCTTAAAGAAGGTTTATAACACTTGTCCAATGTAAGAGTAAAAGGTTCCTACTCTTGTACATTTGAAATTGGTAAGTTGTGATGTTTTGGATAAAACAAAGACCAACTAAGGCCAATTGTGCGAAGTGTTTTTCTTGATAAGAATCCAAACTATCTCTTGAATATTTAGCAAGATAGACTTATATGTCAAGAGGACAGTGGGAGTCTTAAAGATCCTGAAACACTTCAAGATCTAATCAAGAGTAAAACCTGTCGTCTATCACTAGCACACGACTTGAGGTTTATAACCTATCGTGTTGACATATTCCTATTTATGTGCCCATTCCAGTGAAATTTGGCTTTGCATATGAGTTCTAAGAGTTCTCAATTGGTTGCATAACAACTTGGAAGCAATGGCAGGCACTGGTGCTGCCAGGTGGCAAAAAGTTAAGACTGCACAAGTTCAATCCATATGAGTTTGGATTTGTCATTAACCGTGTCTTGTGGTTATGGTTTTGACAAATTCACATGGATAGGAACACATACACCATAAAAATCTAAGTGTCATAAGGTTTCTCTCCGATTCATGAAAATGATGGTGAGGAAACACCTTCACTAAGTAGATTTTAAGTAGATAACAGTTGTGATATTTGCATTCTCAAAGTCGTTAGTGGAGCGTGTGTGGTTTACCGGCACACTAACATGGACTTATGAGGAATGGCAAAGGTCTGAACAATTGAGACTATGATTACGGCATACCTTTTCATAGTTCTGAATTTGTTTACACACACATGTGTTCTATCTAAGGAAAGGTGTATGATCTTGATAAAGTTTTATCAGAGCATCTCGTATCAGAAATTTGAACTTTGGTAAGAAAGTCAATGCAGTATTGATTTCTAGAAGTCCAGCTGATTTCTGAGTACATGTCAAAGCTAGTGGGAGCATTGTAACGCCCGGGTTTCGGGGCTAAGCATTTTTAGACGATGTAATAGTCTAGGTCAACTATTGTAACTCTTTTGATGTAATAAAGATGAAATATTTGAGTATTTTGTGAATTATGTGAATTTATGTGCTTATTATTTAATTATAAATGTATAATTAATAAAGAATAAAAATAAGCGTCAAAATGAAATGTTAGATAAACCCGATATCTATGAAGGATGTGGTAGTGGTCGTGACGAGGTTTCCGAATATATAAAGAATGCCAAAATCCGAGTTATAACGAAGAAGTTATGACCCGACGAAGTTTCACGACGGAACCGACACGATACCGGGAAGCGTAAATAGTGAATTTACGATAAAGCGAGTTTTAGCCTTAGAGATCTAAACGAAAGTCGTAGAAAACGTTAAACCGAGAGCGCCCATAAAAAGAACGCCCAAATCTGACTTCGTATGAGGAAGTTATGATTTTTCTAAGTTTCAGCTTAGCGGTATGCAGCCCAAATACTCGATTTGAGATCGAGCGGTTTTTAGCCAAAACAATCTAAATGAGAATTAAAGATCTCGTCATTAGTAGTGCAACGGTAAAAAGACAGACGAAAACGGACGTCGGATGAAGAAGTTATAAATTTCTAACGGAGTTTTCCTGTCCCGGCCTACTAAAAATAAACAATTAAAATAAATTCAAAATTAGCCGACGGAGTCTAAACGAAAGTTGTAGATTACGTTCCCGCCTACGCGTGGATATAAAGAACGTCGAAAACGGAGTTCATATGAAGAAGATATGAATTTCCAAAGTTTTTAAAATAATTAATATTTATTTTTAATTATCTATTTATTTATTATTCGTTCTTTACAACCGACCGGAGGAATCTACTTTACACCGGAGAAAAGGAAAAGGAGTCGGCAACTATTCGAGTACTGCGCGCTTACGCCCAGCGTAATTCGCGAGTACGCCCCGCGTACGGACTACGCCCAGCGTAGTCATGGAGTACGCCCCGCGTAAACCGAGGTTCCAGCGACTATAAATAGAAACCGAAGTTCAGCCATTTTCCTTACGAATATTCATTCCTTCTCTCTAAATTTTGCCTTGGTTTGCGTGCCAATAATATCCCGAAGCCCCGATATTATTCCCGAGCCCCGAAGCAAGTTTTGAAGCCCCGAGGATCCCGAGAAGTGCAACTCTCGAGCCGAAGCTCTGCTCGCGAGAAGCTCGTTTTTTTGTGAAGATCTTCCAGGACTATCGAGGAATACTACTTCTACAAGTCGTAGTGCTGTCCGGTTATCTTTTGAACAAGTGAGTGTGTAGTTACTTTCTTCTAACGCATATTATGAAGTATTTATTATAAAATATGTGTGATGTGTATATTTAGTTGTTATATGTGTGAATGTATATTCACTTTCTTCTATCTCATATATATAATATATTATCTATGAAATATGTGTTATATGTGTGTGCCTTATCTGTTATGTGGAATATATATTAAATGAACATGCTTTACAGGTTTTAAAACTATGCATAAAAATATATATTTTTATCTACTAATATGTTGGGTAGAACATGGGTAGATAGTTGATGTGTGATAAACAGATGAGAGGCCTCGATGTTGTTGTTGATCTAGTCATCTAGCGGAGTATGGATGACGACCACAGACTCTTCTAGGCAGTCCAGTGGAACACTAGAAGGCTCATAACCTGTAGGTGTTGTGAACGACGTGTTCACCGGTGTACTCTACTCCCCCACATGGTTGCCTTTAGGACATCTATTGTTGAGGAAACCCCTTAGCAGTAATGTCCGTCCCGATGAACTTTCCTAGATTAGGTCCCTTTAGATAGATGTTATTTTAGGGACGTAAAGTGAGGATAACGGGAATGGGTAATCGGGTTATTGTTGGTCGGTAAAAATTAAATATAATTATTTATTGCGGGTTGAAAACCCTATATGCTCACCAGGCTCCCAAGCCTGACCCACTCAGTTTATTTGTATTACAGGAAGTGGCGCAAGGGCATAAGATGGATGAATCATCAAGTTGTTTTGTTTATGAGCCTTTATATGAATTCAACTGTTGTATTGCTTGTAATATTTGTTTATGCTTTTGGTCTGTTTATCGGAACATGACATCCCGAATATTATTATAAAATGATTATGCATCTTTGATAAAATGCTTTGATAAACTTTATTTTATCATATTTTGTTTTGGGACAAATTCCGCAACTCTTTTGAATAAAAGAAAAAGATTTACTCTGAAAATATTTTTAAAAGCATAAATAAAACCGGTCTTTTCTGGCCGAGATTTTGGGGATGTCACAGTTGGTATCAGAGCATTAGTTTAAGCGAACTAGGAATTTGTAAGATTTCTAGACTTAAACGTAGAATGCTAAGCGATGATTGTGAGGTGTGAGCACTAGCTTGTTTTAGGAATTGTGCCTAAAATGCTTTTATGTGCTAAATGATTTATGCCTTATATGTTGTTATTTGTTCGGATATATGGTCTATTGCCGACCGGATCTGGAAACCTTATGTGTTTAGGATTCTAAACGTACGACTACGATATTAGAACTAACATGTAAACGTTTCGGAGAGATAAGGATGATTTAAACGTCTATCCTGAATAAAGATCTAAATTCACCTTATTCGGGGTATAGATCACAATGGCAAGAACCCGCAGTGGAGCTGGAAACGCAAACGAAAACAGGAATCGACCACCTGTAATTGAGCAAATACCTGTTGTAGCTGCAGCACCTGAGCCAGTAACGATGGCTGGTGTACAATTGATGATTCAGGCGATGTTGGATAATCAGATGGAAGAAACTAGACGTCTGCTTCGACAAAATCGTGAAGAACTTTCAATCCAAGTTGAAGAGCCCGAAGTGAATGGAGGGCCATCGGAAGGTGGAAACTTCAGTGGTACCGTTGGTCAAGAAAACCCACAAATTGTTAGACAAGGCAATCATAATGGAGGAAATGATGGAAGAGGATGTAAATACAAGGATTTTATGGCGTCTAAGCCACCATGTCTATCCGGAAGCCCGACGCCGGTGCAAATTATGGATTGGATCTCCAAAATGGAGACAATGTTTGAAAGTTGCGAATGCAGCAACAGGCAGAAGACCGCTCTTGCTATCCCGTTGTTGAAATCTGGCGTGTTGAGTTGGTGGAAGCTGTTAGCTGACTCTATGCCCAAGGGAGAAGCGAGTAAATTGTCTTGGGAAGATTTTGTGGAACAACTGAAACTGCAATACTGCTCAGAGCAGGACCTACTGGAAATCAATAACGAGTTTCAGAATTTGAAGAAGGGAAAGATGAGCGTTGCTGAATACGCTGCAAGTTTCACGGAGAAAATGAAGCTTATCCCATACCTAGTTCCAACAGAACTCTCAAAGGTCAATAAGTTTGCCTTTGGACTACCAGCGGACTATGGTCCAATGGTTAAGCAAGCGACCACGTTGAAAGCCGCCATCTGGGCTGCCAGAAATGTTGAGACCCAGATCAGGGAGAAAGGTCTGGAAAGGTCAGAGGTTGGTGAGAAGAGGAAGTTTGACGGACCCTCGGGGTCCAGCAAAAAGGGTAAATTCTCAAAGTCTAGTTCGAAAGGAGGTGGAGGAGGCGAAGTGAAGTGGTGTGACAAGTGCAAGAAGAAGCACTCTGGGAAGTGCGATGGAGGGGTCACTTGTTTCAAATGTGGGAAGCCTGGGCACTATGCCAATGAATGCACATTCACTAAGAAGGTCTGTTATGAGTGCAACGAGGAGGGGCACATTTTGAGGGACTGCCCAAAGAAGAAGGAAGCAGGAAGACCCAATATTCCACCAAAGCCGAAGGCTAGAGCCTTCCAGATGACACTAGAAGCTGCTAAGGAAGAAGCTGATGTCGCTTCAGGTACCTTTCTCGTAAACAAATTGTCTGCCCAAATTTTATTTGATTCTGGAGCCAACTACTCCTTTATTTCGCATGAATTTGGTAGAAAGCTAGCTTTGCCTGTCGATAGACTAGATAATGCCTTATTAGTCGAAGTTGCTAGTGGCAAGTTTGTACCTGTTAACCATCATATGAAAAACATCTTAATTGATTTGAACGGGAATAAGTTTCACGAGGAATTATTGCCTATCGAACTTAACGGTTTCGACATCGTGTTGGGAATGGATTGGCTTAGCACCAATGATGCGGAAATACTGTGCAAAAAGAAGATTGTAAAAGTAAACCCGCCTGGGAAAGAGTCGTTTATGGTGTATGGGGACAAACGCAGGGTAAATTCTGGAATCATTTCTCTAATGAAAGCCAGAAAATGTTTGACCAAGGGATGTACATCATATTTAGCATTCGTGATCGATGCTAAGAAGGAAAAGAAGGTGATACAGAGCATTCCTGTCGTGTGTGATTATACGGAAGTATTTCCTGAAGATCTTCCCGGATTACCGCCTGATCGACAAGTAGAATTCCGTATTGACTTGTTACCAGGAACGACACCAATAGCAAAAGCACCTTACCGATTAGCACCGACGGAGATGAAGGAACTGATGATGCAACTTCAAGAGTTATTGGACAAAGGTTTCATTAGACCTAGTTCATCACCCTGGGGAGCTCCAGTGTTATTCGTGAAAAAGAAAGATGGAAGTATGAGAATGTGTATTGATTACAGAGAGCTGAACAAGGCAACAATAAAGAATAGATATTCGTTGCCAAGGATTGATGACCTGTTCGATCAACTGCAAGGTTCAAGTTATTTCTCAAAGATCGATCTTAGGTCAGGATATCATCAACTGAAGGTGAGAGATCAGGATATTGAGAAGACTGCGTTCAGAACGAGATATGGACACTACGAGTTCTTGGTTATGTCGTTTGGACTAACTAATGCTCCAGCAGCATTCATGGATCTGATGAACAGGGTTTGTAAACCATTCCTCGATAAATCCGTGATAGTGTTCATAGATGACATTCTCATCTACTCGAAAAGCCAAGAAGAGCATGGTAGACACTTGCGGGAAGTGTTAGAAGTCTTGAAGAAGGAGAAGCTGTATGCTAAATTCTCCAAATGTGATTTTTGGTTTCGAGAAGTCCAATTCTTGGGTCACGTGGTCAACCAAGAAGGGATAATGGTCGATCCAGCAAAGATTGAAGCGGTAATGAAGTGGGAACAACCAAAAAGTCCCACGGAGATCCGAAGCTTTTTGGGATTATCCGGATATTACCGAAGGTTTATCCAAGGATTTTCTTCAATCGCTAGTCCATTAACAGCGTTAACCCACAAAGGAGCTACCTATGCTTGGAGTGATAAGCATAAAGAAGCATTCGAGAAGCTAAAGAAGAAACTATGCGAGGCACCGATACTTTCTCTACCCAATGGAGTTGAAGACTTCGCTGATTATAGTGATGCGTCTGGTGTTGGGTTGGGTTGTGTTTTGACCCAAAGAGAAAAGGTGATCGCATATGCGTCTCGACAGTTGAAGGAACATGAAAAGAACTACCCGACTCATGACTTGGAGTTGGCGGCGGTAGTTTTCGCTCTAAAAATATGGAGGCATTACCTCTATGGCACGAAGTGCAAACTTTTCACCGATCATAAGAGTCTCCAATATCTCTTTAATCAGAAAGAATTGAACATGAGGCAACGACGCTGGCTAGAATTACTCAAGGACTATGACTGTGAGATACTTTACCACCCCGGTAAAGCAAATGTTGTCGCTGATGCTCTCAGTCGAAAAGTCAACCTTGAAAGAAAAAGGCCAAGAGCGTTGAGAATAGAAGTTGTCTCGACCATTGTGGAAAGTATCAGGGAAGCTCAAGAAGAAGCCTCAGAGAAGAGTGACCGAAAAGACGAACGTTTGGGAAAAACATTACTGTTTGGTACAAACAGTCAAGGACTAAAGGTATTCCAAGATCGGATTTGGGTACCTAAGACTGGAGGAATAAGAGATCTTCTGATGGAAGAAGCTCACAAGACCAGGTACTCGATTCATCCCGGTAGCACTAAAATGTATAGGGACCTAAAACCCTACTACTGGTGGCCGACGATGAAGCTCGACGTTGCGAAATATGTGGCCGAGTGTGTAACTTGTGCAAGAGTTAAGGCGCAACATCAGAAACCATATGGGAGTTTAGAACCCTTACCTGTACCCATGGGTAAATGGGAAGACATCACCATGGATTTTGTGACTAAACTACCCAGGACGAAGAACGGTCACGACATGATTTGGGTGGTCGTGGATCGTTTCACAAAGAGTGCACACTTCATAGCTGCCAATGAAAGGTGGTCTATGGATAAGCTTGCAAATGCTTACGTGAAGGAAATTGTGAGACTTCACGGTGTTCCTCTAACAATTGTATCGGATCGTGATAGTCGTTTCACGTCAAGGTTTTGGAGAAGTCTACAAGAGGAATTGGGTACGAAGTTATGTCTGAGTACAGCTTACCATCCGCAGACTGATGGTCAGAGTGAAAGAACGATTCAAATGTTTGAAGATATGTTGAGAGCATGTACCCTCGAGTTCCAAGGTAACTGGGATGAGCACTTACCTTTGGTAGAATTTTCCTACAACAACAGTTTCCACTCGAGCATCAAGATGGCACCTTATCAAGCTTTGTATGGACAAAAGTGTCGTACGCCTTCTTGTTGGCTTGAGGCTGGCGAAAACCAGTTTATGGGCCCCGAGATAGTCTATGAGACTGCTGAGAAGCTGAAGGTGATCAGGGAAAGGATGTTAGCAGCTCAGGATCGTCAGAAGAGCTATGCTGAGAAGAAAAGACGACCGATGACCTTCGAAGTTGGGGATTCCGTTTTGCTTAAAGTCTCACAGTGGAAAGGACTTATACGATTCGGGAAACGAGGAAAGCTGAGTCCAAGGTTTATTGGACCGTTCAAAGTTCTTCAGAAGATTGGGAACCAAGCTTACAAGCTGGAATTGCCCGAAGAACTCGATGGTATTCATAACACCTTCCATGTATGTTATCTGAGGAAATTCACGGGAGAAGTTCCCGACATAATTCCGATCTCGGAGTTAAGAATGGATGAGAATAAGAGGCTAATCGAAGAGCCCGAGGCAATTGTTGACCGTAAGATTAAGAAGTTACGACGCAAGATGGTCGACTTAGTGCTAGTCCGATGGAAACATTCGAATGGGCCGAATCTCACTTGGGAAACAGAGGATGACATGATGAGTCGCTATCCGCATCTGTTTGCTGACGCATGATTCCAGGACGGAATCATCCTAAGGAGGAGAGAATTGTAACGCCCGGGTTTCGGGGCTAAGCATTTTTAGACGATGTAATAGTCTAGGTCAACTATTGTAACTCTTTTGATGTAATAAAGATGAAATATTTGAGTATTTTGTGAATTATGTGAATTTATGTGCTTATTATTTAATTATAAATGTATAATTAATAAAGAATAAAAATAAGCGTCAAAATGAAATGTTAGATAAACCCGATATCTATGAAGGATGTGGTAGTGGTCGTGACGAGGTTTCCGAATATATAAAGAATGCCAAAATCCGAGTTATAACGAAGAAGTTATGACCCGACGAAGTTTCACGACGGAACCGACACGATACCGGGAAGCGTAAATAGTGAATTTACGATAAAGCGAGTTTTAGCCTTAGAGATCTAAACGAAAGTCGTAGAAAATGTTAAACCGAGAGCGCCCATAAAAAGAACGCCCAAATCTGACTTCGTATGAGGAAGTTATGATTTTTCTAAGTTTCAGCTTAGCGGTATGCAGCCCAAATACTCGATTTGAGATCGAGCGGTTTTTAGCCAAAACAATCTAAATGAGAATTGAAGATCTCGTCATTAGTAGTGCAACGGTAAAAAGACAGACGAAAACGGACGTCGGATGAAGAAGTTATAAATTTCTAACGGAGTTTTCCTGTCCCGGCCTACTAAAAATAAACAATTAAAATAAATTCAAAATTAGCCGACGAAGTCTAAACGAAAGTTGTAGATTACGTTCCCGCGTACGCGTGGATATAAAGAACGTCGAAAACGGAGTTCATATGAAGAAGATATGAATTTCCAAATTTTTTAAAATATTTAATATTTATTTTTAATTATCTATTTATTTATTATTCGTTCTTTACAACCGACCGGAGGAATCTACTTTACACCGGATAAAAGGAAAAGGAGCCGGCAACTATTCGAGTACTGCGTGCTTACGCCCAGCGTAATTCGCGAGTACGCCCGGCGTACGGACTACGCCCAGCGTAGTCATGGAGTACGCCCCGCGTAAACCGAGGTTCCAACGACTATAAATAGAAACCGAAGTTCAGCCATTTTCCTTACCAATATTCATTCCTTCTCTCTAAATTTTGCCTTGGTTTGCGTGCCAATAATATCCCGAAGCCCCGATATTATTCCCGAGCCCCGAAGCAAGTTTTGAAGCCCCGAGGATCCCGAGAAGTGCAACTCTCGAGCCGAAGCTCTGCTCGCGAGAAGCTCGTTTTTTTGTGAAGATCTTCCAGGACTACCGAGGAATACTACTTCTACAAGTCGTAGTGCTGTCCGGTTATCTTCTGAACAAGTGAGTGTGTAGTTACTTTCTTCTAACGCATATTCTGAAGTATTTATTATAAAATATGTGTGATGTGTATATTTAGTTGTTATATGTGTGAATGTATATTCACTTTCTTCTATCTCATATATATAATATATTATCTATGAAATATGTGTTATATGTGTGTGCCTTATCTGTTATGTGGAATATATATTAAATGAACATGCTTTACAGGTTTTAAAACTATGCATAAAAATATATATTTTTATCTACTAATATGTTGGGTAGAACATGGGTAGATAGTTGATGTGTGATAAACAGATGAGAGGCCTCGATGTTGTTGTTGATCTAGTCATCTAGCGGAGTATGGATGACGACCACGGACTCTTCTAGGCAGTCCAGTGGAACACTAGCAGGCTCATAACCTGTAGGTGTTGTGAACGACGTGTTCACCGGTGTACTCTACTCCCCCACATGGTTGCCTTTAGGACATCTATTGTTGAGGAAACCCCTTAGCAGTAATGTCCGTCCCGATGAACTTTCCTAGATTAGGTCCCTTTAGATAGATGTTATTTTAGGGACGTAAAGTGAGGATAACGGGAATGGGTAATCGGGTTATTGTTGGTCGGTAAAAATTAAATATAATTATTTATTGCGGGTTGAAAATCCTATATGCTCACCAGGCTCCCAAGCCTGACCCACTCAGTTTATTTGTATTACAGGAAGTGGCGCAAGGGCATAAGATGGATGAATCATCAAGTTGTTTTGTTTATGAGCCTTTATATGAATTCAACTGTTGTATTGCTTGTAATATTTGTTTATGCTTTTGGTCTGTTTATCGGAATATGACATCCCGAATATTGTTATAAAATGATTATGCATCTTTGATAAAATGCTTTGATAAACTTTATTTTATCATATTTTGTTTTGGGACAAATTCCGCAACTCTTTTGAGTAAAAGAAAAAGATTTACTCTGAAAATATTTTTAAAAGCATAAATAAAACCGGTTTTTCTGGCCGAGATTTTGGGGATGTCACAAGCATAAACGTTATGCTAATAATTCTCATGTTAGTGGGAGAATGATAATTATGATTAGTATTGCAAGACAGCAATGTTAGTTATAGAAAACAAAAGTTTCAATCCGTGAAGTTGCAGGGGTTGAAAAGTTGTTTTGCTATAATTAAGGGAGAGGAAATTATACTTCATTTCAATATGAAAAGCTTAGATTGAGGTTTTAATCATCTTTAGTCAAGGATATATATGAATTTTGTGTTGGAATGGCTCAACATAAGTAAACTCTATATATGGGTCCATTATTTGCGCTCTAAAATTCGATTATGATTACGGCATCTCTTTTCTTAATCTGAATTATGAGAACTTGGCAAATAGACATAGAAATATTATAGCAAAAAGACTGGTCTAGTATCATGTCTTTATGTGAGACATCATGAATCGTGTCCCATATGCTTCGGATATAGGATCGATTGCATGTACTATAATATTCATCCTTACTCAATTTTCCAAATGCTCTGGGCATTAAGGGGGAAAAATCTAGAATTGGATATGACTAAAATGATTAAGCAATTGTCGAGGACAATCAAAGGTTTACCAAAGATTGGTTGCTCAGGGACAGTTGGAAATATAGTGTTAATTTTGGAAGGACCATAGTGACATATTCTAAAAAGAGGCAACTCTTGTTCAGAAGTGATAGTCAAAATGGGAATATGGAAATGTTTCCACAGGTGGAAATTATTCAATCTGTGTAAGATTAGAAAAACTTAATGCAAGAAGGATATTTCCATGGAGTTGATCTCCATTGGAATACTCTGTAATGTCTGTTGACAAGTCTTTGTCACTTTGTGCATAATCATTACAAGAGGATCAATGCATATAAGTTTATAATCTAATAGTTTTTGGTAAATGGCAGGATTTGGAATTCTTGCATTTGCAGTAAGGAATTGGGATTGTGAAATGAGAATCATTGGAATTATGTTCAATCGATCTATTTCACAGAGTAAAGATCATAGACAAACTTAGTGTGCATACTTGATGTATGGCATAACTAATGTTTAGACAAACATAGTGTTCACACTTGGTGTATGGCATGACTAGTGTTTAGAGAACATAGTGTACATGCTTGGAGCATGGGACAACTATTGTTTTAATTCAAGTATAACGTTGATAGTTGAAACAGTATACAATGAATAATGGGTAATCAATATGGTGATAAATAAAAGGTGTTTTATTTATATTCATAAGTTATGAGACCATATTGGATTCGATTATTCTTGTGTTTCACTTTGCATATTTTGACTTCCAGAATAACTAGGTCGTTCTTCCTGAATGACTAAGTTATTCAAACCATCCACAGTCGGTCATATGTTGGAAGTAGATATGAATCAAGACTTTCATGGGTTGGCTTGTAGAGGTCTAAGATGTTGGACAAAGCGGTGCTACAACACTCATGAGTGCTCATAAGTTCTGAGTATTGGATTCAACCCACGCTCATTTGACTCACTTCATGGATTTTATCACGAGTGATCATGAGACGATAATATCTTATATTCTTCAAACCTAGAGATATGAGTTGTTACTATGAGTTGGTTGTACATTGATTGCGCGAAAACGCATTGGTAACTCGATGTTATAAAACATGCCTTTGTGTTTGATTCAACAAGTAGTAGAACAAGCCATATGAGTCGAAGTTTATCCATTCCTTGTACCTTCGATATAAAAGCGATATTTGTGGGCCCCTCGATGATTTAATGATGACAAATGTGAGTGCTTGGCCAAGCCAGGACTGATTTGATCTGTTCAATCAGTTAGTCATCATGAATCGGAAATCGGGAAACAATAAATGGACAGAGAGAATGATTTACAATCCATGTCTCAGTCCATATGATATCTAGAATGGAGGAATATATGATCCCTTATCTAATGGACAAATCATTGACGAGATCAGAGTTCAGTTACAACGTCAGAGTTCAACAACGGCTTTTGAGAACTACGATTGCCAGTTGGTTCTTGAAGTCATACGCAATAATAGTTCTAGACTTATCCAAGTGGGAGACTGTTGGATTAGTGTCTAAGTCCATAACTATAATTGGTATGTACTTGACCCGACTCGGCATGGTCCATTTGGGTTGCATGGTATCGGAACATTTGGATAGACCGTTTATGAGGAGAAGACATTTTGTGACATATTAATATATTATAAATTCTAATATACTAATATGAAATCATGTTAAATTAGTATTGATCAAGAATTAATTTGGACTTAATTTAGTGATCAAAAGGAGACTAATTAAATATATGGGGATTGATTGTGTAAATCCTTCATTCTTATATATGTGGGCTTATGATCCATGATTCCTTATGTTGGATTTAACCCATGTGGTGATCCATGGATACTCCATGGAGGTTAAAACCCATGGAGCATAAGGAATGGGTAAAGTCATGGGTTACATGGTGTAACCCTAATGTGCACACTATATAAGGACCCCTTTAGCTCAAGAAATTGGCACTAGTGATACATATATGAGGGCTAGCCGATTTGAGCATGAGTGTCTTCTTCTCATGGTTATTCCATGTGTTGGTGATGTTGTGTGAACCATTTGAGGTGTCACACTTGGGGCAGTAGGCTCTTGAGCTACATCAACAAGGTACGTATTTCTATCTAGTTTATTACCCAAGTATCAATGTTTTGTATGCTAGTTAGGATAATACCTTGGAATATTCATATTTGCATGTATAATAGAGAAAAACATAGATCCAAGGTATTTAGGGTTGCATGTACACTTAGGAGTGTTAGAATGCTCAAAACCCAACAGTTAGCAGCTCACCCATATTGATCAATGCACTCTCACTGACCAACATGCTTTGCCTTGGCGGTCAAATGATAACCATAGAACTCATAAGCATTGCCAACCCAAATGCAAGGTGCACAAAAACAAGATTGTATCAACTTAACACGATAGGTTATCAACCTCAGGTCGTGTGCTAGTGATAACTAAAAGGTTTTATTATCAATTGAATCCTAAAACTTTTTCAAGATCAGTAAGAATCCCACTGACTTCTTGACATATAAATATTTCTCTTAAGGAACATTCATTGATGATCTAAAAACAAATATTCAAAAGTTAGTGTGGCTTCTCGAGAAAACACTTCATTGAATTGGTCTTAGTTTATCCTTCGTTTTAACCAAAACATCATAACTACCAATTCCAATTGTGCTAGAGTAAGAAAAAATTATTACTCCACATTTCAATAGGTGTTATAAACCTCTTTAGTTCAAAATAAGTTTCAAGATACGATTCATAGTTACTAGGGTATGACTCTAAAACTTGATTGGAAATGAAGTATGACTCATATATTGATTTGAACCATTTCAGTAATATCTGATTCCTCTTCTTAGTCATACAATTTCACCAAGATTTACTTCGAGGATTAATTGTGATTTCGTTCCACAATCATTAAGATGATCATAAAACATGATACTAAATACTCTCTTTTTCTTTCAGATTGGAGAAACTTTTATCTTTCTGCCTAATAGATTCTTCTTATTCGTTCAGCTACTCTTTGAACGTTTTCAAAGCATCAGAATTATGCTTAATCTTGTAAACACAACCATGTTTACTTAAACATCAGTAAATTATGGCGAATAGAGTTATGATCCTTTGTGGTGGATCTGACTAGTGTATATCAACATGTATTAGATTCATTAGTCCTTCACTTTGACTCACATAAACATGTGATTAATGAATTAGTCATAATTTTCAAATGATCAAGATTCTCATACATCACACAATTCAAATTGCATGAATCCAAGTATTTATCCAATTGAAACTTGGGCGATGAGAATTCCTTTTCACTTGGTTAATTTTGACAATACCACAACCGAACAAGAATCAAATCCATAATTAATATTCCTAATAATAGAAATGCAACCAACACTTTCACAAATGCCTTTTCAAGGAAATATAAAGTAAACTAAACAAAATTTCACTTTTATTGATAATAAATGAAAAATTTAGAATTTGTCCTTACGATGCATAAAATGAAAACTATGTTTCCAGACATTTCCTAAGAAATCTAGTAAATTATCATAACTCCTAAGTAGTAGCTTCTAAAATTTGATCATCGAACCATGCGACCGAAATCCATATCTCACGATCAAATTCATCTCACTCTGCTTAAGCTTCATTCTTTCTCTTAGATCTTGCAAAACATCAAAATGTGATCATCACATCATGTATTAAGAATCTATGAATAGGAACTTATTAAAATAATGGAGTTAGATAATGGATGTACCTAAATTGGAGTCACACGACTTCACTTTACCATCTCTAAGATCTTTCAGGTAGTCTGGGCAGCTTCGCAACTAATGTCCCTTCAATTTTCAATAGAAACAAATGGACATTTTAGGGTTATCACATGTAACTATCTCATAACCATCCTTTCTCTTTACCATACGATCAAACGGTTCGATCTTGGCCAATCCATTTCCATTAAGAAGAGAAATCTATTTTGGACCACCACTATCGCCATTGTCAATGCCCATGGAAACTTTGGAATTAGATCCTTCCCACATTTTTGCTTCACTTATGCTATTAAGTATTTCTGCTTCAGCAACAATCAACATATGTGTCAGATCAACTAGGGTCACGTTGTGGTTGCTCATATAAAAGTTCTCAATGAACTGACTATATGATTTAGGAAGCAAAAATAGAACCAAATCGATGGCTTGCTCCCTTAGGAAAACGACACCCATTCTATCCAATTTGTCAATGTGTGATTTTATTTCCAAGACATGCGCACACACAGATTTTCCATCTTGATGAATTTAAAACCGGATTTCCTCCATAAATTCTCCGATCGAAATGGTAAAGAAGTTTTCATATTTACACCTTTTTTTGTTGGAGTTGTTCGAATGGGTGTTTACCCCAAAGTGTTCCCGGAATGCATGCATACATCCGTAAGTAACTTAGTGCAACATGGAAAATTTCATTGAGAGGAATCAGCAAAGAAAAGAAAAAGGGTCAACACATGCCAATATGGCTTGAGTAGTTTTCTCTCTTTTGACTTTAGACATGGGGAGAGTTACTTGAGGAGGAGGAGGAGGGAGAGTTGTAGAAGCATGACGTCCAGTTCCACCATTGCTCGAAGAAGGGAGCATACTTTCACCTTGATCAGAATGTGGAAGATCATCTTCAAAAGGTAAAGGAAAACCACTTCGCAAAGAACGAGGAAGACTACTGTTGTCTTGACTTGACATCTATAGTAGGAGAAAAGAGAATTCAAGTTAGTTGATTTTATTCCTAATTATTAACCTATAAATTTAAATTAAGGCTAGGATCCATATTTTTGATTAGAACTTTGAAGAGGGATGCCATAATCAAATTCGAATCTATTTTAGGTAGGTAAAGCTTTACTAATTTCAATATCATTAAACTCCTAGATCTTTTGAGATTCATTGAACTATTCAGTGGCATTTTTAATCTCGATTCACTGGGAAACCGAGGATCACCAACAAGATGTGAATAACCATGCAAATTAGTTTGGTACTCTCGATGTCATTAATCATCTCATTTTAATGTGCCGGTTAGCCACACGTTCTCCATTAATCAATGATAATTTGTGAGACACCCATTGCTACCCTTTATTTGTCCCTATTAGTGTGTCGGTTAACCACACACGCTCCACTAACGAGTAATTAAGTGTAATGTGCAATTTCATGGGTTAGCATACAAATTCACATTTTTCTTAAAGTAACTAAGATTGAGAATTTTATAAAAGAGAAGTTAGTTACTTTAAAATTCATTATACTTATTAATGAGGATTATTTGTCCTGTCAAACCTGTTCGGCTAACGACCCTCGATCAATCGAGGAAGCGGTGGGTGAGAGTGGACACCCATTCAACCACGATATTATAGGCATTTTCATTAAACCCCCCTTAGAGATCGGCGTCGTGAATGAGGCGTACTAGCAGTTCGACTGACTTAGTCTTATACATGTAGTAAATATTAAACATCTAATTTTACATATAGTATAAGGTGTATTTTAAACATTTCAAAATACTAGGTTTAATTATTAAATTTCGAAAATTAAAACATTTAATTTAAATTTAAAGTTAAACCATATGATTTAATAATAATCTGTTAATTAAAAATTTAATTAAATTATTAAATCAATTTGAGGATTATCCAACAAAATTAATCAAGATAATTTAACCCTGATCCTCTCCCCGTAATTTTTGAAAATCATGGGAGGGATCAAACAAAATTTTACAATTATCCAATTAAACAAGTAAACAGATAATTACCAAAAATAAGATAACCCTACGAAATTGGTAATTATCCAACTCCTTATTTATCCACATGGGATATACTAGAAACCCTAGATTATCCATATTTAAACCATCCACCTCCTTCACTAGGAAGGTTCTAGAACCTCTTGCTAAACTATTGAAAAATTATGCTTCAGCCCCCTGCACTTTTAATTTATTCTTTTAATCCAAATTTAATTCCATTTAATTTCTTATTAAATATTAACCGAATAACAAATTCAACCTCTCTCTCCAAAAAGTGATCCTGTCTAGTTGCTAGTTTTGAGGGAAACCCAAACGGACGGTCCTACTATCAATTCAAGTATATACCAATTATAGTTATGGTCTTAGACACCTAATCCAACATGATTTTGACTCTCAGCCACACCATTAAGTTGTGGTGTCCTAGGAGGTGTCAATTGTGAAAAAATTCCACATTACTTCTTGATACTAAGATACTCTCCACCTCTATCAGATCAAAGTATCTTTATCTTCTTGCCCATTTGATTATTGTGACAACCCGAAATTTTCATTTGTATAATTTCCACAGTCAAACACTTCAAATATTAGATAAAAACATTTCAGTACATTTTTGGCTGGATTTAAGCCCATTTGGTGTTTTAATTTATTTTTCGTCAAACGATTTAATAAAAGGAAGTGACGTAATTAGTGAGGTGTAACAAAGCGAACAACCAACACCTTAGCTAGGTGTTTACGGCCAAACAAGGGTGTTTGGGCCGTAAACACCCTTTCCCCAAGAACTCATGCATATAGCATGAGTTTACACTCCTTGTCCTCATTTTTCCACTTCCCACTCAAGAACACCAAATTTTTCTCTCAAGTATCATAATTTTATCTCTTCAAATCCGCCAAAATGTAAGTGTTTCTTCCCTGGATTCTTTCATAAAACACTTAATCTAGTGTTTATACATCTTTTCATCCATAAATTTCCGATTTTTACATAGATCTTCCAGCATTCTTCAAAACACCAAGAACACCAAGAACACACACTAGTGTTCTTGGGTCCTAAACACCTCTACAAGCTTACTATAAGTAAGTAAACTCTCCCTAACTAGTTATTTACTTAGTATACTTGTATTACATTAGAGAAATCACCAAAAACCCCCAAGAACATGGGTTTACGGTTTGGGAATCTCCCAAAACCGTAAACACCCAGAACCGTAGACACCCAAAAGGGTGTTTTGATGCCCCAAATGCTTTCCAATGCTAGGCTAATGAACTAGAAAGTTGCATGCACGAGCTAGAAACACCAAAACACGAAAAGGTTGAGACATACATGAGTTTACGGCCGTAAAATCATGGGCTTACGACCGTAAACCCAAGTGTTTACGACCGTAAACTCTCAAGGATGGTCCAAGGACCGTAAACTCCAATGAGGGGTCCTTTTGTGCCATAACCACTTCCTAAGCCTTTGATTCGAACTTAGAACCCTTCCTTGTGAGATATAGGACCTTGAAACACACAAATGCACCATTTCCATGAGTTTACGGCCGTAAACTCATGGGGGAAATGGTCCAGAAACCGTAAACACACATAAGGGCCACCATTTGAGGAGTAAACTCCAATGTGAGGCCCTACTCTCCTTAGATGCAACCTTTAGCACTCCTTGCACTGGAAACAAAGTGTCTTCATGCATTAGAGTGTCTTTACTTACCTAATTAGTGATTAAATAACTAATTAGATACATTTATGTATCACTACATGTTACATAGGATCTGTGTGTGTGTTCAAGACCTCACTTGACACCTAGCATCCTACCCGACACTTCCATCCACTTCACTCATTGCAGGTGAGTTCATACCCCTTAATCAACCTTTTAAATGTTTTTAAATGCTTTTTGGGGGGGAATACAAGTTGAATCAATCAACTTATGGTATCAAATACCATGTGATTTATAACTTGCAACCAAAAGGTTTTTTTTTATACTTTTAACCGCTTTACCAACAAAACTGCTAAAGCGTTTATCAAACTCATTTTCATGTTAAATTGTTATATAAATATTTCTAAACTCTTTTAAACTCCTTCTGTTCCCAAACCATATCTACACCAATATATTTATATAAGTAAGACTTGAAGGACTTAGGACTGATAACTCACCTTACTTCTTGTTCTTGTTTGATTGTGGACTTAGGGTATATTGTTATCTGTCCGAATGTCGTTGAACTCTTAGTTATATATTATATATATTCGTGTTGAATATTAAAGTCTTCACTTCAGTTTAATACCTTTGTGTATCAAAGGCATGCAACCAACCTTACTATTTAACTATAATAGGTATAGTTAAGGATTACTACTCGTGTATTACTATTACAATGGTACCTACCAGAGTCCGAACAGTTATGAGTCAATACATGTTAAACACTATAAAAAGAGAATACTATATACCAGGGGTGACAAAATGTCACATTTCTACAGATGACTCGGAGGGTCATCAGGGATTCCATCGTCAATCAGCATGGTTACATACAAGTTCACATTTCGTCCTTTAATTAATACATTAAGAATTAAAGGCAAAACAGACTCCCCGAGGTGTATTGTACATTTAATACTACCTGGAGTCTGCAATTTTCATTTCATTAGCTGGCAGTGATACTGCTGGGGTAAAACACTATTTTCCCAATTACTTTACATGAATGAAGTCTAAAACTATATTCTCATACTAATAGTTTCTCTGGGAAAACTTTTACATTTTCAAAGGATCAAACATACATACAACCGGGTCTTGGTAGAAGACCACTTTTACTGGAAAACATAGGGTTTTCCTAGGGAGCATACTATTTTCCAACATTGAGATCAATTATTATACTACATGGTTGTAATTATTTTTATACCAGCAATGACACTAAATACTCATGAACTCACCAGCTTTATGCTGATACTCGCTTTCAAAATAACTTGTATTCTCAGGTCATCAGTAGACAGGTACAGATGCAGCTTTTGAGAAGATGGAGCACATACAAGACTCCTCTTTATTTTGATTATACTTTTGGTGTCTAACAAACTGTACAGAACACGCTTGTATTACAATTATTATATTAATGCAATGGATGTTGTTGCTTGTCTTTACTATTATGCATCGTTATGATACTGTACATGACGTCCTCCACCCCAGAACGTATTCCGTCGTTCTCGGTTTTGGGGTGTGACAGATTGGTATCAGAGCATTGTTTATAGTGAATCAAGTATATCAACCCATAAAATATATACGAACTATAAACACATCGGGATTAAAACACTCTGACCAAGAATATATACTATTAAATAAGAAAATATTTGACTAAGTATATATATACATCCATTCACACTAAGGGTCAGTATCATACTAGAACAGAACAAAAGTATTAAGATTGTTGAACAGCACAATTAGGCTTAGAGACATATAGTCAAATCTGGGAGGATGTAGCCTGATCAACTACATTTACCTAGGATTGACTAGCCTGTGCCTAAGAGTGGTTGTGGTGTTGCAACAAGTCTAAAAACTTACCAACACTACTACAAGAACATTTGAACAAGAATACTATAGGAGTATTCTGCATTTCCTGTAATCTACATATGTGAGAACTAAAAAGGTCATTACTAGTAGGGCAATAGTTGCTAAGTGGATACACTATAGTTACATGTGACTAAGACGCTATAGACTTAGAATCTGTGATCTTTGCTTTACTTCCTGTTCCTTGTTTGGTTGTGGATTTAGAGTTAGGGTCACTTATTCGAAGGTCTATCCTGTCTCGATTACATGTAATTGGTATGCATTATGCAAGTATTGGGTCGACTAATAACGATCATCTTATAAGTATCTTAGGATTAGTACGTCTACTAACTAACTTCTCTCCATTCTCGCATAGATACAATGACTGATTCAAGGGTAACCCAGAGAGGGGTGCCCGTCGCCAGCAGAAGATTATCTACTCATCCTCTCTCTTCCTAAGAAGAATAGCCTTGCTCTTCAATACCTCCGTCTCACCTGTCTGTAAAACATTCCCGACTTTGAAAGTACTATAACTAGCCCTCTAAACTGTCAACATTCTCCTTATGGTTTGATGTAAGACCAATTGTTAGGTCGTTTTTCCTGAACTCATTTTACATCAGTAATACCAGAAATATTGGCAGTTGTCTAATCTATTTGGAAGTTCATGCTCTTGTGTTTTCTTACTCTATTGATATGCATCTATCTAATTGTTGGACTATGGCGATTTATTCCATGAGACACTCTCATCATACTTAAAATTGATTCTCACTGTTGTCATCATCTTTTAAAATTTTTCAGTAAAAGATGCCTCCTCGCAAGCGTCCGACCAGACGCACGCCTGTGGATCAAACACCACCACCACCTCCCCCACCGCAGTTCGACCCGGTGATGTTTCAAGCAGCTGTGACTGCAGCTGTGACCACCGCGCTAGCGCAAGTCAACTCAGGTGGTGTTAGTGGATCGGGAACTGGCACAAACTCCAACCATGGTGAAATCCACCCACGTGCATGAGAGTACACCTATAAAGATTTCATCAGCTGCAAACCTATTTACTTCAATGGAACCGGAGGGATCCTTGCACTGTCCCAATGGATTGAGAGAACCGAAGCGATCTTCGAAATGTGCTCATGCCCCGAAGGAAGCAAGATAAAATTTGCTGCTTGCACCTTCACCCAAAGGGCCTTGACGTGGGGGAATGGCCATGTCAAATCACTCTCCCTGGTCACAGCCAACACCATGGGCTGGGACACACTGAAGGACCTGATGACGAGGGAGTACTGCCCGAGGGGCGAAATTTAGAAACTTGAGGAGGAACTCTGGAACCTCAAAATGCAGGGTTCCGACATCGTAGCTTATACGGCCAGGTTCTACGACTTGGTGGCTCTGTGCCCAAACATGGTGCCCACCGAAAGCAAGAAAATCAAACGATACATCCGGGGATTAGTACCCCCATATCGAGGGAATGTTCTAGCGTCACAACCTACGACCTTTGACAGTGCCAAGGAATTGGCCCAGAGGTTGATTAATTATGAAGTCCCTTACACTCCATCAACAACCACTACAACTACCTCTGCACCAACCCACACATCCGACAACAAAAGGAAGTGTGGGGACCGAAGGAAGGGCAAATCAGCCAAATCCTCTTCCAATAACCAACAAACAGTGGCTGTCCATGCTGCCACTACTCCTACTACCCCTGTGCCCGCCAAAACATATGCGGGGAATCTACCCAAGTGCGATAAGTGCTCTTTCCATCATAACGGCCCCTGCCGTGACATGCAGTGCACCAATTGCAACCGGAAGGGCCATACCGTCCGGTTTTGCAGAGCACCTCCCAAACCCATTTCCCAAATTCCTAGTTCGGGAGCAAGCCAGGCCTGCTATGGTTGTGGCGAAGTCGAACATTTCAAAAGAAACTGTCCAAAGGCTGGCAACGCGGGAGGAGCGGGTAGACTACTTGCTATTGGCCATAATGAGGCTGTAGCAGACCCCACCGTAGTCACGGGTACGTTCCTTCTCGATAACTCTTATGCTTGTATTCTATTCGATAGTGGGGCAGAAAGAAGTTTCGTAAATCAAAACTTTAAACACTTACTCAAACAAACATCGCGATCACTGAAAGAAACATTCGTCGTAGAAATGGCTAACGGCAAGACGGAAAGTTCTAACGAAATCTACATAGGTTGTACACTCACATTAGATAATCATTCGTTTCCTATCGACCTCATACCGGTAGCGATCAAGAGTTTCGATGTCATCATAGGCATGGACTGGCTGAGTCTCCACCGTATCGATATCCTGTGTTTCGACAAAGCCATCCGTCTAAACCTACCCAATAACGAAACCTTAATGATCTACGGAGACAAACCCAGTACGAGTCTTCGTATCATCTCTAGTATTCAAGCTTAGAAGTACCTGCGTAAGGAATATCGTGCATTCCTTGCACACGTCGTCGACGCGAGCCAGTAAACGAAAGACCTAAAAGACTTCCCCGTAGTACGTGATTTTCCCGACGTCTTTCCAGAAGAGCTACCAGGTTTACCTCCGCAACGTCAGGTCGAGTTCCGAATCGACTTACTCCCCGGAGCTACCCCCATAGCAAAATCGCCTTATCGCCTAGCGCCTGCTGAGATGCAAGAACTGTCCGGTCAACTTAACGAACTGCTCAGCAAGGGCTTTATAAGACCAAGCTTCTCACCCTGAGGAGCACTAGTCTTGTTCGTGAAGAAGAAAGACGGATCGTTCCGTATGTGCATCGATTATAGGGAACTCAACAAACTGACGGTCAAGAATTGTTACCCTCTTCCTCGCATAGACGATTTATTTGACCAACTGCAAGGGGCGAGCTACTTTTCCAATATTGATCTAAGGTCCGGGTATCATCAGTTATGAGTGCTCGAGGAGGATGTTCCGAAAACAGCCTTCCGAACTCGTTACGGACACTACGAGTTCGTAGTAATGCCGTTCGGCCTAACCAATGCGCCCGCAGTCTTCATGGACTTGATGAATAGAGTATGTCGTCCTTACTTGGATCAGTTCGTCATCGTCTTCATTGATGATATACTTATCTACTCTAGAAGTAAGGAAGAGCATAGCGATCATCTGCGACAGGTCCTGGAAACCCTACGATCGGAGAAACTATACGTGAAGTTCTCCAAGTGCGAATTTTGGATCCGAAGAGTCGAATTCTTAGGACATGTGGTTAGCGAAGAAGGAATCCACCTGGACCCATCCAAGATTAAAGCGATTGAGAACTGGTCAGCACCGAAGACGCCTACGGAAATTCGCCAATTTCTAGGCCTCGCTGGCTACTACCGCAGGTTCATTCAAAACTTTTCTCGAATCGCGAAACCCCTGACCACATTGACCCAGAAAGGCGTGGCCTTTGACTGGGAGGAGAAACAAGAAAGGGCATTCCAAACCCTGAAGCGAGCCTTATGCACCGCACCGATACTGTCCCTCCCCGAAGGGATAGAAGACTTTGTGGTGTACTGCGATGTATCCAATCAGGGGCTCGGCTGTGTTCTGATGCAACGAGGTAAAGTCATCGCCTACGCCTCAAGACAGCTGAAGAAACACGAGGTCAACTACACCACGCACGACCTCGAACTAGGAGCGGTTGTGTTCGCCCTAAAGGTCTGGAGACACTATCTGTATGGTACGAAGAGCATCATCTATACCGACCACAAAAGCCTCCAACACATCTTCAACCAGAAAGAACTCAACATGAGACAACGACGGTGGGTCGAGCTACTCAATGAGTACGAATGTGAAATTCGTTATCATCCGGGTAAAGCCAACGTAGTAGCAGACGCTCTAAGTCGGAAAGATTATTCTGGTCGAAGAGTCAAGTCATTAACAATGACTATCCATTCGCGTCTCTCCGCACAAATAAAGGAGGCTCAGTTCGAAGCCTTGAAACCTGAAAATATAGCAGGAGAATCCCTGCGAGGAATGGATAAGAACCTACAGGTCAAGGGTAACGGAACTTTATACCTCATGGACCGGATCTGGACCCCGAGACACGGTGGCTTCAGAGACTTGGTCATGAAGGAGGCGCACAACACTCGATATTCCGTCCACCTGGGTTCAGATAAAATGTATCTGGATCTCAAGAAATTATACTGGTGGCCTAATATGAAAGCGGAGATCGCTACCTTCGTAAGTAAATGCCTTACTTGCGCCAAGGTCAAGGTCGAATACCAGAAACCATCAGGTCTACTCCAACAACCGGAGATACCTGAATGGAAGTGGGAGCGGATCACTATGGACTTCATAACCAAGCTACCCAAGACAACGGGTGGGCTTGATACCATATGGGTCATCGTCGATAGATTGACCAAGTCCGCACACTTCCTACCCATCAAAGGAACTGACAAGATGGAGAAACTCACAAGAACATACATCAGGGAGATCGTACGACTGCATGGTGTTCCTATATCTATTATCTCCGATGGAGATAGCAGATTCACTTCGAGGTTCTGGCAGTCCCTACAAAGCTCCCTGGGAACGAGGCTGGACATGAGTACAGCCTATCATCCTCAGACCGACGGACAAAGTGAGAGGACCATCCAAAATCTGGAAGATATGCTGCGAGCCTGTGTGATCGACTTTGGTAAGGCTTGGGAAACACACTTACCCCTTGTCGAATTTTCTTACAACAACAGCTATCACACGAGCATCAAAGCTGCTCCATTCGAAGCCCTCTACGGCCGAAAGTGCAGGTCCCCTCTGTGCTGGGCTGAGGTGGGTGACACTCATTTAGCTAAAGGACGAATTCCTGACAGCGCTCTCACGGGTCCGGAAATCATTCGGGAAACGACAGAGAAAATTGTTCAGATTCGTGAACGATTGAAGGCCTCAAGAGACCGACAGAAAAGCTACGCAGACAAACGAAGAAAACCTTTGGAGTTCCAGGTGGGAGACCGAGTCCTGTTGAAAGTCTCACCCTGGAAGGGCTTAATACGCTTTGGAAAGCGTGGAAAGCTAAATCCAAGATACATAGGGCCTTTTGAGATTCTCGCTAGAATCGGCCGCGTAGCGTACAGACTCAATCTACCCCGCGAACTTAGTAACGTACATCCTACCTTCCACGTCTCGAACTTGAAAAAGTGTCTATCCGACGAGACTCTTGTAATCCCACTCGACGAGATCGAGATCAACGAAAGCCTCAACTACGTGGAAGAACCCATGGAGATTATGGACCGAGAGGTCAAACGAACGAAACAAAGCCGCATCCCAATTGTGAAGGTTCGCTGGAACGCCAAGCGAGGACCGGAGTTCACTTGGGAGCGCGAGGATCAAATGAGACTTAAATATCCTTATCTTTTTACTTAGTTATTGTATAATAACTTAGTTGCTTGAACTCTAATTTCGGGACGAAATTCCCTCTAACGGGGGGATGATGTGACAACCCGAAACTTTCATTTGTATAATTTCCACAGTCAAACACTTCAAATATTAGATAAAAACATTTCAGTACATTTTTGGCCGGATTTAAGCCCATTTGGTGTTTTAATTTATTTTTCGTCAAACGATTTAATAAAAGGAAGTGACGTAATTAGTGAGGTGTAACAAAGAGAACAACCAACACCTTAGCTACGTGTTTACGGCCAAACATGGGTGTTTGGGCCGTAATCACCCTTTCCCCAAGAACTCATGCATATAGCATGAGTTTACACTCCTTGTCCTCATTTTTCCACTTCCCACTCAAGAACACCAAACTTTTCTCTCAAGTATCATAATTTCATCTCTTCAAATCCGCCAAAATGTAAGTGTTTGTTCCCTGGATTCTTTCATAAAACACTTAATCTAGTGTTTATACATCTTTTCATCCATAAATTTCCTATTTTTACATAGATCTTCAAGCATTCTTCAAAACACCAAGAACACACACTAGTGTGCTTGGGTCCTAAACACCTCTACAAGCTTCCTATAAGTAAGTAAACTCTCCCTAACTAGTTGTTTACTTAGTATACTTGTATTACATTAGAGAAATCACCAAAAACCCACAAGAACATGGGTTTACGGTTTGGGAATCTCCCAAAACCGTAAACACCCAAAAGGGAGTTTTGATGCCCCAAATGCTTTCCAATGCTGGGCTAATGAACTAGAAACTTGCATGCATGAGCTAGAAACACCAAAACACGAAAAGGTTGAGACATACATGAGTTTACGGCCGTAAACTCATGGGCTTACGACCGTAAACCCAAGTGTTTACGACCGTAAACTCTCAAGGATGGTCCAAGGACCGTAAACTCCAATGAGGGGTCCTTTTGTGCCCTAACCACTTCCTAAGCCTTTGATTCGAACTTAGAACCCTTCCTTGTGTGATATAGGACCTTGAAACACACAAATGCACCATTTCCATGAGTTTACGGCCGTAAACGCATGGGGGAAATGGTCCAGAAACCGTAAACACACATAAGGGCCACCATTTGAGGAGTAAACTCCAATGTGAGGCCCTACTCTCCTTACTTGCAACCTTTAGCACTCCTTGCACTTGAAACAAAGTGTCTTCATGCATTAGAGTGTCTTCACTTACCTAATTAGTGATTAAATAACTAATTAGATACATTTATGTATCACTACATGTTACATAGGATCCGTGTGTGTGTGTTCAAGTCCTCACTTGACACCTAGCATCCTACCCGACACTTCCATCCACTTCACTCATTGCAGGTGAGTTCATACCCCTTAATCAACCTTTTAAATGTTTTTAAATGCTTTTGGGGGGGGGGGGAATACAAGTTGAATCAATCAAGTTATAGTATCAAATACCATGTGATTTATAACTTGCAACCAAAAGGATTTTTTGTTTATACTTTTAACCGCTTTACCAACAAAACTGCTAAAGCGTTTATCAAACTCATTTTCATGTTAAATTGTTATATAAATATTTCTAAACTCTTTTGAACTCCTTCTGTTCCCAAACCATATCTACACCAATATATTTATATAAGTAAGACTTGAAGGACTTAGGACTGATAACTCACCTTACTTCTTGTTCTTGTTTGATTGTGGACTTAGGGTATATTGTTATCTGTCCGACTGTCGTTGAACTCTTAGTTATATAGTATATATATTGGTGTTGAATATTAAAGTCGTCACTTCAGTTCAATACCTTTGTGTATCAAAGGCATGCAACCAACCTTACTATTTAACTATAGTAGGTATAGTTAAGGATTACTACTCGTGTATTACTATTACAATGGTACCTACCAGAGTCCGAACAGTTATGAGTCAATACATGTTAAACACTATAAAAAGAGAATACTATATACCATACAAGAGAACACTCTATACACTATACCAGGAAGTACATTATACATTATACAAAGAGAACATACTACAACAGAATGTGACATACTATCTCTCGATACGACACTTCACTGTGCTATCACCGTGTAAGCAGAGTCTCCTGGAGGGAGAGCGGGCATTATGTGTATAGATCTATACGGGACAGACACTCCCACATCCCGACTGCTAGCTACAGTCCGAGCCGACTAGGCCCAGGGGTGATAAAATGTCACATTTCTACAGATGACTCGGAGGGTCATCAGGGATTCCATCGTCAATCAGCATGGTTACATACAAGTTCACATTTCGACCTTTAATTAATACATTAAGAATTAAAGGCAAAACAGACTCCCCGAGGTGTATTGTACATTTAATACTACCTGGAGTCTGTAATTTTCATTTCATTAGCTGGCAGTGATACTGCTGGGGTAAAACACTATTTTCCCAATTACTTTACATGAATGAAGTTTAAACTATATTCTCCTACTAATAGTTTCTCTGGGAAAACATTACATTTTCAAAGGATCAAACATACATACAACCGGGTCTTGGTAGAAGACCACTTTTACTCGAAAACATAGGGTTTTCCTAGGGAGCATACTATTTTCCAACATTGAGATCAATTATTATACTACATGGTTGTAATTATTTTTATACCAGCAATGACACTAAATACTCATGAACTCACCAGCTTTATGCTGATACTCGCTTTCAAAATAACTTGTATTCTTAGGTCATCAGTAGACAGGTACAGATGCAGCTTTTGAGAAGATGGAGCACATACAAGACTCCTCTTTATTTTGATTATACTTTTGGTGTCTAACAAACTGTACAGAACACGCTTGTATTACCATTATTATATTAATGCAATGGATGTTGTTGCTTGTCTTTACTATTATGCATTGTTATGATACTGTACATGACGTCCTCCACCCCAGAACGTATTCCGCCATTCTCGGTTTTGGGGTGTGACAATTATCCACTTTGTGCATAAACTCTTTAAACTTTTCAAAAGTATCTGATTTATGCTTGATTAAATATGTATAGTCATATCTACTATAATCATCAATAATCGTCACATAGTAGCGATTCGCATCCATTGCGGATGATCTGTAAAGGGCTACACACATTTGTATGGATGAAGGCCAACAAATCTTCACCTCTTTCACAAATACCAGTGAATGGTGACTTAGTCATCTTGCCCAATAAACGAGACACACATTCTGTTGGATTAGTGTCTACGCCCATAACTATAATTGGTATATACTTGACCCGACCCGGCATGGTCCATTTGGGTTGCATGGCATCGAGACATTTGGATAGACCTTTTGTGAGAAGAGGATATTTGTAACATATTAATATATTATAAGTTCTAATATATTAATATGAAATCATATTATTTAATTAGTATTGATCAAGAATTAATTTGGAACTAATTTAGTGATCAAAAGAGACTAATTAAATATATGGGGATTGATTGTGTAAATCATTCATTCTTATATATGCAGGCTTATGATCCATTATTCCTTATATTGGGTTTAACCCATTGTGGTAACCCATGGATACTCCATGGAGGTTAAAACCCATGGAGCATAAGGAATGGGTAAATTCATGGGTTACATGGTGTAGCCCTAATGTACAGACTATATAAAGACCCCATTAGTTGGTGAAATCGGCACTAGTGCATACACAATAGGGCAAGCCGATTTCTAGAGTGAAGTATCTCTTCTCATGGTTATTCCAAGTTGTTTTGATGTTGTGTGAACCATTTGAGGTGTCACACTTGGGGCACTAGGCTCTTGAGCTCCATGGAATCAAGCTACAACAAAGAGGTACGTAATTCTACTAGATTTTATATTACATGTACTTTATATTATGCTAGTTAGATCAATACCTTGGAAAATTGATATTTGCATGTATAATAGAGAAAACATAGATCCAAGCTATTTAGGGTTGCATGTACACCATAGGAGTGTTAGAATGCTCATAACCCAACACATTCATCATCTGTTTTTAGGTCAAATGATTCCAACACTCCATCATTTTGGAATTGGGCGATGCATTTCTTGTTGATGTTCCCAAGAAGACAATGCCATAAGCATGTATTTTCTAAACTATTATACAAATCGATATTGTAAACATTATTGCCAAGTTCATTTACACACACAATAGTTTCATACACACCATCACAAGCATAATCTTTGAGAATTTTATAAAAGAGAAGTTAGTTACTTTAAAATTCATTATACTTATTAATGAGGATTATTTGTCCTGTCAAACCTGTTCGGCTAACGACCCTCGAGCAATCAAGGAAGCGGTGGGTGAGAGTGGACACCCATTCAACCACGATTTTATAGGCATTTTCATTAAACCCCCCTTAGAGATCGGCGTCGTGAATGAGGCGTACTAGCGCTTCGACTAACTTAGTCTTATACATGTAGTAAATATTAAACATCTAATTTTACATATAGTATAAGGTGTATTTTAAACATTTCAAAATACTAGGTTTAATTATTAAATTTCGAAAATTAAAACATTTAATTTAAATTTAAAGTTAAACCATATGATTTAATAATAATCTGTTAATTAAAAATTTAATTAAATTATTAAATCAATTTGAGGATTATCCAACAAAATTAATCAAGATAAATTAACCCTGATCCTCTCCCCGTAATTTTTGAAAATCATGGGAGGGATCAAACAAAATTTTACAATTATCCAATTAAACAAGTAAACAGATAATTACCAAAAATAAGATAACCCTACGAAATTGGTAATTATCCAACTCCTTATTTATCCACATGGGATATACTAGAAACCGTAGATTATCCATATTTAAACCATCCACCTCCTTCCCTAGGAAGGTTCTAGAACCTCTTGCTAAACTATTGAAAAATTATGCTTCAGCCCCCTGCACTTTTAATTTATTCTTTTAATCCAAATTTAATTCCATTTAATTTCTTATTAAATATTAACCGAATGACAAATTCAACCTCTCTCACCAAAAAGTGATCCTGTCTAGTTGCTAGTTTTGAGGGAAACCCAAAGGGACGGTCCTACTATCAATTTAAGTATATACCAATTATAGTTATGGTCTTAGACACCTAATCCAACATGATTTTGACTCTCAGCCACACCATTAAGTTGTGGTGTCCTAGGAGGTGTCAATTGTGAAAAAAAATTCCACATTCATTCTTGATACTAAGATACTCTCCACCTCTATCAGATCAAAGTATCTTTACCTTCTTGCCCATTTGATTATCCACTTTGTGCATAAACTCTTTAAACTTTTCAAAAGTATCTGATTTATGCTTGATTAAATATGTATAGTCATATCTACTATAATCATCAATAATCGTCACATAGTAGCGATTCACATCCATTGCGGAGGATCTGTAAAGGGCTACACACCTTTGTATGGATGAAGGCCAACAAATCTTCACCTCTTTCACAAATACCAGTGAATGGTGACTTAGTCATCCTGCCCAATAAACGAGACACACATTCTGTTGGATTAGTGTCTACGCCTATAACTATAATTGGTATATACTTGACCCGACCCGGCATGGTCCATTTGGGTTGCATGGCATCGAGACATTTGGATAGACCTTTTGTGAGAAGAGGATATTTGTAACATATTAATATATTATAAGTTTTAATATATTAATATGAAATCATATTATTTAATTAGTATTGATCAAGAATTAATTTGGAATTAATTTAGTGATCAAAAGAGACTAATTAAATATATGGGGATTGATTGTGTAAATCATTCATTCTTATATATGCGGGCTTATGATCCATTATTTCTTATATTGGGTTTAACCCATTGTGGTGACCCATGGATACTCCATGGAGGTTAAAACCCATGGAGCATAAGGAATGGGTAAATTCATGGGTTACATGGTGTAACCCTAATGTACAGACTATATAAAGACCCCATTAGTTGGTGAAATCGGCACTAGTGCATACACAATAGGGCAAGCTGATTTCTAGAGTGAAGTATCTCTTCTCATGGTTATTCCAAGTTGTTTTGATGTTGTGTGAACCATTTGAGGTGTCACACTTGGGGCACTAGGCTCTTGAGCTCCATGGAATCAAGCTACAACAAAGAGGTATGTAATTCTACTAGATTTTATATTACATGGACTTTATATTATGCTAGTTAGATCAATACCTTGGAAAATTGATATTTGCATGTATAATAGGGAAAACATAGATCCAAGCTATTTAGGGTTGCGTGTACACCATAGGAGTGTTAGAATGCTCATAGCCCAACACATTCATCATCTGTTTTTAGGTCAAATGATTCCAACACTCCATCATTTTGGAATTGGGCGATGCATTTCTTGTTGATGTTCCCAAGAAGACGATGCCATAAGCATCTATTTTCTAAACTATTATACAAATCGATATTGTAAACATTATTGCCAAGTTCATTTACACACACAATAGTTTCATACACACCATCACAAGCATAATCTTTGAAAATAAATACACCATTGCGATAAATAGAAATTGTACCATCATTATTATTATAAAAACATAACTGTATTCTTGTCTAAATAAAGAATGGAAAAAAAATTATGTTTCTTGCAATTTCTGGCGAATAACAACAATTTTTTAAATCAACCCTAACACTATCAAACCTAATCTCATAAGTCCCAATCCTGGTAACAGCCGACCTTCGCCTATTCGCCATGATCAAATTCGACTTCCCATGCTCGACCCCTTCATTTTCCTTTAGTCCCTGCACATCAGAACAAATATGGAAACCACATACCATATCAAGGACCCAAGAATTTGAAATACAAGTGTTATTGATTTTGATAGAGTACATACTAAATGAAGTGTTAGACACATTGCCTTTAGCTTCTCTCACTTCTTGCGGGTAGTTTGGGAAACTTCTCTTCAAATGACCTCTCTAGACACAATGAAAGCACACAACCTCTTTCAGGTCGGCAACAGGAGTGACATAGAAGTTGGGCTTTCCCTTTGACCTATTGGATTGTCCAATGTAGGCTTTCCCTTTCCATTTGGGTTGGGAATGATCCTTTCTCTTCTTACCTTTTCCTTGTTGAATAGCCATCAATGGGGAATATGCAACACTATTAAAATGAGACTTCTTCATTCCTGCTTCAGCTGTTTGGAATAGATTGTATAGATCAATCAATATGGTCTCAATATTGTTCAAATGATAACTCAGAATGAACTGATCATAACTATTGGGCAAGGAGTTGAGCACCATGTCAATGAGAAGCTCCTTGTCAAAGTTTATATTGAGCTTTTCCAAATTTTCCACGTGTCTCTGCATCATGCACACATGAGCACACACAGAGTCCCCATCTTTCAATGTGCGCTCTATAAAGGCCTTGAAGACTTTATCATGCTCTTGTCAAGCTTTCTTGAGAAACATTGTAGAAAAAGCCTGGTTCATTTCATAGGGCCACTATTCCTCATAGGTCTTCTGGAGCTTAGGTTCCATGGTTGTAATCATAATGCAAGCGAGCTTTGTAGCGTCGTCAACGTGCTAGTTATATTCAACCATTTCTTAAGGAGTAACAAATTCTTTGTCAGTTTTTAGGACTGGGGTGTAGAGAAAATACTCTTGGTTCACATATCTCAACGTCATCTTTAAATTGTGCATCCAGTCCATGTAGTTTAGAGTAGTGAGCTTGTCTTTTGAGAGGATATACAAGATAGTGAACTTGTGAGTAGTTGGTGGAAGGATGAGGAAGATCACCATTTCCAGACATCTTTAACAAGAGATAAGATTTTAGTTGGTTCATTTCGTTAATATTTTAACCCAAATTAATATTCATGGCTAGGATCCATAAATACAATTCGAAATTATGAAGATGGATGTCGTAATCTAATTGCGAATTTATTTTAGGTAGGTAAAACATTTAATCAATTCCAATTTAATATAAAATTCCTAGATCATTTAAGATTCATTAAACTATTCAATGGCATGTTTAATATCAAATTATGCTCTTCAATTTGTGATTTGGATGTTGAGAATTACAAACAAAATGTGAATATCCATGCAAACCCGCATGACATGCTTGAGGCCTTTTATGATATCACATTGACGTGTCGGTTAACCACACATACTCCATCAACAACCATAAATTCGAGTATGTGCCACCATTTAATCCTTGTAGTCCCACATTAGTGTGCTGGTTAGTCATGCACGATCCACTAACGACTTGCAAAGAAATAATGTGCGTTTTCATGGATTAGCATACAATTTCATATTTTTCCTAAAGTAACTAGAGTGGAATTTTGTTGAAGTTTCTATTACTTTATACATTATACTTTAAATGTTATTATGTCATATCAAACCTGTTCAACTAACGACCCCCCACCTCACGTAGAAGCGGTGGGTGAAAAGGATACTCATTTAACGGTCATTATAGGTCGTTTCCTTATACCTCTCTTAGAGTGTGACTTTATGAATGATGTCTACTATTGATTCGACTGACTTTTATTGAAACATACAGTATTAATAATCCCATACATATGTATAGGGTGTATTTTCAAACTTTTGAAAAATACAAGGTTTAAAATTAATTATCAGAATTAATCTTAATTAATCAATCGTTTAAACCTATTATTGATTTATATTTTTCTATTAATTAAACCATTAATTAAATCTTATATCAAAATCCATTAAAGATAATTCCATTTAATTATCTTATAATTAAATATTAAGTTTCCTTATTTACTTCCACAAACTTCGAATTAGGGTTTTAAATTTATCTATCATTATTAGGTTCAGATTTTAACAGTTAAAATTACAGATTATAACTACAATTTACCCAACTAATCGATTTAGGTAATCAGAACCCAAAAAAATGGGTTTTTGAAAAGGCGCGCCTCGCTCTTCTCTATTTTTTTTGCTTTTTGTTTTTCATCTATTATGCACTATCAATGAAAAGAGCATGGCTCTGATACCATTATTGGGGATTATAGGTTATAGCTCAACTGTACATGCAAAATTTTACTTAACTCTTAAGGGTACATGCAACCTGATGTATCTATGTCTTTTCACATCTAATAGCAACATACTTATGAAATCAAAATTATATTCCTATGAACTCGAATTCATGCCTAGAATTACATACCTTTGCTTGATTTGAAATAAAGTAATCAACCATTGTAGTCTCCTTGAAAAACTAGCTCCAAAAGTACGCGAGACTTTAATGCGTCGCACGCAAAACACAAGAAACCCTATGATTGAAAGAGAATAGGGAGAGAGGTAGAATTTTCGGAATTCTCTTAAGGAATAAGTTAGGCCGTAAATGCAAGGATTTGATCTCTTTATATAGCCGCCTGATAATCCCAGAAACCCTAGATTTAAACATAAAATAATATTATTTCAAGTAAGTAATTATCTAGTTTCCTTTTATTAGTTAGAGGCTTTCAGAAGCTTTATCAAGAGCCTTTAAAACGTCCATACATAGGAGAATTCTAGATCCTCTCTTTTGTTCAACTATTGAACAGTTACAACTCATCATTTATACCTTTAATTAATTCTAATTAACCTAGAATTAATTCAAAATTAATTTTGATGAATTTTTAATTAATTCTTACTACTTATAATTAATATATTATTCATATAATATATTAATAAATCATCTATCTCCATCATTTGATCAATCCAAGCTATTTCTTGGTTATGAGGACAACCTAAAAAATATTGTACTTTTATTCTTAAACATTATGCCAATTAGTTGGGACCTTAGAAACCTTAATCGAATAATTAGTTATTACCTAAAAGAATTAATTGATATGTTTAAGAGGAATATAATTTAATTAAATTAGTTTTGGGGGTATTTAGTGTAATTACTAGTCATTAAAAGGTTTAAAATAAAGGTGATTAAGGGTGTATAATAGAAACTTAATATGTCATGTATATAGGGTTAGGGTGAAAGGAACACTTGGCCGAAAAGATATTTAATTAGTTACAAAATCCTCATTAAAACACCACATTAAGGGTTTGACGGGTTAAGAACCTTAACAAGTTTCGTGAATTTCTTTTCTCATTGGCCATTACTTAGACATCAAGAGCATCTCTAATTTGTGTGTGGGTTGTTTGTTCATTGATCAGAAAATATATAAAAATGAACTAGAGTGGTGTGCGATTTGACGAGCACAGGACGAGAGGAATACAACATTTTTGGTTGTGGTTGTCGGTTGAATTGGGGACAAATTTGAAGGTGTTAGAATCGATAAATTCACTTGGTAAGTCTTTGATCTACTTCCGTATATGATTTTACTTCTACTACCAGCATTTTAGAAGGAGTTATAAAGGTGAATTAGGTATCGTGGTTCGATTAATCTTGTACTTTCACTTCAATTCGTCTGACTTTTTAAATTGACGAATTCAACCCACATTGGGTATGTTCTAGGATATTTTTTAATATCAAAATTCTCCTAAAAATGCTCTCTTATATGTACATATTGGTGATTAAGAATTGGTTGGAATTGTAAAGTTAATTGCTATCATTTGGTGTCATAATTCTTGTTTCTTTTACCTCCAATTCTAGTGAACTCATGTGTGATATTTTTGTGCAAAAAGACCATGGTTTAAACCATTCTTATGGTCCTCAAAAGTCAAAATAACCCTCGTGGAGAGTTTGGTTGGCATGAAAGGAATAAAATCCGAGGAAAAGGATTCAAATTCCCTTGAATTCATGCGTTTGGTTGGACTAAGAGGAGAAAAAGGAATTCCTAAATGAAATAAAATTTCCACCATATGCAGGAAAGTGAATTCCTTCCAAAGATGGATGGAAAACATTCCTTCTCATCAAGAAAAGTGGCAGATTACAAAAATACTCCCTTTACTTATCAGAAAACCAACAACCACAACTACTGCTGTCGACCACCAACCGCCACCACCATCACCACCACCACTACTACCATCACCTGCCACCAATAGCCACAGCCGCCACCACCACTACTATCACTCACCACCACCACTACCTTCTCCACCACCACCATCACTCACCACCACCACTACCTTCTCCACCTCCCACCACCACCGTTACCACCACCGCCACCGCTATAACCACCGCCACCACCACTACCATCACCAACTACCATTACCACCGCCGCCACCACCACCACTACCACCTCCACCACCACCACCACCACCACCGCCACCGCCACTATCACCACCACCTCCTCTACCACCCCCTCCATCGCCAACGTCCCTCCACCACTGCCACCGCCACCAACACTACCATCACTACCACTACCACCACCACCACCTCCACCGTTACCACCACCACCACCATCACCACCATCACCATCGCTACAATGAAACTATGAATTTAATGTTTTAACATATTATAGTTAACTTATTTGATTAAATATGTTGGTGTATGTGAACAATTGTCATTTTAAAGTCACAACTTTTGTATAATTTATAATTTTATGTAAAATAGTTAAATTATTAATTTCAATATAATGTTAAACCGTTAGCTTAAATCAAAATTTCAGTTAAACTTGAAAAAAAACGAGAGACTGTTTTATAAATAGTTAAAAGATATAAATTATAGTGTTAAACTTAAACTGTAATCCAAAATTAACAAAAAAAACTATGAAACTATTTTTTATAATCATTAAGAATTTTCAAATAAGTACCTTAAAAATAACTTATAATAAGAATAATTAAAATTAATATTATATAAAAAATTATAATGTTATCTTTAAAGAAAACAATGTTTATTGTTTTAAATAATTACAATCAAATAAACTAACAATATTCATCAAGTAAATTTTTAAAAAGTTAAATTTCTAAAATCAAATTATAATAATTAAGAGTTTCCAAATATGTTATTTTAAATAACTTACAACAACAATAGCAAAAAGTAACATTATATATAAAAATTATATTGTTACTTTTAAAAAAATAATGTTTGATGTTTTAAATAATTACGATGATAGAAATTAAAATCTTAAGCAAATAAACTTTTTAAAATTAATTAATCATAACAACTTTAAACATCTTTAAACCATATATTATATTTAATTTCATTAATGAGTAACCCGAATATAGAGGTTATTGAGACAATTGAGATTATAAAATTGTAAAAGATATCTATATTATCATATAATTAAAAAAATAATGTTTATACCAACTTATTATTAGATTTATTATATAAAAGTTATCACCAACATCACTCATATATTTAAAAAATATATATTTGTAAAGATTTCAAATATATTGTTGTATTATGTGCAACGCGCTAGTATTCACCTGGTCTCTATCTATAGATATCTATGTATATATACTTATAAAAGTAGCATTTTTCATTTCACCACATTAATTTTAAAACTCACATGACCTTTCAATTTCTTTCTAATAATGATTATAAGGTTGTTAATAAGGTTAAATAAATCAAACCTAAAGTGTAATCATATATAAACTAAATTTCAATATTAAAATAATATCTTTATTTTTATTTATAAAGTTATTTATTTGACTTTTAACATATTATACTTAATTTATTAATTTTAAAATATTGTTGTATGAAAACCATTATCATTTTAAAGCTACAACTTTTGAACAATTTTGATAAAATACTTAAATTGTTAATTTAAATATAACATTACTCGATCAACTTACTTATAAATATTTGTTCAACTTAAACAACCCATAAAATATTTTGTAAATAGTTAAATGTGATAAATTGTAGTGCGTTTCTAATAATGATTATAAGTTGGTTAATAAGGTTAAATAAATATCAAAGGTAAAGTGTAATCATAAATAAACTAAATTTCAATATTAAAATAATATATTTACTTCTACTTATAAAGTTATGTCTTTAAATTTGAACATATTATACTTAATTTATTATATTTAATATGTTGTTGTGTGTAAATCATTATCAGTTTAAAGGTACAAATTTTGAACAGTTTGGATAAAATACTTAAATTGTTAATTTAAATATAACATTGCATGGTCAACTTAAATATGAATTTCAGTTCCACTTAAAAAACTCAAAGAATATTTCATGAATAGTTAAAAGTGATACGTGATAGTGCTAAATGCAAAAACTAAACTGTAATCTCAATGTAACTAAAATATTTCATAAGGATATTTTTATGATCATTAAAAGTTTTCAAATAAGTTGCTTAAAATAACTCACAATAACAATAGTTAAAACTAACTCTATATAAATGATTATATTGTTAACTTTAAAAACAAAAAAACAATGTTTGATGTTTTAAATGATTACAATGATAGAAATTAAAACGTTAAGCAAATAAATTTTAAAAAATTAATTAAAAATAACAACAACTATAAATAACGTTAAACCATATATTATTTTTTATTTTCATTAATGAGTAACCCGCATGTAGAGGCCATCAAACGATTGCGATTATGTCGTTGTAATAGATGTATATATTATCATATAATTCAAAATAATCAATATAATATATCCACTTAGTATACGAATTACTATATCAGATTTAACAACAATGTTATTGTTATACTTAAGAAAACATATATTTGTAAAGATTTCAACTTTATAGATGTTTCTGCGCAACGCGCGGACATTCACCTAGTCATATCATTATCATTATCATGATCATACTGTACTTATAAAGGATGCATTTTCCCTATCACCTCATGCATTTGAAACCCCCACACAAATTTCCGTGTACCTCATGCATTTGAAACTCTCACACATTTTCACTATCAAAGTAATTAATCACACATCATGAAAGGTTTTATAACTTATATAATATGTTTAATAAGAAATTAATAGATATTCTACTATATAAATGCCATTCTCTTTGAGTAGACACACAAATACAAATCAAATACAAAATTCACAAAGAAAACAAGTTTAAAGGTTTTGTGTTGGTTTGAGGGCTTTGGACACTTTTTTGAGCTATGTTATTATGTTAAAGTTTTCAATTTGTAAGTTTGTTACATACTAATTCTTTTTTTTTTCTTGGTTTATGTATTCTTTTAAGACAATCATTGTATGTTGTGGTTGAAACTTTAATGTAAATTCGATTAAATTCATGTTATCGATCATATGTTATGGAAAGTGATATAGATAATATTTAATAAAATATTGCATATATATGTTTGTATATTTGTATTGCTTCAAAGTAATAATTAATAAAAAAATTATGGATATTCAATATTATCCATAGTATCCATGTAAGTCTCTTTAAAATACAAATTGTCTATCTTATCACTTTATATTTTAGTATGTGCATAACATTTTAATTATAATAATAAGTGTCTTTTAAAACTTTTCTTTCGTTTATTAATAATAATAAGTGGTTTTAAAACTAATGAAACATAATTATAAATAATAAAATCAAATTATAAAAATCATGGATATGTCATATTATCCAAGCAAGCCTCTTTGGAAATGAGAATTGTCTATCTTATCAGTTTATTATTTAGTGTATGTTTCATATTTTAATAGTAATATTAAGTGTTTCTTAAAAATATTCTTTAACTTATTTATAATAATAAGCAGTTTAAAACTAAAGAACAATAATTTTAAATGATAATAACATCAATTTATAAATTACATAACGTTAACAACAAATAAATTATATTTTAAATGAACATCATATTTTCACGATGACTTATTTTTGAAACATAGTCATTTTAACAAAGCTAAGAAATATAAAACACATGTATATCTTAAATCTAAGATACTAAATTAAAACAAAAGAGCTAATGCAGTGGGGCAATCCCAAGATATCATCCAAGGTAACATTCGCTCAAGATATTATCCAAGATAATCCTCATTCGTAATGTCATATAAGGTACATAAATCTTCGACCATCTTTATATTCATTTTCACAAAGTTTCCAACGACTTTTTACTATCAAAGAAAGCCTAAATCTTAACCTACTAACAATTTACTTCTTTGATTTTTTTGGATTTATTTCTGAATACACTTCCAAAAGTTTTCTCTTTGTAAAATACTTTTGCTTTCTTAAATCATGAAGTTATGGAATTATTCTCAACCATAGCAAGGAGTATCATGCTTTAATAAGCATGTCAAACCTAAATTAAAAGTATTACATACCAAATATTCTTCAAAATGTATCATTATCTAAGATCAAAATATTCAAATTGGAAAACAAAGCTGCTTCAACAAACCAACTTATTCTTTTCTTAAAGTACTTTTGATATCCTCCTCTTCTACCTCAGCATCCTTCACACTCTCATATACATCATCATCTACTACGATTGCCACACTTCACCTTTCAACTTCTTCAAAGATCTCTCCCATTTCACTCTATCCCAAAGACCCAATCTACTTTCTTGAATTACGTCCATCATCTTCAACCTAGCTTCTAATACCGAGATAACGTTGAATTTCATGCCCTCTACCTCCAACTCAGCCGAAGAGATCTTCAACTCATCACGTTCTACAACTACCTTATCTAATTCCTCCTTCTTGTCATTCAATTCAACCTTCTTGCTGGTTAATTCCTTTACCTTAATTTTCAGTTCTTTTTCCTTCTTTTTTCAAATCCTGTTCAGCCTGTTTTTTCACAACATCAAGTTCCCTCTCTAATTCTTAAGCTCCTCTTAGCATCAAATTTGTGGTCTATACCCAAGACGCTTGATAAATAATAACATATGAAAGAAAATATGTGAAAATGAAAGCTTACACATTGATTCCACAATATCATTTTTTGTTTGACTTCAAAGGGGTTCAACCCTTCAAAAATTTCTTGGCCCATTTCCAGTGCAACCTTTCTTTTCTTGGGCTCTAGACGTTTAGGCTTGATTTCCAACTTTTTCAAACTAGAAGTCGAATCCTTGACATTGAAAGAAGAGACAAAAAGGACACCTGATTGAGTATGATAAGCACCTAAAAAGATGACTTAATTGTTACTCCTACCAAAGATATATGACTTGGTATTGATAACTTTCCTGCAAACCTGGAAATTGGTTCCAGATCCTTGACCACCAACGAAGTATTTAAATACCCCTTACAGACACAGTTGGTCATGATCTTAAAGCTTCTTTTTTCTGCAAAAAGCTGTAAAGATTTCAAAATTTTCTTCTTAGTAACTTCATGAGTCAGGGCAGAATTCATCAAATTTAGGAACTTTTCCAAAATAATGCGGAAAATTAAAGATCCAGAAATAAATGAAGAAAAGCAAGTATACTGAGACTTTACCCTCTGTCAGCCAATCCTTAGATGGACAAAGATTTTGGCCAAGAGAAGGACCATTGACAAAGAAATATCTCTTCGTCTAATTATGACCGGTTTGGGAAATTTTTAGGAAAAAGTAAGGCCTTAAAGTTTTGATCTTAAGAACAACACCAGAATATCCAATAGTTTGAAGATTGTAAATACTAGCTATCTTGGATAACCCAATATTTGTACCTTCTGACTCATTTAGATAATGAATCTAAAACAAGATACAACAAATAACCGACATAACTTGAGCATAAGTAAACTCTGTGGCTTCGAAATATGAAATCAATGGAAAAAAAGGGAATGCCAAGCCAATAGCAAATGGAAATTCATAAAAAAGGTTCCAATGTAGGGGAACGGTAATCTAATATCAACAACAATTTAGGAACCCTAAGAATAATGCACAGAGGAAAATTACCTGATGATCAAAGTAACTCGATATCAGCATTTGAATAAGTGTTGATCTCACTATCATCTGGAGGTAGCATTCCTAAATCAACGAAATCTTTAATAACAGGGGCATTAGACCTAGCCCTAGACCTGGAAAGCTTCTTGCCCATGGTAAATCTAAGAGCAAACAAAATAGGAGAATGAAGCAATAGCTTAGATAAGAAACCCTTGTGATTGTTGCTGAATAAAAAAGATCAATTTCGATTTATATGAGGTTTGTTACGATAATATGAGCCATTCAAAAATTCAAATTCCCTATAAGCATGGATGAATAGGATCACTCTTGGAGAAGCATGCCACGTCACATCCCCATTTACCAAAAGAATATTGTGCCTAGAAATCTCTAACCATTCAGGATCCTGGATTAAAGAGATATGAAGGCAATTGCTATCAGTAAAATTTTATCGTATTATTTGTATATCTTGAACTCATACTAGCATCCTGGGCAAGCCCAAGGTCTTGGATTTAGTCAATATCTTGGACTACCATCATGTTTCTCGTAATATCTTATGCAGACACTATAAACATGGCTAGAAAGAAGTAGATCATGTCAAAAGAACATAATCAAATCCCGGTGAACATTATAGACCATCAAGAAAACCGGGTCAAGCATGGATCAAGGAAGATCCCAAGAATATCAGATTACTTGTTATCGCTATATATAAAAGCCTAGCTGATCACTCACTAACAGACGTATACACACTTCCACACTCACTCTGATTCTCTCGATACTTAAGCACATTTACACTTACATCAAGATCCGCTAGCTTTTTTATTTTTTTTATTAATATAAGTTCCAGGGCAGGTGATTTTGTCACCTCCTGAGGTTTTATGTCGGAGCTCCAATAGGATTATGGGTTTTCCTCGTATATCACTGTATTCTTGTATTTACTTTTACCTATTTGTTATTGTTTGATCGATTATAACATTTTATTTTATTTAACATATTGTTAATTTGATTCGTTTCTCAAAAGTGCTAAGATATTATGTGATATCTTGGTAACTTCTTAAGTATCGTGAGATCTAGTAGACGATTTCATTTGTTAAACAACTCAAACATTATTTTTACCCCAAACATTTCTAATACAATCATTTTCATTACAAAATAAAACACTTTAATAAATAGTTCTCTAAATATCTCTATTTTCTTCCCCGGATCTTGGGCACGATCAAGATGTTCAACACATTTCAAGATCTTAAGGACTTTGATTTATATATTTTATGATAAACATCACACCACACTTACTAATTTGGTTACGAAATTATCTTTTTAATTTTTGACCAAAACAATACGTAAAACTCAGCCTTGCTTCTAAAAAAGCCAAATTCTTTGACTTTTTCATGAAAGAAAAGATTCCAACTACGTGATGATTGATTGAGTATATCGATGGACCTCTCAAGCTTGCACACTCTAATTTGATATTTTGGATCAATGAAGTCTTAAGGTTGTGTCATATACACATCTTTTTTCAGTCTTCCTCATAATCATTTCCTTAAGCTAAGTGTAATCATCCCCTACCAACCTAGCTTTGAATGTGTGCACATTACCATCCATGTCGGTCTTCTTCTAGAAGATCCAATTGCACCCAATGGGTTTTAGGCCAGGTGTAGGATCAACTGAATTCCAAACATGATTATCATACACAGATTGAATTTTAATTTCCATACTCTCCTTCCATTTAGCAGCACCCGTCATCACTTCCTTATAGTTGGATTGTTCTTCCATACTAGCCAGTGTATACTCACCGATTAGTATGCCTCCTTCTGTTTCAATATGTAAACAATAGAAATCATGTGGAAGACAAAATCTATCAGGTTTACGATGGGAAGGAGTTATAACTATGTCATTTTTCTTAACAGGCTGATTAACCTCGGGTTAAGTGCCAGTTTCAACTACGGTTTCTTCTTCTTGTGTCTCTTGAATTTCTTCAAGATCTATTGGGCTCCCATTAGCTTCTTTGGACACGAGCTCCTTCTCAAGAAAGAATCCCCTTCGAAACATAAGCACTTTGTTCTTAGAAGAATTTTAAAATAAGTACCCATATGAATTTTGAGGGTACCCCACGAAGTAACACTATTTCACTCTAGGTTGTATTTTATCATTCACCTCACGACGAACGAAAACTTCACAACTCCAAAATTTTAAATATGCAAGACTGTGTCACAACCCAAAAATTTATATCTTGTAAGGTCAAACTCATCAACCGAAGGTGAAACTTATAAGTTTCTAAGCCTATTGTTTGTAAGGGTTGTGTGTTAGGAAGTGAACCACTAAGGAAACGAGATCGGAGTTTTGCATTCGGGCCATAAACCTCAACAAGTGAGGTTCACGGCCACAAACCATGTTCACGGCCGTGAACCCTCCTTAGGCCGTGAACACCTTGCAAATATATAAGAGTTTGGTTCATTTTCCTTCACTTCTTCTTCTCTTAGCCGCAAACATCCCATTCTCTCTCAAGTATCATATATCAAGAACATCAATTTCACTCTTAAACATCTTTTTTCTTTGTATATCCTTAGAATACAACTTAGGATCTTCAAACACTTGCCAAACAACAAGATCTTCAAGTGTTCTTCTGTCACACCCCCAAACCAGAACGGCGGAAACGTTCGGGGGCGTAGGACGTCATGTAAGTATCACAACACATGCAATATAGTAATCAAAGTACTAAAAACCATTGCATTAATAAGTATAAGTTTTACATAAGTGTTTAAGCATTACATATTCAAACATCAAAGTAGATACAGTAGAAGACAAGAGTCGCAGTACAGTACTAGGTAGTCTTCTTAAAAGCTTCGGGAGTGTACATGTGTAATGTATTCTTGAGAATACAAGTTATTTTGAAAGAGTAGATCAGCATTTAAGCTGGTGAGTTCATAAGTATTTTATTAATATAAAGTATACTCTAAGTTCTTTGGAAAAGTTCGCTGGTTCCTCCAGAAAATCCAATATTTCCTGATATGATAAAATGATAACCTCAATAGTTCCCTCTACAATTACTTAGTTTATACTAGTCATATATAACCTAATATCGAATGGACAGTTAAATGCGTGTATCTGCCCTGAGCCCACAACCAAACAAGGAACAAGAAGTAAAGCAGAAGTCACACATTTCACTGTCAATCGGATATTACTTATATATAACTCTGATGTATAAACTAAGGAATTATAGAATTAGCAACTAAAGGTCCTTTATGTTATACTAGTTTAAAGAGAGTGAATGATTAAGTCCATCTATTAAGTAGTTTTAAATTTCCATAAAACCGTTCTGATAAGTAGTTTTAAATCCCCATAAAACTGTTTTTCTGAATAGTAGTTTTAAATCCCCATAAAACCGTTTCTGAATAGTAGTTTTAAATCCCCATAAAACCGTTTCTGAATAACTACCCTAATATTAACTTGGTTAATTAAGGATTTAAAATGTGATAAAGTTGTAACCATGCTGGACTACAATGAACACGACGACCTACTGGTGTTGAAACTGAATATGTGAAATTAGTCACCCTATGGCTGGTCTGCCTGACTGTAGCTAGCAGTCGGGATGTGGGATTGTCGATCCCATATAGATCTATACACACAATGCCCGCTCTCCCTCCAGGAGATGATGGTTACAAGGATATAACATAGCAAGTATTGCTATGTCCTGAAAATGTACCATCACATTTTAGTTTCAGTAAAGATTGAATTATAACATTTTCTTGACAAAGTAATTTAGATCTCGTATACTTATCTAGAAAATAGATTTCTCGTTGTTTTCATAAATTAGTTTGTATTATTACCCCGTGATTGTTAACCCTGGTACGTTGTATTTGTACCCCTGTTAATGCAAACCCTGTATGATGTATTATTACCTCGTGATTGCTAACCCTGGTACGTTGCATTTGTACCCCTGTTAATGCAAACCTGATATGATGTAATATTACCCCGTGATTGCTAACCCTGGTACGTTGTATTTGTGCACATGTTAATGCAAACCCAGTATGATGTATTATTACCCCGTGATTGCTAACCCTGGTACGTTGTATTTGTACCCCTGTTAATGTAAACCAGTATGATGTATTATTACTTCTTTAATATATTATCCATATACTAAAAATATTATACGTATCCTGGTATAGATAAATGAATTTTTAGTACTTTCCTTTCCTAATATACTTGGAATAAAAAGTATACAATCGTGAATCATACTTGTATATTTAGTTTTGAATCATAAATTATACCTATTATAATTTATACGTTCTATGTGATTAGCATGATCTCTCCTGAGTGTACCCCTTTGCTCAGCATGATACAAAGGTAATGATACCGACTGAAGTAACCTTTTATATTCCCATATGTATAACGTATATAATTAAGAAGGAAACCACATTCGGACAATTAACCTCACCTCAAATCCACATCACAATAAGGAAAAGGAGATAAGGCAACCCTTTAGTCCTAAGCCCTTTAAGTTTTATTTATATACTTATACATATATGAATATGATATTGATAATTTTAATTTGAAATAGTTTATAAAACCTTTTTCAAAGAATTTAACTGTATTAAAAGAGTTTACATGTCTTTAAAGATTTAACATGGCTTTAAGTCATTTTGGGAGTATTTGGTAATCCTTAAAAGCATAAGGAAATCGTTTGTGTGATTATTATCACATACAATTATTAACACAATTTAGATTGTGTTCAACTTGTATTCGCCCCCCCCCCCCCCCTAAAAGAATTTAAAACCATTAAAAAGGTAAATTATAGGGTTATGAACTCACCTGATAAGTGCTGATTTGGGCAGCGTTTCGTTTATATAAATGATCTTTCTCGAGGAAACCGCGAGTTTTTGATTAAAAACCGGGCTTTACGCGGGCAACACTTCGACTGGAAAGAGGTTAGCTTCTCGGGAATTCCAGGGGTTTAGGGCTTGCTTCAGGTTTTAGATATGATATCGGGGTTTCGGGGGGTTGTAAGGAAGTTTAAAGGGGTGAAAAATGTGAAAAAGGGTGAAAATTGGGGTGAAAATGAGTTAAGAACCGGAGAGTCTCGCACCCTATATATAGTACGCAGCCTCAGATCCGAAGCAAGGAGGGTGCGACGCGTGTTCGGACAGGTGGCGAGGGAGAAGGCAGGTGGCAGCTTTGCATGCGAGGGGGAGGCCAGGTGTCGGAAGCTTCGCAGCCGAGACACGCGTCAGAAGGAGAAGCGAAGCAAGCGGTGGCCTCGGATACGCGTCGGAACCAGGTTGGGCCGCGCCTTCAGTCGAATCAGCAGCGAACACGTGGCGGACACGAGGCAGCCTCGTATGCGAGGTGACGTGGCCGAATGGTGACCATTCGAAATTTCCCGGTTTTCAATATTTTTTGATTTTTGTGCCCGAAACTTGCGAAATTCATAACTTTCGCATATGTGCTCCATTTTCGACGTTCTTTATATGCACGCATAGGTAAAATTATACCCTACGACTTTCGTTTAGACTTCGTCGGCTAATTTTAACTTTATTTTTAATATTATTATTTTTAACAGACCGGGAGAGGAAATCCGTTAAAAATTCATAACTTCTTTATTCGAAGTCCGTTTTCGTCCGTCTTTTTACCATTGTACTACTATTGACGAGACCTTCGATTCTCGTTTAAGTTGTGTCGGCTAAATATCGATCGATTTTTATTTTGAATTTTTAGATGTCTACTACTAAACCGAAACATAGAAAAATCATAACTTCCTCATACGAAGTCAGATTTTGACATTCTTTTGATGAAAGTTATCGGTTTAACATATTCTACAACTTTCATTTAGATTGTTATGGCTAAAAAGCATTTTATTGAAAATTCACTCTTTACACTGAACAGTGTTTTGCCGGTTTTGTCGCGAATCTTTGATTGGTCATAACTTATTCGTTATAACTCGGATTTCAGTGTTCTTTATATTTTTGGAAACCTTGTTACAATCTCTACCACCTTGTTCATCTTAATTAAGATTATTGAACAATTTATTTTTGACCTAAATTTGACTGGTGTTACATCTTCCCTAAAGTTGGGACGTGAACCACTCTTAGGGCCGTGAACTCCTCATGGGTCGTGAACCCATCATGGACCGTGAACCCTCTTGGGCAGTGAACCCCATCAAGCCCAGCCATGATCAACATTCAGCCTTCCATTTTTTGATTCTAACACTTCTTTGTAAGTGTTCCCTACTTCATAGGTTGTTTCCTTTGCACCATAGATGTTAAATGCACTAAATGTATACATATATACATCATAATATACTAAATAGGACTCGTTTGTGCTTCGGGACTTCACTCGTGGGACTTACGATCCTATGTCGAATCTTCAATTGAATCACCCACATAAGGTGAGTTTGTACCCCTATACTCTACCTTTTTAAATGATTTTAAATGCTTTTTAGGGGAGGGGGTATACAAGTAAAACACAAGAAACCTTGTGTTTATAAATGTAATTTTACTTATTTCGTTATCTTGCCATCAAAATGAATGAGAACATGAAACATGTTAAAACATGGAAACAAACTTATAAACTATGATAAATATAGTTTATGGATCATATGAACCTTTTTACAAACGTATATGTTATTTATAAAAAGGGTTTCTCGCATTATTACATGTAAAGTCGTTAATCTAGTTTGTGAGACACGTCTTCGAGTACTTACATAAGTACTAGTGGAAGTCTACACATATGAACCAGAGTCTCCTGGAGGGAGAGCGTGAGTTTTTGTATAGATCTATACGGGACTGACAATCCCGCAGCTCGCTGTTAGCTACAACGGGAGCGACAGGTCTACGGGTGACAAATGTCACATCTTTTGAGACACCTACAGAACGTCGTGTTTAACCGGTCCAATTAGTATGTTCATAACACTCACAAATAGATAACAACGATATATTTACGTAGTAATATACTTTTCCTAAACTTTCACAAGGGATATTAGCTATATGATACTCAGTATATACAATAAGGTTAGATAAAAGTAAAGTCCGGTAGACAGTGGAATATGTTATTTAGATAAAAGTAAAGTCCGGTAGACAGTGGAATATGTTATTTCCGCCTTACTTCCTGTTCCTTGTTTGGTTGTGGGCATAGGGCAGATTCACCATTCAACTGTCTGTTCGATCTCGGTTATATACAACTCGTACGTATTAAGTGATCATAGGAGGGTAGTATCGCCGTATCAGGTATTCAGGGTAAACAAATCTTCAGCCAGCTTAACTAATCCACAAAACTAGATATCATTAAAGTAAATACTTGTACTTTTCGGTCTTGGAACAAGTAAGACTACCAGTCGGTTCTATAGAAAATATAGGATTTCTATGGTGAACATCGTTATTTTAAGGTAATCAGTTTTCGATAGAACTTTCTGAAAACAATAACAATTATTACTGAAAACAACGTTTTACATTAGAGTAAATTGAATTAAGAACCTTATTACAAAAGGTTCAACTCTTGTTAACAAACTAGTATAACATAAAGGACCTTTATTGGTTAATTATATAATTCCTTAGTTTATACATCAAAGTTATATATAAATGATATCTGATAGGCAGTGGAATATGTGATTTCCGTCTTACTTCCTATTCCTTCTTTGGTTGTGGGCTTAGGGCAGATTCACTCATTTAATTGTCCGTTCGATATTAGGTTATATATATAGCTTGTATAAACTAAGTAATTGTAGAAGGAACTATTGTGATTACCATTTTACTAAAGGAAATATATGATTTTCTTAAGGAATATTTTCATCAAATATTAAAGAACTATTACAGTTAACTCCGTAAGCACCTGGTGAATACGTCAGGGTTATTTACAATGAGGATCTAACAAAAAATGGAATGTGTGACTTCCGCCTCATTTCCTGTTCCTTGTTTGGTTGTGGGCTTAGGGCAGATCTACACAATCGATTGTCTGTTTGATCTGGATTGTATATAACTTGTATTTATTAAGTACTCATAGAAGGAATTGTAAGAGTCATTTTTACTTATTATTGCTCACATCAGAAAATATAGGATTTTCTGGAGGAACAGGCGAACTTTTCTAAAGAAAGTAGAGTATACCTTTTCTAACAAAAATACTTATGAACTCACCATCTTAAATGTTGATACTCTCTTTAAAAATAACTTGTTTTCTCAGGAAACTAGTAGACATGTTCACGCACCGGGATTCAGAAATGGAGCATAATAGCTTCATGTCCTTGTGTTGTTAATTACTTTTAAAGTCACTCTTTTGTGAATCGAATACATTGTAAACGCTTTAATATTAATGTAAAGGATGTGGTTGCTTGAATTACTATTCTACATTTGTTGTGATACTGAGCATGGCGTCCTCCGCCCCCGAACATTTCCGCCGTTCCGGTTTAGGGGTGTGACAGATTCGTATCAGAGCATTGTTTATTGCGAACTAAGTATATCAACCTATAAAAGATATACCACTATTAATACAATGGGGCCGAAGTGCTCTGACTAAAAGTATACTTTTAAAATATAATAATATTTTTATAAAAGTATACAAATATACATACTAGAACAAGTATCACAAGAAGAACAAAACATAAGTATCTAAAGGTTGGACACTACGGTCAAACCTGGACAGTTATGTAAACATATATGGGATCAACATAGCCTGATCAACTATATTTATTTGAGACATGACCAACATGTGTTTGGGAGTGATGTAGTGTCGCAACAGATTAAAAACTTACCTAACTCTATATACGAAGGATTTATAGAACAGAACATAAAGTTAAAATACTATAGGAGTATTTTAGGATACTATAAGATAACAACAAGTTTAAAACTTACCAAGTTCATACCATTAAAATACTATAGGAGTATTTTAGGCACTATAAATAACTTATGTGAAAATTTAAAAGAACCTTACTGGTAGGTCTATAATTTCGGAAGGTATACTCCCAAGGTTTTATATAATTGAGATTTTATAGACTTAGAATTTGCGATCTATGCTCTACTTCCTGTTCCTTGTTTGGTTGTGGTTTTAGAGTAGGATTACTTATTCGAAGGTCTATTTAATCTTAAATTATATACAACTTGTATACACTGCGCAATTATAGGAGGACCCGGTAAGGATCACCCCATAATGTTTCATTTAATCTCATAGATTCTTTAGACACTTCCATTCTTGCACAACAAACCTACATAGATGTAACCACTCCATCATAGCAGTCCGCAGGAGAGTCAAGGAGGAACCAGAAGTGATTCACGAGAGGGATCAGCCGAAGAAACCAAACGTCCTATGTTTCACACAAATAACTAATAAACTAAAAATAACCTAGTGGGTTAGTGAATACACTACCCACACTATGTGTTAGGATTATTTCATTTCGTAACAGCTGGTAACATACATTCAATTAATGGAAATTCGTTCGAGAGTAGTCACTACGACTTCATAAAGTTTATTTTACATAGACTTCCATTATGAATTGTTTTTCAGAATCCTATGAAAGTCGGATCAGGATACACTCAGAACTAGGATAACTTAGTTTAATCAGCATTTGACTTATAACCACTGCTATAGACTTATCACAGTTTCATCTCGTATTCATTATAGCAAAAGATGCCTCGCGGTAGACCTATAAGGCGCGTAGTCAATACCACAACAGAGAACCCACCACCGCCTCCACCACCACAACACGATCCTGCTGCTTACCAAGCAGCGGTAACAGCCGCAGTAACAGCTTATATGAATCAAATACGCGCAAGTGGTACCAGTGGATCTGATAGCGGTACCCATCTATCTAACCCCAGAGTTACCCACAGGCACCCACGGGAGTGTTCATACAAGGACTTCATGAACTACAAACCCAAATCCTTTAATGGAAATGGGGGAGTCATTGCTCTGATGCAATGGTTCGAGAAAACAGATTCATCTTTCAAAATATGTTCGTGCGCAAAAGGGAGCAAGGTGAAGTTTGCTGTCTGCACCTTCTCCGACATAGCCCTAACATGGTGGAATGGCCACATTAAGTCACTGACCCTATCAGTGGCTAACTCAATAGGCTGGGAGAACCTGAAAGAGATGATTATGGAAGAATACTGCCCAAGAGGCGACGTGCAAAATCTGGAGCATGAGCTCTGGGAGCTTACCATGGCCGGCTCAAATATAGTAGCCTACACTGACAGGCTTAGCGACCTGGCAGCACTGTGCCCCAGGATGGTTACCCAAGAGAGTAAAAAGATAGAAAGGTACATCTGGGGTTTATCTACCCCGATTCAAGGGGATGTATTCGCTTCCAACCCAACCACCTTCGATAGCGCCAAACGCCTGGCCTAACGACTCATTGACCATGGAGTCCGCCATGGCATGGTGGTCCCCGTTCCCGAGCCAACAAAGGGAGAGAACTATAAATGGAAGTCGGGGAACAAAAGGAAGGAATGAACAACACATGAACCCCCGCAGAAGCAAAAAGTGGTTACTGTAAACGCCGCCACAACACCTGACACTCCAGCACTGGTCAGTCGATATGTTGGATCTCTCTTGAAGTGTAGTAAGTGAAACTACCACCACACCGGAGTTTGCCGGGAGATGCAGTGCATGAATTGCCGTAGGAAGGGGCACACTGCCCATTTCTGTTGGGCGCCGATACAACCAATCTCCCAAGTCCCCGGAGTATAAGTGAATCAGGCATGATATGGGTGTGGTGAGAATGGGCAATACATGAGGGACTGTCCAATAACGAAGAACTCGGGCGGGGAAGGACGAATACTGATGATCACCGCAGGAGAGACTACTCCGGAACCACCTGTGAACAGCGGTACTTCTTCTAAATAAAATTACTTTAAAAATTAAAATTTTATTAAAAATTGGGGAAATTAAAAAGTAGTTATAAATTATTTACTCGAACAAGTCATATCATTCATATAAGAACTAAAGATCCGTACAGGTGAGCTATGATGACTTGGTATGTACATCAGGGTTATGCATAACTAAGATTTTTGCAGGCTTAGAGTGAGTGATTCCGCCTCATTTCCTGTTCCTTGTCTGGTGGTGGATTTAGGGCAGAGTCACTCAGTCGATCGTCTAATTTATATTAATTATACATAACTTGTTTATGCAAGCGATCACAGATGTACTGAGGAGGAACATAATATAAAGTATTGTCACTAGTTATCAAAGCACTTTCACTGCTGGTACTCGCTTATTGCGGCATGATTTGTGGCAGTGGTAATAACAAGGAGAAAACTGAAAGCACTAGAAAGTCTACACAGAATGCACTGTCGAACACACTCAGAATACACCATCGTTATGTCAGGCGTTTCATTCTAATCGACTTAACACTTATTTCTAAAAAGAGTCCAGCGTCGTCATTCGACGTTGGCGTGGTCCTCATCATACCAAGTTCATGTGTTACGAAAACCCACCGCCTTAACCGACCGATTAACGAAACCCTCGTCACTCGTAACGACAACCCGACCCAGTCCTCAGAATTGTCTCTTGTATTCTAAACCCCGAACTACTCATGAGAGGAGTACGTTGACCTCCGAAACCTTGCCGACGTATAACCAGCAGATCTTCCAAAACTACCACTCGTCCAACAGGTCAAGTTCAAGCACAGAGGCTAAGGACGAATACGATTAACCTATCACTACTAAATGTATACGCGAGAGTAGTATATAATTAAGATTCTGCGGACTAAGAATGTGTGCTTCCGCCTTATCTCCTGTTCCTTGTTTGGTTGAGGACCTAGGGCAGAGTTGCAAATCCGACCGTCTTACTAATCATAATTATATACGACTTGTATACACGAGGTAATGATAGATGGACCAGGTATGAATCCTTTCATGAACTTCAGGACAAAGTTTTCTAGGTCTACGAGTGAATATTCTACCATTCAGAGGAGCACGACCCCAAGATTCCTGCTAAGAAAGCTAATTTCGGGACGAAATTCTATCTAACGGGGGGATGAGGTCACAACCCGAAAATTTCTATCTTGTAAGGTCCAACTCATCAACTGAAGGTCAAACTTATAAGTTTCTAAGCCTAGTGTTTGTAAGGGTTTTGTGTTAGGAAGTGAACCACTAAGGAAACAAGATCGGAGTATTGCATTCGGGCCAGAAACCTCAACAAGTGAGGTTCACGGCCACAAACCATATTCACGGCCGTGAACCCTCCTTAGGCCGTGAACACCTTGCATATATATAAGAGTTTGGTTCATTTTCCTTCACTTCTTCTTCTCTTGGCCGCAAACATCCCATTCTCTCTCAAGTATCATATATCAAGAACATCAATTTCACTATTAAACATCCATTTTCTTTGTATCTCTTTAGAATATAACTTAGGATCTTCAAACACTTGCCAAACAACAAGATCTTCAACTGTTCTTCCCTGAAGTTGGGCTGTGAACCACTCTTAGGGCCGTGAACTCCTCATGGGTCGTGAACCCGTCATGGGTCGTGAACCCTCATGGGCCGTGAACCCCATCAAGCCCAGCCGTGATCAACATTCAGCCTTCCATTTTTCGATTCTAACACTTCTTTGTAAGTGTTACCTACTTCATAGGCTGCTTCCTTTGCACCATAGATGTTAAATGCACTAACTCTATACATATATATATATATATATATATATATATATATATATATATATATATATATACATACATATATGTCATAATATACTAAATAGGACTCGTTTGTGCTTCGGGACTTCACTCGTGGAACTTACCATCCTATATCGAATCTTCAATTGAATCATCCACAAAAGGTGAGTTCATACCCCGATAATCTACCTTTTTAAATGATTTTAAATGCTTTTTAGGGGGGGGGGGGGGGAAATACAAGTAAAACACAAGAAACCTTGTGGTTATAAATGTAATTTTACTTATTTCGTTATCTTGCCATAAAAAAGAATGAGACCATGAAACTTGTTAAAACATGGAAACAAACTTATAAACTATGATAAATATACTTTATGGATCATATGAATCTTTTGACAAACTTATCTGTTATTTATAAAAAGGGTTTCTCGGATTATTACTTGTAAATTCATTAATCTAGTTTGTGAGACCCGTCTTCGAGTACTTACATAAGTACCAGTGGAAGTCTACACTTATGAACCAGAGTCTCCTGGAGGGAGAGCGTGAGTTTGTGTATAGATATATACGGGACTGACAATCCCGCACCTCGCTGTTAGCTACAGTGGGACCGGGAGGTCTACGGGTGACAAATGTCACATCTTTTTTGACGCCTACAGAACGTCGTGTTTAACCGGTCCAATTAGTATGGTCATAACACTCACAAATATATAACAACAATATATTTACGTAGTAATATACTTTTCCTAATGTTTCGCAAGGGACATTAACTATATGATACTCAGTATATATAATAAGGTTAGATAAAACTGAAGTACGGTAGACAGTGGAATGTTTTAGTTTCGCCTTACTTCCTGTTCCTTGTTTGGTTGCGGGCATAGGGCAGATTTACCCATTCAACTGTTTGTTCGATCTTGGTTATATACAACTCGTACGTATTAAGTGATCATAGGAGGGTAGTATCGTCGTATCAGGTATTCAGGGTAAACAAATCTTCAACCAGCTTAACTAATCCACAAAACAAGATATCGTTAAAGTAAATACTTGTACTTTTCGGTCTTGGAACGAGTAAGACTACCAGTCGGTTTTATATAAAATATAGGATTTTCTCTAGTAAACATCGTTATTTAAAGGTAATCAGTTTTCGATAGAACTTTATGAAAACAATAACAATTATTACTGAAAACAACGTTTTACATTAGAGTAAATGGAATTAAGAACCTTATTACAAAATGTTTAACTCTTGTTAACAAATTAGTATAACACAAAGGACCTTTATTGGTTAATTATATAATTCCTTAGTTTATACATAAAACTTATATATAAATCATATCCGATAGGCAGTGGAATGTGTGATTTCCGCCTTACTTCCTGTTCCTTGTTTGGTTGTGGGCTTAGGGCAGATTCACACATTTAACTGTCCGTTCGATATTAGGTTATATATAGCTTGTATAAAGTAAGTAATTGTAGAAGGAACTATTGTGGTTACCATTTTACTAAAGGAAATATATGATTTTCTTAAGGAATATTTTCATCAAATATTAAAGAACTATTACAGTTAACTCCGTAAGCACCTGGTGAATACGCCAGGGTTATATACAACGACGATCTAACAAAAAATGGAATGTGTGACTTCCGCCTCATTTCTTGTTCCTTGTTTGGGTGTGGGCTTAGGGCAGATCCGCACAATCGATTGTCTGTTTGATCTGGATTGTATATAACTTGTATTTATTAAGTACTCATAGAAGGAGTTGTAAGAGTCATTTTTACTTATTATTCATCACATCAGAAAATATAGGATTTTCTGGAGGAACATTCGAACTTTTCTAAAGAACGTAGAGTATACCTTTTCTAACAAACATACTTATGAACTCACCAACTTAAATGTAGATACTCTCTTTCAAAATAACTTGTATTCTCAGGAAACTAGTAGACAGGTTCACGCACCGGGATTCAGAAGATGGAGCATAATAGCTTCATGTCCTTGTTTTGTTAATTACTTTTAAAGTCAATCTTTTGTCAATCGAATACATTGTAAACGCTTTAATATTAATGTAATGGTTGTGTTGTTTGTCTTTCTATTCTACATTTGTTGTGATACTAATAATGACGTCCTCCGCCCCCGAACATTTCCGTTGTTCCGGTTTAGGGGTGTGACAGATTGATATCAGAGCATTGTTTATAGTGAACTAAGTATATCAACCTATAAAATATATACAATTATGAATACAATGGGGCCGAAGTGCTCTGACTAAAAGTATACTTTTAAAATATAATAATATTTTTATAAAAGTATACATATATACATAGTAGAATAAGTATCACAAGAAGAACAAAACAGAAGTATTTAAAGGTTGGACACTGCGGCCAAACCTGGACAGTTATGTAATCATATATGGGATCAACATAGCCTGATCAACTATATTTATTTGAGACGGGACCAACATGTGTTTTGGAGTGATATGGTGTCGCAAAAGACTTAAAACTTACCTAACTCTATATACGAAGGATTTATAGAAAAGAACATAAACTTAAAATACTATAGAAGTATTTTACGATACTATAAGATAAGAACAAGTTTAAAACTTACCAAGTTCATACCATTAAAATACTATAGGAGTATTTTAGGCACTATAAATAACTTATGTGAAAATTTAAAAGACCCTTACTGGTAGGTCTATAATTTCGGAAGGTATACTCCCAAGGTTTTATATAATTGAGATTTTATAGACTTAGAACTTGTGATCTATGCTCTACTTCCTGTTCCTTGTTTGGTTGTGGTTTTAGAGTAGGATCACTTATTCGAAGGTCTATTTAATCTTAAATTATATACAACTTGTATACACTGCGCAATTATAGGAGGATCCGGCAAGGATCACCCCATAATGTTTCATTTAATCTCATAGATTCTTTAGACACTTCCATTCTTGCACAACAAACCTACATAGATGTAACCACTCCATCATATCAGTCTGCAGAGGAGTCAAGGAGGAACCAGAAGTGATTCACGAGAGGGATCAGCCGAAGAAACCAAACGTCCTATGCGTCGCACAAATAACTAATAAACTAAAAATAACCTAGCGGGTTAGTGAATACACTACTCACATTATGTGATAGGATTATTTAATTTCATAACAGCTGGTAACAGACATTCAATTCACATAAATTCAATCGAGAGTAGTTACTACTAATTCATAAAGTTTATTTTACATAGACTTCCATTATGAATTGTTTCTCAGAACCCTATGAAAGTCGGATCACGATACACTCAGAACTAGGATAACTTAGTTTAATCCGCATTCGACTTATAACCACTGCTATAGACTTATCACTGTTTCATCTTGTATTCATAATAGTAAAAGATGCCTCGCGGTAGAGCTATAAGGCGTGTAGTCATTACCACAACAGAGAATCCACCACCGCCTCCACCACCACAACACGATCCTGCTGCTTTCCAAGCAGCGGTAACATCCGTAGTGACAGCTGCTATGAATCAAATCCGCGCAAGTGGTACCAGTGGATCTGGTATGGGTACCCATCTATCTAACCCCGGAGTTACCCACGGACACCCACAGGAGTGTTCATACAAGGACTTCATGAACTGCAAACCCAAATCCTTTAATGGAAATAGGGGAGTGATTGCTCTGATGCAATGGTTCGAGAAAACAGATTCAGTTTTCGGAATTTGTTCGTGCCTAGAGGGGAGCAAGGAGAAGTTTGCTACCTGCACCTTCTCCGATAGAGCCCTAACATGGTGGAATGACCACATTAAGTCACTGAACCTATCAGTGGCTAACTCAATTGTAACGCCCGTGTTTCTAGGCTAGGCATTAATATTGACATAAGGGTCTACGTTAACCTTTGTGACTCATTTTGGAGAAATGAAAAGGAATTATGTGAATATTATGTGTTTTATGTGTTTTATGCTTAATTATTAGGGTTTAAATAATTAAGAATAAAAATGAGCGTCAAAAATTAAATTTTAGATAAAGCCGATATCTATTAAGAAATTTGTGGTGGGCGTGAGAAGGATTACGGATATATAAAGAATGCTGAAATCCGAGTTATAACGAAGAAGTTATGACCTGTCGAAGTTTCGCAACAAACCGGCACGGTGCCGAATGTCGTAAAAATTGAGTTTTTGATAAACTACTTTTTAGCCTTAGTAATCTAAACGAAACTTGTAGTGTTCGTTAAACCGAGAGTAGGTATAACAAGAACACCCAAATCTGACTTCGTATGCGAAAGTTATGATTTTAGAAGTTTTTGCACAAAAACCGAGAAAATTCGCATAGTCACGATTTGCCACGTCACCCTCGCTTAGAACGTGCCACGTGTCCGAAATGGGTGAGTCAGGCGAGCCACGTGTCCGAGCTGCTGAGTCATCCGAGCACCTGATCTGAACCGAAGTGGTGCAATAGCGGTGCGACACGTACCTTCTTGCACGAGACCGAACCGTCGCAGCATGCCACGATGCCTCTAGTTCGGACCCTAGACCTCGGTCCAGTAAGGAGCTGCCAGCAAGCCTTCGTAGGTGCGAGCCATGTGCGAGCCATCCCCTGTGAGTCCTCGGATCAGCACACCTGGAGGCTTCTCAGCCGTTGGATCAGGAGGCTCGCCCCTATAAATAGAAGGGTGTGAGACCTCCCGGGGGTATTTTGAAAACTTGTCAATTTTAGCCCCTAAACCCATATTTCTTTCATTCTAACTTCCCCCGAAGCCCCGGTATCGATTATAACCCTCGGAATACGCCACGAAGTGCCAGTGAAGCCCGAAAAATTTATCTTTTCGGTTTCGAAGCCCGACCCTTCGCAGAGCCCGGTTTCTCAATAAAACTCTCGGTTTTATTAGAAACGATCGTTTTAGGAAACGAATTGGTGCCCGATTTTCATTAAATCAGGTGAGCGTGTAGTTACTTTCACCTTACACATAGATATGAAGTATTTTACATAAAATACGTGTTGTGTGAATATTTATTGTTTGTTTATTTGAGTTGGATGTTGAAGGTGTGAGTTATACATGTTTTTAAATAATTTAAACTGTATATGTATTTTTATCTACAAAAATGTTGGGTAAAACATGGGTAGATGAAATAATGGGTGTATGATGATAGGTGAGTTGGATAAAGGAGTTGATCAGTAATATTGATCATGAGTTGAGGGTGAGTGGTGAAATTTGAGATAATCACTTACCCAAAATGTTGGCCCCCGTCATTCAGCAGAGTAGGGATGACAACCATGGACTATTCTAGATGGTCTGTGGAACCACTAAGGAAACAAAATGTTAGCCCCTGTTGTATAAACCCTGGTGATGGTGTGACCTTGTGCCTATTCCTTAGGATGAATCCTTAGGAAGGAGTGATAGTTGAATCTTAGGGTAAACCCTTAAGAAATTAATAAGATAATGGGTTTGGGGTAATTTGGTTGATTGATTGATGTTTAAGTACAATTAATTTATTTATTGTGGGTTGAAAACCCTATATGCTCACCAGGATTCCAAGCCTGACCCACTCAGCTTTTTATGATTATAGGTAGTGGACCCCGAGCATAGTCGGATCATGATGATGAGTGATTTATGGATTATAGGCCAGTAGTTATAAATAACTGTTGTAAGGCTTATAATGTCTTGTTTATGCTTTTGATCTGTATCGGAACATGACATCCCGAGGTTTTAATATAAAGGGAAATTATATATTTCTTAAAGAAAGGTTTTGATAAACATTATCATGTTTTATATTGGGGACCTATTCCGCAATATCTTTTGGAAAGATTTCTCTGATTTTATTTTAAAAAGCATAAATTAAATCGGTCTTTTCTGGCCGAGAAATTAGGGGATGTCACATCAATGGGCTGGGAGAACCTGAAAGAGATGATGATGGAAGAATACTGCCCAAGAGGCGACATGCATAATCTGGAGCAAGAGCTGTGGGAGCTTACCATGGTCGGCTCAGATATAGTAGCCTACACAGACAGGTTCAACGACGTGGTAGCACTGTGCCCCGGGATGGTTACCCCGGAGAGTAAAAAGATAGAAAGGTACATCTGAGGTTTATCTACCCTGATTCAAGGGGATGTATTAGCTTCCAACCCAACCACCTTCGATAGCGCCAAACACCTGGCCCAGCGACTCATTGACCATGGAGTCCGCCATGGCATGGTGGTCCACGTTCCCGAGCCAACAAAGGGATAGAACTATAAACGAAAGTCGGGGAACATGAGGAAGGAACTAACATCACATGAACCCCTCCTGCCACTCCAGCACTGGTAAGTCGATATGCTGGAACTCTCCCGAAGTGTAGTAAGTGCAAATACCACCACACCGGATTTTGCCGGGAGATGCAGTGCATGAATTGCCGCAGGAAGGGGCACACTGCCGGTTTCTGTAGGGCGCCGACACAACCAATCTCCCAAGTCACCAGAGTATAAGTGAATCAGGCCTGCTATGGGTGTGGTAAGACTGGGCACTACAAGAGGGACTGCCCAATAACGAAGAACTCGGGCGGGGAAGGACGAATAATGATGATCACCGCAGGAGAGACTGCCTCGGAACTACCTGTGAACAACGGTACGTCTTCTAAATAGAATTACATTAAAAAATTAAAATTTTATTAAAAATTGGGGAAATTAAAATGTAGTTATAAATTATTTACTCGAAGAACTCACATCATTCATATAAGAACTAAAGATCCGTACAGGTGAGCTATGATGACTTGGTATGTAGATCAGGGTTATGCATAACTAAGACTTTGCAGGCTTAGAGTGAGTGATTCTGCCGCATTTCCTGTTCCTTGTTTGGTTGTGGATTTAGGGCAGAGTCACTCAGTCGACCGTCTTATTCATCTTAATTATACATAACTTGTTTAAGCCAAGCGATCATAGATGTACCGAGGAGGAACATAATATAAAGTAACGTCACTAGTTATCAAAGCACTTTCACTGCTAGTACTCTCTTATTGAGGTATGATTTTTGGCAGTGGTGATAACAAGGAGAAAACTGAAAGCGCTAGAAAGTCTACACAGAATGCACGGTCGAACATACTAAGAATACACCATCGTTATTTCGGACGTTTCTTTCTAATCAACTTAACACTTATTTCTAAAAAGAGTCCAGCGTCGTCATTCGACGTGGATTGGCATGGTCCTCACCATACCAAGTTCATGTGTTACGAAAACCTACCACCTTAACCGACCGATTAACGAAACCCTCGTCACTCGTAACGACACCCCGACCCAGACCTCAGAATTGTCTCATGTATTCTAAACCCCGAAGTACTCATGAGAGGAGTACGTCGACCTCCGAAACTTTGCCGACTATAATCAACAAGATCTTCCAGAACTACCACTCGTCCAACAGGTCAAGTTCAAGCACAGAGGCTAAGGACAAATACGATTAACCTATCACTACTAAGTGTATACGCGAGAGTAGTATATAATTAAGCTTCTGCGGACTAAGAATGTGTGCTTCCGCCCTATCTCCTGTTCCTTGTTTGGTTGTGGACCTGGGGCAGAGTTGCACATCCGACCGTCTTACTAATCATAATTATATACGACTTGTATACACAAGGTAATGATAGATGGACCAGGTATGAATCCTTTCATGAACTTCAGGGAAAAGTTTCCCAAGTCTACGAGTGGATATTCTACTATTCAGAGGAGCACGACCCCAAGAGTCCTACTAAGAAAGCTAATTTCGGGACAAAATTCTATCTAACGGGGGGATGATGTCACAACCCGAAAATTTCTATCTTTTAAGGTCAAACTCATCAACCGAAGGTCAAACTTATAAATTTCTAAGCCTAGTGTTTGTAAGGGTTTTGTGTTAGGAGGTGAACCACTAAGGAAACAAGATCGGAGTATTGCATTCGGGTCATAAACCTCAACAAGTGAGGTTCACGGCCACAAACCATGTTCACGGTCGTGAACCCTCATTAGGCCATGAACACCTTGCATATATATATATAATAGTTTGGTTCATTTTCCTTCACTTCTTCTTCTCTTGGCAAAAAACATCCCATTCTCTCTCAAGTATCATATATCAAGAACATCAATTTCACTCTTACACATCACTTTTCTTTTTATCTCCTTAGAATACAACTTAGGATCTTCAAACACTTGCCAAACAACAATATCTTCAAGTGTTCTTCCCTGAAGTTGGGCCGTGAACCACTCTTAGGGCCATGAACTCCTCATGGGCCGTGAACCCATCATGGGTCGTGAACCCTCATAGGCCATGAACCCCATAAAGCCCAGTCGTGATCAACATTCAGCCTTCCATTTTTTGATTCTAACACTTCTTTGTAAGTGTTCCCTACTTCATAGGATGTTTCCTTTACACCATAGATGTTAAATGCACTAACTCTATACATATATATGTCATAATATACTAAATAGGACTCCTTTGTGCTTCGAGACTTCACTCTTGGAAATTACCATCCTATATCGAATCTTCAATTGAATCATCCACATAAGGTGAGTTAATACCCCTATAATCTACCTTTTTAAATGATTTTAAATGCTTTTTAGGGGGGGGGGGAATACAAGTAAAACACAAGATACCTTGTGTTTATAAAGGTAATTTTACTTATTTCGTTATCTTGCCATCAAAATGAATGAGAACATGAAACTTGTTAAAACATGGAAACAAACTTATAAACTATGATAAATATAGTTTATGGATCATATGGATCTTTTTACAAACTTATCTGTTATTTATAAAAAGGGTTTCTCGCATTATTACTTGTAAAGTCGTTAATCTAGTTTGTGAGACACGTCTTTGAGTACTTACATAAGTACCAGTGGAAGTCTACACTTAAGAACCAGAGTCTCCTGGAGGGAGAGCGTGAGTTTGTGTATAGATTTATACGGTACTGACAATCCCGCACCTCGCTGTTAGCTACAGTGGGACCGGCAAGTCTACACGTGACAAATGTCACATCTTTTTCGACGCCTACAAAACGTCGTGTTTAACCAGTCTAGTTAGTATGGTTATAACACTCACAAATAGATAACAACAAAATATTTATGTAGTAATATACTTTTCCTAAACTTTCGCAAGGGATATTAACTATATGATACTCAATATATACAATAAGATTAGATAAAACTGAAGTCCGGTAGACAGTGGAATGTGTGATTTCCGCCTTACTTTTTGTTCCTTGTTTGGTTGTGGGCTTAGGGCAGATTCAACCATTCAACTGTCTGTTCTATCTCGGTTATATACAGGGTAAACAAATCTTCAGCCAGCTTAAGTAATCAGAGGAGGGTAGTATCGTCGTATCAGGTATTCAGGGTAAACAAATCTTCAGCCAACTTAAGTAATCCACAAAACTAGATATCATTAAAGTAAATACTTGTACTTTTCGGTCTTGGAACGAGTAAGACTACCAGTCAGTTTTATAGAAAATATAGGATTTTCTATGGTAAACATCATTATTTAAAGGTAATCAGTTTTCGATAGAACTTTCTGAAAAAAATAACAACTATTACTGAAAACAACGTTTTACATTAGAGTAAATGGAATTAAGAACCTTATTACAAAAGGTTCAACTCTTGTTAACAAACTAGTATAACATAAAGGACCTTTATTGGTTAATTCTATAATTCCTTAGTTAATACATCAAAGTTATATATAAATGACATCTGATAGGCAGTGGAATATGTGATTTCCACCTTACTTCCTGTTCCTTGTTTGTTTGTAGGCTTAGGGCAGATTCAACCATTCAACTGTCTGTTCCATCTCGGTTATATACCGGGTAAACAAATCTTCAGCCAGCTTAAATAATCAGAGGAGGGTAGTATCGTCGTATCAGGTATTCAGGGTAAACAAATCTTCAGCCAACTTAAGTAATCCACAAAACTAGATATCATTAAAGTAAATACTTGTACTTTTTGGTCTTGGAACGAGTAAGACTACCAGTCGTTTTATAGAAAATATAGGATTTTCTATGGTAAACATCATTATTTAAAGGTAATCAGTTTTCGATAGAACTTTCTGAAAAAAATAACAACTATTACTGAAAACAACGTTTTACATTAGAGTAAATGGAATTAAGAACCTTATTACAAAAGGTTCAACTCCTGTTAACAAACTAGTATAACATAAAGGACCTTTATTGGTTAATTCTATATTTCCTTAGTTAATACATCAAAGTTATATATAAATGATATCCGATAGGCAGTGGAATGTGTGATTTCTGCCTTACTTCCTGTTCCTTGTTTGGTTGTGGGCTTAGGGCAGATTCACACATTTTACTGTCCCTTCGATATTAGGTTATATATAGCTAGTATAAACTAAGTAATTGTAGAAGGAACTATTGCAGTTACCATTTTACTAAAGGAAATATATGAATTTCTTAAGGAATATTTTCATCAAATATTAAAGAACTATTACAGTTAACTCCGTAAGCACCTGGTGAATACGCCAGGGTTATATACAATGAGGATCTAACAAACAATGGAATGTGTGACTTCCGCCTCATTTCATGTTCCTTGTTTGGTTGTGGGAGTAGGGCATATCCACACAATCGATTGTCTGTTTGATCTGCATTGTGTATAACTTGTATTTATTAAGTACTCATAGAAGGAATTGTAAGAATCATTTTTACTTATTATTCATCACATAAGAAAATATAGGATTTTCTGGAGCATAGTAACTTTTCTAAAGAACATAGAGTATACATTTTCTAACAAAAATCTTATGAGCTCACCAACTTAAATATTGATACTCTCTTTCAAAATAACTTGTATTCTCAGGAAACTAGTAGACATGTTCACGTACTGGGATTCAGAAGATGGAGCATAGTAGCTTCATGTCCATGTTTTGTTAAATACATATAAAGTCAACCTTTTGTGAATCGAATACATTGTAAACGCTTTAATATTAATGTAATGGTTGTGGTCGCTTGTATTTCTATTCTACATTTGTTGTGATACAGAGCATGACGTCCTCTGCCCCCGAACATTTCCGTCGTTCCGGTTTGGGGGTGTGACAGACTGGGAGGTTTCCCAATCCACATTTCAAATTGCTTTTCAGTGACCTTCTTAGTTGGTAGCAGGTTTCATATATTAGTTGTTGCTTCTAGAGTGTAACCCATAAACTTATTGGAAGCATAGCTCGAGTCATCATACATCAAACCATATCTAATAGCGTTCAATTTCTTGTCTCAGTAATACCATTAAGTGTGGTGCTCTAGGAGGAGAATATTGTGAAACAATTCCACAATTCTCCAGATAATCAATTGTAACACCCAGTTTCCAGAACGGATAGGTTTATGGCTTCAAGGAGTCAAAGGCATGGTTTTTAGGTAAAACTGGGTATCACGACGTGAACATAGAAAGGTCATGACGGGAAAATTTGTAAATGAAAATGTTTATATAATTGAGCTGAGAACGTGCGACACTAGTGCTCATAAAGTGAGATGCGCTACAGCCCCAGCCCATGATCTTTTAGTGTTTCCTTCATATCTAAACCTGATAAACTTCATTTATGGTCCATTTACAGCCTCCTTCGTCCTCAAACACATAAAAACCCTAACCCTAGCCTCTCCTTGTGATTTTTGAGCTTTTGGTAGTGTTTTTGTGGCTTGAAGAAGAAAGGATCACCTTTGGAGCATGAATCCAGCTCGGAAGCTTCATTTTCATCTGCTAGCAACATCTATGTACCTTTGTGAGTAACAAAGATTCAAGCATTGTGATTTCTTGTTGCTATATCTAAGGTTTTATGCATGATTATCCATGGTTAGATGAGTTAGAGTGTTCAGACTCCATAAAGTTAGCAACTTTACGGGTCCTTGTGAGAAAAAGTAAAAGATCGATAGATTCTATATTTATGAGATGAATTAGAGACAATGAACGAGAATGATAAAAATGGTGCCGAATGTATTAATCGCAATAATAGAATAGTTCTTGGAGGTGAAACTATTTTGCACTTGCTTCAAAAGTTGTTAACCCTAGATGATACATGCACGCTATTTATAGAACAAATCAAACAGCAGTTCCGAACATGGACAGACCCATTTCGGAATTGGAATCTAAACATAAATACATTTGACACAACACTATTTCAGACCTAACAATCTTGTCCTTTGTGTCAAATTGGAAGGAGTTCTTCATTGTTGTCTTTGCGCATCAAAAATCTTTGGCATAATATTCAAAAGTGAGCCTCGAATAGACAAATACCATCGAATCATATCGGAAACACATTTGATGTCGGTAGCAGAGTTTGCTTTGTTGGCCTTAGCCAAACATAGGATTGTTTTTAAATCATTCGTAGAATACGGGTGTTTATCCCTTAAGAAGAACATGCAATTCTGGATCTCTTCACCTTCCTTCCTTTTATAAACAATGCTCCAATGCTTCTTCCGAATGATCCCTACCTTCAAATGTTGGATGTCTTTCAGTTGTTCTTATGGTTTTAGAATATGCCTCTTCTTCAGAACAGATGCGATCTCAACATCCATCTTCGCAATTTCAAGGTTGTAACACTTGATCATTCGATTCAAATGATCAAAATTTGGCTCATACTTCTTGACATCTTTCGCCACAATGTAGAACAGAGATAACCAATCATAAGGGTTCATGAATGGCAGATCAGCCAAACTGAACTCATGAAGAATGTGATTGGCTCCTCAGAATCCTTTGAACTGTATATTCAAGAAGTCTTCAGTCTAAACCAGCAATCCAACCTTCAATCCCATAATTCTCTTTAAGCTCCATATCTCATACTGTGGTTTCAAATATTTCAAGTAAAACAAAAAAAGCTTTTGATTTACTGCACTTTCAGAGATCACAGATTTCTCAATCTTCTCAAAGCACGTGAAGAGAAATACCCTTGGAGTTATGGGAAAATCAAACTGACATTCCACATCATTATTTAGGTCGAACGAGATTGTTGGCTCTAGCCAGTAGAGATTCGGATCATCAATGGCTTCTTTCTGTATACGCTCATGAAACCAGGCATGAAACAGGGATTTCTAAGTTTCAGGAATTAGTTTCGCATTCTTGGCCTCAGCTTCTTCAGCCACGAATCTCTTCTGAAGAGCATTGAGTTCGTCAAGATCTTTGTCTCTTTTATCTCTTTCTGCTCTTTCTGACTCAGTCAAGTTCGCATCTTCATCATTTTCTTCTTCAGAAATACATTTGCCTTTATCTTTTCCTGATCCGGAAGCTTCTATATCCTTTAGATCAGTTTTGGTGTTTAACTTTTCTTCCTAATCTATTGTTAGGTCTGAAATAGTGTTGTGTAATATGTATTTATGTTTAGATTCTGATTCCGAAATGGGCCTGTCCATGTTCAGAATTTCTACTTGATTTAGTCTATAAATAGTGTGCATGTATCATCTACGGTTAATAACTTTTGAAGCAAGTACAGAATAGTTCCGCCTCCAAGAACTATTCTATTGTTGTGATTAATACATTCAGAACCATTTTGATCATCGTCATTCCTTGTCCTTAATTCATCTCATAAATATAGAATCTATCGATCTTTTATTGTTTCTCACAATTAGTATCAGAGTAGGAGAGAGTGTAATCAATTCGCTATTGTTCTGTCGAGTAAAGGGTTTTTCATTAGGGTTTTACAATTTTCTCAGATCTGTTCTTATTGTCACAATCGTCTCAATCGATTGTAGATCCCAGATCTAGATCTCAAGTTTTCCCTTGAACTCGATTCAAGTTTAAACGTCTAATTCTATATTTTGTTTTATTGAATTCTCGTTAATATGCCTAATGACGATCCTCACTCTCTCTCATACATAATCATACTGTACTTATAAAGGATGCATTTTTCCTATCACCTCATGCATTTGAAACCCCCACACAAATTTCCATGTACCTCATGCATTTGAAACCCCTACACCTTTTCACCATCAAAGTAATTAATCACACATCATGAAAGGTTTTATAACTTATATAATATGTTTAATAAGAAATTAATAGATATTCTACTATATAAATGCCATTCTCTTTGAGTAGACATACAAATACAAATCACATACAAAATTCACAAAGAAAACAAGTTTAAAGGTTTTGTGTTGGTTTGAGGGCTTTGGACAATTTATTTGAGCCATGTTATTATGTTAATGTTTTTAATTTGTAAGTTTGTTACATACTAATTCTTTTCTATTTTTTTCTTGGTTTATGTATTCTTTTAATACAATCATTGTATGTTGTGGTTGAAACTTTAATGTAAATTCGATTAAATTCATGTTATCGATCATATGTTGTGGAAAGTGATACATTATAATATTTAATAAAATATTGTATATATATGTTTTTATATTTGTATTGTTTCAAAGTAATAATTAATAAAAAATCATGGATATTCAATATTATCCATAGTATCCATGTAAGTCTCTTTAAAATGCAAATTGTCTATCTTATCACTTTATATTTTAGTATGTGTTTAACATTTTAATTATAATAATAAGTGTCTTTTAAAACTTTTCTTTCGTTTATTAATAATAATAAGTTGTTTTAAAACTAATGAAACATAATTATTAATAATAAAATCAAATTATAATAATCATGGATATGTCATATCATCCATGCAAGCCTCTTTTGAAATGCAAATTGTCTATCTTATCAATTTATTATTTAGTGTATGTTTCACATTTTAATAGTAATATTAAGTGTTTCTTAAAGTTATTCTTTAGCTTAATAATAATAATAAGTGGTTTAAAACTAAAGAACAATAATTTTAAATGATAATAACATCAATTTATAAATTACATAACGTTAACAACAAATAAATTATATTTTAAATGAACATCATATTTTCATGTTGACTTATTGTTGGATCATAATCATTTTAACAAAGCTAAGAAATATAAAACACATGTATATCTTAAATCTAAGATACTAAATTAAAACCAAAGATCTAATGCGATGGGGGAATCCCAAGATATCATCCAAGGTAACATTGGCTCAAGATATTATCCAAGATAATCCTCATTCGTAATGTGATATAAGGTACTTAAATCTTCGACCATCTTTATATTCATTTTCAAAAAGTTTCCAACGAATTTTTACTATCAAAGAAAGACTAAATCTTGACCTATTAACAATTTACTTCCTTGATTTTTTTGGATTTATTTCTGAATACACTTCCAAAAGTTTTCTCTTTGTAAAATACTTTTGCTTTCTTAAATCATGAAATTATGGAATTATTCTCAACCATAGCAAGGAGTATCATGCTTCAATAAGCATGTCAAACCTAAATTAAAAGTATTACATACCAAATATTCTTCAAAATCTATCATTATCTAAGATCAAAATATTTAAATTGGAAAATAAAGCTGCTTCAACAAACCAACTTATTCTTTTCTTAAAGTACTTTCGATATCCTCCTCTTCTACCTCAGCATCCTTCACACTCTCATATACATCATCATCTGCTCCGATTGCCACACTTCACCTTTCAACTTCTTCAAATATCTCTCCTATTTCACTCTATCTCAAAGACCCAATCTACTTTCTTGAATTACGTCCATCATCTTCAACCTAGCTTCTAATACCGAGATAGCGGTGAAATTCATGCCCTCTACCTCAAACTCAGCCGAAGAGATCTTCAACTCATCACGTTCTACCACTACCTTATCTAATTTCTCCTTCTTGTCATTCAATTCAACCTTCTTGGTGGATAGTTCCTTTACCTTAATTTCCAGTTCTTTTTCCTTCTTTTTTCAAATCATGTTCATCCTGTTTTTTCACAACTTCAAGTTCCCTCTCTAATTCTTAAGCTCCTCTCAGCATCAAATTTGTGGTCTATACCCAATACACTTGATTAATAATAGCATATGAAAGAAAATATGTGAAAATGAAAACTTACACATTGATTCAATATTATCATTTTTTGTCTGACTTCAAAGGGGTTCAACCCTTCAAAAATTTCTTGGCCCATTTCCAGTGCAACCTTTCTTTTCTTGGGCTCTGGACGTTTAGGATTAATTTCCAACTTTCTCAAACTAGAAGTCGAAGCCTTCTTAGTTTTTATAACAGGTGTTGAAGATATCAAATCTTCGACATTGAAAGAAGAGACAAAAAGGACACCTGATTGAGTATGATAAGCACCTAAAAAGATGACTTAATTGTTACTCCGACCAAAGATATATGACTTGGTATTAATAATTTTCCTACAAATATGTAAATTGGTTCCAGATCCTTGACCACCAACGAAGTATTTAAATACCCCTTACAGACACAGTTGGTCATGATCTTAAAGCTTCTTTTTTCTGCAAAAAGCTGTAAAGAATTTAGAATTTTCTTCTTAATAACTTCATGAGTCAGGGCATAATTCATCAAATTTAGGAACTTTTCCAAAATAATGCGGAAAATTAAAGATCCAGAAATAAATGAAGAAAAGCAAGTATACTGAGACTTTACCCTCTGTCAGCCAATCCTTATATGGAGAAAGATTTTAGCCAAGAGAAGGATCATTGACAAAGAAATATCTCTTCGTCTAATTATGACCGATTGGAGAACTTTTTAGGAAAAAGTAAGGCCTTAAAGTTTTGATCTTAAGAACAACACATGAATACCCAATAGTTTGAAGATTGTAAATACTAGCTATCTTGGATAACCCAATATTTGTACCTTCAGACTCATTTAGAAAATGAATCCAAAACAAGATACAACAAATAACCGGCATAACTTGAGCATAAGTAAACTTTGTGGCTTCGAAATATGAAATCAATGGAAAAGAGGGAATGCCAAGCCAATAGAAAATGGAAATTCATAAAAAAGGTTCCAATGTAGGGGAACGATAATCTAATCTCAGCAACAATTTAGGAACCCTAAGAATAATGCACATATGAAATTTACCTGATGATCAAAGTAACTCGATATCGGCATTTAAATAAGTGTTGATCTCACTATCATCTTGAGGTAGCATTCGTAAATCAACGAAGTCTTTAATAATGGGGGCATTAGACCTAGCCCTAGACCCGGCAAGCTTCTTGCCCATGGTAAATCTAAGAGTAAACAAAATAGGAGAATGAAGCAATAGCTTAGATAAGAAACCCTTGTGATTGTAGCTGCATAAAAAAGATGAATTTCGATTTATATGAGGTTTGTTACGATAATATGGGCCATTCAAAAATTCATTTTCCCTATAAGCATGGATGAATAGGGTCACCCTTGGAGAAGCATGTCACATCACATCCCCATGTACCAAAAGAATTTTGTGCCTAGAAATCTCTAACCATTCAGGATCCTGGATTAAAGAGATATGAAGGCAATTACTATCAATATAATTTTTATCGTATTATTTTTATATCTTGTACTCATAGTAGCATCCCGGGCAAGCCCAAGATCTTGGATTTAGTCAATATCTTGGACTACCATCATGTTTCTCGTTATATGTTATGTAGACACTATAAACATGACTGGAAAGAAGTAGACCATGCAAAAGTACATAATCAAATCCCGGTGAACATTATAGACCATCGAGAAAACCGGGTCAAGCATGGATCAAGGAAGATCCCAAGAATGTCGGATTACTTGTTATCACTATATATAAAAGCCTATCTGATCACTCACTAACAGACGTATACACACTTCCACACTCACTCTGATTCTCTTGATACTTAAGCACATTTACACTTACATCAAGATCCGCTAGCATTTGTAATTTTTTTTTCAATTAATATAAATTATAAGGCAGGTGATTTTGTCACATCCTGAGGTTTTATGTCGGAGCTCCAATTGGATTAAGGGTTTTCCTCGTATATCACTGTATTCTTGTATTTACTTTTACCTATTTGTTATTGTTTGATCAGTTATAACATTTTATTTAATATAACATATTGTTAATTACAATTCCTTTCTCAAAAGTGCTAAGATGTTATGTGATATCTTGGTAATTTCTTAAGTATCGTGAGATCTAGTAGACGATTTCATTTATTAAAAAACCCAAACATTATTTTTTCCCCAAACATTTCTAATACACTCATTTTCATTACAAAATAAAACACTTTAATAAATAGTTCTCTAAATATCTCTATTTTCTTCCCCGGATCTTGGGCACGATCAAGATGTTCAACACATTTCGAGATCTTAAGGACTTTGATTTATATATTTTATGATAAACATCACACCACACTTAGTAATTTGGTTACGAAATTATCTTTTTAATTTTTGACCAAAACAATACGTAAAACTCAGCCTTGCTTCTAAAAAAGCCAAATTCTTTGACTTTTTCATGAAAGAAAAGATTCCAACTACGTGATGATTGATTGAGTATATCGATGGACCTCTCAAGCTTGCACACTCTAATTTGATATTATAGATCAATGAAGTCTTAAGGTTGTGTCATATACACATCTTTTTTCAGTCTTCCTCATAATCATTTCCTTGAGTTTCAGTGTTACCTTTCCCTAGCAACCTAGCTTTGCATGTGTGCACATTACCATCCATGTCGGTCTTCTTCTAGAAGATCCAATTGCACCCAATGGGTTTTAGGCCAGGTGTAGGATCAACCGAATTCCAAACATGATTATCATACACAGATTGAATTTTAATTTCCATACTATCCTTCCATTTAGCAGCACCTGCCATCACTTCCTTATAGTTGGATTGTTCTTCCATACTAGCCAATGTATAATCACCGATTAGTATGCCTCCTTATGTTTTAATATGGAAACAAAGGAAATCATGTGGAAGACAAAATCTACCAGGTTTATGACGGGAAGGAGTTAGAGCTATGTCATTTTTCTTAACAGGTTGATTAACTTCGGGTTAAGTGCCAGCTTCAACTACGGGTTCTTCTTCTTGCGTCTCTTGAATTTCTTCAAGATCTATTGGGCTCCCATTAGCTTCTTTGGACACGAGCTCCTTCTCAAGAAATAATCCCCTTCGAAACATAAGCACTTTGTTCTTAGAAGAATTTTAAAATAAGTACACATATGAATTTTGAGGGTACCCCACGAAGTAAAACTTTTTCGCTCTAGGTTCTATTTTATCATTCACCTCACGACGAATGGAAACTTTACAACTCCAAAATTTTAAATATGCAAGACTGGAAGGTTTCCCAATCCACATTTCAAATTGCTTTTTAGTGACCTTCTTAGTTGGTAGCAGGTTTCATATATTAGTTGTTGTTTCTAGAGCGTAACCCAGAAACTTATTAGAAGCATAGCTCGAGTCATCATACATCAAACCATATCTAATAGCGTTCAATTTCTTGTCTCAACAATACCATTAAGTGTGGTGCTCTAGGAGAAGAATATTTTGAAACAATTCTACAATCCTTCAGATGATCAATTGTAACACGCAGGTTCCAGAACAGATAGGTTTATGGCTTCAAGGAGTCGAAGGCATGGTTTTTAGGTAAAACCGTGTACGACGAAGTGAACATAGAAAGGTCACAACGTGAAAAATGAGTAAATGAAAATGTTTATACAATTGAGCTGACAACGTGAGACACTAGTGCTCATAACGTGAGATGTGCTACAGCCGAAGCCCATGATCTTGTAGTGTTTCCTTCGTATCTAAACCCAATAAACTTCGTTTATGGTTCATTTACTGCCTCCTTCGTCCTCAAACACATAAAAACCCTAACCTTAGCCTCTCCTTGTGATTTTTGAGCTTTTGGTAGTGTTTTGGTGGCTTGAAGTAGAAAGGATCACCTTTGGAGCATAGATCCAGCTCGGAAGCTTCATTTGCATCTGCTAGCAACATCTATGTACCTTTGTGAGTAACCAAGATTCAAGCATTATGATTTCTTGTTGCTAGATCTAAGGTTTTATGCATGATTATCTAGATCAGTTAGAGTGTTGAGACTACATAAAGTTAGCAACTTTACGGGTCCTTGTGAGAAACAATAAAAGATCGATAGATTCTATATTGATGAGATGAATTAGAGACAAGGAACGACAATGATAAAAATAGTGTTGAATGTATTAATCGCAACAATAGAATAGTTCTTGGAGGCGGAACCATTTTGCACTTGCTTCAAAAGTTGTTAACCCTAGATGATACATGCACACTATTTATAGACCAAATCAAATAGCAATTCCGAACATGGACATACCCATTTCGGAATCGGAATCTAAACATAAATACATTTGACACAACACTATTTCAGACCTAACAATCTTGCCCTTTGTGTCAAATCGGAAGGAGTTCTTCATTGTTGTCTTTGCGCATCAAAAATCTTTGGCATAATATTCAAAAGTGAGCCTGGAACAAACAAATACCAGCGAATCATATTGGAAACGCATTTGATGTTGGTAGCAGAGTTTATTTGTTGGCTTTGGCCGAAGATAGGATTGTTTTTTAAAGAATTCGTAGAATACGGGTGTTTATCCCTTAAGAAGAACATGCAATTCTGGATCTCTTCACCTTCCTTCCTTTTATAAACAATGCTCCAATGCTTCTTCCGAATGATCCCTACCTTCAAATGTTGGATGTCTTTCGGTTGTTCTTATGGTTTTAGAATAGGCCTCTTCTTCAAAACATATGCGATCTCAACATCCAATTTTGCAATTTCAAGAATGTAACACTTGATCATTCGCTTCAAGTGTTCAAAATTTGGCTCATACTTCTTGACAACTTTCGCCACAATGTAGAACAAAGATAACCAATCATAAGGGTTCATGAATGGCAGATCAGCCAAACTGAGCTCATGAAGAATATCATTAGCTCCTTAGAATCCTTTGAACTGTATATTCATGAAGTCTTCATTCTAAACCGGCAGTACAACCTTCAATCCTATAATTCTCTTTAAGCACCGTATCTCATATTGTGGTTTCAAATATTTCAAGTAAAACAAAAAAAGCTTTTGATTTACTGCACTGACAAAGATCACATATTTCTCAATCTTCTCATAGCACGTGAAGGGAAATACCCTTGGAGTGATAGGAAAATCAAACTGACATTCCACATCATTATTTAAGTCAAACGAGATTGTTGGCTCTAGCCAGTACATATTCGGATCATCAATGGCTTCTGTGACAACCATCAATTTCTGGTTAAGTCAAAGTCAAATAAAGTCAACAAGTCAAACCGGTCAACTCAATTAACCTTTTATATTAGGGTTTACATTATGTTACTACTGTACAACTCGCTATTTTAATAAGAAGTTATCACTTGAAAAATCCATATGTTCAGAATTTCAAACCCTAATCAAGATAAGTGATGAAACTACTTGGTAAAACATTATTCCGTACCCCTCGGGGGCGTATAACATTCATAACAAGGCTTAACGGGGTTTACAAACCTTGTGTGGCGAAGCTAAACATCCAAAAAGGTCACAAACGAAGTCTCTCTCAAACCTCTCTCGCTCTATCTCTCTCTATCCCAAATCTCTCTAAGTATGTGAAATCCCGCCCAAATCTCTCTAGGTATGAGAAATCTTTCCAAGTAGGTGAAATCTCTCCCAAATCCCTGTAAGTATGTGAAATCTCTCCCAAATCTCTTTAAGTATGCGAAATCTCTCCTAAATCTCTCTAAGTATGTGAAATCTCTCCCAAATCTCTCTAAGTATGAGAAATCTCTCCAAGTAGGTGAAATCTCTCCCAAATCTCTCAAAGTATGTGAAATCTCTCCCAAATCTCTCCAAGTATGTGAAATCTCTCCCAAATCTCTCCAAGTATGTCAAATCTCTCCAAGTATGTGAAATCTCTCCCAAATCTCTCCAAATATGAGAAATCTCTCCAAGTATGTGAAATCTCTCCCAAATCTCTCCAAGTATGAGAAATCTCTCCAAATCTCTCTAAGTATGAGAAATCTCTCCAAGTATGTGAAATCTCTCCCAAATCTCTCGAAGTATGTGAAATCTCTCCCAAATCTCTCGCAAAATCTCTCTCAACTTTTTATAATCACCCGGGGCATCCCGACCTTGATTTAGTCGGAAACCGCTCGAAAACGAAAGTTTATGCGAAAAATAGCTTTAAGGAGCCGAACCCTCTTAAGGAGTCGAACCCTCTTAAGGAGCTGAAACCTCTTAGGAACCGAACTTGACTTAAAGAACCGAACCTCTCATTAGAACCGAGACCACCACAACAACCGAACCCGAAGGTCCCATCAGACCGAACTGCTAGCCTACTTCGCCTTCGGTTCCTTCTGATGGTTCGCATGCGAGACTGCTCGGACCGAAACCCCCTCCTCCCCTCTCGGTTCTAATTCATCAGCCGAACCAGCCTTCGGTTCTAACCCTCTCAGGACCAAATCTTCGGCCAGACTTCGGATTTTTCCATTTTTCACCCGGTTTTCGACCCCGACTTCCTTTTAAGCCCGTTTTTCGTGATTTTAACGCGGGATTTCACCCAAACTCGTATTTTAACGTAATAGACCCTAAATATTCATTTTTTAATCATATTTTGGGGGAAATCCTTGTCCAAGAATAAAATCTATTAAGTTAGATTTTGTGATAGAGTGTTGACTTTATCTAGAGTACGACACAAGTTAACACCCATACCTTCATAGTACAACCCTCAGTCACTATTCCACCCTACCTAGTCTACTATTTGTCCTTTGACACCCCTCCTCCAGCTGTAAAGGTTCATCAAAAGCTGAAAAATCACCTCTCTCCTTCCAATTTACTCAGTCTCTCACCAAAGAGCAAACATCTCTCTCTCTCTTTCCCTTTCTAGAACTCGAGATTTCAAGGTTACTCTTCAGCTTTTCACTTCAGTCTTGGTAAGTAAATTCATCCTACATTTGAATACTCTACACTATTTTCACTCAAATCATGAATCTCTTATACAAATATCATCATATTTGTGCTTAGGATCTTCGAATCTTCAAGTATCTCCCAAGTGTTCTTGACTTGGAAACTTCTTCTCTTCATCATCCATCTTAAGAAATCACTCAAGGTGAGTTCATACCCCTACATTTTCACGTTTTCTTCAAGTTTTAGAGGGGGGGGGGGGGGGAATACAAGTTAAAAATACCAAAAACTTAACTAAACTCAAACAACAGTTTTCATCAGAAAAGTTGAGTCTTATTCACGGACTGTTTTGACCATCTTAAACTTAATATCTCTCAAAACTGTTTATATGCAAATCGTTCAGGTTCATACCTTTAAAATGACTACTTTCACATCTCCATACGATTTTTATACAATTTATGGTGATTTTTACAAAACTATCTATCATTTCACAAACGAATTCGGACCAGTCTGTGAATATGAACATTTTCACACAAGCTAGAGACTTCTAAAAATCATAATAAAAATTATGAATAAACTAGACAAATGTTCTAAACTCTCAGAGTTTACGGATTTAGTTTTCGACTTTATATGATTTTTCTATGATGTTATCAAAACAGTGCAGAAAGGTTAAAAACTAGTTACATAACTTACCATATTAACAACACTTTGTAGTATGTTGAGCAAAGTGCATAGCAATAAGTTTCTAAATGTTGAATGTATTTCTTATTAGTTCATCATCATAAACAGAAACTAGTCATTCATGATAAGGTTTTCCATTCATTTCAAACACATATAATAAACTACAATAAGTATAGTTTATGGATTGTATGATAAAACCATGCTACATGAAAAAGGTTTTACTCTCAAAACAAATGGGTTTTTCATATACTACATGTTAAACTATAATAGTAATAGCTTATGGATTTCATATCACTAATTTATTTCATAAAGGGTGATTTCACTTCCACCACGGAAGAGGTTTTATACTCAAACTATATGTAAACTAGTTAACGTAAGTTGTGAGACAATTCTTCCATCGTACTCTTAGAGTACGGGTTCAAATTCCCGTAGGTTATAACCAGAGTCTCTTGTAGGGAGAGCATGATAATTGTATATAGATCTATATTGGCATTGACACCCCACACCTTGCTGCTAGCTACAGCCGGACCGGCAGGTCTACGGGTGACAAGAGTCATAGGATCTTGACGTCTGAAAAACGTTTTTGCAGGTTATTTCTCGTTATAGTATGGTTATAACGACTCACATAGGGAGTTAACAATCTTTCAAGTTTACAGGGAAAATTCTACTTTGAAAAGGGGTTTTATCTATTTAAAACTACAAACACGTTATAAGTATAAAACACATTCATACTCTCGGTCTTGGGATTTAGGACTACATTACTTTTATAAGGAAAATATTGGATTTTCATTGGAAACACATTTCTATTAAAACTACGTTTCATCTAGAATTGTTAGACTTTAGCTATAATTGCTAAGTGTACATGTTAGAGTTATATATGAGTTTAGTCGCAATCGACTTAGAATTGGTGGGCCCACCTTACTTCCTGTTCCTTGTTTGGTTGTGGATCTAGGGCAGACCCATTATATTCGACGATTTATTTAGCTTAAATTTTATATAACTTATATACGCTGGGTGATTATAGAAGGAATCTACGGGTCTTTCTAGGGTACATTATCGCATAACATAGGAGCGTTCATAAAGAAAATATTAAATTTTCTGGAATCACACTCTCTCGCTTTTACAAGGAAAACGGCTTATTTCTCAAATAAAATGTTATGAACTCACCCACTTAATTGTTGACACTTTTTCAAAACTTCTTGTATTCTCAGGAAATCAGTGAAACATAAAATCAACAACATTTTGAGGATGGAACGTTAAATCGTCAAACAGTTCATTTTGTCATCATAATGTAATTGATTTTGAAACATGTAAACATATACTATGGTGTAACCTTTTCAATTATATTTATGATGGTTGTATTTACTTTGAGCAATATTATACTCATTGTTGTGATACTATACATGAAGTCCTCCACCCCCGGACGTTTCCGCCATCCTTGGTTTGGGGGTGTGACAGATTGGTATCAGTGCATTGTTTATAGTGAAGTAAGTATATCGAACCACATAAGATATACAAACTATAAATGCATTGGGACTAAAGTCTCTGATTAAACATTTTCAAATAACTATACTTTTAGAAATAAATAGTTTCTTGTTAAAAAGTATACATGCATGCATACATACTAAGGTCAGCATCATACTAGAACAAAACAAAAGTGGTTAGCATATGCCCGGGAATGGTTGTGGTGTTGCAACAAGTCTAAAAACTTACCTACTCTATCTACAAAGAGACATTGAAAACATAAGACAAACATTAAAATACTATTGTAGTATTTGGTGACACTATAACCAACTTATGTGAAAACTAAAGACCCCCATTAGTAGGTCTGTAATGGCTGAGTGCATACGCTAAGGTTATACATAATTAAAGATATTATAGACTCAGAATCTATGACTATTGCTCTACTTCCTGTTCCTTGTTTGGTTGTGGACTTAGAGTAGAGTCATTTATTCGAAGGTCTATTCTATCTCAGATTATGTATAACTGGTATGCACTATGTGATTATAGACGTGAATAATAAGGATCACCCCCTATTAATTATCTCTTCTACCCCTATTCTCGCACAAGCAACCTGACTGGAGCTCAACTACCAAGAGACCCTATTCTTCCTAACTAGGAAAATGGTGGTGGGATCAGAGAGAAATTCGAAGAGGATCCTGAAGAAATAATAGAGGAAGACCCCGAAGACAATTCGGAAGAGGAGCGATAGGAAGAGAAACCGAAAGGAAAACAAAGGAAAAGAAGAAATGGGAGAAGACCCCGAGGAGGCTTCCATGGTCCGACGCCTCGATAAGCCGTAGATTTACAGAGACGGAGTTAGGAACAAGGTTAACACCCTCCCTATTACATGGATGAGGCTTCTAAAACCTCAACAGAGGAGGATTAGTAGACAAGGCTGTCCTTGTCATAATACGCCACATCACTCACTTGAGTGTACAAACACGAGCAACGGTCAGCCGAAATCATGGAGGTTGGCGCTACCACCAAGATCGCCGCAATTCACCTTCGTCACCTGGATGGAGGCCACGACCAGATCAAAGAACACATCAAAGCCTTCAGAGGGAAGTGACCGCAACTCGAGCCGAGAATAGGGAGTATCGGGAACGTCAAACAGCGTTAGAGAAAACGCGTGGTAAAAGCAGGACATCAAATAACAGAAGCCAGGGCAGAGGATTGGGCAATGCAGACTTTCATGTCTTCATTCTATGGCCCACGAAACATCACCCGCTACGAGTAGTGTGTACACTACTTACATACCATTACAGACTCAAACTCCTGGTGTGCGTTTGAACACTGCCCCGTCATATACATAAATTCGACCTTTCAAATATAGAGACTACACTATTCAAGGGGTCGTGCCGCCGTCAAAGTTTTTCCTTACATTAACGAAATATAGACCTAATATAAGGTCAAACGTTTCTGAACTCAATGTACTAGAGTATATCAATGAAATTGGCATGCATTTTGTTTCACTAGGAGTTTACCACATATTTCATAACCTGGTATTACAAACGATTTGCTTATGTTGACTCTACGATTGCTTAATGTATACCTCAAGATTATGTGTAATTAAGAGACAATCAACTTAAAATGATGAGTCCGCCTCAGGTCCTGTTCCTTGTTTTGTTGTGGACCTAGGGCAGACTCATTAAGTTCAACGGCCTATTAGACCTTAATTATACACAACTGGTATATGCGAAGTGATCTTAGGAGTTGACCAGGCGTAGAAAAGAGATAACAAGATTACATTCGAGTCATTACTACTAAATTCATAAGTTTATTTATATAGACCTCTACTATGAATTGTTTGCCACATTCGAAAAAATCGGGAAATACTATACTTGAAAACTAATAACCTAGTTTTACGACGCCCGACTAATAACCATTACTAAAAGACTTATACTCATTTTGTCTTTGAAATTCTATAACAGAAAGATGACGCCTCGTAGGTCTGCTAGACGCACTAGAGGAACGCAAACAAAATCCACCACCGCCGCCTCCCCAATATGATCCTGTTATGTTCTAAGTTGCGGTCACGGCCGCGGTAACAACTGCTATGTCCCAAATCATCACTGATGGTGCCAGGAGGACAGGGAGCGGTACTAATAACGCCATTCAAGGAGATAGCCAAGGGCGTTCGAGAGAGTGTTCCTTTAAGGACTTCACTAATGGAAAACCCGATTAGTTCAATGGTAGCGAGGGAGTCATCGATTTGATGCAGTGGTTTGAGAAGACCGAATCTGTCTTCGAGATCTGTGTGTGCCCCAAAGAGAACAAAGTCAAATTCGCAGCTCGCACTTTCTCCGGCTGTTACTGGGTGGAACGGCCACGTTAAGTCACTGACGCTTACAGTGGCTAACTCGATAAGCTTGGAGGACTTGAAGGCAATGATGCTGAAAGAGTATTGCCCAAGGGGCGAAGTGCAAAAGCTAGAGCAAGAACTATGGAACCACAAGATGACAGGCTCTGACCTTGCAACCTATACCGTCCGATTCTGTGATCTAGCACTCCTTTGTACCGCTATGGTCACACCGGAAGACAAAAAGTTGGAGCGATACCTCTGGGGATTGTCCCCCCAAATTCAAGATAGCGTGTTGGCCTCAAGACCAACTACCTTTGACAGTGCCAAGGAATTGGCACAACAACTCATCGACCATAGCGCCAGCCATGACACTACGACAACCACCCCTGATCAAGCAAGAGGAGGAAACAACAAAAGGAAGTTCTGGAACAACAAGAAGGACCAACCAGCCCAGGACTTCACTAAGAAGCAAGAAATCGTTGCTGTTCATGCTGCCACAACCCACGCCACGCCAGCACCCATAAATCGATACGCTGGAACCCTTCCGAAATGCAACAAGTGTAACTTTCATCACACTGGGGTTTGTCGGGAGATGCATTGAAAAAATTGCAACAGGAAGGGGCACACTGTCCGTTTCTGTAAGACACCGACACAACCCATCAACCAGGTCCCTGGCACTGGAGTAAGCCCAGCCTGTTATGAGTGCGGCGAAACGGGACACTTTAAAAGAGACTGCCCAAGAGCAAGGAATGTTGGTGATGGTGGAAGGGTGCTTATGATCACTACAGGAGAGACCACCCCAGAACCGCCCGTAAATATCGATACATGTTCTAACATCAACGTTTAGATTTTAATTTTTTTTTACTAAAACTATTATCGATTAAAGTATATCAACCATAAATCTCGAGAACACGACAAAACCCGAATAAGTCATATCTCATATATAAAAACACAGGGTTTTTACTAGTAAATGTATGATGGCTAGTGTAAACTTTATGGTCATATATCATTAAGATTCTATGGACTTAGAATATGTAATTCCGCCTTATTTCCTGTTCCTTGTTTGGTTGTGGGCTTAAGGCGGGGTCACTCATCCGAATGCCCTTGCAATCTTAATGATATACGACTAGTTTACATCAAGCGATTATAAATGATCTGGTAGGACTTATATTGCAAAGTCATCATTAATTGTCGAAGCACTCGTAATACTAGTACTCGCTAACTGCATTATAAAATATTCGTAGTAGTAATAGCAAGAATAAGACAGAGAGCATAGAAGGCATATTCATTGAATGCACCATCACCCCGAAACAATCACTTGTAGTTTTTATTCGACCTAACACCAACTACAATAAGATGTCCAAACGTCGTCAATTAACGCAATATGACTTGGTCCTTACCATATCAATTCCATGTGCTACGAAAAGTACCCACATCTTTTCCCCAAACTCTCGTAGTCCCAGTCAAAACGCTAATTTCGGGATGAAATTCCTTCTAACGGGGGGATGATGTGACAACCGTCAATTTCTGGTCAAGTCAAAGTCAAATAAAGTCAACAAGTCAAACCGGTCAACTCAATTAACCTTGTATATTAGGGTTTACATTATGTTACTACTATACAACTCGCTATTTTAATAAGAAGTTATCACTTAAAAAATCCATATGTTCAGAATTTCAAACCCTAATTAGGATAAGTGATGAAACCACTTGGTAAAACATTATTCCGTACCCCTCGGGGGCGTATAACATTCATAACAAGGCTTAACGAGGTTTACAAACCTTGCGTGGCGAAGCTAAACATCCAAAAAGGTCACAAACGAAGTCTCTCTCAAACCTCTCTCGCTCTATCTCTCTCTATCCCAAATCTCTCCCAAATCTCTCTAAGTATGTGAAATCTCTCCTAAATCTCTCTAAGTATGTGAAATCTCTCCCAAATCTCTCTAAGTATGTGAAATCTCTCCCAAATCTCTCTAAGTATGAGAAATCTCTCCAAGTAGGTGAAATCTCTCCCAAATCTCTCTAAGTATGTGAAATCTCTCCCAAATCTCTCTAAGTATGTGAAATCTTTCCCAAATCTCTCTAAGTATGTGAAATCTCTACCAAATCTCTCTAAGTATGAGAAATCTCTCCAAGTAGGTGAAATCTCTCCCAAATCTCTCTAAGTATGTGAAATCTCTCCCAAATCTCTAAAAGGATGTGAAATCTCTCCCAAATCTCTCCAAGTATGTGAAATCTCTCCCAAATCTCTCCAAGTATGTGAAATCTCTCCCAAATCTCTCCAAGTATGAGAAATCTCTCCAAGTATGTGAAATCTCTCCCAAATCTCTCCAAGTATGAGAAATCTCTCCAAATCTCTCTAAGTATGAGAAATCTCTCCAAGTATGTGAAATCTCTCCTAAATCTCTCCAAGTATGTGAAATCTCTCACAAATCTCTCCAAAAATCTCTCTTAACTTTTTATAATCACCCGGGGCATCCCGATCCTTGATTTAGTCGGAAACCGCTCGAAAACGAAAGTTTATGCGAAAAACAGCTTTAAGGAGCCGAAACCTCTTAGGAACCGAACTTCACTTAAAGAACCGAACCTCTCATTAGAACCGAGACCTCCACAAGAACCGAACCCGAAGGTCCCATCGGACCGAACTGCTAGCCTACTTCGCCTTCGGTTCCTTCTGATGGTTCGCATACGAGACTGCTCGGACCGAAACCCCCCCCCCCTCTCGGTTCTAATTCATCAACCGGACCAGCCTTCGGTTCTAACCCTCTCAGGACCAAGTCTTCGGCCAGACTTCGGATTTTTCCATTTTTCACCCGGTTTTCGACCCCGACTTCGTTTTAAGCCCGTTTTTCGTGATTTTAACGCGAGATTTTCACCCAAACTCGTATTTTAACGTAAGAGACCCTAAATATTCATTTTAATCATATTTTGGGGGAAATCCTTGTCCAAGAATAAAATCTATTAAGTCAGATTTTGTGATAGAGTGTTGACTTTATCTAGAGTACGACACAAGTTAACACCCATACCTTCATAGTACAACCATCAGTCACTATTCCACCCTACCTAGTCTACTATTTGTCCTTTGACAGCTGTAAAGGTTCATCAAAAGCTGAAAAATCACCTCTCTCCTTCCACTTTACTCAGTCTCTCACCAAAAAGCAAACATCTCTCTCTCTCTTTCCCTCTCTAGAACTCGAGATTTCAAGGTTACTCTTGAGCTTTTCACTTCAGTCTTGGTAAGTAAATTCATCCTACATTTGAATACTCTACACCATTTCACTCAAATCATGAATCTCTTATACAAATATCATCATATTTGTGCTTAGGATCTTCGAATCTTCAAGTATCTCCCAAGTGTTCTTGACTTGGAAACTTCTTCTCTTCATCATCCATCTTAAGAAATCACTCAAGGTGAGTTCATACCCCTACATTTTCACGTTTTCTTCAAGTTTTAGAGGGGGGGGGGGGAATACAAGTTAAAAATACCAAAAACTTAACTAAACTCAAACAACAGTTTTCATCAGAAAAGTTGAGTCTTATTCACGGACTGTTTTGACCATCTTAAACTTAATATCTCTCAAAACTGTTTATATGCAAATAGTTCAGGTTAATACCTTTAAAATGACTACTTGCACATCTCCATACGATTTTTATACAATTTATGGTGATTTTTACAAAACTGTCTATCATTTCACAAACGAATTCGGACCAGTCTGTGAATATGAACATTTTCACACAAGCTAGAGACTTCTAAAAATCATAATAAAAATTATGAATAAACTAGACACATTTTCCAAACTCTCAAAATTTACGTATTTAGTTTTCGACTTCGTATGATTTTTCTATGATGTTATCAAAACAGTGCAGAAAGGTTAAAAACTAGTTACATAACTTACCATATTAACAACACTTTGTAGTATGTTGAGCAAAGTGCATAGCAATAAGTTTCTAAATGTTGAATGTATTTCTTATTAGTTCATCATCATAAACAGAAACTAGTCATTCATGATAAGGTTTTCCATTCATTTCAAACACATATAATAAACTACAATAAGTATAGTTTATGGATTGTATGATAAAACCATGCTACATGAAAAAGGTTTTACTCTCAAAACAAATGGGTTTTTCATATACTACATGTTAAACTATAATAGTAATAGCTTATGGATTTCATATCACTAATTTATTTCATAAAGGGTGATTTCACTTCCACCACGGAAGAGGTTTTATACTCAAACTATATGTAAACTAGTTAACGTAAGTTGTGAGACAATTCTTCCATCGTACTCTTAGAGTACGGGTTCAAATTCCCGTAGGTTATAACCAGAGTCTCTTGTAGGGAGAGCATGATAATTGTATATAGATCTATATTGGCATTGACACCCCACACCTTGCTGCTAGCTACAGCCGGACCGGCAGGTCTACGGGTGACAAGAGTCATAGGATCTTGACGTCTGAAAAACGTTTTTGCAGGTTATTTCTCGTTATAGTATGGTTATAACGACTCACATAGGGAGTTAACAATCTTTCAAGTTTACAGGGAAAATTCTACTTTGAAAAGGGGTTTTATCTATTTAAAACTACAAACACGTTATAAGTATAAAACACATTCATACTCTCGGTCTTGGGATTTAGGACTACATTACTTTTATAAGGAAAATATTGGATTTTCATTGGAAACACATTTCTATTAAAACTACGTTTCATCTAGAATTGTTAGACTTTAGCTATAATTGCTAAGTGTACATGTTAGAGTTATATATGAGTTTAGTCGCAATCGACTTAGAATTGGTGGGCCCACCTTACTTCCTGTTCCTTGTTTGGTTGTGAATCTAGGGCAGACCCATTATATTCGACGGTTTATTTAACTTAAATTTTATATAACTTATATACACTGGGTGATTATAGAAGGAATCTACGGGTCTTTCTAGGGTACATTATCGCATAACATAGGAGCGTTCATAAAGAAAATATTAAATTTTCTGGAATCACACTCTATCGCTTTTACAAGGAAAACAGCTTCTTTCTTAAATAAAACTCTTATGAACTCACCAACTTAATTGTTGACACTTTTTCAAAACTACTTGTATTCCCAGGAAATCAGTGAAACAGGAAATCAACAGCATTTTGAGGATGGAACGTTAAATCGTCAAACAGTTCATTTTGTCATCATAATGTAATTGATTTTGAAACATGTAAACATATACTATGGTGTAACCATTTCAATTATATTTATGATGGTTGTATTTACTTTGAGCACTATTATACTCGTTGTTGTGATACTATACATGAAGTCCTCCACCCCCGGACGTTTCCGCTATCCTTGGTTTAGGGGTGTGACAGCTTCTTTCTGTATATGCTCATGAAACTAGGCAGGAAACAGGGATTTCTAAGTTTCAGGAATTAGTTTCGCATTCTTGCCCTCAGCTTCTTCAGCCACGAATTTCTTCTAAAGAGCATTGAGTTCGTCAAGCTCTTTGTCTCTTTTATCTCTTTCTGCTCTTTCCGACTCAGTCAAGTTCACATCTTCATCATTTTCTTCTTCCGAAATACCTTTTCCTTTATCTTTTCCTGATCCGAAAGATTCATTATGCTTCCGATCAGTTTTGGTCTTTAACTTTTCTTCCTCGTCTATTGTGAGGTCTGAAATAGTGTTATGTCAAATGTGTTTATGTTTATATTCTGATTCCAAAATGGGCTTGTCCATGTTCGAAATTGCTACTTGATTTAGTCTATAAATAGTATGCATGTATCATCTAGGGTTAACAACTTTTGAAGCAAGTACAAAATAGTTCCGCCTCCAAGAACTATTTTATTGTTGTGATTAATACATTCGGCACCATTTTAAGCATCATCATTCTTTATCTTTAATTCATCTCATAAATATAGAATCTATCGATCTTTTATTGTTTCTCATGTTTGGTATCAGAGTAGGAGATAGTGTAATCAATTCACTATTCTTCCGTCGAGTAAAGGGTTTTTCATTAGCGTTTTACAATTTTCTCAGATCTATTCTTGTTGTCACAATCGTCTCAATCTATTGTAGATCCCAGATCTAGATCTCAAGTTTTCCCTTAAACTCGATTCAAGTTTACACGTCTGATTCTATATTTTGTTTTATTGAATTCTCGTTAATATGCTTAATGACGATCCTCACTCTCTCTCATACAATCTCTCAAGCAACATTGGATCAACAACAAGGATTCATATCCTTTTTCCAGAAGATTATGAGGTCTGGGTGTTGGGTTTTGAGCATTCTAACACTCCTATGGTGTACATGCAACCCTATAAACCTTGGATCTATGTTTTCTCTATTATACATGCAAATATAAACTATTCCAAGGTTTCATCCTAACTAGCATATTATGAAGCACCTATACTACAAAGTTCTAGTTAGATGACATACATTTTGATGTAGCTTGATGTCTTCAAGCTTTAAGAGCTTAGCCCCAATAGTGTGGAAGCCTCAAATGGAATCACAAATCACTAAAACACCTTGGAAGAACTTGAGAGAATATGTATGCACACTAAAATCGGCCCACTCTTATTTTCACACACTTGTGCCAATTTTGTGAGCCAAAGACCCCTTTATATATTATGGAGGATTAGGGTTACATCCATGTAAACCCTAATACCCATGACCTTTCATTTACATAGGATCCATGGGTTAAAAGCTCCATGGAGCATCCATGAAAGCTTAGCCCAACCTAAATGAACTTGGCCCATTCCATATATATAAGAGTCCATATTTAATTAGTTCTTTTTGATCACTTAATTAATTCTAAATTAATTCTTGATCAATACTAATTAAATAATACGATTCCATATTAATATATTAGAACTTATAATATATTAATGTAAATTATAAATATACTATTCTCAAAAGGCTATCCATATAAATTGTGCCGGTGAAGTGCAACCCAAATGGACCATGCCGGGTCGGGTCAAGTACATACCAAATATAGTTATGGACTTAGACATTAATCCAACACTGGGTTCTTCACTTTGAAGATTATGTACTTGGGATCGAAGAACATGGTTCCAACATATGGCATGCAATGACGAAGGAAACATACACGTATTCGAGTACCAGAAATGAAATCAAAACTTTGACTGAATATAATGCACTCATTATTGAACACACTAACGCTCTACAGGATGAGAAGGATAAGCTGATGTGTAATATAAAGGAAATGAGAATCGTTCGATTCTCTCTTCCTCCTGAAACATTCCGTCTTGTCAGCTCACGCAACACTACAAAAGGAATCTGGGACAAACTAAAGGAATTATATTCAGGTGATGCCGACTTGAAACATTCTTTGTAGATGACACTTTTGTCAGAATTTGAATCTTTTATGCAGAAAATAAATGAGAATTTAGAAAAGACATTCAATCGCTTCAATCACTTGTTAAGCAGAATGCTTAAATACAATCTTGACCGACAAGTCGTTGAATAAAATGTGACATTCATGAATGGTCTCAGATCCGAATGGAAGTCTATAGTTTCTACAGTTAAGGAACATGCACAATTCAAAAGCTATTTGCTGGAAAAACTCGTGGGTATTATGAAATCTCATGAAGATGAAGTTACTAAGGAATAGAAGCTTGTCTCTAGTGTTGGATCTTTGGCGTTGGTTATTAAAGGTAAGAAGTCTGTTGTTGATGATTCTGAATCTGACCTTTCGGATGATGAACTCTCAAAAGAAGATAAAGCATTGTAGGTGTCTTACCCAAAGAAGTTCTTTAAGAAGAATTTCTCTCGTTTCAGAAACAAGTACAAAGTCGGGCAACTCTGGTTACGAAAATCCAAGAGAGGAGGGTTACAAGAATTCTCAGAATGACGAAGAGAAGAAAGAGAAGAAGATGCTGGGTGATTCTGGATATGAATGTAACAATTTGCATGGCAAGAATCACTTCGCAAAGGAATGCATGCTACGTAAGAAGAATGAGAAGGATAAAGACAAGGCCTACTACACTCAGAAAATAGACGAACTTCGAAAGAAAAGTGCATCAAATGTAAAACCTGTGTTGCTGGTTCAACAAGAAAGTGATGATGGTCGAGTCGACGTGTGGTCCACACACTTAGAGGATGATGAAGTAAGGAAACCTATTTATGGTGGATGTTTTCTGGTGAATTCTGAGAATCAAGTTTATGCAGGAAATTGTTTGATGGTTCAGAGTGGCAGTTCAGAAAGGAAAGGTTATGAAACTAATGGTGGAAAAGCATCGGATAGTTGCTTCGCTACGAAGATATTCAAGGACCAGGTGAGCGAATGCGAGAAGGTTGTCGACAAGGTACACTATGCTCAAATCTCTTAATATTCCGACATCACGTTATGATTCTGAATTGGATGATTTACGTTATACGATTTTTTATTTTAGTGATAGCTTAAAAAGGACGCATATCAGTAATTATAATCTAAATGATAATCTTAACTGTGTAGTATTTAAGAATGGGGAGAGACGAATATGAATTGAAGCCTTGGAAGTTGAGTTTAATAGATCTAGAGATGATATTATTTTCATTAAGAGAGACAAGAGAGCACTTTTGAAACAGCCAAACATTTTTTGTTTGATTGCTAAACATTTGAATTTCAATATTACTCAGCTTCATTTGGATTGTGAAATAGGTAAAGGTTTGCATAAAATGATTTTGCCTTTTCTTGAATTGAAAGAAGATGAAGTTGATGCTGAATGCTATAAATATGAATCAAGTGTTTCTATAGATGATGTTTCTGATTCTTATAGAGTTGGACTTGAGAAAACTGAAGAATATATTCAGTACAAAGAACACAAAAACATGTTGAAAGATATGTTAACTGAAAAAGATAAACAAGAAATCAAATTAAGTGCTATGCATAAATATGACTTATTATGCAGGAAATTGAATTCGGTTAATACTCTTGATTCTGAGAATATTTCTAAATTTGATGAAAGTGAAATGAGTGAAATATCTATAGAGGACAAAACTGATTAATTTTCTTTTGGGAAAATCTTGATGAACTAAAGAAAAAGTTAATTTCTGAAAACTCAATCAAATTTGTTCGAATTGTTGAAAACAAAGGTTCAAAAGTTTTGAAAGAAGAAACAACAATTTTTCCGAAAGTTCAAACAGTTCCAAATCAAGTTTTTGTAAAGAAAGGACTAAACAAAAATGACACTTCGAAATTAACATCCATGGTTGTTGATGATATTGCAAAAGGGTGTGATGAATTTTTCAGGTCAAAGCCAATAGAAAATGCTGAAGAAACAAAAGGTCTCTCAGAAATGACCTCTTGGAAAACAAAAGGGAAATACGTTTAAGAACCATTGAATCGTGCGGACTTTTGTTATGATAAAGCCGGACCAAGTGGTACAAAAGATGTTTCAAGTGAAACTTCATTAGAAAATAATGAAATACCAACTAGAAACGAAAAATCGAAATCTAACATTCATAAATCCGTTGACGAATTAATTGCAAAGAAAATACAAATGAATCCAAGATACAGAAAGAACTTGATTAAAAGAAAACAATTTTAGAAGAAAGTTACAATGAATTCAAATCAATGTTCTCTTAATTCATCAAGATCTTTTAATCAAAATATTGATTCATCTCGAATTCGAAAACCGAAATCAAGTCTTTTACTAAAGTCACAGTTTTCAAAACCGATTTCTAAAACGAAAGATTTTAAGGATGAAAACAAAGTTGATTCGGAACCAGAAATTACTCTCAAAGAATACAAAGAAAAGTTGAAAAAGAAAGAAAAAGATTTTTCAAAAAGGATGGCTCCTAAATTCAAAGAATTTATCCGCCAAAAATCTAATGTTGCTGAAATCAATCTTTGTGGTAACAAAATCAAAGTTTTTAAAATGGAAAAAGGGATGAACCATACTTCCAAAAGAAAATCCTTTTGGGTTGATAAAACAAAACTTTTCCCTGTTCGAATGCAATTCTCACAAGGACCCATGTTGGTTTGGGTTCCTAAGCCTTTTTAAATTTTGTAGGTTATGCGTGACAAACAGTATGATGCAGAATGGTACATCGATAGCCGCTGTTCTCGTCAAATGATAGGAAGGAAAGAGGAATTAAGAGAGTTTTGGATTTTAAAGGATGGTGGAAAAGTGAAGTATGAACACAAAGCCACTGGAGAAATAAAGGGATATGACATGATAACAAATGGAGAATTCACAATTCGGAAGGTAGCTTATGTTGAAGGCTTGCAACACAATCTAATTCGATTTTCTCAATTGGTTGTACGTACAGGTCTCAAAGTGTCTTTTGATGAAGAAGGTTCAGAAATCATCAAAAATAAATCTAAAGTTGTTCTTCTAAATGTTGGGTTTTATGTAGTCTAACATCCCTATGGTGCACATACACCCTAATGCTTTGGATCTAAGTTTTTTCTAATTATACATGCAATCTTTTTTTTCAAAGCATGAAGCCTAAACTACCATACAAATTGATATACGAATCATAAAAACTAGTTAGAAGATTACCTCTTGTTGTAGCTTGTTTGTATTTGGCCTTTAAGAGCTTAGCACCCCAAGTGTGATGCCTCAAATGTTTCACAACACACCAAGAACAAAAGGAGGCTTGTGAGAGAGAGGCTAGGAAGCACAAATCGGCAAGTATTCTTCATTAGAAGCTATGAGCCGATTTTAGGGAGTTAGGGGTTAATTTTATAGCCTAGGGTTTCATCCATGCAAAAGCTAATTTACCATGACTCTTCACATTTCATAGGCGTATTGGGCTAAACCTTCATGGACTCTCACATAGGTTTAGTCCAACCCTAATCAACATGGATCAGTGGTCCAAACTATAAGTATTATTGATTTACCTAATCAGTCCCCGTAAATTTAATCAGTCTCCTTTGATAACTAAATTAATTCCAAATTAATTTTTGATCAATACTAATTAAATATTGTGATTTCTCAATTAATATATTATACTTATAATATATTAATAAATCACAAATAACCTCTTTCTAAAATATCCATCCTATCAAATTGTTTCAGTGAATTGCATCCCAAATGGATCATGCTACTTTCTGGTCAAGTACATACCAATTATAGTTGTGGGTTTAGAGAACTAATCCAACAGTCTCCCACTTGGATAAGTCTAATAACTATAACTGCAAGTACGACTTGAAACGACCAGCAATCGTAGTTTTCAAAAAGCCGTCGTCGAACTCTGACGCGTCCATTAGATAAGGGATCATATATTCCTCCGTTCTACAAGATATCGTACGGACTGAGACATTGATAATAATCATTCTTTCTATTCATGTGTGGTTTCCTGATTTCCGATTTATGATGACTGACTAATTGACCAAATCAAATCAGTCCAAGCTTGGCCAAGCGCTTAGGGTGTCATCACTAAATCATAGAGGGTCCACATATATCGCTTTTATCCCTCTTAGGGTAAACGGAACAGATAAACTTTGACTCATATTCTTGCTCTATTTACTCATCAAATCACACGCAACAATACGTTTTGTAACACCAAGTTACTGGTGCGTTTTCATATCATCAATATGAAACCGACTTGTAAAACCCACATGTATTGGTTTCAAGAATATAACATATTATCGTCTCATGATCACTCATGACAAAATTCATGAAGTGATTGAAATGAGCGTGGGTTTGATCCAATACTCAAATCTTATTACAAGAGTACTCATGAACACTGCAGCAAACTTGTGCTATGTCTAAACACTTAGACAATCTACAGTCGGATTCATGACAGTCTTACCTCATTACTTACTTCGAAAGTATGATTGACTGTGGATGTTTGAATAACCTAGTTATTCAGGAAGTAAAACATGCAAAGTGAAACACAAGAATAATCGAATCCAATATGGTCTTAACACTTTTGAATATAAATAAGACACTTATAATTTAATCACCATATCGATTACACATTATTCATTGTATAATGTTTCGACTAATCAACTTATTACTTGAATTAAAACAATAGTTATCCCATGCTCTATGCATGCACACTATGTTTATCTATGGTCCTTTCTTTGTGAAATAGATCAATTGAAAACATTTCAATGATGCTCATTTCACAATTCCAAATGTTTGTCACAAGTGTAAGATTCCAAACTATCATGCAATGTACCCTTTTGTAATGTCGAGGTACCAAAGTCACAGAGACTCTACTAACGATATTACAAAGTATTCCTTTGGAAAATGTTACAAGACAATTCCATGGAGATGAAATCTCAAATTCAAAGTACATTCCTTTGAACATCCTTCTTGCATAAAAGTTTCTAACTTACACATAGATTCTTAATATCCATCTCCCATTATGGAAACATTTCCATATTTTCCATATGACAACTCATTATTAATAGAATCCTATCTATTCATAATAATGTCAATATGGTCCATCCATTACTATACTTCCAACTGCCCACAAGCGACCAATCCTTAGTGAACCTTAGATCGTCCTTCACAATTGTTTAATAACTTCAGTCATATCCGGTTCTAGTCCTTTTTTCCTCTTAATGCCCGAAGCATTTGGAAAATTAGAACACGTGAATATTATAGCATATGTAATCGATCCTATGCCCGAAGCATATGGGATACGATACATAATGTCTTACATAAAGACATGATACTTGACCAGTCTTTTGCTATAATATTTCCATATATAGAATTTCCTTATGTTGAATCATTTCATCATAACATTCATATATGTTCATGACTAAATTCTATTAAAATCTCAATCTAAGCTTTTAGATAAGAAATGAAGTATAAGTTTGTCTCCCTTAATTATAGCAAAACAATTTTTTTTTATTTTAAATTCTGCAATCTTTTCAAACTTTTGTTTTTCTATAATTAGCATTGCTAACTCGCAATACTTAACGTAATAATTGTGCTCCCACTAGCATAATAATTACATTCTTACTAGCATAACACTTATGCTCCCACTAGCTTTGACATGTACCCAGAAATCAGATGGACTTCTAGAAATCAATACTTATTGACTTTCTTACAAAAGTTCAGATTTTTGATACAAGATGCTTCGATAAAACTTTATCTTGGCTTCTCAAACTCATAGAACTTTCCTTAAATAGCTCATTTGTGTGTCTAAACTATTTTAGAGCTTACAACAATAAGTCTCGAATGTTTAAACTATTTGCAATTTCTCACAATTCGAACTATGAAGAGGGATGCCGTAATCATAATCGAATTTGAGAATGCAATTAACACAACTGCTATCTTTTTAAATCTACTTAGTGAAAGAGTTTCCTCACAATCATTTTCATGAAGCGGAGAGAAACCTTTACCGCCTAGATTTCATGGTGTATGTGTTCTTATCCATGTGAATTTGTCATAACCATAATCACAAGACAAGGTTTGTGACAAATCCAAACTCATATTGTGACAACCCGTAAATTTCTATCTCGTAAAGTCAATCCAATCAACCAAAAGTCAAACTTAATGTTATTGCCTTTTAGCCTTGTTAAGGGTCATTCTAATGAGTTATAAGCCTAGTACACTTAAGGATTGGATGTTGAGAAGTGTTAGATGAGGATTAGAGGAATGAAATCAAACCAGAAAACCCATCAAAGGGTGTTCACGGCCGTGAACCCAAGTGTAGCCGTGAACCCCTCCCATATAAGTACTTTTCCTTCATTACTTCCTCACTTCTTTTTCTCTTGGCCACAAACAACTCTTTTCTCTCTCAATTATCATCCACAAATACTTCAATCTTTCACTCTTAAAGCACCCCTTTCATTAGATACTCCATAGAAGCTTACTAGGATCTTTAAATACTAGCCAAAACAAAAAGATCTTCAAGTGTTCTTCATCAAGTTGGGCCGTGAACCCTTCATATGTTCATCATTGGGCCTTGAACCACTCATACATTTGGGCCGTGAACCTTGTTGGGCCGTGAACCATCATCTTGGGTCGTGAACCTTTTTGGGCCGTGAACCATCATCTTGGGCAGTGAACCACTCATCCATTTGGGTCGTGAACCTTGTTGGGCCGTGAACCATTCAAGCCCAGCCGTGAACCATCCTTCATTTGGGCCGTGGACACTCCTTAAACCCCCATATTTTGCTTCTAGCACTCTTTTGGTGAGTTATCCTTGCAGCCTAGGTTGTTTCCAAATCTCCTTTATAGTTAGATTTGCTAATTACATGCCTATATGTATCAATATATGTCATTTAGGACTCGTTTTTGTCTTGGGAATTCATTCGTGGAACTTCTCATCCTTACGCGAATCTTCAATTGAATCACCCACATAAGGTGAGTTCATACCCCTATAATCAATCTTTTAAATGTTTTTAAATGATTTTAAAGGGGGGGGGGGAATACAAGTTGAACACAATGATATGGTGTAAATGTTTATTTGTGATAAGAATCACATTAAAGGAATTCTTATGCTTTTATAAGTAATCAAATCAATTCAAAAACTCTTTTAAGTTATGTTACTTTGTTGTTTATAAAACTCCATTGTTTTAAAGTACAAGTGTAACTTAGTAGATAATCGAGTCTTTTCTACAAATAAGAGACAGTTCATAACAAACATATTAGTAAACTATAATAGGTATTGTTTAGGAATTCAAAGCATGAAATAACTTGAACAAGAATGAACATACAATAACAAGAACAGAAAGGAACATACGATAACAAGAACAAGATAACAATAATGTGAAACCACTACTTCACGGGTTAGCAATATACTTGTTATGTCGCTTTTTGTAACCAAAATCTCCTGGAGGGAGAGCGGGCATTGTGTGTATAGATCTATATGAGACTGACAATCCCGCATCCCGACTGTTCGCTACAGTTTTGCCGGTGGGCCAAGGGGTGACAAATGTCACATCAGTTTTGACGCCAGCAGGTCGCCGCGTTAAACACTCGTCAATCAATATAGTTATAACCACCTCACATTTTAACCTTAATTAAAAATTTGGTTTTAAGGTAGTTAGTGCTTTATTAGTTACTTTATACAACATTACTGTACACTTTCATTTTCCCATTACATTCATATAGTGATATTCTCACATAAAAGGTAATGCAAACTATTTTCTAGTAAAGATAGTCTTAAACTTGGGAAAACTTACATCGTTACAAAAGACAAACAGAACAGTCGAGTCTTAGTCCATTCAGTTAGAAGGGGGCCTATAATGCTAACTTTATGATTCCTCGGTAGATACATCAGAGATATATATTATCCGGGTCCGGCAGACTGTAGGATGTGTGTTTTCCGCTTCATTTCCCGTTCCTTGCTTGGTTGTGGGCTTAGAGCAGATTCACCCAGTCTACTATCTATTCGATCTTAGCTATATATATATATATATATATATATATATATATATATATATATATATATATATATATATATATATATATATATATATCCCGTATACACCAAGTAATCATAAGGAGTATCAGGTATTGGTCAGGTCATAGCATACAAATTCAATATACCGTTTTCTAGTACAAAAACATAGTTTTCAGATAGAACATTTAGTAGGCTAAACTAGAAACTTATCAGTAAAAGGTTTAATTCATTTTATTGAACCAGTATAACTTAAAGGACCTTTAGTGGTTAATTCTATAATACCTTAGTTTATAAATCAGGGTTATATATAATTAATATCCAATATGAAGTTGGATGTGTGCTTTCCGCCTTACTTCTTGTTCCTTGTTTGGTTGTGGGCTTAGGGCAGATTAACCCATTTAACTGTCCGTTCGGTATTAGATTATATATAGTTAGTATAAACTAAGTGATTATAGAAGGAACTATTGTGGTTACCATTTTTACTAAAGGAAATATAGGTTTTTCTTAAAGAATGTTTTCATCAAATATAAAGGAACTATTACAGTTAACTCCGTAAGTACCAAATAAATACACCAGGGTTATATACAATGAAGATCTAACAAACAATGGGATGTGTGATTTCCGCCTCATTCCCTGTTCCTTGTTTGGTTGTGGGCTTAGGGGCAGATTCACACAACCGATTGTTTGTTTGATCTGGATTGTATACAACCTATATCCATTTAGTACTCATAGAAGGAATTGTAGAGTGAGTTTTACTTATCTTCATCATATCAGAAAATAAAGGATTTTCTGGAGGAACAGGAGAACTTTTCTAAAAAGAACTTGCAACTTACTTTTCATCACTTAAATACTTATGAACTCACCAACTTAAATACTGATCTACTCTTTCAAAATAACTTGTATTTTCAGGAAACTAATAGACAGGTACGCGCGCTAGGATTCAGAAGATGGAGCATAGTAGCTTCATGTCTTGTTTTGTTATTTACTAGGAGTCAATCTTTTGTGAATCACATACTTTGTAAACACTTTAATATTAATGCAATGGTTGTTTGTTACCTTGATTACTATGATGCATGTGTTGTGATACTAAACATGACGTCCTCCGCCCCCGAACGTTTCCGCCGTTCTGGTTTGGGGGTGTGACACATATGGACTGAACTTGTTCGATCTTAATTTCTTGCCATATGGTAGCACAAGGGCCTATCATGTCTTATAGGTGATTAAGTACATCATCCTTACTGATCAATGAACTTTCACTGATGAAGATGCTTTGCCTTATGCAAACAGATGAGAACTCATAGAACTCACATGCATAGTCAACTTTAACTGGAATGGGCACAGAAGCAACAATATGTCAACTCGATAGGTTACGAACCTCAAGTCCTGTGCTAGTGATAAACGATGGGTTTATTCTTGATTAGTCTTGAAACTTTTCAAGAATCTCTAAGATTTCCACTGACCTCTTGAGATATTGGATTCTCTTGTCAAGAAACATTCCTTAACAAACAAATATTCAAGAGTTAGTGCAGATTCTTATCAAGAATGATACTTCAAATAATTGGTCTTAGTTGGTCTTTGTCTTATCCAAAACACCACAACTACCAATTTCAAATATGCAAGAATAAGAAAAATTTCAATTCCACATTTCATGAGGTATTTTGAACCTTCTTAAGATATGTCACTCAAGCTGTAATCTTGTAGTATGACTCTAAGACCCGATTTTGGAACGAAGTATGACTCACCTTAATTGATTTAACCATTTCAACAATTCTCGATTCCTCTTCTTAGCCATACAAGTGCACTAAGGTGTCCTTAGAGGATCAATTGTGCTATGGTTCCATAATCACTAAGATAATCATAAAACACGATACTCAAGTACTCTCCTTTCCTTTCGAATTGGAGAAAATTTTATCTTTCTCCCTAATTGATTCTTCTTATTCGTTCTACTATACATTGAAACTTTTTGAACGGTTCAGAATTATACTTAATCTTGTAAGCATAATTATATTGACTAATCTTTTAGTAAATCATGACGAATAGTCTTATTGTTCTTTGTGGTGGACCCGACCAGTGCGCAACCAAGTGTACCCGATCCCCTAGTCCTTCACTTGACTCACATATACATGTGAACAATCAATTAGTCTTAATTTCCCAAAAACAAAAGTTCTCACTCATCCTTCAATACAAGTTGCATGATTCCAAGTTTCTGTCCAATTGAAACTTGGTCATGAGAATCTTTCCTTATTTGGTAAATTTAGACACTCCCACAAACGACATAATCAAATCCATTTTATAATATTGCTAAAATTAGAAACATACAAACATCAATTTTTCACAAATGCCATTGCAAGGAAATATAAATAAGACAAAATCAAATTTTTCTTTATTTATAAAATGTGCGGAAAAACTTGTTCTTACAATGCAAGTACATATGAAAACAATGTTATTACATATTCCTAAGCAATCTATCATAACTTCTGAGTAGCAGCTTAAAAATCTAATCATCGAACCATGCGATCGAAATCCATCTCTTCTCGACCAGACTCAACTTTCCTTTAAGCTTCCTTTCTTTTCTTCGATCCTACAACATATCAAAATGTAATCTTATCACATCATGTATTAAGAATCTATAACTAAGAACTTAATAGAGTTAGATAGTGGACTTACCTGAAGCAAAGTCATACATTTTGACTTTACCATCCTTGTGGTTCTTCAGGTAGATACGGCTGCTTCGCATCCAGTGCCCCTTCTCTTGGCTATAGAAACAAACAGACCTTTTAAGAATGGCACACGGGACAATCTCAGACTAAGCCTTTCTCTTTACCATCTGGTCAAATGGGTTGACCTTGGCCGATCCCTTTACATTGGGAAGAGAAAGCTTTTCTGGATTTCCAATGTTTCCATTGTCAATGTCCATGGAAGTATGGGAAGTAGATCTTCCAATTAAATTTGCTTTACCAGTGCTCCAAATCATTGTTGATTCGGCAGCAATTAGCAAATTTGCAAGATTGATAAGGGTCACGTCATGATTTGTCATATGGTAATCTCTAATGAACTCACTATATGACTTAGGAAGTGATTGAAGAACCAAGTCAACAGCCAACTTCCTCGAGACAACGACACCTAACATTCCCAACTTGTTAATGTGTGACTTCATCTCCAAGACGTGTGCACACATAAACTTTCCACCTTAGTGTTTACTAGCCAATAGGGATTGAGTGATCTTGAACTTTTCAAGTAGACGAACATGTGGGTCAGGGAGAATTATTGGAGGAGGTGGAGGAAGAGAAGTTCCACTACAGCACGAAGAAGGGATTGATCTTTCACCTCGATCGTCTTGTGGAATATCATCTTTATAAGGAAAGCTTTTTCCAAAAGACTGGGGAAGACCATAGTTGTCTGAACTAGACATCTACAAGGGAGAAATTCAAGTTAGTTTATTTAAGTCCTTAATAAAACACCCAAAATGAAATATTAGGGCTAGGACCCAACATAATATTTTGCAATTCAGAAGAGGGATGCCGTAATCCAATCTCAAAATATTTGAAGGTAGGTAAATGACGATTTATCAATTTCCACCATGAAAAACGAAAATGAATATTATGTTTTAAATGAACTGAAATTCCTAGATTCTTTTGAGATTCATTGAACTTTTCAATGGCATGTTTAATATCGATTATGCCCTTCAAGTTTGTGACTGGGATACCGAGGATCACAAACAAAGTGTGAATAACCATGCAAATTAGTTTAGGACTCTCGATGTCATTAATCACTTAATCAAAGTGCCGATTAACCACACACGCTCCATTGATCAATGATAATTTACGAGAAACCCATTGCCATCCTTCATTAGTCCACATTAGTGTACCGGTTAACCACACACGCTCCACTAGCTGACCAATATGGTGCAATGTGCAATTTCATGGGTTAGCATCAAATTCACAATTTTTCCTAAAGTAACTAAGATTCGGAATTTATAAAGTGTTTAGTTGCTTTGTATTTCATTATACTTTTAATGAGGATTTAAGTGTTCTGTCAAACCCATTCGGCTAACGACCCTCCACTGGTCAAGGGTGCAGTGGGTAAGAATTGATAACCAATGGCGGTCATTTTAATGGTTGTTTCCTTAAACACCTCTTATAGACAAGCTTCATGAATGAGGCCTACTAACGGTAAGACTGACTTTTTACTTATACATATATAATATATTAAACTTTTAATTTTATATAGTAGAAGGGTATATTTTAAAATTTTAAAATACTAGGTGGTTTAATCTATTAATTAAACTTGACTTTTAATTTAATTAAACTCAAACCATATAATTATGGATTTGTTAATACTCTTTTAATTAATCTTTTCATTAATTATCAACAAAGGCATAATTAAACTTTTAATTTTACATAATTAATCTTCTAAAACTCGAGGGCAAGTTTTGTAACCTTTCAAGACTCTTGAATTCCATAACTTAAGGAGTTAATTTGTTTCATGAATGAGACTTTTCAAGTTCCATAACTTATGAAACTCTTCAAGAACATTTAGATCAATTTAACTAATATTTTTTGTAACTCTTTAAAAAAACATTTGAGTTCCAAAACTTGATGACAAGTTTTGTAACTCTTCAAAACATTTAGATCAAATTTTAAACTAATAAAATAATCATAATTTTATCTTTTGCCAATTTCACCTAATCAAGTTCATATAGCAAGACAATTCAAATAAAAAATTACAAATAATTAAGCTAATCATATAAACTAATAATCTTGAAATTTTGACAATTATCTTTTAATTTGATGAGGATAATCATTACCATATCATAAAAACGATTTTTATAAGTCAAAACAGTTTGTGGTAATGATCCTAATCCAAAAACTGGCCAAAAACTCGAAAAAATCTGCCAACAGACTGCCCAACTCGTCGAGTCCACTCATGGGACTCGTCTAGTCCACTCATGGTACTCGTTCAGTTCATCTCCATATGATCCAAATCCTCGAATCCACTCATGGGACTCGTCGAGTCCAACAGTCAGGCAACATTTTTCCAATTTATTCAACGTTGAACAATTAACCAATGCATCTATATAACAGAAAACACACATGACTCTGATACCACTGTTGGGTTTTATGTACTCTAACATCCCTATGGTGCACGAACAACCCTAATGCTTTCGGTCTATGTTTTCTCTAATTTTACATACAATATTATTTTTCCAAAGCATGAAGCCTAAACTAGCATACAACTTGGTATATGAATCATAAAAACTAGTTAGAAGATTACCACTTGTTGTAGCTTGTTTGTATTCGGCATTTAAGATCTTAGCACCCCAAGTGTAATGCCTCAAATGTTTCACAACACACCAAGAACAAAAGGAGGCTTGTGAGAGAGAGAGTCTAGGAAGCACAAATCGGCTAGTATTCTTCATTAGAAGCTATGGGCTGATTTTAGGGAGTTAGGGTTACTTTTATAGCCTAGGAAGCACAAACCCTAATTCACCATGACTCTTCTCATTTCATAGGCCTTTTGGGATAAACCTTCATGGACTCTCATATAGGTTTAGTCCAAGCCTAATCAACATGGTGTTGGATTAATGTCTAAGTCCATAACTATAATTGGTATGACTTGACCCGACCCGGCATGGTCCATTTGGGTTGCATGGCATCATGCATTTGGATAGACTATAATGATAGAAATAACACTTAAGGTTGGTTAATATATTATAAGTTCTAATATATTAATAAGGTTATTTAATTAGTATTGATCAAGAATTAATTTGGAATTAATTAAGTGATCAAAAGGAGACTAATTAAATATATGGGTTGATTGTGTAAATCATTCATTCTTATATATGTGGGCTTGTGATCCAAGATTCTTTATGTTGGACTAAGTCCATGGGGTGACCCATGGATACTCCATGGAGGTTAAAATCTATGGAGCATAAGGAATGGGTAAAGTTATGAGTTACATGGTGTAACCCTAATAGCCACCATATAAAGAATCCCATGGCTCAAGAAATCGGGCACTAATGTGTGAGTGTGAGGGCTAGACGATTTCAAGGAGTGTTCAAGTTTCTCTCAAGTTATTCCAAGTGTATTTGGTGTTGTGTGAACCATTTGAGGTGTCACACTTGGGGCACTAGGCACTCAAGCTTCATGAAGACATTCTACATCAAAGAGGTATGTATTCTATCTTGTTATATTTATTATTTTGTATGCTAGATTAGGATAATACCTTGGATGTTCATAATTGTATGTATAATAGAGAAAACATAGATCCAAGGTATTTAGGGTTGCATGTACACTTAGGATTGTTAGAATGCTCATAACCCAACAGTGGTGTCAGAGCCTAGGCTTGTTTTCTTGTTATACTTGCAAAAGTAGCTGAAAAATCGAGTTGGATGCATATATTCGATTGTTTTGGCTGGAATTGGACTAGGAACATTACCCTAAGATGTTTTTGTAAACTTGTTTTTGATGTGGTAATGTTCATGCTAATCCAATTTCTAAGATAATTGTCATAATTTCAAGATTTGTATTAGTTTGTATGTTCATGCTAATTTCTTGAAGATTGATGATTTGAATTATCTGGTTCTTATGAGGTTCTTAGATTAATAGAAAAGTTGTGTGAAATAGTTGTTTTTAATCCATTTTAATCTAAGAGTTGATTCCAAAGTGTATTTTTGTAACTTGTCCTCAAGTTATATGAAAAGTCACATTTAAGAATCATAAAACTCATAAAAGTTGGCAAAGGTTACAAAATGAAGAGTCTAGTTCTAATTAAATGGTTTTATGACTCCATAACTTGTCCTCAAGTTATGGAGGTTCAAGAGTCTCTTCATTAAATTAAAAAAAAAGTGTAACCTTAATTAGTTCCATAAGTTACAATAAAAAAAAGTTATTTTTTTTATTAATTAGTTTAAAGTCTTCCATAACTTGTCCTCAAGTTATGGAATTTGAAGAGTTTTTTTTTTTAATTAAAACTACTTTAAGCTCATAAGTTATGGAATTAATTAGTTTTGAATAGTTTCAAAACTTGCCCTCAAGTTTTGGAATTTGAAAAGTTTTCACTTATGAATACTTTAATTCCAAGTTAGCCCTTAGAATTTTAAAAGTTAAAATTCAACCCTTATACTTTATAATATTATAAGTTAATAATATTTATATATATGTATAAGAGCAAAGTCAGTCTTACCGTTAGTAGGCCTCATTCAAGAAGCCGGTCTATAAGGGGGGTATAAGGTTACTGCCTATAAAATGGCAGTTTAATGGGTGTCCACTCTCACCCACCGCTTCCTTGACTGGTGGAGGGTCGTTAGCCGAACGGGTAGGACAAGGACTATAATTCTCCTTTCATTAAAAGTATTAATGATAAATACTAAGTAACTAAACTCTTATTAATACCCAATCTTAGTTACTTAGGAAAATGTGAATTTGGTGCTAACCCATGAAATTACACTTTGCACTTTGCTTAAGTCGTTAGTGGAGCGTGTGTGGTTAACCGGCATACTAACCTGGACTTAACAAGGTAGGCAAAGGGTAACTTAATATTTATCATAGTATCGGTGGAGCGTGTGTGGTTAACCGACACACTGATTAAGGGGTAAATATTAAGGGTACCAAGTATATTTGCATGGTTATTCACACCTTGTTTTGTGATCCTCGGCATCCCAGTCACAAAACCTGAAGGGCACACTCGAGATTGAAACATGCCTTTGAACAGTTCAATGAATCTCAAAGATCTAGGACTTTCAAATCCAATTAAAACCTAATAAATTATTTCGTTTTCATGGTGGAAATTGGTGAATCGTCATTCACCTACCTTCAAATATTTTATAGCTTGGATTACAGCATCCCTCTTCTAAGTTATAAAATAGTTTGTTGGGTCCTAGCCTTAATATTTCATATTGGGTTTCATATTAAGGACTTTAAATCAACTATCTTGAATATCTCCCAAAAAGATGTCTGGTCTAAACATTTATGATCTTCCCAAATCTCTTGAAACAAGCTTTCCTAAATGAAGATGATGTCCCATGGATATCATACTTCTTTCACCTCCTCCAATTATTCTCCCTAACCCACAAGTTCCTAAAAAGTTTAAGGTCACTCAAGCCCTATTGGCAAAGCAAGGTCTAGGTGTGATCACATCTTGGAGATGTAGTCACATATTGACAAGCCTGGAGAGTTGGGTGTCAAAGTCTTGAGAAAGTTGGTGGCTCAACTACTTTCTAAGTCACATAGTGAGTTCTTTTGGGAATCCTATGAAACAGACTAAGACAAGACCCTTAATGATCTTATCTATTTGCTAAGATCAACTTCCTAAAATGCTATGGACATTGACAATGATGACATTGGATATCCAGTAAAGCTCTCTCTTCCCAATGGAAAGGGATCGGCCATAGTCAACTCGGTTGACCCAATGGTAAAGAGAGAGGCGAAGTCTGAGATAGTCCCATTATCAAGGGTCCATAGGTAACTATTGCCAAAGGAAGGGGCATTGGTTACGAAGCTGCCAAATTTACCTAAGGATGTTAAAGTCAATAAGTTTGGCTCTACTTCAGGTAAAGTCCATTGTCTAACTGTATTAAGTACATGCTGATTCTGATCGCGAAGATGGATTTCAATCGCATGGTTCGGTGATCAGAATTTTGGGCTATTACTTAAGAGTTATGATATTTATATTGCTTAGGAAAAGATAACAACAAGGTTTTCATATGGATTGTAAGGATAAGTTTTTCCGCAAAGTTTTAAAATAAAAGAAAAAGGTTTTGATTTTATTTATTTTAAGTATCCTTACAATGGCATTTGTGAAAAGTTGTTGCTTATAAGATTCCATTGATAGCAATATTGGAAAAATGGATTTGATTCTTTCGGTTGTGGTAGTGTCTAATATTACCAAATAAGGAAAGATTCTCATCATCCAAGGTTCAATTGGACCGAAACTTGGAATCATGCAAGTTGTATAGTATGATGAATGAGAACTTTCAAGCATTGGAAAATCAAGACTAATTACTTGATCACATGGATGTGTGAGTCAAGTGAAGGACTAAAGGGATCGAGTACACATTCTTGTGCACTGGTCATGTCCACCACAAAGCTCGTTAAGACTATTTGATTTACTAAAGTTCAGTAAATATGGTTATACTTACAAGTTTAAGTATAATTCTGAAACATTGGAAAAGTCTCAATGTATGGCAGAACGAATGGGAAGAATCAAATTAGGCAGAAAGATAAAAGTTTCTCAAATCTGAAAAGATGGGAGAGTACTTTAGTATCATGTTTGTGATCATCTTAATTATTTAGAAATCATATCACAATTAGTCCTCCAAAGGTCATCTTAGTGCATTCTTATGACTAAGAAGAGGAGTCATGAATTGTTGAAATGGTTAGATCAGGAAGATGAGTCATACTTCGTTCCAAAACAATTCTTAGAGTTATACTCCAAGATTGTAACCTGAGTGACATATCTTAAAGAAAGGTTTAAAACACTTGTCAAATGTAAGAATAAAAGTTTCCTACTTTTGTACATTTGAAATTGGTAAGTTGTGATGTTTTGGATAAAACAAAGACCAACTAAGGCCAATTGTGTGAAGTGTTTGTCTTGATAAAGAATCCGCACTATCTCTTGAATATTTGGCAAGATAGTCTTATATGTCAAGAGGATAGTGGGAGTCTTAAAGAACCTAAAAAGAATTTCAAGAACTAATCAAGAATAAAACCTGAGGTTCTTCACTAGCACACGACTTGAGGTTTATAACCTATCGTGTTGACATATTCTGTGCCCATTCTAGTTAAAGTTGGCTTTGCATAGGAGTTCTGAAAGTTCTCAATTGGTTGCATAACAACTTGGAAGCAATGGCAGGCCCTGTACTGCCAGGTGCCAAGAAGTTAAGATTGCATAAGTTCAGTCCATATGAGTTTGGATTTGTCATTATCCTTGTCTTTTGACTATGGTTTTGAAGATTTACATGGATAAGAACACATACACCATAAAATCTAAGGGTCATAAGGTTTCTCTCCGATTCATGAAAATGATGGTGAGGAAACACTTCCACCAAGTAGATTTGAAGCAGATGGCAAAATGTCTAAACAATTGAGACTATGATTACGACATCCCTTTTCATAGTTCTGAAATTGTTTAGACACACATGCATGCTATCTAAGGAAAGGCGTATGATTTTGATAAGGTTTTATCAAAGCATCTCGTATCAGAAATCTGAACTTTGGTAAGGAAGTTAATAAAGTATTGATTTCTAGAAGTCCAGCTGATTTCTGAGTACATGTCAAAGCTAGTGGGAGAATCAGTGTTATGCTAGTAATCATCATGTTAGTGGGATTGAAAAAGTTGTTTTGCTATAATTAAGGGAGAGGATATACTTCATTTCAGTTCTAAAGGCTTAGATTGAGACCTTAATCATCTTTTAGTCAAGAATATATATATGAATTTCATGTTGGATTGGTTCAACTTAAGGAAATTCTATATATTGCGTTCTCAAAATTCGATTATGATTACGGCATCCCTCTTCATAGTCAAATTTTAAAAACATGGCAAATAAAAATATTGTAGCAAAAGACTGGTCTAGAATCATGTCTTTATGTGAGACATCATGAATCGTGTACCATTTGCTTTGGGTACAGGATCGATTGCATGTGCTATAATATTTGTCATTTCTAAATTTTTCCAAATGCCCAGAGGCATTAAGAAGGGAAAAGGTCTAGAATTGGATATGACTAAAATGATTAAGCAATTGTCAAGGACAATCTGAGGTTTACCAAAGATTGGTTGCTCAGGGACAGTTGGAAGTATAATGCTAATTTTGGAAGGACCATATTGACATATTCTGAAAAGAGGCATCTCTTATTCAGAAGTGATAGTCAAAATGATAATATGGAGTTGTCTCCATAGGTGGAAGTTATATGTGTAAGATTAGAAAACTTAATGAAAGAAGCATGTCCAAAGCAATGTACTTTGAATATGAGACTTAGTTTCCAAGGAGTTGATCTCCATTGGAATACCTTATAATGACTGTTGACAAGTCTTTGTGACTTTGTACATATTCATTACAGGAGGGTCAGTGCATATAAGTTTAAAATCTAAACAGATTTCGATAAATGATAGGAATTTGAAATTCTCACATTTTTCGATAAGGATTTGGGAGTGTGAAATTAGAATCATTGAAATTATGTTCAATTGGTTTATTTCACAAAGTAAGGATCATAGACAAACATAGAGTGTATACTTGGTGTTTGGCAAAGCTATTATTTAAGAAAAACATAGTGTACATGCTTGGAGCATGGGACAACTAGTGTTTTTAATTCAAGTATAAAGTTGATAAAACCGAAACAATGAATAATGAGTAATCAGTATGGTGATAAATAAAAGTGTTTATTTATATTCATAGGGTTTGATACCATATTTGATTCATTTATTCTTGTGTTTCACTTTGCATGTTTTGACTTCCAGAATAACTAAGTCGGTCTTCTTGAATGACTAAGTTATTCAAACCATCCACAGTCGGTCGTATGTTGGAAGTAGATATGAATCAAGACTGTCATGGGTTGGTTTGTAGAGGTCCAAGTTGGTGGACAAAGTGGTGCTACAACACTCATGAGTGCTCATAAGTTCTGAGTATTGGATTCAACCCGCGCTCATTTGAATCACTTCATGGATTTTATCACGAGTGATCATGAGACGATAATATCTTATATTCTTCAAACCTAGAGATATAAGTTGTTACTATGAGTTGGTTGTACATTGATTGCACGAAAACGCATTCGGTAACTTGATGTTATAAAACGTGCCTTTGTGTATGATTCAACAAGTAGTAGAACAAGCCATATGAGTCGAAGTTTATCCATTCCTTTTACCTTCGGGATAAAAGCGATATCTGTGGGCCCCTCAATGATTTAAAGATTATACATGTGAGTGCTTGGCCAAGCCAGGACTGATTTGATTTGTTCAATCAGTCAGTCATCATGAATGGGAAATCGGGAAACAACAAATGGACAGAGAGAATGATTGATAATCCATGTCTCAGTCCATATGATATCTAGAATGGAGGAATATATGATCCCTTATCTAATGGACAAGTCATTGACAAAGGTCAGAGTTCATCGACAAGGTCAGAGTTCGATAGAAGCTTTTGAGAGCTACGATTGCTGATCGGTTCCTGAAGTCATACGCAATAATAGTTTTAGACTTATCCAAGTGGGAGACTGTTGGATTAATGTCTAAGTCCATAACTATAATTGGTAAGACTTGACCCGACCCGGCATGGTCCATTTGGGTTGCATGGCATCATGCATTTGGATAGACTATAATGGGAGAAATAACACTTAAGGTTGGTTAATATATTATAAGTTCTAATATATTAATAAGGTTATTTAATTAGTATTGATCAAGAATTAATTAAGTGATCAAAAGGAGAGTAATTAAATATATGGGTTGATTGTGTAAATCATTCATTCATATATATGTGGGGTTGTGATCCAAGAATCCTTATGTTGGACTAAGTCCATGGGGTGACCCATGGATACTCCATGGAGGTTAAAATCCATGGAGCATAAAGAATGGGTAAAGTTATGAGTTACATGGTGTAACCCTAATAGCCACCATATAAAAGAATCCCATGGCTCAAGAAATCGGGCACTAATGTGTGAGTGTGAGGGCTAGACGATTTCAAGGAGTGTTCAAGTTTCTCTCAAGTTATTCCAAGTGTATTTGGTGTTGTGTGAACCATTTTAGGTTTCACACTTGGGGCACTAGGCACTCAAGCTTCATGAAGACATTCTACATCAAAGAGGTATGTATTCTATCTTGTTATATTTATTATTTTGTATGCTAGATTAGGATAATACCTTGGATGTTCATAATTGTATGTATAATAGAGAAAACATAGATCCAAGGTATTTAGGGTTGCATGTACACTTAGGAGTGTTAGAATGCTCATAACCCAACACATGGATCATTGGTCCAATCTATAAGTAAAACTGATTTACCTAATCAGTCCCCATAAATTTAATCAGTCTATTTTGATCACTAAATTAATTCCAAATTAATTCTAGATTAATACTAATTAAATAATGTGATTTCTAAATTAATATATTATACTTATAATATATTAATAAATCACAAATAACCTCATTCTCAAATATCCATCCTATCAAATTGTTCCAGTAAATTGCAACCCAAATGGACCATGCTACTTTCGGGTCAAGTACATACCAATTATAGTTATGGGCTTAGATACCTAATCCAACACTAAAATCAAAACAGGAAGGAGAAATGTGTCCTCTGAATCTAAATATGTTCCATGTAAAACCATCTATATGCTTGCTTACGAAAGCATATTCGCATGATAGTTGGTTATGGCACAGAAGGCTTTCTCACCTGAATTTCAAGGATATCAACAAGCTCGTAATTGTTGATCTTGTTTGTGGACTCCCTCTTCTGAAATTTGAAAAGGAAAACCTATGTGCTGCTTGTGAGCTTGGAAAAAAAAGTAGAAAGAGTCATTCTTCTATAATAAATACCAAGATAATTGTTCCACTCGAAATGATGCATATTGATCTACGTGGTCCATCTGCTATTGAAATCATTCGCGGTAACAAATACATTTTGTTTATTGTTGATAATTTTTCTCGATTTACTTGGGTGTTTTTTCTTATACAGAAATTTGATGCGACTCAGAAGCTCATTAATTTCCTCAAACAAGTAGAGCTACAATTGCGAAAGCCAGTTCGAAAAATTTGTAGTGATAACGGTTTAAAATTCATAAATCATGCTTTTGAAGAATTCTTGACCAACAAAGGAGTTTCTCATAATTTTTCTTCGCCTTACACTCCACATCAGAACGGTGTAGTTGAAAGATGAAATCGCTCTCTTTGTGAAGCTGCAAGGACAATGCTCTCATTTACGAATCTTTCGTTATATTTATGGGCTGATGCTATAGCCACTACTTATTTTACTCATAACCGCTCTTACATTAATAAAAGATTTTTGATATATGAAATTCTAAAAAATCAAAAGCCTAATGTCAAATGTTTCTATGTATTTGGATCCAGGTGCTTTTTACTCAATTCAAAAGAACATCAGAGCAAATTTGACGAAAAATCCAATGAAGGAATCTTTTTAGGATATTCATTAACCTCAAAGGCATATCGTGTTCTGAACAAAAGATCAAATAAAATTGAAGAAACCTACTATGTTACGTTTGATGGCAATTACATGAAGAAATAAAAAAAAAAGATTGTCAGTCTGAAGAAAATTTTCCATCAACAAATTCTTAGACTATTCCTCTTATGAATCTCTATGTGGATTTTCTAAATTTGTTTGATGAACCTGAAAGAGCAATTTCCTCATAATCAAACGCCAAGGAAAATACATTGCAGCAACATCATGCACATCCGAAGTGGTGTGGATACAGAACCAGCTGAGAGACTATTCCAAAAATGCCATAAGAATCTGCCACAATCCGATGCAACATTCCAAGACAAAGCATATAGCACTGATATATCATTTTATTAAGGATCATGTTGAAGATGGAAATGTGGAAGTTCACTTTGTTAATTCCTCAGATCAATTGGCTGGTATATTCATGAAGGCATTACCAAAAGTATCATTTAATCGAACTCCACAAGGGTTGGGAATGATTGAAGCCGACTCGGTTTCGAAATCCACTTCGTAATCTTCATTGTTCGGAAGTTACCGTTCACCATCTAAATGGTTCAGAGCTTCAAAATGGTCCCGAATTCAATGTTCATTAGGATTTCGGAACCTTTTCTCTTTGTAAGTCTTTTGTTATTTTCTTTACTTTTGTCTACTTCTTTATTTGCGTTCTGAAGTTACTATTTATTTTCGTTATTTTCAGAAAATCAAAATACCAAAAATATTTTATTTGTTTCTGTATTTTCTTTTTAAAAATTTCAAAAATATTTTCTTCTTTTTAGTGTTCTGAAAAATCACAAACATCAAAAACATTTTCGTGAAACTGCGGAATTAATTTCTGAAATTTAGTATGCAACAATGAATTTACGGTTATGATTCTTTCTTCCATATCTTATCACAACTTTCATGTGGTTTCCTTGAATATAGGAACAAAACCAGTTTCGGTATAGGGTTACAAAACTCTAGTTAATGATTGTAAAATTATAGTCAACATGATCTCTGTGAAACTCCCCAGCATTCAACTACCAATCTATTTTTTTGTATCGTAACCCTTAAGACTCTCAGGTTTTACCACTGAGGTTTAGGTTATCAAAAAATTGTGTTGATGATCTTAAAATCATTATCACCATGATTTCGCCCAAAAATCCAAATTCCTTTTCTGAATTGACGGTGAACACTTTGTTGTTCTAAGTATTTACCCATTGAATTGACGGATAAAACCTCTTGGTTGGTACCTTTGAATATTCGAAATCTCATTTTTATTTTTTCGTGATCTTAATGAAATGTTATCGACAGAAGACATATCTTCCCAACAAGATCCAAGTTTTTATTTTTTTTGTAAGATTTCGGAATATAGATTTTCCATAATACCCAACTACTTTAAAAGTATATCTAAAGCTTACTTGTTTTTACGACTACACTGGTCTAATAAGTACTTCTTTCAGATCATCGGACTTATATTAAGTTTTGGAATTTGTTTGAAGCTGAAGCCACCCTTTAAGCCTTGATAAAAGAAGCATTTCATAGTTTCTCAACAAAATGATGATCATCATTCAATGGGAAATCACACAATCACTTCAGAGTCTCTCCTGATATCAAAATTGTTTGATATCACAGAATCCTATATATTAAATTTTCTTTATTTCTTTATCTTTGGCACACTCTTGCACTAAAATCCTTGTGATTTTACAAAGTCTGGTTACTGTTTCGATTGATCTCTTTAATTCAGAAGATTGGATCTTGGTTATAATTTCGATGAATGATTAATGATTCCGAAATTGATGATTCCAAAAAGACTATTTCATGATAATGAATATTTCAAATCTTCGCGTGACTTTTTAATTTCCCTGACATCGCGTGCAATTTTTCCAGGTTTCTGACAGTCATTGATGAGCCGGCGCACTTTTATTGGCTAATTTTTTGGCGTACATGAATGTGAAATTACAGTTTCTCTCTCCACTCGTCATCTCTCGTATAAAAGGCTCTTACACAGTTTTTCTCTCTCCTCGCAAGGACAGTTCTTGAATTTTCAAAGCAAAAAGCAATCAAAGCCTTCCATTGTTCATCTTCTTATTCAACTCTTCCATGGATTCTTCAGAGAACATTTCTTTTGCTGATCAATCTGCATTAGTAATCATTTTGGCAGTCAAACCTAACCAAAACCTCATCATAGATCCTGATGCCTCCTGCTACAATACCCAGATCAGGCCCTTGATTGAATGTTTGAAGTACTCGCCACTAATGAAAGCTTTAACGATGTCTGAAGATGTTCCTCTAGTTCATCTCTCCAAAGCCTTCACCACTACTAACTACAACAAAACTGAAGATGTAATCAACTTTGAAGTTTCAAATCACAAGACCTCGATCACAAAGCCCAATTTAAGAAAACTATTAGGGCTTGTGTTTCCTGAAGTCAATGTTAATCCTGAGTCGATTCCAACCACCTAACTGATTGAGATGTTCTACCAAATGGGCTACAATGGCGACATCTTATTGATATCCAAGTTCAGGAAACCCTTCCTTCCTCCGATGTGGAATGGGTTATTCAGTTTACTATTCAAAAATTTTGTCAGAACGGGTTTCCGGTTCTGATAGTGCAAGCAAGTTGTTCTACACCCTAATATATAGATTATACCATGTCATTAATATTGAACATGGGTCTATTATATCACACCCCCAAACCAGACGGCGGAAACGTCCGGGGGTGGATGACTTCATTTGTAGTATCACAGCACATGCATTATAGTAATCAAAGTAGAAACAACCATTGCATGTGTTCAATCACTGTATATTGATACCAAAATAGTATAGCAAAAGACAGAAGACATGACTCAAAATAGCTTCGTCTTCTCAATAGCTCGGGGAGTACCTTTCTACTGATTCCCTGAGAATACAAGTAATTTGAAAAGAGAGTATCAACATAAAGTTGATTGAGTGCATAAGCACATATGTTTGAAAGTATGTTTTATGTTCTTTGAATATGTATACTATTCCAGAAAATCATATATTTTCGGATGTAAATAAAATGTAGTTTTAAACCTTAAAACCATTATGTTTGTAACCCAGTGATCTGTATTTGTATTCCTGAGTAAAACCTGTAAAAGTGAGTGTGTCTGGTTCCACCAGCTGTTATTGTAAACTGCAATGTAACACAATAATTTGTATCTTTGTAAATTAGTACTTTGAAAATGTACTCATGTTTAGTTAATTATACACTAACCGTATTGTTAATATCTTTTTAATGAGTTATTATAAAAATAGTATGACTAGATGGCCTGAAATAATGCTTTGAAGGCGTCAAAATTGTTGAAACAATTGTCACTTGTAGGCGTGTATGCCCGACTGTAGGTAGAACTCTGAGTGCGGGGTTGTCAATCCCAATATAGATCTATACACACTTGTTTCGATCGCCGACTGGAGATTCTGGTTATAATATCAGGTCTTTAACTATGTTGTTTACAAGAATAAACAACCTGAATCTGTTGTCTCATAAAAAGCATATAGACGTTACGTGTATAATAGTAATGAAAACCCAATCATTCTGAAATGAATGATTGATAGTATGCTCCTTGTTTAGCATACTCGAAATGTACTTGTAATTTGTATACCCTTGTTTAGTTTTGAATCAAACCCTTGTTCTTGTAAAATAGTGTACTCTAGTATACCTGACTCGTAAGTTAGCGTTCTTGAATCATAAATTATACCTATTATAATTTATATGTACTTTCTGTATTGATACTAACTGTTCATTAATGTAACCCCTTGCTCAACATGTTACAAAGGGTATTGAAACTGAATGAAATAACCTTTATATATATACATATACAAATATATATAACTAAAATTTAAACAACATTCGGATAAATAATTTTGCAATAACGCCACATCCAAACAAGGAAAAAGAACCAAAGAGAATTATTAATCCTAACCCCTTTAAATCTTATATATATATATATATATATATATATATATATATATATATATATATATAAATATGATTTTTAGGGAAAAATATAAGTTTATAAAATATTTTAAAGAGTTTATCATTTTGAAATACTTTTGATGAATGAAGAACACCTGAAGATCCTAAGCAAGTTTCTAAGAAGCTTCAAAGGTTTTCAGATGGGTGTTCTTCGTGTTCTTCACGTGTTCTTCGTGTTCTTTGTGAAAATTAGTGAAATTAACGGATTTCAGCCTAGTATAAGAAGATTGAAGGATGTTCTTGAAGTGATAACAAGATAAAGAAATAATACCTGATAGATCTTATGAAGAACTAGTGATTATCACTTCAATATGATGAGAAAGGATGAATTTAGCATGTTCTTGAGGAGAGATGTTGTTCTTGGTTGATGATACTTGAGAGAAAAAGGTTGGAATTTTGTTTGAAAGTGTAGAAATGAAGAATAAATCAGTCTCTCTTATATATATAGGGAAGAGATCACGGCCGAAGGGTTCACGGTCCAAAGTTGGCAAATGTTTCACGGCCGTGAACCTCGTCTACAGTCCGAATGCTGATCACGGCCGAAGGCTGATCACGACCTCATTCACGGTCCGAAGGGAAGAAAGAAAAGATGCAAGGTTTCTCGGATCCCACTTATTGCCTTCTTAAACACCTAATATTCTTAAGGATTTAACATTCAAAGGTTATTATTCTAACCTTAATAAAAATCCAAACAATAAAGAGGACTTTAGTTGACCTAAGTTTGACTTTACAAGTAGAAAAATAACGGGTTGTTACATTATCCCCCTGTTAGACAGAATTTCGTCCCGAAATTAGGACTATAGCATTATAGAAAGACTAGGGAAAAAGATGTGGATATTTCTATTGCAATTGATCCTCCCGCTCCCAAGTGAATTTAGGTCCCCGCTTTGCCTTCCAGCGAACCTTCACTATCGGGATACGGCTTTGTTTGGTTTTCTTGACTTCCATGTCTAGGATCTCTACGGGCTCTTCCACAAAGTTAAGGCTCTCGTTTACCTCGATCTCGTCGGGTAGGATAACAAGAGTCTCGTCGGATAAGAACTTTTTCAAGTTAGAGACGTGGAAGATAGGATGTATGTTACTTAGTTCTTGAGGTAGTTGGAGTTTGTAAGCTACTGGACCGATTCTAGCAAGAATCTCGAATGGTCCTATCTACCTTGGGTTCAGTTTGCCACCATTTCCAAAGCGTATCATGCCCTTCCCGGGTGAGACCATCAACAAGACACGGTCACCAACCTGGAATTCCAAGGGTCTTCTCTTTTTGTCAGCGTAGCTTTTCTGTCTATCTATGGAAGCTTTAAGTCGCTCCCGAATTTGTATGATTTTCTATGTGGTTTCTCGAATGATTTCCGGACCAGTGAGAGTACTCTCTGGAACATGACCTCTAGCTAGTTGTCTATCACCCACTTCAGCCCAGCACAGAAGTGATCTGCACTTGCGGCCATAGAGATCTTCGAATGGGGCAGCCTTTATGCTAGTGTGATAACTGTTGTTGTAAGAGAACTCCAAAAGGGGTAAATGAGTATCCCATGCCTTTCCAAAGTCTATCACGCAGGCTCGCAACATATATTCTAGAGTTTTAATCGTCCTCTCACTTTGCCCGTCAGTTTGTGGATGGTAGGCTATACTCATATCCAATCTAGTTCCCAAAGATTTTTGTAAAGACTGCCAGAAATGAGAGGTGAATCTATTATCTCGATCTAAGATAATAGATATTGGCACACCGTGCAGTCTAACTATCTCCCTGAGGTATGTTCTTGTTAGCTTCTCCATCTTGTCGGTTTCTTTTATTGGCAAGAAGTGTGCGGATTTGGTTAATCTATCGACGATTACCCAAATAGTATCATAACCACCCGATGTCTTGGGTAACTTAGTTATGAAATCCATCGTAATCCGCTCCGACTTCCATTCAGGGATTTCAGGTTGCTGCAATAGACCTGAAGGCTTATGGTACTCTACCTTGACTTTGGGACAAGTAAGTCACTTGCCCACAAAGGTAGCAATCTCGGCCTTCATGTTAGGCCACCGGTAGAGTTTATTGAGGTCCAGATACATCTTGTCTGAACCTGGATGAATGGAGTATCGGGTGTTGTGTGCTTCATTCATAACCACATGTCTGTAACCACCGAACTTTGGTGTCCAGATCCGGTTCATGAAACAATAGAATCCATCGCCTCTTACTTCGAAGTTCTTATCCATTCCTCTAAGGGTTTCACCTGCCACATTTTTTGGGTTTCAGGCCTCAATTTGATCCTCTTTGATCTGCGTGGAAAGATGTAAACGGATTGTCATGGTCAATGACTTTACTCGACGCCCCGAGTATTCTTTTCTGTTAAGGGCGTCAGCTACTACATTGGCTTTACCAAGGTGATAACGAATCTCACATTCGTAATCGTTCAGTAGCTCCACCCACCGTCGTTGTCTCGTGTTCAGCTCCTTCTGGTCGAAGATATGCTGAAGACTTTTATGGTCCGTGAATATTGTGCATTTCGTGCCATATAAATAATGTCTCCAGATCTTCAGACCAAATACCACTACTCCCAGTTCAAGGTCGTGTGTTGTATAGTTGACCTCATGTGTTTTTAGTTGTCTTGAGGCGTAGGATATAACCTTTCCTCTTTGCATAAGAACACATCCAATCCCTTGATTAGAAGCATCACAGTACACTAGGAAGCCTTCTGTCCCTTCAGGAAGAGACAAGATCGGTGCACTGCACAGGGCTCGCTTCAGCATTTAGAATGCTGTTTCTTGTTTCTCTCCCCAGCTAAAAGTTACATCCTTTTGAGTCAGGGTGGTAAGCGGTTTAGCAATTTGATAGAAATTCTGGATGAATCTGTGATAGTATCCAGCAATACCTAAGAATTGACGGATTTTTGTAGGCGTTTTGGGTTCTGACCAGATCTCAATTTCCTTTATTTTGGAAGGGTACACGTGTATTCCTTCTGAAATCACCATGTGACCTAGGAAATCAACATTCCTAATCCAAAACTCGCACTTTGAGAACTTCGCATATAACTTCTCTATTCTCAATGTTTGCAAGACTTGTCAGAGATGTTGGCCATGCTCCTCCTTGCTTCTTGAGTAGATAAGGATGTCGTCAATGAATACTATTACGAATTTGTCCAGATACGGACGGCACACTTTGTTCATCAAGTGCATGAACATCGCAGGTGCATTCGTCAATCCGAAAGGCATCACTACGAACTCGTAATGACCATAACGAGTTCTGAAGGCTGTTTTGGGAACATCCTATGACAACCCGAAATTTCTATCCGGTAAAGCCAATCAATCCAATCAAATGTCAGACTTGTTTTTGCTATCTTTTAGCATTGTTATGGGTCTGTTTGAGTGTTCTAAGCCTAGTACTATCAAGGGTTGGGTGTAGGGATGTGTTAGCTAAAGTTCATTGGGTTGCAAAAGAGCCAGAAGCTCCATCACAAGGAGTTTACGGCCGTAAAATAGAGTTTACGGCCGTAAACTCTTCTAGTCGTGAACCCTTAGCATATATATGAGATTTTGCCATTTTTCCTTCACTTCTTCTTCTCTTGGCTGTGAACTACCCTTTCTCTCTCAAGTATCATCAAGTGAAAGCTCTCATTTCACACCCAAAACGTAAGCATCTCATCCTTTACTTGTTCATGCTTAACAACCCCTTTGTTCTAGCCTTGATTCATCACCTTTCACCACTTTTCCTTCAAGATCTTCAATTCTTCATCTTTCACCAAGAACACCAAGAAAACACACACATGTTCTTGGGCCGTAAACACCTTCAAGACATCCATTAAGTAAGTATCCTTTCCGTATACTTGTTATCCATTAGAAGCTCTTGTATCCTCATCAGACAAACACCCTATAAGCGTGAATCAAGATCTAAAATGCATCATCTTCAAGTGTTTACAGTCGTAAACACTTCTTGTGGCCGTAAACCCTTCTTAGACCAAGCCTTGGCCGTAAACACTTAAGCATTCTTGGCTGTGAACACATCCTTGTGTGGCCGTAAACTCCTTTCATACAATCGTATGTGATTGTAACACTTCATTACAAGTATTTCCTAGTCCCTTAAGGTTGTTTCCTTGCATGTCAGTTGTTTTAAACACTAATTACATGCCTATATATATGCCATTATATGTCATTTAGGACTCGTTTGTGTCTCGGGAATTCATTCGTGGAACTTCTCATCCTTACGCGAATCTTCAATTGAATCACCCACATAAGGTGAGTTCATACCCCTATAATTAATATTTTAAGTGTTTTAAATGCTTTTAAGGGGGGAATAGAAGTTCAACACAATGAATATTGTGTAAATATTTACATGTGATAATCATCACATTAAAATATTTCTTATGATTTTGTAAGTGATCAGAGCGATTCAAAAACTCTTTTTAAAGTATTAGTTTGATTGTTTGTAAAACTTCATTTTTAAAAGTACTTTCTTAACTCAGTAGATAATTGAGTCTTTTCTTTAAGTCAGTAACATTTCAAGTAAAGATACTAGTAAACTATAATAGGTATAGTTTAAGGGTTCAGTACATACTATAACTAGTACAGGGAGGAACATATTATAACTAGTACAGGGAGGAACATACTATAACTAGTACAGGGAGGAACATACTATAACTAGAATAGAATAACAAATCATGATTTACATACTTATACCTTACACACCCTGTAACCTAGGAAGGGAACGTATCATTAACTCATTGTTCTAAACAAAAGATGATAATAAACATGGTATAAGGTTATATATATGTGGTGCATCTACAAATGTGCCAGGTTATATATATGGGGTACATCTACAAAGTATCGGAGTTATATATTGGATACATCTACAAAGTACCAAACTTTATTTAAAAAGGGTACATCTACAAAGTACCAGACAATAATAAATAAAACATGTTAATATATATAAAATTCACAACAGTATCGACTGAGGCGTTAAGAGTGCAGGATTTCATTACTTCTAGTAGTCGTCCTAACAATAGAACAACGCCACATAACTTACTCGTAACATGAACATTCAGTTAGAAGATGACCTATAATGCAAATCGGTAGATATATATTACTCGGATCCGACAGGCAGTAGGATTTGTGCTTTCCGCTTCATTTCCTGTTCCATGTTTGGTTGTGGGCTTAGAGCAGATTCACACAATCTACTATCTATTCGATCTTAGCTATATATATATATATATATATATATATATATATATATATATATATATATATATATATATATATATATATATATTCTGTATACACCAAGTAATCATAGGGAGTAACAGGTATGGGTCATGTCATAGCATACAAATTCAGTAAACCGTTTTCTAGTACAAAACATACTTTTTAGATAGAACATTAAGTTTGCTAAACTAGAAACTTATCTATAAAAGTTTTAAATCATTTTATTAAACGAGTATAACTTAAAGGACCTTAGGTGGTTAATTCTATAATACTTAGTTTATACATCAGAGTTATATATAATTAATATCCGACAGGCAGTTGGATGTGTGCTTTCTGCCTTACTTCTTGTTCCTTGTTTGGTTGTGGGCTTAAGGCAGATTCACACAATTAACTATCCATTCGATATTAGATTGTATATAGCTAGTATAAACTAAGATATTATAGAAGGAACTATTGTGGTTACCATTTTTACTAAAGGATATATAGGTTTTTCTTAAAGAATGTTTACATCAAATATAAAGGAACTATCACAGTTAACTTCGTGAGTACCAAATGAATACGCCAGGGTTATAAACAATGAAGATCTAACAAACAATGGGATGTGTGACTTCCACCTCATTTCCTGTTCATTGTTTGGTTGTGGGCTTATGGCAGATTAACACAATCGATTGTCTGTTTACTCTGGGTTTTATATAACTTGTATCCATTTAGTACTCATAGAAGGGATTGTAGAGTCACTTTTACTTATCATTCATCACATCAGAAAATATAGGATTTTATGGAGGAACAGGCGAACTTTTCTAAAAGAACTTACAACTTACTTTACATCACTAAAATACTTATGAACTCACCAACTTAAATGCTGATCTACTCTTTCAAAATAACTTGTATTCTCAGGAAACTAGTAGACAGGTACGCGCACTGGGATTCAGAAGATGGAGCATATAACTTCATGTCTTGTTTTGTTATTTACCTTTGGAGTCAATCTTTTGTGAATCTAATACATTGTAAACACTTTAATATTAATGCAATGGTTGTTTGTTACTTTGATTACTATGATGCATGTGTTGTGATACTAAACATGACGTCCTCTGCCCCTAAACATTTTCGCCGTTCCGGTTTGGGGGTGTGACACATCCTCTTCTAGACGTCGTAATTGGTTATACCTGGATCTTAAGTCTGTTTTCGAGAAGTAGCTTGCACCTTGAAGTTTGTCAAACAGATCGTCAATGCGAGGTCGAGGAGATCGATTCTTGATGGTAAGTTTATTCTGCTCGCAATAGTTTATGCACATATGGAATGATCCATCCTTCTTCTTCACGAACAAAACCGGTGCTCCCCATGGTAAGAAGCTCAGTCTTATGAATCCATTGCTAAGGAGTTCATTCAGCTGGCTAGATAATTCCTGCATTTCTAAAGGTGCAAGACGATAGGGGATTTGGCCACAGGGGTAGCCCTAGGGATTAAGTCGATTCTTGATTCGACTTGTCGTTCGGGCGGCACTCCTAGGAGATCGTCGGGAAATATGTCTGGAAAGTTGCAGACCTCTGGAATGCTCGCGATGTCTTTCACTTTTTGCTTTTTGTCTACCACGTGAGCTAAGAAAGAACAGTACTCCTTGCGATGGTACTTTTGTGCCTTGATACAAGAAATGATCTGAAGGTTTGTCCCGGGTTTCTCACCATATATGATAATAGTTTCGTTAGTTGGCAAGTTCAGGCGAATGGCTCTTTCATTACATAGGATGTCGGCATGGTGAGAGCACAACCAATCCATACCAATAATGACGTCGAAACTTTTGATAGAGACCGACATAAGGTCTATTGCCAAAGAAAAATTATTCAAGGTAAGGGTACATTCTATGTATATATCGTTAGAGTGTTCAGATTTACCGTTAGCCATTTCCACTGTAGAGGTTTCATTTAGTGGTTGGGATTTTTGTTTTAGCAGGTGTTCGAATTTATGGCTCACGAAGCACTTCTCAGCACCACTATCAAATAGAATGCATGCATAAGTATCGTTGAGAAGAAATATACCTGTGACCACTGTAGGGTCTGCCATAGCTTCTTCGTGACTAATAGCCAGTAGTCTTCCCGCTCCACTAGCGTTTCCAGCTTTCGGACAATCTCTTTTGAAATGCCCAAGTTCCCCGCATCCATAACACGCTGGACCTACTCCAGCGGCAGGTACTTGGTTAATCGGTTGGGGTGGTGACTTACAGAATCGGGCAGTATGCCCTTTTCTGTTGCAGTTTCGACACTGCATTTCTCGGCAATTTCCGTTATGGTGGAAATTACACTTGTTACATTTAGGTATATTACCAGCATAAGGCTTAGTTGGTTTGGGGTTAGCAGGAACAACAGCAGGTAAAGTAGCAGCATGGACTGCCACTAACTGTTGCTTTTTCGAGGGTTCCTGCAAATACTTTCCCTTCCTTTTATTCCAGGCTTTCTTGTTGTTGTTGTTGTTGTTGTTGTTGTTGTTGTTGTTGTTGTTGTTGTTGTTGTTTTTGTTGTTGTTGTTGTTGTTGTTGTTGTTATTGTTGTTGTTGTTGTTGTTTCCCTTGGGTTGTTCCAGAGCAGAAACCACTACGTTTTGATGGGATCCATTTTCAACAAGCGACTGTGCTAACTCTTTGGCACTGTCAAAGGTAACAGGCCTGGAAGCAACAACACTTCCCTGAATCTGGGGTGACAGCCCCCAGATATACCTTTCAATCTTTTTTCTCTCCAGAGCCACCATTTCTGGACATAGGATCGCTAAGCCGCAGAACCTATTAGTGTAGGTTGTTATGTCTGAACCAACCATAGTAACACCCCAGAGCCCTTGCTCGAGCTTCTGAATTTCACCCCATGGACAACACTCCCACATCAGCATTGTCTTCAAGTTCTCCCAACTTATAGAGTTAGCCACTACTAAGGTCAGTGACTTAACATGGCCGTTCCACCATGTTAGAGCTCTATCAGCAAAGGTACAAGCAACAAATTTAACCTTGCTACCTTCCGAGTAGGAGCAGATCTCGAAGACTGCCTCCGTTTTCTCAATCCATTGCCTTAACCCCATAACTCCCTAGACGCTTTGAAGGTCCTAGGTTTGGCGTTTGAAAAGTCCTTGTAGGTATACTTGCGATAGTGACCGTGACTTTTGTCGTGGTTGGAGGGATACGCACCAACTCCTGACCCACTAGCACCAGTAGCATTGATTGATGACATAGCAGCTACAATAGATGTAATGACCGCCTCCTGAAACATGGCAGCGTCAAATTGAGGAGGTGGTGGCAGAGGTGGTGTTGTCACTTCATTAACATTGACACGCCTTGAGTTTCTCCGTGGATGCATCTTTCACTATAAAAGTTAAAAGATGAAAAGATGGTAAGATATGAAGAGTGAATATGAATATGATATCTCTGAACTAAAACACTTAGTTCAACATGAGTCTTTTAAGGAATTGGAAATAGAAATCTACTACAAGTACAACCTGCAACAAGATAATATGAATTTGAGTGGTTATTTTTCAAAGAGTATGAAAATGCATGTCGATTGTATTGGTATATTAAGTACATAGAGTTTGGAAAACTTGACTTAAACAGGTCTACAATACACTACAATACTACGAAAACATCGACATTAACCCGACCTAACGAAAATGAAATTTTCGTGGTCGTAATGAGAAAAGATGAAACATAACGCTAGAACATATCCGTAGACTTAGACTATAACCAAAAGAGTAATTAGCAAATGCGTAGAGTATGATCTACTTCCTACTAGATCCCGCCCTAGATTTGGCTAACCGACGTTCTATTTTGTACATACACCTATCTTGTGTTATTTGTCGTTCCCGCAGTTCTCTAACTTCGGCTTGGTATGCCGCTAGTTCTCTCAGCAAGAAATTAGTATGATCCCTTTTTGCATTATGATTGTCTTCTAGGTTGCGAATGTGAACGCTGTTGACTCCAGTAGCAGCATCAACCTGCATGACTCGGTCGATAGCAGCTCTTCCTTGTTCATCATTACGCGCCACACGATGAACTAACACCGGGAGGGCTCTGTCTGCTGAGCCTCCTGTGTCCAGATTGTAGAATCAAATTTACCACCCACATAGGTGTCGGGCCTTGGAAGTTTTGTCATGGATTGGGATTCTGGGTAACTGGCGGTGGATTGTAGGCTTCTGATCCTAAATCGGCATCTTTAGGAAAATCTTCTTCAAAATCCTCATCTAAAGGAATTTCAGGATTCTCTTTTGGCTCTGCATCGAGCCATCCTCTGTTTCCCTGATTGAGAGAGTACGAAGCTCCGGGTAGATGGAATCCAGCCATTGTTATCTAAGCGAGAATAGGGATATAAGAAATATCAAATATAAATAGAAGCAAGTAAACAACTTCAAGTTTCCATAAAAGAAACTTACAGTTAACGCGTAATGTAATCTAATGGTATAACTCCTACTAGATCCATCTATAACTACAAAGTATATATCAATTATATATAACTTGGGTCGAATAGACCTTCGAATAAATGATCCTACTCTACCCCCACATCCAAACAAGGAAAATGGAAGTTAAGCTAAATCACACATTCTAAGTCTATATATAACCTTAATTATATATAACCGTAATATATACACTTAGTATTTATAGATCTACCTGCAGAAGTCCTTTATTTTCATGTAGTTTGTTCTTAGTATACAGTGCCTAAAATACTCCTATAGTATTTTAACTTTATGTTCTGTTCTAAGACACTACCACAAATGCAAGAATCAAATTCATATTTCCAATATTGCTAGAAACATACAAACATCAATTTTTTCATAAATGCCATTGCAAGGAGATATAAAATAAAATTTTATTTATAAAATGCGGGAAAAAAAACATTTCCTTACAATGCAATTAGAAGTGAAAAACTATGCTATTACATATTTCGTAGCAATCTATCATAACTCTAAGCAACAGCTCAAAAATCCGATCTTCGAAACATGCGATTGAAATCCATCTTCGCGATGAAATTCAACATACTTCTTCCTTTAAGTTTCCTTCCCTTTGCATGATCCTGCCAAACATCAAAATGCAACCTAGTCACATCATGTATTAAGAATAAAAAATTAGAAACTTAACAGAGTTAGATAGTGTACTTACCTGAACCGGATTCAAACATTTTGTCTCTACTTTCTTTTAGATCTTTCAGATAGTCAGGGCATCTTCGCTTCCAATGTCCCTTCTCTTGACAGTAAAAACATACAGACTTTTTGGGAATGGTACACGGGACTATCACAGACTTAGCCTTTCTCTCTAGCATTTGATCAACCGGGTTGACCATGGCCAATCCCTTTCCACTGGGAAGAGAAAACTTTTCTGGACTTCCGATGTTACCATCATCAATGTCCATGGAAGTTTGAGAAATAGATCTTCGACCCAAATTTACTTTTCCAGTGCGCCAAAACATTGCTGATTCAGCAGCAACAAGAAAATAGTTGAGATCAATAAGGGTCATGTCGTGGTCTGTCGCATAGTAGTCCTTAATGAACTCACTATATGACTCAGGAAGTGATTGAAGAGCCCAGTCAACAGCCAACTTCCTTGAGACTTCGACACCCAACACTCTTAGCCTGTCGATATGTGACTTCATCTCCAAGACGTGAGTAGACACAGGCCTTCCATCTTCATGATTAATTGCAAGTAGGGCTTGAGTGACCTTGAATTTTTCAAATCTTCCAGCTTTTGGTTCAGGGAGAATAATTGGAGGAGGTGGAGGAAGAGAAGTATGATTTCCATGATCTAATCGCGGAACATCATCTTCATTCGGAAAGCTTGTTCCAAGGGATTTGGGAAGACCATAGTTGTCCGAACCAGACATCTACAATGGGAGAAAATTCAAGTTAGTTGATTTAAGTCCTTAATATAACACCCAATATGAAATATTAAGGCTAGGACCCAACACAATATTTAATAACTTGGAAGAGGGATGCCGTTATCGAAGCTAAAAAATATTTGACGGTACGCAAATGACGATTCACCAATTTCCACCATGAAAAACGAAATAGGAATTAGGTTTTAATTGGATTGAAACTCCTAGATCTTTTGAGATTCATTGAACTTTTCAATGGCATGTTTAAATCTCGATTGTGCCCTCTCAAGTTTGTGACTGGGATGCCGAGGATCACAAACAAGGTGTGAATAACCATGCAAATTAACTTGGTACCCTTAATTTTATCACCTAATCGATGTGCCGGTTACCCACACACGCTCCACAGATCTATGATAAACATTATGTCACCCTTTGCCACTCTTACTAGTCCATGTTAGTGTGCCGGTTACCCACACACGCTCCACCAACGACTTGGTAAGGTACAAAGTGTAATTTCATGGGTTAGCACCAATTTCACATTTTCCTAAAGTAACTAAGATTGGGAATTTATAAAAGGTTTAGTTACTTTATATTTATCATTATACTTTTAATGAGAATTATAGTCCATGTCCTACCCATTCGGCTAACGACCCTCTACCAGTCAAGGAAGCGGTGGGTGAGAGTGTACACTCATTAAGCTGCTATCTTATAGGCAACAACCTTATACCCCCCTTATAGACTGGCTTCGTGAATAAGGCCTACTAACGGTAAGACTGACTTGCTCTTATATATATATATATATATATACATTATTAACTTATAATACTATAAAGTATAAGGGTTGAATTTTAACTTTTAAAACACTAGGGTTTGGAATTAAAGTGTGTGTGAGACTTTACAAATTCCAAAACACTAGTTTTGAACAATTCAAAAAACTTTTCAATTTCATAACATATGAGTTTAATATAGGTTTTAAAAACTTTAATGAAGAGACTCGTGAACATTCATAACTTGAGGAGAAGTTATGGAGTTCATAAAACTATTTATGAGAAAATGACTCTTGAATTTGTGTAACCTATGGCTTTAATGAAGATTTAACACAAAAACTTTTGGTTTTCCATAACTTGAGGACAAGTTATGGAATCCATTAAAAAAACACCAAGATCATCAATTCAACTAACAAGCATGTGAAGAAAAACTATGATCTAGATTAAACTCATATGAACAAGACAATTTAAATCAAACAATTTTCATGTAATTAGCCTAACCATTAAACTAATACAAAACATGAATCTATTGACAATTATCTTTTGAATTGGATTAGAATGATCATTACCACATCAAAAGCAGGTTTTATAAGTCCAAAACAGTTTAGGGTAATGATTATAGTCCATTTCCAGCAGCAAAATTCGAAAATCTGTACACAGGGCCTCCTACTCGCCGAGTGCAAGAACCTACTCGACGAGTAGGATGAGTTTACACTTGGACTCGTCGAGTCCCCCCATGGACTCGACGAGTCCACTGAACAGTGAACAATTTTTCGACTTTTTAAAGCATTTTGCATCAAGTATAATGAAAACATGCCTAATCTCTGATACTAATGATGGGTTGTGAGTATTCTAACACTCCTTTGGTTTACATGCAACCCTAGAAACCTTGGATCTATGTTTTCTCTTTTATACATGCAAATATGATTTTTCTAAGGTTCTCATCCTAACTAACATACCATGGGGTACATGTAATATAAAACTTAGTAGGATAACATACCTTTTTCTTGTGGTTGATTCCTTGGAGCTTCAAGAGCCTAGCACCAATAATGTGGATGCCTCAAGTGGAATCACAAATCACCGAAACAACTTGAAAAACTTGAGAGAATAATAAGCACACTAGAAATTGGCCCACTCTTGTTCACTCACACACTAGTGCCATTTCATGTGCCAAAGACCTCTTTATATAGTATGGTGGATTAGGGTTACATCCATGTAAACCTTAATACCCATGACCTTTCATTTCCATCGGATCCATGGATTAAAAACTCCATGAACTATCCATGCAAGCTTAGCCCATCCTAAATGAACATTGGCCCATTCTATATATATAAGAGTCCATATTTAATTAGTCTCTTTTGATAACTAAATTAATTTCAAATTAATTCTTGATCAATACTAATTAAATAATATGATATTAATATATTATAACTTATAATATATTAATAAATCATAAATATACTATTCTCAAAAGATTATCTATACAAATTGTTTCGGTGATATGCAACCGAAATGGACCATGTCGGGTCGGGTCGAGTACATACCAATAATAGTTGTGGGCTTAGACATCTATTCCAACACTATAGTTTACTTATGTGAGCACTGGTGTATGAGGAAGTCTAAGTTGGGAGTCTAGGCGGGTATGGTAGCTTTTCTAAGCATAGGGGTGTGCTGATTCACCTTCCAGTGGTAGAGTTCCTAGAAAAGCATTCTAGTTTATGCTCATTCGTGAGAAGAACCTTAGAGGGAGAGAGTCTAGGATGAATGGTTGTATGTGCCTGGGTTGGCATGGAGATCTGAGATTGATAGTGGTTTGGTGTAGTCACTTAGGGACTTTGAGGCAATTCTCGGGACATGTACGAATAGATGTGGAAGGTAGTAGGGGCTCATACAACACAAATCACAAGATCTGTATGGGGATCAGGAAAGGTTTCTAAGGAGCTAGGGGAGGGTAGCTAGTGTGGCATAGCGGTAGCGTGAGTTGAACTTGTTCCTGCCCTATTGGCATGTCGGTCACGATCTTTTAGAATGAGATTGGTAACTGATTGGGCCTTAGTGCCCGTGGCAGTTTGGGACTGGATAACAAAGATCCGTGTGAGTTAGATTGTTCATAGGTCTTGGAGACCTTACTCGAAGTAGTACTAGTTTGAGTCGCGTGACTTAATAAGGAAGTCGTTGTGATGATCGACTCGAGGATTGCAGCCTGAGTTGCATGTTCATCCGATGGAAAGGGATGTTACTTTCTGCATCGGGGTTGTGTTTTCCAGTCTCCTATGCTCGAGGGAGGAAAGAGATCGGACGTGGGCATTTGATGGTTGAGATAGGAGATGTCGATCTTCTCTTTGGCTCTGTTGTAAGAGGGTGGAGTTTAGTTCACAGTAAATTATCTATGTATTGTAGTGAAAGGATGTTTTAGAATCAATAGTTATTGTGGTTCGACGGCCAATGTGAAGGCAAAACTCGAAGATCGGGTATACGCGAGGAGGCCTCGAGTTATTCATGTCTTAGGAAAGGAGTGTTTCACGAATATTTTGAACTTTTCGGAGTTATGTTTGAGCATTCTTGGGGAAAGTTCTTGTAGTCTCTGGAGGAGGATGAGGTTGTGGATCAACTCTCCAAGTGTAATGAATTTTGGGCGCAAGTTCAGCTCGCAAGGTGCTTAGCCTATCCAATGGTTTTCTGATCGTTTTCCCTAAGTTTACACAACTGCGGTCTGCCAATGATCAGAGAGACATCCAAAGGATACATGGTACCTTCGGATCTGGATTTGATCAGACAGGTGTTTCTGTCACTAGTCATTACATAGCAGAACTGATCATCAAATTCAACCCGATGTCCTGCCTTACATAGTTGGCCTACACTGATGAGATTGTGTTTAAGGCTTTCTACATAGGCAACCTTCTGAATAGAGAAATTCCCCGTAGTGAGAACACCGTAACCTCGGATGACCCCATTTGCATTGTTGCCGAATGTGACATTTCCACCATTGCATATAGGCCTGAAATCCCGAAGGTATTCTAACCTTCCGGTCATGTGCAAGGAGCAGGCACTGTCAATTAACCATTCTTCTTCTTGTTCCTCCTTGCACAAAGCCTGAGAATTATACGATTAGTTTAGGCATCCAAACTAGTTTGGAGCCTGGGGCAATTGGTGAATTGCAGAATGATGCATGGACCGAGGTTGTAGGGACGGGTCTCTTGTCAAATTTTAATCCTAGTCCTGGATGTTTGTGCAGAATTGGAGTGTTGTGAGTTTTCGAAAAAGTATGAGGTTTCTGACTCCGAGTAGTTTTGACATAGGATGAATCCTTTTGACAACTATACTGACATTTACAAAAATAGATTTTGTCTTTTGATCTGACACTATGCTTGGTCAGCGGTCTATAGGATGAATTGGACTTGTTACCGGTCCGAGGTTGGTAATCCCTGATATTGAAAGTTGTTGGATTTTGAAAAAGTTTGTTTTTGAAAAGGTTTAGCACGTGTAAATCTTTGAGTCCTTTTTGGTGGATTTGGTAGAATACCCTTCCATTTGTTGAAATTGTCACGTGACTTTGAAAGTGTTGGAGTGGGTAAAATCCCTTTCCATTTAGGATCATTTGAGGAATAGACATGAAAAACATTGTTTTGAAAAGACTGAACACCCTTTTGGGTTGTGTCAGAAGAAGTAGGAATGACTTTTGAAGCTGGACTTTCCCTTTTGTTTGTTTTCTTGGTGGGAGAGTTTTTTGAAAAATAGTGTGAGAAAACAAATTTTTCTAGACTCTTGGACTTTGGAATTCTGACATGCTTCTTATTTTTTGAAAAAGTGTGTCTATTTGTGCCTCGAGATCTAATTTCCTCTTCGAAGGCCTTTTTGGCCAAGGATTTTGGTGAACCGCAGTCGTTGTTGTTCAACTGCGGTTTCCTGGAATTCTTAGAATGATTTTGAAAACGTGGGCTTGAGTCATCCGAACTTGAAGATTCTGGGGTCTGTGAGCATTGACCCACTTCAAAGTTCTCTATAGGTAATTCATGATGAATCGCCTGAAGGGTCACGGTTCCTTTTACTGAGGACTGCGGTAGTGAAGATTTGACTACTTCAGAGTAAGTCTTAATTGGGACTTTAGTGGGACTCTTGAGGTATTTTTGACTATAGTGTGAGACACTGCGGTCTGAGGGCAGAGATGGAAAGTCTTTTGAGACTTCGGGGCCCTCAATGACAAATTCTTCATCAACTACGGATGAGGTTTGAGAATTTGGATAAATGGTGCCACAGATAGGAATTTGATCACTTGTGTGAACCAAAACCTCATGCATAATTTCCTCAATGACACAATTATTGCTTAGATTATGGAGTCTACCGAAGTGAGTTTTGATGTCTCCGGGGAAGGTATTGTCATTGACTGGGAAATGAAATTCTCGGTCTGGAGGGACATACAGTCTGTCTTTGTTGAACCGGGGTGAGGAATCCATTGATGTAGGATATCCATTTGACCAACCCCAATTGTATGTGTTGTCCACAGTGCCATTATTTACCAAATTTTCAATTGCTTCACTTTCATTGGACAATTTTTCGATTAAAAGATTTAAGCGTACAATTTCACTATGAGCTAAATATTTCTGGTTCAAAGCTATCTCTAATTGTGTTTCACTCAGCATTCTTGCATCTTTCTCTAACTCTAAGTCTTTTTCTAACATAGCCATTTTGAGTCTTTTGTTATCCAGGCGTCCTCTAACATGGAACATTTCTTGGGACGCAATGTTCTTCTCATCTAAGGCTTTGTTATAGTCTGTAAGGACGGCATCACAAGTGTCATTAAGATCATCTATGTATGGTTGACAGTCATGCATGCTATAGTTTAGAGTTTGGATCATGAGTTTTACCTGTTCGACGATGCTTAGAGTTCCATCCTTTTCCATGTAGTAGTAGTTCTTTTCCAGCTTTGTAGACTCATCATCATCCGCAGTTGCCAGCATGCAGATTTTCCCTTTTCCTTTGACACTGCTGATGGCTTCATCTTCATCTCCGGATGACCAAACTTGATGGTCTCTTTTGACATGGACTACGTATGCCCTTGCCTTTTCCTTATCTTCCAACTCTTGAGCCATTCTAAGATAGAATGCTCTGTCTTTTACTACATTGGCCTTACAATCTCTTGCAAAGTGATTCTCTTTGTTGCATTTGTGACAAATCACAATATCAGTCTTGTCTTCAGAGGTAGTACCGAAATCAGTGGTTGGAGTAGACTGCGTTACCTCCTTTGGTTGAGAATTTTGAGATTGTGGTGGTGGATGAGAACCTTTTGGATAACGAGTATGATTATTCTGTGGACTGAAGTTACGGTTGAATGGAGGTTTATTGAAATGTTGATTTTTGTGGTAGGAAGTAGGTGGTAGATGGTTGAACAGTTGGCTAACCAGAGCGATAGCCTTCTGAAATTCTTCTTCATCGTCATACTCTGAATCTGCTTCGTATGACTGCGGTGCAGTGTCATACGAGGTAGAGTAGGATGACTGCGGTGGGGTTTGTGCTATGAGAGCAAGTGGTCCTCCGAAGTCAGCACAGTCTTTGTGTACGGTGGATTCTTGCGCTTGCAACTCTCCATAGAGCTTGTAGAGTGACAAAGAGTGAATCTTTCTATCGCCCTGGACTATCATCTTAGCCGTAGTCCAATGTCTTCCCAAACCGTTAAGAAACTGAAGATTTGTTTCATGGTTACTGCGGATGGTGCCCGCATTGGGTAACTTGGTGACTATCAGGTTGAACCTTTTGAAGGAATCTTCCAAGCTTTCTTCGGTATGAGCTTTGAAGTTGTTGAACTCATTGAGTGCGGTGGTAAGTTTCTTGTCTTGTGCTTGTTCTGAGCCTTCGTACAGATTCTTGAGAACTTCCCATATCTCTTTTGCTGATTTGCAATTTATGATAATATCGAAGTTGTCAGGAGCAACTCCACAGGAGATTTCATAAAAAGCAACAACATCATTTTCCATTTTATCGAGATTATCCTTGGTGGGACGGCTCATGACTGGTTGTCCTCCTCCTAATCTGGTTGTAGCGTCGTCAGTTTGGATTGTTGTAAGGATTGGGACATGAGGTCCTTCTTCTACGGATCGCCATACATCTCTACCAAGTCTCCTTAAGTATCTTTCCGCCTCATTTCCTGTTCCTTGTTTGGTTGTGGGCTTAGGGAAGATACACACAATCGATTGTTTGTTTACTATGGCTTTTATATAACTTGTATCCATTTAGTACTCATAGAAAGGACTGTAAAGTCTTTTTTATTTATCTTTCATCAAAGCAGGAAATATAGGATTTCCTGGAGGAACATGCGAACTTTTCTAAAGGAACTTTCAACTTACTTACATCACTAAAATCTTATGAACTCACCAGCTTAAATGCTGATCTACGCTTTCAAAATAACTTGTATTCTCAGGAAATCAGTAGATATGTACGCACACTGGGATTCAGAAGATGGAGAATAATAGCTTCATGTCTTGTTTTGTTATTTACTTTGTAGCCTATGTTATGTGAACTACATACTTTGTAAGCACTTTCTTTCTAATGAAATGGTTGTTTGTTACTTTGATTACTATGATGCATGTCTTGTGATACTAAACATGACGTCCTCCGCCCTCGAATGTTTCCGCCGTTCCGGTTTGGGGGTGCGACAGATTGGTATCAGAGCATTGTTTATAGTGAACTAAGTATATCAACTGATAAAAGATATACAACTATAAATACAATGGGGCCGAAGTGCTCTGGATAATTATATATATTAAATATATAACAATACCTTATAAAAGTGTACATACGTGCTTATACATACTAGAACAAGAATCACGAGAAGAACAGAACAGAAGTATTTAAAGGTTGAACACTGCGGTCAAACTTGGACAGTTATGTAATCATAGCTAGGATCAATATTGCCTGATCAACGATATTCATTCGAGATGTGACCGACATGTGTTTGGGAGTGATGTGGTGTTGCAACAATCTTAAAACTTACCTAACTCTATTCAAGGAAATTCTAGATCAAAACAAAAAGTTAAGATACTATGGTAGTATTTTATGATACTATAACACGACAACAAGTTAAAACATACCAAGTACATTACATTAAAATACTATAGGAATATTTTAGGCACTATAAATAACTTATGTGATAACTTAAAAGACCCTTACGGATAGGTCTATAATCTTACAATATATACTTCCAAACTTTTATATAATTAAGATTTTATAGACTTAGAATTGGTGATCTATGCTTCACTACCTGTTCCTTGATTTGTTGTGGTTTTGGAGTAGGATCACTTATTCGAAGGTCTATTTAATCTTAAATTATATACAACTTGTATACATTGTGCAATTATAGGAGGTGTAACGCCCCATTTCTGGTATGTAATTTAAATATAGTATTTTCCTTTCCTAAGAGGTACTCGACGAGTCAGTAGCCCGACTCGTCGAGTAGAGACGGGATTTGCACGCGTTTTTAGCGAGCGACTCGACGAGTCAATATTCCGGACTCGGCGAGTCCAACAGTCTGGATGAAACCCTAAATCCCAGGGATTTGTACCCTATTTAAACGTCATTATAGCCTCCCATCCCAGCCTACAGCACCTCTAGAGCATTTCTCTGTAAACCCTAGTCCCCATTGTTGAGCTTGAGTGTTTTGTGCTAGCTTGGAAGTTGTAGAAGAGAAGGAAGGAAAGAAGACCAATAGAAGAGAAAGGAGATCCAGAATATAGCTTCCATTTGCTACATATTCTGGTAATAAAGTTATTACCTTGCTTATTCTTCCATTAAACCCTCTTTTATGCTTGTTTATGTGTCTTTTGGAGCTTTATATGATTCAAACTCGAGATTTGAGCTCTCTTTTGGATAGAGACCATAAATCTGAATGTTATTGAACTTTAGAAACTCAATATAACTCCCTTTATGCAAATATAGCCTTGTTCCAAACACTAAGTGCTTAGTGTTGGATGATTTTGGTGTTTTAGCCCCATTCTCATGTGCATGCACGTAAAGTTGGAAACTTTACGTGCAAAACCAGCCCTAGAATCCCAGATCTATGAATTGGATGCACTGAAATCGACTAGAATCGACTGTATAGTAATGGCATGTAGGAGTCTCGGCGAGTCCACGCCGTGACTCGGCGAGTCCAAGGCAATCTTCTTGCCTCAAGAACAGACTCGACGAGTTGTTCATACAACTCGGCGAGTCACAGTCAGGACGTGTTCTTATGATGAAGGAGAACTCGACGAGTTGTTCATACAAGTCGGTGAGTCGGATGAAGTTAGACTCGATGTTAGTATCGAAGAAGAACTCGTCGAGTCTTTTCCAAACTCGACGAGTAGAAGCGGGTAGAGGATTAGAAAGAATGATAGGGACTCAGCGAGTTGGCGGCCAACCTCGGCGAGTCCGGTCAACTGAAAGTTGACTTTGACCAGGAAGTTGACTTTGACCAGGGGTAAAATAGTCATTTTACCCTGAGATTTGTTATCAGTATTTGATTTAGTGTTTATGGGATTTGTAGCCGGGGAGTTCCGGAGCATCAGTCAGACAGTTTCAGATTTAGCATCCCAGCAGCCATCGTTACGAGGTGAGTTTCCTTCCAGTAGGAACGGGTCTACGGCCACAATGCCGGCCTGTTTAGTTAGAAGTAGTTCCGGATTTCGGTCTTATGCAGTAGTTTAGTGTGCTTGATGTCTTTGTGATTCAAGCCTGTCTCTATGTTATGTGTTCCGGACTTCGGTCCGATGCAGTATGCAGTATACGTGTTTATGCTAGTAGTTATGATTATGCCATGCAATGTTCAGTTAGTTCCAGAATTAGGTCCGATGTAGTTTCCGGACTTCGGTCCGAAGCAGGGGGCAAGGCCCTGGTTAGTTCCGGACTTCGGTCCGATGCAGTTTCCGGACTTCGGTCCGATGCAGTGGGCAATGCCCTTGTTAGTTCCGGACTTCGGTCCGATGTAGTAGGCAACGCCCAGTAGTTGCTTTATATGTTATTGTATGGTATGTGGTAGTTTGGAGGAGCTCACTAAGTTTCGTGCTTACAGTTTCAGTTTTGGTTTCAGGTACTTCAGCTAGCAAATGGAAGGGCTCGGGATGATGGCATGGAACACAACACAGTTTTAGCCTGGGAGTTAGAATCTGATATTTTGATATGATTTTGAGACTAGTTTTGATTTGATAAATTATTATGACATTTTGAGATACATGATTCATGGTTTTATCTTTTAATATTTGATATTATGGTCGGTAAAGCTTTCAAACAAATTTTTTTTTGGGTTGTATTTTTGGGATGTTACATGTTGGTATCAGAGCCTTGGTTTGAGAGATTCGTGCACACTTTCGGGTGTGTCTGAACTCAAACTAAGGAAATGGTATAAAGTTTTCAAAAGAAAAGAGTTTTAGAAAAGCAAAAAGAATTTTTAGAAATAAAAGAATTTCGAAAAGGAAAAGGGTGTGGTGCATGCAATCAGCCGAGCTCAAGTAAGTACTCCCAAATTATCCATACGAGTTTATGCTATGTTATGATTATCAGCTTTATTAGAAAAGCATGCTAGATTAGGAGTAAGGATCTAGGAAAGATGCCTTATGTGCCTGTTATATGTGTTTCAGCTCTATGAAAACTGCATGCTAGTACGGAATTGTCAGTATGATAGCCAGAGTAGTATATGCTTGATTATGTGTACTCGATGCTCGAATGTTGCTTGCTTTGTGCTTTTAGGAGTCTTAGTTATCTTTCACTAGTTAGTAAATTAATATGTTATGTTACATATTGTGAGGATTAAATAATTTCAGAAGGTTAGGTCTAGCTCTATGGCGCAGCTCTTGTCTGAGTCCAACCGTTGTAGGGTAGGATCTCTCATTCGAAGAATTATCTAGTCTGAGTAATATGTAACAGTAATCACGAGCTAGTTAGGGGAAGAAAGCAGGGACTTCTTATGCAGCTGATGGCGGAGAGTGGGTTGGTGATTACCCTAGGACAAGCCTAGGATGAGATTAGCAAGAGATCAGCAGTAGTAGTAGAAGGGACTTGGTGGAGTCAAGGCAATACTTGAGGAAGGTACGGATAGATGTGGAAGGTAGTATGGGCCCGTACTACTGAAAGTAGAGGAGCCGTACTCGAACCAAGGAAGGTTGCGATGAACCCAGGGAACTTGTAGCAGTAGCGATCCCTCGAGATATATATGTATTCCTGACATTGTCATTATGTGTTTTCAAAATGGTGGTTTTACACCCTAGACCAGCAGTCGGCAGTTCAGGTGCCGGTGAGGGATCGAGATCAGGCTCCGGGGCCGAGCATGTGGATGAGCAGACTAGGGAGTTTCTCTCCTCAGAGGTTACTCGTATCATACTCGAGCAGACTCCTGTGATCTTCGGTTCGATCAAGGAGGGTATTTTGGAGCTGATGGACGAGAAGTTGAGCACATTCCGTGTTGAGGTGGCGGCCATGATGGGGTCGCGCACTCTCACTTTCAGGGAGTTCAGAGCATGTGGAGCTCCTGACTACCATGGGGCACGGGATCCCATAGCGAGTACCAGGTGGTTGGCGGATGTCGCCAATTGCTTTTCACACCAGCAGATGTCCCGAGGGGGACAAGGTCAGACTAGCATCCTCTCTTCTAAAGGACAGGGCACGAGATTGGTGGGAGGAGATTGGGCATGTTATCGGAGATGACGCAGATCTTGATGCAATGACCTGGGCTGATTTTACTACCAGGTTCAGAGCCGAGTTTGCACCGGTTATTGAGGTGCAGCAGTTAGCTAGGAGTTTCAGGATCTTACCCAGACTACAGAGACAGTGGCGGAGATTACCGCCAAGTTTAGGGAGAGGGCTCTTCTCGTTCCTCAGTACGCAGCTGATGAGGAAATGAAGAAGGCCCGTTATCATGAGATGTTGCAGAGTGATATCCGCCAGTTTATGAGCCGGTCCAGCTGTAAAACGTTGGATGATATGATTGCGAGGGCTCGAGAGAGAGAGATAGATTTGGAGATGGAGAAGAAGAGGAAGCCAGAGGCGACATCTGGTACAGTGAGTTTGGGAAAAAAGCCCAAGGTATCGGATCACAGATCTAGAGGAAAGCAGAGCCACAGTCGGTGTGGCAAGTGTGGGAGATTGCACGATGGGGCGTGCAAGACAGGGAGTCCCGGTTGTTACAAGTGCGGCCGGACCGGGCATATGATCAGAGATTGTACAGTTACTCCCACCACTACCGCAGCATCTGATCTGATTTGCATCCATTGCAATCAGAGGGTACATAAAAAGTCCCAGTCTTCGAGTTTGGCAGCAGCAGGGAAGGTGGCGGCACCTGCCCCTGCTACATTGAGGATTACAGATGGCCGTCAGGGCCGGGGTGAGGCGCCAGTGGCGAAGAGTAGAGCTTTCCATATGACAACAGAGGATGCACGAGCAACTCCTGATGTGGTGACGGGTATGTATTTTCCTCTTGTCTCTTATTTGATATTGTTTGTTTCACATAGTTATATGTTTCGTATAGGGTCGTTGTTAGTGAACGACATTTCAGCTACAGTATTGTTTGATTCGAGGGCCACCCGATCATTTGTTTCACTTGCGCTTAGAAAGAGGTTTAGTGGAGCTCCGGAGGAGCTGGATTGTCCACTCGAGGTTGAGATAGCTGATAACAGGACCGTCAGGGTCGCAAGAGTGCATAGGGGGTGTTCGTTGCAGTTATTTGATTAGTAGTTTTCAGTGGACTTGGTTCTTATTCCCCTGAGAGGGAATAAGGTTATAGTGGGTATGGATTGGATGAGCCCTAATGGGGCAGTGATTGATTGGGAGCTACAGTTAGTGAGGGTTCGCACTCCCAATGGGGGAGACTTAGTGATTGAGGGCGGGAGGCCACAACATGGACCAGTTCTTTGTTCAGCAGCGAGAGCGAGGCGCTACGTTCATCAGGGTTGTGCGGGGTACATCACCTATGTTATAGATGCCCGGGAGAAGGATAAGGCGACAATTGACGATGTACCAGTAGTGCGAGAGTATCCGGACGTATTCCCAGAGGACTTACTTGGGATACCTCTGGAAAGACAAGTTGAGTTTCGGATTGACCTGGTTCCGGGTGCGGCTCCGATAGCCAAAGCACCGTATCAGTTGGCTCCTCTAGAGATGCAGGAGTTGTCTACGCAGTTGCAGGAGCTGCTGGACAAGGGTTTCATCAGGCCTAGTAGTTCACCATGGGGAGCTCCGATCCTATTCGGGAGGAAGAAGGATGGGTCGTACCGTATGTGCATAGATTACCGGGAGCTGAACAAGGTAACGGTGAAGAACCGTTACCCACTCCCGAGGATAGACGATTTGTTTGACCAGCTTCAGGGAGCATCTTGGTTCTCCAAGATTGATCTACGGTCAGGATATCACCAGATGCGGGTCAGGGATGAGGATGTGCATAAGACCGCTTTTAGGACCCGCTATGGTCATTATGAGTTTGTGGTGATGCCGTTCGGGCTCACCAACGCTCCAACCGTGTTCATGGATCTCATGAACCGCGTATGCAGACTGATGCTGGATCGGTCTGTGATAGTGTTCATTGATGACATCTTGGTTTATTCCAAGACTCAGGAGCAACACGAGGAGCACCTGAGAGAGGTGCTAGAGACGCTGAGGAGGGATATACTTTTCGCTAAGTTCTCCAAGTACGAGTTTTGGCTGTGCGAGGTGCAGTTCCTTGGACACCTCATCAACCATAAGGGTGTACTAGTAGATCAGGCCAAGATAGAGGCCGTGATGCAGTGGGAGGTCCCGAGGTCTCCAACTGAGATTCGGAGCTTCCTAGGACTGGCAGGGTACTACAGGAGATTCATCTAGGATTTCTCCAAGATAGCAGTTCCGCTCACCCGACTGACCAAGAAGTCGGTGGTCTTTCGCTGGGGGCCTGAGCAGCAGGCGGTATTTGAGTCCCTCAGACAGAGATTGTGCGAGGCAGCGATTCTTACCCTGCCAGAGGGAGTAGAGGATTTCGTAGTCTACTGTGACGCTTCGATCACTGGTATGGGAGCGGTTTTGATGCAGCGAGGCCATGTGATAGCTTACGCCTCTATACAGTTGAAGCCTCACGAGGCTAACTATCCTACACACGACTTGGAGTTGGAGGCAGTAGTGTTTGCCCTCAAGATTTAGCGACATTACCTCTATGGGATCCGTTGTACCATTTACACGGATCACAAGAGTTTGAGGTACCTCGTGGATCAGCCGAATCTGAACATGAGGCAGCGCCGATGGTTAGACGTGGTAAAGGATTATGACTGTGAGATCCTTTATCATCCGGGCAAAGCCAACGTAGTGGCCGATGGCCTGAGCCACAAGGCGGTAACAGCCCCGATCAGGGATATATGTCTGAGAATGACAGTGATTACTCCATTGTTGGAGTAGATTAGAGAGGCACAGGTTGAGGCCCTGAAGGAGGAGAGGCAGAAGTGTGAGAGGATTTTTGGCCGAGTAGCTTCCTTTGACTATGACAGTCGAGGATTGTTGACCCTTCATGGAAGAGTTTGGGTACCGTACTGGGAAGGAGTACGGCAGGTGCTGATGGATGAGGCCCACAAGTCTCGGTTCTCCATCCACCCGGGGGCGACGAAGATGTATAGAGATCTTCGACCCGATTATTGGTGGCACTGCATGAAGCGGTACGTAGCTTGGTATGTGGAGAGATGCCTTACCTGCAGGAAGGTCAAGGCGGAACACCAGAGACCCCACAACAAGATGCAGCCATTAGATATTCCTGTGTTGAAATGGGAGGATATCACTATGGATTTCACCACTAACCTTCCCAGGACCGCACGTGGAGTGGATTCGATTTGGGTCATAGTGGATCGTCTGAACAAGAGCGCGCATTTCATATCGATTCAGGAGAGTATATCGGCTGAGAAGCTAGCCGATATTTATGTGCGCGAGGTAGTGGCACGTCATGGAGTGCCTGTATCAGTAGTATCAGATCGAGACGTCCGGTTCACTTCCAGGTTTTGGAAGCGGTTTCATGAAGAGATGGGGACTCGTCTTCACTTCAGCACCACTTTCCACCCTCAGACGGACGGGCAGAGTGAGAGAACGATTCAGACTCTCGAGGACATGCTTCGGGCATGTGTTCTAGATTTTGGTGGCAGTTGGGATACATACCTTCCATTAGCGTAATTTTCGTATAACAACAGTTACCATGCCAGTATTGACCGCCCTCCTTTTGAGATGCTTTATGGGAGGAAGTGTAGGACCCCGATTTGTTAGAGCGAGGTCGGTCAGAGGGTCATCGGGAGCACTGAGGTGGTGCTGAAGACCACAGAGTTGACCCAGTAGGTCCGTAGTAGACTACAGACTGCGTAGAGTCGGCAGAAGAGTTACACCGACAGGAGGCATTCAGACTTGGAGTTTCAGGTGGGCGATATGGTCCTCCTGAAAGTGTCACCTTGGAAGGGTGTCATCAGGTTCCGGAAGAGGGGAAAGCTGGGCCCCAAATTCATTCGTCCCTTTAGGGTTTTGGCCCGGGTGGGTCGGGTTGCCTATCGTTTGGATCTTCCAGCAGAGCTTAGCCAGATCCACAACACTTTCCACGTCTCTCAGTTGCGGAAGTGTTTAGTGGATGAGTCAGCAATGGTACCATTGGAGGATATTCAGGTTGATAGCAGCCTGAATTATATCGAGAGACCAGTTGCGATCTTAGATCGGAAGACAAAGACCTTGAGGAACAAGTGGTTCAGTTAGTGAAGGTGCAGTGGCAGCACTGAAAGGGTTCAGAGTGGACGTGGGAGAGTGAGGAGGAGATGAGGGAGCACTATCCGGAGTTATTTTCAGGATCAGTAGCAGCTGACTTCGAGGACGAAGTCTAAGATAAGTGGGGGATAATTGTAACGCCCCATTTCTGGTATGTAATTTAAATATAGTATTTTCCTTTCCTAAGAGGTACTCGACGAGTCAGTAGCCCGACTTGTCGAGTACAGACGGGATTTGCACGCGTTTTTAGCGGGCGACCCGACGAGTCCATATTCCGGACTCGGCGAGTCCGCCAGTCTGGATGAAACCCTAAATCCAAGGGATTTGTACCCTATTTAAACGTCATTATAGCCTCCCATCCCAGCCTCCAGCACCTCTAGAGCATTTCTCTGTAAACCCTAGTCCCCATTGTTGAGCTTGAGTGTTTTGTGCTAGCTTGGAAGTTGTAGAAGAGAAGGAAGGAAAGAAGCCCAATAGAAGAGAAAGGAGATCCATAATCTAGCTTCCATTTGCTACATATTCTGGTAATAAGGTTATTACCTTGCTTATTCTTCCATTAAACCCTCTTTTATGCTTGTTTATGTCTCTTTTGGAGCTTTATATGATTCAAACTCGAGATTTGAGCTCTCCTTTGGATGGAGACCATAGATATGAATGTTATTGAACTCTAGAAACTCAATATAACTACTTTATGCAAATATAGCCTTGTTCCAAACCCTAAGTGCTTAGTGTTGGATGATTTTGGTGTTTTAGCCCCATTCTCGTGTGCATGCACGTAAAGTTGGAAACTTTACGTGCAAAACCAGCCCTAGAAGCCTAGATCTATGAATTGGATGCACTAAAATCGACTAGATCGACTGTATAGTAATGGCATGCAGGAGACTCGACGAGTCCGCGTCGTGACTCGGCGAGTCCAAGGCAATCTTCTTGCCTCAAGAACAGACTCGACGAGTTGTTCATACAACTCGGCGAGTCACAGTCAGGACGTGTTCTTATGATGAAGGAGAACTCGACGAGTTGTTCATACAACTCGGCGAGTCGGATGAAGTTAGAGTCGATGTTAGTATCGAAGAAGAACTCGCCGAGTCTTTGCCAAACTCGACGAGTAGAAGTGGGTAGAGGATTAGAAAGAATGATAGGGACTCGGCGAGTTGGCTGCCCAACTCGGCGAGTCCGGTCAACTGAAAGTTGACTTTGACCAGGAAGTTGACTTTGACCAGGGGTAATATAGTCATTTTACCCTGAGATTAGTTATCAGTATTTGATTTAGTGTTTATGGGATTTGTAGCCGGGAAGTTCCGGAGCAGCAGTCAGACAGTTTCAGATTTAGCATCTCAGCAGCCAGCGTTACGAGGTGAGTTTCCTTCCAGTAGGAACGGGTCTACGGCCACAATGCCGACCTGTTTAGTTAGCAGTAGTTCCGGACTTCGGTCTGATGCAGTAGTTCAGTGTGCTTGATGTCTTTATGATTCAAGCCTGTCTCTGTGTTATGTGTTCCAGACTTCGGTCCGATGCAGTGTGTAGTATACGTGTTTATGCTAGTAGTTATGATTATGCCATGCTATGTTCAGTTAGTTCTGGACTTCGGTCCGATGCAGTTTCCGAACTTCGGTCCGAAGCAGAGGGCAAGTCCCTGGTTAGTTCCGGACTTCGGTCTGATACAGTGGCCAAGGCCCTGGGTAGTTCCGGACTTCGGTCTGATGCAGTGGGCAAGGCCCAGTAGTTGCTTTATATGTTATTGTATGGTATGTGGTAGTTTGGGGGAGCTCACTAAGCTTCATGCTTACAGTTTCAGTTTTGGTTTCAGGTACTTCAGCTAGAAAAGGGAAGGGCTCGGGATGATGGCATGGCACACACAACAATTTTAGCCTGGGAGTTAGACTCTAATATTTTGATATGATTTTGACACTAGTTTTAATTTGATAAATTATTATGACATTTTGAGATACATGATTCATGGTTTTATCTTTTAATATTTGATATCATGGTTAATAAAGCTTTTAATATTTGATATCATGGTTAAAAAATTTTGGGTTGTATTTTTGGGATGTTACAGGAGGACTCTGTAAGGATCACCCCATAATGTTTCACTTAATCTCATAGATTCTTTAGTCACTTCCATTATCGCACGACAAACCAAGATAGATGTAACCACTTCCTCATAGCAGTCAAGAAGAGTCAAGGAAGAACAAGAGCAAGTTCATGAGAAGTTTTCAAGGAAGGATCCACCGAAGTAACCAAAATGTCTCATGCGTCACACTAATAAATAATAATCTTGTTTAACTTAATGAGCTAGTGGATACACTCAGAACTAGGGTAACCTTGTCTTTCATAATAATCTTGTTTAAGTTCATGAGAATTTTTCATAAAGTTTATTTTACATAGATTCGTTTATGAATTGTTTCCAGAATCCTATGAAAGTCAGAACTAGATACACTCAGAACTAGGGTAACCTTGTCTTTCAGCTTTTGGCTTATAAACCACTGCTATAGACTTATTCCGTCTCATCTTTGTATTCTTTTAGCAAAGATGCCTCCTCGCAGATCAAACAGACGCACTACTCCGATAACTCCAACTCAACCGCCACTACCTCCTCCAAAGTTCGATCCTGCTGCTCTTCAAGCAGTGATATCAGCCGCAGTGGCAACTGTTCTAGCTCACTTCGGCGAAAGTGGTACCATCGGATCTGGTAGCGGTACCCTCTTAACGAACCCCGAAGTTACTCATGGACACCCAAGGGAGTGTTCGTATAAGGACTTCCTGAACTGGAAACCCAAATCCTTTAATGGAAATGGTGGAGTCATCGCTCTGATGCGATGGTTCGAGAAAATAGATTCAGTCTTCGAAATCTGTTCGTGCCCAGAAGGGAGCAAAGTGAAGTTTGCTGCCTGCACCTTCTCCGACAGAGCCCTGACATGGTGGAATAGCCATGTTAAGTCACTGAACCTATCAGTGGCTAACTCAATGGGTTGGGAGAACCTGAAAGAGATGATGTTGGAATAATACTGTCGAGGGGCGAAGTTCAAATGCTGGAACAGGAACTATGGGAGCTCACGATGGTCGGCTCAGAGATAATGGCCTACACTGATAGGTTCAGCGACCTAGCAGCACTATTCCTCGGGATGGTTACCCCGGAGAGCAAGAAGATAGAAAGATACATTTGCGGTTTATCTACCCCGATTCAAGGAGATGTACTGTCTTCTAACCCAACCACATTCGATATTTCCAAACGCATGGCCCAACGACTCATTGACCATGGAGTCCGCCATGGCTTGATAGTCCCCGTTCCCGAGCCATCAAAGGGAGAGGACTATAAACAGAAGTCGGGGAACAAGAGGAAGAAGAAGCGAACAACACATGAAATCCCGCAGGAGCAACGAACGAGTACTATGTACGCCGCCACAACACCTGCTACTCCAGCACCTCCTGTAACATCCGGGAATTTGGATATATCTATTTAACCCTTCTTCTTCTTCAAGTTTTCAAGATTAGCCCTTAATTGAAAGTTATGGCAAATGAGTACGTTGGGCGTACTAAAGAGTACGCTACGCGTACTCATGCACTTAAGTTGGACGCGGAATACTCACGGTACATTGGGCGTACCTTGAACTACATTGGGCGTAGTGGGCCCAGACTCAAACCCTATATGAGACTTGTGCACTATATAAGGAATGCTATGGCCTTATCCTCAGCCACCATTTCATAGAGAGAAACCCTAAGAGAGCATTATCTTCATTCTAAACCTTGTGTGTTAGTGTTTTGAGCTAGAAAGTGCCTTTGTGTGTTAGTAAAGAAGAAGGGGAGGTGCTTGTGGAGGCTAGGGTTTGGAGTTCAAGCTTGGATCTGAGTTCTTTAGAGGGAGGAGCTTCACTTGGAGGTAAAAAGCTCAGAACTTTCCTCTTTATTTTGGTTTTGTGTTTCATGGTCCATTTTCTAGGGTTTTATCCCAAGATGGAGACTTTTTGGTGTAAATGGTCTCCCTAAGCCTTGATCTGACCCATTTCAGTTTAGGATGTGTTTTGGATCTATAAAAATCTAAACTTGGTCGTGGTTATGGGGTCATGCATGAGTTTGGTCTTAATGAGAAAAGGGGATAAAAGGTTGGAGTGAGTTATAACCTTTTCAGCCATGCAAAGGCCTAAAGGTCTCAACTTTATGGTTTAGGAGACTGAGGAATGTCGAGATCTGAGATATGAACTGTTGTCTTAATCTATTCAGACCAAAAATATATAAAGGATGAGTCTGGGACTTACGTTGGGCGTAAGTCTCAGAACGCGCAGCGTAGTGGGTTGAGGTCCCCGATCAGTTCCATGCGCGTTTGGGTACGCTGAGCGTACCAAGGGGGTACGCCCTGCGTAACTCCTTCTGGGGGTTTTTGGGGTAGGCATTGTGTTGGGCCTCGAGTTTGGACTTCATGCAATAAAGTCTTGGACTAGAGAAGTTTATATACGTGCTTTGGGCCTTTGGTTTGGGCTTGCCTTTTGTTTAGGAATTGGGCCGTGTGAGGGCCCATTTATTATTGGGCCTTGGTGGGCCCAATGGGTTTAGGACATTGATGGGCGGTAGGTGGTCTATCTTTAGACCTAATAAGTAAGGGGTTGGACCTAGTTCCTAATTGAGATAATTGTGGGTTTGGCACAGAGATAGAGGCCGGTGCGTATCAACAGTGTCTATAGGAGCTGTTCATCATCCGAGGTGAGTCTTCTCACTATACATTACCTAGAGTGGTATCTATGTGTAGACCGGAGGGTCTTGTGTGCTATGTGTATGTATGAGATTATGTGGTATGTGATCTATGCATGCTATGTGTTGTATAGACCGGACCGGAGGGTCCAACGATATAGACCAGACCGAAGGGTCCAACGATAGAGACCGGACCGAAGGGTCCAACGATACAGACCGGACCGAAGGGTCCAACGAGCTATGACCGGACCAGAGGGTCCCGCTGAGACACATCGACCGGAGGGTCGTACTGTAGCGTCGAGTGGCGTATGTGTTGTATGTGGTATTTTGGGGAACTCATTAAGCTTTGTGCTTATAGTTGTTGTGTTATGTGTATCAGGTAGTAGTGAGAATCGCGAGAAGGCGCCGACATGATCCGTACACACTTATGGAGTTTATGTCTTGAGATTATGGGATATGTTTTGTTATGATAACATTGGATACATTATGTTTGATATTACCTTATGAATAAAAGTATGTTTTAAAAATGAAAAATTGTTTTGGAAATTTACGTTGTTACAAGTTGGTATCAGAGCCTTGGTTTGAGGGATTCAGACTCACCTTCGGGCATATCTGAACTCAAACTGAGGACTTGAGAAAGTTTTTCATAAAAAGGAACAATTTTTCTAAAAGAGTAAAGGACTTTAAGAAAAGCAGAAAGGAGCAGTGTGTACGATCAGCCAGCGCCTGAACGGTGATTTCCCAAAATACCCTTACATTATGTATTATGAGATATGATATGATATGCTATGCATGCTAGAGTAGGCTAGGTATTCATATTAGGACTAGAGTGGCCTGATTTGTGATGCCTTAGCCTAGGAGATTACTACTGCTATGTGATGCTTCGAGAATGAGTAGGTAGCAGTGAGGAGCTTATGAGAGGTCTACCGAAGGGTAGCCTATGTTTAGCGAGGTGTAGAGTACTTGTGATCTGGGATCCTAGGAGGAGGACTTGGGATGAATACTGATGCGGTGTGAAAGGTAGTATAGGGCCCGTACTACTGGAAACATCGGATCAATGAGCAGTCCAAGTAAGAATCCTTAGGGTACCAAGGGACAAGTAGGGTTGGGTGATCGAGTGCGAGTATACTCGATCGAGTCTCTGGTATCTTTGTGTTGTGTTTCAGAGACATCATGCTTGGTACACCACACACACCGGAGAGCAGCGGTGTTAGCGATGATGAGATTCGCCGTATGATTCATGACAAGATGACCGTGGCGATCCAGAAGGCTAATCCGGAGGATGATAAGTAGCGGATTGAGAAGTGATGACATGGTTTGAGTACCATGATAAGTAGCGGATTGAGAAGTGATGACATGGTTTGAGTACCATGATAAGTAGCGGATTGAGAAGTGATTTCATGGTTCGAGTACCATGATAAGTAGCGGATTGAGAAGTGACGTCATGGTTCGAGTACCATGAGTTGTAGCAGGTCGAGAGGTGATGTCATGGTTCGAGTGCCATGATGTGAGGTGGAATAAGAAGAGGGAACATGGTTAGAGTACCATGATTCATAGAAGATTAAGAGGAGATAACATGGTGCATGTACCATGATTCATTGCAGATCGAGAGGTGGCCACGCGGTTTGAGTACCATGACATGTGGCGATTAGTATTTCTGGTTTTTACCGGTTATTCCGTGGGGATTGTCTACACTGAGATCAGAGGTGAATGAGTATGGGGCCAGAAGGCCTTGATGAACAAGTTTTAGTGGAGCATCCCTTGAAAAGGGAAATCGAGTGAGCTCCAAGGGATTGTGGGTGATATGCCAGTTGGTGTCGCAAGACTCATGGATGAGATTAGGGATGGTGCATTATGGGAGAATACGGTCTGGGCTGGGCGACCGGCCGATAGTGGAGAGGTCACATTCTGTGACCCAAGTGGTGCTATTTCTGTTTCCTGTGGGAGACGTAAGAGGTGATGAGATTTCGGTTTTTGAGTTTGGGGGTGAGCCCTGTGGGATTGCACGGATGGTGATCTCCAACCAGAGAATATGGCAGTAGGTCTACCGTGAGGTAAAGATATAGCTTGAACAGGTCGTCAGTGGGGACTGAGATGGTCAAGTACCAGGATACACCCTAATTGAGTATAGTAGGGCATGTGTTAGCTACAGCGTCGGACGATCCAGAGGAGTATATCAGGGCGGTGGCCCTTATTGTCTTTGATGGGTATTAAGAGCGGAAATATGGTTTCTGCTCTTATGATAAGTGGCGTGATGGAACGTTGGTTGAGAAGTCGATGATGAGGAGTACGGTACATCATTACTTCCAGACTAAGAGTCAGTGTTAATATTGGACAGTTGGGAGGTCCGGTGATGGAATGGTGTGAGATTCTGAATGACTAGAGGTAGTCATGGTGGGAAGTTCTGAGGATTTCATCTGAGTTTCAGGGCATTTGGAGTTGCTCGATCTCTATCGGGAGATCATCGAGCGTTGCGTAGCACCTTCCAAGAGTAGGTGAGATGATTACTGTTGGAAACAGTCGGTGTGATAGATTGTTGGTACGCCGATTGGGGATGGTTCGAACCTTAAGTGGGGGAGAACCGGGTATTTTATTGAGGGGATCAGAGACTCGGTCGAGAATGGTTAGAGATTTGGATATCGAGACCTGCGGTGTGGATTCATGTGATCAGGGTTATCGGTGATTGAAGCGAGGTACAGAGCGAGATAATGCATGTGGCATACCTTTGGTAAAGGATGAATGTCTCCACGACAAGTGGCCATCGATCGGAGACCTTGTGATGGATAGGAAATTCTTCAAGGTCGTTGGCTCGTAGGGTTAGTTCGGCGGTGGAAGAATTCTGATTCAATGTTTGGGCTGTTATGCAGTATGGGAAGGGAAGAAGTTGATTGGGCAACCAAGTTCAGGGTCGTTATGAGTTTTGAGCAATAGAGGAGAAAGTTTCGGATTGTCATCTTCATGTTCTGAGTCGTTGGCAATTTCTCCTTGTTTTAATTTGGGAGATGGAGTATTCCGGAGTTACAAGTGGCGAGAGAAAGATCGGTTGCGACGTTCCGAGGAAGCAATGCGGTATCTGAGTATGATGCCATGAGTATGAGATCAGTGGAAGAGTCATGATACTGCGAGGCGATGTGATGGTATTCCGGGGGTATCCCAGTTTAATGTCCTAAATATCGGATTATTTTGAGATTGAATTTGAGATGACGAGTGGTGTATCAAGTGTCTATGGTTCCGGTGGGGGCCCTTCAGCTAATTGACATCAAATGGATTTATTTGAGAATGTGAATTGTAGCGAGAAAAAGAGGAATTGTCACGACAGTGGTCGTCCAAAGCAGTGATGCTTAGCCTGGATGGGTGTGTGTGTACCTATCGATGCTGGGCCGCAGAGCATGAGTTAATGATCGCAGTGTGGTGTCAACCTGAGGATGAGATTGTGAAGTGGTAAGAGTAAGTGCGGTAAGACTGTGGGAAGCTGCAGTTTCAATGAGTCAGTGCAGAGAGGTTATGGTGATGCTACGGGGAGCCGTAGTACTCACTATTCAGTGAGAGGTTGTGGTGATGCTACGGGGCGCCGTAGTACTCACTATTTCAGTGAGGGGTGTGGTGATGCTACGGGGAGCCGTAGTACTCACTATCCAGTGAGAGGTTGTGGTGATGCTACGGGGAGTCGTAGTACTCACTATTCAGTGAGAGGTTGTGGTGATGCTACGGGGAGCCGTAGTACTCACTATTCATTGAGGGGTGTGGTGATGCTACGGGGAGCCGTAGTACTCGCTATCCAGTGTGAGGTTGTGGTGATGCTACAGGGAGCCGTAGTACTCACTATTCAGTGAGAGGTTGTGGTGATGCTACGAGGAGCCGTAGTACTCACTATTCAGTGAGGGGTGTGGTGATGCTACGGGGAGCCGTAGTACTCGTTATCCAGTGAGAGGTTGTGGTGATGCTACGGGGTGCCGTAGTACTCACTATTCAGTGAGGGGTGTGGTGATGCTACGGGGAGCCATAGTACTCACTATTCAGTGAGGGGTGTGGTGATGCTACGGGGAGCCGTAATACTCACTATTTAGTGAGAGGTCGTTGTGATACTGCGGGGAGCCGTAGTACCCATTAGTCAGCGAGAGAATGTTGTGATGAAGTGCTCTCTGGTCAGAGCTTGACGCAGAAGAGTTATAGGCTTGGGTAGCCCTAATATTTGAGTTTGTGAAAGCCTGGGGTCGAACCAGGGGCGAGAATGAGGTCTCCATATTTGTCGGGAGTCGTTATATTCTGAATTGAGTGGTGGTTGTCGCAACCAAAGGGAAGTGGATAAGTGAGGAACGCATGGGGTGCGGGTCATGAGTCATGAGTTGAGTGGTTCATTGGGACGAGTGGTTCCAACTCTGTGCCGGACCAGACTCTCGAGTTGAGTTCGATTCTAGTGGTGTATTGAGTAGGCAAAATGAGATCCCGGATTCAGAAATGAATTTCCTTTGCAAGGGGGTATTGGTTCCATCTGGTGTCTTAGACCTGAGTAGGTCAATTCGTTGGTATAAGATAACCGCGAAACGCATGGAACTAATGAGTAGTAGACGGCAGAGATCGATAGTGAGTCGAATTCCGTATTCGCTTGAGGTAAAGCAAACTTTGCGACTTGTGTGTCGCACTAGGCCGAGATAGTTGTATTGATAAGGAAGTCAGTGAGACGTTTTGGTACATGCAATGGGAAACCTTTGGATGTTCAATTGCTGGGTCAAGAGATGGCCTGGTGCTCAGTCTTGAAAGGGATATTGAGAAGGGAGCTGAGGTTTATGCTTGTCAGATGTTAGAGGACGCTTCTGAACAAGCATGGTCATTGTTCGTGTCTGAGGACAGGGTGTTGAGGGTTCGTTGTTCAGAAGGGTTGTGATTGCAGTACAGTGGATGAGTCCCTGGTATGATGTGATCCTCCCATTCCTTGGTATATGATCTGGATTGTTTATCATGTCTGGGACGAGTGATCGGTAGCCAGTTTTGGGCACAAACTTGTTTTATCGGTCCCCACTGGAGAATCAGAGGGACAGTGAGCTATCGTGGTTTGTTATTCGAGGAGCGAATAACATGGTGACATCTGGAGAAGGCGGTCTGGCAGAGATACAGGCCACTAGAGTTTCCAGATTCTGGAGAGTCATCGTAGCAGCAGAAGGGTCTGTCCTTTTTCTGGGTGGGAGTTCCTGTTCGGATTTAGGTGTCCGGGGAGGGAGATAGTTGTGTGGTATGAGATCCTCTCGGTGGTGTTTTTCGGTTATTGGATTCGATCTATGTGGTTTGAGGAGCTATTTCGAGGACGAAATCTAATTCAAGTGGGGGAGAATTGTAACATCCGGGAATTTGGATATATCTATTTAACCCTTCTTCTTCTTCAAGTTGTCAAGATTAGCCCTTAAATGAAAGTTACGACAAATGAGCACGCTGGGCGTACTAAAGAGTACGCTGCACGTACTCATGCGCTTAAGTTGGACGCGAAATACTCACGGTACGTTGGGCGTACCTTGAACTACGCTAGGCATAATGGGCCCAGACTCAAACCCTAAATGAGACTTGTGCACTATATAAGGAATGCTATGGCCTTATCCTCATCCACCATTTCACAGAGAGAAACCCTAAGAGAGCATTGTCTTCGTTCTAAAGCTTGTGTGTGAGTGTTTTGAGCTAGAAAGTGCCTTTGTGTGTTAGTAAAGAAGAAGGGGAGGTGCCTGTGGAGGCTAGGGTTTGGAGTTCAAGCTTGGATATGAGTTCTTCAGAGGGAGGAGCTTCACTTGGAGGTAAAAAGCTCAGAACTTTCCTCTTTATTTTGGTTTTGTGTTTCATGGTCCATTTTCTAGGGTTTTGTCCCAAGATGGAGACTTTTTGGTGTAAATGGTCTCCCTAAGCCTTGATCTGACCTATTTCAGTTTAGGATGTGTTGTGGATCTATAAAAATCTAAACTTGGTCGTGGTTATGGGGTCATGCATGAGTTTGGTCTTAATGAGAAAAGGGGATAAAAGGTTGGAGTGAGTTATAACCTTTTCAGCCATGCAAAGGCCTAAATGTCTCGACTTTATGGTTTAGGAGACTGAGGAATGTCGAGATCTGAGATATGAACTGTTGTCTGAATCTATTCAGACCAAAAATATAGAAAGGATGAGTCTGGGATTTACGTTGGGCGTAAGCCTCAGAACGCGCAACGTAGTGGGTTGAGGTCCCCGATCAGTTCCATGCACGTTTGGGTACGCTGAGCGTACCAAGGGGGTAACTCCTTCTGGGGGTTTTTGGGCTAGGCATTGTGTTGGGCCTTGAGTGTTGGGCGTGGAGTTTGGACTTCATGCAATAGAGTCTTGGACTAGAGAAGTGTATATATGTGCTTTGCGCCCTTGGTTTGGGCTTGCCTTTTGTTTGGGAATTGGGCCGTGTGAGGGCCCATTTATTATTGGGCCTTGGTGGGCCCGATGGGTTTAGGGTATTGATGGGCTGCTAGGTGGTCTATCTTTAGACCTAATAAGTAAGGGGTTGGACCTAGTTCCTAATTAAGATAAATGTGGGTTTGGCACAGAGATAGAGGCCGATGCGTATCAACAGTGTCTACAGGAGCTGTTCATCATCCGAGGTGAGTCTTCTCACTATACATTACCTAGAGTGGTATCTATGTGTAGACCGGAGGGTCTTCTGTGCTATGTGTATGTATAAGATTATGTGCTATGTGATATATGCATGCTATGTGTTGTATAGACCTGATCGGAGGGTCCAACGATATAGACCGGACCGAAGGGTCCAACGATATAGATCGGACCGAAGGGTCCAACGATACAGACCGGACCTAAGGGTCCAACGAGCTATGACCGGACCAGAGGGTCCAACGAGCTACGGGACTGGAGGGTCCCGCTGAGACACATCGACCGGAGGGTCGTACTATAGCCTCGAGTGGCGTATGTGTTGTATGTGGTATTTCGGGGAACTCACTAAGCTTTGTGCTTACAGTTGTTGTGTTATGTGTATCAGGTACTAGCGAGAATCGCGGGAAGGCGCCAGCATGATCCGCACACACTTATGGAGTTTATGTCTTGAGATTCTGGGATATGTTTTGTTATGATAACATTGGATACATTATGTTTGATATTACCTTATGAATAAAAGTATGTTTTAAAAATGAAAAATTGTTTTGGAAATTTACGTTGTTACACCTACCAGTCGGTATGCTGGAACCCTCTCGAAGTGTGGAAAGTGCAACTATCACCACACCGGAATATGTCGAGAAATGCAGTGTCTGAACTGCCACAGAAAGGGACACACAGTCCGTTTCTGTAGGGCACCGGCTCAATCGATCTCCCAAGTCACCGGAGTTGAAGAAAACCAACCCTGTTGTGGCTGTGGTGAGAATGGACACTATATGAAGGATTGCCCGATAACAATGAACTTAGGAGGGGATGGACACATTTTGATGATCACCGCAGGAGAATCGACCCCGGAGTCGCCAGCGAGCAGCGGTACGTTTTCGAAATAAAATAAGAATTACTTTAAAAATTAATTTATATTTATATAAGATTAAAACTTGGCGAAAACACTTAAAAGTAATTATAATAACTCTCTTATTGAAACAAGTCACAGTATTCAAGAGAACTAAAAGATCCGTTCAGGGAAGCTATGATGGCTTAGTATGTACATCAGGGTTGTGCATAGCTAAGATTTTACAGACTTAGAGTGAGTAATTCCGCCTTAATTCGTATTCCTTGTTTGGTTAGGGATTTCAGGCTGAGTTACTCAGTCGACTGTCTAATTCATCTTAATTATTCATAACTTGTATATTCCAGGCGATCATAGTGGTACCGAGGAGGATCATAGTATAAAGTATCGACACTAGTTATCAAAACACTTGCATTGTATGTACTCGCTCATCGCAGTACGATACGTAGAAGTGTTAACATCAAAGAGAAAACAGAAAACACTAGAATGTTTACACAGAGTACATTGTCGAGCACACTAGGGATGCATCATCGTATAACAGACGTTTCTTTCAAATTAGCCAAACTTTTGTTCAGTAAAGAGTCTGTTGCTATCATTCGTCATGAATAGGCGTGGTCCTCACCATACTAAGTTCATATGTTTCCATCGCCTTGACCGTAAAATTCACGAAACCTTCATCATTCGTAACGACAGCCCGACCCACCCTTCCAAATCGTCTATCTCGTATTTTAAACCCCGAAGTACTCATGCGAAGAGTACGTTGCCCTCCGAATCCTTGCCGCCATATGTTCAGCAGACCTTTCCGAAATACCACTCGTTCAGCAGATCAAGTTCAAGCACAGAGGCTAAGGACAAATACAACCCACCTATCACTATTCAGTTTATACGCGAGGGTGGTATATGATTATGATTACGCAGATTTAGTATGTGTGCTTCCGCCCTATCTCATGTTCCTTGTTTGGTTGTGGACCTGGGGCAGAGTCGCACATCCGACCGTCTAACTAATCTTAATTATATACGACTTGTATACACGAGGTGATGATAGATGGACCTAGTATGAATCCTATGATGAACATTAGGGCAAAGTTCCCAGGTCTACGAGTGGTTATTCTGCCAGTCAGAGGAGCACAACCCCAGTAGTCCTGCTAAGAAAGCTAATTTCGGGACGAAATTCCATCTAACGGGTGGATGATGTGACAACCCGAAATTTTTTTCCTTGTAAGTCCAGCCATCCAATTCAACCGTGTGTCAGACTCGTTTCTGCTATCTTTTAGCCTCGTTTAGAGTATGTTTAAGGGTTCAAAGCTCAGTACATTCAAGCATTGGGTATAGGATTAAGTTGCCTAAGTTCATCGCGTTGAAATCGAGCCGAACACTCCATCAGAGGGAGTGTACGGCCGTACACATGATTGTACGGCCGTACACATGAGTGTACGACAGTACACCTATGTTGGCTATACAACCCCTCCATAAGTATGATATCCTTCCATTTCTAAGTCATTTCTTCAGTTTCCAAGTCAAGAACTCGAGTTTTTTCTCAACTATCATCAAGCTTTTCACCCCGATCTTCAAGAATGTAAGCCCTTCTTCCGTTTTGATTAGTTGTTATTCTTCTTAACCTAGAAACACCCTTCTATTTCATCCATGCAAATCATCTTTTAGGTAGATCTTCAAATCTTCATCCATTTCACCAAGAACACCAAGAACACACACTTGTTCTTGGTGGATGTAAACACCCTTTTCAGCTTCCAAAGTGTAAGTATCATTTCTCTATGCTTAGTACATGTTAGATACTCATGTTAAACACCCTTGAATCGACTTTCAAACTGGAACATAAGGAGTCGATGGCCGTACACCCATGTGTGGTCGTACACCCCTTAAAACACCCCAAAAGGGCCTCCAAAATGCAAATCTAGCTTCTACACTTGATGAGTAATGGTCCCACAAGCTTCCCTATCACTCAAAGACCCTTTTATGCACTTTTTACCATGAGTGTACAGCCGTACACTCCATGGCCATACACCCATGGCCGCACACTCCTCATTGTGTCCGTACACTCCCCTTTGATGAATCACGTGTGATTCTAACACTTGGTCCAATTATACCAATGATCAATAACGCATTGTTCTAAACAAAAGGTGATAATAAATTGGGTATACATGATCATATAACTTTAATGTGAGACTATTTCACAACAGAGCAATTCGTTTGCTGAAGTTGCGTTTTGTAACCATAATCTCTTGGAGGGAGAGCGAATAGTATGGGTACAACCACATCACGGTATGACCTTAATAAAACAAACTAAATTAAGGTAATCAGTACTTCAGTTTGAAAGACAATTGAAAATGTACATCAATACAATCGACAAACAGAACAGTCGAGTCATAACATATTCAGTATAAAGGGACCGATAATGCCCGATAGGTAGTTGGATGTGTGCTTTCCGCTTCATTTCCTGTTCCTTGTTTGGTTGTGGGCTTAGAGCAGATTCACCTAGCCTACTATTTATCCGATCTTAGATATATATATATATATATATATATATATATATATATATATATATATATATATATATATATATATATTCCGTATACTCTAAGTAATCATAAGGAGTACCAGGTATGGGTCAGGTCATAGTATACTAATTCAATAGACCGTTTTCTAGTACAAAAACATACTTTTCAAGTAGAACATTTGGTAGACAAAACTAGAAACTTACCAGTACAAGGGTTTAATCCATTTTATTAAACCAGTATAACTTAAAGGACCTTAGGTGGTTAATTCTATAATACTTTAGTTTATACAGCAGGGTTATATATAATTAATACCCGATAGGTAGTTGGATATGTGCTTTGTTGGATAAGGTGTCTAAGTCCATAACTATTTTTGGTATGTACTTGACCCGACCCGGCATGGTCCATTTGGGTTGCATGGCACCATGCAATTGGATAAACTAAAATGACAGAAATAACACTTATGGTTTATTAATATATTATAAGTTTTAATATATTAATAATATTATTTAATTAGTTTGATCAAGAAGTAATTTAGAATTAATTAAGTGATCAAAAGATAACTAATTAAATATATGGGTAGATTATGTAAATCTTCCATATCTTATATAGTGGGCTAAGAGGCTCCATGGATTATCAAGTTGGGTTCCACCCATAGGATGCTCCATGGGAGTTACAAACCCATGGGTCATGGAAATGAAGAGTCATGACACATTAGGGTTTACATGGTGTAACCCTAGATGTGTCAACACTGTTTTAATGTTTTAATGCTTGTTTTAGATGGTGTAATGTTTATGCTAATCCATTTACAATGGCAATTATTAAAATTACAAGTTTTTTTTAAGTGTAATTTTTTATTCTTGAAAGTGTTCATATTCATGTTCTTGAACTTATGAAGATTAGATGATCATAGGAATTGTTTGTAACCTTCATGGTAGTTTAATTCATGATCATAATGTGTTTTAATGGAGTCCATAACTTGTCCTCAAGTTATGGAAAACCAAAAGTCTCACTTTTATTAAAGCCATTAAAAGAACACAAGAGTTATAAAAATGAAGAGTCTTCATTTTTATTACTCAATTAATTCATAAGTTATAAGAAATGAAAAGTTTTGGAATTTTACAAAACTTGCCCTCAAGTTTTGGAACATGTAAAGTCTTGATTAAAACTTTAGTTCCAACCCTTAGAATTTAAAAAGTTAATATTCAACCCTTATACTTTATAATATTATAAGTTACTAATATATATATGTATAACAACAAGTCGTATTACCGCTAGTACGCCTCATTCACGAAGCCGGTCTATAAGGGGGGTATAAGGTTGTTGCCTATAAAATGGCAACTTAATGGGTGTCCACTCTCACCCACTGCTTCCTTGATCGGTGGAGGGTCGTTAGCCGAACGGGTAAGACAAGGACTTATAAATTCTCATTAAAAGTATGATGAATATTATAAAGTAACTAAATGCTTTTATTAAATTCCCAATCTTAGTTACTTTAGGAAAATGTGAATAAGGTGCTAATCCATGAAATTACACTTTACACTTTGTTTAAGTCGTTGGTGGAGCGTGTGTGGTTAACCGGCACACTAACTTGGACTTAACAAGGTAGGTAAAGGGTGACTTAAGGTTTACCATAGCATCGGTGGAGCGTGTGTGGTTTACCGGCACATCGATTGAGTGATAAAGCTTGAGGGTACCAAGTGATTTGCATGGTTACTTCACACCTCGTTTTGTGATCCTCGGTATCCTAGTCACAAAACTTGGATGGCACACTCGAGATTGAAACACGCCTTTGAAAAGTTCATTGAATCTCAAAAGAATCTAGGAATTTCTAAGAACCAATTAAAAACCTAATATTTATATTTCGTTTTTTATGGTGGAAATTGGTGAATCGTCATTCACCTACCTTTCAAATATGTTATAGCTTGGATTACGGCATACCTCTTCTAAGTTATAATATATTGTGATTGGATCCTAGCCTTAATATTACATTTGGGTGTTTTATTAAGGACTCTCTTAATATCTAAACTAATCTTGTTCTCCTCTTTCAGATGTCTTCAAACAATGCTGCTTCTGGCTCTAATCCTAATGGCTCCTTTACCCTTATGAACTTGTGTGGGAAAGTCACTTTTGATGGATCCAACTTCAATGAATGGATCAGAAACATCAGGATGATTACCCGCTACGAGGACAAATAATATGTCATTGACAAGGAGCTTAAGGAGATTGATGAGACCACTGCAACTCCCCAGGAGATCGCTGACTTCCGGGCACATGAAAGGGATGCTACAAAAGTGGCATGCATCATGTTGGCCACCATGACAGCGGAACTCCAAAAGTCCTATGAGGACTTCTACCCTTTTGAAATGCACCAAGATCTGATGGAAAGATACCATCAATGTGCACGACAAGAGAGGTATGAAATCATATGCTCTATCATAACAACCATGATGAAGGACGGGGAATCCGTCACGAGCCACATTCAGAAAATGCAAAGGTATGTGGATCGGTTGCTGAAGCTTAATGTGAACTTCCCTGAGGAGCTTGCAATAGATATCATTTTTCACTCCTTACCATCATGCTATGATCAATTCCGCACGACATATCGCATGAACAAGGAAGAGGTCACACTCAGCAAACTTCAGGGACTCCTCAAGACCGTAGAAACAGGTCTTAAGGGTAAGTCGGTTGTTAACACTCCTACTCCAAACTCCGCCCCGGTTTTGGCAATCGGGAAAGGTAGAGGGAAGAAGAGGAAGAGCTCTTCGAAGGGTACCAAGGCTAGGACCCTTGATGGCTCTTCTTCAAGTGGAACCAAGAAAGGTTTTGTCACTCCTTCTTCTGACCCTAAAGAGGCTGAATGCTTCTATTGCCATGAAAATTCACATTGTAAGCGGAACTGCCCAAAGTACCAGCAAGATGTGAAGGATGGGAAAGTTAAACCCAACCATGCAGGTATTTACACTATCTAGGGATTTACACTATCTGGTTACATGAGTCAGCCAGAGGGTTTTGTCAACACAGAGTACCCTAATAGAGTGTGTAAGCTTGAGAAATCCATTTATGGGTTAAAGCAAGCACCTCGCAGATGGAATCTTTGCTTTGATGAGAAAGTCAAGGAATTTGGCTTTTCTAGGAGTGAAGATGAATCTTGTGTATATGTCAAGGCTAGTGGGAGTATAGTTAGCTTTTTGGTATGGTATGTGGATGACATACTACTCATAGGAAATGACATCCCAACTCTGCAGGAAGTTAAGTCATGGCTTGGGAAGTGTTTCTCTATGAAGGACCTAGGAGAAGCTGCCTATATTCTAGGGATAAGGATCTTGAGATGTGACAACCCGAAATTTATTCCGTCATTGTAACCCTTTCCGTTAATAAAATTTATTTTATTATTAAAAATTGTCCATTAACTTTTAAGTTAAATAATTCATCTAGGGTTATTGTCATAATTTAGTACGTGTAGGAAATCAATAAAATCACATATAATACCCTCGATAATCCTTTGGAAAAATTTCTAGTTTACGACTAAGTCGGGTTACGGTCACTGAATCGGGTAAAATCTTAAACTCCGTTTAATGTCGGGATTGGGTGTGTCCCCACCTGGCCACTAACTCAAGGCCTATATAAAGGTTGAGTGGCCACCATTTGAGTCTTCTCCCACCTTAGAACTTTCTCTCTCTACACTCTCTCTCTAAAAATCGGATTTTTGCTCAAGAATCACTCATTCAAGCTCCAAAATCGTAAGTAATCCTTCCTAGCTTGTTGTTTAACTTAACATGCATGCAAATTTGTGGATTAAACTCCCCAAAGGACCCAAAAACTTGTGTTTACGGTTTTGGGAACACCTCCCAAAACCGTAAACTCCCATAAGGGGGTTTTGAAGCCCCAAAACCCTTCCAAACCTCTTCTAGTGTTTAGCTAAAGCTTAGAAACTTGCATGCATGAACTTAAAACCCCAAGATCATGACTTTTGGGGGTAAACATGAGTTTATGGTCCATGAACATTCATGAACCGTAAACACCCCAAAATGGGGTTTTGATGCCCCAAACCCTCTTCAATGCTTGGCTAATGACCTAGAAACTTGCTGGAATGATCTTAGAACCCTAAAACATGGATTGAATGGTGCAAACATGAGTTTACGGTTTGGGAAGGCCTCCCAAAACTGTAAACACCTTCTAAGGATGTTTAAGTGCCTTAAAAACCTTCTATAGCTTGGATAAAAGACTGGAAACTTGCATGCATGAGCTAGAAACACCAAAACACGAAATGGTTGAGGTAACCATGAGTTTACGGCCGTAAACTAATGGGTTTACGACCGTAAACCCAAGTGTTTACGACCGTAAACCCAAGTGTTTACGACCGTAAACTCCCAAGGGAGTGGTCCAAGGACCGTAAACTCCAAGAAGTGTCCATTTCTAGCCCCAATCACTTCCTAAGCCATGGATTCGAGTTTAGCATAATTCCTTGAGTAGTTTAAGACATTTGAACACCCAATGGCACCATTACCATGAGTTTACGGCCGTAAACTCATGGGGACAATAGTCCAGAAACCGTAAACACACTTAAGTGTAACCAATTGAAGTGTAAACTCCATAGTGAGGCCATACACTCCTTAGATGCAACCCTTAACACTCCTAGCACTTGAAGCAAAGTGTTTTCTTACATTTGGGTGTCTTTACTTACTTAATTAGTGATTAATTAACTAATTAGATACATTTATGTATCACTACATGTTACATAGGATCCGTGTGTGTGTTCAAGTCCTCACTTGACACCTAGCATCCTACCCGACACTTCCATTCACTTCACTCATTGCAGGTGAGTTCATACCCCTAATCAACCTTTTAAATGTTTTTAAATGCTTTTATGGGGGGGAATACAAGTTGAATCAATCAAGTTATAGTATCAATTACGTGTGATTTATATCTTGCAACCAAAAAGATTTTCTATACTTTTAACTGCTTTGCCAACAAAACTGCTTTAAACGTTTATCAAACCCATTTTCATGTTAAATGGTTATAAAACCTTTTCTAAAACTCTTTTAAAACTTCTTTTATTCTCAAATCATGTCTACACCAATATATTTATATAAGTAAGACTTGAAGGACTTAGAACTGATAGCTCACCTTTCTTCCTGTTCTTGTTTGATTGTGGATTTAGGGTATATTGTTATCTGTCCGACTGTCGTTGAATTCTTAGTTATATATTATATATATTTGTGTTAGATATAAAAGTCTTTATTTCAGTTCAGTGTCTTTGTGCATCAAAGGCACGCAACCAACATTACCTTACTATTTAACTATAATAGGTATAGTTAAGGATTACTACTCGTGTATACTATTACAATGGTACCTACCAGAGTCCGAACAGTTATGAGTCAATACATGTTAAACACTATAAAAGAGAATACTATATACTATACAAGAGAACACTCTATACACTATACCAGAAAGTACATTACACATTATACAAAGAGAACATACGACAACAGAATGTGACATACTATCTCTCGATACAACACTTCACTGTGCTATCACCGTGTAACCAGAGTCTCCTGGAGGGAGAGCGGGCATTATGTGTATAGATCTATACGGGACAGACACTCCCACATCCCGGCTGCTAGCTACATCCAGAGCCGACTAGGCCCAGAGGTGACAAAATGTCACATTTCTACAGATGACTTGGAGGGTCATCAGGGATTCGATCGTCAATCAGCATGGTTACATACAAGTTCACATTTCGACCTTTAATTAATATATTAAGAATTAAAGGCAAAACAGACTCTCTGAGGTGTACTGTACATTTAATACTACCTGGAGTCTGCATTTTCATTTCAGTAACTGGCAGTGATACTGCTGGGGTAAAACACTATTTTCCCAATTAATTTACATGAATGAAGTCTAAAACTATATTTTCCTACTAATAGTTTCTTTGGGAAAACTTTTACACTTTCAAAGGATCAAACATACATACAACCGGGTCTTGGTAGAAGACCACTTTTTATGGAAAACATAGGGTTTTCCTAGAGAGCATACTATTTTCCAACATTGAGATCAATCGTTATACTATATTGTTGTGAACATTTTTATACAAGCAATGACACTAAATACTCATGAACTCACCAGCTTTATGCTGATACTCGCTTTCAAAATAACTTGTATTCTCAAGTCATCAGTAGACAGGTATAGATGCAGTTTTTGAAAAGATGGAGCACATACAAGACTCCTCTTTATTTTGATCTTACTTTTGGTGTCTAACAAACTGTACAGAACACGCTTGTATTACAATTATTATATTAATGCAATGGATGTTGTTGCTTGTCTTTACTATTATGCATTGTTATGATACTGTACATGACGTCCTCCACCCCAGAACGTATTCCGCCGTTCTCGGTTTTGGGGTGTGACAGATGGTATCAGAGCATTGTTTATAGTGAATCGAGTATATCAACCCATAAAAGATATACGAACTATAAACACATCGGGATTAAAACACTCTGAACAAGAATATATACTTTTTAATAATAAAATATTTAACTAAGTATATATATACATCCATTCATACAAAGGGTCAGTATCATACTAGAACAGAACAAAAGTATTAAGATTGTTGAACAGCACAATTAGGCTTAGAGACATATAGTCAAATCTGGGAGGATGTAGCCTGATCAATTACATTTACCTAGGAGTGACTAGCCTGTGCCTAAGAGTGGTTGTGGTGTTGCAACAAGTCTAAAAGCTTACCAACACTACTACAAGAACATTTGAACAAGAATACTATAGGAGTATTCTGCATTTCCTGTAATTTACATATGTGAGAACTAAAAAGGTCGTTACTAGTAGGGCAATAGTTGCTAAGTGGATACACTACAGTTACATGTGACTAAGACGCTATAGACTTAGAATCTGTGATCTTTGCTTTACTTCCTGTTCCTTGTTTGGTTGTGGATTTAGAGTTAGGGTCACTTATTCGAAGGTCTATCCTGTCTCGATTACATGTAATTGGTATGCATTATGCAAGTATTGGTTCGACTAATAACGATCATCTTATAAGTATCTTAGGATTAGTACGTCTACTAACTATCTTCTCTCCATTCTCGCATAGATTCAATGGCTGATTCAAGGGTAAACCAGAGAGGGGTGCCCGTCGCCAGCAGAAGATTATCTACTCATCATCTCTCTTCCTAAGAAGAATAGCCTTCCTCTTCAATACCTCCGTCTCACCTGTCTGTAAAACATTCCCGACTTTGAAAGTACTATAACTAGCCCTCTAAACTGTCAACATTCTCCTTATGGTTTGATGTGAGACCAATTATTAGGTCGTATTCCTGAACTCATTTTACATCAGTAATACCAGTAATATTGGCAGTTGTCTAATCTATTTGGAAGTTCATGCCCTTGTGTTCTCTTACTCTATTGATATGCATCTATCTAATTGTTGGTCTATGGCGATTTATTCCATAAGACACTCTCATTATACTTACAATTGATTCTCACTGTTGTCATCATCTTCAAATTTTTTTTTAGTAAAAGATGCCTCCTCGCAAGCATCCGACCAGACGCACGCCTGTGGATCAAACACCACCACCACCTCCCCCACCGTAGTTCGACCCGGTGATGTTTTAAGCAGATGTGACTGCAGCTGTGACCGCCACGCTGGCGCAAGTCAACTCTGGTGGTGTTAGTGGAACGGGAACTGGCACAAACTCCAGCCATGGTGAAATCCACCCACGTGCACGAGAGTGCACCTATAAGGATTTCATCAGCTGCAAACCTACTTACTTCAACGGAACCGGAGGGATCCTTGCACTGTCCCAATGGATTGAGAGAACCGAAGTGATCTTCGAAATGTGCTCATGCCCCGAAGGAAGCAAGATAAAATTTGCTGCTTGCACCTTCACCCAAAGGGCCTTGACGTGGTGGAATGGCCATGTCAAATCACTCTCCCTGGTCACAGCCAACGTCATGGGCTGGGACACACTGAAGGACCTCATGACGAGGGAGTACTGCCCGGGGGGCGAAATTCAGAAACTTGAGGAGGAACTCTGGAACCTCAAAATGCAGGGTTCCGACATCGTAGCCTATACGGCCAGGTTCTGCGACTTGGTGGCTCTGTGCCCAAACATGGTGCCCACCGAAAGCAAGAAAATCGAACGATACATCTGGGGATTAGTACCCCCATATCGGGGGAATGTTCTAGCATCACAACCTGCGACCTTTGGCAGTGCCAAGGAATTGGTCCAGAGGTTGATTGATCATGAAGTCCCTTACACTCCATCAACAACCACTACAACTACCTCTGCACCAACCCACACATCCGACAACAAAAGGAAGCGTGGGGACCGAAGGAAGGGCAAATCAAACCAATCCTTTTCCAATAACCAACAAACGGTGGCTGTCCATGCTGCCACGACTCCTACGGCCCCTGTACCCGCGAAAACATATGCGGGAAATCTACCCAAGTGCGATAAGTGCTCTTTCCATCATAACGGCCCCTGCCGTGAGATGCAATGCACCAATTGCAACCGGAAGGGCCATACCGTCCGGTTTTGGAGAGCACCTCCGAAACCCATTTCCCAAATTCCTACTTCGTGAGCAAGCCAGGCCTCCTATGGTTGTGGCGAAGTCGGACATTTCAAAAGAAATTGTCCAAAGGCTGGCAACGCGGGAGGAGCGGGTAGACTACTTGCTATTGGCCATAATGAGGCTGTAGCAGACCCACCGTAGTCACGGGTACGTTCCTTCTCAATAACTCTTATGCTTGTATTCTATTCGATTATGGGGCAGAAAGAAGTTTCGTAAATCAAAACTTTAAACACTTACTCAAACAAACACCGCGATCACTGAAAGAGACATTCGTCGTAGAAATGGCTAACGGCAAGACGGAAAGTTCTAACGAAATCTACATAGGTTGTACCCTCACGCTAGATAATCATTCGTTTCTTATCGACCTCATACCAGTAGCGATCAAAAGCTTCGATGTCATCATAGGCATGGAATGGTTGAGTTTCCACCGTACCGATATCCTGTGTTTCGACAAAGCCATCCGTCTAAACCTACCCAATAACGAAACCTTAATGATCTACGGAGACAAACCCAGTACGAGCCTTCGTATCATCTCGAGCATTCAAGCCCAGAAGTACCTGCGTAAGGAATATCGTGCATTCCTGGCGCATGTCGTAGATACGAACCAGAAAATGAAAGACCTAAAAGACTTCCCCGTAGTACGTGATTTTCCCGACGTCTTTCCAGAAGAGCTACCAGGTTTACCTCCGCAACGTCAGGTCGAGTTAAGAATCGACTTACTCCCCGGAGCTACCCCCGTAGCAAAATCGCCTTATCGCCTAGCGCCTGCTGAGATGCAAGAACTGTTCGGTCAACTTAACGAACTGCTCAACAAGGGCCTTATAAGACCAAGCTTCTCACCCTGGGGAGCACCTGACTTGTTCGTGAAGACGAAAGACGGATCGTTCCGCATGTGCATCGACTACAGAGAACTCAACAAGCTGACGGTCAAGAATCGTTACCCTCTTCCTTGCATAGACGATTTATTTGACCAACTGCAAGGGGCGAGCTACTTTTCCAAGATTGATCTAAGGTCCGGGTATCATCAGTTACGAGTGCTCGAGGAGGATATTCCGAAAACAGCCTTCCGAACTCGTTACGGACACTACGAGTTCGTAGTAATGCCGTTCGGACTGACCAATGCGCCAGCAGTATTCATGGACTTGATGAATAGAGTATGCCGTCCTTACTTGGATCAGTTCGTCATCGTCTTCATTGATGATATACTTATCTACTCTAGAAGTAAGGAAGAGCATAACGATCATCTGCGACAGGTCCTGGAAACCCTACGATCGGAGAAGCTATACGCGAAGTTCTCCAAGTGTGAATTTTGGATCATAAGAGTCGAATTCTTAGGACATGTGGTTAGCGAAGAAGGAATCCACGTGGACCCATCCAAGATTAAAGCGATTGAGAACTGGTCAGCACCGAAGACGCCTACGGAAATCCGCCAATTTCTAGGCCTCGCTGGCTACTACCGCAGGTTCATTCAAAACTTTTCTAGAATCGCGAAACCCCTGACCACATTGACCCAGAAAGGCGTGGCCTTTGACTAGGAGGAGAAACAAGAAAGGGCATTCCAAACCTTGAAGCGAGCCTTATGCACCGCACCGATACTGTCCCTCCCCGAAGGGATAGAAGACTTCGTGGTGTACTGCGATGCATCGAATCAGGGGCTCGGCTGTGTTTTGATGCAACGAGGTAAAGTCATCGCCTACGCCTCAAGACAGCTGAAGACACACGAGGTCAACTACACAACGCACGACCTCGAACTAGGAGCGGTTGTGTTCGCTCTAAAGATCTGGAGACACTATATGTATGGTACGAAGAGCATCATCTATACCGACCACAAAAGCCTCCAACACATCTTCAACCAGAAAGAACTCAACATGAGACAACGACGGTGGGTCGAACTACTCAATGACTACGAATGCGAAATTCGTTATCATCTTGGTAAAGCCAATGTGGTAGCAGACGCCCTAAGTCGGAAAGAATATTCCGGTCGACGAGTCAAGTCATTGACAATGACTATCCATTCGCGTCTCTACACACAAATAAAGGAGGCTCAGTTCGAAGCCTTGAAACCTGAAAATATAGCAGGAGAATCCCTGCGAGGAATGGATAAGAACCTACAGGTCAAGGGTAACGGAACCTTATATCTCATGAGCCGGATCTGGACCCCGAGACATGGTGGCTTCAGAGACTTGGTCATGAAGGAGGCGCACAACACTCGATATTCCGTCCACCCGGGTTCAGATAAAATGTATCTGGATCTCAAGAAATTATACTGGTGGCCTAATATGAAAGCGGAGATCGCTACCTTCGTAAGTAAATGCCTTACTTGCGCCAAGGTCAAGGTCGAATACCAGAAACCATCAGGTCTACTCCAACAACCGGAGATACCTGAATGGAAGTGGGAGAGGATCACTATGGATTTCATAACCAAGCTACCCAAGACAACGGGTGGGCTTGATACCATATGGGTCATCGTCGATAGATTGACCAAGTCCGCACACTTCCTACCCATCAAAGAAACTGACAAGATGGAGAAACTCAAAAGAACATACATCAGGGAGATCGTACGGCTGCATGGTGTTCCTATATCTATTATCTCCGATAGGGATAGCAGATTCACTTCGAGGTTCTGGCAGTCCCTACAAAGCTTCGTGGGAACGAGGCTGGACATGAGTACAGCCTACCATCCTCAGACTGACGGACAAAGTGAGAGAACCATCCAAACTCTAGAAGATATGCTGCGAGCCTGTGTGATCGACTTTGGTAAGGCTTGGGATACCCACTTACCCCTTGTCGAATTTTCTTACAACAACAGCTATCACACGAGCCTCAAAGCTGCTCCATTCGAAGCCCTCTACGGCCGAAAGTGCAGGTCCCCTCTGTGCTGGGCTGAGGTGGGTGACACTCAGTTAGCTAAAGGACGAGTTCCTGACAGCACTCTCACGGGTCCGGAAATCATTCAGGAAACGACGGAGAAAATTGTTCAGATTCGTGAACGATTGAAGGCCTCAAGAGACCGACAGAAAAGCTACGCAGACAAACGAAGAAAACCTTTGGAGTTCCAGGTGGGAGACCGAGTCCTGTTGAAAGTCTCACCCTGGAAAGGCTTGATACGCTTCGGAATGCGTGGAAAGCTGAATCCAAGATACATAGGGCCTTTTGAGATTCTCGCTAGAATCGGCCCCGTAGCTTACAAACTCAACCTACCCCACGAACTTAGTAATGTACATCCTATCTTCCACGTCTCGAACTTGAAAAAGTGTCTTTCCGACGAGACTCTGGTAATCCCACTCGACGAGATCGAGATCAACGAAAGCCTCAACTACGTGGAAGAACCCGTGGAAATTATGGACCGAGAGGTCAAACGAACGAAACAAAGCCGCATCCCAATTGTGAAGGTTCGCTGGAGCGCCAAACGAGGACCGGAGTTCACTTGGGAGCGCGAGGATCAAATGAGACTTAAATATCCTCATCTTTTTACTTAGTTATTGTATAATAACTTAGTTGCTTGAACTTTAATTTCGGGACGAAATTCCCTCTAACGGGGGGATGATGTGACATCCCGAAATTTATTCCGTCACTGTAACCCTTTCCGTTAATAAAATTTATTTTATTATTAAAAATTGTCCATTAACTTTTAAGTTAAATAATTCATCTAGGGTTATTGTCATAATTTCCTACATGTAGGAAATCAATAAAATCACATATAATACCCTCGATAATCCTTTGGAAAAATTTCTAGTTTACGACTAAGTCGGGTTACGGTCACTTAATCGGGTAAAATCTTGAACTCCGTTTAATGTCGGGATTGGGTGTGTCCCCACCTGGCCACTAACTCAAGGCCTATATAAAGGTTGAGTGGCCACCATTTGAGTCTTCTCCCACCTTAGAACTTTCTCTCTCTACACTCCAAAATCGTAAGTAATCCTTCCTAGCTTGTTGTTTAACTTAACATGCATGCAAATTTGTTGATTAAACTCTCCAAAGGACCCAAAAACTTGTGTTTACAGTTTTGGGAACACCTCCCAAAACCGTAAACTCCCATAAGGGGGTTTTGAAGCCCCAAAACCCTTCCAAACCTCTTCTAGTGTTTAGCTAAAGCTTAGAAACTTGCATGCATGCACATAAAACCCCAAGATCAAGACTTTTGGGGGTAAACATGAGTTGACGGTCCATGAACATTCATGAACCGTAAACACCCCAAAATGGGGTTTTGATGCCCCAAACCCTCTTCAATGCTTGGCTAATGACCTAGAAACTTGCTGGAATGATCTTAGAACCCAAAAACATGGATTGAATGGTGCAAACATGAGTTTATGGTTTGGGAAGGCCTCCCAAAACCGTAAACACCTTCTAAGGATGTTTAAGTGCCTTAAAAACCTTCTATAGCTTGGATAAAAGACTGGAAACTTGCATGCATGAGCTAGAAACACCAAAACACGAAATGGTTGAGGTAACCATTAGTTTACGGTCGTAAACTAATGGGTTTATGACCGTAAACCCAAGTGTTTACGACCGTAAACTCCCAAGGGAGTGGTCCAAGGACCGTAAACTCCAATAAGTGTCCATTTCTAGCCCCAATCACTTCCTAAGCCATGGATTCGAGTCTAGCATAATTCCTTGAGTAGTTTAAGATATTTGAACACCCAATGGCACCATTACCATGAGTTTACAGTCGTAAACTCATGGGGACAATAGTCCAGAAACCATAAACACACTTAAGTGTAACCAATTGAAGTGTAAACTCCATAGTGAGGCCATACACTCCTTAGATGCAACCCTTAACACTCCTAACACTTGAAGCAAAGTGTTTTCTTACATTTGGGTGTCTTTACTTACTTAATTAGTGATTAATTAACTAATTATATACATTTATGTATCACTACATGTTACATAGGATCCGTGTGTGTGTTCAAGTCCTCACTTGACACCTAGCATCCTACCCGACACTTCCATTCACTTCACTCATTGCAGGTGAGTTCATACCCCTAATCAACCTTTTAAATGTTTTTAAATGCTTTTATGGGGGGGAATACAAGTTGAATCAATCAAGTTATAGTATCAATTACGTGTGATTTATATCTTGCAACCAAAAAGATTTTCTATACTTTTAACTGCTTTTTCCAACAAAACTGCTTTAAACGTTTATCAAACCCATTTTCATGTTAAATGGTTATAAAACCTTTTCTAAAACTCTTTTAACACTTCTTTTATTCTCAAATCATGTCTACACTAATATATTTATATAAGTAAGACTTGAAGGACTTAGAACTGATAGCTCACCTTTCTTCCTGTTCTTGTTTGATTGTGGATTTAGGGTATATTGTTATCTGTCCGACTGTCGTTGAATTTTTAGTTATATATTATATATATTTGTGTTAGATATAAAAGTCTTTATTTCAGTTCAGTGTCTTTGTGCATCAAAGGCACGCAACCAACATTACCTTACTATTTAACTATAATAGGTATAGTTAAGGATTACTACTCGTGTATACTATTACAATGGTACCTACCAGAGTCCGAACAGTTATGAGTCAATACATGTTAAACACTATAAAAGAGAATACTATATACTATACAAGAGAACACTCTATACACTATACCAGAAAGTACATTATACATTATACAAAGAGAACATACTACAACAGAATGTAACATACTATCTCTCGATACAACACTTCACTGTGCTATCACCGTGTAACCAGAGTCTCCTGGAGGGAGAGCAGGCATTATGTGTATAGATCTATACGGGACAGACACTCCCACATCCCGGCTGCTAGCTACATCCAGAGCCGACTAGGCCCAGGGGTGACAAAATGTCACATTTCTACAGATGACTTGGAGGGTCATCAGGGATTCGATCGTCAATCAGCATGGTTACATACAAGTTCACATTTCGACCTTTAATTAATATATTAAGAATTAAAGGCAAAACAGACTCTCTGAGGTGTATTGTACATTTAATACTACCTGGAGTCTGCATTTTCATTTCAGTAACTGGCAGTGATACTGCTGGGGTAAAACACTATTTTCCCAATTACTTTACATGAATGAAGTCTAAAACTATATTTTCCTACTAATAGTTTCTTTGGGAAAACTTTTACACTTTCAAAGGATCAAACATACATACAACCGGGTCTTGGTAGAACACCACTTTTTCTGGAAAACAAAGGGTTTTCCTATGGAGCATACTATTTTCCAACATTGAGATCAATCGTTATACTATATTGTTGTGAACATTTGTATACAAGCAATGACACTAAATACTCATGAACTCACCAGCTTTATGCTGATAATCGCTTTCAAAACAACTTGTATTCTCAGGTCATCAGTAGACAGGTACATATGCAGTTTTTGAAAAGATGGAGCACATACAAGACTCCTCTTTATTTTGATCTTACTTTTGGTGTCTAACAAACTGTACAGAACACGCTTGTATTACAATTATTATATTAATGCAATGGATGTTGTTGCTTGTATTTAATATTATGCATTGTTATGATACTGTACATGACGTCCTCCACCCCAGAACGTATTCCGCCGTTCTCGGTTTTGGGGTGTGACATGAGAGACCGGAGTAAAAGACTAATTGCACTTAGTCTGAGTACTTACTTGGATAAGGTGTTGAAGAGATTCGGCATGCAGGACTCCAAGAAAGGAGAGTTACCCATCCAGAGTAACGCCAGATTGAGTAAGACACAAAGCCCTAGTACTGAGGCTGAGATAGCAGAAATGAGTCGAATACCTTATGCTTCGGCTGTAGGATCGATCATGTATGCTATGACGTGTACTCGACCTGATGTAGCCTTTGCTTTGAGCATGGTTAGCAGGTATCAGGGGAACCCTGGCAAGGCACACTGGACTGCGGTAAAGAATATCCTCAAGTACCTACGGAGGACTAAGGACTAGGTCCTTACCCTCGGTGGGAGTGAAGACTTGAGAGTTGTAGGGTATAGTGATGCTAGCTTTCAGACTGATAGGGATAATTTCCACTCTCAGTCAGGCTGGGTCTTTACCTTAAATGGAGGAGCAATTTCTTGGAAGAGTTCCAAGCAAAGGAGGCGATATGGTGTTGTGTGAAGCATTTGAGGCATCACACTTGGGGTGCTAGGCTCACAAGGTTTCAAGGATCATAATCAACAACAAGGTAAGTTATTCTATCTTTCATTCAAGTTAAAAATGTTCCCCATGTATGCTAGATAGGAATATAACCTTGGAATTCAACTTTGCATGATTATTAGACAAACATAGATCCAAGGTTATTAGGGTTTCATGTACACGTAGGAAGTGTTAGAATGCTCAAAACCCATCACTTTACGCCTTACTTCCTGTTCCTTGTTTGGTTGTGGGCTTAGGGCAGATTCACACAATTAACTATCTGTTCGATATTAGATTATATATGTCTTGTATAAACTGAGTGATTATAGGAGGAACTATTGTGGTTACTATTTTACTAAAGGAAACAAGGGTTTAATCCATTTTATTAAACAAATATAACTTAAAGGATCTTAAGTGGTTAATTCTATAATACATTAGTTTATACATCAGGGTTATATATAATTAATACTTGATAGGTTGTTGGATGTGTGCTTTCTGCCTTCTTCCTGTTCCTTGTTTGGTTGTGGGCTTAGGGCAGATTCAGACAATTAACTATCCGTTCGATATTAGATTATATATAGCTTGTATAAACTAAGTGATCATGGAAGGAACTATAGTGGTTACTGTTTTTACTAAAAGAAGTAAGGGTTTTCATAAAGAATGTTTTCATCAAATATAAAGGAACTATTACAGTTAACTCCGTGAGTACCAAGTGAATACGATAGGGTTATATACAACGATGATCTAACAAACAATGGGATGTGTGCCTTCCGCCTCTTTTCCTGTTCCTTGTTTGGTTGTAGGCTTAGGGCAGATACACACAATCGATTGTTTGTTTACTCTGGGTTTTATGTAACTTGTATCCATTTAGTACTCATAGAAAGGATTGTAGAGTCATTTTTACTTATCTTTCATCAAAGCAGGAAATATAGGATTTCCTGGAGGAACAGGCGAACTTTTCTAAAAGAACTTTCAACTTACTTACATCACTAAAATCTTATGAACTCACCAACTTAAATGCTGATCTACGCTTTCAAAATAACTTGTATTCTCAGGAAATCAGTAGACAGGTACGCACACTGGGATTCAGAAGATGGAGCATAATAGCTTCATGTCTTGTTTTGTTATTTACTTTGTAGCCTATGTTATGTGAACTACATACTTTGTAAACACTTTCTTTCTAATGAAATGGTTGTTTGTTACTTTGATTACTATGATGCATGTCTTGTGGAACTAAACATGACGTCCTCCGCCCCCGAACATTTCTGTCGTTGCGGTTTGGGGTTGTGACATTACTTGTGGCTATTCTTTTACATGGAGATTTATTGGTAGCAGAGTGATGTGCTATGAGGAGTCTAGTAGGAGGTAGTGAGTTGTATGATTGGTAGTTTCCTGTATTTATGCACCTACTTGATTTGTTGATTTTCTATATTTCGACATATTGTAGTAGTCGGGTTGAGGCTGCAGGTCAATAAACCCGGGGAGTAATTGGGTTGAGGCAGCATGCCAACAAACCCGGAGAGCAATTGGGGTCGAGGCAGCAGGCCAACACACCCAATATGCATGTTGTATATATGTATTTGTTGTGTACGGTATTTTCGAAAAACTCACAATGCTTAATGCTTACCCAACTGTTAATATTTTCAGGTATCATAAGTACACAGGGAAAGGCGAAGGCGTGACTCTACACATTCATCAGCAAGAACGAAGATTCCGCATTTACTATAATACTCTAATATTCAACAACGTGCTCTGGGACAAATGGTTTTTCTTAACTTGTATTCTAAAAAGGAGCAGTTTACCGTAATTAAAAATGAAAAATTTTGGTTGTGAAAATGTAACGTTACATCAATAAATTCAGGACTCAAGTATTCTCCACCCCTGTCGGATCAGAGCATCTTGATCTTTTTGCCTAGTTGGTTTTCAATTTCCTTTTGTAATTCTTTGAACACTTCAAAGGTTTCTAACTTATGCTTCATTAAGTAGGTGTATCCATATCTATTGAATTCATCAATAAAAGTCAAAAAGTATCACTCACCATAACTTGTGGTGGATCTGAACATTCCACAAATATCGATGTCGATTAGGTCCAACAGATCTTTGCCTCTTTCATAGTTTCCTATGAAAGTTTCCTTTTTCATCTTTCTAAGTAAGAAATACTCGCATACATCATTAGAATCTAAGTCAAACGATTCAAAGATCCCATCTTTTTGGAGCTTGGCGATGCACTTCATATTTATATGGCCAATATGACACTGCCACAAACGTGATTTATCTAATACATCATGTAACACCCATTTCTTCAGGTGCATATCTTTAAACTTTAATTTCATTTTATTTTTAGAAAAATGGGTCCTACGCGGGGCGCATACAATCACCTACGCATGGCGTAGGTCAACGATTTCAAAACAGGAGTTTAGTGTCCTACGCGGGCGTAAGGCAAGGTACGCCCTATGTAGATGCGTAATGAGCAAACCCTAACTTCTGGATTCTGAGCCCTATGTAAGGACTCTAACCCCTTGAGGCCCTTCTTATTATCAACCTCCACCCTCTTTGACACCTAACTCGAAACCTTATTTCTCTTAAGCTAATATTTGAGCCTCTTGTGTGTTTTGTGGTACTTTTTGAAGAAGGAGAATCCCATATTTAAAGCTTGGTGATGCTCAAGCTTGTATATCCAGAGTCTTCATTCCATTTGCCAACTCCATAAGTGCGGGAAGTTCCAGTCTAGGCAGCTCAGGTGTGTAATTCGGTTGTCTTACGTCAGATCGAGGTGAGTCTTCTCACTGTACTTGTGGGTCGAAGGCACCAATGTCGGCCTATTGTATTCTGTTATGTAGAATTCTAGCTGTCTTTGTGACTCTTGCATGTATGATAGGGTTGATAAATTCCCCAGGGTTGGGCCCATTATTGTATGTTGGGTTGAAAGATACCTAAGGATTGGGCCCATTATTGTATGTTGGGTTCAAAGACACCCCATGTATTGGCCAATTATTGTATATTAGGTTTAAAGATACCCCAAGGTTGGGCCCATTATTCTTTCTTGGGTTTAAATTGTTGGATTAGTGGCTAAGCCAGTAACTATATTTGGTAAGTACTTGACCCGGTTGTGCATGGTCCTTTTGGGTTGCCTTCACCGTAGCAACTTGACAGGGTGATTTATGAAGAGAGAGAAGATATTATGATTTACTAATATATTATAAGAATAATATATTAAAGGAATAATCATATTATTTAATTAATATTGGTCATAGATTAATTAAGAATTAATTTGGTGACTAAAAGAGATTAATTAAATAAAGGGAACTGGAACTGTCAATTGTGTGATAGTTAATTTTGGGCTATGGATCCTTAGGGATTATAGGGTGGACGAAATCAAGGTGTATCGACTCCTTGAATTCGTCCAAGCCTCAATCTAGAAGGATCTTTGGATTGCTTAGGGCCTAAGTTATTCAATTAGGGTTTCAGGATGTAACCCTAGCAGCAAAAGTATTTAAAGACCCCAAGGGCTACAGAAATCGGCTACCAGAAATCCTAAGGAGTTGTCTCATTAATTTTGAATTATACTAACTAGATCTAGGGTTTGCAAGGGCTACAGAAATCGGCTACCAACTACTGCTGCTGCTGCCCCTTGTCTTGGCAATAGGGCAAGGGAAGGGTAAGAAGAGGTAGGCTCCCTCAAGGGGCCACCACAAGGGAAAGTCCCAAGATGGCACCTCTTGTAGTGGAACCAAAGTTGGTTCTGCTAAACCCAACTCTAACCCTAAGGAGGCAGAGTGCCACCACTGCCACAAGATAGGGCATTCGAAGAGAAGCTGCCCAGAATATCTGCATGTCATCAAGGATGGGAAGATCAAGCCGTCTTTTGCAGGTATTTACACAATTAAATCTAATGGTTTATCACATGCTACTTCTTGGGTTCTTGATACAGGATGTGGTTTTCACATATGTTCTGACTTGCAGGCACTAAGAAGAGATAGGGATGTGGAGCATGGAAGGATAAATCTGATCATGGGAAACAGAAGATTGTCGCCTGTGACCAAGATTAGAGTATACTCCTTAGTGCTTAGTAATGGATTAGATTTAAATTTGAATAATTATTGCTATTCGCCAGATATGGCAAGAAACATCATTTCATTTCATGGTTTATATAGACAAGGTTTTAGATATTCATTTGATAATGAAAAGGGTTCTATTTATGCTTATCTTAATAATGTTTTATATTTTGAAGCATCGCCTTGTAATGGAATATATGAAACTGTGATGGTTGTAGATAACTTATGAAATGATGTGTTGTGTGTGGATTCTTCCAATAGTATGGATAAGGCATGCTTGTGGCATTGTCGTCTTGGACATGTCAACAAGAAATGCATAGCCCAACTCCAAAAGGATGGAGTGTTGGAGTCATTTGACCTTAGGGACGATGAAGTGTGCGAGTCTTGTTTACTTGGAAAGATGACAAAGTCACCCTTCACTAGCACTTGTATGAGGGGTGAGGGTTTATTGGATCTCATACATACAAATGTATGTGGACCCTTTAGATCCACCACTAGGGATACGAATCGCTTCTATGTGACTTTCACAAACGATTATAGCAGATATGGGTACATCTACTTAATCAAGCACAAGTCAGAAACCTTTGAAAAGTTCAATGAGTTTAAACAAGAAGTGGAGAATCAGTTGGGCAGGAAAATCAAGATGCTTCGATCTGATCGAGGTGGAGAGTACCTAAGTCTTGAATTCCATGACTATCTCAAGGAATGCGGAATAGTTTCACAACTGACGCCACATAGGACACCATGTATGACAACCAAGTTTGGAATTTGGTTGACAATGTACCAGGTCGTAAGACGGTCGGGTGCAAGTGGATCTTCAAGAAGAAGACTGACGTGGATAGGAATGTGCACACTTATAAGGCACGATTGGTTGCGAAGGGTTTCACTCAAACTCCTGGAGTTGACTACGACGAAACCTTCTCACCAGTTGCGAAGATAAAGTCTATCAGGGTGATGATGGCCATTGCTGCATTTCATGACTATGAAATATGGCAGATGGATGTCAAGACCGCTTTCCTTAATGGTAAGTTGGCTGAGGATGTTTACATGGCTCAGCCAGAGGGTTTTGTCAATGCGAAGCATCCCAATAGAGTGTGTACGCTTGAGAAGTCCATTTATGGACTTAAGCAAGCGTCTCGCAGGTGGAATCTTTGTTTTGATGAGAGGGTCAAAGAGTTTGCTTTTCTGCGAAGCGAAGATGAATCATGTGTATATATCAAAGCCAGAGGGAGTATAGTAAGCTTCCTCATATTGTTTGTCGATGACATACTGTTCATAGGAAACGACGTCCCGACACTGCAGGAGGTTAAGTCCTGGCTCGGGAAGTGCTTCGCTATGAAGGACCTCAGAGAGGCTTCCTATATTTTAGGAATAAGGATAGTGAGAAACAGAAGTAAGAGACTAATAGGACTTAGTTAGAATACTTACTTGGACAAGGTACTAAAACGTTTTAGTATGGAGAATTCAAAGAAAGGGGAGTTACCAATCCAAAGTAATGCCAATTTGAGTAAGACTCAAAGTCCGAGTACTAAAGTCGAGATAGCAGAGATGAGCCGAGTACCTTACGCTTCCGCATTTGGCTCAATCATGTATGCTATGACTTGTACTCCCCCTGATGTGGCCTTCACTTTGAGCATGGTCAACAGATATCAAGGGAACCCTGGGAGAGCGCATTGGATCGCAGTCAAGAATATTCTTAAGTACCTTCGGAGGACCAAGGAATGGTTTCTAGTCTTCAGTGGGAGTGATGACTTAAAGGTGTGAGGGTACTGTGACGCCAGTTTTCAGACCGACAGGGACAACTACCGTTCGCAGTCGGGCTGGGTCTTTACCCTTAATGGAGGAGCAGTGACTTGGAAAAGTTCCAAACATGAGACCGTAGCTGATTCAACATGTGAATCAGAGTATATAGTGGCAATCGAAGCGTCAAAGAAGGCGATATGGTTGAAGAACTTCATTGGAGACCTTGGAGTTGTGCCGGCCATACAAGAGCCTATGGAAATTTTCTGTGATAATGAAGGAGTGGTTGCCTTGACCAAGGAACCAAGGGATCACGGTAGATCTCGACATATCGACATAAAATATCACTTTATTCGACATCGGGTGGAAGACGGACTCCTCGTAGTGAAGAGGGTATCATCAGAGGATAACCCAGCAGATCCGCTTACGAAGGGACTGAGCAGGGTTAAGCACTTGCAGCACGCTAGGAGCATCGGGCTGAAGGACGATATTAGTTTAGATTAGATAGTTTAGAAATGTGTAATAGATAAGTTGTTATTAATATTCGATTATTAAATAAAAGAGTATTATTTATTAGTAATGTTACTGTCTTATGTTAATCATTTACCTATTGTTTCATTTTGTATGTTTTGACTTCCTGAATAATTGAATTATTTTATGATAATCGAATTATTCGAACGGTCCACAGTCGTTCATATGTTGGAAGTAGATATGAATGAATATTGTCACGAATTGGTGTGTAGAATGTTTAAAATGTATTAGACATAGCAAATGTTTGCTACAACGTTCATGAGTGCTTATGAACTTGATTTGAGCATTGGAATAAACCCACGCTTGCTGGAATTGCTTCATGGAATTCATCACGAGCGATCGCAAGACGGTAATATGATATGGTCTTAAAACCTAGATATATGGTTTGTTGTTTACTAATTGGTTGTGCATTGATAATGCGTAAACGCATCAGTAACTTGCTGTTATAAAACACATTGTTGTGTATGATTTGATTAGTGGATAATAAATGCATATAAGTCGAAGTTTATCTGTTCCTTTTATTCTAAGAGGGTAAAAGCGATATCAGGGTCCCTCGATGATTTGATTTGACTTATGTGTCGGGCCCGGTAAGGACTGAATTGATGTGTTCAATTAAGTTCTATGTCAAATGAATCTGAGATCGAGAAACTAACTGATGGACAATAAGTATGACTATGTTCCACGTAATTGTCCATATGATATCTAGAACAGAGGATTATACGATCCCTTATATAAAGGGTAGGTTACTAATATGATCAGAGTTTGACAACATCTTTGAGAGCTACGATTGCTAATCGGATTGTGCTTGCATTTGTAGTTACTAGACTTATCTAAGTGGGAGACTGTTGGATTAGTGGCTAAGCCAGTAACTATATTTGGTAACTACTTGACCCGGTTGTGCATGGTCCTTTTGGGTTGCCTTCACCATAGCAACTTGACAGGGTGATTTATGAAGAGAGAGAAGATATTATGATTTATTAATATATTACGAGAATAATATATTAAATGAATAATCATATTATTTAATTAATATTGGTCATAGATTAATTAATAATTAATTTGGTGACTAAAAGAGATTAATTAAATAAAGGGAACTGGAACTGTCAATTGTGTGATAGTTAATTTTCGGCTATGGATCCTTAGGGATTATAGGGTGGACGAAATCAAGGTGTATGGACTCCTTGAATTCGTCCAGGCCTCAATCTAGAAGGATCTTTGGATTGCTTAGGGCCTAAGTTATTCAATTAGGGTTTGAGGATGTAACCCTAGCAGCTCAAGTATTTAAAGACCCCAAGGGATACAGAAATCGGCTACCAAAAACCCTAAGGAGTTCCAAGAGCCGATTTTGTGCCTACATCCTCTCTCCAAATCGTCATCTTGCTAGTTGGTGTTTGTAAGCCATTAGAGGAGTGACAATTGTGACTCTAAGCTCCAAGAACAAACATTTCATAAATACCATCACAAACAACAATTTCATATATACCATCACAAGGACCATCTTTGATAATAAAAGAACCATTTTTATAAACCAAAATATCACCATTATTATTATCAAAAGAAAAGTGAAATCCATCCTTGTACAATGCATAAAATGAAATAATGTTTCAAGCCATATCAGGCGAGTGGCAGCAGTTTAATAAACTAAAAGAAAAATCATTATTTAGCATGAGCTTGTATTCCCCAATCCTTATAACATGTACATTGTGTATGTTCCCCATGATCAGGTTCAACTTCCCATGCTTCAATTATCAACCTTCCCTTAGTCCCTCCAAATCCGTGCAAATGTGAGTACCATATCCAATATCAACAACGCAAGAACTAGAAGTTGACATACTATGGAATTAAATCATAATCCTACCTAAGGTGCCAAATCCATGGCCTTGTTCTTCTTTAGATCCTCCTACTACTTCGGGCAGCTACGTCTCCATTTGTCACACCCCCAAACCAGAACGGTGGAAACGTCTGGGGGCGGATGACGTTCATGTACAATATCATAACAATTCAATAGTAGCGATCAAAGCATTACAACCATTGTATTGAATATTTAATAAGTTTACATTGTACTCAAAAACATTGTCTACTTGACATCAAATGCATATGAAAAAAATGAATAACATGATGCGACGACGCCCCATCCTCCAAAAACTCTTTGTTTACCTATTTACTAATTTTCTGAGAATACAAGTGATTTTGAAAAGTGTCAACAATTAAGTTGGTGAGTTCATAAGTGTTTTGTATGAGAAGGATTTGTAATTGTTTCGTGTAAAATGATAGTGTATATTTCTAAAATATCTAATATTTTCTTTAAAAAAATGAGCTGTAAGTCTTAAACCCAAGACTAAAAATGTAAGTAATGTTGTACTTGGAAAATAGTGTTAAGAAATTTTATCTTTATATAAAACTACTTGAATGTATGTTAACCCGTAAACCAAATGCTTTGTTAATAATCCATGTGAGTTATTATAACCATACTAATGCGACTAGTGGCCTGAACGATGTTCTTCGGGCGTTGGAACTGTTACGACATTTGTCACCCTAGACTGGCCAGTCTCACTGTAGCTAACAGCTGAGGTGTGGGGTTGTCATTCCCGTATGGATCTATACACAAGTGTCACACTCTCCCAAAAAGAGACTCTGTTTATAATTCAGGACTTTTGTGTGTACTCTGGTAGGTACGGTGAAACTAAATATCCAACCTAATCAAACTTTTTTTAAATATTAAAGATCGGTTGGGTAAAGTCAGAATTGTCTCACAAAATTGTATCAACGGGTTTACGTGAACTGAAAACCCCTTTTTCTTGTAAATGAAATAATTATACCTTTAAATACTTATATGTTTCTTCCGAAATGATAGTGTAGTGTTTGTGACTCCCAAACTATATCAATTATAGTTTATCTTGTTTGTTTGTTGAGACTATTTATATAATCATTTATATAAATACATAGTAGCTATCTTGTCTAGTGTCAAAATCTATGGTCAAAATATCATATTTTTGGGTTGTAACCTACAAAATGGTGAAATGACTAGAATGTAACACTTTTTGTTAGAGCAACTATATATTGGTGAAAAGCTTCAAAAACCTTGTAGTTTTACTATCAAAATTTTTCTTATGATTTTATAACATAGATTATGTTTTTTTGTTAGTTTTGCATTAAAAAACTAAATTTTACTTGTGTGATAAACCAAATTTTACTTGTATTCCCCCCCCCCCCCCTTAAGACATGAAAAACTCGAAAATATGAGGGTATGAACTCACCTTGAGTGGGGTTGTGGGTTGTTTGAAGAGATGATGTGAAGATCTCCAAGCCTAAACACTTGAATGCGGTTGATGAACTTCCTTGGAAATGATATTATCCTAAGAGTATTATCACATAATCATGTGTGTAAATAAGATGGATCTAACATGAAAGTGTGTAAAAACACTAGATTAGGAAGAAATACTTACCAAAACTCTAAGAATAAACTTGGAGAACTTGAACTTGGAGGATTTGGACTTGGTTCTTTGAAAGAAAATGAAGTAACATAAAGTAATATGGAAATGGTGGGGGATTTATGGGGTGATTTCGGCCAAGAATAAGGAGGGAAGGGTGATGGGATATTTGAATAGTTATTTGTTGGATAATTGTGTGGGTAACTTTATCGGTAATATTTTGTATTGGATAAGGGTGAAACATCAAGTCACAAAGTCAACCTTCCTTATCTACTTTTCTAGCCGAAATCTCCATGGACACCACTAAAGTCATATGTGATTTCAGACTATTCATCAACCAAACTCACATGTGATTTCGTTCGTAGGCCGAAAACACTATATGCAAGGGTTAATTCACGATTTGTTTTAACTTGTTCACTTTCAAAGGTTCATTACAAACATGGTTTTCAATATATATATAAATACTATATGCAAGGTCACCCACCTCAGCCCAGCATAGAGGTGATCTGCACTTGCGCCCATAAAGAGCTTCGAATGGCGCAACTTTGATGCTTGTGTGATAGTTGTTATTGTATGAGAACTCGATGAGCCGTAGATGGGTATCCCAGGCTTTACCAAAATCTATCACGCATGCCCTCAACATGTCTTTTAGCGTCTGAATGGTCCTCATGCTTTGACCGTCTGTTTTAGGGTGATGAGTTGTACTCATGTCGAGTTTGGTTCCGAAGGACTTTTGGAGTGACCGCCAGAACCATGAGGTAAATCTACTATCTCTGTCGGATATGATGGATATTGGCACTCCATGTAGTCGTACAATTTCTTTAATGTATGTCCTTGTTAGCTTCTCCATCTTGTCGGTCTCTTTTATTGGTAGTAAGTGTGCGTATTTCGTTAACTTGTCAACGATCGCCCAGATGGTGTCAAGTCCACCCGTTGTCTTGGGCAACTTGGTTATGAAGTCCATGGTTATCTGCTCCCACTTCCACTCGGGTATATCCGGTTTCTGAAGAAAACCCGAGGGCTTTTGATATTCTACCTTGACCTTCGCACAAGTCAGGCACTTGCCCACATAGGTAGCGATAAAGTTTGGCCACCAATAAAGTTTCTTGAGGTCCAGATACATCTTGTCTGAACAGGGAAGAACGGAGTATTTTGTCTTGTGAGCCTCGTTCATGGCTACATCTCTATACCCGCCAAATCTTAGTGTCCATATTCGATCCATGAAGTAACGAGCTCCGTCACCCTTGACTTTAAAGTTTTTATCCGTTCCCCGCAATGCCTCACCCGCGACATTCTTGGGTATCAAGGCTTCTAGCTGTGCCTCCTTGATCTGTATGGACAGGTGTGAATGGATGGCCATGGTTAATGATTTTACTCGGTGGCCCGAGTATTCTTTCCGACTTAGGGTGTCTGCTACTACATTGGCCTTGCCCGTATGATAACGAATTTCACATTCATAGTTATTTAGCAGTTCAACCCATCGTCGCTGTCTCATGTTGAGCTCCTTCTGATTGAAGATGTGTTGTAGACTCTTATGATCTGTGAAGATGGTTCACCTTGTTCCATAAAGGTAGTGTATCGAGATATTCAGGGCAAATACCATTGCTGCTAGTTCGAGGTCGTACGTGGTATAGTTGACCTCATGAGTCTTGAGTTGCCTTGAGGCATAGGAAATGACCTTTCCTCTTTTCATGAGCACACATCCTAGGCCCTGCTTGGATGCATCACAGTAGACCACAAAATCTTTGGTCCCTTCTAGGATAGAGAAGATTAGATCACTGCACAGGGCTTGTTTAAGCGTTTAGAAGGCAGTTTCTTGTTTATTCTCCCAGCTGAAAGTCACTCCCTTCTGGGTCAAGGTAGTGAGCGGCTTTGCCATCTTAGATAATTTATGTATGAACCTTCGGTAGTAGCTAGCAAGGCCCAAAAACTGGCGGATCTCTTTCGGTGTTCTTGGTGTTGCCTAGTTTTTAATCGCCTTGACTTTAGAAGTGTCTACGTGTATCCCTTCCTCGCTGACTACGTGCCCCAAGAAGTGTACATTTCAAATCTAGAATTCGCATTTCGAGAACTTCGCGTATAGCTTTTCTTCCCTTAATGTCTCCAATACCTGACGTAGGTGTTGGCTATGTTCCTCCTCACTCTGTGAATAGATTAGTATGTCATCAATGAATACTATCACCAATTTATCTAGGTAAGGTCGGCACACGCGGTTCATTTAGTCCATGAACACTGCAGGCGCATTCATCAACCCAAAGGGCATCACCACAAACTCGTAGCGACCGTAGCGAGTTCTGAATGTCGTCTTAGGAATATCTTCCTCCTGAATTCGCAGCTGATGGTACCTCGACTGTGACAACCCGAAAAATTATTGCCTTCTAGCCTTGCTAAGGGTCATTCTATTGACTTTTAAGCCTAGTACACTTAAGGAATGAGTGTTAGAATGTACCTGCTAGAGACACTGTGCAACATTCAAGCCTTAAGACCATCAAAAAGGAGTTCACGGCCAAGACACATGAGTTTACGGCCGTAAACTCAAGGCTGGCGGTAAACTCCCACTTAAAGTCTCAAATCCTTAACTTTTCTTTCATTCTTATACTTTCAACTCAAGAACACTTCCATTCTCTCTCAAGTATCATCGAGATTTTCATTCCCGATAATCCAAAAAGTAAGTGGTTCTTCTCTCTAGTTGTTGTTATCCTTCTTACTCATGAATCACCCTTTTGATTTCATCCATGGAAATCAAACTTTTTTCTAGATCTTCATCTTTCACCAAGAACACCAAGAACACACACTTGTGCTTGGTGTCCGAAAACACCTCAAAAGCCCTCAAAAGTGTGAGTATTCCATGTATCATCTAGTTAGGCATGATAATCACTAGATCCTAGGCTTGAAACATCACCAAACTCAACATCCATGAGAGTTTACGACCAGGAGCTTCTCCTTTGGCCGTAAACCCTCGTATTTGTCATGTTTTGAGCCTTAAACGCTTATAGACACTTGCTAACCATTGGAACACTTGAACCGTTGAAACCCCTTGCCTTTATGAACCAAAATGAGCCCATTTGGAGAGTTTCCGGCCATACACTTTTTAGTGTGGCCGTAAACACCTCAACACCTTCTAAAAGGTTAGTTTTGCTCACCCTCTTGTAGAGCAATAGTCCCTCAAGCTTCCCTACCATTCAAACACGCTCTTATGCACCTTTTACCATGAGTTTACGGCCCAAAGCTCCATGGTCGTAAACCCATGGCCGTAAACACCATTTGTTGGCCATAAACATCCCTTTGATGAATCACATGTGATTCCATCACTTAGTCCAAGTCCTTAGGGGTGTTTCCTTTCATATAATTGCTTATAAACACTATATTCATGCCAATACATGCCATATATGTCATTTAGGACTCGTTTGTGTATCGGGACTTCATTCGTGGAACTTCTCATCCTTACGCTCATATTCGTTTGAATCACCCACTTAAGGTGAGTTCATACCCCTATAATCAATCTTTTAAATGTTTTTAAGGGGGGGAATACAAGTTGAACACAATGATAATTGTGTAAATGTTTTGTGATAAGCATCAGTATAAGGATTGCTTATGTGTTATTAAGTGATCAATTCATTGCAAAAACTATTTTATAAAGTTATGTTACCTTATAGTTTATAAAACTCCGTTTTTAAAGTGAAATGATAATTTATTAGATAAATGAGTCATTATTTCAAGGTAGTAACAATTCAAACAAAAATACTAGTAAACTATAATAGGTATAGTTTAGGAATTCAATACATACCATAACTAGTACAGAGAGTTCATACTATAACTAGTACAGAGAAGAACATACTATAACTAGTATAGGGAGGAACATACTATAACTATAACAGAAAGAACATGCTACAACTATAACAGAAGGAACATACTATAACTACAACAGAAGGAACATACTATAACTATAGCAGAAGGAACATGCTACCGAAGAAACATACTATAACTATAACAGAAGAACAAATCATGAAATTACACAAGAATTACCGTATTTGCATAAACCAAAGTACGAATACCACGTACCAGGGTCAGCAAACACGAGGTACAACGTCATACCGTGTTTTAATAACAAAGGTACAAATACAACGTACCAGGGCTAGCAAACTTGAAGAATGACACTTATGTCATACCGCGTTTCAATAACAAAGGTACGGATACCACGTACTAGGATTAGCAAACACAGAGTATGATACAAGAAACACATAAACATTTGTAAAACTCAGGTTAACAAACATGAAGTAACAACATATCATTCTGGGTTTGCACAAACAACAGTACAAATACAACGTACCAGGATTAGCAAACACGAGGTACAACGTCATACCGGGTTTCAATAACAAAGGTACAAATACAACGTACCAGGGTTAGCAAACACGATGTATGATACAAGAAGAACATTAAACATAAGTAAAATGTGTAACATAAACATTCAGTTAGAAGGTGACCTATAATGCTAACTTTATGATTTCTCGGTAGATACATCAAGGATATATATTAATTGATTCCAACAGATAGTAGATTGTGTGCTTTCCGCTTCATTCCCTGTTCCTTATTTGGTTGTGGGTTTAGAGCATATGCATCCAGTCTACTATATATTCGATCTTGACTAAATATATATTTCGTATACACCAAGTAATCATAAGGAGTACCAGGAATAGGTCAGATCATAGTATACAAATTCAATACATCGTTTTCTAGTACAAAAACATACTTTCAGATAGAACATTGAGTAAACTAAAGTAGAAACTTAACAATGAAAGGTTTAATCCTTTTTATTAAACTAGTAAAAATTAAAGAATCTTAAGTGGTTAATTCTATAATACCTTAGTTTATACATCAGGGTTATATATATGTAATATCCGACAAATAGTTAGATGTGTGCTTTCCGCGTTACTTCATGTTCCTTGTTTGGTTGTGGGCTAAGGGCAGATTCACATAGTTAACTATCTATTCGATATTAGATCATATATAACTAGTGTAAACTAAGTGATTATAGAAGGAACTATTGTGGATACTATTTTTACTAAAGGAACTATTACAGTTAACTCCGTGAGTACCAAAGGAATGCACCAGCATTATATGCAATGAATATCTAACAAACAATGGGATGTGTACTTTCCGCCTTACTTCCTGTTCCTTGTTTGGTTGTGGGCTTAGGGTAAATTCACACAATCGATTGTTTGTTTGATCTGTATTCTATATAACTTATATTCATTTAGTACTCACAGAAAGGATTGCAGAGTCATTTATACTTATCTTTCATCATATCAGAAGGTATAGGATCTTTTGAGGAACAGGCGAACTTTTCCAAAAGAGCTTTCAAGTTACTAATACATCACTTAAATACTTGTGAACTTAGCAGCTTAAATGCTGATCTACTCTTTCAAAATAACTTGTATTCACAGGAAACTAGTAGACAGGTACGCGTTCTGGGATTCTGAAGATGGAGCAGTATAGCTTCATGTCTTATTCTGTTATTTACTTTGTAGTCTGTCTTATGTGAACCACATACTTTGTAAACACTTTCTTTCTAATGAAATGGTTGTTTGTTACTTTGATTACTATGATACATGTCTTGTGATACTATACATGACGTCTTCTGCCCCCGAACGTTTCCGCTGTTCCGGTTTGGGGGTGTGACAGATTGGTATCAGTGCATTATTTATAGTGAACTAAGTATATCAACCTATAAAAGATATACAACTATAAATACAATGGGGCCGAAGTGCTCTGGATAATAATATATTTTATAGGTATAACAATACCTTATAAAAATATACTTACATGTTTATACATACTAGAATAAGTATCATAAGAAGAACAGAACAGAAGTATTTAAGGGTTGAACACTACGGTCAAACCTGGACAGTTATGTAATCACATCTGGAATCAATATAGCCTGATCAACTATATTCATTTGAGATGTGACCGACATGAGTTTGGGAGTGATGTGGTGTTGCAACAGCCTTAAAACTTACCTAACTCTATTCAAGGGATTTCTAGATCAGAAGATAAAGTTAAAATACTATGGGAGTATTTTATGATACCATAAGACAACAATAAGTTTAAAACATATCAAGTTTAATACATTAAAATACTATAGGAGTATCCTACGCACTATAAACAATTTATTTGAGAACTTAAAAGACCCTCCTGGTAGGTCTATGATTCCAGAATGTATACTTCCAAGGTTTTATATAATTGAGATTTTATAGACTTAGAATTTGTGATCTATGCTCCACTTCCTGTTCCTTTTTTGGTTGTGGTTTTGGAGTAAGATCACTTATTCGAAGGTCTATTTAATCTTAAATTATATACAACTTGTATACATTACGCAATAATAGGAGGACCTGGAAAGGATCACCCCATAATGTTACACTTAAACTCATAAGTTCTTTAGACGTTCCCATTCTCGCACGACAAATCCAGATGAATGTAACCACTTCCTCATAGCGGTTAACAGAAGAGTCAAGGAGGAACAAGAACAGATCTATGAGAAGTTTTCAGAGAAGGATCAGCCAGAGAAACTAAAACATCCTATGCGTCACACTAATAAATAATAACCTTAATTGACTTAGTGAGTTAGTGAATACACTACTCACACTATGTGTTAAGATTATTACTTTTCTTGCAGCCAGTAACAGATATTCAGTTCATAGAAATTCATTCGAGGATAACCACTTCTGATTCATGAAGTTTATTTTATATATAGACTATCATTATCAATTATTTTCCAGAACCCTGTGAAAGTCAAAACCAGATACACTAAGAAACAAGGATAACTTAGTTCAAATATCATTCATACAAAACCCATTTCTACTTACTAGTATGGACATATCTCGGAAATGTTGACAGAAACATTGAGAGTAATCCAGTAAAGTGTGAAATTGTTTAAATACATTTAAGTTTATGGGATACATCTACTGATGACCATCATTACTCACGAGATCATTCTTCGCCATGCAACAAAATCATGTCTTCACAAGGAGGAAACCAACCAACAAACAAGGCACCAATTCTGCAGATAGACTCCGCTACTTTTCAGGCTGTGGTCACAGCTGCTGCCACAGCCGTCATGGCACATTTCAATGCTAATAATGCCAGCGGAAGCGGAAACGGTGCCGGTTATGCTAATCGTAGTAACAATCAAGGGAAACAATGAGTGTCGGCTGACAAGGACACTACAGACCATAAACCTAAGAACAAGAAACAAAAGAAAAAGGAGAAAAAGTCAACTCATAGTTTTAACAAGAGACGACAGCATGTGACTACTCCTGTGGTCATAACAAAAGTCACAACATCTGGCATTTCATCTGCCACTACAACCCCCGTCAAACGATATGCTGGAAATCTTCCAAAGTGAAACAAATGCAACTACCACCACAACGGAGCCTGCCGAGAGTTACAATGTAGAAATTGTAACAGAAAGGGGCATACTGCTCATTTCTGCAGGGCGCCGGCACAGCCAATTCCCCAAGTAAAACAAGTATGTTTCAAGTGTGGCGAATTTGGACACTTCAGGAAAGAATGTCCAACAGAGAGAAATGACGAAGGAGTTCGCTTCTGCAGAACCCCGACTCAGCATATCACTTCAACCACCGCTGCTACTATAGTTCAGGTATACCATACGTGTGGTGAAATGGGACATACCAAGTGTAGCGCCCGTGTTTCTAGGCTAGGCATTAATATTGACATAATGGTCTAGGTTAACCTTTGTAACTAATTTTGGAGAAATGAAAAGGAATTATGTGAATATTATGTGTTTTATGTGTTTTATGATTAATTATTGGGGTTTAATTAATTAAGAATAAAAATGAGCGTCAAAAATTAAATTTTAGATAAAGCAGATATCTATTGAGAAACTTGTGGTGGGCGTGACAAGGATTACGGATATATAAAGAATGCCGAAATCCGAGTTATAACGAAGAAGTTATGACCTGTCGGAGTTTCGCGATAAACTGGCACGGTGCCGAATGTCGTAAAAAGTGAGTTTTTGATAAACTACTTTTTAGCTATAGTAATCTAAATGAAACTCGTAGTATTCGTTAAACCGAGATGTTCGATAAAAAGAACGCCCAAATCTGACTTCGTATGAGGAAGTTATGATTTTTCGAAGTTTCAGCTTAGTAGTAGACAGCTAAAAACTCGAATTTTAGATCGAGTGATTTTTAGCCGATACGACCTAAACGAGAATCGAAGGTCTCGTCATTAGTAGCACAACGGTAAAAAGTTTGACGAAAACGGACGTCGGATGAAGAAGTTATGAATTTTTAACGAATTTCCTGTCCCGGTCTGTTAAAAATAATAATATAAAAATTAAAATCAAAATTAGCCGACGAAGTCTAAAAGGAAGTTGTAGAGCATAATTTTACCTACGCGTGCATATAAAGAACGTCAAAAACGGAGTTCGTATGCGAAAGTTATGGATTTTAGAAGTTTTTGCACAAAAATCGAGAAAATTCGCATAGTCACGTTTTTGCCACGTCACCTTCGCTGAAAAAGTGCCACGTGTCCTAAATTGGTGAGTCATGCGAGCCACGTGTCGCCTTCCCTCGCATGAACAGTAGCCGCGTGTCGGATTCTGATTCGACCGAAGGGAGGCCCAATCCGAAGCTCGCAGCTGGTCCGAGCCTCGCACCGCCTTAGCCTCCGAACCTCGCAGATTGTAACACGTGTCTTCTCTTTGCTGCTTCGGATCCGAATCCTCGCCTGCGGACCCCACCTCCTTAGCCGACCTTCGGACCCAGACTTCGGTCCAATCAGGGACTGCCTCCTGATCCCTCGCATGCGCAGCCCACGTGACTACTCTTCGGATCTGCTGCCGCGTGGACTCTTCTCATCCGTCCGATCAGCAGCTTCGGACCCTATAAATAGAAGGGTATGCGAACCCTCCCAGTTACTTTTGAGATTTTGCCATATTTAGCCCCTTTTTCCATGTTTTCTTCATCTTAACATTCCCCCAAGCCCCGGTATCGATTCTAACACCCGGAATACGCCACGAAGTGCCCGAGAAGCCCGGAAAATTTATCTTTTCGGTTTTGAAGCCCGACCATTCGCAGAGCCCGGTTTCTCAATAAAACTCCCGATTTTATTAGAAACGATCGTTTTAGGAAACGAATTGCTGCCCGATTTTCATTAAATCAGGTGAGTGTGTAGTTACTTTCACCTTACACATAGATATGAAGTATTTTACATAAAATACGTGATGTGTGAATATTTATTGTTTGTTTATTTGAGTTGGATGTTGAAGGTGTGATTTATACATGTTTTTAAATAATTTAAACTGTATATGTATTTTTATTTACAAAAAATGTTGGGTAAAACATGGGTAGATGAAATAATGGGTGTGTGATGATAGGTGAGTTGGATAAAGGAGATGATCAGTAATAATGATCATGAGTTGAGGGTGAGTGGTGAAATTTGAGAGAATCACTTACCCAAAATGTTGGCCCCCGTCATTCAGCAGAGTAGGGATGACAACCATGGACTATTCTAGATGGTCTGTGGAACACTAGCAGGCCCGCAACCTGTAGGTGTAATGAACTATATGTTCATTTGGAGTACTCTAAAAACCCATTGACATGTATGACAGGGGTGAATACTGTCAATAATACTGTCAATAAATAAGAGCTATGAATTTAGCCCCTGTTGTATAAACCCTGGTGATGGTGTGACCTTGTGCCTATTCCTTAGGATGAATCCTTAAGAAGGAGTGATAGTTGAATCTTAGGGTAAACCCTTAAGAAATTAATAAGATAATGGGGTTGGGGTAATTTGGTTGATTGATTGATGTTTAAGTACAATAAATTTATTTATTGTGGGTTGAAAACCCTATATGCTCACCAGGCTTCCAATCCTGACCCACTCAGCTTTTTATGATTCCAGGTAGTGGACCCCGAGCATAGTCATATGATGATGATGAGTGATTTATGGATTATAGGCCAGTAGTTATAAATAACTGTTGTAAGGCTTATAATGTCTTGTTTATGCTTTTGATCTGTATCGGAACATGACATCCCGAGGTTTTAATATAAAAGGAAATTATATATTTCTTAAAGAAAGGTTTTGATAAACATTATCATGTTTTATATTGGGGACCTATTCCGCAATATCTTTTGAAAAGATTTCTCTGATTTTATTTTAAAAAGCATAAATTAAATCGGTCTTTTCTGGCCGAGAAATTAGGGGATCTCACACCAAGAAAGACTGTCCAACAGAGAGAACTAACAGAGGAGAAGGAGGAATCTAACGACTTGACATAAGGGAGTAACGAAGGACCCCTCTTTTGAAATTTTGGTACACTTTTTAAATAAAATTACTTTAAATTTTAATTTATATTTATATAAGATTAAAACTTTGGGGAAAACATTTAAAAGTAATTATAATAACTTGTTCAAGTCACAATATTCACAAGAGAACTAAAGATCCGTTCAGGGAAGCTATGATAGCTTAGTATGTACATTAGAGTTGTGGATAACTAAGATTTTGCAGACTTAGAGTGACTGATTCCGCCTTAATTCCTATTCCTTATCTGGTTGTGAATTTAGGGCAGAGTTACTCAGTCGACCGTCTTATTCATCTTAATTATACATAACTTGTACATGCCAAGCGATCATAGAAGTACCAAAGAGGATCGAAACCTAAAATACTGACACTAGTTATCAAAACACTTGCACTATTAGTACTTGCGCATCGCGATACGATTTGTGACAGTGGTAATATCAAGGAGAAAATAGAAGAACTAGAACGTTTACACATAATACATTGTCAAACACATTCGGAATACACCATCGTATAATCAGCGTTTCTTTTAAATCGGCCTAACATTTATTCCTGTAAAGAGACCGATGTCATCTCTCGTCATGAGTTGGCGTGGTCCTCACCATACTAAGTTCATATGATTCTATCAATTTGACCATCAAATTCACAAACCGTTGTCATTCGTAACGACAGTCCGACCTAGATCTCAATTCTGTCCTTCGTATTCTAAACCCTGAAGTACTCGTGCGAAGAGTATTTTGCCTCCGAAGCCTTGCCACCGTATGTTCCACACACCGTCATGAAATACCACTCGTCCAGCAGACCAAGTTCGAGCACACAGGCTAAGGACAAATACAGCCCACCTATCGCTATTTAGTGTATACACGAGGGTGGTATATGATTATGATTACTCAGATTTAGTATGTGTGTTTCCGCCCTATCTCTTGTTCCTTGTCTGGTTGTGGACCTGGGGCAGAGTCGCACGTCCGACCGTCTTACTAATCTTAATCATATACGACTTGTATACACGAGGTAATGATAGATGGACTAAGTATGAATCCTATCATGAACAGTAAGGCAAAGTGCTAGGTCTACGAGTGGGTATTCTGCCAATCAGAGGAGCGCAACCCCAGTAGTACTGCTAAGAAAGCTAATTTCGGGACGAAATTCCATCTAACGGGGGAATGATGTGACAACCCGAAAAATTATTGCCTTCTAGCCTAGTTAAGGGTCATTCTATTGAGTTTTAAGCCTAGTACACTTAAGGAATGAGTGTTAGAATGTACCTGCTAGAGACACTGTGCAACATTCAAGCCTTAATACCATCAAAAAGGAGTTCACGGCCAAGACACATGAGTTTACGGCCGTAAACTCAAGGCTGGCCGTAAACTTCCCCTTAAAGTCTCAAATCCTTCACTTTTCTTTCATTCTTACACTTTCAACTCAAGAACACTTCCATTCTCTCTCAAGTATCATCGAGATTTTCATTCCCGATCTTCCAAAAAGTAAGTGGTTCTTCTCTATAGTTGTTGTTATCCTTCTTACTCATGAATCACCCTTTGATTTCATCCATGGAAATCAAACTTTTTTTCTAGATCTTCATGTTTCACCAAGAACACCAATACCACACACTTGTTCTTGGTGGCCGAAAACACCTCAAAAGCCCTCAAAACTGTTAGTATACCATCTATCATCTAGTTAGGCATGATAATCACTAGATCCTAGTGTTGAAACATCACCAAACTCAACATCCATGAGAGTTTATGGCCAGGAGCATCTCCCTTGGCCGTAAACCCTTGTATTTGTCATGTTTTGAGCCTTAAACACTCATAGACACTTGCTAACCATTGGAACACTTGAACCGTTGAAACCCCTTTCCTTTATGAACCAAAATGAGACCATTTGGAGAGTTTACGGCCATACACTGTTTAGTGTGGCCGTAAACACCTCAACATCTTCTAAAAGGTTAGTTTTGCTCACCCTCTTGTAGAGCAATAGTCCCTCAAGCTTCCCTACCATTCAAACACCCTCTTATGCACCTTTTACCATGATTTTACGGCCCAAAGCTCCATGGTAGTAAAAACCATTTCTTGGCCATAAACATCCCTTTGATAAATCACATGTGATTCCATCACTTAGTCCAAGTCCTTAGGGGTGTTTCCTTTCATATAATTGCTTATAAACACTATATTCATACCAATACATGCCATATATGTCATTTAGGACTCGTTTGTATCTTGGGACTTCATTCGTGGAACTTCTCATCCTTACGTGCATATTCGTTTGAATCACCCACTTAAGGTGAGTTCATACCCCTATAATCAATCTTTTAAATGTTTTAAATGCTTTTAAGGGGGGGGGGGGAATAAAAGTTGAACACAATGATAATTGTGTAAATGTTTTGTGATAAACATCAGTATAAGGATAACTTATCTGTTATTAAGTGATCAATTCATTGCAAAAACTCTTTTATAAAGTTATGTTACCTTATAGTTTTGTAAAACTTCGTTTTTAAAGTAAAATCATAATTTATTAGATAAATGTGTCATTATTTCAAGGTAGTAACAATTCAAACAAAAATACTAGTAAACTATAATAGGTATAGTTTAGGAATTCAGTACATACTATAACTAGTACAGAGAGTTCATACTATAACTAGTACAGAGAAGAACATACTATAACTAGTATAGGGAGGAACATACTATAACTATAACAAAAAGAACATGCTACAACTATAACAGAAGGAACATACTATACCTACAACAGAAGGAACATACTATAACTATAGCAGAAGGAACATGCTACATAAGAAACTTACTATAAATATAACAGAAGAATATATCATGAAATTACACAGGAATTTCCGTATTTGCATAAACCAAAGTACGAATACCACGTACCAGGGTTAGCAAACACGACGTACAACGTCATACCGGGTTTCAATAACAAAGGTACAAATACAACGTACCAGGGTTAGCAAACTTGAAGAATGACACTTATGTCATACCGCGTTAGAATAACAAAGGTACGAATACCACGTACTAGGATTAGCAAACACGAAGTATGATACAAGAAACACATAAACATATGTAAAACTCAGGTTAACAAACATGAAGAAATAACATATCATTCCGGGTTTGCACAAACAACGGTACAATACAACGTACCAGGATTAGCAAACACGAGGTACAACGTCATACCGGGTTTCAATAACAAAGGTACAAATACAACGTACCAGGGTTAGCAAAAACGATGTATGATACAGGAAGAACATTAAACATAAGTAAAATGTGTAACATAAACATTCAGTTAGAAGGTGACTTATAATGCTAACTTTATGATTTCTCGGTAGATACATCAAGGATATATATTAATTGAGTCCAACAGATAGTAGATTGTGTGCTTTCTGTTTCATTCCCTGTTCCTTGTTTGGTTGTGGGTTTAGAGCAGATGCATCCACTCTACTATCTATTCGATCTTGAGTAAATATATATTTTGTATACACCAAGTAATCATAAGGAGTACCAGGTATAGGTCAGCTCATAGTATACAAATTCAATACATCGTTTTCTAGTACAAAAACATACTTTCAGATAGAACATCGATGAAAATAAACTAGAAACTTAACAGTGAAAGGTTTAATCCATTTTATAAAACTAGTACAAATTAAAGAATCTTAAGTGGTTAATTCTATAATACCTTAGTTTATACATCAGGGTTATATATATGTAATATCCGACAAATAGTTAGATGTGTGCTTTCCGCCTTACTTCAAGTTCCTTGTTTGGTTGTGGGCTTAGGGCAGATTCACACAGTTAACTATCTATTCGATATTAGATCATATATAACTAGTGTAAACTAAGTGATTATAGAAGGAACTATTATGGATACTATTTTTACTAAAGGAACTATTACAGTTAACTCCGTGAGTACCAAAGGAATGCACCAGAGTTATATGCAATGAAGATCTAACAAACAATGGGATGTGTACTTTCCGTCTCACTTCCTGTTCCTTGTTTGGTTGTGGGCTTAGGGCAGATTCACACAATCAATTGTTTGTTTGATCTCTATTCTATATAACTTATATTCATTTAGTACTCATAGAAAGGATTGTAGAGTCATTTATACTTATCTTTCATCATATCAGAAGGTATTGGATCTTCTGAGGAACATGCGAACTTTTATAAAAGAGCTTTCAAGTTACTAATACATCACTTAAATACTTATAAACTCACCAGCTTAAATGCTTATCTACTCTTTCAAAATAAGTTGTATTCTCAAGAAACTAGTAGACAGGTACGCGTGCTGGGATTCTGAAGATGGAGCAGTATAGCTTCATGTCTTATTCTGTTATTTACTTTGTAGTCTGTCTTATGTGAACCACATACTTTGTAAACACTTTCTTTCTAATGAAATGGTTGTTTGTTACTTTGATTACTATGATACATGTCTTGTGATACTATACATGACGTCCTCCGCCCCCGAACGTTTCCACCGTTCCGGTTTGGGGGTGTGACATCGACCGTAAATCAGTCTTCAATAAGTAACTCGATCCCTACAGTTGATCGAAAAGGTCGTCGATTCGAGGTAGGGGATAACCGTTCTTTATAGTGAGCTTGTTAAGTTCTCGATATTCTATGCACATGTTGAAAGATTCTTCCTTATTTTTCACGAACAATACCGGTGATCCCCAAGGTGAGAAGCTTGGTAAGATTAATCCTTTGCTCATCAGTTCGTTCAATTGGCTAGACAGTTCCTGCATTTCAGCTGGTGCTAAGCAGTATGGGAATTTGGTTATGGGGGTGGCTCCAGGAATTAATATGATTCTGAATTCGATCTGGCGTACGGGGGGTATTCACGGAAGGTCTTATGGAAATACATCGAGAAAGTTGCAGACCTTGGGAATATCCTTGATGTCTTTCATTTCCTGTTTCCCATCCACAACATGGGCTAAGAAGGCATGGTATTCCTTGCATAGATACTTCTGAGCCTTGATGCAAGAGATGATTTGTAGATTTGTGTCGGGTTTGTAGACATAAATGACAAGGGTTTCGCTACTTGGCAGGTTAAGGCGAACGAACTTTTCATAACACAGGATATCGGCATGGTGAGGAGTCAACGAATCCATGCCAATGATAACGTCAAAGCTACTTATTATGACCGGCATCAGGTCGATTCAGAAGGAATGATTTTTTAGAGTTAATGTGCATCCTACGTATATATCTTTAGTGCTTTCTGTTTTACCATTTTCCATTTCTACGGTGAATGTTTCATTTAGCGATTGGGGTTTCTGTTTGATTATATGTTTAAACTGGTGGCTCACGAAGCTTTTCTCCGCACCACTATCGAATAGTATGCATGCATATGAGTTGTTTAGGAGGAACGTACCAGTAACCATGGTGGGATCCCTCATGTCCTCCTCATGCCCTATTCCTAGAACCCTTCCCACTCCTCCGCTATTTATGTTATGTTCCTTCGGGCAGTCCTTATTGAATGCCCGGTCTCATCGCAACCGTAGCATGCACGACTCACCCCAACATTAGTGGCTTGGGTGGTTAGTTGTGCCGGTGCTTTGCAGAAACAGGATGTGTGCCCCTTCTTGTTGCAATTGTTACATTGCATTTCTCGGTAGGGTCCATGGTGATGGTAGTTGCACTTGTCGCATTTCGGAAGAGTCTCAACATATTGCTTGGCTGGAGTAGGGGCGGTGATGGCATGGACGGCCACCGTTTGTTGTTTCTTGATCGGGTCATGAGCGGGTTGGTCCTTTTCTTATTTTCGAACTTCCACTTGTTGTCTCCCCTCTTCGGTTGTTCGATCGTGGGGGTTATAATGCCTAGACGAACTCCCTGGTCAACAAGAGTCTGTGCCAAATGCTTGGCACTGTCGAGTGTGCTCGGGTTGGCAGATATGACCATTCCCTAAATCTGAGGGGATAGCCACCAAATGTAACGTTCCACTTTCTTGGCCTCTAGGGTGACCATTCATTGGCACATAGTTGCCAACTCGTTAAATCTGCAAGTTTAGGTGGCAATATCGGAACCCTTCATGGAGTCTTCCCACAGTTCCTATTCCAGCTTCTGCATCTCGCTCCTTGGATAGTATTCCTCGAGCATCATGGCTTTCAGGTCCTCCCAATTCATGGTGTTGGCCACGGATAGAGTCAAAGTTTTAACGCGGCTGTTCCACCACGACAAGGCCGAATCTGTAAATATACATGCTGCATATTTGACTTTGAACTCGTCCGGGCATGCACAGATCTCGAAGATGGACTTGGTCTTCTCGAACCATAGGTCCTGCTTTTGCAGTTCATGAATTCTTTGTAACAGCACATCCGTTGGTGCCCTTGGTTGTCACCGTGATTGTAACTACCAGTCCCGTTTCCGCTCTCGTTGCCGTTTCTATTTCCATTCACATTTATGCCGTTACTGCTGATTTGGGCAATGGCAGCAGCCACAACGGCTGTTACAGCAGCCTGGAAAACAGCAGAATCTATTGGTGGAGGTAGTGGTGGTGGTGATGCAGTTTTTACGGTGTTGACGACACATCTTCTAACTCTTCGAGGTGGCATCTTTCTCCCATAAAGTTTAGAAGTGGGATAACGACAAGTCTTTGATAATGGTCACGGATCAGGCATTACCGTAATGGAATGTCTTGGATATATGTTTATTAAGTCCCGTTACTGAAATTTGCGAGCAATTCATAAAATGAACTTTTACAATAAGAAGTAAACAATTGCATAACAAATAACAACACCCAATGAAATAAAATGCATACAATTTCATTGATATTGCAATTTTAGTACATAGTTTTGTGGAAATTGGCCTTTAGGAAGGTCTACAATACATTAAGAAAATAGAAACTTTTTGGCGGCATAACGTGTGACAACCCGATATTTCTATTCTGTACAACCATTCATTTCAATAGAAGTCAGAATAGTTTTGCTAACTTTTGAGCTGTGTAGAGTCAGTTTGAGTGTCCTAAAGCGTAGTACTTCAGGAGATAACAGGAGAGAGGATGCCCTAGGGTTTATTGTGTAGCAATAATGTCCCAAAACTCCAAGAGTTTGGAGTTTACGGCCTAAACAAGGTGTTTACGGTCGTAAACCCCAAGGGTATAAATATGGCACTTAGCCATTTTTAGCACTTTTCACATTTTCAAGATCCAAAACTCAAATCCTCTCAAGTATCATCCGATTTTCCTTCTTGATCTTCAACTTTGTAAGTGTTTCTAGCCCTAATAAGTTGATATCATACTTAATCTAGTGATCTTACATGATTCCATCCGTGAAATCATTCCAAATGTGTAGATCTTCAAGTTTCACCAAGAACACCAAGAACACACACTACTGTTCTTGGACTTTTAGCACCTTTTCAAGCTTCTACCTAGTAAGTACTCTTACCCTAGTGTGTTATAAGACTTGTTACACTTCTAATCATCTAGAAAACACCAAAGAAACACAAGATCAAAGGTGTTTACGGTCCAAGATGTTCTTGGACCGTAAACCCTAATAAAGGGGCCAAAGTGTGCCCTAGTCCCTTACAACGCCTTGGAAACTAGTCTAGATACCATCCTTGATGTGCTAGGGACTTAAAACTTCAAAAAGACCATAAACCATTTGGGTTTACAGCCGTAAACCCAAAGAGAAGTGGTCCAAGGACCGTAAACTCCACAAAGGAGTGAAATGGTGCCCTAATCTCTTCCAAAGGCTTAGAGTTGAAGTAGGAATGCTTCTTAGGACTTGTAAAGCTTCAAAAATCAACATGGTAAAAGTACCATGAGTTTATGGCCGTAAACTCGTGGGTTTACGACCGTAAACTCAATAAGTGTTGGTCATAAAACCGTAAACTCCAAAGGAATTTACCCTTGAACCCTAAACTCAAATGCAAGGTCCTACCACCCTTAGATGCAATCTTTAGTACTTATAACACTTAAATAAAGTGTTTTACATGTCTTAGGATGTCTTAAACTTGGTTAATTGGTTGTTTAATGACTAATTGGATACATATATGTGTTATTATATGTTAACTAGGATCATTGTGTGTGTACAAGTCTTCACTTCACACTTAGCATCCTATACAGTCCGTTCATCCAAACCACTCACTACAGGTGAGTTCATACCCCTTAATGAATGTTTTAAAAGATTTTAAATGCTTTTATGGGGGGGATACAAGTTGATCTTTTATAGTTATTATATCAATCACATGTGATTAATAACTACCAAACAAGTGAATTTCTTACTTTCAAACTGTGTTATCAAACAAACTACTTTTCAAACTGTTTTGTCAAACTCTTTTACATGTTAAATACTTTTACTTAAACTCTTTTTAACTTATATTCTGTTAAATGTATATCTTTATAGATATAGTTATATAAGTAGGATTGAAAGGAATTAGGACTGATAACTCACCTTAACCTCCTGTTCCTCGTTTGGTTGTGGACTTAGGGTATCGGTTATTTGTCCGAAGGTCGTTTGAATCCTAGTTATATATCATGTATATGTATATAGATATAAAAGTTCCTTCTTTCTATTCAATACCTTTGGGTAGCAAAGGTATACATATATGTTCATACATACAAATCACATTACTAGTAAGCTACAATAGGCGTAGTTTAGGAAGTTACTAATACTATTACTAGAACAATGGAACATACAATGAGTCAGTTCATACATGAGTCTATACATTACAATACAGCTAGTACATACTATACATTTTACAAGAAAACATACATGTTAGACAGAGAGAGAACATACAATACCATACAGAGAGAACATACAATACCATACAGAGAGAACATACATACATACTAGACAGAGAGAGAACACGCAATACAGCTAGTACATTCAATACATATACAAGATTACTATTACAGTTATGTGAGCCATATAACGGGGCATGGCACTACCTGTCATGACCGTTTTGTATCCAGAATCTCCTTATGTAGGGAGCGTATGAGTTTGTGTATAGATCTATACTGGATTGACTATCTTACAGCTCGCTGCTCGCTACAGTGGGACTTGCAAGTCTACGGGTGCCAAACGTCATTTCTTCCGACATCTTACATTGTTGCGTTCTATAGTCGGTAGCAGGGTACAGGCCGATCACATGGTACTTTAAATTACAATTGGTTTAAGGTAGTTAGTATAACAGTAGTTACTTAATACAACACTAACGTACTATTTCATTTTCCCATTGCATTCACTTTGTGATCTTCACACAATATACAGTAATGTAAAAAACTATATTTTTGGATAATGATAGTCAGATTTTGGAAAATACATACTCTTACAAGAGACACATACACGACCACTAGATGCCTTGGTAGAAGGCTACTTTTAGTAGGAAACATAGGGTTTTCTAGAAGAGTTCAAAACATCTTACAAAACATCTTACAAAACATCTTACAAACACTTTCATACAAATACAGACACTAATATACTTATGATCTCACCGGCTTTAAATCTGATACTCTCTTTCAAAATAACTTGTATCTTCAGGTTGGCAGTAGACAGGTACCGATGCCAGGTTTTGAGAAGATGGAGCTCGTTCAAGACTCATCTTTTATTTTGATTCATATTTTGGTGTCTATTTAACTTGACGGAACACACTTGTATTAAAATTATATTATTAATGCGATGGATGATGTTGTTGCTTGTTTACTACTTTGCATTGTTGTGATACTGTACATGACGTCCTCCACCCCCGAACGATTCCGCCGTTCCGGTTTCGGGGTGTGACAGATTGGTATCAGAGCATTGTTTATAGTGAATTGAGTATATCAACCCATAAAAGATATACAGACTATAAATACCAAGAGTTTATACTTTTAAATAATAAAATCTTTAACTAAGTATACATGCCTGCATTCATACTAAAATTAGTGTCACTAGGACAGAACAAAAGTATTACGATTATTGGGCAGCACAAGTAGACTTAGAGACATATAGTCAAATCTAGGAAGATATAGCCTGATCAACTATATTATCCGAGGAGTGACTAGCATGTGCCTAAGTGCGGTTGTGAGGTTGCAACAAGTCTAAAAACTTACCAACAATACCACAATGAAAACAATAGAACAGAACATAAACTTAAAATACTATAGGGGTATTTTGTGTTACTATAAACTACTTATGTGCTAGATTCTTATATCCCTCTTCTCGCATAGATATCATGGCTGGATTCCATCTTCCCGGAGACTCGTACTACCTCAACAACGGCAATGCTGGATGGCTTGGAGAAGAGCCAGAAGATGATCACCCAATCCCTTTGGATGATCACGAAGCTGAAGGCTTTTCTGATGGTTCTAACTTACAGCCGGAAGTCAACAACCTACCCCCAGCTGCTCAAGACCCAAACCCAAACCCTCGTCCAACATTTGAAGGACCCACACATCTGTGGGCCACAAACTTGAACAGATGGAGTCAGGAACAGGGTCAACCCATTCCCTACAATGGGAACAGAAGCTTCTACAACCTCATCGAGGGAGGTTCAGCTGACAGGGTCCTACCCATCATGGTTCGTAGGATTTCTCGGAACACCGTACAAGGTCGAGCAACTATCGACCAAGTCGTGGAGATTGACGCCAACTCTGGCGTTAACACGGTCCGCATTCGCCAAGTAGAGTCTGCTCATGAAAGGACTCAGGTCCGCAATGCAGTTCTACAGAGGGAACTTGCTGAAACCCAAGCTGAAGTCAGGGAACTTCGAGCTCAGCAAGTAAGATCTGATAGGCGTATGAGGGACATACAACGTCTTCTGTCGGATTCAAGAACTCACTCTAGTAGTTCTCGTCGCCGTTAGAGTCTCATCGACTTCTCTTTTGGATATAACCAAGTTATGTAAAAACTCTAGTCTAATTTCCTATCCTTGTAAATCTTAGACCCATTAGGTCTTGACCCGTTGGTTGATGTAAGACCTACTTCCTGGTCATTTTTCCCGAACTCATTACATCTGTAATTCCAGTATTATTGGCAAATATCTAATCTCATGGAAATTATATCCAAATGCTTTCGTTTACAATCAATCGTGTTATTCATTTGTGCGGTTGGACTATGGAGAGTTAGTCCATGAGTCATTCTCATCTAATTCCTATTAAATTCTTATCAATATCTTCGTCTTTGTAAACTTATAGTTGAAAGATGCCTCCACGTCGATCAGCAAGACGCGATCCTCCCGCACCGATACCACCTGCTCCTCAATTCGATACGGCAGCCCTGAATGCTGTTGTAGCTGCAGCTGTGGCTACAACCATTGCCCAATATCATTCATCTGGTTGCACTGGATGAGGAACTCCAGTTCAATCTACTCATAGTGAAGCTCCTGTGCGCTTGAGAGAGTGCTCCTATAAGGACGTCACAAACTGTAAGCCATTGTCCTTCAAAGGGACTGGCGGAGTCATTGCCCTCTCGCAATGGTTCGAGAAGAACGAATCGGTTTTCGAAATCTACTCATGTCCAGAAGGGAGCAAGGTCAAGTTTGCTGCTTGCAGCTTTGAGGCAAAAGCCCTAACATGGTGGAATATCCTTGTCAAGTCACTATCCCTTATAGTGGCAAATGCTATAGGCTGAGAAGCTCTGAGAGAGCTAATGGTTGAGGAGTACTGCCCGAGGAGCGAAATCCAAAAGCTAGAGGAAGAACTGTGGAGCCTAACCATGAAGGGCTCCAACATAGTCTCCTACACCGCCAGGTTTTGTGAACTGGTGGCCCTCTATCCCAACATCGTTCATACAGAGGGGAAGAAGATTGAAAGATACATATGGGGGCTGGTGCCTCCATTCCAGGGAAATGTTTTGGCTTCAAAACCCACTACATTCGATAGTGCCAAGCGATTGGCACAGCGGCTTATAGACCATGGGGTTCGTACCCGGGCCGCAACAACAACCCTGGCCATCTCAGAACCCGCCAGAACCGCTGATTCCAAGCGGAAGTTTTGGGATGACAAGAAAAAGAAGAAGGCTGCCAAAAAGCAGCAGATCGTGGAAGTTCATAGTGCGATAGCACCTGCCACTGCTGCTGCTCCAGTAAAGGAGTACGCTGGAAGTTTGCCCAAGTGCAACAAGTGCAACTTCCACCACGTAGGAGCCTGCCGGGAAATGCAGTGTTTGAACTGCAACAGGAAGGGGCACACTGCTCGTTTCTGTAAAGCTTCGGCGAGGCCAATCACCCAAGTCCCTGGCGCTGGTATGAGCCAAACTTGCTACGGTTGTGGCGAGGTGGGCCACGACAAAAGGAACTGCCCGAAGGCAGGGAATGTCGGTGGAGTGGGAAGAGTTTTGGCCATAGGCCACGAGGAAGCGGTTGCCGACCCCACAGTGGTCACTGGTATGTTTCTCCTCGATAACTCTTATGCATGCATTCTGTTTGATAGTGGAGCGGAGAGGAGTTTCGTGAACCAAAAATTTTCTCATTTACTTAAGCAAAAATCACGAGCACTTAAAGAACCGTTCACTATAGAAATGGCTAATGGAAAGACAGAGAGCACTAGCAGTATATACATAGGGTGTACCCTAACTTTAGATGGCCATTCTTTTTCAATCGATCTCATGTCGGTCTCAATTGAAAGTTTCGACGTCATTAACGGCATGGATTGGTAGAGTCTTCATCGTGCCGACATCATGTGTTATGAAAAGGATGTACGCCTTAATCTGCCATCTGGCGAAACTCTAGTAGTTTATGGCGACAAACCCGGCACGAACCTTCGTATCATCTCGAGCATTCAAGATCAGAAATTCTTGCGAAAGAAATGTCACGCATTCCTTGCTCATGTGGTCGATGTGAGCCAAGAAACGAAATCTATTAAGAACATTCCAGTAGTACGCGACGTTCCCGACATCTTTCCAGAAGATCTCCCAGGATTACCTCTGCAACGTCAAGTCGAGTTCCGAATCGACTTAGTTCCAGGGGCTACCCCCGTAGCCAAATCGCCCTATCGTCTAGCACCTGCAGAGATGCAAGAACTATCCTGTCAACTTAACGAGCTGCTCAGCAAGGGCTTTATATGACCAAGCTTCTCACCCTGGGGAGCTCCAGTCTTGTTCGTCAAGAAGAAAGACGGATTGTTTCGTATGTGCATCGACTACGGGGGGCTCAACAAGCTAACCGTCAAAAATCGTTATCCTTTGCCTCGTATTGACGATTTATTTGACCAACTTCAAGGGGTGAATTTCTTTTCAAAAATCGACTTAAGATTCGGATATCACCAACTACGAGTGCTAGGGGAGGATGTTCCGAAGACACCCTTCCGAACTCGTTATGGGCACTATGAATTCGTAGTGATGCGTTCGGATTAACAAACACGCCCGCAGTATTCATGGACTTAATGAATAGGGTGTGTCGTCCTTACTTGGATCAGTTCGTCATCGTCTTCATCGATGACATACTTATCTACTCTCGTTGTGAGGAGGAGCATAGTCAACATCTGCGACTAGTCTTAGAAACCCTGCGTGCGGAGAAGCTTTATGCGAAGTTCTCGAAATGCGAATTTTGGATCCGAAGAGTCGAATTCTTAGGGCACGTGGTTAGCAAAGAGGGAATACACGTGGACCCTTCCAAAATTAAAGCCATTGAGAGCTGGTCAGCACCGAAGACACCTACAGAAATTCGTCAATTTCTAGGCCTCGCTGGCTACTATCGCAGGTTCATTCAGAACTTCTCCCGAATTGCGAAACCTCTTACGACACTGACCCAGAAGCGCGTGGCCTTTGACTGGGAAGAGAAGCAGGAGAGAGCGTTCCAAACGCTCAAGCGAGCCTTGTGCACCGCACCAATACTATCCCTCCCCAAAGGGATAGAAGACTTCGTTGTCTATTGTGATGCATCAAATCAAGGACTCGGATGTGTTCTGATGCAGCGAGGTAAGGTCATCGCCTATGCCTCGAGACAGCTAAAGACACATGAGGTCAACTACAATACCCACGATCTTGAGCTAGGAGCAGTTGTGTTTGCTCTGAAGATCTGGAGACACTACCTGTACGGTACAAAAAGCACTATCTTTACAGACCACAAAAGCCTACAACACATATTCGACCAGAAGGAGCTCAACATGAGACAACGACGGTGGGTCGAGCTACTCAGTGATTACGAATGTGAAATTCGTTATCATCCGAGTAAAGCCAACGTAGTAGCTGACGCCCTAAGTCGGAAAGAATATTCTGGTCGTAGAGTCAAATCATTGACTATGACTATCCATTCACACTTGTCCACGCAAATTAAGGAGGCTCAGCTCGACGCTTTGAAACCTAAAAATGTGGCGGGTGAATCCTTGAGAGGGATGGATAAGAACTTGGAGGTTAAGGGTGGTGGAGCTTCTTATTTCATGGATCGGATCTGGACCCCGAAACGCGGTGGTTTCAGAGACTTGGTCATGAACGAGGCACACAACACTCGTTATTCTGTCCACCCGGGTTCAGATAAGATGTATCCGGATCTTAAAAAGTTATACTGGTGGCCTAACATGAAAGCAGATATTGCTATCTTCGTGAGTAAATGCCTTACTTGCGCCAAGGTCAAGGTCGAATACCAGAAACCCTCCGGTCTTCTACAACAACCGGAGATACTGGAATAGAAGTGGGAGCGGATCACTATGGATTTCATAACCAAGTTGCCCAAGACAACGGGTGGACTTGATACCATACATGTCATCGTCGATAGATTGACCAAGTCCCCACACACTTCCTGCCTATCAAGGCAACAAACAAGATGGAGAAGCTTACAAGAACTTACATTAGGGAGATTTTAAGACTGCACGGTGTTCCCATATCCATTATCTCGGACAGAGATAGTAGATTCACTTCGAGGTTCTGGCAGTCACTACAAAGTTCTCTAGGAACTAGGCTGGACATGAGTACAGCCTACCATCCACAGACAGACGGGCAAAGTGAGAGGACTATCCAAACCTTGGAAGATATGTTGCAAGCCTGTGTGATCGACTTTGGGAAAGCATGGGATACTCATTTACCCCTTGTCGAATTTTCCTACAACAACAGTTATCACACAAGCATAAAGGCTGCTCCATTCGAGGCCCTCTATGGCCGAAAGTGCAGATCCCCTCTGTGCTGGGTTGTGCAGATACCCAGTTACCTAAAGGACGAGTTCCTGACAGCACTCTCACAAGTCCGGAGATCATTCGGGAAACAACAGAGAAGATCGTTCAGATTCGTGAACGATTGAAAGCCTCTAGAGACCGATAGAAAAGCTACACTGATAAACGAAGGAAACCGTTGGAATTCCAGGTGGGCGACCGTGATCTATTGAAGGTCTCACCCTGGAAGGGCTTGATACGCTTTGGAAAGCGTGGAAAGCTAAATCCAAGGTACATAGGGCCTTTCGAGATTCTCGCAAGAATCGGCCCTGTAGCTTACAAACTTAACTTACCCCGTGAGCTTAGTAACGCACATTCTACTTTCCACGTCTCGAACTTGAAAAATTGTCTGTCCGACGAGACTCTTGTAATCCCACTCGACGAAATCGAGATCAAAGAGAGCCTCAACTTTGTGGAAGAACCTGTAGAGATCATGGACCGGGAGGTCAAGCAAACGAAACAAAGCCGTATCCCGATAGTGAAGGTTCGCTGGAACGCCAAGCGAGGACCTGAATTCACTTGGGAACGAGAGGATCAGATGAAACTGAAATATCCTCGTCTTTTTGCTTAGTTATTTGTAACTACTTATTTGCTTAAATTCTAATTTCAGGACGAAATTCTTTCTAACGGGGGGATGATGTGACAACCCGAAATTTCTATTCTGTACAACCATTTACTTCAATAGGAGTCAAAACTGTTTCTGCTAATTTTCAAGCTTTTTGGAATAAGTTTGAGTATTTTAAGATTAGTACTTCAGGAGATAACATGAGAGAGGATTCCCTAGGGTTTATTTTGCAACAATAATGTCCCAAAACTCCAAGAGTTTGGAGTTTACGGCCTAAACAAAGGTGTTTACGGCCGTAAACCCTAAAAAAGGGTTTAAAAATGACACTTAGTCATTATTTATCACTTTTCACAATTTCAAGATCCAAAACTCAATTCTCTCTCAAGTATCATCGACTTTTCTTCTTGATCTTCAACATTGTAAGTGTTTCTAGCCCTAAAAAGTTGATATCTTACTTAATCTAGTGATCTAACATGATTTCATCCGTGAAATCATTCCAAAAGTGTAGATCTTCAAGTTTCACCAAGAACACACACTAGTGTTCTTGGACTTTTAGCACCTTTTCAAGCTTCTACTTGTAAGTACTCTTACCCTAGTGTGTTATAGGGCTTGTTATACTTCTTAATCAACTAGAAAACACCAAGAATCAAAGGATCAAAGGTGGTTACGGTCCAAGAACATCTTGGACCGTAAACCCTAAAAAGGGTGCCAAAGTGTGCCCTAGCCCTTACAAAGCTTTGGAAACTAGCCTAGACCCCTTCCCTAATGTGTTTAGGACTTGAAAACATCAAAAGACCATAAATCATTTGGGTTTACGGCCGTAAACCCATAGACAAATGGTCCAAGGACCGTAAACTCCCTAAAGGAGTGAAATGGTGCCCTAATCTCTTCCTAAGGCTTATACATGAAGTAGGAATGCTTCTTAGGACTTGTAAAGCTTCAAAACTCAACATGGTAAAAGTACCATGAGTTTACGGCCGTAAACTCATGGATGTACGACCATAAACTCAATGAGTTATGGTCACAAAACCGTAAACTCCAATAAAGGGTCCCCTTGAACCCTAAACTCAATAGCAATGTCCTACAACACTTAGATGCAATCCTTAGGACTTATAGCAATTAAATAAGGTGTTTTACATGTCCTAGGATGTCTTAACTTTGTTAATTAGTTGCTTAAAGACTAATTGGATACATATATGTGATATTATATGTTAACTAGGATCATCGTGTGTGTACAAGTCTTCACTTGACACCTAGCATCCTATACATTCCGTTTATCCAAACCACTCACTACAGGTGAGTTCATACCCCTTAATCAACCTTTTAAATGTTTTTAAATGCTTTTGTGGGGGGATACAAGTTGAACTATTATAGTTATTATATCAATCACATGTGATTAATAACTACCAAACAAGTGGATTTCTTACTTTTCAAACTGTGTTATCAAAACTGTTTTACTTCAAACTGTTTTACAAACTCTTTTACATATCAAATACTTTTATTAAACTCTTTTAACTTATATTCTGTGTATCTATATGGATATAATTATATAAGTAGGATTGAAAGGACTTAGGACTGATAACTCACCTTACTTCCTGTTCCTTGTTTGGTTGTGGACTTAGGGTATTCGGGTTATTTGTCCGAAGGTCGTTTGAATCCTAGTTATATATCATGTATATGTGTATAGATATAAAAGGTTACTTCTTTCATTCAGTTCAATGCCATGGGTAGCAAAGGTATACAAACATGTTCATATACACAAACAACATTACTAGTAAACTATAATATGTATAGTTTAGGAAGATACTATTACTACAACAATGAAACATACAATGAGTCAGTTCATTCATGAGTAATACATAGTGATGAGAAACAAACATAATACATAGTGATGAGAAACAAACATAATACACAGTTATGAGAAACAAAACATACAGGCTAGACAGAGAAAGAACACACAATACAGCTAGCACATACATATACATATACATATACATTACTTACAGTTATGTGAGCCACTTAACGGGGGCATGGCACTACCTGTCATGACCCCTTTTGAATCCAGAATCTCCTTAAGTGGAGAGCGTATGAGTTTGTGTATAGATCTATACTGGATTGACTATCCTACACCTTGATGCTCGCTACAGTGGGACTTGCAAGTCTACGGGTGCCAAACGTCAGTTCTTACGACGTCTTACATCGTCGTTTTACTAGAGTCGGTAGCAGGATACATGCCGATCACATGGTACTCTAAATAACAATTGGTTTAAAGTAGTTAGTACAGCAGCAGTTACTTAATACAACACTACAATACTATTTTATTTTCCCTTTACATTTACTTTGTGATATTCACATAATAAACAATAATGTAAAAACTATATTTTTGGTTAATGATAGTCAGATTTGGGAAGATACATACTCTTACAAGAGACACACACACAGACACTAGATGCCTTGGTAGAAGGCTACTTTTAGTAGGAAACATAGGGTTTTCCAGGAGAGTTCAAACAATTACAAACTTTTACAAAACTTATACATTACAGACTTACAAACACTTTCATACAAATACAAGACACTAATATACTGATGATCTCACCAGCTTTAAAGCTGATACTCTCTTTCAAAATAACTTGTATTGTCAGGTCACCAGTAGACAGGTACCGGTGCCAGGTTTTGAGAAGATGGAGCTCGTTCAAGACTCATCTTTTATTTTGATGTATATTTTTGGTGTCTATATAACTTGACAGAACACACTTGTATGAAATTATATTATTAATGAAATGGATGATGCTGTTGCTTGTTTACTACTTTGCATTTTTGTGATACTGAACATGACGTCCTCCACCCCCGAACGTTTCCGGCGTTCCGGTTTTGGGGTGTGACAGATTGGTATCAGACCATTGTTTATAGTGAATCGAGTGTATCAACCCATAAAAGATATACGAACTATAAACACAGCGGGATTAAAATACTCTGATAAAGAGTTTATACTTTTAAATAATAAAATATTTAACCAAGTATACATACCTGCATTCATTCTAAAATCAGTTTCACTAGGACAGAACAAAAGTATTACGATTGTTGGGCAACACAAGTAGACTTAGAGACATATGGTCAACCCTGGGAAGAAGTAGCCTGATCAACTACATTATCCGAAGAGTGATTAGCATGTTCCTAAGTGTGGTTGTGAGGTTGCAACATGTCTAAAAACTTACCAACACTACTACAATGAGAACAGTAGAACAGAACATAATCTTAAAATACTATAGGAGTATTTTGTGTTACTATTAATTACCTATCTGAGAACTAAAGGTCTTTATTAAGTATGTCAATAGTTGCGGAGTGGATACGCTAAGGTTATATGTGTCTAGGATATCATAGACTTAGAATCTGTGATATTTGCTTTACTTCTTGTTCCTTGTTTGGTTGTGGGCTTAGAGTTAGGGTCGCTTATTCGAAGGTCTATCATGTCTTTGTTACATATGACTGGTATGCACTATGCGAATGTTGAAGTAACTGATAAAGATCATCTTATAATTATCTAATTAGTTCGTCTATTTAGTTATTTCTTTATCCCTTTTCTCGCGTAGATTTCATGGCTGGATTCCATATCCCCGGAGACCCGTACTATCCCAACCACGACAATGCAGGATGGTTGGGAGAAGAGCCAGAAGATGATCACCCAATCCCATTGGATGATCACGAAGCTGAAGGCTTTTCTGAGGATTCTGACTCAGAGGCAGAAGTCAACAACCTACCCCCAGCTGCTCAGGACCCAAACCTAAATCCTCGTCCAACATTTCAAGGACCCACACCTCTGTCGGCCACAAACTTGAAAAGATGGAGTCAGGAACAGGGCCAACCCATACCCTACAATGGAGATAGAAGCTTCTACAACCTCACCGAGAGAGGTTCAGCTGACATGGTCCTACCCATAATGGTCCGTAGGATTGCTCGGAACACCGAGCAAGGTCGAGCAACTATCGACCGAGTCATGGAGATTGACGCCAACTCTGGCATTAACACTGTCCGCATTCGCCAACTAGAGTCCGCTCATGAAAGGACTCAGGTCCGCAATGCAGTTCTACAGAGGGAACTTGCTGAAACCTAAGCTGAAGTCAGGGAACTTCGAGCTGAGCAAGCAAGATCTGATAGGCGCGTGAGAGACATAGAACGTCTTCTGTCGGATTCAAGAACTCACTCTAGTAGTTCTCGTCGCCGATAGAGTCTCATCGACTTCTCTTTTGGATATAACCTAGTTATGTAAAAACTCTAGTCTAATTTCCTATCCTTGTAAATCTTAGACCCGTTAGGTCTTGACCCGTTGGTTGATGTAAGACCTACTTCCAGGTCATTTTTCCCGAACTCATTACATCTGTAATTCCAGTATTATTGACAAATATCTAATCTCATGGAAATTATATCCAAATGCTTTCGTTTACAATCACTCGTGTTATTCATTTGTGCGGTTGGACTATGGAGAGTTAGTCCATAGTCATTCTCATCTAATTCCTATTAACTTCTTATCAATACCTTTGTCTTTGTAAACTTATAGTTGAAAGATGCCTCCACGTCGATCAGCAAGACGTGATTCCCCCGCACCGACACCACCTGCTCCTCAATTCGATACGGCAGCCCTGAATGCTGTTGTAGCTGCAGCTGTGGCTACCACCATGGCTCAATATCATTCATCTGGTTGCACTGGATGAGGAACTTCGGTTTAATCTACTCATGGTGAAGCTCCTGTGCGCTTGAGAGAGTGCTCCTATAAGGACGTCACAAACTGCAAGCCATTGTCCTTCAAAGGGACTGGCGGAGTCATTGCCCTCTCGCAATGGTTCGAGAAGACCGAATCGGTTTTCGAAATCTGCTCCTGTCCAGAAGGGAGCAAGGTCAAGTTTGCTGCTTGCACCTTTGAGGCAAAAGCCCTAACATGGTGGAATATCCATGTCAAGTCACTATCCCTTATAGTGCCAAATGCTATGGGCTGGGAAGCTCTGAGAGAGCTAATGGTTGAGGAGTACTGCCCGAGGAGCGAAATCCAAAAGCTAGAGGAAGAACTGTGGAGCCTATCCATGAAGGGCTCCAACATAGTCTCCTACACCGCCAGGTTCTGTGAACTGGTGGCCCTCTATCCCAACATCGTTCATACAGAGGGGAAGAAGATTGAAAGATACATATGGGGGCTGGTGCCTCCATTCCAGGGAAATGTTTTGGCTTCAAACCCCACTACATTCGATAGTGCCAAGCGATTGGCACAGCAGCTTATAGACCATGGGGTTCGTACCCCGGCCGCAACAACAACCCTGGCCACCTCAGAACCCGCCAAAACCGCTGATTCCAAGCGGAAGTTTTGGGATGACAAGAAAAAGAAGAAGGCTGCCAAAAAGCAGCAGATCGTGGAAGTTCATAGTGCGATAGCACCTGCCACTGCTGCTGCTCCAGTAAAGCAGTACGCTGGAAGTTTGCCCAAGTGCAACAAGTGCAACTTCCACCACGTAGGAGCCTGCTGGGAAATGCAGTGTTTGAACTGCAACAGGAAGGGGCACACTGCTCGTTTCTACAAAGCTCCGGCGAGGCCAATCACCCAAGTCCCCGGTGCTGGTGTGAGCCATACTTGCTACGGTTGTGGCGAGGTGGGCCACTACAAAAGGAACTGCCCGAAGGCAGGGAATGCCGGTGGAGTGGGAAGAGTTTTGGCCATAGGCCACGAGGAAGCGGTTGCCGACCCCACAGTGGTCACTGGTACGTTTCTCCTCGATAACTCTTATGCATGCATTCTGTTTGATAGTGGAGCGGAGGGGTGTTTCGTGAACCAAAAATTTGCTCATTTACTTAAGCAAAAATCACGAGCACCTAAAGAACCGTTCACTGTAGAAATGGCTAATGGAAAGATAGAGAGCACTAGCAGTATATACATAGGGTGTACCCTAACTTAAGATGGCCATTCTTTTTCAATCGATCTCATGCCGGTCTCAATTAAAAGTTTCGGCGTCATTATCGGCATGTATTGGTTGAGTCTTCATCGTGCCGACATCATGTGTTACGAAAAGGATGTACGCCTTAATCTGTCGTCTGCCGAAACTCTAGTAGTTTATGGCGACAAACCCGGCACGAACCTTCGTATCATCTCGAGCATTTAAGATCAAAAATTCTTGCGAAAGGAATGTCACGCATTCCTTGCTCTTGTGGTCGATGTCAGCCAAGAAACGAAATCTATTAAGAACATTCCAGTAGTACGCGACTTTCCCGACATCTTTCCAGAAGTTCTCCCAGGATTACCTCTGCAACGTCAAGTCGAGTTCCGAATCGACTTAGTTCCAGGGGCTACCCCCGTAGCCAAATCGCCCTATCGTCTAGCACCTGCAGAGATGCAAGAACTATCCTGTCAACTTAACGAGCTGCTCGGCAAGGGCTTTATATGACCAAGCTTCTCACCGTGGGGAGCTCCAGTCTTGTTCGTCAAGAAGAAAGACGGATCGTTTCCTATGTGCATCGACTACGGGGAGCTCAACAAGCTAACCGTCAAAAATCGTTATCCTTTGCCTCGTATTGACTATTTATTTGACCAACTTCAAGGGGTGAATTTCTTTTCAAAAATCGACTTAAGATCCGGATATCACCAACTACGAGTGCTAGGGGAGGATGTTCCGAAGACAGCCTTCCGAACTCGTTATGGGCACTATGAATTCGTAGTGATGTCGTTCGGATTAACAAACGCGCCCGCAGTATTCATGGACTTAATGAATAGGGTGTGTCGTCCTTACTTGGATCGGTTCGTCAACGTCTTCATCGATGACATACTTATCTACTCTCGTTGTGAGGAGGAGCATATTCAACATCTGCGACTAGTCTTAGAAGGGCGTGGCCTTTGACTGCGAAGAGAAGCAGGAGAGAGCGTTCCAAACGCTCAAGCGAGCCTTGTGTACCGCACCAATACTATCCCTCCCCGAAGGGATAGAAGACTTCGTTGTCTATTGCGATGCGTCAAATCAAGGACTCGGATGTGTTCTGATGCAGCGATGTAAGGTCATCGCCTATGCCTGGAGACAGCTAAAGACACATGAGGTCAACTACACTACCCACGATCTTGAGCTAGGAGCAGTTGTGTTTGCTCTGAAGATCTGGAGACACTACCTGTACGGTACAAAAAGCACTATCTTTACAGACCACAAAAGCCTACAACACATATTCGACCAGAAGGAGCTCAACATGAGACAACGACGGTGGGTCGAGCTACTCAGTGATTACGAATGTGAAATTCGTTATCATCCGGGTAAAGCCAACGTAGTAGCTGACGCCCTAAGTCGAAAGAATATTATGGTCGTAGAGTCAAATCATTGACTATGACTATCCATTCACACTTGTCCACGCAAATTAAGGAGGCTCAGCTTGACTCTTTGAAACCTGAAAATGTGGCGGGTGAATCCTTGAGAGGGATGGATAAGAACTTGGAGGTTAAGGGTGGCGGAGCTTATTATTTCATGGCTCGGATCTGCACCCCGAAACGCGGTGGTTTTAGAGACTTGGTCATGAACGAGGCGCACAACACTCGTTATTCTGTCCACCCGGGTTCAGATAAGATGTATCTGGATCTTAAAAAGTTATACTGGTGGCCTAACATGAAAGCAGATATTGCTACCTCCGTGAGTAAATGCCTTACTTGCGCCAAGGTCAAGGTCGAATACCAGAAACCCTCCGGTCTTCTACAACAACCAGAGATACCAGAATGGAAGTGGGAGCGGATCACTATGGATTTCATAACCAAGTTGCCCAAGACAATGGGTGGACTTGATACCATATGGGTCATCGTCGATATATTGACCAAGTCCGCACACTTCCTGCCTATCAAGGAAACAGACAAGATGGAGAAGCTTACAAAGTTCCCGTATCCATTATCTCGGACAGAGATAATAGATTCACTTTGAGGTTCTGGAAGTCGCTACAAAGTTCCCTATGAACTAGGCTGGACATGAGTACAACCTACCATCCACAGACAGACGGGAAAAGTGAGAGGACTATCCAAACCTTGGAAGATATGTTGTGAGCCTGTGTGATCAACTTTGGGAAAGCATGGGATACTCATTTACCCCTTGTTGAATTTTCCTACAACAACAGTTATCAAAGAGCATAAAGGCTGCTCCATTCGAGGCCCTCTATGGCCGGAAGTGCAGATCCCCTCTGTGCTGGGCTGAGGTGGGTGATACCCGGTTAGCTAAAGGACGAGTTCCTGACAGCACTCTCACAGGTCCGGAGATCATTCGGGAAACGACAGAGAAGATCGTTCAGATTCGTGTACGATTGAAAGCCTCTAGAGACCGACAGAAAAGCTACGCTGATAACCGAAGGAAACCGTTGGAATTCCAGGTGGGCGACCGTGATCTATTGAAGGTCTCACCCTGGAAGGGCTTGATACGCTTTGGAAAGCGTGGAAAGGTGAATCCAAGGTACATAGGCCTTTCGAGATTCTCGCAAGAATTTGCCCTGTAGCTTACAAACTTAACTTACCCCGCGAGCATAGTAACGTACATTCTACTTTCCATGTCTCGAACTTGAAAAAGTGTCTGTCCGACGAGACTCTTGTAATCCCACTCAAGGAAATCGAGATCAACGAGAGCCTCAACTTCATGGAAGAACCTATAGAGATCATGGACCGGGAGGTCAAGCAAATGAAACAAAGTCGTATCCCGATATTGAAGGTTCGCTGGAACGCCAAGCGAGGACCTGAATTCACTTGGGAACGAGAGGATCAGATGAAACTGAAATATCCTCGTCTTTTGCTTAGTTATTTGTAACTACTTATTTGCTTAAATTCTAATTTCGGGACGAAGTTCTTTCTAACGGGGGGATGATGTGACAACCCGAAATTTCTATTCTGTACAACCATTCAGTTCAATAGGAGTCAAAACTGTTTCTGCTAATTTTCAAGCTTTTTGGAATAAGTTTGAGTATTTTAAGATTAGTACTTCAGGAGATAACAAGAGAGAGGATGCCCTAGGGTTTATTGTGCAACAATAATTTCCCAAAACTCCAAGAGTTTGGAGTTTACTGCCTAAACAAAGGTTTTTACGGCCGTAAAACCTAAAAGAGGGTTTAAAAATGACACTTAGTCATTATTTATCACTTTTCACAATTTCAAGATCTAAAACTCAATTCTCTCTCAAGTATCATCGACTTTTCTTCTTGATCTTCAACATTGTAAGTGTTTCTAGCCCTAAAAAGTTGATATCTTACCAAATCTAGTGATCTAACATGATTTCATCCGTGAAATCATTCCAAAAGTATAGATCTTCAAGTTTCACCAAGAACACACACTAGTGTTCTTGGACTTTTAGCACCTTTTCAAGCTTCTACTTGTAAGTACTCTTACCCTAGTGTGTTATAGGGCTTGTTATACTTCTTAATCAACTAGAAAACACCAAGAATCAAAGGATCAAAGGTGTTTACGGTCCCAGAACACCTTGGACCGTAAACCCTAAAAAGGGTGCCAAAGTGTGCCCTAGCCCTTACAACGCTTTGGAAACTAGCCTAGACCCCTTCCTTAATGTGTTTAGGACTTGAAAACATCAAAAGACCATAAATCATTTGGGTTTACAGCCGTAAACCCATAGACAAATGGTCCAAGGACCGTAAACTCCCTAAAGGAGTGAAATGGTGCCCTAATCTCTTCCTAAGGCTTATACATGAAGTAGGAATGCTTCTTAGGACTTGTAAAGCTTCAAAACTCAACATGGTAAAAGTACCATGAGTTTACGGCCGTAAACTCATGGGTTTACGACCGTAAACTCAATGAGTTATGGTCACAAAACCGTAAACTCCAATAATGGGTCCCCTTGAACCCTAAACTCAATAGCAATGTCCTACAACACTTAGATGCAATCCTTAGGACTTATAGCACTTAAATAAGGTGTTTTACATGTCCTAGGATGTCTTAACTTTGTTAATTAATTGTTTAAAGAGTAATTGGATACATATATGTTATATTATATGTTAACTAGGATCATCGTGTGTGTACAAGTCTTCACTTCACACCTAGCATCCTATATGTTCCGTTCATCCAAACCACTCACTACAGGTGAGTTCATACCCCTTAATCAACCTTTTAAATGTTTTTAAATGCTTTTATGGGGGGGGATACAAGTTAAACTATTATAGTTATTATATCAATCACATGTGATTAATAACTACCAAACAAGTGGATTTCTTACTTTTCAAACTGTGTTATCAAACTGTTTTACTTCAAACTGTTTTACAAACTCTTTTACATATCAAATACTTTTATTAATCTCTTTTAACTTATATTTTGTGTATCTATATGGATACAATTATATAAATAGGATTGAAAGGACTTAGGACTAATACCTCACCTTACTTCCTGTTCCTTGTTTGGTTGTGGACTTAGGGTATTCGGGTTATTTGTCCGAAAGTCGTTTGAATCCTAGTTATACATCATGTATATGTGTATAGATATAAAAGGTTACTTCTTTCATTCAGTTCAATGCCTTGGGTAGCAAAGGTATACAAACATGTTCATATACACAAACAACATTACTAGTAAACTATAATAGGTATAGTTTAGGAAGATACTATTACTAGAACAATAAAACATACAATGAGTCAGTTAATTCATGAGTAATACATAGTGATGAGAAACAAACATAATACATAGTGATGAGAAACAAACATAATACATAGTGATGAGAAACAAACATAATACATAGTGATGAGAAAGAAACATATTACTAGAACACGGTTTTGGGGTGTGACATTCTTGGACTTTAAACACCCTTACAAGCTTCTATATAGTAAGTACTCTTACCTTAGCTTGTTATAGGCTTGATACACTTGTTAAACAACTAGAAAACAACAAGAAACATAAGATCATAAGTGTTTACAGCCAAGGCAATCTCTTTGGGCCGTAAACTCTAATGAAAGGGCCATTGTGAGCCCTAGTCCCTTACAAATCCTTGGATACAAGTCTAGATCAGTTCCTTGTGGAGTATAGGACCTTAAACAAACAAAACAACCAAGCACACATGAGTTTACGGCCGTCAACTCATGATGAATGGTCCATGGGCCGTAAACTCTAAAAGGTGGTGCAATGGTGCCACAATTACTTCCTAAGGCTTGGACTTGATCATGGTATGCTTGACCTTGACTTGTAAAACCTTAAAACACCAAATGGTAGAAGTTACCATGGGTTTACGGTCGTTAACCCATTAGGACCGTGAACCCAAAACCGTAAACTCATGAAGAGTTTACCCTTGGACCATAAACTCAAAAGAAAAGCCCTACAACCCTTAGATGCAATCCTTGGTACTTATAGCACTTGAATCAAAGTGTTTTCCATGTTCTAGGGTGTCTTAACTTGATTAATTAGTTGTTAAATGACTAATTGGATACATATATGTGTTATTATATGTTAATTAGGATCCTTGTCTGTGCTCAAGTCTTCACTTGACACTTAGCATCCTATTCCATCCGTTCATCCAAACCACTCACTACAGGTGAGTTCATACCCCTTAATCAACCTTTTAAATGATTTTAAATGCTTTTATGAGGGGGATACAAGTTGAATTATTATAGTTATTATATCAATCACATATGATTAATGACTACCAAACAAATGGATTTTCTTACTTTTCAAACTGTTTTATCAAACAAACTACTTCAAATTGTTTTACAAACTCTTTTACATGTTAAATACTTTTATTAAACTCTTTTAAAATATTATTATGACAAATGTGTATCTATATAGATATAGTTATATAAGTAAGATTGAAAGGACTTAGGACTGATAGCTCACCTTACTTCTTGTTCCTCGTTTGGTTGTGGTCTTAGGGCATCGGTTGTTTGTCCGAAGGTCGTTTGAATCTTAGTTATATATTATGTATATGTATAGAGATATCAAAGTTCATTCATTCAGTTCATATACCTTTGGGTAACAAGGGTATACCATCATGTTCATTCATACAAACAACATTACTAGTAAACTATAATAGGTATAGTTTAGGAAGTTACTAATACTATTACTAGAACAATGAAACATACAAAGAATCAGTTCAAATACCTTTGGGTAGCAAGGGTATACCATCATGTTCATTCATACAAACAACATTACTAGTAAACTATAATAGGTATAGTTTAGGAAGTTACTAATACTATTACTAGAACAATGAAACATACAAAGAATCAGTTCAAATAACTTTGGGTAGCAAGGGTATACCATCATGTTCATTCATACAAACAACATTACTAGTAAACTATAATAGGTATAGTTTAGGAAGTTACTAATACCATTACTAGAACAATGAAACATATAAAGAATCAGTTCAAATACCTTTGGGTAGCAAGGGTATACCATCATGTTCATTCATACAAACAACATTACTAGTAAACTATAATAGGTATAGTTTAGGAAGTTACTAATACTATTACTAGAACAATGAAACATACAAAGAATCAGTTCAAATACCTTTGGGTAGCAAGGGTATACAATCATGTGCATTTATACAAACAACATTGCTAGTAAACTATAATGGGTATAGTTTAGGAAGTTACTAATACTAATACAAAAACAATGAATAATACAAAGAATCAGTTCATACATAAGTCAATAACATACAGATAGAGAATACTATGATAACATACAGATAGAACATACATACTAGACAGAGAGAACACACAATACAGCTAGTACATACAATACATATACAAGAATGTTACAACAGTTATGTGAGCCACGTAACGGGGCATGACATCACCTGTCATGGCTCGTTTTGTATCCAGAATCTCCTTAAATGGGGAGGGTTGAATTTGTGTATAGATCTATACTGGATTGACTATCCTACACCTTGCTGCTCGCTACAGTGGGACTTGCAAGTCTACGGGTGCCAAATGTCATTTCTTCCGACGTCTTTCATCGTCGTGTTTTTAGTCGGTATTATGGTACAGGCCTATCACATGTTACTTTAATTAACAATTGGATTAAGGTAGTTAGTACAGCAGTAGTTACCTAATACAACACTACTGTACTATTTTATTTCCCCATTGCATTCACTTTGTGATCTTCACACAATAAACAGTAATGTAAAAACTATATTTTTGGTTAATGATTTTCACACAAGAAACTAGCATACATTTCATTTGATGCCTTGGTAGAAGGCTACGTTTAGTAGAAAATATAGGATTTTCTAGGAAATGCAAACATTTACAAACATTTACAAACATTTACAAACTTATACATCCAAGTACTTACAAACACTTTCATACCAACAATGACACTACAATATTTATGATCTCACCAGCTTTAAAGCTGATAAACTCTTTCAAAATAACTTGTATTCTCAAGTCATCAGTAGACAGGTACCGATGCCAAGTTTTGAGAAGATGGAGCTCGTTCAAGACTCATCTCTTATTTTTTATTTACATTTTTGGTGTCTTATAAACTTCACAGAACACACTTGTATGAAATTATATTATTAATGCAATGGATGATGTTGTTGCTTGTTTACCTGTTGTGATACTGTACATGACATCCTCCACCCCCGAACGTTTCCGCCGTTCCAGTTTTGGGGTGTGACAGATTGGTATCAGAGCATTGTTTATAGTGAATCGAGTATATCAACCCATAAAAGATATACAAACTATAAACACAGCGGGATTAAAATAATCTGATAAAGAGTTAATACTTTTAAATAATAAAATATTTAACCAAGTATACATACCTGCATTCATACTAAAATCTGTGTCACTAGGGGAGAACAAAAGTATTACGGTTGTTGGGCAGCACAAGTAGACTTAGAGACATATAGTCAAATCTGGGAAGATATAGCCTGATCAACTATATTATCCAAGGAGTGACTAGCATGTGCCTAAGTGTGGTTGTAAGGTTGCAACATGTGTAAAAACTTACCAACAATACCACAACGAAAACGTAAGAAAAAAACATAAACCTAAAATACTATAGGAGTATTTTGTGTTACTATAAACTACTTATATGGTTAATTCTTGTATCCCTTTTCTCGCATAGATAACATGGCTGGATTCCATCCCCACGGCGACTTGTACTTCCCTAACCAGGGTAATAGAGGAGGGTTTGAAGTAGAGCAAGAAAATGATCACCCAATCCCTGTGGATGATCACCAGCCTGAAGTTGAGTACCTACTCCCGCTGGCTCCTGTTCCAAATCCTAACCCTCGTCCGGCTTTTCAAGGCCCGACGCCTCCGTGGGTGGAAAGCTTGGAAACATGGAGCCAAGAGCAGGATCAGCCCATGCCATTCAATGGAAACCGAAGCTTTTATGACCTGAGCGAAGGAGGCTCAGTAGACAGAGTCTTGCCAATCCTGGTCTGCAGAGCTGCCCGAAACGAAATTCAGGGCAGGACAGCTCTCCATCGAATCACAGAAGTTGATGCCAATGCAAGAATGCATACCATCCGCACCATTCATCTGGAAGATGCTCGTGAGAGATTTAGGGGTGGGGGGGCACGAGACCCTACAGCAAGAACTAGCTGAAACTTGAGCTGAAGTCATAGAGCTCCGAGTACGCCAAAGGGTGTACGAAAGGCACCTTCTCGACATGGAACGCCAGCTGGCTGAACTAAGGGTCCAACCGAGGGATAACAGTTACCAGTAGGAGACATTCTACCTTTCTTTCCTTAGTTTAAGGAATAGTCTTCTTATCTATGCTCTAAGTAGCACTTTTCTATATGACCATCCCTGTTCTACAAGCACATTTTAGTTAAGCCTTTAGACTGTTAAAACTTTTTACTTCGGGTATGATGTAAGAGCTACTCCAAGGTCATTTTGTCCAATCTTATTACATCTTAAATATCAATGATATTGACAGTCGGCAAATTTCAGTGTCAGTCCGTGTTCAAATACTTTCATTCTACTATCGTTAGAATTTTATCTAAACCTCACTTTCGTCAAATTATTGAGCTGTGGTAAATTAGCTCAAGGATCACTTCCAATTCTGGTCAAAGGTTGGATCATGTTATCCACCAACCAATGACAGCCTAGTTCAAAATAACAACCTTCTAGTGACCATTCTACGAACTAACTTGAACTCTTTACTAGTACTGCCTCATAGGGATGTAGGTCAAACCACCGAGAACAGTTTAACAAAACGAAAACTTTATCTTTACATAATTGAGTAGAATACATCTAGGACCGACCATAATCAATCACGAACTCCTTTTCTTGTTATATAACAGAAATCATGTCGTCATATAGAAATAGTCAGCCGAACGACAAAAACCCGATCCTTCACATAGACGCTGCCACCTTCCAAGTAGCGGTAACAACCGCCTTTGCAGCTGCCTTTGCACACCACTACTCTGGTAACGCAATCGAGGCTGTGAAGGGTGTTGACAGTTCAAATTGTTGTAACAATCCGGGAAATCAACAAATGATAACTGTTACAAACACCCAAGGCGTCAAGCCTATAAGGAGCGCAAGCGATCACAAAAACTTGCCACACAACAGTAACAAGTGGCGATCCCTACCACTTCAGCCCCGATCAAACTATATGAGGGGACACTCCCAAAGTGTGGCAGGTGTAATTTCCATCATCACGGAGTCTGCCGTGATTTAAAATGTAGAAATTGCGACCGTGTGGGGAACGCTACTCATGTCTATAGAACGCCAGCGCAAAACATCTCCTAAGCCCCTAACATCGGAGTCAGTTCGACTTGTTATGGTTGTGGTGAAGCCGGGCACTATAATAGGAATTGTCTAAAAGGGAGGAACAACGAAAGCACACGTGTCCACATAACTCCGACCCGACACTTCACTTCCTCCACTGATGCTGGTACAAGCCAGATATGTCATTTATGTGGTGAGATAGGACATCTCAAGAGGGATTGTCCAATAACAGAGAACTCTGGCGCAAACGGGAAGATACTAAGGATCACTGCTGCAGGAGAGACTACTCCGGACCAACGTTGAAATATTAGGGCGCTTCGTTTTAGTAGACTTATAAACTGTTAAAAACTAGTGCAACTCGAGTCTTATCTTTTGCGAGACCCCGTAGACAAGGGACTCTCATGCTACGTGTACTTGGTTTTTGTAGTATACCTTGTTCGCAACAGTAGTCTTATAGGTAAAACTAAAGTACCGAAACTCTGTAAAAGTTGCACCATTATGTTTTTGTAACACCTTTATGATCTAGTCTAACGCCTTTTATTCTGAGTAGTCCGACATTATCATGTAACTTAAGTAAATTCGATCCTCACAATGCCAGTTTCGTGCTCAAATTTCTTTTCCCAAAAAAATTGCCTTAATCTGCCATCTGGTGAAACTCTAGTAGTCTATGGCGACACACTCGACACTAACCTTCGTATCATCTCGAGTATTCAAGCCCAGAAATACTCGCGAAAGGAATATCGCGCATTCCTTGCTCATGTTGTCGATGTGAGTCAAGAGATGAAGGACATTAAGAACATCTCGGTAGTACACGACTTCCCCGACATATTTCCAGAAGAACTCCCAGGATTACCTCCGCAACGTCAAGTCGAGTTCAGAATCGACTTAGTTCCAGGGGCTACCCCAGTAGCCAAATCGCCCTATCGCCTACACCTGCAGATATGCAAGAACTGTCATGTCAACTTAACAAACTGCTCAGCAGGGGCTTTACAAGACCAAGCTTCTCACCCTGGGGAGCTCCAGTCTTGTTCGTCAAGAAGAAAGACGGATCGTTTCGTATGTGCATCGACTACAGGGAGCTCAAGAAACTGACCGTCAAAAATCGTTATCCTCTGCCTCGTATAGACGATTTGTTCGACCAACTGCTGGGGGCGAATTACTTTTTGAAGATAGATCTGAGATCCGGGTATCGCCAGTTGCGAGTCCAGGTGGAGGATGTTCCGAAGACAGCGTTCCGAACTCGTTACGGACACTACGAGTTTGTAGTGGTACCATTCAGATTGACTAATGCGCCCGCAGTATTCATGGACTTAATGAATAGGGTATGCTGTCCTTACTTGGATCAGTGCGTCATCATCTTCATAGATGACATACTTATCTACTCTCGTAGTAAGGAAGAGCATAGTAAGCATCTACGTCAGGTCTAGGAAACATTAAGATCAGAGAAGCTCTACACAAAGTTCTCTTAATGTGAGTTTTGGATTCGAAGAGCCAAATTCCTGGGTCACGTTGTTTGTAAAGAGGGAATTCTTATGGACACTTTTTGACTATCAAAGAAACAGACAAGATGGTAAAGCTAACAAGAACCTACATAAGGGAGATCGTACGACTGCATGGTGTTCGTATGTCAATTATCTCCGATAGAGATAGTAGATTCACTTTGAGGTTCTGGCAATCGCTACAAAGTTCCCTAGGAACTAGGTTGGACATGAGTACAGCCTAACATCCACAGACCGACGGACAAAGTGAGAGGACTATCCAAACCTTGGAAGATATGTTGCGACCTGTGTGATCGACTTTGGGAAAGCATGGGATAATCATTTACCCCTTGTCGAGTATTCCTATAACAACAGTTATCACACGAGCATAAAGGCTGCTCCATTCTAGGCCCTCTATGGCCGAAAATGCAGATCCCCTCTATGCTGGGTTGAGGTGGGTGATACCCAGTTAGCTAAAGGACAAGATCCTGACAGCACTCTTACGGGTCCGGAGATCATTCGGGAAACGACAGAGAAGATCGTTCAGATTCGTGAATGATTGAAAGCCTCTAGAGACCGACAGAAAAGCTACGCAGATAAACGAAGGAAACCGTTGGAATTCCAGGTGGGAGGCCGTGTTCTATTGAAGGTCTCACCCTGGAAGGGCTTAATACGCTTTGGAAAGCGTGGAAAGCTAAATCCAAGATACATAGGGCCTTCCGAGATTCTCGCTAGAATCGGCCCTGTAGCTTACAAACTTAACTTACCTCGTGACATCAGTGACGTACATTCTACTTTCCACGTCTCGAACTTGAAAAAGTGTCGGTCCGACGAGACTCTTGTAATCCCACTCGACGAGATCGAGATCAACGAGAGCCTCAACTTCGTGGAAGAACCTGTGGAGATCATGGACCAGGAGGTCAAGCAAATGAAACAAAGTTGTATCCCGATAGTGAAGGTTCGCTGGAACGCCAAGCGAGAACCTCAATTCACTTGGGAGCGAGAGGATCAAATGAAACTGAAATATCCTCATCTTTTTACTTAGTTATTTGTAACTACTTATTTGCTTAAACTCTAATTTCGGGACGAAATTCCTTCTAAGGGGGGATGATGTGACAACTCGAAATTTCTATCTTGTACAACCATTCACTTCAATAGAAGTCAGATTTGTTTCTGCTAACTTTTAAGCTGTTTGGAGACAGTTTGAGTGTTCTACGGCCAAGACCTTCAAAAAGGAAATTATAAGACGTATACTATAGGGTTTATTGTGCATCAATAAAGTCTCAAAATACCAAGAGCTTGGAGTTTACGGCCCAAACATGGAGTTTACGGCCGTAAACTCTAAAGAGTATAAATATGACACTTAGTCATTTTACTCATTTTTTTACCATTTCCAAGCCAAGAACTCATTCTCTCTCAAGTATCATCTGATTCTCCTTCTTGATCTTCAACTTTGTAAGTGTATCTTTCCTTGATTAGTTGATATCCTTCATCATCTAGTGATCTTACATGATTTCATCCATGAAATCTCTTCATTTTGATAGATCGTCAAGTGTTCTTCATTTCACCAAGAACACCAAGAACACACACTACTGTTCTTGGACTTTAAACACCCTTACAAGCTTCTATATAGTAAGTACTCTTACCTTAGCTTGTTATAGGCTTGATACACCTGTTAAACAACTAGAAAACAACAAGAAACATAAGATCACAAGTGCTTACGGCCAAGGCAATCTCCTTGGGCCGTAAACTCAAATGAAAGGGCCATTGTGAGCCCTAGTCGCTTACTATGCCTTGGATACAAGTCTAGATCACTTCCTTATGTATTATAGGACCTTAAACAAACAAAAGAACCAATCACACATGAGTTGACGGCCGTAAACTCATGAGGAATGGTCCATGGGCCGTAAACTCTAAAAGGTGGTGCAATGGTGCCACAATTACTTCCTAAGGCTTGGACTTGATCATGGTATGCTTAACATTGACTTGTAAAACCTTAAAACACCAAATGGTAGAAGTTACCATGGGTTTACGGCCGTAAACCCATTAGGACCGTAAACCCAAAACCGTAAAGTCATGAAGAGTTTACCCTTGGACCGTAAACTCAAAAGCAAAGTCCTACAACCCTTAGATGCAATCCTTGGTACTTATAGCACTTGAATCAAAGTGTTTTCCATGTTCTAGGGTGTCTTAACTTGATTAATTAGTTGTTAAATGACTAATTGGATACATATATGTGTTATTATATGTTAATTAGGATCCTTGTGTTTGCTCAAGTCTTCACTTGACGCTTAGCATCCTATACCATCCGTTCATCCAAACTACTCACTACAGGTGAGTTCATACCCCTTAATCAACCTTTTAAATGATTTTAAATGCTTTTATGGGGGGGATACAAGTTGAATTATTATAGTTATTATATCAATCACATATGATTAATGACTACCAAGCAAATGGATTTTCTTACTTTTCAAACTGTTTTATCAAACAAACTACTTCAAATCGTTTTAAAAACTCTTTTACATGTTAAATACTTTTATTAAACTCTTTTAAAATATTATTATGACAAATGTGTATCTATATATATATATATATATATATATATATATATATATATATATATATATATATATATAGTTATATAAGTAAGATTGAAAGGACTTAGGACTAATAGCTCATCTTACTTCTTGTTCCTCGTTTGGTTGTGGTCTTAGGGCAACGGTTGTTTGTCCGAAGGTCGTTTGAATCTTATTATATATTATGTATATGTATATAGATATAAAATTTCCTTCATTCAGTTCAAATACCTTTGGGTAGCAAGGGTATACCATCATGTTCATTCATACAAACAACATTAGTAGTAAATTATAATTGGTATATAGTTTAGGAAGTTACTAATACTATTACTAGAACAATGAAACATACAAAGAATCAGTTCAAATACCCTTGGGTAGCAAGGGTATACCATCATGTTCATTCATACAAACAACATTACTAGTAAACTATAATAGGTATAGTTTAGGAAGTTACTAATACTATTACTAGAACAATGAAACATACAAAGAATCAGTTCAAATACCTTTGGGTAGCAAGGGTATACCATCATGCTCATTCATACAAACAACATTACTAGTAAACTATAATAGGTATAGTTTAGGAAGTTACTAATACTATTACTAGAACAATGAAACATACAAAAAATCAGTTCAAATACCTTTGGGTAGCAAGGGTATACAATCATGTGCATTTATACAAACAACATTTCTAGTAAACTATAATGGGTAGAGTTTATGAAGTTACTAATACTAATACAAAAACAATGAATCATACAAAGAATCAGTTCATACATAAGTCAATAACATCCAGATAGAGAATATTATGATAACATACAGATAGAACATACATACTAGACAGAGAGAACACACAATACAGCTAGTACATATAATACATATACAAGAATATTACAACAGTTATGTGAGCCACATAACGTGGCATGGCATAACCTGTCATGTCTCGTTTTGTATCCATAATCTCCTTAAATGGGGAGCGTTGAATTTGTGTATAGATCTATACAGGATTGACTATCCTACACCTTGCTGCTCGCTACAGTGGGACTTGCAAGTCTACGGGTGCCAAATGTCATTTCTTCCGACGTCTTTCATCGTCGTGTTTTTAGTCGGTAGTATGGTACAGGCCTATCACATGTTACTTTAATTAACAATTGGATTAAGGTAGTTAGTACAACAATAGTTACCTAATACAACACTACTGTACTATTTTATTTCCCCATTGCATTCACTTTGTGATCTTCACACAATGAATAGTAATGTAAAAACTATATTTTTGGTTAATGATAGTCATATTTGGCAAAATACACACTTTTACAAGAAACTAGCATACATTTCATTTGATGCCTTGGTAGAAGGCTACGTTTAGTAGAAAATATAGGATTTTCTAGGAAATACAAACATTTACAAACATTTACAAACTTATACATCCAAGTACTTACAAACACTTTCATACCAACAATGACACTAAAATACTTATGATCTCAACAGCTTTAAAGCTGATAAACTCTTTCAAAATAACTTGTATTCTCAGGTCATCGATAGACAGGTACCGATGCCAAGTTTTGAGAAGATGGAGCTCGTTCAAGACTCATCTCTTATTTTTTATTTACATTTTTGGTGTCTTATAAACTTCACAGAACACACTTTTATGACATTATATTATTAATGCAATGGATGATGTTGTTGCTTATTTACTACTATGCATTGTTGTGATATTGTACATGACGTCCTCCACCCCCGAACGTTTCCGCCGTTCCGGTTTTGGGGTGTGACAATAAATTTTATCTTTATATAAAACTACTTGATTGTATGTTAACCCGTAAACCAAATGTTTTGTTAATACTCCATGTGAGTAATTATAACCATACTAATGCGACTAGTGGACTGAACGACGTTCTTCAGGGGTCGGAATTGTTACGACATTTGTCACCCTAGAGTGTTTGGTCTAACTGTAGCTAACAACTAAGGTGCGGGGTTGTACATCCCGTATATATCAATACACAAGTGTCACGCTCTCCCTACAAGACACTCTGGTTATAATTCAGCACTTTAGTGTGTACTCTGGTAGGTACGGTGAAGCTAAATATCCGACCTAATCAAACTGTTTTTAAATATTAAAGATCGATTGGGTAAAAAGTCAGAATTGTCTCACAAATATTGTATCAACCAGTTTACGTCAACTAAAAACCCTTTTTTCTTGTAAATGAAATAATTATACGTTTAAATACTTTTATGTTTCTTCCAAAATGATAGTGTAGTGTTTGTGACTCCTAAACTATACCAATTATAGTTTATCTTGTTTGTTTGTTAAGACTATTTATATAATCATTTGTATAAATAGATAGTAGTTATCTTATCTAGTGTCAAAATGTATGGTCAAAACATCATATTTTTGGGTTGTAACCCACAAAATGGTGAAATGACTAGAATGTAACCCTTTTTGTTAGAAAAACTATATTTTGGTGAAAAGCTTCAAAAACCTTGTAGTTTTACTATCATAATTTTTCTTATGATTTTATAACATAGATTATGTTTTGTTTTTGTTAGTTTTTCATTTCAAAACTAATATATCACAAATAGTTGTATAAATGTATGATAACCATATCTCATGCAAATAATGCCATATATTCAACATAAAGATGAAACATGCAGGTATTGGTGTGATAAACATGAAAGTGTGTAAAAACACTAGATTAGCAAGAAAGACTTACCAAAACTCTAATAATAAACTTGGAGAATTTGAACATGGAGAATTTGGACTTGGTTCTTTGAGAGAAACAGAAGTAGTAGAAAGTAATATGGAAATGGTGGGGGATTTATGGGGTGATTTTGGCCAAGGATAAGGAGGGAAGGATGATGAGATATTTGGCTAGTTATTTGTTGGATAATTGTGTGGGTAACTTTCTGGGTAATATTTTGTATTGGAAAAGAGTGAAACATCAAGTCACAAAGTCAACCTTCCTTATCTATTTTTCTAGCCGAAATCTCCATGGACACCACTAAAATCATATATGATTTCGGCCTATGCATCAACCAAAATCACATGTGATTTTTGGTCTATGTTCCAACAAAAATCCCATGGTGATTTCGGTCCTAGTCCGAAACCACTATATGCAAGGGTTAATTCACGATTTGTTCTAACTTGTTGACTTTCAAAGGTTCATACAAGCATGGTTTTCAATATATATATATATATATATATATATATATATATATATATATATATATATATATATATATATATATTTACTTATACAAATGATGTCTTTTGGCTTTCACGGATTTTAGACCATTTTCTTGGCAGTAAAAACAAACGGCCTCATTGGGATCGGTGTTGGGAGCTATCTCAAAATCTGTCTTTCTCTTAAGACCTTGATTGGAAGATCCAACAGTGGCCTTTCCCTTTCCCTTGGGATGAAAAAACTTATTCATCTTCTTAGTACCACCATGTCCAATGGCCATGAATGGTGTAGGAGTGTTGGAACTTTTAGTCTTAAGCATCTTAGCATTGGCATTTTTCAACATGTCATGGAGCTCCATTAGGGTCTGGTCGATATTCTTCATATTATACTTCATAATGAACTAATGGTATGAATCAGAAAGCACATTGAGGAAAATTTAAATGACCAACTCTTTTGGAAACTCGACAACAAAGTTCCCCAATCTGTCCATGTATGACTTCATTTTCTGAACGTGTGTACATACAGAAGTCCTATCTTGATGTTTACACGCCATCAAGGATTTTGCAATCTCGAACCTTTCTTGTTCAAACTTCTCTTGGAACATTTCCTTGGGATGTACATTAACTTCAAACGCGCCAAGACTCTTGAAGATATTTTGGAGCTTGGAAGACATTGACGCGCACATTAGGTAAGCAACTTTTATTGATTCATCATAATGTTTATTGTAAGAAGCCACTTCGGCTTCAGTGACGTTATCGTTTAGTAAGGGGAGATCTTCATCAAGGACATACTCTTTTCCCTCATACCTCTAGGTTATCCTTAATGTACGAATCTAGTCCAAATAGTTTTGTCCGGTGAGGTTTCTCCCTTAAAATAACTAGTAGGAGTGAGACGTTGGAGTGAGGTTATAGAGGAAAAGGAGGAAGATTGGTGTTGTTCTCGTTTAACATCTACAAGACGAAAGTTTAGTTATTTTAATTACCATCTTAAATAATTATTAACCCAAAATAAATTATTAATTAAGGCTACGATCCATATTTGGCTTTGCGACCTAAAAAGGGTTGTCGTAAACACACCATAAAGTTATTTAGTTAGGCAATGCACCTTACCAGTTTCAATCTAATTGAAAGTTCTTGATCATTTGAGATGCATTGACTATCAGTACAATGTTAATATTGAATTGTGCTCGTCTCGATTCTATGACGGGGATGTCGCGGATCATAGAATAGACGGTAAATCAACCATGCAAAACCGCGTGACCCTTGATACAAATTATTATGACATTGACATGTCAGTTAACCACACACACTCCATCAGCAGAATAATGTTACGAGTGACACATTATTTTAACTTATATTCTTGAAATGACGTGTCCGTTAACCACACACGCTCCATCATTAAAATATAAATGAAATGTGTAATTTCATGGGTAGCACATGACTCACATTTTTAATATAAAATCGGAATTCTGTTTTATTAATTATAGTCAATACTTTTAATCTTGAACATCATCCAATTAAACTATTTTTGTAACTCCACTCTCAAAATGCAAAGAGGCAGTGCGGGTTGTATGCAATGAGCTTTTAAAAACCGATATCCTTAAACCACTCTTAAAATATTAAAGTGGGTGAGCCTAGTCATGGTTCAACGATAATGTTTTATTAAACATGTGAGGACATATGCTTTATGTTTTTCATATATATAGTAAAAATAGGATATAATAAATTTAAAACCTTTAAATTTATATCATTATCTTTTAAGCATTCTAATTTAATTATCTTATCAAACAATATTTAAAATTAATATTCAAATTCAAGTTTAAATTTAAACAATATTCAAAATTAATTCATTTAAATATTCAAATTCAAATTATTTTTTAAATAATATTTATAACTAATCTAGAATTGAATATTCAGATATAAACAAATTAAATAATATTTTAGTCAAGAGGTTTATCCCCAGAATTCGAAATAACTGAAAAAAAAAACTAAAATTTAAGCATCGGCCAGACGCGTCACGTCTGTTGCAGATCCATATTTGCGATTTGCGATTTTAAAAAGCAGTGCAAATAACTAAAACCTAAATGCTTTGATAACATTGTTGGATTTTCAATGCATTTATACACACGATCAATGCAACGGAAACAAAACAGAAAACCTATATGTACATGCACCCTAAGATCTAGGTTTTAGTAGTTATAGCAGTCTACTTTCAAATTAACTAAAAAAGGATAAAATACTAACCTCTTGTTTGCTAGATTAAAACCTCCTAACTGCCAGGTCTTACAATGGATGAAAGACCGAACAGAAAATCCCTCTAATGTAGTTAGACTCCAATCTCCAAAAAGCTATAAGGAAGAACCCTTTTGAGGGGTTTAGTCGAAAATAACTAACCCTAGGAGAGAGGTTATATTTTCGACAATAGGTGAGAGGGAGAGGAGTGGACGGTTTTCAAAGGGAATCAACTAGGGTTTGATCCCAAGCAGTCTATTTATAGGCAGTAGATAAATCCTTAAGCAATTCAAACTCTTCAGGATATTCCTTACCTTATTCAAAACGTGTTTTATCTGTATCCCAGGGGCATCAAAACCGTCCATAGCTTCCTTATAGGAGCTTAAGGAAATTCCAATTAATCTCTAGGAATTAGTTAATATTCAATCCCTTTAATTAAATCTATTTAATTAATTACAAAATAAGTTAAATTAATTTATTCATTACTTAATAAATTGATAACTTATTTTTCTCCATCTCCTTATTGCTAAATGTGTTATGAGGCCAGCCCAAATCGACCTTGTTATTATTGAAAATATTACCAAATAGTTAATGATATTGGACACTTTTTCCAACACTTTTTTTTGTTTTTCGGAAGTTTGATTTGAGTAAATTGGATTGTCATCTGTTACTCTAAATAAATCAGCCTCAGGTGACTCGCTAGGCAAAAACATTGTCTAACTTATTTTGATGTGTTTTTATATTGAAGACCCTAACTTGAGTCATGGACTAGCTTGGAATTTTATAAGGCCACGAAATGTGTGGTGAGCTTGAATCTTGTTTTGATATTTTCATTGATAATAACATTTTTTGTTCTTAAAGTAATTAAGTTTACTATTTTGGGGCCAACATATTTTTTGCAAAACATAAAATTTGAATTTTTGGTAAAATTTAAAATATGATTTTCTTATGTATGATTTCAGTTAGGCCTTAGAGAAGGGTGTTACAATTAGGTATAGAGCAATTAGTACTCAGACTTAAATTATGATTATTCTAGAAATGTTTATAAGTGTTAGAATTGACTTTGAGTGGACTGGTAGATTTATATGCATAGGTTTCTATATGATTAATTATTATCTTAGAGGTAGCATGTGAATATCTCGAGTAATTAATATATATGTATTAAATGCACCTTTAAATGTTTGAAATATTATGAAAAACTAGTGCCATGAAAGAAGTTGATCTTAGTTATGTTTTGTGTTACTTAAAAGGAAGGCAAGACTTTTATATGAGTCTGAAAAAAAAATAGGTCAATGATAAGGAGGTTGACATGGGACATCCTAGAGTTGAATAAAAAAACTTAACATTATTAATGAATTCCCTAAGTATAATAGTGAAATTTTTGTGTATAATTTTCTAAGTGATTAATTAAAATGTTGGAACTAACAGTTTGGATTTGTATGGATGGTGAAAACTAGAAGTTGTTGCCTCGATGTGGGAAACAAGATATAAGAAAGAGGTAATCCAAAGCAAATAATGACAGCTATGATGGAGGAATTCCAACTTATATTGGAAGAAACGATGAAGCGACAAGATGAATGATTACTTGGAATATTTTGGGAAATGCTAAAGGCACAATAAGTGAAACTATCAACAAAATAAGGATGATGTCTGGAAAAAGCAAACTAAGATTAGGAATTCTAGAAAGAATACGCATACAACACCAGACATGTTGGAAGCTTTCAAGGGAAAGATGGAAGATATGTTGGCTTCTAAAGAGAAAATTTTTAGATGGTGATGTTACGACAGGAAGAATGATACCATCAAGACGTATGAAGATTTAAGACCTACATTCGGTAATACATGAAATAGGAAGGAAAGCATTCAAAAGAAATATAGAATCAATTAGAAGGAATGATGGTGATGGGATTCAAAATGACAACTCCTCAAGGGTTTGAGATAACATTTTAGTGAAAGGGTATACAGATAATAATGAAGGGTCAGAAAAAGGAAAAAAAATGGTACTGTTAGAGAGCGAACAAGAGATTGAGAAGACTTTAAGGGATAAGAAGAAAATTTTATGAAGAGAGTACTATTTCTACTTCCAGTGTAAAAAACAAGGGAATATGGTGGCATGAGATCTTAGAATGTGCAAGGCAAAGTATATAAACCTAATTTGAATAAGGACAGAAGATGCTGCCAACATAAAGGAAGAGTCTTCTTAAACAAAAAGAGTATGCTTTTACATAAATCAACGGATGAAGGTAATGAATAAGTGAAGGGGGTCTTAGGTAACTTCTTCATTTTTTTTAATGTTATCGTTATGATAAATAATTCATATATGTTGGCAGAATCAATAAAAGTGAGCTTGAACTCAACAAAAATATAAGCTTGAGGGCCATTGAGAAAAGAATATAAGATAAATTCATGGAGGGAATGAAAGAAATATTTTATTCAAAGATGAAATCGCGACTTGGTAAGAGATTTTTTAGATTGGAAGAAAGACAAGATTATCTTGGAGAGCATAATGTCAATTTCTGAAAACCTTTGATTTTTTTAAGAAAAGTTGCATCGGATGACAAATTTGAAGTTGACTTTTATAAACGAGGAATAACATGGTATTTCAAGTTGAATTTTGGGACTTCGGCTAACTTGATTATTGTAGTGAGAAAGACAAGAGATACTTAGAAGACCTTAGTTATCCATATGGCGAGAAAAATCCTTGACAAGTTACATAATTTCTAAAAGTAAGAAAGTATATAAATGTCATGTTAACATTTGTAAGTTAGATAGAAGACTACTTTCAAGAGTTTGAATTTAAGAGAGACTAACATGAACCAATATCCCTACCTAGGATTCATGATCTATTGGAAAGAGGACTAAGACATTCTTAAACATCAAATATATATAATCAAAGTGAGAGCTTGTCTTGAGTTATGAATTGAAGAGTATTCATATCTAAGGATGTAGCCCAAACAAAATGTAAATCAAAGAATTTTTGAACGGAGAATGTAGTAAGATGGTAATATGTAGGTTACTCTTAGGATAACCAACTTTTTATAATGAAATGGTAATCTTATATTCTTAGAAATAAAACCCCTGTATTAGTTGCAGGGTTGATACCATGCTTGAAGGGTTAATGTACAATGAAATAAGCTAAGTACTGAAATTAAAGTAAGAATATATACATATGATGTAATTATCTTTCATATATGGTTCATAATGGTGAAGTAGAAAGTACTTGAGAAAATTATTGAAGTGATAGTATGTCCATGCCGATGTGGTACATACGAATGAGTCATGTGATTGGTGGTACATCAGAACTTAACCTAGAGAATGTTTTAAATTTATGTAGATAACTTTTTCTACGATTGTTGGATAATGTCCAATATATCAAATTCCTAAAGGGATAGAAGTTTTATAAAGCTCATGAGCCATTCGAAATAGACTTGGAACATGTGTATTATCGATTTCATAAACAAGTGTTTTGAGTTAAAGAATGATATTAACATATGTAGGGTTTAACCTAAGAGTTATAACCTTTAGTTTTCTTAGTGAATCCAAGGCTGGAATCACCATAAAGAGGTAGATAGTAATGAATGATGAAAATACTCCTAATGGTGGAATTCTAATAATGAATAATGAAAATACTTTTAATGGTGGTTGAAATAAGTGAAAGTTGAAATGTAAAATGCTTGGAAGTTAAGGGCTAAAAGTATCAAAATAGTGAAAGTATGTTTGACCATAGATTTGACCCACTTAATTGACTCATATACCATATTAATCATTATATGGATGAGGAGGAATAACTCCCTAATATAAGCCCCACTTATTGGTGGATTAGGACCATTTTTTAAAAGTATGTTGGAAGAAGGGTAGAGATCAAAAATATGTTTATAAGATGCAGCCTCTTCTCTCATTTCATCGATAAAACCTCCTGATGGGTTTTGAGCATTCTAACACTTCCTTAGTGTACATGCAACCCTAATAACCTTGGATCTATGTTTGTCTAATTATCATGCAAAGTTGAATTCCAAGGTTATATTCCTATCTAGCATACATGGGGAACATTTTTAACTTGAATGAAAGATCGAATAACTTACCTTGTTGTTGATTATGATCCTTGAAACCTTGTGAGCCTAGCACCCCAAGTGTGATGCCTCAAATGCTTCACACAACACCAAATGCAAAGGAGTAAACTTTGAGAGAATCTTACACTTGCAAAATCGGCTCTAGCCCTCTTGTTTCTTAGTGTCGCCGATTTTGGGGAGAACACCTTTGTTTATATAGTGTGTTGCATTAGGTAAACCCTAATGTAACATGACTCTTCATTTCATGATCCATGGGTTAACTCCATGGAGCATCTATGGAGCATCCTATGGGTGGAACCCAACTTGATAATCCATGGAGCCTCTTAGCCCACTATATAAGATATGGAAGATTTACATAATCTACCCATATATTTAACTAGTTATCTTTTGATCACTTAATTAATTCTAAATTAATTCTTGATCAAACTAATTAAATAATATTATTAATATATTAGAACTTATAATATATTAATAAACCATAAGTGTTATTTCTCTCATTTTAGTTTATCCAATTGCATGGTGCCATGCAACCCAAATGGACCATGCCTGGTCGGGTCAAGTACATACCAGAAATAGTTATGGACTTAGACACCTTATCCAACAGTCTCCCACTTGGATAAGTCTAATAACTATAACTGCAATACTTCAGGAACCGATCGGCAATCGTAGCTCTTTCAAGGTCTCTCGGAACTGAGAAGATGATGATACGCCATTTAAGATAAGTGATCATATAATCCTCTGTTCTAGATATCAGCCGGACAAATACATGGAACAATGTCTTACTTATTTTCCAGCAGTTTGTTTCCCGATTTCCGATTTGTTTGACAAAGAACTTAATTGAACACATCAACTTAGTTATGACCGGGCCCGGTACGTAGGTCAAAACAAAATCATCGAGGGGCCCAGATATCAGCTTCTAATCCAAGAAGGAACAGATAAACTTCGACTCATATGTTTGTTCTACTACTCATTGAATTATGCACAATAACACGTTTTATAACATCGAGTTACCAATGCGTTTTCGTACAATCAATGCATAATCAACTCATAAGTAACAAATCATATCTCTAGGTTTGAAGACTTATATGATATTACCGTCTCACGATCACTCGAGATAAATTCCATGAAGTGATTCCAGTGAGCGTGGGTTGAGTCCAATGCTCAGAACTTATGAGCACTCATGAGTGTTGTAGCCATGTCCAACAACTTAGACCTCTGCAACTAATCATGACAGTCTTGATTCATTCCTACTTCCGACATATGACCGACTGTGGAGGTTCGAATAATATGATATACCAAACATAATTATTCTGGAAGTCAAAACATGCAAAAGAAATATAGTAAACGATCGACAAGAGATAACAACACTTTACTCATAAATAAAACACCTTGTATTCATCATCTAATGTCAATTACACTTTACAAATTTCAAGGTTATCTAACTACTAAATCTAATATCATCCTTCAGCCCTATGCTCCGAGCATGCTGGAGATGCTTAACCCGAGTCAGTCCCTTCGTGAGGGGATCTGCTGGATTCTCATCCGATGATACCCTCTTTGCCACGAGGAGTCCTTCTTCTATTCGATGTCTGATGAAATGGTATTTTCTGTCGATGTGTCTAGGTCTCCCGTGATCCCTTGGTTCCTTGGCTAAGGCAACTGCACTTTCACTATCATAGAAAATTTCCATTGGCTCTTTAATAGCTGGTACAACTCCAAGGTTTCCAATGAAGTTCTTCAGCCATATCGCCTCCTTTGCTGCCTCGCTAGCTGCTATATACTCTGATTTGCAAGTTGAATCAACCACTGTCTCTTGCTTGGAACTCTTCCAAGAAATTGCTCCTCCGTTTAAGGTAAATACCCAGCCTGACTGAGAGCGGAAATTATCCCTATCAGTCTGAAAGCTAGCATCACTATACCCTACAACTCTCAAGTCTTCACTCCCACCGAGGGTAAGGACCCAGTCCTTAGTCGTCCGTAGGTACTTGAGGATATTCTTTACCGCAGTCCAGTGTGCCTTGCCAGGGTTCCCCTGATACCTGCTAACCATGCTCAAAGCAAAGGCTACATCAGGTCGAGTACACGTCATAGCATACATGATCGATCCTACAGCCGAAGCATAAGGTATTCGACTCATTTCTGCTATCTCAGTCTCAGTACTAGGGCTTTGTGTTTTACTCAATCTGGCGTTACTCTGGATGGGTAACTCTCCTTTCTTGGAGTCCTGCATGCCGAATCTCTTCAGCACCTTATCCAAGTAGGTACTCTGACTAAGCCCAATTAGTCTTTTACTCCGGTCTCTCAAGATCCTTATCCCTAGAATATAGGCAGCTTCTCCTAGGTCCTTCATAGAGAAACACTTCCCAAGCCAGGACTTAACTTCCTGCAGAGTTGGGATGTCATTTCCTATGAGTAGTATGTCATCCACATACAATACCAAAAAGCTAACTATACTCCCACTAGCCTTGACGTATTCACTCCTAGAAAAGCCTAATTCTTTGACTTTCTCATCAAAGCAAAGATTCCATCTGTGAGGTGCTTGCTTTAACCCATAAATGGATTTCTCAAGCTTACACAGTCTATTAGGGTACTCTGTGTTGACAAAACCCTCTGGCTGACTCATGTAAACATCCTCAGCAAACTTTCCATTAAGGAAAGCAGTTTTGACATCCATTTGCCATATTTCATAGTCATGAAATGCAGCTATGGCTAACAGAACCCTAATAGACTTAATCTTGGCCACTGGAGAAAAGGTCACATCGTAATCAACTCCCAGAGTTTGTGAGAAACCCTTTGCAACCAGTCGTGCCTTATAAGTGTGTACATTACCATCCATGTCGGTCTTCTTCTTGAAGATCCATTTGCACCCTACAGTCTTACGACCTGGTACATTCTCAACCAAGTTCCAAACTTGATTGTCATACATGGATTGTATCTCGTTGTCCATTGCCTCTTTCCACTTGGCTGACTCAGGGCCTGACATGGCTTCCGCATAACTGTTAGGTTCATCAAGACCTATCAGTGTCTCATCACTGATAAGTGTATCACCTTCCGCAGTAATATGGAATCCACAGTAATGCTCAGGTGCATTCCTAACCCTTGTGTAACGCCTTAGAGGTACAGACTTGTCAATTGGCTCAACAGGAGTTTCCTCCTCAAGTTGTGTGCTAGGGTTTGAAGTTCCTTCACCACTTGACTCTTGAATTTCTTCAAGGTCAAGTTGCCTTCCACTGTCTCCTTAGCTTATGAACTCTCTCTCTCGAAAGAAAGCCCTCCTAGCTACAAAGACCACATTCTCACTAGTTCTGTAGAAGAGGTAACCAAAGGATTTTTGTGGGTAGCCGATGAAAATACACCTCTCACTTCGAGGTTCGAGCTTATCATGAGTCTCGCGTCTCACGAAAGCCTCGCAACCCCAAATCTTAATGTGGTCTAGTTTGGGTACTTTACCAGTCCACATCTCATGAGGAGTTTTGGCAACTTTCTTTATGGGAACTAGATTAAGGATATGGGCGGCAGTCTCTAAGGCATACCCCCAAAATGAGATTGGTAGCAAAGCTCGACTCATCATGAAACGAACCATATCCAACAAGGTTTGATTACGCCTCTCAGCTACACCATTTCAACTGCGGTGTCCTGGGAGGTGTCAATTGTGAGACAATCCCACATTCCCTAAGATAGTCGAGGAACTCTGAACTAAGATACTCACCACCTCGACCGGATCGAAGCATCTTAATGTTCCTGCCTAATTGATTCTCGAATTCCTGTTTAAACTCTTTAAACCTCTCAAAAGTCTCTGACTTATGCTTGATTAAGTAGACATATCCATATCTACTGTAATCATCAGTAAAAGTCAAATAATAATGATTAGCATCCCTTGTGGCCTGTTTGAAGGGCCCACACACATCCGTGTGTATAAGATCCAACAAACCTTCACCCCTCTCACAAGAACCTGTGAAGGGTGACTTTGTTATTTTTCCAAGTAAGCATGATTCGCAACTATCATCTGACTTTAGATCAAATGACTCCAATACTCCATCCTTTTGGAGTTGTCTTATGCGTTTCTTGCTTATATGTCCAAGACGACAATCCCATAATGATGCTTTATCCAAGTTATTATCATTAACAGAATCAATACACAATACATTATTTCCTAAGTTATCAACCACAGATACAGTTTCATACACACCATCACAAGGTAATGCTTTAAGATAAAGAACATTATTAAAGAAAGCATTAATCGAACCAACTTCATTATCAAATGAAAAGGTGAAACCTTGTTTATACAATGCATGAAAGGAAATAATATTTCTTGCCATTTCTGGCGAATAACAACATTTATTCAAATCTAAACTAAACCCACTACTTAGGGATAAAGTATAAACTCCAATCTTGGTGACAGGTAAAGCTTTCCTATTTCCCATGATTAAGTTTATTCTTCCATGCTCCACATTCTCACTTCTTCTTAGTCCCTGCAAATTAGAACATATATGAATACCACAACCGGTATTAAGGACCCAAGAGTTAGAATGTGGTGAGTTATTAGATAAGATAGTGTAAATACTTGCATGGTTGGGTTTAACTTTCCCATCCTTCACATCTTGCTGGTACTTTGGGCAGTTCCGCTTCCAATGTGACTTTTCATGGCAATAGAAGCATTCAGCCTCTTTAGGGTCAGAAGAAGGAGTGACGAAACCTTTCTTGGTTCCACTTGAAGAAGAGCCATCAAGGGTCCTAGCCTTGGTACCCTTCGAAGAGCTCTTCCTCCTCTTCCCTCGACCTTTCCCGATTGCCAAAACCAGGGCGGAGTTTGGAGTAGGAGTGTTAACAACCGACTTACCCTTAAGACCTGTTTCTACGGTCTTGAGGAGTCCCTGAAGTTTGCTGAGTGTGACCTCTTCCTTATTCATGTGATATGTCATGCGGAATTGATCATAGAACGATGGTAAGGAGTGCAAAATGATATCTATTGCAAGCTCCTCAGGTTAGTTCACATTAAGCTTCAGCAACCGATCCACATACCTTTGCATTTTCTGCATGTGGCTCGTGACGGATTCCCCGTCCTTCATCATGGTTGTTTTGATAGAGCATATGATTTCATACCTCTCGTGTCGTGCACTTTGATGGTATCTTTCCATCAGATCTTGGTGCATTTCAAAAGTGTAGAAGTCCTTATAGGACTTTTGGAGTTCCGCTGTCATGGTGGCCAACATGATGCATGCCACTTTTGTAGCATCCCTTTCATGTGCCCGGAAGTCAGCGATCTCCTGGGGAGTTGCAGTGGTCTCATCAATCTCCTTAAGCTCCTTGTCAAGGACATATTCTTTGTCCTCGTAGCGGGTAATCATCCTAATGTTTCTGATCCATTCATTGAAGTTGGATCCATCAAAAATGACTTTCCCACACAAGTTCATAAGGGTAAAGGAGCCATTAGGATTAGAGCCAGAAGCAGCATTGTTTGAAGACATCTGAAAGAAGAGAACAAGATTAGTTTAGATATTAAGAGAGTCCTTAATAAAACACCCAAATATAATATTAAGGCTAGGATCCAATCACAATATATTATAACTTAGAAGAGGTATGTCGTAATCCAAGCTATAACATATTTGAAAGGTAGGTGAATGACGATTCACCAATTTCCACCATGAAAAACGAAATATAGATATTAGGTTTTTAATTGGTTCTTAGAAATTCCTAGATTCTTTTGAGATTCAATGAACTTTTTTCAAAGGCATGTTTCAATCTAGAGTGTGCCCTCCAAGTTTTGTGACTGGGATACCAAGGATCACAAAACGAGGTGTGAAGTAACCATGCAATTCACGTGGTACACTCAATGTTTATTACTTAATCGATGTGCCGGTTAACCACACGAGCTCCACCGACCTATAATAAACTTTAAGTCACCCTTTACCTACCTTGTTAAGTCCAAGTTAGTGTGCCGGTTAACCACACGAGCTCCACTAACGACTTAAACAAAGTGTAAAGTGTAATTTCATGGATTAGCACCTTATTCACATTTTCCTAAAGTATATAAGATTGGGAATTTAATAAAAGCATTTAGTTACTTTATAATATTCATCATACTTTTAATGAGAATTTATAAGTCCTTGTCCTACCCGTTCGGCTAACGACCCTCCACCGATCAAGGAAGCGGTGGGTGAGAGTGGACACCCATTAAGTTGCCATTTTATAGGCAACAACCTTATACCCCCCTTATAGACCGGCTTCGTGAATGAGGCGTACTAGCGGTAAGACGCCTTGATCTTATACATATATATATATTAGTAACTTATAATATTATAAAGTATAAGGGTTGAATTTTAACTTTTAAAATTCTAAGGGTTGGAACTAAAGTTTTAATCAAGACTTTACTTGTTCCAAAACTTGAGGGCAAGTTTTGTAAACTTCCAAAACTTTTCATTTCTTATAACTTATGAATTAATTGAGTAATAAAAATGAAGACTCTTCATTTTTATAACTCTTGTGTTCTTTTAATGGCTTTATTAAAAGTGAGACTTTTGGTTTTCCATAACTTGAGAACAAGTTATGGACTCCATTAAAACACATTATGATCATGAATTAAACTACCATGAAGGTTACAAACAATTCCTATGATCATCTAATCTTCATAAGTTCAAGAACATGAATATGAACACTTTCAAGAATAAAAAATTACACTTAAAAAAACTTGTAATTTTGATAATTGCCATTGTAAATGGATTAGCATAAACATTACACCATCTAAAAAAAGTTTTAAAAACACCAAAACAGTTTAGGGTAATGTTTCTAGTCCATTTCCAGCAACAAATGTCGAAATTTTGAAAACTGCAGCCTCTACTCGTCGAGTGCAAGAACAGACTCGACGAGTAACTTGCACAAAAAAAAACAACAAACAAACCTAGGCTCTGATACCACTGATGGGTTTTGAGCATTCTAACACTTCCTAAGTGTACATGCAACCCTAATAACCTTGGATCTATGTTTGTCTAATTATCATGCAAAGTTGAATTCCAAGGTTATATTCCCATCTAGCATACATGGGGAACATTTTTAACTTGAATGAAAGATAGAATAACTTACCTTGTTGTTGATTATGATCCTTGAAACCTTGTGAGCCTAGCACCCCAAGTGTGATGCCTCAAATGCTTCACACAACACCAAATGCAAAGGAGTAAACTTTGAGAGAATGTTACACTTGCAAAATCGGCTCTAGCCCTCTTGTTTCTTAGTGTCGCCGATTTTGGGGAGAAAACCTTTGTTTATATAGTGTGTTGCATTAGGTAAACCCTAATGTAACATGACTCTTCATTTCATGATCCATGGGTTAACTCCATGGAGCATCCTATGGGTGGAACCCAACTTGATAATCCATGGAGCCTCTTAGCCCACTATATAAGATATGGAAGATTTACATAATCTACCCATATATTTAATTAGTTATCTTTTGATCACTTAATTAATTCAAAATTAATTCTTGATCAAACTAATTAAATAATATTATTAATATATTAGAACTTATAATATATTAATAAACCATAAGTGTTATTTCTCTCATTATAGTTTATCCAATTGCATGGTGCCATGCAACCCAAATGGACCATGCCGGGTCGGGTCAAGTACATACCAGAAATAGTTATGGACTTAGACACCTTATCCAACACCTCCTTCATGGCGATTCCTTTCTTCCATGAGTGACTTGAGGCAATTTATGTTTTTCTAGGGAAGAATCAAACAATTTATCATCAAGTTCTAGCCTAAGGATCAATATATCCTTTAGATAATAAAGGAGAATAGAAGAGTTGTGAAATTTAAACCCAAAAGGGAACTCTAATGTTGGCGATTGAAGTAAAGTGAAGAATTGAAATTTTTATAAAGGATTGTGATCATTTGAGGTGTAATTCTCCCATTATAAACTAAAATTCAAGTCAGGGTTTTGATTATGGGTTGAAATATGATTTTAGCATATTTTAATAGTTAAGGTTTTGTTTGCACACCCTTTCTAAAAGGTTTATGCGGTTCTAAGCTCCAATCCATCATCCAGTTGATAGATTTGGTTTTTTGGGTGATAAACCTAACTATGAACCCTAGATTTCAAATAGGGGGTTTTGAGTGGTGGATTACTCTCCTAAAACCATGTAATTGTCATTTTTTTTCCTTGAATGATTTCAATCCCTCATCAATGGTGTAGATGAGTATTTTGAGCCCTAACCTCATGTTGAGTTGTACCTTGGCAATGATGAGTTATAATCTAGCCTCTATTTATGGAGTTGGAATTATATATAAAATTATTAATTTTAGGGGTGTTACTAGAATGATTCTAATATTATAGATGTGGTTTGTTGCAATAAATGCTCCAACGATGCACAAACTTAAGAAAATGAGAGAGTCAAGTTGTGATGCTTTGTACTTGGGGATTATTAGTTAATTAATGGATTACATTTAGTAAAATGATATATATTCGTGTAATGGATTTTTATAATCATGAATTTATACTTGGGATGTAAATTGGTTGCAAATCATGAAGGATCACTTAAGTTACATGTCGTTCTAGTGATTGTCATGTCATAAGTGTGAAATAGGAATAAAGTAAATGAAACTAGAATTGAATTCACAAATGGAATAGATTGTGATAAATGTGTTAAATGTATCAAAAGTGGTAAATTGGTAGTTTGAAATGGTTGTAATGTTTTCAATGATCACTAGTGGGATTTTGGTCACTTTAAGCACTTAAGTTCATATAGAGAAGATAAATGATCACTAAAGGCCATGATTTATTATGAAGACATAATGGATTAATTTAATGTGCTATGTATCACTTAATGGGTATTAATGGTATTTGGAATCCCATAGTGGTTGTACCAATGTGTGTTTTGGGAAGCCATCGGTTTAAAAATAATTGGTATCCTGCTATATAGAACGCAAAACGTACATATATGGTATGTGACACATATAGTAACTCCATTGTCTAAAAACAAGAACGACATTTCATTAAGGAACAATTCAAGTTTGTGGGGTTTCGCTGATTCGTTTGATTTGATTTCAATTGCATTACTCCTATTTTGTTAAATATCAAATAATTAGATAATTTGGGATTATTCTGACACTAGGGGTATTTTAGTCATTTTAGTGATATACCTTGTATTGTATAGGTAGGGTTTAGGGTGGAATTTCATTTATGAAAGGAAATAGTGGGAAAGCTTTGGACTAGGTGATTTACGAAGAACATACATCCCCTATCTTACTTTGAATTTTGTTGAGACTTTTCCTTAAATGCTTTGCTTGCTACTAAAACACTATGCGTATGTGTGTGCATTCATGAAATCTTATTTTTGGAAAGTTAGTTTCATATTTAAAGCAAAGCGCTTATGTTTTTGTAAATTGATTGAGCATCCTACTTTTGTATATCATGATATGACAGGTGGCGATTGTGAGACAGGGTACCCAAATATTTATATATTTGTCGTGATAATCATTTATGAGTAGATTTATAGATAATGATCAGGTGTACATCCGAGCTAGATACCCAAATATTTACTTAATTTTTCATAAGAACTATTACATCAACTAAAGACATAAAGCATTAAAAGCTTGTACAGACTCAAACTTCGAAAGCATATTCATCTCGGATTCAAAAAGACTTTGGAGGTCTTCAAATCTCGGACTCATAAGTTGACTTTTGATTTTCTTTAGTTCGGATTGCTAGAGGTTCACTTCTTATACATTAACAATCTCCCCCAAAGTGAACTTAGCAATCGGTCAACTCAGTTGGCTTCTTCGGTTACAAAAATGTAAGTACTGTGCAGCCAGCTTCAGACTTCCAAATACCATTTGAGGTGATCAATGAACTTATTCTTCACATGCTCAGGAGTGTCACTTTTAGCAGAATTGGCGATGAACTTTTGAAGGATGTTTGAAGGAACGAGATGATTATCAAGAACTCGAAAGAATTCTTTTCGGTTGGTCTTCTTCTTGAGATAGACGTATCCGAGCTCTGGTTCTTCAATGGGACCTTCTCCCAAGATTTGATCTTCAGGTAGTTCATTACTTATTTTTGCCAACACATTTTCTGTTTTGAACAAGTCTACAAACTCAATGTCACACCTACAAAATTCAGCAACATAGTCATTCAAGAAGTTCATGGCAGCACTGTAAGCTCCGATCCTCGAATGATTGGATTGGCGGTCTCTGAGGTGAGCGGTGATTGTGATAATATCATTGGGTTTGATAGATGGAAAGTCAGCATCCGTGATATTGATAGTTGCTTCCTTCTTCTGAGAGATGTAGTATTTGTACAACGTGCAGTCGAGATCAAATTTACTTTGAACCTTGTTTCCAAAACCAACGATCTTTGTGATCTGCTTCCAGGACCAAACTTCTTTTTGAGGACGTGCGTTAACGGAGTAGAACGTTCTCAATCTCTCTCGCTCTGTCTTGATGATAATTTGGGGATCATCATTCGGATGAAGAGGAGCAAATTTGATGTAGAATTTTTAGTGTAGAGAGATTGGAAGATCGATTTGGTCGGAGTCTTGTGTTGGAAGAACGAAGTACATGAAGGGGACAATATCGATGTCGTGAATAATCCTTTCTCGAAAGAGGGTAGATATGCCCATCAACGGATTCAAATTGACTTTTAAGGCTTGAATCCTGATGCTTTCTTCCAGTGTTTGATCTATCTGCTCTTAGGACCAGTCCTCAGACATTCCGAACGTCCTCACTGAGCTGTTAGGTTCAGAAGCAATTTTCTTCCCTTTGTCTTGTGATGGCTCGTTTAGGGCAGCAATGACTTGTTGTACCGTTTCGGAGATACTGTATTCTCGAGGAGGAGTGATCAGGGGCTATTTAGGAAGATCATCCGGTTTTCATCGATCGTAACTATTCTCAGAGTTAGGATTGGTGGAAGCATGGATTGTGTAGCTTGGAAGGCGTAAACAATTAGTTTTGTCTTGATCTTCGCCATTTTGCAACTTTTTTGGAGCACATCTGCCAAGGATGACAGCCAAGAAACAGTAGACCATATCCTTTTTTCTTCTTCCTAAAGAACCTTCGTTGGATGTTCCCTGGAGGCTTGAAGTCCAACAACAACATTTTTAATATGGTCTTCATCTTATTCATCTCCTTCATTATCATTTCCAAGACGTTCAATGGATTCCACCTTAATTAAGTCTTCTTCATCGGATTCATCTCAGAGACTGAATTCCGAGGCAGGCTTCCATTGGATTGTTGTACCTCTGCTACTTGGTCCTTCTTCCCCACTTGTGTCGGAAGGCCCAACGTCCGATGGAAGTGTGGTAGTGGCTTGAAACTCAATTAATCGTTTAAACACTCTCTGAAAACTCATGTTGATTTTTTTAGAGAGAGCATCGTAGGCTTCAACAGTGGGGGACTTAAGGTGATCAAACAGGGAGCCCAAAATCGAGAGCATTTCATCAATGGTTTGGAACATCAACAATGCTCTAACATGCTCGGAGTAGCTTGATCAGGACCTGTTGCATTATTAAATTCATTTCCTCCTTCTTCTTAATCTCCTTCTCCAACCTATGGATTTGCTTTTCATGACACAAATGAGTTTGTTTGATCAATTCGTTGGTTGCATTGATCATGTCTTCATGAATCTTGAGCATTGTAGTGGTGGTGGAGATGTGGTGATCCAGGCTTTCATTGTATTTTTGTTCGACTTCCTCTAGTGTATGCTCAAATCGGAGAGAAATAAGTTGATAAAGCTGATTCACTCTATCAAGTCCCGAGGGGGAAACTTCTTTGATCTCGGAGAGATATCTAAGAATAAGTTCAAGTTTAGAGTCGATGCTGGTGACCTTCTCATCAAGCTTAGAGTCGAGTTGAGCTACAGTCTTGACAAAGGAATCAACTTCGGAGAAAGAATTAGCCATATTGTCTCGGAGTTCAAACAAGGAAAACGGGTCTACGATGTTTTCGTCCAAAGAGCTGGCGTCCAAGGTACAACTCTCAGACTTGTTATCGTTATCATCACCATTACTGACATCAACTGGTTCGTAATGAGAGGGATTTTTCTTGGTTTTGGTTTCATTGCCTTGAGTGCATGGATTGGTTTCAGCTTCATTTCCTTGAATGCCTTTAGCATTGGCATCAACTTGTATTTCTTCTTCTTGTTCCGAGGAGGATGAGCAAAGGCCGACATCGTAAACCGGCTTGGAAGAGGAGGGTTTCTGTAATGACTTGAAGGTTGTATGAATTGGAAGAGCACCAACAGATGTGTTATCTTCATCAAACATGAACTCAGCGAAATTTTCTTCATCGGAGGGAGGCTTGAAAGCTTCTTCATGAAGAGACTTCTCAGGAGTGTTATCGGAAATGATTTTTGAATCGGGAACTTCTCCTATAGGAATTTGATGAGCTTCTTAAAAAGCAGTGAACTCTTGATTTGTTTTTACATCACATGGAAAAGAGAATGGCAGATTGCTTTGGATGGCTCTATGACGCATGGAGATAAGAGTGTACTCCACTTGAGCTTTTGTGAGTTCCGAATGTTGTGTGTGAGCCTTGTCAACAAAATTAGACCATTGTTCATCAGCAGTATATGATTGTCCTCTACCTGAACTACGTATCAGACCAGATGGGGCTCTAGAAGTAGGAGGGACAACTCCAGCTTTCGAAAGCTTAGAATCTGAGGCAGCGGCCCCAGATTGTGCATGTGTAGAAGAAAATGAGCTATCCAAAAGGACTTGTGGGTGTGTTCTAGGGGGCTTTAAGGAACTATGTTCAACATGTGCACCATCTTTTTGGGAAGATGGGGGTCGATTGTATGTAGACTCCCCGTGTGTGTGTGTGTGCTTGTGATATTGAAACTCCGAAGGGTACTTTGGAAGAGTGGACGGGATGGGTTAACTGAGGTCCAGAGTTATACCGAATGTCAACATGTGATTCCTGGTTTGTTTATCCGAGACTGAGGCATATTGTGTTGGGTTAACTGAGGTCCAGATGGAACACTTTCCAACATGTGTTATGACAATTGACGAATAGGTCCGAAGGCTGTTTGGTTCGGAAGCCTATAAGTTGTAATGGCCATAAAAGAAAGATAGACCTCTTTAGGATCATAATTGATGGGGATGGCGTCTCTTCTTTCTTCATACATTTGCTGGAGCGTCAGAGCCCAGAATCTCGGAATCGAGATCTTGTTTGGCTTCCTTTTGATGGCAAACTTCCAAAAGTCTTTCCATAACACTTCTGTCCAATCAACATCGTTACTTCATTTAGATTAGATGTTGTACACGATGTACAACCAATCCTTACTCATGATGCTGGCTGGCAGATCCCCAAACTGTCAACATCAAAACAAAACCTAATTAACCATTTGGGTTTCCAATGCATAACCCTAAAAACCCCACTTGGGGTAAAAGGACCATTTTACCCCTAACTTAGCCTGGTCCAAGATTAAGGCCCAAACTCATACTCTGAAGGCCCAAAACCCAAACAATGATCCAAGGCCCAACATATGCCCCATTTTTCCAAATTGGGCCCAAACCTCTACATGGTCTTACCTTATGGCCCAACCATTTATTCTGGTCCAAACACTTTGCATTCTGATGGTCCAATATCTCATAATCATCAAGGCCCAATTTGTTGGATTTTGGTATAATACAACATCCTATGGTGCACATACAACCCTAAATACCTTGCATCTATGTTTTCACTAATTATACATGCAAATGGTTTCCAAGGCATTAAACCTATAACTAGCATGCATTTGACATAAACCATATAATATACTAGTTAGGGAAACATACCTTTTATGTGGCTTGACGTCTTGATGTATTTGGCCTTAAGAGCTTAGCACCAATAGTATGAAATGCCTCAAATGGAATCACAACACACCTAGGACAAAGGTGGCTCTTGAGAGAGAATTCCATGCACCAAAACACCTCCATATTTCTCTAAGAAAAGAAGTGGAGATTTTGGCTATGGAGTAACCTATTTATATGTAGGATTCCAAGGGTCATGGGTATAACCCATAATCCATACCCATGGGTTTTATGATCCATGGTTCATGTGGCCCAACTCTTTATGTATCCATACATAAACTTGGTCCAACATGGATCATAAGCCCAACACATATAAATATAACTAATTATCATAATTAGTCCCCATAGATTTAATTAGTCTCTTTTGATCACTAAATTAATTCCAAATTAATTCTTGATCGATACTAATTAAAACATATGATTTCATATTAATATATTATAACTTATAATATATTAATAAACCATAAATAACCTTCTCTCGAAAGTCCATCCTAACAAATTGTCCTGATGATATGCAACCCAAATGGACCATGCTACTCTCGGTTCAAGTACATACCAATAATAGTTATGGGCTTAGACATCTAATCCAACAGTCTCCCACTTGGATAAGTCTAAAACTATTATTGCAAGTACGACTTCATAACCCGACTAGCAATCGTAGCTCTTAAAGCCGCTGTCGAACTCTGAACAAATCAATGACGCGTCCATTAGATAAGGGATCATATATTCCTCCATTCTAGATATCATATGGACTGAGACATGGATTATAATCATTCTCTCTGTCCATTTGTTGTTTCACGATTTCCGATTTATGACGACCGACTAATTGAACAAATCAAATCAGTCTAGGCTTGGCCAAGCACTTAGGGTGTCATCACTAAATCATCGAAGGGCCCACAGATATCGCTTTTATCCCTTTAAGGGTAAAAGGAATGTGTAAACTTCGATTCATATGGCTTGTTCTACTACTTGTTGAATCATACACAAAGACACGTTTTATAATATAGAGTTACCAATGCGTTTTCGTGCAATCAATGTATAACCAACTCATAGTAACAACTCATATCTCTAGGTTTGAAGAATATAAGATATTATCGTCTCATGATTCACTCGTGATAAAATCCATGAAGTGATTCAAATGAGCGTGGGTTGAATGCAATACTCAGAACTTACGAGCACTCATGAATGTTGCAGTAACTCTTGCTATGTCCACTACCTTGGACATCTACAAACCCGATTCATGACAGTCTTGCCTTAATACCTACTTCCAACGTATTATCGACTGTGGATGGTTTGAATAACTTAGTAATTCGAGAAGAACGACATAGTTATTCTGGAAGTCAAAACATGCAAAGTGAAACATAATAATAATCGAATCCAATATGGTATCAAAACTTATGAATATAAATAAAACACCTTTTAGTTATCACCATATGATTACACATTATTCATTGTATACCGTTTCAAATTATCAACTTTATACTTGAATTAAAACACTAGTTGTCCCATGCTCCAAGCATGTACACTATGTTTTCTAAACACTAGTCATGCCATACACCAAGTATGCATACTATGTTTGTGCAAACATTTGTTATGGCATACACCAAGTATACACACTAAGTTTGTTTATGATCTTTACTTTGTGAAATAGATTGATTGAACATAACTCCAATGATTCTCATTTCACAGTCCCAAAACCTTATCGTAAATGTAAGAATTCCAAATTCCTACCATTTACTTAAATCTGTTAGATTTTAAACTTATATGCACTGATCCTCTTGTAATGATTATGCACAAAGTCACAAAGACTTGTCAACAGACATTACAGAGTATTCCAATGAAGATCAACTCCATGGAAACATCCTTCTTGCATTAAGTTTTCTAATCTTACACAGATTGAATAATTTCTAACTTTAAAACATTTCCATATTCCATTTTGACTATCACTTCTGAATAAGAGTTGCCTCCTTACAGAATAAGTCAATATGGTCCTTCCAAAATTAACATTATACTTCCAACTGTCCTTGAGCAACCAATCTTTGGTAAACCTTAGATTGTCCTCGAAAATTGCTTAATCATTTTAGTCATATCTAATTCTAGAAGCATTTGGAAAATTTAGAAAGGATGAATATTATAGCACACGCAATCGATCTTATATCCGAAGCATATGGGACACGATTCATGATGTCTCACATAAAGACATGATACTAAACCAGTCTTTTGCTATAATATTTCTATTTCTATTTGCCAAGTTCTCATAATTCAGATTATGAAAAGGGATGCTGTAATCATAATCGAATTTTAGAACGCAAATAATGGACCCATATATAGAATTTCCTTATGTTGAGACATTCCAACACAAAATTCATATATGTATCCTTGAATAAAGATGATTAAAACCTCAACCTAAGCTTTTAGAATTGAAATGAAGTATAAATTCCTCTCCCTTAATTATAGCAAAACAACTTTTCAACCCCTGCAACTCCACGAATTGAAACTTTTGTTTTCTATAATTAACATTGCTAACTTGCAATACTAAACTTAATAATCATGCTCCCACTAACATGATGATTATTAGCATAACACTTATGCTCCCACTAGCTGTGACATGTATCCAGAAATCAGCTGTACTTCTAGAAATCAATACTTTATTGACTTTCTTACCAAAGTTCAGATTTCTAATACGAGATGCTTTGATATAACTTTATCAAAATCATACACTTTTCCTTAGATAGCTCACATGTGTGTCTAAATAATTTAAGAACTACGAAAAGGGATGCCGTAATCATAGTCTCAATTGTTTAGACCTTTGCCATTTATCACAAGTCCATGTTAGTGTGTCGGTTAACCACACACGCTCCACTAACGACTTTGAGAATGCAAATATCATAATTGTTGTCTACTTAAAATCTACTTAGTGAAAGTATTTCCTCACCATCATTTTCATAAATCGGAGACAAACCTTAGGACACTTAGATTTTATGGTGCATGAGTTCTATCCATATGAATTTGTCAAAACCATAATCACAAGACAAGGTTAATGACAAATCCAAACTCATATGGACTGAACTTGTGCAATCTTAAATTCCTACCACCTGGCAGTACAAGGGCCTGTCATTGCTTCCAAGTTGTTATGCAACCAATTGAGAACTTTCAGAACTCATATGCAAAGCCAACTTTAACTGGAATAGGCACAAAAATGTCAACACGATAGGTTATAAACCTCAAGTCGTGTGCTAGTGATGAACTTCAGGTTTTTATCCTTGATTCATATCTTGAAATTCTTTTTAGGATCTTTAAGACTCCCACTATCCTCTTGACATATAAGACTATCTTGCCAAATATTCAAGAGATAGTGCAGATTCTTTATCAAGACAAAAACTTCACACAATTGGCCTTAGTTGGTCTTTGTTTTATCCAAAACATCACAACTTACCAATTTCAAATGTACAAGAGTAGGACACTTTTACTCTTACATTTGCCAAGTGTTTTAAACCTTTCTTTAAGATATGTCACTCAAGTTACAATCTTGGAGTATGACTCTAAGAATTGTTTTGGAACGAAGTATGACTCATCTTCCTGATCTAACCATTTCAACAATTCATGACTCATCTTCTTAGTCATAAGAATGCACTAAGATGACCTTTAGAGGACTAATTGTGATATGATTTCTAAATCATTAAGATGATCACAAACATGATACTAAAGTACTCTCCCATCTTTTCAGATTTGAGAAACTTTTATCTTTCTGCCTAATTTGATTCTTCCCATTCGTTCCGCCATACATTGAGACTTTTCCAATGTTTCAGAATTATACTTAAACTTGTAAGTATAACCATATTTACTAAACTTTAGTAAATCAAATAGTCTTAACGAGCTTTGTGGTGGACATGACCAGTGCACAACAATGTGTACTCCATCCCTTTAGTCCTTCACTTGACTCATACATCCATGTGAACAAGTAATTAGTCTTGATTTTCCAATGCTTGAAAGTTCTCATTCATCATACTATTCAACTTGCATGATTCCAAGTTTCGGTCCAATTGAAACTTGGGTGATGAGGAACTTTCCTGATTTGGTAAATTTAGACACTACCATAAATAAAAGAATCAAATCCATTTTCCAATATTGCTGTCAGTGGAATCATATACTCAACAATTTTTCACAAATGCCATTGTAAGGATACTTAAAATAAATAAAAATAAAACCTTTTTCTTTTATTTTAAAACTTTACGGAAAAACTTCTTATCCTTACAATCCATATGAAAACCTTGTTGTTATATATTCCTAAGCAATATATATCATAACTCTTTAAGTAGCAGCCCAAAATTTTGATCACCGAGCCATGCGACCGAAATCCATCTTCGCGATCAGAATCAGCATATACTTCCTTTAAGCTTCCTCTCCTTTCTTTGACTCTTAAGACATCAATATGTGACCCAGTCACATCATGTAATAAGAATCTCCAAGTAGGAACTTAATAGAGTTACACAAAGGACTTTACCTGAAGTACAGTCAAACTTTTGACTTTACCAGATCTTTCAGGTAAATCTGGCAGCTTCGCAGCCAATGCCCCTTCTTTTGGCAAAAGAAACATATGGACTCTTTGGAAATGGCACATGAGACTATCTCAGACTTATCCTTTCTCTTTACCATTACGTCAAATGACTTTACCATGGTCGATCCCTTTCCATTGGGAAGAGAAAGCTTTTCTGGACTTCTAATGTTACCATTGTCAATGTCCATGGAAGTTTGGGAAGTTGATCTTCCAATCAAATTTTGCTTTACCAGTGCCCAAATCATTGCTAATTTAGCAGCATCAAGCAAATAGGTAAGATCATTAAGGGTCATGTCTTGATCTGCCATCAGGGTGTGACTGAAGAACCAAGTCAACAGCCAGCTACCTCGAGACTTCGACACCTGACTCTCCCCGCTTGCCAATAGGGATTGAGTGACCTTGAACTTTTCAAGTATTTGAACTTGTGGGATAGGGGGAATAATTGGAGGAGGTGGAGGAAGTGAAGCATGATTTCCATTCCCATTAATGCACAACAAAGGGATTAATCTTTCACCTTGATTGCCATGTGGGATATCATCTTCAATAGGAAAGTTTGTTCCTAAAGATTTGGGAAGACCATAGTTGTCTGAACTAGACAACTATAATGGGAGAAATTCAAGTTTAGTTGATTTAAAGTCCTTAATATAACACCCAATATGAATTATTAAGGCAAGGATCCAACAACCAATTTATAACCGGAAGAGGGATGTCGTAATCCAAGCTATAAAATAGTTGAAGGTAGGTAAATGACGATTTACCAATTTCCACCATGAAAACGAAATATAATTAAGTTTTAATTGGATTTGAAACTCCTAGATCTTTTGAGATACATTGAACTTTCAATGGCATGTTTGAATCTCGATTGTGCTCTCTCAAGTTTGTGACTGGGATGCCGAGGATCACAAAAGAGGTGTGAATAACCATGTAAATTGACTTGGTACCCTCAACTTTATCACCTAATTGATGTGCCGGTTAACCACACACGCTCCACCAATCTATGATAAACTTAAGTTACCCTTCGCCACACATTGTCAGTTCCATGTTAGTGTGCCGGTTAACCACATACGCTCCACTAACGACTTAACAAAGGTGCAAAGTGTAATTTCATGGGTTAGCACCATTTCACATTTTCCTAAGTAACTAAGATTGGGAATTTATAAGTGTTTAGTTACTTAGTATTTATCATTATACTTTTAATGAAGGGAGAATTATAGTCTTTATCCTACCCGTTCGGCTAACGACCCTCCACCAGTCAAGGAAGCGGTGGGTGAGAGTGGACACCCATTAAACTGCCATTTTATAGGCAGTAACCTTATACCCCCTTATAGACCGACTTTGTGAATGAGGCCTACTAATGGTAAGATTGACTTTATCTTATACATATCTATATAATTAAAATTATAATAATAGTATAAGGGTTGAATTTTAAACTTTTAAAATTCTAAGGTCTAGTTTGGAATTAAAGTATACATGGGGGGTAACTTTACAAATTCCAAAACTTGAGGGCAAGTTTTGAAACCTTTCAAAACTCTTGGATTTTTCATAACTTATGAGTTTAATTAAGGTTTAATGAAAAAAAATTCAAGTTCCATAACTTGAGGACAAGTTATGGAAGACATTAAATCATTTAATGATGACATTAAAAATAGTGACTCTTCTATTTTCATAACCTGTGAGACTTAATGACACTTTAAAAAGAAAAACTCTTCACTTTCCATAACTTGAGGACAAGTTATGAAGTTCATAAAAACCATTAAGATCAAATATTCCAATTAACACAATAATCAAATAATTTTTCTATGATCTAGATTAAACTCATAAGTAAAGATAATTCACATCAACAATTTTCAAGAAATTAGATAATCATATAAACTAATACAAATCTTGAAACTTTGACAATTATCCTTTGAAGACTCTTGGAATTCATAACCTAAAGAGTTAATAAATGAGACATTTCACATCCATAACTTATGGAAGTTTCAAAACTCTTAAGATCATAACTTTAAAAAAAAACTTTTGAGTTCCAAAATTTTATGACAAAATTTGTAACTCCTTAAAACCATTTAGATCAAACTTTTAAAACAAATAAAATAATCATATCATTCTATCTTTTAATAAATTGACCTAATTCAACTCTTGTAGTAAAGTGACTCAAATTTTATAAATAATTAGGTTTTCATAAAATCAAGTAATTATCATAAAATTTGACAAACTTCATGTTTTTTTTTTCTTTTTTTTTTTCCTTCAACTTGAAAAAAAAAATACATTTGCATCAAATATAATAGAAAACAACCCATGGCTCCGATACCACTGTTGGATTTTGGTATAATACAACATCCTATGGTGCACATACAACCCTAAATACCTTGGATCTATGTTTTCACTAATTATACAGGCAAATGGTTTCCAAGGCATTAAACCTATAACTAGCATGCATTTGACATAAACCATATAATATACTAGTTAGGGAAACATACCTTTTATGTGGCTTGAAGTCTTGATGTATTTGGCCTTAAGAGCTTAGCACCAATAGTATGAAATGCCTCAAATGGAATCACCACTCACCTAGGACAAAGATGGCTCTTGAGAGAGAATTCCATGGTTCATGTGGCCCAACTCTTTATGTATCCATACATAAACTTGGTCCAACATGGATCATAAGCCCAACACATATAACTATAACTAATTATCATAATTAGTCCCCATATATTTAATTAGTCTCTTTTGATCACTAAATTAATTCCAAATTAATTCTTGATCGATACTAATTAAAACATATGATTTCATATTAATATATTATAACTTATAATATATTAATAAACCATAAATAACCTTCTCTCAAAAGTCCATCCTAACAAATTGTCCTGATGATATGCAACCCAAATGGACCATGCTACTCTCGGGTCAAGTACATACCAATAATAGTTATGGGCTTAGACATCTAATCCAACACAATTATGGCCCATCTATGGCCTAATTTTCCAAATTGGGCCCAAGCCTTTCCAATGGGCCTTATGGTAAAGCCCAATCCAAATATTCTAGTCCATATACTTGTTCTTGGATGGCCCATCAATAGCCCAATCACCGAAGCCCAACAGGCCCAACTCAAGGTCCAACAAAAATTAGGGTTTCTCACATGAAATGTCGGTTAGGTTTAAGTATTCTTACTTAATCCATTAAGGACTTAACCAATTAGTTCTAAAATTTCGTTAAGATAATTATAGGTGCATTATTGTGTATTATTTATAAATTTAATTAAGAACTTCAACGCGGGTCCCGACAAAATCCAAAACTAACATCTCAAAAATTAGTGTTTTCTAAACCCTAATTAGGGTTTCCATTCAAACACAAGTAAATTAGTCCAATGATTAGGTTTTTAGGTCAATTGGGGCTTCCTTAGGTCGAGCACCACCCACTGCCACCTCGGGCGGTGGTGGTTGACGCCGGCAGCCACCACCTCACGGTGGTGGTGGTGGTTTTTCCTTCCATACTTCCACAAAAAAATGCTTAAACAACTCCCGTTCTACTAAACACACTCACAACACCATTACAAACACACAGAGCCACCACCATACGGCGGCTGGTGGTGGTGAAGCACACACACAATCATTAGACTTGTAGCAGCAACACACGCACACTAACACAAGTAAAATCACAGAAACACATCGGACATGGCTGCCCTCGATGTGGCAGCAGCAGTCGGAGCATCGGCACAAATCATTCAACCTCTCGGAGTGACAGCTACGATGGTGCGTCGACAGAAAAGAACGGAGACGAGGAGGCGCACAATCTCCGACGAGGAACAATGGCAGCAACATCGTGGTTCGTCTTCTCAGCCTCTTCTGCCCGATATCCAGCACCCGTCTCGTCGATCCTTCAATCATCGGCGGTAACTGAGGTGGTGTGGCTGGTGGTTCGTGACTTCGACAATGGCTAGAAGGCGGCGGCGGCGACCTGCTGGAGATGACCACAAGGTGGCGGCTAGCAAGGTTTTAGGGATAGGGTTTTCTCAATGATACACCTTCAACCGGGAATGGAAGGTACAGGTTTCAGTCCCGTGACTCCATTCAAACTAGTAAACGAATTTGGCAGCTCCGGTCCCTCCCATTCACATTCTATTCAATTTAAATCCAAAATTTACCATTTAGCCACTGCTGCCATAAATCCTTTCGTAATAAGGCCAACAATTACCAATCTTACCCTGACTTCTAAAATCCTTTTCAAATTAAATCCATAATTTACCAAACAGCCCTCAACCCTCAAAATTCTTCACAAACTAATCCGAAAATTACACTCTTAACCCCCAAAACCAACGCCTTGCTAAAATATTTTGAATTTAGGGCTACTATTCATTTATTAATTTTATCTATTTATTTATTTAATAAATGGAATGTTACAATTCTCCCCCACTTAAATATATTTCTTCCTTACAATTTCTGTCACGCCAAACAACTTGAACGTCATGGCCACAATCCCAAGTATACCCCAGTCTTCCCGATGTAACCGGTACCAACCCTCGCTGGGTTCTAAAACCCAAAGATGAACAAATTCCTTGCAACATGATCACATTTACTCAATCTGAAATATGAAGTTTGAGGTGGTATGACTCCCTGACAGACCATCCATATTTAATTATTATCCAACCCATTTCACTTATCTCTCAACTGGCTACTCAACTTCTGATAACTTGAGGTTCCCACTAGAAAACTGAATCACAGACCAAAAGTCCTTACAGAACACTTATACTTGACAGTAGGCTTAGATAATCCTGCGAGTAGGAGACCCATCCCTACAACTGTTAGACTTGGTGTTAGCCAACCAATCAGTTACCCATCCATACATGAAGTCCTAAAATAGTAATACTGCCCGAGACACTGAAACTGCCCGAAACATTGAGCTGCCTGAAATAGTATGATGCTTCCTGGCTGCCTTCCAAACTCCACCGAGATCTAAATTTGTTTTCCTGTCATGAAGTCTCAATTTCTTTTTTCAGTCATCTGAGATATCGGGTTCCGACCTGGTTACGGAGCCAAAATACTCCCACACAGTCGCCCCACACGACTTCCAAACGAAATCATTGTTTGCCAATAGTTGTCATTAATTATCTTGCCACTATGGCTCTAACGACCTCCTGATCCAACCGATTGGGTCCATACGTCGAACCTGACGTCACCAAATCCAAGGATGAAAATGATTGCTACATGACTAAGAGTAGTCTTATATCACAAACGACCTTAAACGGTCCATAGCTTCCGACGGTCTTATCACTGGCCCAACTAGTTCTAATTCATCTGGGGAAATCCGTAAACCAATCCGTAGATTTTTCATGCCCTCACTGCTGCAGCCGAACAGGTGGGTACTACTGTTCCTTTCGTGATCTAACAACACTCCCATGCTATCTACCAACCTAGTGAATGCTACGGCTACACCCACAATCTTACAATATTCTAGCACTATCTTCCAACCTTGTGAATGCTACAGCTACACCCGCAGACTTACGACACTCTAACACTAGCTGTCCACCTTGTGAATGCTACGGCTACACCCGTAGACTTATAACACTTTCTCACACTATCTAGCTGCTAGTGAATATTACGGCTATCCCGCAGACTTACATCACTTTATACACTATCTCACCGCTAAAGAATGCTACTGCTATCCCACAGTCTTACAACACTTCACATGCTGTCTCAATCGCTGATTACTAATCTGAACACATCCGACATCGAGCACACACACGATCTAATATCCCAACTGAACTCATGTCCTGACTGGAATCCCCAACCTGGTTCCCTAAGGCCTGCTACCAAACATTCCGAGAACGCGATCTCATCATTGGCAAGTTTTTTCAAACTTCCAACTCACACAATCCTCAATCCATACAACCGCTTCGGCTGTCTTCCTTAGAGTCGAACTTATCCCAGTTTCAAAATTTCTCCGAGTTTCAAAATTTCTCCTGCTTCTGACACCCTGGAAGATTTTCCTCCACTTAGAGTCGACTAAGTCTTCACAATACATGAAAATTGAAGAATTCCATTTCCTTCTCACTTTCCAACAATCGAACCGATGACAACCAGCTCCTACCAACTAGTGATCCATTACTAACCAATCACAAAAGATCACAAAACTTCTAAAAACCAGAGGAACACTTCCTGAATCCCAGCGAAACCAATAACTCCAGATGCTTGAAATGATACCACTCTCGAATCTTGAAGACCAAAAGATAGATGCTCCCACCAATACCTCAAAAACGAGCCACTTCCCTTGGTGCTCCCATCGTTTCGTCAATAACGGTTACTAACACGACCGAATCCTGACGATGATGGATAACCATCCTGCGGAACCCTGACCGCATACTTTCCATATAACACCCCTGAAGCGATCCCGACCATCAACCAAGATGAAACTGTACACTCCCAACCCGCAATTAGGGAAATGACCTTTCGCTACCCACTTGTAACATCCATAAAAATCATGCCAAATTGAAATTTTTTAAAACATTTCAAAACTAATAATTATTACAAAACTTGTTTTCAAAATAGTTCAGTGTTAGGGTATCCCATAATCAAATCAAGAAACATAAAGAGGTGCATGATCACGCCTTCTCCTTCCCCTGGTCATCAGAAGTCCCTGAAACATCATCAACAACTATAAGCCTGAAGCTTAGTGAGTTCCCCCAAAATACCAACGCCATACAGATATAACCATATCATATAAATAAATACAACATGCATAATGTGCCATCAATCTGACTGGACCGCCTTACAGGCCATCAGTCTATCTGGAGTGTTCTCTGAGCCATCGGTACGTCTGGACCGCCTCACAGGCCATCAGTCGAAAACGTACCGCTGCTCGCCGACGACTCCGGGGTAGATTCTCCTACGGTGATCATCAAAATGCGTCCATCCGCTCCTGAGTTCTTTGCTATCGGGCAGTCCCTCTGTTTGTGTCCAGTCTCACCACAGCCATAACAGGCTTGGTTTTCTTCAGCTCCGGGGACTTGGGAGATCGGTTGAGCTGGTGCCATGCAGAAACGGACTATGTGTCCATTTCTGTGGCAGTTCAGACATTGTATTTCCCGGCATACTCCGGTGTGGTGATAGTTGCACTTTCCACACTTCGGGTGGGTTCCAGCATATCGACTGGCAGGTGCTGGAGCAGCAGGTGTTGTAGTGGCGTACATAATACTCGCTTGTTGCTCTTGCGGGGGTTCCTGTGTTGGTCGCTTCTTCTTCCTCTTGTTCCCCGACTTCTGATTATAGTCCTTTCCCTTTGATGGCTCGGGAGCGAGGACTTTTACACCATGGCGGACTCCATGGTCGATGAGTCGTTGGGCCAGGCGTTTGGCGCTATCGAATGTGGCTGGGTTAGAAGACAACACATCTCCTTGGGTCGGAGCAGTCAGAACCCAAATGTATTGTTCTATCTTCTTGCTCTCCGGGGTAACCATCCCGGGGCATAGTGCTGCCAGGTCACAAAACCTGTCAGTGTAGGCCACTATGTCTGAGTCGACCATAATGAGCTCCCACAGTTCTTGTTCCAGCTTTTGAACTTCGCCTCTCGGGCAGTACTCTTCTAGCATTAACTCTTTTAGGTTTTCCCAACCTATTGAGTTAGCCACTGATAGGGTCAGTGACTTAACATGGCTGTTCCACCATGTCAGGGCTTTGTTGGAGAAGGTGCAGGCAGCAAACTTCACTTTACTCCCTTCCGGGCACGAACAGATTTCGAAGACTGAATCTGTTTTCTCAAACCATCGCATCAGAGCGATGACTCCACCATTTCTATTAAAGGAAAAGGGTTTGCAGTTGGTGAAGTCCTTATAGGAGCACTCTCTCGAGCGCACAGGGACCTCACTTTGAGTAGAATGAACAGGTGTTCCAACTCCGCTGGAACTGGTAGGATGATATTGAGCCATGGTTGTTGTCACAGCCGCAGCTACTGCAGCATTTAGAGTTGGCGCATCGATTTGTGGAGAAGGTATTGGAGTTATCGGAGTAGTGCGTCTGTTTGATCTGCGAGGAGGCATCTTTGCTAAAAGGATACAAAGATGAGACGGAATAAGTCTAAAGCAATGGACACAAGCCGAAAGCTGAAAAGACAAGGTTATCCTAGTTCTGGGTGTATCGGGTCCTGACTTCCACAGGGTTCTAGAAACAATTCATAAAAGAGTCTATACCTAATAAACTCTATGAATTTGAAATGGCTATCCTCGAATGAATATCTGTTACCTGAATAACTGTTACCAGCTGCACGTAAGGAAATAATCCTAACACATAATATGAGCAGTGTTTCCACTCGCTCAGTAAGTTAAAAAGATTATTATTTATTTGTGTGACGGGTAAGATGTTTTAGTTACTTCTGTTGATCCTTCTTTGAAAGCTCCTCATGAACTTGCTCTTGTTTCCTCCTGAACCTTCTGTTGTCTACTATGAGGAAGTGGTTACATCTATCTAGGCTTGTCGTGCGAGAATGGAAGTGACTAAAGAATCTATGAGATTTAGGGTAACTTTATGGGGTGATCCTTACACAGTCCTTCTATAATTGTACAATGTATGCAAGTTGTATATAATTCAAGATTAAATAGACCTTCGAATAAGTGATCCTACTCCAAAACCACAACCAAACAAGGAACATGTAGTGAAGCGTAGATCACAAATTCTAAGTCTATAAAATCTCAATTATATATAACCTTGGGAGTATACATTGCAAGATTATAGACCTATCCGTAAGGGTCTTTCAAGTTATCACATAAGTTGTTTACATGGTCTAAAATATTCCTATAGTACTTTAAGGTAATGTACTTGGTATGTTTTAAGCTTGTTATCGCGTTATGGTATCATAGAATACTCCTATAATATTCTAACTCTAATGTACTTGATCTAGTCTTCTCTTGACTGGTGTTTAGGTATGTTTTAAGACTGTTGCAACACCACATCACTCCCAAACACATGTCGGTCACATCTCGAATGAATATATTTGAACAGGCTATATTGATCCTAGCTATGATTACATAACTGTTCAGGTTTGACGGCTGTGTTCAACCTTTAAATACTTTAGCTCTGTTCTTCTCATGATACCTGGTTTACATGTATAAGCAAGTAGGTATATTTTTATAACTTATCGTTATACTCTTAAACTATACCATTATCCAGAGCACTTAATCCCCATTGTATTTATAGTTGTATATCTTTTATCGGTTGATATACTTAGTTCACTACAAACAATGCCCTGATACCAATCTGTCACACCCCAAAACTGGAACGGCGGAAACGTTCGGGGGTGGAGGACGTCATGTTTAGTATCACAAGATATGCATTATAGTAAGCAAGTAATGAACAACCATTTCATTTGAAAGAAAGTGTTTACAAAGTGTGTGATCACAAAACATAGAATTCATAAGCAAATAACAAAACAAGACTTGAAGCTACTATGCTTCATCTTCTGAATTCCCAGCACGAGTACCTGTCTAATAGTCTCCTGAGAACACAAGTTATTTGAAAGAGTTGATCAGCAATTAAGCTGGTGAGTTCATAAGATTTTAGTGATGTAAGTAAGTTGTAAGATGTTGTTGTAAAATGTAAGTTCTGTTTGGAAAAGTTCGCATGTTCCTCTAGAAAATCCTATATTTCCTACTTTAATGAAAGATAAGTAAAAATGACTCTACAATCCCTTCTATGAGTACTAAATGGATACAAGTTATATAAGACTTAGAGTAAACAAACAATCGATTGTGCGCATCTTCCCTAAGGCGGAAAGCACGCATCCCATTGTTTGTTTCATCATTGTGGTATATAACCCTAGGGTATTCACCTGTTACTCATGGA